>NC_132945.1:23526000-24941500 GCF_034638445.1 Ciconia boyciana
TACTAAACTAGACACTCATATGTTTATATATATTTATACAAAAATCTTTATAGAAAATGTTGTATTAGGAACTGTCCTGGAAGAAACAGAGTGCTTGGAGCAGAGTTGTTCCTGTTACATCACCGTAACTCCATAAAACTGCAATTCTACTGACGCAATTTCGACAGCCATGTATGCTTAACCCATCTTTGACCTCAGAATCCATTTCTCAATCACAAATTGACAGAAGCTCTTCCATTTCTGGAAGAGAGGAGGCAGATTTTCCTAACAGTTCAAGCGTAAAGACGCCAGAGGACAGCACCTAAGACTGAGAGACTGCTGCCTTTACCTAAAAGCTGACCCCGAGAGGGCTTCCTGCCCCCACTGAGATAGAGATTCCCATTCCTTATTCTCACTGCTAGCTCTAGTGCTTAGCAGACCAGTTAGAGATATGGCTCAGCTCTCCAGACAGATGGAGAATTAGCCTGTGACTATTTACATCGGTTTTAAACAAATGTAAATATGAAACCAACTACACGAATGTTCTGTGGCTGCCTTCCTACCCAACGGGCACAGCGTAATCTGGACCTTTCTATGTTCACTACACACAAATGCAGACAGTGAGTGTTTGTGTATGATATGGTTTCATATACCAGGTACAAACCTGCAGCTCTTCATCTGTGAGATTCTCCCCCAGTTCTTTGGCGACACGTTTGAGGTTTTTGAACGAGATTTTGCCAGTTTCATCGTCATCAAAGAGTTTGAAAGCTTTGAGAATCTCCTCTTTGGAATCTTTTTCAGCCTTAAAGAAGTAAGCATAAGTTTAAGGCAAAAAAGTAGTGGTTATGTTGTAGGTAACACTCAAAATAAAGCGATAAGAGACAAGCATTAGAAAGACTGAGAAACTCTCTTAAGAGCAAATTTAATGAAGGCCAGCCAACAGGAAGTATATGTGCAAAGCTGAAAGTAGTCAGAGACACAGCGATGCTTCCTGAACCTCAGGGTTTCAGGAATTTTTTTTTTCTTTCATAGCTACCCAGATGTCTTTGGGATTTCAGTATCAGGATCTTCCAGTGTTAAATATCTGGTTTTACTCAACATGTTTTAAGATTTTTAAAACCAGAGATTTCATCTGTAAATATCTTAAAACGCAATAAAAGAAAATACAGTGCACTGCTACACAGTCATCCATGTCACGTGTCAATACTCCGGACAGCTTTCTGCAGGTCAGAGCTGGTTTTAATCTGTGATAAAAATCTTGATTTCAGTTTTTCCCTTTTCTCACACACACACAAAAACTTGATTGCTAAAGAAACTTGTTAATGACATAATTATTCCAATCTTACCTTGAAAAATGAGATAGGGTAGTCCCTGTCTGGCAATTCTAACTTTTATGTATTTTGTTAAGATTAAAACAGTGCTTTCATCTTCCACTAAAACCAAAAGGAGATGAAAGGTACTCAGCCATTTTCCAGATTGCTTTCACTTCGACTTTTAAAACTTACATACCATTTTCTGTGTCATCACTACCAAGAAGTCATTGAAGCTTATTTTTCCCGTTCCTTCCTTATCGATATCTGATATCATTTTCTTGATCTCTTCTTTTTTAGGTTCAAACCCTAGCGCTCTCATGGCCACCTGTAAGGACAAAAAAATTTCATAAATCAAACAAAACTATAAACAAAACCACGGGGGGGGGAAGTTGAATTTTATGCCACATCATGTTAAAACACGCACTCTGTGTCTCGAGGAAAACAGCAAGGTAAGGGGCAGACTTGGAGCAATGCTTCTCTCACACAAGGGCACATCAAGATGCAGAAGACAGGCATGCAACCATTCATATTCTGGATTTGTCCTTCAGTTAATTCAGAAATTTCCTAAACACATCCTTACCACTGCATCCACCACCCCCAGCTCAGAACAGGCAAGAACGTGGAGGGTAAGGCTATATAATAGAGTCTTGGGAGAAATATTTTCTCTGAGAAAATGTGGAGTTTTTTTATAAAGCCTTAGCATAGCTATTTTGGTATATACTTTTTAAAATTCTTGTGATGGGCACTCAGAGCATAAAAGAGTCCCACTTCCACTAATATTTTGAAGGAAAAATCCCAAACTGTCACACAGTGCTGTGGATAGCAATTTCCAAGGCTACTGGAAAATTGAATGTTATTCCACTCCTGTCAAGGGAATTGCTACCTGTATTCCCTTTGGAATGAGAAGCAAGACACTGAATAATAAAAAAGCTTATTTCAGGCCCTGTTGTAAGCAAAATGGCTAAACGTAAGACCCAGAAATGTCTCAACAAAATAACTTCAAGACAAGTGACTCCCTGAAAGAAGTTTCCATCATACCTGCAACTCTACCGAACTCTAACAACCAGATCCGATGGCACAAACATGGAAGGTCTTAAGCTGGTAGACCACAGGGAACTTAAATCAGCTAATTTTTCATTCTAGTGACAAAAGTCTTTTTCAATGAGTGTTGGGAAAACACGAGTCAAACGCTTCGTGTGCCTTTCTGACAACACTCCTATAAGCAGCATATCCAAGGATGCCGTCACTCGCAGCCACATGCATGCACACCCACACACTTTACTTTTTCCTCCTTTGATAAAAGGGCAAGCGGCAAGTTTGAAATCAGGTCTCCTCCCTATGGTCTTAAGTAATATGGACATCCAGCTAGCAAATAGGAAGGGCAAATTCTGAGAGCAAAAGAAGTCCTAATTTATTGATTATTGTTCCCAAAGGACAGGGGTGGGGAGGAACCGAAAATGTTTTGCAATAAATAAAAGCATGAAAATGAGTAACATTGGTGTATTCCATAGCTTGGATAACCTCAGTTGCAAAGCATGCAATCCTCAACAACACACAGGAGGGGAACATCCCCCCCCTTTTTAACATGCACAAACCCTTTTTGATGTTTTACTAACAAAGGAGGAGACAGTACAGAAAATACAGAACTATTGATGTATTTTGGCCAGCCCAGCCCTAAAGACACCTGGTAACAGCAGTAAAGAGCTATAATTAAAGAGAAAAATGTACCCGTTGACAGCAAGGTTTTATGCTGGAGGGGATGGAGGGGGAAACTCTCCTTTCCGGTTTAAGTTCATTTAGGCGTTTATGCCCCTGTTGCTTTAGAACCTCAGTAGAACTGTGCTTTTAGCACTAGGAAAATTCTTACCTTCAGCTCCTTAACATCTATGTTCCCAGTGCCGTCTGTGTCAAACAGGTCGAAAGCCTCCCGGACCTCCTGCTTCTGCTCCTCAGTGAGCTCCAACTTGGGACTCGCTTTCTTCCTCTGGGACGCGGCTCCTAGCGAGGGCTTCTTAAAGCTGGAGGCCTTGGCACAGCAACACAAGAGCAAAGGAGGATCAGGCCGCCGCCGCGGCGACGCACCGCCCTGGGAAGGGCGGGTGAGGCCCGTGGGACAGCGGCCGCCTCAGCCCCCAGCCCACACCGCGGCCCCGGGGCCCCTCCGGGCTGACAAGGGCCTCCCCCGCGGCCTGGCGACCGTGGCGCCAGGAAGCCGGAGCAGAGCAGCGCAGGGCCCGAGAGCCCGCCCCGCCGCCGGTGAGGGAGGCGCCGGGCCGGGCCGCACTCACCATCCCGGCGGCCGGTGCCTTGGGGCGGCTCCAGTCCTAGCAGGCCGAGACTCAATGCCGCCCCTCCCCATTGGCTAATGCCCCTACACCGCTGCTATGGCAACCCTCACTCCTATTTGGTGGAGAGCCCGGCGCGGGAAGCGGTTAGGCGATCGCTATTGGCCAACACGTGGCTGGGGCGGATCCAAGAGGAGCCTGAGCGGGGAGAAGAGCCTCTCCTCCGTCCGTCAACGCGATTGGCCGAAGGGAGGATGCCGCGGACCAATCAGCGAGCGAAAGCCGGCTAGCGCGATGCTCAGCCCAGGGCGCGCGGGAGGAGAAGCGGCGGGAGCCGGAGGAGTGGGCGGGGTCTGCTGGAAGCGTCCGCGCCGATTGGTGGGCAGGAGGGACGGGCTCGAGGCGGGGGCGGGGCCGGGGCCGGGGCCGGGCCGGGGTGAGGGCGGGCTGAGGAAGGCTGAGGAGGACTGCGGGCGCTGCCGGTGTGGTGAGTGGGGAGGGGTCGGGCTGAGGGAGGCTGAGGGGTGTGAGGAGGCCTGGGGTGTGGGGAAGGTCATGGGGCTGGGGAGGGGCAGGCTGGAGGCAGCAGAGCCTGCGGGGCTGTGAGGAGGGCTGGGGTGTGGGGTAGGTTGAGGGGGCTGGGGAGCTAATCGGGGGGTAGGGGAGGATGTGGGGGAACATGGGATAGGGTGTGGGGTGGGGGGAGGGAAGCTGGGGATGGGGGAGGCTGCAGGGATGTGGGGAGGGCTGGGGCATGGGGAAGGTTGTGGGGTGTGTGGAGGGGCAGGCTGGGGGGCGGAGAAGCTGGGGGCAGTGTGAGGAGACGTGGGGTAGAGGGTAGGTTGTGGGGTGTGTGGAGTGGGCAGCTGGGGTCTGAGGTGCTGGGGGTAGGGGAGGCTGCAGGGATGTGAGGAGGGCTGCGGTGTGAGGAAGGGCAGGCAGTAGAGGGGTGTGAGGAAAGCTGGGGGTGTGTGGAGGGCGGCTGAAGGGGTGAGAGAAGGGTGGGGGGCTCTGGGATGGGGGGTTGAAAGAGCTGGAGGGAAACTGGAGGCAGAGCAGTTCATAAATTGTATTTTGGAGAGGGGTAAGGACTGTGTTAAGGGAGATGTGGGTGTAAAAGAGGGGGCATCTGGAGGGTGGATCACCCTGTGCTCATACTTTCAAACCAGCTTGGTGTTCCTGGCTGGACAGGCACCAATCCTGCCTTTCTTTGTCTCTTTCCTTGCCATTTCAAAGGGCTTTTCAGAAAAATAAAAAATGAAGAGTGCTAAACTGTAGCTTGCAGAGGGAGCCAGTCCAACAGATGTATTTGCTTGCGTGAGGCATGATACTGTGATAATTTTATAGTGGTATTGGTGTACCTGTTCCTGGATCTCATCCAGTTGTGTTGGCACTAGTGTTCGTGAAGTGAGATGGGTCAGAGAGCTGCTCTGGCTGAAAACCAACCCAGGCAGAAAATGATTAATTTTCAGCTAGTCATAGCCTTGATCCATCTCAGCGCATGAATAGCAGGAGGGAGTGGGAAGCACTGACTAGGAATAAGGAGAATCAAATCAGCCTCTAAAGCAGTAGTTTATCATAGTGATGGTTTAAAGTGACCATAAAGCCATCAGAAGTCTTTGCGTGCACCTTGTCTTTATGTTGGGGACAGATCAAAGTAGGCATATTGTCTTTTTCTGTCTTTCAATTATACCCCACACAGTAGGATCCCAGCTGAGTTGGGAATTTTGTTTGCCGTTTCTGGGAGGAAGAGCGTCTTTTAATGAAACTGGTGGCACCAACAGCCCATGATGTGAAAACTTGGAAAATCTCACCAGAGGCTCCCCTCTCTTCACTGATGGGCACCAGTGAGTGCCAGCGTTTCTTCCGTGCTGTGTCTGCTGCTGTGGGACAGGCGGCACGGTGCTGCTGAAATGCTTGAACTTCACTTTTATTTTGTTGTTCCTAACACCCTTGAGCAACTATATTTCTGAAGAGGACATTGCCAAAACCTGCAATTGTGTTCATGTTATTTGGAGTATAAATATTCAGACTTAAAGGAAGTGCATGAAGCTAATACTAGCTAAAATAAGATGGTGCCTTTGTTATCAATGGCATTTTATTATATTAAAGTTATGCCTTTGAGAAGGCTATTTGATGTAACTGTTACTCTTCTACCGCTTATTTTGTTCAGCAGGGCAGAGAGACTTAGCTCACTCTTTTCATGCTTCTGCTTCAGCATAATGGCTTCAAACTTTGATTTCTATAACTAGAAACGTGTTTAAAAAAGAGTTTGGTTTGTGTTAATGGAATGCTTAAGTAAAGTATTGTATTGTGAATAAAATAATATTCTCCTTTTTTAAAGGAATCGGTTGATAGTGAATCATCTGAGAAATGGCCACACGCCTCAGATCGGTAAGTTGAAGACTTAAATGATGCTTTATGAAGATTTGTCTTGCAGAAACATGTTTTCATAGATATTTCTTCTGAACATTACTAGGGAAGACATGAGACGGTTCCTGCATTAATGCTAACTCTAGAGGTATTGGCAGGGAAAACGTGATTTTCCAAGGAATCATTTGCTGCTGTTCCAAAGAGATCCAGGAATGCTCCACCCCCCCCCAAGAACACCAGTGGCTTTGTCAGTGCTGCCAAATCAATTGGTCTGGAGATTTAGTTACTCCAGGATCATTTCTACGTGCCTTATAACATTATTCCATGTTGTAGTGCAGATAAAGGCCCAGCTGAGGTCCCTAAGATCCACTAGACCATTGTGTAACCTCTTTCTATGATTACTACTTTGAATACAGGAGGTTAGAATATGGAAAGAGTAACATTTTGCTTAGCTCAGAGAAATGTTTGGACATTACTCTTAGGAGTACAATTTATTAAGCTGTTCTGTTGCATTACCTGTGGTTCTTGTTAGTAGAGAAAGTCCTACCTTCTGAACTATTTTCCCATTAATTCATATGAAGCTTATGGAAGACCAGTGAATCTCAGATATTTAGGAAACAAAGAAACCAAAAAAAACCCCAATGTAGCATCATGTTAGAGAGCATGAACAAGCTGTTGTATCATCACAGCACAACACTAGAGAGGTAGTAATTCATATCCTAAAATCAATATAATCATGTGTAGCCTGGCTTTCTACGTGCATTTTTAAAAACAGCTAATTAATCCAGGTGCAGCACTGTTAGCTGCAGTTATACTGATTCTGGTCATTGAGTTGGTTCATTTAGTACTTTCCCAAGAGGTGTGTGTACTAGATTGTATTGCGTATTATAAATGTGCACTAAAGATTATTTAAATAGGCTGCTTCTCATCACTAGTTAGAATACTGTCCTTTACTTGGGCAAGTGGGAAAACTATTATACAGAAAAAACGGAACTATCTCATCTGTACTGGTAGGAAATGATTCTGATATTTAGAGCCAGGCAGAGGGCGTCATTCTGCCACTGTAAAACTTTAGTTCAGCACATCTAAGTGCAGTTTGGGTGCTCTCATTTTATGAAGAACACCCTGGAATGAGAAAGGGTACAGGGGAAGACAAGTAAAAATATCAATGGAACAGAGTGACTGCCTTTGGAAGAGAAGCTGGAAAGGCTAGACCCCTCAACAGGGAGAGGACACCGCAGGGGGGGATGTGACTGAGTTTAGAGAATCAGGAAGCTGACGAGTAAAGCAAATGCAAACCTGTTGTAGTGGGGGAGTAAAAGGAGAGTGGACTGCAGAGAGTCCTTAGGCTCACGTATCTTTCTATATCATCTGTTCTCTTGCAGCTATCAAAAACAAATAGACCACTGGGCCAACCCATTAGAACTTTTTAAAAAATTATTTTAATCAGACTGTACTTTGCATGCACCATTCTAAATAATGGGTTATGCTTTAATGTAACTGAGCAACTCCAGTGAACTCTTCTAAATTCTGTTGTGGATAATTGACACTTTGCAGTAGAACCTTTGTTTAAGGATGTAGCACTTAGAAACTTCTGAACAATTGTTGTCTTTGTGTGGTTTCACTGGGTTAAAATTCCCGTCAGCTCGACAGTATAACTGCAGAGGTGGGTTTTTGTGTAGCAACAATAAGGAGAAAATCTATTTCCAACCAGGACAGAGCATTCTTTGTACAAAAGCTTCCTCAGGCTCGTTGCTTGTATGTTCTGTGTTGGCGGTAAGGTCTTCAAGTTTCAGTCCAGTTAGACGAGTGGCCAGACTGGAATCTGTTAATTAGTGACTCCAGCCATTGATTTTAAAAAGCTTAAAAAAAGAAAGGAAGAACTAATGACTAACTCAAAAGGATAAGCGTTGCCTTTACCTGATTGCTTTCTTGGCTTGGAGAAGCCTAAGTTTCACATGCTCTGAAAATGGTTTTGTCCTTGCTAACGGTGACAGTTTTAGTATTCTGAATTATCTGTGCCATGTGGCTGAAGCAGATTCTGTTTGCTTTACCATCAGGGCAGAGTTTGTTGAAGCCAGTCTTCTTTTTCTTCCCTGCTACGTGAGCCACTTGGTGATGAGGCAGAGTCCTGCCAAATACAAACCAGCATGTGAGCCGTGTGGACCGTTAGCATGTCTGAACTCTTAAGTTACTGTGATAGCACAGACATATTGAAGAGTCTTTTGATATCTGAATTTAGACTCCTCCAATTACACTAGCTAGTGACTAGTTGTGCAAAATTCCAGCACGTTAAGATCTCAGGAAGTTTCCATCAGTTTACTTGCGCAGTTTGTTGTTGTATGTCTGCTTGCTAAAGTGCTTTTCTCCCTGTCTCTGCAGGCTGGTAAGAAATGTACAGTGATCGGCGGGTCAGGATTCTTAGGCCAGCACATGGTGGAGCAGCTCCTGGAGAAGGGTTACGCGGTCAATGTGTTTGATATTCAGAAGAGATTTGACAATGACAGAGTGCAGTTCTTCCTGGGAGACCTTTGTGACAAAGAGGTACAGACTAACAACAGTACATGACATGGGTAGATAGAAAGGATGTCTGTTTAAATACATGTTCGTTCAAACAGCTTACTGAGCCTTGCCTGAAGCACTAAAACACCTGAAGGCATTGCGCAGGTTGTAAAAGGGTATGTAGATATGCCTCCCAACCTTTCCCTGTGAAGTCAGTAGCCTAAGCAGTTTTGCTCATCTAGGACATTTAAAGAAATACCCTTGACATCTGCTTGAAGCTGGAAAGAACAGAACTTGTTTCTGTATTATGATTTGCATTACTGTTAGCTTAGATATACAGTCTAATTACAGTCGCTGTTGGTAATTACCTGTGGGCGCTCTCCTAGCTAACTTCAGCTGCATGAGTACAGCAGAATGCATTACTCCTCACGGTTAAGGCACGCTAAGACCTCTTGCCTTAACTCAGTCATGTGCATGAGCCTTGGCAAAAACGTTTGTAGGCGATGTGAAGAGACATCTCCCCACCAGTATAAAGTATCAGGACTCATGACAGTCATCTCAAACACAGACAGTGCCATGGGGTACTGTTGGCTGTTAAACCTGCTGCTTGCTGAGTTTTCTAACTCCTGTCTCCAGGTAATTTTGAGTCTCATAACTGCACTTGAGACCATTGCAAGTAGTTAAGTCTAGATAGCCTCCAGGTCTCAGAAAGTTCCCAGGTTCTTCTCTGGAAAGAAAAGATGATGTAGTGCTTTTTTGCCTAGCAAGAAGGAGAGGACATTGTGAAGATCCTACACACTAATCCTATTCCAGCTGCTCACCTTTATGGAAGGAACGTGACTTGAAATTTAGCGGTTTTGTTTCCATGAGAAAAAGAACTGTGTTTTATTTCCTTTCTTCTTTTTTTCTGAGTAGACACTACTCCTGTTGCTTCATTGCTGTCTCATGCGATGTATCTTCTAGGCTTTGCTCCCAGCTTTACAAGGTGTGTCAGTGGCATTTCATTGTGCATCACCAGCACCTTCAAGTGACAACAGGGAACTGTTTTACAAGGTGAATTTTATGGGAACCAAAGCAGTCATTGAAGCCTGCAAAGAAGCTGGAGTGCAGGTAAGGGTAGAAAAGCACATGGAGACTATAAGACGCTGATGTGACTTTATAACAATTGCTGCATGGACCAATTTCGATCTAGTTTGATAGAGGGGCAAAGGTCTCTGAGATACTGAATTCCTCCTTGTTCTATGAAAATTAGTGGAAGAGAGAGACTCTGTTGGTCTCCCGCGTAGTGTCTGGTGTAAGCTCAGCCCATGTTTGCCACAGAAAACCTACACATTGCAATCTTCCTGCCTGCAGCAAAAGCATCCATTAAAATTTGTCCTACTAGACGACTGGGAATCACCTATGGGAGAACCATGACTGACAAGTGGATTCTTTCATGCTTTAATAAGGGGACAACTCTAAAGATAGCTTTTCCAGCAGTGGAAGTATTCATGGCATCTATTACCTATGTGAATTATTTGACATATAATGAGAAGGAACACACTTGTACCATAATCTCAGTATAATTTGGTTTAGAAAGTCATTTGCCCACAAAAGAAAGAGCCAGAGGGAACCAGGCTGCTGTTCAGGCAAGTTTTTTGGTGGTTGTTTTTTTTTTTCCCCCTTATGTTATTTTGATATCACATGAGTTTTCATTTAAATTCTTAGCAAATTTTCAAGCGCAACGCATGTGAAGATCCCTTACTTATTTTGGGCAGAGATGTTGCCTCCAAAGCATGCATTTTGCGCAGTGTCCACGTACAAATACAGAAGTGATAATGTTTAGAATTAAATTATGTCTATCATATAGGACTCCCAGCCCCACAGTTTGTTGTTTGTTGGGGTTTTTTTCCTCCCCTCGTGTAATAAGCTGTTGTAGGAAATGGGCCACGCGGTGTTTACCTTCAGGCTTAATCTGGATTCTGTCAGAGCAAGGAGTTAAGTCTTGTTCGAACTTGTTGGATCTAGTCATCTTTCTATTACAATGTAGATCTGGTTTAAAACCACATGTTTCTGATTACTCAGATACATCACTGACTTCCTGTTCTGAATCCACTAGGGTATGTTTGTATCCAACAAAAACATCCAAGATAAGAATTCTCTTTTGGTTTAATCTACTGTGATATTGTTGATATTGATACTGTGATATTGATGATACTGATATCATCAAGATGAGCAAATATACCTTAAAAACACTCATTGCGTGTTAAGTGCCAAAATGTGCCAAGCTGAGTGGGCACTCTGATTTTCCTGGAGATGTTTTCCCCTTGACTGGCTGCCTTGGATGTTTGTTGAAATGTTTTAATCTCCTTTAGGTACCACTAAACAGTGTGACAGAGTCAATTAAAAGAGTGGAAGTTTTCTTACCTGCAGTTTCAGATGGTCTTCTTTTAGCCCATGTTCTTCTAGACTTAGTTTATGATCTGTAGAATCAGTTGATTAAACATTATTATTGTCTTTACTCAGCCTTCGTAAATAATGACCCTTTTGTCTTAGGCTTTAAACAACTGTTTTCTTTCACATCTATTGCAGAAACTGGTGTTAACTAGCAGTGCCAGTGTAGTTTTTGAGGGCACAGACATAAAAAATGGATCAGAAGACCTCCCTTATGCAAAAAAACCTATCGACTATTACACAGAGACAAAGATCCTACAGGAGAAGGTATTTGTCATCATATGGTTAACATTGTTATTTTCGATGATTAAAACTGCCCTTCTAAAAGTAGGGCATGCCCTAGGGGACACAACAGACTCTTCAAGACTGAACAGATCTCTGTTGTTTTCCAGAATCTCTCTTTCATTAAAAAGAAGTATCTCGTTCGTACAGTTGCAAAGAATCTGTGCAGAATCATACATATATAGCAATGCCTGCCAGAGTTTTCAGAGTATAACTGAAATAGAAAATTCCCTTCTTTTAGGCAAATCTGTCAGATTTTAGTCCTCTTATTCTCTGCATGGAGGCTAGCGAGCTGTGGATTCACTTGTTCTGTTGCAGAGAAGTATGGCAGGTGGCTGCCACTTGTGTCTTTCACAAGTGACCCGCATCTTTTTCCCCAGGCATGCTGAGGCGTTGGTCCAGGGGATGCTTTCCCAGCAGCTGTCTAGCAGTCCAAATACATAAGTAGTCAGTTATGTCTTCCTTGGCTGGTGAAACTCCTAAGTAGTGTATTCACTTAATAAAAAAAGAGAATAAAATAAAGCTGTGACATAAATTACCAGGGAAGTTGAATGAAATAGTGTGTTACACTGCAGAGGTTGTTTCTCGAGAAAGAATAAAAGAACTGGCAGAGATGTTGCTTTCGTTGCAAGAGCCATGTGATAATCCCATTTCTTAACTGATCCAGCTTTGTTTTAAGAGCAGCTGGGGGGAGTTTTTTGCCTTCTCTGATCCTACTGGAAGGCTGTTTCAGAATGATATTTACCTGATGTGCAGCCTGAAGTTACAGTTGGGATTGTGAACAAGTCACTGGGGAAAGAGAAGATGAGATGGAGATGTGGACTGAGTTAAGGAGCATGCCAGCCTAATTACGTGTTGTAAGCTATTGGCCATATACTGAAAATATTCTTGTTTTAAAAAGTCTAAAAATTTCCCCTACATCTGAATGTCCACTACTTTGGACATTTGCAGATCACCAGTATCTGTTCTGTTTCAGATTCTTAATGCTGCAGTATTTGTGGTTTAAATATGGTATGACAATGTTTTAAATCAACGTGAACAAACATTTTTTCAAACTTTTTTCAGTGGCTTGCATTTCAGTCGTGGAAAGAATCTATGCTTTTTGTGCAAGAAGGCTTTATACTTGCTTCCATACTGAAGCTGACAGCGTGTCCTCTAAAGTCGAGTATTAGCCTTTAAGAATTTTTCTTATATTCCTTGAAAAGAGCTTAATTGAAAACGCAGCGTAAAAACATCTGTTCATTCGCAAGCACGATCACTTTGCAGTAAAGTGGACTAATAAAGTGGAAGCTTATGAGCAGCAATCAAGTCTAGCCCAATATGCTTGTAACTATGTCTTTGTTTTGGGTGAAACAGTGAAAGTATTCAGTGTTTATTTGTATGTGTTGTTCTTGGATTTGTAATAGAAAATCCAGCAGCTGTTAAAAATTAGTAGAACACATTGTTTGGAAACTCCCAATAGAATTAAATCTTCTTCAAAGATGCCTTTCTAAATCTGCTTAGCAAGGGGTGCTGCTGGGAAAAAGGGATCACACCCCTTCTGAATGCGATTGAGAAGGCCCGTGATGGAAATCTTCCATTGACTGATGAGAGAGACAGAGATTGAATTGCTTAGTGTCCTTCTTTTCTCCAACATGTCCATAAAGAATTCATGGAGTGGAGGAACTTTCAAAGCTCCTCTGGTTTCTGTGGTGTTAAATGAGAGAGGCGAAGCGTTCCTTTCCTTTGCCTGTCAATTCATTAAGTGTTCAATAATGAAAACAGATTTTTGTCTGTTTTTCTCATTAAAGAGAAGTGGGAGAAGAGATGGGAACAAAGGAAGGATCATTTGTAAAGGTATAGGTGGACAGTAATTCTTTCACCGATGTCTTCCCAAGGAGATGGGGGAACACCCACCCCCTTTAGTGATGATCTTGGAATATATTACTAAGCCATATTTTTCTTCCCAGCCTCTCTCTCCTGATTTGGTTATCTTTTTTTACCTACAGGAAGTGCTCAGTGCGAATGACCCAGGCAACAATTTCTTCACTACTGCTATTCGTCCCCATGGAATATTTGGCCCTAGGGACCCTCAGCTGGTTCCCATCCTCATCCAAGCAGCTAAGAGCGGCAAAATGAAGTTCATAATTGGGTGAGCTAGGCTCAGTCATTTTATAGCTTTTGTTAAAATTGATGCTGAACCTACAGAGCCCTTTTGGAAAGGAATAATATTAAATCAATAGTCATGTTGTGGCATGGAAAAAAGTATGTTTCTTTAATTTTTCACTTGTGATCCAGGATTCTTTTTTTAAAAACCCTTCTGGGCTAGGGACTCATGCACTCAGATGGTAAGTGTTCATAGTGCGGAAAGAATATCAGTGGGGAAAGCTGACATAGCTTGAGCTGTCTTTGCATTGTCTAAAGAGCTGTCCTTTTAAATATGAGAGAGCTCAGATTACTTGCTGTTAATTTAATTAATATACACTTCTGGTATTTGAGGTTCTTGCAATTAAAAAGCCTGTATGGCAGTGTTTTAATATTTCTGATTATAAGATCAAAATACTTGCCTTGTTATTGAGCCTGGCAGAGCTTCTAGGGGACCACTGAAATTTTAGAGCAAGAAATAGTTCAAGTTATTGATTGTATTATGCTCTTTAAAAGAAACATGCTCTTTAATTTATAATAGATTTTTATTACATGCAGGGCACTGGTTTGTGTGTATATGTGTACATGTGAATATATCCTTGGGGTGGAAGGAAGAAAGGGAACAGGGTTGTGGGTTTTTTGGTGTTGGGGTTTGGGTTTTTTTGTTCTTATTCTTCCTTACAGTTAACTTCTGAATTGATCTCTCAAACTGATCTGTGAGCAGCAAACCTACACAAACTCAAGGTTTCCACTTCATGCAAGTCTGCATTCTCTTCCAGCTCAAACATGCATTCCTCATTTGAGTTTTCCTACTGCTATACAGACCTGTATATCCCTTCCAAGAAAGCAAATAAAATAGCCATTTGTCCATGAACGTAGGAAAGGAAAATGATTCTTTCTCAGAATGTTGGATTGCAGCAATACAGTTTTTATGGCCAAATGAGTGTGGTGATGGTTTTGTAACAAACCATTTGTTTGATTTAGCTGGACTCTTGAAAGTCCTTGAAAAGGACTTGAAAAGTCCCTGAAAAGTCTTGAAAATCTGATATGCAGATTCATTTTCATTTTCTGTATCTGTGTAGAAATAGACTTAACACAGTGGGTTAAATCTGTTTCAGCTAGGGCTGAAGTTAGCTTATTGAGGGAGTAAGTTAGAATTTCATGAGCCAAGAAATTCATAATTGAAAGCTTGTCCTTAAGTGACTTTCTTTGTGTTAGTTACCACTCTGTTTCTATTTGTTCTGCTTCTGTGGATCACTCTGCTGATTCTGAGACCTGTGGGATCTGCAACACATAGAAACTTGGTAGCCTGTGAGGTTTAAAAATGGTACTGTTACAGGAATGTAAACTTTGAGGGCCTTGACAAGAGCTGAGACAATAACAGCCTTTCCTCTGTCTCCAAAATAATATGTAGCAATTTTATATCTCTGACAGGGTATAGCCTGAAGTTGCAGCACAAGAGAGCGGGAGAAGAGGAAACTTGGAATAAATATATCTTGTGTGAAAGTCCTTCCTTTTGCCACAAGCAGATTTTCAGCCTAACTTGCCTTGGGGCTAAACTTCTTCCTTTTGTCTGTGCAGTGATGGAAAGAACTTGGTAGATTTCACCTATGTGGAAAACGTGGTCCATGGACACATCCTAGCTGCAGAGAATCTTCAGAAAGACTCTCCCCTGTGTGGGAAGGTAAGGAAGGACCTAGCAAGGGGAGGGGAGTGGGTGTCCCCTAGCCGAACTTCATCTGCAAGCCCCGCTTGGCTTCATGTGTCTGCTCTGTATTTCATGCTGATTTTTGTCTGTACTGAACATCTGTCTTGGAGATGAGTGGAACTAGTACACACAAATGGGTCATTTTTTTTCTGTCTGTGGGTATAATGAATGGTTGCCCATCTGGTGACCATTGTGTGCAACCACAGGGGCTAAGATGTATGAATATACTTTAACTTCATGCTGTAAAACTCCTTGTGAAAGCAAATCCAGGCAGAATTGCGGACAGCCGAGATGTGTACATAAGAAACATAGTTATTTAGCTTTTACGATAGAGTTCAGAACAGGAGAAACTTTCATAGATTTTCATGGCACCACCGTGCTCTGGGCATGCACTGTACATACAGCTAGGATGCTTTAATGTTCTTGTGTTGTGTTGTGTCATTCAGTTTGCTTGACCATTTACGAGTAATCTTAACATCTGGAGTGTCGGAAGTAGCTGGCTTTCTTAGCAAAGAAGGGGTTCATCACTTTTCAGACAGAGGTGGTTAGTGCAAAGCAGTTTCACATGAAAATGTGTTCTCAGGGATGTCAGTCTCCTCAGCATGAACGTGAGGTGGGCCATCACAGAGACAAATTAGTGAAAACCGTAATGATTTTATCATCTGGCTTTTTGTCTTCCTCTCTTTCAGGCATTTCATATCACAAATGATGAACCAGTTCCTTTCTGGGCTTTCATGTCCCGTATCTTGACTGGCTTGAACTACGATCCTCCCAAGTACCATATTCCCTATTGGCTGGCATATTACCTGGCCCTGTTCCTGTCTCTAGTGCTGTGGCTGCTAAGTCCGCTGGTCACCATCAAGCCCACTTTTACCCCTATGCGGGTAGCACTAGCTGGAACGTTTCACTACTATAGCTGTGAACGGGCCAAAAGAGACATGGGCTACAAACCAGTGGTGAGCCTGGATGAAGCAATAGACAGGACTCTGCAGAGCTACCCCCACCTACGCCGGGCTAAGGCCTGAGAAGCCCTATATGGATTTTTTTCTACTCGATTTTCATAATTGCTTTGACATCTTAACATGAACACCGAAGCAAATTTCACTAATTCTCTGGAACAGGGAGTTTTCCTGAAGTCCCTCCTCCTCCTCACCATTATCAAGACGGCTTTATCTGGGTTGAAAAAAACTCATGTAGGAGCTGTGCTAACAGTTCTTTTCTTTGATGTGACTTCTTGTTTTGAAATAGCTGCTGAACCCTATGGACTATGAATAAACACCCTGCTGTGCCCTCTTCAATCCCAACCCAGCACATCAGCATTCCTTCGTCTTCTCTCTCCACCCTTGTCCTCTGTTTTGTTGCTCTGGTGATAACAGCCGCCTCTTCTCATAGCTGCAGACTGGTTAAGGAAATACTTCTCACGACTGGTTCCTCTCTGTGGTTTGGCTTTTTTCTATACAAGAGCGATGAAAGAGAGGCTCATGCCAAAAAGGAGTTCTGCCACCATCTCTTAAATCATTGAAGCTGATTTTGTTATTCGCTCCATGATTGGTGGGTGATTTGGCTTCTTACTGAGGCATCAGAAGGAAACCTTAGAAAAGGCATGCTAGGCCTCTCTTTGTAAGGAAGCATGTGCCTTTGTTTCTGCAGGAGCCTATTTCTATTCAAAAATAACCCAAATAAATCAAGAAGAGATGACTTTGTAATTTTGTGTTCCATCTTTGAAAGGGCAGATCCCATTCTGAACTTCTCAGCATAAACAGGATTTTAATCATTCCCTTTGGGGGGAGAAATCTTTGCTGTGGCTGTTGCCAGTCAGCACATACTATTTTACCATAGCTCACTTACTTCCCATAAGAACTACATTGGTTGGAAGATCCTACTGCACAAAGCTCTCATCTTGTCTGACATGTTATTGCTGGTAATGGTGATTTTTGTTGCTTTGACCACTTAGTACATGAAAAAAACCCTCTTTTCCCCAAGAAAATGGTTATCATAATACTATGGTTCACCAAGCTGTTTAGTTTGATGTTTATATTAAGTGTACTTTACCCTATAATCTTTCTAAGTGCTTCAGTTCTGTTCTGTTTCTAAATGAAGAGTTTAGGTTAGAGTTGGAGCTTCCCTCTGTGCCAGTTCCTGGCTCCCCAGGAGTTTCGGTGTTTCAAATTTCAGAAGTATGGGAAGTGCCTCACTTGATGAGCCTTAACCTCATCTGGGAGCTCGATATGCTGCTTAGAAATTAGTTTTATTTTAACTTCTGGTTATTTTCTGGAGAGTTTTATGTTGGGCTTATTTTCCTGGAAATTTTTATTTGCTGCTTTAACAGCTAGCTAGTTTTACCAACCTTTTCCTTGCTTGATCTTGAAGTAAATACTAGTCAGTTGCTTGGGACAGTTCCTGCAGTTCTGGTTTGCACTGATCAGCCACCTTGGGCTTTTCCCCCATCCCCCCAGCCTGTGGGGTTAAATATTTAAAGCTTGAATTCTAGAGTGCAATTCTTCAGCAGCACGTTGTTCAAAAAAAAAGCCCTGTGGTTCCTAGGTTTTCTGGAATCTGCTTGTGTCATCCCACATCCCATTTCAGTGGGAGACAGCTGCTGCTTTCAAAGCCCTAAGCTGTGCTAGCCTCCATGTGATGCATCGATGTGCCAGCACAAATTCAGTGTTAATGGAAAGACCCTTTCTTCCCTCAGTGTTTCTGTAAGTGTGTACCAGTGCCCCATCTATATTAAAAAAAAAAAAAAAAATTGTGACATATAAAAAGAGCACTCATATGGTGAAACCATGCCTGGGTGAGAGACATGGCTTTATTCCCAAGGTTTTGTCAAAGGCCAGGCATCTCACCTGCTTTAAGGGGTGAGGAAGGACTGGAGTATGTTTGTTCCTTGCTCCTTTCCGTAAAGCTGGGCCCATTTCTAGTTTTTGTAGTGTAGTCGACTGACACTAAACTCATAGCACGTTACTAGAAGAATGGCTTTTTGTGAAAACGGACAATTCAGAGGAACCTCTACTATGTGCAGTAGGGGTAGCTACTAAACCCAAGCTGGTAAGTACCGAAAGCCCTGAGGGACAGCGTGTTCTAGTTCAGATGCAGTGCTGCACCGAAAAGATGGCACTGCTTGTGGGACTCATGGTGCAGCACAGCAGAGAACTTCAGCTCCTCATCTGTGAAGCAGGAATAACACTGCCCTCCCACAGAGAGGTGGTGAGAGAATAGGATTGTACTGAAGGGAAAGGAGCCAGCACTACGATTACTTGAAGTCAAACATAAAAAATAGGTAAAAGCACATTTTGGCCTCTAGATGGCATTTCCCAGCTAGGTCTGCCTTGCAGCTTCAATCAGTCCCAAAAATGTTGTCTCTCAGTCCTTGGACACAGTTCCAGCAGAGGGTTACTCATGTCCCCGTGTCTTTGGAGGACTGTCAAGGTAAGAGGTGAAGGTAACAACCAGAAGGTGCTACAGAAACAAGAGGCACTGGAAGTTCAAGTCTGCTGGATAAAAAGCAGCAGGCAATATGCTTTCCCTCACGTGTCTGGTTAATACAAGATGGGTAAACCAGAGGTTTGCTTGTATGGGGGTGAGCAGTTTCCCAGAGCTGGGCATGGAAAGAAGCATTGCATCATGCTGAAGTTGGTTTGACTTGGTAGTCCCTATATAATTAGGTCAGTTCCCAGCATTTCTTCTGGCAGGCTGACTGGCTTCTGTTTTCCAAAACAGAAGTAAACAGGCATTGTTGCTGTGATGGAGCCTGACGTTGCTGTACCTATACCCCTGGCCACAACAGAGGAGAAACCTTGCTTTATCCATAGCCTCTTCTGTCCCTGATCAAGCCTCTTCCTCTCAACTCATTTTCTCATCCTAATAAGCACCTGCATAAGTCCCATCTTGTGTTTTCTGGGCAAGCCAATGAGATCCTTCTGTACTTTCCTGCCTGTGATTTATTCGTCATGCCACCTCTTTGCAACCTGTATATTGTGTGTGTCAGCATGCAAGCAGGAGGCTACAAGGCAAAATTGCCATTATCAAAATTTCATTCCTAATATCTAGGGTCAAATGCAGTTGCAATCTGTTGTTCTTAGTAATGCTCCACAGGAGCTGCTAAAGACTTCAAAGACTTTCCTATAGCACTTGTCAAACTTCTTATCTCTCTCACTTTGCTTTCCTGGCTTTTTCTTGCTGCAGCTCCTAATTTTGCTGACCTGAGACTGTTTTTGGTTTGACAAGCAGTGGGAGAGATAAAGGAGGTATCTTCTGTTGCTTACCCTAGAGAAAGGAGAGGGAGGGAAAGAGAGAGGCCTAAAAGTGCTTTTCTTGGTGGAGTTAAGGTAACCAAGAACCCCATTTCCCCTTTTACAGAGAGATTGCAAAGGGGACATATGGACAGGAGGAGTGTTACAGTGTAAGAAATACCTTTCAGTCTTGCCCATAGAGTGTGGGGGAAGCCCTTGTCCAGACACACCTCGGTGCCAAAAAGGAAAAAGGGTGGTTTGGTTGTAATTACTTGAAACAGGTAAGAGGAGCAATAGATGAAAAAGCAGGTCATAAATTATCTTGCATGTCCAGTGAGCAAAAAGGCATGGAGGCAAATTTAAGTCAAGCCTGAGGTGGATATGTGGGAGGTTTCAGGTGGAGGATAACGTTTGCATCACGCAAGCACGTGGTTACCACTTTGGAAGCTCAGTACCTTCAGTGACTTATAAATACAGGGACCTACGATGCATTACAGTGCTCAAATGCAGCCTTTTGTGACACTGTGAAAGGGGTACCTTTTGACTCAGTAGACCCTTGCATACGTTAGTCAAATCTGCTGATACTAGTGATCACCAAGCACTAGTATGAGTTCCCACACCTTTTAGCACTGCAGAGCCAAACATGGCATGAGTGGGCTGGACTCTGCTCCTTGAGAGGATTGTTTACCGAGTTTCGCTAATGCTTGTGCAAGCCTTTGGAAAGTGCCAGGTCCACAGATGTAAGTGATGGTGCAACTTGTCCTTATTATGGGAGAAGGAAAGCAACTTGTTTGCCTCAGAGCCCAGAGGAAGCTTTCTGAGTTGGTGATGAGAAATAAATAGGCATCTCCCTGCTTGCAACAGAGCATGTTTGAGGTGTTTCTGTTACGAGATTGCACATGTTGTTTTACTGTCTTAGCAATGCCATCAGGCTGGCATTTAGCCACAGCCTCTCTTTTGCCCTGTGCTTGCTGACAAGATCATTTTGCCTCAGCACTGAGAGCTCCTGACCTCCTGTGCAGGTGTGTCTTTGTGACCATGGGTGAGATTATTCTATTCTAGCACTAAGTAGTCAAGGATATACGATTCTGTTCTGCTACCTGCTATTAGGAAGGTGAGGTCTGGCATTTTGGCAGTGCTTTGTAATGACACCTCATGAAAAACCAGTTTGATTCCCTCGTAACAAATGGGTGTAGTGGTTTTACACCCTTCTACTCATCACAGCTCTGCTCAGTCTCTACTGAGGCTTTGGTTTTCTGTCACCTTGGCAAAGGCCCAAAGGATTGATGGGTTAGTTACCTTCCTTCCACCTTCAGTGCAAGGATGGGGGCCAGAGTGTTACACAGGAGAAAGTGTTATCAAAAAAACAGGAAATGTTCCAATGGAGTTCAGTGCTCTGGAGTGGTGTTGACTAATTTTTCATGACTAGAAAATTTTTAAGAATATATTGTAGTAACTGTTCAAATACAAGCTGGACTGGTCAGGGAGGCTGCATGCCTTAGGCAGAAGTCCATTGCTGCCATAGGAATTACAAGAATTGCTATGCAACTCGGTACAGCCACCTTCCCATAACGTTGGCTGCCTGGATTTTGAGAGCTGAGCAGGTTCCTACCTCGTAGACATCACTGTGTCTAAAGGTATGTGTACCGCACCTCTGGAGAGGAACGTACTGTAGTTACGCAAACTGGTTTTAAACTGGCTGTTTCTGGAAGTGGTAGCAGTGTGCCCATGGCAGAAGAGAGCTTAGTGCAGGCTGATTTACCCTAGCAAGAAGAGACTACAGTATAGGCATAACTGCAGTTCACAGCCAGACAAACCTGCTAGCCTGACCTTCTGCGTTGTCAGCTGTGACATACAGGGCTTACCTCTGTATGGCTCATCTGCTGCAGTTTGGCTAAGGGATCCCCTCTGGGACAACTTCTGGACTTCAAGAAATGGAGAGCTCATCTGTTGATGTTTCAGAGCACTGGCAGTGTTTTTCCAATTTGCTCTTCCAAAAAAACCCAAAAGCAGTCCACCCCCAAACAAAAAAACTCTCATTGGAAAGTGTCTAGTTTGCAGCTCAGTCCTCAATTTTTCTGTTTTTATTTCTTGAATGCAAAGTGCCCTTCATACTTGCCACGTTCTCTCCTGGATAGTTCTTTTAGACTATGGTCAAATCACTTCCGTTTCTTTTTTTGAAAATTTTTTTAAATTTTTTTACCTAAATGTTCTGAGTCCTTTAAATCTTTTGCTATTAGGCATTCTCTCCAGCCTTCAAGTGGTTTCTGTGGCTGCAGCTTCCTTGTGTGATGTAATTCTTGTGTCTCACTGATCCCAAATTATCTGCTTTGCAGTGCACTAAGAATATAAGGGAGGCAGATAAACAGCAGTGAAACAAGCATCAACCAGTGCTAACTGTGAAACATCTTTATGAGAGGTGCTTGTGCTTTTCTCATAAAGAAGATTCAGGGAGAATCCAGTTCCTGGTAAAGTCAGATACTCCAGGCTGAAAATTACCTAAAGCTTTTACAGAAAAATAATGTTTTGTAACTGGAGATGGGGAAAAAAGGCTCTTCTGACTTGCTCCTCGCTCCTCCCCTGCTGCAGGAGCGCGTGTGTGTCCCTGGAGAAGGTTGTGTTGTTGAAACAGAGCAACAGGACGTTCCTCCTGCTTTGGGCTGGGCTGGCTTCTCTGGCACACCTGGATGGCAGCCTTAACTGCACCTTTGGCTCGTGGCCCAAGGAGGGAGTCCAGATCCGCAGCAGGGTGGGGGGGTTTCAAGCCAGACCCTCTTGGTTTTAACCTGGTACAGAGGAAAAAAAAATGCCCCTCTTGGATTCTGCTCCTGGACTGATGAAGATAAGGGACTTTTTGTTGTTGACTTCAGTACATGCAGGGTTTGCTCCAGAGGTATGCGGGTTAACTGTGCTGTTTCCAGATGAGGCTGGTCTTGCCAGTGAGACTGAGTTTGGTGGCTTTCTCCCAAAGCGTCATGAATTTGTCAGTATTTAACCTGTAGCTGCTAGCTTGGAAAAGCTGCTGCTTCTTGCAGTGGTTAAGAGTTACAGTTTTACTAGCTTTGGACTGTAGTTGTTGCTATATATATTGGCAAAAAGACCCAGTTTCACTCTCCCTACACGCACATGTGCACACACACACTGCATATTGAATGGAGTCCTAACATAAATCTGGAGTCTTTATCCCTAAGCCTCTTCTAGAAGCCACAGAGATGATGCTCCTGATCTGATTGTCTCAGTTAAGTGCCTAAAGTTAAGTAAATTGACTTTCCCTACAGACTTACTGGACGGTCTTTTAGCCTTTGGTCTGGAGTGACCTGGTGGTGCTGCATTTCAGCAGCCCTGTGGCATGGTGCTCTACCGGATGTCACACAGACCTCCCACTTGCTGGCAAAAAAACTTCTGCCTCTGGCCACTGCTGTGATTTTGAAATGTCATGTCATTAAAAACTGAATATGCTCCTGTAATTATGAGGAAGAAAAACACCCATCAGGGTTTCTGTGCCTGCTGGTGTGAGTGACATCCAGCTATACTTTGGAAAGAGTGGTTTATCTAAGAGCTTAATTGGGATAAAACCACAAAGACTTGTTTGGGACTGATTGTCCCTAACTGTTCAAGCTGCTGAGCACCATAGATGTACTTGCTGAGCTTTGTTTGCAGTATGGGAGTACTGTGAACTGTGGTGACACGACAGCCCTGGAAATCTTCAGTTCAAGGTAAGCTGTCTGCATGGTTGGCCATGGTTATTTTCAACTGAACAAAGAGTATGAAAAGCCTTTTCTACAGGGGAAAAAAAGAAAAAGAAGGAAAAAAAAAAGTGTGTTCCTATCCTACTCTCCTTACGGGGAAATAAAAGGCAAAGTTGTGGCTTACATTAGTATATTTGTATGCTAAGATGTATGTACGTATATACTACATTTCCCATGGTATCTAATGTCTCTGGCCCTCCGGTGTTTTCCTAGTCCATGTGAGAAAGATAGAAGGTCCCTTTCCATGTTCTGCCAGTCCCGGAAGACAACTGTTTTTGAGACTTCCTTCTTTCCAGGCTTTTTAAAGTGCTTTCTCTCTTTCTTGCTGTTAATTGGGAAAACCATGCCCTGAGAGGTCTGTGACATTCATGCTGTCCTTAGAGCATCCACTCCTCCGCTCCTCTTTAGCAACAGTCATCATGGCTAGAAGAGTTTCCCTGCTTTACTCTTTCTGCTGAAAGTGGTGTTTGGCAGCCACATGCTAAATGGTGATGAGGGTGCAGTGTTTTAGGGACATGATGTTGTCCTTGGTGATCATCCTGAGCAGACCTTGAGTCTCTGAAATGCATGAGCTTGATTCTCCTTGCAATTATATTACTGCAAATGAAAGCAACTCCCCTGAAGTGAAGGGCTACGCTGCTTCAAAACAGATGGGAGAGACAACTGGAGCTGCTGGATAGGTCTCGGGTTTAATTGCAATGATGAGCTGGTGCCTTTCATACAAGGTACTAACTGAAGCGCAGACATTGCCGCAGTGGAGCAGTGCACTTGCAGGAGGCATGGGTACCTTGGCACTGGAAGGACCGTGGACATAAGGGGAAGGAGAAGCTGTGTGTTGCTGCCCCTCCCCAGGACTGCAGTTCACAAGTGAATCATGGCTTCTTAAATAAAATGAAACTGTACCCCATTTAAATGGGAAATTAGCTGAAAGGGGGAGTAGATATAGCAGAATAAAGTCCCTTTTATTCCAACGTAGGCTGTCCATGTGTGGCAGTTGTAGCAGTATCGTAGTTCTCCCTTGGCTTTCCCAGACAAGCCTTAAATACATTCTCTGCTGTTCTACCTTGCTACCACACCCCGGACTTTAAGACCTGTCTTTGGAAGTTTTGTACATATTCTTGGACCTGTATTTTCAAGCTAATAACAAAATGTTACTTAATACTACACCTGTCTCCTCTTGCTTTACTCCCAAGAAGCTGCATGTGGCCAGTGTGATGTACAGCAGTGAGTAGGCAAACACTCTCCGTCACTCAACAAGTGCTGCTGTGCAACAGCCTTACATCTCACAACTGTGTTAGCCAGCAGCTGAAATTACGTAGGTAGTGATTTCACCAGAAAACCACGGCTACATTAAGTGAAATGAATTGTCTCCTTTTGTCCCTTCTCTCAGGAGCATTGCCACAGGATTAGCACAGCGTGGAGAACCCTGTGTGGGACTGATATGGATTTCCAATTGGAGTAGCAAGGGAGCTGACTCCTGAAATGGAGGAGGGCTGTGTAAGGTCAGTGCTGAATCAATAGGGCTTTGGGTGGCTTCAGGAGGTTGAGCACAGAGGCTGAAGATTGAGGAGACTTTATAGAGAGTTGAGTTGACAGGGCTTGAATGGTAGTTCATGTTGTGGAGAAGTGTCTTGCCTGGCATTTCTCTGTATCTCACTAGGCTACGTGCGGTGCAGCGTGTCTTCCACTGACAACTTGTGCGTCCAAGTTGTTGTGATGGAGCTGCCAGCTCGGAAATACATTCTCTGCTGTTCTACCTTGCCACCACACCCCTGACTTTAAGACCTGTCTTTGGAAGTTTTGTATATATGCTTGGACCTGTATTTTCAAGCCAATAACAAAATATTACTTAATACTGCACCTATCTCCTCTTAGTTAATTAGCAGTTCTTTGCTGTGTTCCTTTCTTCTAAGGAAGAGCGCAACGCTGATAGACAACTAATGTTTTAGCCTGCATATGTGCCAGTTCAACAAAATAGTTGTCTGCATCTAGTAAAACAACACTCAGCTTCTGTGTGTATTGTTTTAGGATCTCCTTATCCATTTCTTTTGGTGTTTAATATTAAGGTGCTTGTAATAGGTGCCTTTTTTTTTTTTTTGAGCACTCATTGTGGAACAGTGTGTTCACACTGGGGAAAAAAGCGTAGTCCTTAGATCCTGGGGTGTCCCTTCTGCTTGCTTGGCAGAGGACCTATTGTACCTGAAAGGCTGGCCAAGCTATTAGTCACTATTATTTCAGGAAAGAACCTGAACGAACCTTCAGCAAACAATGGGATGACTCAGGGGTTAGTGAAAATAAAGCTGCACTGTCAGCTGGAACCCTGAAGCAGAGGATGCTTTATGGAGGTCTAGGGTCTGGGCTGCATTTTAAACAGCCCACTTTAAACGTTTTAAATTTTCCTGAGTTGAACACCCCTCTGTGCCCACTCCAAGCTCAGGATGCGGCTTTGTGAATATTACATCTTCTCGCCTGTGCTTATCTCAGCTGGGATCACCAGCAGCCTCTGGGGAAGAAAGCTCAGCTGAGCCTGTGCCACTGCTGCTGGTGTTGCAGCTTGAGTAGATCAGAGAGAAAGATCTGGGATTGGAGTAGCAACGTTGACATCAGGGCTTTTCAGACGTTATCTTCGTTGTGCTGCTGGGAGCCAGGGATGGGTTATGTTATAGCACATCCCAGCCCAGCCGGCTGGTGGTTTGCCTACCATCCTACAGCAGATCAGTCGCAGAGCTGCGAGGAGAGCACAGGAGCACTTCTCTCCACCAGTTCATCTACTACAGACTTGGCATTACTTCTGATCGGTTCATAGGGGCAGGGGAAAGTGTGCTGGTGGGGACAAGTCCTGACAGATGCTTGGTTGGGGCTTTATTGCTGCCTTCTTACCAACCTGTGGCAGTCCTGGGCTGAAGCCCTGGCTTCTCAGAAGTTCTCTAAACTCATGTCCCCAGCCACCGGTCTTTAGGAACTGGCAAAAAGCGTATCCAAGGGTCTTGCTGTGTCCAGTCAGAGACTCACCAAAGCTGGGCCTCGGGGATCTTGTGGTGACCACAGCAATTAGAAGGGGAAATAAACTGAGGAAGAGCAGAATACCTGGCAATTTTCTCTGCAGTGAATAGTGATAATCACACCGGTGTACCTCATTTAACTAGTTAGAAGTAGACAATCACTGTTGAGTGCTAATTACAGTCCCTGATGCTACCTGGGTACCACTGCTGTAAGCGGCTCTGAGGCTCAAGGGCTTGCCGGTATCTGAATAGCAGTGGGGTGCCTGCTCCCCCTTCCTGGGGGGCAAGCCTGTCTGGCAATGCTTGGCTTGAGAAGAAATGCTGTGGGGTGAGAGCTGGGGGGCTGCTCTCTGCTGTCCTGTTGCAGCACAGGGCTGGGGAACATGGCATTTGCTGGAGAATGCGAGGAATGTAGAGGAGAGCTTACAGGGAGGGGAGACCATGCCGTCTGAATGGAGAAACCTGTTTGATTCCCCTGAAGGGCAAAACACACCCAAGTCTCCTCCTCAAAACAAGGCTTGGCTTCCAGGAGCCAGCCCTCTCGGTCCGCCTGGCAGGTAAGCTCTCAGCTTCGCCCACAGCTGCCTTTGCTGCCAGGGAGGATCGGAGATACCTGCTGCGAGTCCTTGGGGGGCAAAAGTGCTGGGAGATTGGTTGCAGGCTGCTCCGCATCAGTCTTCTGCGGGGAAGCCACAGCTTGAGGAGCCTCCGCAGGTAGGGCTGGGCAGGGAGGCTGGTCCTCTGGCCCTTGCAGAGGACAGCTGGGGTGCTGCTTCTCTCTGCGCTTCACCTGTTCTCTCTGCCTGGGGAGGAGGAGGAAGAGGAGGGCTGTCCTTTCCTAACCTGCTGATGCAGGGATCTGGCGGGGATGAGGGAGACTTGAACCGATACTTTAAATTCTCCTCCTGCATGGGGAAATGAAGCTGTTTTCTGTAGTGTGTTGGACCAAAGTGCAGATCTAAAATGGTACTTGAGTACTATAGGGATGGTGTTAGTACAGGGACGCAAATGAGGCAGAAGAAGGGAGATTTGGGTATGGGTCTCTGTTGCTTGCCCTTGTCTGATCACTGAGTTCCCTCCCTTCCCATCACCTCACATCTTTCTAAAATCTGTCCCCCTCTTAATTTACTAGGTAGAGCAGGGGGCATGGCAGTGAGCTACCTGGGGAAAAGTCTGTGTGTGGGCAGGAGAGAGCAGAGTTTGGACAACATGGGTAAAATTTGAGCCTGTGACCCTTGACAACCTCTTGAGAGGCTTGGGGTAAGCTGCACCACTTTCTGCTTCTCCAGCCCTACCGCCCCAGGACCCGTGTGGGACGGAGAGGGGTGCAGATAGAGATTTTTCTCTCTCTCCTGCTCTGCCTTGTTTTGTTTCTCTCTGAATTAGTATGAAATCAGCACCCTGGAAAGGAAGGGATGGGAGCGGTAAAGCTGGTACAGAGGAGGCGAGCACCTCCCTCAGTCCTTGCTTCATCCTACCTCCAAGCGTGGTGAATGTCTTCTCCATTTCCCGGTCCCCACCCCTCTGCTCGCCCTTGGCTGCTCCAGGACAAAACCCTAACAGGAGGACAAGCTGGATTCAGCTGGACAGGCTGCTCCACTGCAAGCTGGGGAGCAGAGATGTCCTCCCTCATCAGATTGATCAGGATGTTGTACTTAGGCTAGTTTATTTTATTCATCCAGCCAGAGAAAAAGCATTACTTTTGTTCCCAAAAACTTATCATGTTTTCATTGGAAGTCCCAATTTCCATAAATGACAGATTTTAATTTTCTTTTACAAAAATGTTGTTTTTTCTTGGCAAAACTTTGTACTGTCTCTACGATGTTGTGAAGCTTCAATGAGATTTTCTGTCCTGCTCTGTTTGTGGGTCTGTGATACAAATGCAAAGCTCTGCTTTTGAAAGCAAAATGTACTTTTCCTTCCTTCTTGCTTTCATCTTTAGACATCAAGGCTTAAGGTCAATGGCATGTGGGTGCGGTAAACATCCTTTACATCCTTCTTCCTTTTCAAATACAGAAATTAGTTGAGCAATTAGGAATTAAAGCCTTGTAATTACAGTAATGAAACTGTATACCCAGTATAGTGAAAAATTATCTAGTCATTTTTGGCAGTAACAGCAGCGAGTTTTTGTGTTTGGGGGTGGTCATGCTGTGTAGGTTTGTACAGCTCCTAGCACAACAGGGCCCCAAGATAATCTCTTGGGATAGGCAGGTTTGCATGCTGCTCTAATTAAGTTTATGCCACACTTTCCTGACTTCAATAGCTCATGTCTTTGCCAACTTCATCTGGTCGGAGTGAAATTTTTTTTTGTGGGGTATGTGGTTGCAAGTGAATTAAAAGAAATTATAACTGTGCGTTTGCAGCTTTACTGCTGTTGTCTCGGACATGGCTGAAACGTGTCTGCGTTGCTCATGTGAATGAGTTCTGTGCACGGTTCCCCATGGCAATTGCAGGTTTTCATCTCTCTTTTACCCGTGCTGGGGGAAGAAGAGGTGTTCGCTGTCCCCAGGTAGCGGTGACCAAGATCTTGAGGAACTGTGGTGCCAGGCTGAGGCTCTTCACAGAGACCCTGCACAGCCAGCCAGGCTCCGCTGCAGCTGCAAGTGCTTGATGCTTCTGTGGTTCGTATTCAGGGTCGTGTTGGCCACCCTGAAAAAGGTGGGCACACAGTTTGATGACCATGATGCAGTTTAAATTATTTGACTAGCATCATGGAAGAACTGTGTGGCAGAGGCATAAAATATCACCTGCAGTGGAGTAACCATCCATCCTCTCCAGCTGCCACCTGATTCCTCAAACACCTCTAGCAGTGGTTCCTGCGGAAAGAGCTTCCTCTTGTAGCCTGGCTTCTCCTTAGAGCCTCTCTGCATGCGCTGAACAAGGTAGTGACGAGCTATTGTATTGCATGAGCCTAGAAGGGTTGATTTAACGTTGTCTGGACTGCTTCAACTATGGCATTCCTTATCATTCACAAGCTTGACTTTAGAAAACTCCTAGTGCTTCTTAAATATCACCAAGTGTGTATGTAACAGTGTCAGTGTTTAATAGTCACTGCATGGAAAAGGGGGAAGGCAAGAGTAAAAAGCTGGTCCTGCAGAGAAGCTAAGCATTGTCCAAAATGTGCAGACTCATCACCCTGCCTGTATGGATGACCATTCAGCTGGGGTTTAGCATTATAAACCTTTCCGCTGGTCAGAGCTGGTTATGCATGAGTTTATCTCCATTTGGAAGCCCACAGCCATCCAGTTGCTCCTCATACTGAGCCGATATCGGGATACTGCATGCTATTTGCCATTGAGGCTCAGTCCAAGTCCTGGAGCGTGCCTCAGGCTGTGGGTCTGGACTCTCAGAGACTGACTGACAACCTCCCACTTCAAACACATTCAGCCACCTGTGTGCACGAGGTGGGATGAGATCCTAAATTGCATGTTGCGAGTTCACAGTGTGATGCCTGAAGTGTAATTCCTGTTGCCACTCATTTCCCCAAGTGCAGACAGTGGGACGGAAGTGTCCATCCTTCCCAGGTGTGGGCTGTCACTCAAATCAGAGTTCAAAGGTGAAATAAATCTAGTTTTAAGAATGCTGGCTCAAAAATGTCACAGCCACTGGGTACGAAGTGCTAATCCAGCATAAACTTCCTTTACCGGTTCAAACTTGCTGAAATGAATTTAAAGGGTTAACTTTGTTCTGGCAGGGTTTATGCTAGATCAGGTACAGTCTATCCACGCTGCTCTCACTTCACAGCAGATCAGGTAACAGCTGACATAAAAGCATAACATTGGCACAAAGTTTGCATTGTGTGCTCTGGCTAATGCAAGAGAAATGCAAGTATGTGCCCACGCCTAATCCAGATCACTGGAGGGCAGTCTGACAGTGCACAGATCTGGATTAGCAATCCCGCAACCTGAATACTGCCTTTCTGGGGCAGGGTGTCTCATGGCTGTGTGTAACCTACGTGGAGAAGCTTCCTCTCCCTGGCTTTCCTTCCTCTGGGTTTGTAAAAGTTGGGCTTGATCTGCGGAGTGTTAAACTAAAGTCCCACCTTTCACCATATGGACTGGAGAGTAGGGACTTGGACCCTGATTTACATCTAGATGACAAAATTCACAGCAGAGTTTAGGAGGTTCAAATGAAGAAGGTCCCAACCTTTTGAAAGCTTTAAATACATTTTAATTTGAGGACTGTGAAGGTCAGAATAGGCATCAATTATCATTAAATCAGGATATTCTTCCTCATGACTGACCTCAGTCCTGTTTGCGGCTGAGGGCCAGCATTCAGGTCGCTGGCCAAGTCCTCCATTAGTACACAAGTTCCTAGCTGGTGAGATGAGTTTTGTGCTTCTACCCAGGAAAAGGAGGAGCATGTGAGAGCTCCTTGGAAAGCAGCGTGACAGCACGGGTGGTCTCTGCTAGCAGGCAGCAGAGCCCAGAGCTGCTGGCTGCAGGTCCTGGATCACTGTAGGTGCGATAGGATTGCTTTGCAGTTGGTCGCATAAGTGATGCCGCATGGGCTTTGGGCTGAAGGAAAGTAACACTGGTTTAGGACACAGTTTTTCATCTATTAATGACCTTTCTGTTGAGGCACCGAGAGTTTAACTCCCTGTTGCATGGACTAGGGAAGGCAGCAGTGCATGGGTCGGCTGTGGGGTACCTGTCCAGAAAGGGTCTGACTGATACAGCATTTCCTGGCACAGAGCATCTCACCATGCAGCTCTTGCAGGAACCAGCACAGTAAAGTGAGTCTGGTGCCCTGAACATCAAAGGGAGATCCTGTCCTGAGACCGAGGAGCGAGGCACTGGGAACAGGAGTGCTGTAACATGAACTCGGTGGCTGGCCTGGGCTGTGCGGACAGTTCAGGAGTCTAAAGGGACCCTGTGGTGCTCCCCAGGAAAGCTGTATTTACAGGATCAAAGCAGCTCTGCTTCCTTTCCCAGGGCATTCATTTAGTCCTCAGAACTAGGTCCAACGTCGGATCCAGCTCATCACCAAGATGAACGGAGGGCAAGGTGGCTATTAGGCGCAAAGGGGCTATTACTGCAAGTGCCCTACAAAAGCCTGACAACAGCAGGCTAAAAAATTGTTATTAACATTTTAAAGTTGCAGTTGAGCCATCAAAAAGGAGGATGGCTGGCAGGTTTTTCTTCTGTGCGTTTGCAGGTAATAGGAGCTGCAGTCAGCTTTTAAAGACTAGTAAGTGTTTCATCTCCTGGAGTATAATTACATCTTTTTAAGTGGCTTACATGGAAAGCAGAATCATTCCCAATTAAGTGATGGGCTGCTGATTTCAGGCACTTGGAGAATTTATTAGCAAAGAGTGCTGGGCTGGCTGTATGTCAGCTCCTTCGCAGAGGACTGCATGAGTGGGCAAGGATATATCCCCCTCTCCTTCTGCCAGCTGCCCAGGGCCAGCTGCAGCCTCTGTGGCCTTGGGGAGAGTGGTGGCCATGGGGACAGACAAGAGCACAGCTGTAGTTACTCCCTTGTTCAGCCCATGGGCTGTGATCCGTAGGGATCGCTCCCTGCTAAGAGTAAGAGAGGAGTTTATGGTGCCTGAGCCATCTCGTGGCTCCTCTGCTTGGTACCACTGATGACAGTGCCCACTGTTGTGGTCGTGTGTGTATATCGCCTGCCCCCGGGCAACCAAACTGAGCTCTTCAGCTTGTTTCACATAGCACAGCCACCTCCTCACCTGGGAGGGTGTGGGTTTTCACCAGGAGCCACTCTCTGAAGCGCTGCTGAGAGACAGAGACTCTCTATCCCATTAGCAGCAGTGACATACTTTGAAGCCACTTTAAAAACTCAAAGCGCATTGAAATACCCGAGACAGGGCAGGGACCACTGCAGCACCCGGGAGCGTGCAGAGGGAGAGCTGAGCTGGCTGGCTGCTCGCAGACAGACGCGCCCTGAAGATTGAAATCTAAACAAGGTTTCAGCTCCCTTTTCCTTATTAAATAGCTTGTAATTGCTTTCATTCACGTGATGAGGATCTTCAGAGTTAATGTCTTCAGTGGGAGGCAGTGTATTGGCAGGCACTGTGCCCTTCCTGCCTGCAGTCAGCAGATTGACTCCAAAGTGAAGGCTGTCTGGCTCTGTAGCAAAGCTGCTTGTGCACCCCAGGGGCTCCTAGAGGTGGACATAACCTGCATGTGATTTTGAGGACCATGCTTGGTCAAGGGTCTTGGTGGTGCTCCGTGCCTTTGAAAATCAGGGCTTTTGTATAAGTAGTTAGCATGGATTTAGCTAGCAGCTCCATTTGAAGCATACAGTCTCAGGACACGGTCTAATAGGATTTCGGTCCTGCGCAGGCAGAACATTTATTTCTTGTGCTGGGGTGCTCGTGTTGGATGCTTTGTCAGAAGAAATGTAGCCATCGTAACACCCATTTTTATGGGTCTCCTCTTGCCTGGGTCATCCCAATGTTACATCCCAGAGGCTGCTGTTTGAAAGCTGAGCACTAATTGCAACCAGCCAGCATAAAGGTTGAGGGACTTGCAGTGAGAGTGTTTTGACCATACTGTGAAGCATGAGGCTGAGCTGGACTGTAAATCACAGATGATTCAAATATCAGAAAGCGTATCTAGCCTATAGCTGTCATGTATTCATATTGGGCCATTCATATTGGGCCAGGGATGGCCAGCCAGTTTCCTTTATCTTGATGCTGCTTACAGGGAAGGGCTGGAGAGAGAAGCAGGAGGGGGTGAGGGGGCCAGGCTGGGAGATCCCTCTGGCTTGTGAAGTGCTCTGCAGAATTAAGGAGATTGTAAACTGTCATAGTCGGGCCAAGTTCATCCCTGCTACTCCCTGAAATCAGCCCTGCATAGCTGAGGGAGAAGGAAACCTGGCTTATCAACAGAGGTTCTCCTGGTAATATCACTCAGATGATCAACCTCACCTTCTCTAGCGTACCCAGCACATAGCTCCACCTGTGCTACATACCTGAGACCTGCTATCGCAGGGAGGGGAGAGGCAATCTGGGTTTAATTGCCTGGAAGCTGGTCAGATCCTGACTCATAAAGGGCTTGTGAGAACTTGGGGAGAGGAGATGAATTTAAAAATTGCTCTGTCCAGTGGCCAGCATGTCACTTCTCCGCCATGTAGGACCAAGGCATTGGTGGCAGTTTCAGTTGACCCTGTTTCTCTGCTGTTATTATCCATGCTGGAAACATCCCGTCAGAGACTCAGAGCCTCAGTAAGGTGCCAGCCTATCTGAATCTTGGCTGTGGGCAGATCCAGCAAGGGGGAAGGACAGGTCTGGGAAACAAGGAGATAACAGATGAAAGAGATGACAGTGGTATCAGGGCTAAGCAGCACACCAGGGATGAACATGGAGTGGAGAAGCCTGCAGCAAGCCAAGAGGGCAAGGTGGAAGGTTTGGAAGAGCAGAGTTGTCTATTTATGCTGTTGTGGCAGGATCCCATTTTGGAGCGGTACGCTGAGATAAAGGGTTGAATGGTCCATGCTTGCCCCTCTGCTCACCTGGCATCCAGTGCTGGGTGTGAAGTGGGTACAGAAGATCCAAGTTTCAACAGACTGTCCCAACTCTACTCCCAGGGTAGGATTTCACCACAGGCACTAATGAGGGCACAAGCAGGGCCACCACTGGGTATTCCTGCAAAACACTCCCATGATGTGCTGCTCCCGGCTAGCAGCTGGGAGGAGAACAACACTCCTGTAGCAAGGATCAAGCTTCACCTCTTGCCTAAGAGCAGAGGGTGGCAGGGCAACACATCCATCGGAGGAGGAGAGCGGAAGCCGGTGGCATTGAAGCAGGTATGTCCTCAGGAGCACGTGAAGATATACCCTGAATTGAAAGCTTGGGCTGTGGGTAGAGCATTTGGTGAATTTTAATAGGGGAAGGGTCTTCTCAGGGGTTTTTGGGTTGGGTTTTTTTGGCTAGGATCATGGTAAAGGAGACATTGGGAGTACTTTGGGGAGGCTGTAGCTAGCAGCTGCTTTGCCTTGTGAACTTGGACTGGCAGCGATGAACCTGATACAGCTCTGTGGTTAGACTTGCAGAATTAGCAACACTGAACCCTTTCAAAAATACATGCAAGTTTCACTAAGTTTTTATTCCCAAGAAAAAAGAAGTTAAAACCTGAAACAAAAGGCTAACTTCAGCCTTTTGTACTGAAACATTTTCATTTTATGTTTTGAAACAATGTGGGGTTTTTCCTCAATTTTCATTGAATTTTGTTTAAAACATATATAGCAGCATAACATGCAACTAAATCCTTTGGCCGATTTGTCATGATCTTGTCTGAATTTTTCCGTTTGCTGAAAGCTGTGTTCTCACATCAAACCAGAACAACCTTTTTCTATGCTGGAAACGATCAGTGAATAAAAATTCCTCCATCTTTTGCCTGTTCCTTAATGATGCCTGAGAAATGAGTAAGCCCGTAACCCACTAATTTCCTACTCCTCTTAACATTGCACTGCTACACTGAAAAAGCAGATTATGGAGAGGGGAGATGAATGCCCCCTCCCTGCATGCCAGCAGCAGGGCATGATTCAAGGCCTCTAAAGGATGCCTTTGTGCAGGACACGAACACCCGCTCTGGGAGCTGAGACAGGCGATGCCACCGGCTCTGCTTGCTGACGCCGGCCACGTCAGCGCCTCTCAACAAAGAGGCAGGTGTGTTCTCTGGGCTGCGTGCGGCACCAAGTAGCGTCTTGGGCTTCTTCTTTTATTCTCTTTATTAAATAGACTCAGAGGCACCTGGGGACTTGGTTTTCCTTTCCTCAAGTTATGGCAGTGAGGAGTTAACCCCTCTCCTAACAGTGGTGCTGCCTCTATATAACAGGCTCCTAGTCACTTATTATACGGCTCAGGGCTCTTCCCTTCATTAGAAAGCAAACCTGTGGGTTTTTTTTTTCTCCCCAGCTTTTTCCAGTCTGCAGACTGCATTTCCTATGGATACACCTTCACTGCTTGGGGACTAAACATCCTGGCTGTAGCCTTTCCAGACTTACTTTCAGTAAGGGCTTGTTTCTATAAGCTGTCTGCAGAACCCAGGGGTTTTAAGGATCAGAAGATGAAAACTGTAGGCATTTATCCTGGGAAACAGAATCACTTTGATTCTGTTATTTCCCATTAAACCTCGTTACACAGACAGGCTTTTGTGAAGCTGTTTCTTCAGAAATTCAGTAGCTGGTTTGATTCAGCCCATGAGGGCTCTTCTGCAGTTTGGTGCGTTTGCTCACCAGGTTTGGGGTTTGTTTCTCATGGCCGCAGGTGTTAATAACCCCCGTGTCCAGCATCACTGGGGTTGGGGCTTACTGTGACAGCTCTTAGAGGTTCCCCTGGTTTCCCTTACTGTTCCCAGCTAAGGGATTTCTCACAGAGCCCTGTGCTTCTGCAAGTAAAGCACTTACATCTTCATCTTGTTTTAAGGTAAAAAGTGTGGTGGAATTGGCACATATTTACCAGTCTATTTTTTTTCTCCAAAAATAAATATTTTTGGAGAAAAAACAACAAAAGCAAAACACTCTCCAAATATTGCTTGCTGGAAGAACACAAGTCCCAGTGTTGTGTACCATTTGAAACATCCATCCAGAGCTGCGTGTGCAGAAATACCAACGTGCAGTGACTCTACTGAGTCCAAAGAAAAAGGAACTATGTAGAATAGGAAGAGTATAATGTATTTATGCCTAACTACAGATTAAGCCCCAGAAAGGATTCAGCATATATGTTCTTGGTCTAAGTGTCTGTGCACTGCATGTGCTGCAGTGTTTGTAACCCACAGACATTACTGTGAACTGTTTTGAAGGTAGGTGGTATTTGGTATTTGTGGCTGGAAAGCTGCCTGGCAGAGAAGGACCCGGGGGTGTTGGTTGACAGCCACCTGAACATGAGCCAGCAGTGTGCCCAGGTGGCCAAGAAGGCCAACGGCATCCTGGCTTGTATCAGGAATAGTGTGGCCAGCAGGACTGGGGCAGTGATCGTCCCCTGTACTGGGCACTGGTGAGGCCGCACCTCGAATGCTGTGTTCAGTGTTGGGCCCCTCACTCCCAGAGAGACATGGAGGGGCTGGAGCGTGTCCAGAGAAGGGCAACGGAGCTGGGGAAGGGTCTGGAGCACAAGGCTGATGGGGAGCGGCTGAGGAACTGGGGTTGTTCAGCCTGGAGAAAAGGAGGCTGAGGGGAGACCTCATCGCTCTCTACAACTGCCTGAAAGGAGGCTGGAGAGAGGTGGGGTCGGTCTCTTCTCCCAGGTAACAAGTGACAGGACGAGAGGAAATGGCCTCAAGTTGTGCCAGGGGAGGTTTAGACTGGATATTAGGAAATTTTACTTCACTGAAAGGGTTGTCCAGCACTGGAACAGGCTGCCCAGGGCAGTGGTGGAGTCCCCATCCCTGGAGGTATTTAAAAGCCATTTGGATGAGGTGCTCAGGGACATGGTGTAGTGGTGGGCTTGGCAGTGTTAGGTTAATGGTTGGACTTGATGATCTTAAAGGTCTTTTCCAACCTATACGATTCTGTGATGCTGTGAATTTGCACCCTGTTGTGCTCTGCATGGACAGTACACATGGCTCTGTGAGTCACAGACTTTTTAAAATAGATGAAATCTAGATTATTTTAGCTCAGGAGAAGTCTATAAGAAGGTGCAGGAGGAACTGAAATCTGTCTCATGCTCCCTAGAAATTTTCTCTAGACTTTGTGTTTGACAGGTAGGTCATGGATGGATGTACCTGGGTCTTTTATTGTCTGTAGCGATGCCCAGCTGTCCCTGCTGAGGAAGGAGTCACTCCCACAGGCAGGTTTAGGCACCATGGGCAGTCCGGGGGTTTTTTATTGCCTGTTTGATGTCCTCTAGCAGGTCATGCTCACAAGTTCATGTCGGTCCCGTCTCTCTCATTGCCCAGGTAAAAGACCTACTGCCGTACACCACAGCTTCCTCTAAGCCCAAGTGCCAGAGCTCTGTCCACATGGAAATCAGTATATAACTGGGAAGAAACATAGTGCCTGCACTGGCTTTGTTTCAGTAAGGAGTCAGGGCATGGCAGAAGCACGGACCTGAACAAGGTACCTGGGAAGTCCCATGGTACAGGTGCAGCCTCAATCTACTCAGCAGCAAAGGAAATAAATGGACATCTGTCTGCAGCCAGATGTAACTCCTTACTTTCTGTGACTGTTTTCAGAGGGGGATCACCTCTCAGAGCTGGTGTTTTGCAAGCCAATCTCGTATTTATTTCAGGATCCCAGGGCACTTTGCAAACATTAAGCCCGAGGCAGCTCTGTAAGGTTGTCCAGGGAAAGTGTGTTAAGGGAATCATCCTTCAAAGTGCAGCCATTTCAGAGTAAACTGGGTAATGCTTAACGGTGCAACAGAGCCTGCAATAACTGGTTAGATCAGGAAGTGAAGAAGGATTATTGCTCATTTACATAACAATGGCACCCAAGGGTGCCAATTAGGATCAAGGGCCTATTGCACTGGTGGTGTGCAGACACTTAATAGGAGTCAGCTGGCTCCAAAGGGCCCCCATTGGACTTCTGAAGGCAAATCTTCTGCATAAATAGGGACGGAATAGGGATTTTTATTTAAATAGATTTTTTTTTTCTCAGATTTTATATTTGTTGTGAATGTTTGGGAGAAAAAATACATTCCTGAACAGCTCTGCTTGGTATCTAAAACAGACTGACTTGGTGACTTACTGTATGTCCTTTTATAATAGAGATGTTCCTAGTCACACAGCAGAAGCATTTTGTATTAGGTAATGAATAAACAGAGGACAAAAAGGTGTGTCCAGCCTGGCAGAGCTTATTTTCTAACTATAAGGCAAGAGGGAAGGGATGGATCTAGTTTGAGGCAGAAGAGGTTTTGGTCTACATGAGAGGTGGAGATCTCCACATTTTGTAAGCACGGTGACGGGAGTTTGCTGCTGTGTGTTTGGAAACAGGTGATTACAGAGATGGGGAAGTCGGTGTGGATAGGGTTTAAAAAAAAAAAGAGAAAATGGAATTCTGCAGTGGTGGAGAGATAGAGGACTGTGGGACAATGAAGGACAGAGATGGTTGGGGGCTGCGTGGAGGACAGGAGTGGGAAAGGTTACAAACTTTTCAGCTTTACCTGCTTGTCTTTCATCCAGTGCCTCAAAATCTGAGACCTGCTTGTTGGTGAATGGAGATAAGGATCCCAGAGGTTTTCAGGGGACAGCCACCTTTGCGTACCAGTAAAGGAAGAAGTGAGTTGTTTGCTGTCGTGCTCCTCTCCAGTGCTACATGCATTTCTGTGGTGCTACAGGTCTAGAAGTTCCTGTGCATGCAGAGTGCTCTCTGTCAGCACTAGGATGCTGTAGACACGGGGACTTGGAGTTCCCAAAATACAGAGGGATCCATTGCCATGTTTCCTGTCCTGAAGCATCATTTTTGGGCCATGGCGAATAATCTGAACTGCGTTCTTCCCTTTTGTCTTTCATTTTGCCACAAGTGCCAGGTGCTGGGCTAATGTTTGAGTTGTGTTGGCAAGAGGAAGCCAGGAAACAGCATGTCTCTGGCATCTTGCATAGAGGAAAGGGTTTCTTCTGGGGCTTTTTTGAGAATCTGTCCTGAAAAGATAGCTGCAGTGGTGTATAGCTGGAGGCTGTGCTCACAGCCAGCTCCAGAGGTTCACAGATATCCCTCAGCACTGCCAGAAGAGAGGTTTTTCTTTGCTCCCAAACTCATGGGCCATGCTCCCAGCTTCTAAATGACTCTCACAAGGTGGAATGCTGCTTTTGGATTGTAAAACCTCCAGAAATACTAGCCACTCCAGTGAAGCCTGGGTCTTAACCCACTGGGAGAAAAAGCATTTGTCTTATCTAAAGTCTGGAGATGCTCAGAGCTGAGGAATTGCAGACCACGAGAAGTTTTTTGAGTATCGATGTTTTCCCCTCACCTGCTGAGTTCAGATCTCCAAGCTTCATTCAAGTGGCAGATAATGTTCTTGTTCTCCAGGTGGGAAGCAGAGCTGTTGGGATCAGCTGCAGTCTGTTCCAGCACTAAGCAAGAGCATTTGTTTCTGTACCAACAGAGGAAATTGTTGTATCCTATGGCTGTAGTTAATAATTCCCAAATAAGCTGTACCAACAAAAACACTTTTTGCCCTTGTAACTTAACATCACACATGGAGGTTCCAGTAGCATAAAATCATATTTTTGAAGAAACACATTCCCTAGCAACATTTTGTCAAGGAAGATTTCGGAAGTGCTCCATGTTGTCTTGTCACAGCCTTTTGTGGGAATAATGGTAGGCAAGCATTAACAGCTGAAGACACCCTCTCCAAATCTAGAACTGAGTTCCTTGAGATTTACTGCACTGCAGACTCACAAAAATTTGAATATAAAGGCAAAAATGCTTTGAAATGTGTTTTGAGGTCCTATAGCACATATTGAAGCCTAAATTCAAATTTTGGTGAAGAGGGGACGCTGTTTCAATTTCTAAGCCGTCCTTGGAGCAGGGAGAAGCACTTTCTTTCCCAGGAGTGTTGTGTCAGTGCTCTAGAGCCAGGCACCCTCTTGCTAATTCTGTCGGGCCCCAAAAATCCTGTGCATCTTTCTGCACAGCAGTATAGCTTGAGCAGATGGACTGGGATGTGGTCCCATTGCAGCCTGTTGTAGCCTGAGAAGCTATGTCTACTGTTTCTTATTCTAACCACCAACTGCTGGAATATCAAAACATGGACAGATACAGTTAGGAGGAAGACGCAAACATTTTTCTTCATGGTAGTTTGCCGATCTGTCTGTCTTTGGTTTGGGTTAGTGAGTCCCATGTATCTCTCTTGTTCTCGTTTCTTCATCACAGCTACTATCTTGGCATCTGTAGATGTCAGTTTATCTGCCAGGTATCTCTGCCAGCTAGCATTAAAACAAGAAAATGAGCTTTAAGTTTCTTATCTGAGAAATGCCGAGGTATTCTAACTGCAGGATTCATGGTATAACCTGGGTTGATTTGTCTTTTAATGTTCTAGTCGCTGAGCAGGCACTAAGCACACATAAGATCGGCCCAAAACTTTACCAAGTCCAGTATCCTATGTCCAACAGGAGCCTACAGCAGGCGATTAAAGAATATGGGCAAGAAATAGGGTACTTGAGTTGCTCTTTTCTTGCTGAACCCACTCATCTTCTGGTGATCTTGTTTAGGCTGTATTGCCTTGATCCTCAGGTGAAAGGTACAAATAGCCACTTGATAGCCTTCATTAATGAAAGAGAGAAAACTACGTTATAAGGAAGCAAAGAGCTGACTCCTCCATCTCTCACAGAAGGACCTTTGCACCCCTCTGCACCTGCCACAGAATATTTGCCGAAAGCTTCATTCTGGACTCCTTTGTTATGGTGTGGGGCAGGAGAACAGCCGGCTCTAACCCCCAGCAGTTTCTGCCAGTTGAGCAGTAGAGACATCCCGATCGGTCACACTGTGCAGGTACACCGTCCAGAGCTGCAGCGGGCCTGACCTCAAGCGTCCGGACTGCTGCCGCCATTGCATGATTCATAGCTGGAAAAAGCAGGCTGGCAGAAAACATTTGCCAGTCCCCCAAAGCCAAGCCTAGTGAGCGCCACCGACATGTTCCAATGCCTGTTTGTCAAGCCAGAAATATCAGTGGAGTACAACAGTGTTTGCTGTGGTCCCTCCCAGGATGATGTGAGCCGGGAAGAGGAAAGGCAGGGCCAGAGGAAAAGGCTTGGCCAATGTGTAGTTGCTGGCACGTTTTTATACACATGCTGAGTGCCACCCTTCGTGGCTTCCCTTCCTTTTGGGTGTATTTGTTAGGGTAATTGTGTGAGTAAGAAGCGAAGTTTCTGTTTAAGCAATAAATGGAGACGTCGTTTCTCACAGGGCTAGCGCGCAATGCCTGCAGTACGTGCCAGGCAGAGCTGCGGTGCGTGACCGGGAGCGGAGTTCAGTCCTGCACCTCTGTGAGCTCCAGCTCTTGCTCCAGCCCTTCCCGAGCATCTTTCCTACATGCTCCTAAACCCCTGCTTATTACTCTAAAAGATCTGTGCCGGGGGGCTAATCACCTCTCAATTATGCTGCTAGATAGGTAACAGCTCTCCAGCTTCCAAATACCTCCATTATGTGACAGCATGTAGCCTATATCTACTTCTGCCCTTGATTTACCTTGGCTCAGGGCCGTATCAAACTCTTGGGATAGTTCTTTTCCACTGCTTCTCATCCTCCACTTGCTTCAGCTTTATTTTGTCCTGGAATAGGAAAGAATTTAATAAGTAGAAGAGAGCACCAAATGCACCTCCAAATTGCAGTTAGCAGGGTAGCTGTGGTCTGAATCCACCTTGCTCAGATACTGTAGGTAATGAAGGCTCATGGCTTCGCTATGTGCAGCTCCAAGATGCTGTGGTTTCTTTTTAATCCAAAAATGGTCAGATTACAGGTCTGTCAGCTGTGCTCCTGCAGACTGCAGCCACGTCTCCCACCTTTAGTATAAAGATACCCAAGTATTTAGAGGCTCTTCATGGATATCTAGGACAATGCAACAGTTTTCGTTTCTCTCTAAATAGCAGGGTCAATTAAATTTGCGTGGGAAGGGGGATCTGGGAAGGATAAGAAGAGAGGTGGGCTGTCTGCTCATGGTGAAAGCTGAGTTAATGTTTGGGAGTGTTCGTGAAAGGGAGAGGGAGCCCTGGGGTAACAGCAGAGGGCTTGTTCACGATCTCAGTACAAACTGGATGAGGAGTGGATATGCAGTAGATAGATGTTCAGCTGAGACAAGCCAAAGGAGATTTTGCCAAGGAGCAATGCTATGAGATCAGTGCTCGGCATTCCTTATGGGCGTGTGGCTTCACAGCAATATTGCAGGGACAAGCCCACCAGCAGATAATAACAACCTAATTTTAGATTCACAGACTCCCGAATAGGGTTGGGCATTTTTATTAATGAATAGCATAGTCACTTAAGAATCCAGGTTCAGCAGATAGTTTTGGCAAGGAAAGAATGGAGGGCTGTAAAAGCCGGAAGTTGCGCTTGATTTTCTCTGAAACAAGGGCTCATCCCACAGCTCACCTGAAAAACTTTAGAGAGTGGAAAAAGAAAATAAACATTTCTGATAAAAATGTAATCAGGTGCTGAATTAACCTGGGTTCTACTAATCTCAAAACAGTGGGTTCATTTTGAGGGGTTTTGCTTTCTTTTGTTTGTTCGTTTGTTTACAAATTAAAAAACCTAATTGTCTTGGCAGAATCTGAAACAACCAGGTTTTTTTCCTGACTTTTAGTTTGTGGTTGGTTTTGATTCAACTGCAGCACTAAACAATCAGTGCTTTGCAGATTCCTAATCTCAGAGCGTCTCCAAGGTTGTACATCCAGGAGTTTCTCCTGGCTGCTTTACTGTGGTCATTTGAAGGAGGGGCCCAGCTGCCATCAGAAGCAAGAACTAACTCTTGCTTCTGAGACAGGCAGTAAGACCTTCTCTCTGCTGTATCTTGGGGGAATAACAGATATCTCTGCCGACTGAAATTTGTCAGGAGCCCTTATGTTATACTCCCACTGGACAAAAATACCAAGGTTCACCCAAGCAGCCTCAGCTGCTCTGAGTTCTGTAGACTCCAGAAGGTCTGTCCCACCTGAGTGGCTCTGGGCACTTTTGCTAAGGTCTCCTCCACCGCTTTCCTCCCAGACCTGGAAGGACCCGTCTGTCATGGCCAATCTGAAGACTTGCTGGTGTGGAGAACACACCCATTTGATTTTTCCTATCCTTGATGCTGAAGGTACGTGGCATGGGGAGAAATCGCAACTCTGGTATATGTCACAGTCTCCCCATCCTCCAGGCTCTGTGGCTGTGAACTGTTGTGATGCTCTCCCTTCCACATAACTTTGAAGTTTTTTATATCAGAACTACTAATCTGCCTTTCCCCTTTTTCATTTATTCCAGGGGCTTGTTGTCTTCAGACAGTAACTGAAGGGGAAGGCGCTTCTGAGAGCCATGATGTCCCTAGGTGTCAGTAAAGGTAATTCCTTTCCCCATCCCGAGCAGTTGGGGATCTGTCCACTGTCATGGCTTTCCTTTGCCTTCTTTGCTCAGTTGCATCTGCTGTAACCTCTCTGCTCAACTCCCCCAGTGCAGTGTGTCCAAGGGTAGAGGACACCTCTTCCTTGTCTGGGACCTGCTCCAACCTGTAGTTCCAAAATTACGTGCATTTGGCTATAATTTCAGTATCCATGAAGGTATAGAGAGCTGGAGAGCTTAGAGCCTGGATGAGGTTTTGAGATGAGCAAAAGACTAATAAACTGCTATATTATTCTCTTTTCAAGACCCTCCTTAAAATTCTCTGTCTTTGAAATGTCTACTGACAATACAGCAGTAATTAGCAGCCAGTGCAGCAGCTGACCAGGATGGCTTCCCTGTATCTCTGTATACCCACACCCTCTTGTTGTCTCTTCTAGAGATAAAAACCAAAAGTTTGTGGGCTGAAGACTACCCTTGTGCAGTGTGTAATATCCATACAGTAACGAGAAGACTACCTTTATTATTCATAAACTCCTAATAATGTCTTATTATCAAAGGAGTGTGGAAAAAGTCATACTGGGGCTACAAGGTGCTCTGCGATGGCCCAGGAACATGCCCAAGCTGTAGAATTCTGCGGCAGACTCTGAGATTTAATTTTTAAGCAACAGACGCTCACAGGACCTTTAGATGTGAATAGATGGGATGATGCTTCCAAATACATAGGTAGCCTGAAACAGTAATGTGGAGAAGAGTGGAAATGCCTTATTCGTTTCCATTAGGCAATAGATTTAACTTTCAATTTCAGTGCTAAGAAAAGCAGCCCTTCCCTTTCCAGGTGCTCCCCATGAAGAGTGTTACTGCTGGGCCCTAAACTGCACCCTGACGTAGATGTGGCCTGGCATAACTGTGCCTTTTAACTGCTACTGCTAATTCCACATGAGGAAGGATATTCTCTTCATTGCTATAGCTATAGTGTTTTCCTTAGAGACGACCCAATGTGACCAGTTTTAAAAAAAAAATCTTACCCCTACTACACAACATATACTTGAAGTACATGACCGTGTGTCAGAGATTAATCAATTTACCGCATGTCAGCTGCTCAGTGATAACTATTTCTGGGCAGCCTTCTAGCCTATCACGAGCACAAGATAGAGACTTAGCTGACCCTCCTTTCCTGGTAGCTAAATTGAATTATTTCATGTTTGCCACAGGCTAAGAGTGTGCAGGCAGGCAGTTTCCTTGGCTTGGATGATAAGAAGTTAGTTGTAAAGCTGCAATAACTTGTTGGTGTCTCTAAACCCCTGAGCTGTATTGGTCCAAGTGCGACAAGGAGAGCAGGCTTGATGTTTTCAGCCTTTACCAGTCATTTCCAAAATGGCAAAAGATGGAAGATAGTCAGAAATATATAGAAAAGGAGATTTCCTTAGCTGGTCTTCATCTTACAATTTCCTCATGGGAAAACAGCTATTTCCCTCAGAATAAAATACTGGATGGTGAATTTCCAGTTAAAATGCCTTTTTTTTTTTTAATCTTCTTTCTTTTTTAAATAATGTCCAGCTGCAATCAGTTTGGCCCAGCAGGACTTTGGCACTCAAGGATGACGGAAGCCCTTCACGTCACCTGCACATTTCCTTCCCTTGTGAGAGACTGTTCCCCCTTCCCCAGCCTCCCATCTCCTTCCCTGCCTGCTTCCAATATTTTTGGCTTTAATACTCCTCCCCATTAACCTGTGCTTTTTTCACTCAATCTTCTTCCCACTGGGAGGACTTAGCAACTCCTAATCCATGACCTCCTGCAATTTCCTACATTCTAACTTTATATTTTAATTGCCATTGCTGACTTTCTCAACCAGAGAGTGTAGTTGTGGTTCTTTGCCTGAACAGAGACAGGGAGCAGAGTGAGGATGGTGGCAGAGTTGCTGTTGGACAGCAAAAGAGAGATCATACAGGGTAGGACATTTCCAGATTTGGGCCAGAACCACACCGTTAGGGAGACATGGTTTGAGACTATGTTTTTGAAACTGAACTTTGTAATGGAAATGTGGAAATGAGGAACCAAAGGACGTGTCTCCTCCAACTCTGACAGGCCACCAGAGAAAGCTGACAGCTGGGTGTTTGCATTTATGGCTTACCTCTGTCCCCCAACTCTTGGCTCGGCTTCATGCTCCAGACATATCATCCTCTCCCACAAACCAAAAAAGCCTCGTGCTAGAGCTGATGCGATGGGAAATGCCAGAGGAAACTCACTGCTTTGTAAATATGTGATTAGACCACCCACTGAATGTCTTTGGTCTTCCTGAGAGAAAGTGACTCATTAATGTTGAAAAGTCCTCTGAAAGGAGAGAAAAATCTCTATGAGTCTCTGTAGAGGAGGTGATGCATCAGGGTAGACTGATCCTGAAGTTTGGATGACAGCTTGCTTCCATTTTTCCCCAGAAGTGGCAAAAGACTCATTCAGTGTTTGAATCTCTGACTGAAAGGAGACCCGTGCTCCCTGCTGTCTGAGATTTACCCCGGCTCACCTGCTGACACTGTGAATTCTTGCCCTTTCTCAGCAACCCTTCTCCTCTCTCCTTCCTTTCCCTCTGCCTCTCCTAGGACGTGTCATTCCATCCACTGATGAAGACCGCAGGAGGATCATTAAGCAGATGAAGGTTCGCACCACCCTGAAAGGAGATAAGAGCTGGATCCAACACCATAACTCGGACTCTGAGGATGAGAAGAAGAGCAGCCCACTGTAAGTGTGGCCACCGAGGAACGCTGCTCTTCTCCTTTCCCTTTCCCTCATTAACCTCCCATGAGTACTCTGTTCTCCAGCCTGCAGAAGAAGCACACGTGGTGCTAGGATGTTTTGGGGTCCCCGTGATGCCAGGAAATGACACTGCCAAAGAGAAGTGGTGCTCCTGTTCAATTTTGATAAATGCAGGCTGGGGAGGAGCTCTGAGAAATGGCCTTTCCTGGGAGCTGGGAATCCAGCAGCGCAGGCAGATTTGAAGTCTCAGGAGAACTCCAAAGTTTTTTTTAAGTCAGATTGTGTTTCACCATTTCCAGAGTGACAAACGAAGGGGCAAACCTTGATGAGAGAGAGTTTAAGTGATAAAACAGCCAGGTCTGCATCTCCCCCTGCGGCTCGCAGGGCTGTGTCACACAGCCACCCCTGTACTGGGGAACACCACAATCTGCACCAGCTTCTCTTTAATTAGAAACAAAACCAAGCCCAAATTGGTCTTCTCTTAGCAACTCTCTCCGAAAACATCACTGCCGTGTTCAGCAAGGCAGCTCAGCAAAATCCGAAGTTAATTATGTGATTGTGTTTTCTCTTTACTCAGGTCTGGACGGGCCAGTGGGGGATCCCCAGCCTCAACACCTATTGCTCCCCAGAGTGACAGGTAATTTTGGGGACCCATCCTGTTGCTTCCCTTCTGTGTTATCCCATGGGATGGGTGCATGCTTTCACTGGTTCTTCACAAATGTCTGCTCTTTCTTCACCTCCTCATAGCCACTCACTGCTGTGATTATGTTGAAAAATACAGTCCCTGAGGAGAGCCTGCATTGTTCAGTATAATGTCTTACAAACTGTAACCTCATAGAGAGCATGGCTTATCTCGTGCAAAGTCCAGATGGATTCATGTCTTTAAGGCAGATGAATGGCTGCCTTCAAGTCCATGATCCCACAAGATTACTGGTGCATATCAGCTCCTGTGTTGGTGCAACAACTGTATGCTCTAAGCCTGGGGGCTCCTCAGAGCAAGCGAAGCCCTGTGTGGGAGCTGAATTTGCGTCAGGGCCAGAGCATGAGGGCTCTTCAGGAACCCAGGAGCTTGTAGGACTAGCATCCTAAAATATGAAACTGTTGGAAAGAGCTTAGTCATATGTGAGAGCTCTTTGCTAGCTGCAGTGCCATTGCTGGGAGAGCATTGCCCTCTCCCCTGAGCAGTTTCCTGCTTCCTCTCCCTTTTTCTGTGCCAGCTCCTGTCACTTCTTGTTGCATTTAGACAGGATGGTTTCCCTGGTGTGCCCTACCTCTTTCTGCCTCCCTCTGTAGCATAGTGCTTTATCAGGCACAGGATAAGTAAAAACAGGGACATTTGTGACACTGGAAATGTGGCATCTGAAGGGACATCTTCACACAAATGTGTGAGGGCCTGAAGTTGACAGAAGGTGAGTGACAGGGAGTCCAGGACACTCAGGATCTGTTTATACTTCAAAGTGAGGACAGGCATTCGTATGCCAAGCTGGACAACTTCTCGGCTTCCCTGCAGCTCTCATTCAAAGCTCAAGGCTCAGGGAACAGCGAGGCAGTGGGGCTGAGAAGGGCTACACCCTGCTGGTGCCTGCTCTGAGGATGCTGCAGAAACAAGAGCCTGGGGCTGTGCTCAGCACTCATTGTCGTCCAGCTCATCCCATCCGGAGAGCTCCAGAGCTAGGCTTAGCCTGCAGTGAGTTTCCATTTCTGTGTCTGTGAAGGCAACTGGATAAATTTGAGCTTGGCAGCCACCTCAAGCACATGGTGATGGGCAGTGTAAACCTGCCTTCCTGCTAAGCTCTGACCTGACGGCTGATCCTGCTTGGAGCAGGAGGTTAGACCAGAGACCTGCTGAGCTTTCTTACTGAATTATCTTGTGATTCTAAGGGCGCCTGGACAGACAGGAAAAGAGGCCATGGTATCTGGACAGGGGTGAAGGGAGCCTGTCTGAGCTCATTTGATGGGAACCAGGTCCTTGAGGCCCATCCTGGTCCCCACCTTGCTCTCTAGAAGACGTCTCCAAGACAGCTTGAAGCAGGTTCCAGGGATGCTTCTTCCTGGGATGCCCTGGTACAAGAGGCCAGATCCCCACCTGACGGTATCCCTTTCCTTTCCCTCCAGGGGAGCTATGCCGCACTCCCTTCCTGAGAATGGACCCTCAGAGAAGTTAGTGTGAAGATGGTGTTTTCCTGTGATAAAACAACCAGGATCTCTACTATACCTAATTTCCCCCCTCTGCGCCATCAATTTGCAGACTTAATTTTGAGCCGGAAAACACTGTCAGCATGGCTAATTTTAACTGGCTAACTCCAAAATTCACTTTTCTTATAAAAATCTTTTATAGAGCTTGTTCTGATCATTATTCATTATTTTTAAAGAATCCTTCCAAGGTTAATTTTGGTGCAGCACCTGAGGCATCACTCAAGGCCCATTTAGCTAGATTTTTGGCATGACAGCCATGTGGACATTTCCCTTTAATACTGGTGCTGTTGCGGTTGTTTTTTTCCTGGTGTTTGTTAATTCACTAATGTCTGTTTTTTGCCACAGGTCTTCTGCCTCCAAGCCTCAATCCGGTTACCTCATCAGGTTGGTATAGAGTGGCATATATTTGGGCTGTAGGGGAAGGAGAACTAGATCAGGAGCAACAAGCATGAAAAATATTACTATCTCTTGGGTTCTCCTATTAGTTAGGAACATTACAATGCTCAGGGAGTACCTTGGTGAAGAGATAGTCCAGAGTATTTTGTTTAACAGGTAGTTCGATGGTGATGTTAACAGAAAATCAGATCTCCTCTGTATGATACAATGATCACACATGGAAGGATTATCGTGCTATGAAAATGTTCCACCATCCTTGTGATCAGCACAGCACCAGTGATGGGGCTTGTGTGCTTCAGCTTCCTCTGACGCATGGGCTGTTGCCCATGGAGACTCTGATGCCACTGTAATCCTAAACAGGTTGGCAAGCCCTGTGATACCATACCCAAGCCTGTCTGCGAGCTGATTTTACTGTGTTGTCTAAGGCCAGGGAGTAGGAAGATGGGACTTGTCTCAGGAGGACTCTCCCAAGGAAGCACCTTCTAATTCTCGGTGTCCTGAGCCAGCACCTTCCTCCCGACAGGACACGACACACAGACACTGTTAGGCCAAAGAGTGGCTGCAAGTCTCTTAATTTTAGTTCCAAACTCTGTCCTGCAAAAAATTTAACATGTCTCTTTTCTCCTCAGAGGGGTGTTCACAAAAACCATCGATAAGACCTCTTCTGTGCCAGATTCTTCATCTTCTAATGCAGCACAAAAAAGGTATGTGTATGTCTTCCTCTTCATGAAAATGAGCTTTTAAATATTGTATATATTTCTAGTCATCCTTTTACTTTAGCCAGTGCTTGTGGGCTTCCACTGAGCTCAAGTAAATCCCTACTAAGTGCTGGAAGATGTGGCTGTTCATTTAACAGCTCTGCTCAGCAGACATGGGAAAAAGACAAGGCATCAAACCCCATATTTTCCTCACCAGGGCATGGGACGGCAGTTGGCTGTGAAAGTACTCACAGGTTTAGGTTTAATTTGGCAAATAGTTTTGATTGGGGACAAATCACAAGGAATCATTACAAAGCTGTAACACTTCATTTTGATGTTTTTAATGCGGGTTTTGTGGGTTGTGTTTGTTTGGGTTTTTTTTTTTGAAACCTGTCTTGTGAGACGCCCTTACATTTAATTCTAGTAAGTAAGATCTAAGCATGGCTCTGATCTAAGCAGATGCTTTGTTGCACCTCAGGTGAAACCTTTTGAAAAGCCATTTTTCCCCCTATTTTGATTCATCTGTGGAGCAGGATGATGCCACAAAGTGTCTTCTGCCTTCTCACTGGGTGATCCTGGGACGGAGTAGCACCGTCCCACAGAGGGGTATGCCCATGCCGGCTCTGATGACTCACAGTGGCCCTGGGGAAGCAAAGTAGACCTCAAATCCTAGTCCAAGGCTGTGAAAAGAAGGCAAATGCTGTCCTTCAATTAAATAGCATTCCCTGAATTCAGAGAGTGGATCTTTGGGATCACCCTGTTTTCCCCCATCATGTGGAGCTTGAGCTCACCTGGGGAAGAGGGTGGCAAAGGGTGAGAGCTCAGGAGGGTCATGTTAACAGGTATGATTTGTGCCATCTGCAGCACTGCCGTGAAGGGACACAGCCTGTGCCGTTCTTCCTCTGGCTACAGGATGACCACTGAGGATTACAAGAAACTGTGAGTGTGCAAAGGGGAGCAGCACCTTCTGTCTGTGCACAGGCTCAGCAGCACCTGAGCCTCAGTGATGAAGCCACCTGCACATGGATGCCTGGCCAGGCATGGCTTCATCAGCTGAGCACTGCAGAGCTTTCACTAGAAACTGAACTAGCTCCTGGTGCTACTTCCAGGCCTGTGTGGGCCATAAGAAATTCCTTGAACTGGTAATGGCCTTTGTATGGAGTGAATTTTATCAGTTGGTAGTAATTAAGGCAGAAACTGGAGGATGCAGCCTGGGGACTTGGTTTGCAGCATTGCTGGCCTTTCTGAAACCAGGAGAAAGGAGGGGGCTTGTAGCAGAACAACACTGCTGACACTTCCTACACAGCTTTTCACATCAAAGACTATGGCTCTAATCTGAAATGCAGCTGAGCATTTATCATGAACCAGCCTCTAGTCTTAACCCCTACACTAAGAAAACAAAATCCTTTGGGGACATGCATACCCCAATGTGCATGAAAAATACAAGTGTCTTCCACACTTGGGTGCAACGCTTCTAGGGTCTGAACCCATTTCCACACGCCCTGCCTTTGGATTTACCTTAGGTTTTGCTTGTGCTGCCTCTGCAACAGTCTACAGAGGCAGTTCCCTTACCCTGGCTGTCCCCTTCCCTTTCTATTTCAGAGCTCCATATAATGTCAAGCAAAAATCAGTGGACTTGGATGAGGAGGATGTGCCTTTTACTCCAGATGAACATAAAAAGAGGTATGCCCTCCAGGTAACCACCTTTTTCTTGCAGGGGCAGTGACAAGTGGACTTAACTTCAGCTTAACTGTTCATTACTGGGAGGGTCAGTTCGATGATGATTACAGCTGAGCCATTAGGGCTGATTGCAATAAAATAATAATAAGCAGATATTTCTACACAGAGCGCATCTATGCCCACAGGCGACTGCACTCCCAACAAAATATAATTAAAAGCCTGACATGATTCAACCTGACAGCATACCCCAATTAATTTGGCAGCTGGAAATGGCTTGTGGAATCCATCAGCTGCGTAGTGTCTATGTGAAAAGATAGAGATGCACAAATAGCCTGGCAGTAAAGGGAGGAGCCCACCTCCCACAGCCCACGTGTGTGCCTCTGACTCTGGACCACTTGAGGACTTGCATCTAAGTCCAGATCCAGACGGGTTTCTCCTTCTCATACCAGCAGTAGAATGTGTTTCGTCTGTGTGGTAGATCTGCAGCTGATGCAGCCAGCATTCTTGTTGCTTTCAGTCGAGTTTCTGAAGATACTTTTCCTCAGATACAAGACTTTTACAAATGAAAACTTGGTAGTTTGCCCACTGGGGATGAACCAATAAAAGTCCTTTCAGAGATCTGCATCACCAAGATGTACCCTTGGTACATCTGGTGGTACTGATGTCTGTATAGACACGTGCAGTCCATGCAGCATGTCAGCCACAAAGCCTGTATCCCATTTTTTTTGTCCTGCAGTATGCAATATTGCAATAGTCCAGGTCTTGAAAAGAGGAACTTCCTCTGCTCTTCCGGATGAGGAATTTTGGGGGTTTTTTTTTGCCTGGCGCTTTACATCCATGTGTAAGTGCTGTGGCCCAGCATGAATGATACTAAAGAAAGAGATAAGACATTGTTACTACTCTTAGCTCTGGCTGGATTTCTGCTCCCCAGAGCATGGGAGCTCTGTCATGGTTAGCACAAGCCTCCGCTGGGTTGTTCACCTATTGCCTCTTCAAGGCTACGCCCAGCAGCCACTAACAGCATGAGCAGAATGTGACCCCTTCCCTCCCTTCCAGGACAGAGGCGGCCAACAGTGTCCTGAGACGCACTGCCAGCAGAGAACGTGCTTACGTCCTCTCAGCAGCCAAGAAAAGCAACGGGTGAGTCTTCAGCATGCAAGTGTGGGGCAGGAGACAGGGAAGAGGCTGTTGAAGGCGGTCTCACAGGGCTGGTGGCCTGACCCAAGACTCTGAAGGCAATGAGTACCTTTCCAATGGGTGGAGAAGACGTAGCTGCTGTCTCTCTAGAAATGCCAAGGATACCTGCAGGTTTCTGCAGAACTGGAGAAATTCTCCAGGAGTCTTGGGAAGTCTTCCTTACTGAGAAGGATGAAATTTCAGGAAGAGAAAAACCATGATAGTCCCTAATTCCCTGAGGTCCACAACCAAGGCTTCAATTTTCAGACTCAGTTCTTAATACTGCTCTCTCCAGTTTTGTTGCATGTAAGGGGAAAATCAGAACAAATATAAACTGCATCTAATATGGATCAGCTTTTTGAGACAGAGTTTGTCTTTACATTGTGTTTGAACAATAGCTAGATTTACAAGATCCTGATCTTAGTTGCAACTTCAAAATAGTTCTGTGGGGAAAAAGAATCTAACAGTAATGTGTGGATGTGTAACAGGAATGTGAAGGATGTGTGGGAGCTAGTGGTGTTCAAGGCTCTGTTGTCCATCTCTTTCCTGGGAGGGGAAAAAAAAGCAGCTTTCCAAGGTCTCTGATCTCTCAGGAGCCTTGATAGTGACTTTTTTGCAGCTCACTTTCACTGTAAATCCTTTTCCTCTTAACATAACTCAGGGTGACACAATGAGGCACCAGGAGGTTGCTAGTGCGGGAGGAAGCAGGGGAGGAGATGCGCCAGCAGCACTCAACTGTGCCCAGAATTAGAGAAATGCTTGGACAGGATTTGTAAGGACGTTAAGGGTGTTTGCACTGGCTGCTAGTTCCTCTGGTACACTGAGAATCGTGTGGCATGGAGGGAGGCAGGCTTGTATGCAGGAAGAAAGCTATCAGGAAGGTAAAAAAATTAAAAAGACCCTTTGGGGAAGCTTCTTTACGTCACATGTTATAACTAGCTGCTCTTCCTATTTTTGTTTCCTCTGCTCTGTAATTTGTACAGGTTTAACACACCCAGTCACTGTCAGCTCTGCCCAAATGGTGTTACATGACTCCTTAATGCCTTGCACCATATGGGTCAATTATGGGTCAGGGACTTTGTGGGAGCTGCCCCTGCCTAAGATGTGTCTTTACCTCCAGACTTCTAACTGTCGCCTTTATGCTTCCTTTACAGCAGCCCAACACAAGAATTTCCACCCTTGTTCGCCAAGAGGTAAGGTCACTGACCCTCTGGAAGTATTGCTGGGGTTGTGCGTCTGCGTACTGTACCAGGGCTGCTCTTAAATGCTGGGATAGGAGATCCCCACGTGTTTCAAAGCAGAGGATGGACACTTCCCTTAACAAGGATGCTCTGGGTTGAATCATGCTGGCTTTTGAGAGCCCACAGTGTTGTAAACATCGAGAATACAGTACTGATAATGCTTTGGGTTATGGGCAACCTGAAACAAGGAGAGACTTGTTCGCTGCCTTTCTTCTTCCAGGGAAGGGTGGCTCCAACCAGCAAGGTGAATTTCTTCAGGCACTTAACTCCTAAAGCAGTCGGTATGAGAGGGAAATTATGCGTGGGGTGCTCTCTGGAATTTAAGTATTCAGCTGATGCTATTTGTAAAGCGACTGTGACTGCAAAATGCCACTGATTTGGGCTGAAGATCTCGCCAGTTGAGATGCTCACCAGTAGCAGAGCACAGGGAGCATGAGGAGCAGGAAAAATCTGCCTCTAAGGGAAACAGAGGGAAAACACAGCTTAAGGGAAAACAAGAATAAACTGCCTGAATTAGCTAGCAGTGGGGAGTAGGAAACAGTGTGTCTCTCTTTTTGTCTCTCTTTTTGCCTTTTGAAAGAATTGAGATAGAAGAAGAGGAAGGACAACAGAGGAGGAGTCCAACTGTGTCTGGTTCACGCAGGCTTACACCAGATGACAACAGGTATTTACCTCATCCTGGAGTAGTGTGTTGACTGTCTTTGATTTTAGGGCACACTGGTTTGCCATCTTTGCAGATAACTGCATTTATCTGCAAGGTAGCAGCTATCTGAACACAACTAGAGATGAGGGTTTTTCAAAAGAGACTTCTCAGAAGATCCCGATTGCCCCTTTCTTGCAAAAAGGGAAAGATCCAAAATGAAAAATTAGGTCAGCTAACTTGGTGAAACAAATGGGCAGGCATGGGAACAGGGCCAGAGTGTCATACAGTACCCAAGTGACAGCCCTGGAGGGTGACAAACTGCATTTAACTACAGGCCAACTCTAATGTGAGTTGTATGGTGTAAACCTGCCACTGAGCCCCTCTCCTGATCGCGCTCCACAGCCCGATCAGTCCTGTCTTCACAAGGTGCTCATATGCCACAGGAATGAGCCTGGTGGCACTTCTGGAAAGACAACTCGCAGGAGGAGTCAGAGCAGGTTTAGATGAGCTCAACTACCCGTCAGATAGTAATGATTTTCTTTTACTAGCAAACTTGGCTGTGTGAACTGACCCCATCACCTAGACATGACATACTCAGTATCTCATTATTTCCAGTCCCCTGAGCCAGCTCTCTGCTTTTATTAGACTTTAGATTTAATTATTCTACCATGATAGCAACAGATAGGTGTGACCAGAGAGGTTTGAGAGGTTCATTATCTTTAAATTGATCTTTGCTTTGATGGGAAATGTTAGCCTGGTTTCAAGCCCCCAGCCCCTTTCACAGGCTACTGTGAAGCCCAAGTTATAGGCAGAGCCGTACGGAGCCGTGGCAGACAGGCCGGAGCGTTCTTGCCGTGGTGTGTGAGAGATGGGGACAGGCTGTGTCTGGTGTGAAAGGGCAGCAGTGACACCCTCCCCTAGTCCACGCTGGTCAGGAACAGCTGGCACGTGGTGTGGGGCTGAGTGAGACCAGTATGCAGAAATGTTTGGCTGAAATGGAATAGTTTGCCCTGGGAGGGAGAATCCTTCTCTGTTTTCAAGCAGATTCATTTAATTTGGGATTCAGCTCTCTATTCCTGCTCTGAGGGGTGGCTTGATGCCAGGCAGCAGCATTATTAGCTTCTCTGCCACTCTGGTCCTTAGTGGGCCCAGCAGGGAGTCCAATAAATGAGGTCTTTCAGCCCGAAATGCTTTATTTTCAGGATGAAGGAGCTGCCTCATGAATTTTGGTAGCAATTTCGTGCCATTGTGGTGCAGGTTTGAGGCAAGGCTGGGAAGCAGTTACCCTCCCTTCCTCACATATTACACACATGCACATAGTGAAATCCATTTTGTGAATGCACTGAGCTTCAATCTATACACTTGGGGAAGTTGGATTTTAGTGCAAACTCAAACATTGGGGATAGAAATGGCTTCAGCTGTGTTAAATAGGAAAAGCCAGTTTCTAAAGACCAAGTATTTCGGCAGAAAGGCAAATACTAGTCACATCAGTGCAACAGCGCATAGGGACAACTGCGTGCGTGAGTCCTTGCACAGCAGGGTTTGGCCTCACTGCTCAGGAAGCAGACACAAGAGCTGTGGGCCAAAAAGCAGGCTGTGTGTCCCCTACAGGAGAAGGCACCTAAAAAATCTTGTCTTTAATGCTTTGTTACTTTTTTTTTTTTTGTCAGTACTAACGGGCTAAGAAGAACCACCTCTGGGCCTTCCTGGAATGAGCCAAAGACAACAGCAGTGTCTCCATCCAGGTAAGTTGTATAGCACAGCTGGGATGTCCTGGACATCTTTTGCGGCTGTATCAGCCCATGTGTAGCTGTAGGTCAGAGACTCTGGGAGGTGAAATGAAGCAAACTTGTCAGCTTTGTGCATGGGAGACTTTTCTTAGATGCAGGCAGCTGTTTTAAAAAGGTCTTATGTCTGAAATCCATGTTATGTCCTGCAAGGATCTGACAACACCCTGACAGAAGTGCTCAAAACCTGAAAGGAAAAAACCCAAACATGCCGAACTCTTTCTCGCTAAATACGTGTAGGGGAATAATTTTCAGCTGCTTTCAACTTTGTTTGATTGAATTTATGACTATAGTATAAAAAAATGTTGAAACTGTTTTCCACAGCACTGCAAACAGCGCTTTGGTTACTGATCTTGTTCTGTTATTTTTATTCTTTGTGTATCATTGGCAGAAGGTAGATATTCCTGGCAATATCAGTGGTTTTAATTTAAAAACTGCTTCTGATAAGACAACTTTGTAAGTGAATGTATTGAAAGCAGTGATGTTTGTTTTCCATTTCATTTATTCACAGAAAGCAACACTTCAATGCAGGAACATTTTGGCCAGCCGCAGTGGGGAGCTGGTTTGTTCAGGAATTACAGCTTTTTTTCTTTGCCTTCTCTTGCAGCCCTGAAACAGGCAGTAAGAGCCAAACAACCACATCCTTGAGTGAAACCTCAGAGAGAATCTCCACTTCTGCTGAAATCAGGTACGTCTGTTGGCCCTGCATCATCCTAAAGCTCCACTAAGGATAGCAAGGGCCATGCTGCACTGGAGAGTTTGGCTCTGCTTGGTGGTATTTTCCCAGATACGCATGATTGTTCTGGGCACAGTGCAGTCATGGAACAATAAATACTACAGCATAGGGAATCTAAGAAAGCAGCACTTTACAAAAGCATTAGCAATCTGGGAGGAAATATACCCAGATGGAAGCTGTGGGCCTCCCACAGCTTGAACATTACTCAGTTCTTTCTGATGAGAATATGAGCCCAAAAACTGCAGACCTTTCTATCTCCTAAAGTGATCAGGCTTTCTTTGTAATGCAATCCCTGTACTGTACGTACAAGCACCTTGCTATACAGTTTCTGTGCCTCACATTGTGTCCCCTCATCTCCCTACCTAATCGTTCTTGCTGTTTTGCTTGCAGAAATGGTGAAAACAGACAGGCTCCTAATGGGAAATCCTCCTCTGTGTCACAGCATGGGGATGGGTAAGAAATTGAGAAAGGCTGATCTGTGCTGCTGAACATAAGGCGTAACCCTGCTTTTTGCTCAGAAATAGTGTATACCTGCTAGTGGTCTCAAACAGATGGGATCTCTCCAGTTATGGTCCTGGGCTGCACTCCAAGAGCATCATCTGCTGGCTAGGCTGCAACTCGTCAGTTTTCTCTACTCTTCCTTCACCTCCCTCAATGATTCTCCTCTCTGGCTCAGTCCCTAAAGAGTCTACTTCGTGCATTGTTTTTTTTACCACTCTAATTGCCCTCCCCCTGCTGTTCCCTGGGGAGTTTCTTCCACCTACAAGGGATGTGTTGAACCTCAGTTGCTGGTGGCTCCTGCTAACATTGGTTCTGGTCCTCTGCACCCTGTAGGAAGTCTGAAGGGGTGGCTGAACAATGGGAAAGTGTAAAAAGCTGTGTTGCATGGAGGAAAACCTAAGAAAGAAGGAACTGGTTTGGAACCTAAAGGCATGGGTACAGGTGCTGGATGCATTAAGGGGCAGAGCTCTGACACTGTGTTAGCTGCACAGGTGAGACAGGGAACTTGCAGTTGAGGGCAGCGAAGCTTCTGGCCCTCCTGAGAGAGATCACTCCCTCCTTGTACGCTTATGTCCAGTAGTCTTTATCCTCTGGACTGTACACTGGAGCATTTCAGATTTTTAAAATATACCCCATATTAGCAGGGCTCTTTTTGTTCTCAGTGTTACCACTCTGAATTTTTGGCTGTGTCTAGACTGAAGTAGGCAGAGTTGTACATGTGGCCTCACCTTTCACTCTGTTGTGCTGAATGTTCCCAAACCAATATCTCAGGCTGAAGCAAAGTCTAGAGTGCTTGAGAAAAGGTAGAGACTGGACTATTGTCATGGTCATTCAACTGAGGCCCATAAATATATCCTTATGTCATTGCAGGGACAGCCTGACTACAACGCATTCATTGTGCTTGGGGTCATTTGGGTCACATAGCTGCTCCTAATTGTGAGTCAGTCTCCCAGAGAAATTAGAGGATGCCTCATTACTTAAGCCACCTAAAACTGGAGAGAGAGTAATTGGCAGGAAAGGAAGGAGACAGATGCACAGCTTGACAGGTCTGGGGGAGTGAAAGATGGGTGTAGGGTCCGGCTGGTGGACCTGTAGGAAGGCCTTTCTGGCCCACGAGCAGAGAGAGAAGAACTGTTGTAGGGTATTTACGCTCACCTGAGCAACGGGGTTAGCAGTGCCTCGCTGCAGGGAGCAAGACATCTCTCTTAAGGAACCCACGAACTGCAGTCAGGCCCACTGTACTCGGAAGGTTGGCCTTTCCGATCCTGATACAATGAGTTAGCCCCATTTTGTGCTCCTCCTAACTAAATGTTAGTAGACTGTTCTAGGATGATACAATATAAATGCTGTCAGGTCATATCTCACTGGCATTTTCCTTTTTCTAGTGACAAACCTCTGAAGGAAAAGTCTGAGCCAATGCCATGGGATGAACTGGCCCCCAGAGCAACCGTGGTTTCCACAAATGGAAGGTAGAGTTAGTGTGAAATTCCTTTATTTCTAGGGCATTGTGCAAATCATAAACTGCTGCTCTTGAGCTGTCTGGAAACTCTGAATGGATATTTACTGATGGAAAAACACGGTTCAATCTGTGCTTTGCAGAACTGCAGCAGTTTCTCTAAAATTTAATTTAAGAAGGGGAAAAAAAGAAAACCCTACCATCTTCAATAAAACTGATATTTTGTTCCAGTTTTTTTCTATAGTTTTTATGATAAAAAAAAAAATAATCACTTTTGTGGATCACTTCTGCATTTTCTGGGTTTATTCCCAAATGTAAACCAATTCTGGAATGTAACTACTTTTTTTTTTTTTTTTTTTTCTTTCTTCAGTAGAGAGAGATTCACACTCAGTGTCTCTCTAGGCCTCCAACCTCCACCTTCCTATTTACTTTTGCAACAAGAGACCCCCTAAAAGAACCAAAAAACCAAAACCCAAACACAAAAGGAAACTGCACATCCTGTAAACTGTCTGGCAAACCAAAAGGTTCAGTGACGAGGCAAAGTTGTGTCCTGACTGTAAGGTACTGTGGAAAATAGTTAAAGATCCCATAGTCACAGGCAGTACAGTGTAGCTGAGCGTAGCTGAGCGGGTTGTTGCCTCCAAATGCCCAAATGAAATCCACCATCACCGCTCTGCTGCCCTTTGTGTGATGAGAATCACCTGCCCCCAGCCTGCCAGGATCTGTCCTTAGCAGGATCCTGCCCCTCTTGTGGGCACCAGCGTTTCTGGCATGCAACCAGGCTGATAGCCAGTGGATCTCCTTAGCCTGGGCTCCACGCTGTGCTGCTCTTCACCACTGTCAGTGGACCTTGCTGGAGGCACACCTCCCTCTCTAGAAAACACTGGTTTAATTTGATCCAGAAACATCTGTGAGTCTGGGGGTACGTCTCAGCGATCCACTGAAGTCGACTAAAGCAACCCAGTTCCTGCCTGTTCTACGGCAGTGTGTGGCAGTCTCTGAGGCAGCCCGTTTTGCAGCTTTTCTAGGGAGTCTGCACCCTCACTGGCAAAAAATTAGAAATTCACAAATCAAGAAAGGTTGCAAACTGCAAAGAGCAGTGCCTGTGCTTCTGTCCTGCCCGAGAAAGTGGAAGTGAGGGAGGAAAGGCATTGCTCCTGTGGTATGCAGAAGAGAAGTTCAGTGAGAGCTGTTCACCCATGTGCTGTTCACTGCCCACAGACTGGAAAAAAGAAAACAGAAGCGTACGATTTTGGATCAGACACCTGAAGTCCCCCATTTTGTCAGCTCCTCTGAGACAAGCCAGAGGATGTCAGGGCTGTTCCTTCCCTTCTGTGCGTGCAGATGGAGGTGCCTGTGTTGCAGCTGTGGGCTGTAGGACATCCCACTGTTTTTGGAAGAGTCCTGGCTTGAATTTCCAGATGACTCCATACCACTGGCATCTGTCATATGTTGATGATGTTCAGAGTTACAAAATGCTCCTTTGTACTTCATATGCACTGAATTTCCCCAAAGTTTCTTGCCATTTTGCCTGTAGAAATATACTGAGGAACATCTCTGGGAAGTTTTAGGGATTTCCTCCTCTCTCTTTTATTAAATGCATATGAAAAAAATAGTAGAACATTACCCAAACCAAACCAAAGATGCTTTCTAAAGTTGGTGTCTCTCCTTTTCAGTTATCCTGAACACACAGAAGCCAGCAATGGATTTTACCCACCAAAGTAAGTGTAAACCTATTAACAGTGTAAAATTCACTTTTTCTTCATTATTTTAGAGTGAGAGAAGTCTGTTCCTGACCTAGTACTGCCCTAACAAATGTGTTCTGGGAGCAGCACTTGCACGCACTTGCAAAGCAGGGGTGGACCTGATCCACCAGCTCAAAATGGACTGAGATCTTTCAGCTTCTTTCCTTGCACTAGCATGAGTTCGTTGGATTTGTGTCTCTGCCCTTCAGGTCTGCTGCAGGAAACTTACCAAGCTAAGCAGGAAGGAGGAAAAGAGGTTATGTTTGAGACAGGAAAATCTCATGTTTGATATTTTTGCTTCTTGCTCTGTTCTCCAACTTGCTAAGTTTCCTTCTGTGACCCACGAAACTCCCTCTCTTACCAGCTCCAACTCTGGTTGCAGGGACAGACCTGCAGATGCTATAGACAAGCTGCACCGTCAGTACGAGACCTCTCACCACCTGGATGATGCAAAGTCTGAACCTGCAAGGTCAGGGCCTGGTGCTGGTACTCACAGTGCTGCTCGCAGAGGGCAGGTGTAGGGGGGAGAATAAGTTACTTGTTCAGAGTAGAGTTGGAAACAGAATCCAAATTGGGCAAGAAAGCAAAGGGAGCCAGAAAATCCTAGGTGGTTAAACAGTGGGAACAGCATTCTTTCTGATGTTACACATCAACTTCTTTCTAGAGAAGCAGCCTAGGAGCAGTTACAGCAGCTTTATCATTGCTTTTAGCATTGGTCTCAAAAGTGCCTCCATTCCATGTGCTTTTTAGAGCTTGCTTGCTCCCCTGACAATGTCAAGGCTCAGAGTCAGGAAAGAATTGCTGCTGTTGACACCAAACACACTAATCTCCCTGAAGCTGCTTTCTTCGCTTACTTTAGTCCATTATTTTGGGACTTGACTCCATGTATTGGCTTACCAAAGGACTTGAGGTGAGAAAATGATGTCTTCAGACCTCCCAGCTGAGGTCAGGAGGATCACGAGGTTCCCAGTAGCATGGTTTAAAATCCAAGACCTAGAGCTGCTGCTAGTAATGTAGGAACATCTTCCCCAAAGTTGTTGATATTGTGCTTTGTCCCAGGTGCATAATTCTATGACAGGCCAGAAAAGTCATGTATCCAGCCAAGACGTGTGTGAATTGAGGCCAAGTAACTGCATTAGTTCCACTAACAGCCTCTATTCTTCTTGATTAGAGAGAGTGAAAATGTTTTTTTCTGAAGGAAAATCAGTTCTCTGAGAAAATTACTTTCTGTTTTCTGGTCTCATATAAAGTGCAGTGTTGTTATTTCATACAAGTCCCCCTTGAAGCCTTTGGCAAGCTATCAAGCTGTAGATTCCTTCCTTTTTTTGACAGGTCTAGCTTGCAGTCTGATGTCCCTTCTCCTACTGAGAGAGCCCCTGTACACCTACAGGACACAGAATATTCCTTTAAAGGGTAAGAGTAGGGTAAATTTAGTGGGCGTATGAGTAATACTGAGGATTAAGGGAAATCTGAATGGGTGGGCACAGAAAGAGGCTTCTTTTCACGGCTTTTGTCCCAGGGATGAAGGCAACTGTGCTGAGGTTTAAAGCACAGCTTGAAAAATAAACCAAGAGGTTTGTGTGGTATCCCTCCTCCGTCATCTTTGATATGAGCCAAGCAGCCCATCTTTTTTTCTCCTCTTGGTGCTTGTGTGCTTGGTGGGGTTCAGTCACTACCTTCTCATTCACTGATAACCCAGTGAAATGCTACAGTGATGCTGGAGTGGCAGCAAGGGAGCTGAAAGGCAGCTGAAATACATTGAAATGCAACTGTAGTCTAAATATAGTCCCTAGAGAAAAATCCTGGTGTGGGACAGTGAATGGTAGATTGACACAAGCCTTGCCTGGTGAGTAGATAGTATTCACTAGCGCAATGCTTCATGTGCCAGTTGTTAAAGATGTAATGGGCCTTTCTTTGATTATCAGATCTGTCCTGGGCTATGAGGAGAGAAGCAGCACCCAAGAGAGCAGATACACAAGTCCCGAGGTCCCAGCATACAGCAAGCCTTACTGGAATGAAGCAACGTAAGGACCTGGGGTGCTAACCCCATCTTTGCTAATACGTTATTTCTCGTTGAAAGCCTTGGAAACACTGATTGCTCAGGAAATATTGAGCACAGGAACAACAGCATAATAAGGGCCATTTGTCTAAGCAGCTCTGAACTGCTCCTCTCTCCAGCATTCACTGAAGTAGTAAATTTCCTACTGTGTTCACTGAAGACTAATCACACAGCAAATGCATTTAACATTTCCCAGTCTCTTCCCAGCAGCCCCTGGCCTTGCTGCATGCAGCACAGTTCAGCCCTGATCTCCCTTTGGTTCCACCTGTCCTGTGGTTATGAGTCTGGACAGAGATGTCTGCTGCATCCTGTACCAGTCCTGGGGTGGGATATGAGTGCGCATCACCCACTTCTGCTCCCTTGCCTTATGCAGGGAGAAGCCCAGGGCACGGAGCCAGATATGAGCTGGGGCAGTAGGACAACTGGGGCGCACTCCTGGGAGTCCATTTGCACGGACTGGTGCAGCTTTTGAGTACTTTGGATTTTGCACCCTAGTGCAGAGATGGCAAAGGTCTCTAAAAAGTTACAGGAAATACAGCCAAAGAACTATCATCATCATCATCATCACTTCTACAGCACTGTATGCCCTAAAACCTTAGTGGGGGCAGCCACAGTGCTTCCCCGCAGGGATTCCTATCCCACTAGATAAGCAAACAGAAACCCAATGAGCTAAAAAGTGTTTTGCCAAAAGACTTGTGGTAAGGGAGGAGTCGCTTGACTCCCTCATCAGGAGTCTGCTGAGGAAAGAGAGGTTTTGCTCTGCAGTAGTTGTTCAGACTTCCTCTATTGCCACAAGTGAGGAAAAAAAGATCCTTCTAGAAATGCTGAATACTTTATTCCACTCCTTTTAGATGTCTCCACTGAATGCCTATTTCAGATGCCAGCTGTACATGGATGGCTGAATGGCATCCTGAATTAGCAGCAGGACTAGGAACAGGCCATGTTTCTCCTCAGTCCAACATTGTTTGGACATCCATGTCTTTACCATCCTTCCTTGCTGGCAAGACTTGGGTCAGGTTTCCTTGGCTAATACTCCTTGTCTGGAACAGTTTTGTCAAGCAGAAAGCTCCCGATGGCCCTTCCCGTTCCAGGGGAAAAGGTAGAGCTAAACGGAGCTGTTGAGTCTCATAAAGCACAGCTCCAACACAGCCATTTCCCTAGCGATTCCCTCAGAGTCCAGCTCTGTACTTAGCATGCTGGAAGGACTCCTTCTCCAGTAGGTCCAACTCTTCTCTGAGAGACAGCAGCATCGTTATTCCAAAGGTCCTGTGCAAAGTCAACATGCATCCTGAGAAAAGGGAGTTTGAGCTAGAAAGGCAAGGGGAGATGAAGGTGTGTTGAGTGTTATCGCTAGATACACTGAATGAGTGAGTCCAGCTACAGAAAAACCTTCAGAATACTGGACAGGGGGAACATTTCAAATTCAGCCTCAGGTATTATCAGACACTGTACCAGATGCGATGCCTGTCCTGGCATACACATCCTGATGTATGATACAGCCACAATAAATAATCCAATACCCTGCAGGTCTACTTTCATGCTAGAAAGCAGCATATTTGTCTAGAGAAAACATAGTTTGGTCTGGTATTTTAAAGAGCTAATTTCAGCATGTGAAAAAGTTGCTGCTTGACCCATCCATTGAATTCCAAGCAGTTAAGCAGTGCTTTCTGCCGTGCTGAAGTCAGTGCTTCATTGTGCTGGTTACAGCTTAGCCCTTGAATATCCTCCACCAAAGCCTGGTGACTTACTTTCTTCTCAGTGTGCACTGAACTGAACTTTCAGGTGTTTGTTCCTGGCAGCCACGAGTGGGGTTTCTTTTCCTTTGCAAGGTCTTCCCAAGAGGGTAGCATCACTAGAGAAAGGGGGCACGAGAGCACGCGGGCCTCAGATGACCATAAACCAGAGCTGATCCAAGAAGGGTAAGTGGTCAGCAGGACTCACCCACAGTATCTATTCACTTCATAATTCTTCATGTCTTATTCTGTTCCCACTGTAACTGAGACCACAGAACAGCTGCTCTGCTTTGCACCCAGGAGTGAGGACTTCATAATGGCACGTTACAGCAGGCAATCCCACCTGTACCGATGGGAAAAGCCAGCTGGATGAGATGGACTCACACAACGTGTGAAGTCTAAGAGACGGTTTCTGCGCTGACAGCACGTGACATAAGTCCTTCGGCATCAGCATGGTTCCCTTGGTACTACAGTGGCAGGCAGTAGCTTCTGCTGCCCAGAGATCTCAGCAAATACTATCCAAGCATTTATGAATGCTGCAAAATCATGCATGAGTGTGTCCTGAGGTGTTAGAAGCATCTGTCAGTCTGAGGAATTCTGACAGGAGTGCGTTCTCCTGCGCCTAACGTTTTCCTTCTGGGACAATCTCGGATGAAAGGCCTTTAGCTACAATCCTGCAAGCTAGAATGGGATTTGTATGCATGATTCCCATCAGATCTGGTACCAGGGCAGTTTGGAATAGCTCTGGCCAAACAGTGTCTCCTGCTCCCTGCCTCATGGCTCCTGTCAAGGGAATGGATGTCTACCTACCCCAGCATGTTTTTTCTCCACTGCCTTAAGCACGGATCTTTATTTTAGGTTTTTGGACTCAAAGAACCATACTGAGAAGGGACAAGAACCTCCTGGCCGTGATGTCCACCCAGAGTCTCCCAGGTCGATGGAACGTACTGAACATGAACCCAGCATGACTAGGTAAGGAATTAGATAATTACCCCCCCTGCCTTTTCCTGTAGGATGAGGGTTAATTCCTTGCGTGTCTTCCCCCACATACCTATGCTGATAAAATCTTCTCCCAGGCTCCCCTTTTGTGCCTTATTCTACTGAGTAAACCTTTTACCATGGTTTTATATGAAAGCCTGGGAGAAAACATCCTCATTAGCTGGAGGCATCAAACAGTGTCCAGCTGGACTGCCAGGAGTTGCTGCCTAGACTTTAAATTTGGAAGCAGAGACTGCCTCTAGAGACATGTGCCAATAAGCAACATAATCTGGCATGAGGTAACACCTCCGTGGTAACGCTGGGTTTCATTTCTGAACTTATCCAGTCAGCGTCAGGTCTCGGGCTGTACTCTGGTCACCCTGGCACTGGACCATTTTCCTTCCCACTGACCTGGGTCTCCACTGGGTTTGTGGTGGCTGCCTTCAGCCTGCCTCATGCAAAACAGTGCAGGGCTAAATGTCCAAATGGAAGGAGTTTGTGGACTGACTTCTTTGCTTTTGTCCATATTTTCCCCCTAAATTTGAGGAGTTGAAGCTCTTGGTGAAATTAGGCTTCCTCACACATGTAATTCAGTGAACAACCCATCTTCAAGTCAACCTGTAAACCAGACTGCTCTTCTCCCCCAGGTCCATGCCATGCTCCAAGGACAGCACTAGTGGGAGCGTGGACATTAACAAGGGGATATCACCCTGTGTGCAGAGTGAAGAAGTCACTTCAAGAAAGAAAGAGAAAAAATGGGCTTGCTTTTTCTGATGAGTGAACATGGGGAATTTACTGCAGGTGGTTCTGGAGAAGGGACTGAGGATGCTGTGTTTGGGGTTAGGAGTCACCAAGCTGGGCTTTCTTTGTGAATGTATGGAGATACATAGCGAGTGGTGGGACAGCAGTGCGTGGCTAGTGAGGACTGTGGAGGAGGGAGCTCAGGAAGGGGCGCTGGGAATAGCAGCAGGGAGAGAGCAATGGTGTCAGTGTCCTGTCCTCCTGGGTTCTTCTGACAAACGGAGCTATCCTGGATGTACCACAAATACTCCAAATTGTAGTTCATCATGCAGGGAGGCAGAAGGAGCTGCTCTCAGTCCCCAGGGACGTGAATGGAAGTTAGACTGCTGAAGAAAGAAGTTACAGAGAGAAAACTTCCCCTTTCTCTCCAGTACCCCCAGCAAAGTGACCAAGATGGATAAAACTCCATTTGTTGCGCACTCCATGCCTCCCCCAGTCCACAGACTTCCTTTGGATAAGCCCTCAAGCTTACCATTTTACCGAGAGAAGTGCAGAGTCCTGATCTGAGAGTCTTAGTGCTTCCAGGTGCAGTGACTTTGGACCAGACTTACCAAGGCAGCAGTCAGGAGTGCCTCTGCAGCATCACTCCACTGAAGGACTTGGGAGTTATCTCCTGCTCTTTTCAGTAAATTGATTTTGAGTCTGAGCTCCTGGACAAACACGTCGTCTTTAGGCACTTAGAACATCCCAACCTGAATGGGAATCTACAGTGAACATTAGTGTTTTGCTAGAAGTAAGAATTTAACGTGTCTACCTTTGTCGCAGAGGAATCAAAAATAAATTGATCTTGCTTTCACTTGGGTGACTGTACCAATCGTTTTGTGGCTTTACCCCCTTAGCGAACTTGCAGGGATCAAATTAATGCTGGTGAAGGGAAGCCTTCAGCTAGTAGCAAGTAAAGTGTAAGGGCTGCCTCCTCTTTCATCAACCTTAATGTTTCAGGATCTTTGAAAGCATTTTGAGAATTCATTTCTTAGAGTCTAATTAAATGCAGTTTTGATGCAGGAATCCAAGCCAGTTTCAGATTTTCTACAGGGTATCAGTATTCCCAGAGGGGTTGGTATGCACAAACATACAAAACCAGATAGAAAAAGCAAACAAACTTTTCTGTAGATGAATGTAGACAGCTGTAAATCCAGGGTAGCTCTGCAGTGGGTTTATCTAGTGGATACACTTCTGAGATGGTACCAAAACGAGGCCAGCTCATGCTCTTAGCGGTCTGAAATGTAACATAGAGGCACTGGATAACCCATAATGGTCATAACTAAATGATCAGAGTTAAAATGTCAAGTTTGGAAAGAGTAAACAGGTAACTGATGCTCATCAGGAGCTTTATTTTTCTTTCCTTTCAGCCTTATTTTTTTAAGAGATCTGTATCTTCCCTCTGTTTTTTTTTTTCACATCTCTTTGGATTATCTGGCATATTCCCATGCAGGGATATTGTACTTTTCTTGAGGTAGGAGATTCACCAGGGGTTGCATCTACATCCTACAGTAATTCTATGCGCAGTGGCACTTCTGCAGACTATAATGGTCTTCTGTCTTGGCAGGTCCAGCTCTCTACCTACAGAAAGCAGCATCACTGCTCTAGAGACCCAATGTGCAAATGAATCTGACCCATGCCGGGAAAGGTACGGAGCCAGGGGACCAGGCATGCTTACTGCTACCTCGCACATCTTGTGTGCTCCCTGTTGCCCTGTTCAAAGGCATTACAGGTGCTCATTTCTTGGGTAGTGAATTCAGAAACCAACATAATCGTGATGTTACTGCATTTACTCACCACAGTGGACAGGTTTAGACACAAGTGCTAAAGCTGCTAACAGGCTTTTTCCTCCCTGACCAGGATCACTCCAGCTTATGAGGAACAAACCTGCCCCACCACAGGCAGTCACCATGAGAGCCCAGGAGACTGGAGGCACAACGAGCCTAGCCCAGTGGCAGCCAGGTACAGTGGGACTATCCTCTTGTTTCTCCCCATCAGTAGCTCTCAAATCCTCATCCTTTGCCATTCCTGCTTCTTGATACAAACCTGGCTGAAGTCCTGGACCTACGTAAATTTGCCCAGTGTACGCTAATGAAATGACACTGACAAAAGGAATATTAGGTTTAGGATTCCACCCACATATGGTTGTTCATATGTCATTTCAGTTAACAAATTAACTTAGGCGACTGCTGAATCTTGCAGCATTTCATTGTGCTGGGAATTCAGCTCACATAGGTGAGGGGAAGTAGTATAGACCTCTGCCATTCCCCCTGCCCTTAAGTACCTCTTAACAGCATGGTGTCCCAGGTTTTCCTTATTGCCAGTAGAAAGAGGCGTGATCCAGCCTCAGCAAATTCTGAACACTTGTGTGAGCTGGTGATAGCAAATACAGTCACTGGCTTAATGGTCAAATGGGCTCTAATTCTTTAGCAGGTCTAACTTCAGCTCAAAAGAGAGTGCTCTCAGTGCATATGAGACCCAGCATCCCATGCCACTCTACATGGACCGCCAGCCTTTTAACACCAGCGTGTCAGCACCCAGTCACAGGATACCATCCTATGTAGACAGCCAAGTATTCAGCACCAGAAGGTAAGGGTTTGGGGATGGGATGCAGAGATGGGGAAAGCTGCTGGCACAGAAATATTTGCCAGAAACTCTGGTCCAGGTTGTACAATCACTGCATCAAGAAGCAAGAACAGGATTTTGTTCCCAGGGGGATCAACAATATTGCCAGGTCTCACAACACATGGAACGAGATCATTTTTGGACCTGAAGGGCTGAAGAAGGGATTCAGGAAATCTGAGTTGATAATTGCTCCGTAACACTGGAGAGTTCTTGGCAGGTTGTACTCAGACCACCTACATGGTGCCTGGAAACCTGACAGATGTGTAGAGACCACATCTACGTCTCTGTAACTGCAGAGATGATGGTTCAGGAGCAGTCTGGTTTTTATTTCTCATGACCCTCAATGACATAAGAGACAAGTTGTCCACTTATAACTACTATTTTTATATATATGTCTACATTCATGTGATCTGAATGTAGCCTTCACCTCTTTTAGCATTTTTCTGCAAGTTGGTGTCACAAAGCTCTCATTTGCTTTTGCAGTCGTTTGCAGACTAGGACTAGAAAAAATGGGACAGACCTTTATTGTACTTCATAGCCTGTACTTCACCACCCCCCCCGGCACTGTGTGATGCTGACATGTCTCTCTGCAGCGCAAGAAACTCGCACTTCGTTCCTGCCCTTGGGTTTCTATCATAGACCAAATGCGTGTCTTGCCCAGAGCAGGGTTTTTCCCATCTTACGATGAACTTAGCCTGTCCCTCTTTCTCTCTTTAATGCAGCATTGATCTGCAGTGTTTTTCAGCATTGTTTAACATTAAGTTATACAGTTGCCTGCAGCTTTAATCAGGATCAAAGTGCTGATATACAATATAAACATAATCTGTGCCCCAGGGCACTTGCAAGAAAAGAATGACCGTAAGCTATAAGCTCATTTTCTCTACTGAAAGAGCCTGAGCTCTGCCCACAGGTTAAAGCCATTCCAATAATGAGTTCTGTCTTGGAAAAGTGAAGATGTGCAGGTCTGACACCCAGATGGGCCAGCAGGTCAGCAGTTCACACGTGCAGATGGTGCAGTGGTGGTTTTGGTGAGCGCCGGGAAAGGAAACAATATCGAAGATATATCCATTTATGAACTGCTTTGGCTTTATGCTCAAGCGTTAGATTTTGGGTCTGCTTTCCTAACCTCAGAGCTTTGTATATATGCTGCAGCTGCAGAACCAGCACAGGTGAAATGGGCAGAGCAAAGGGAGAATGCATCATGATAGTGACTGCTGAGACAAAATATTAGTTAGCCAACGTGGGGACTCCAGTGACTCCTGGTATGATGTAATCAGGGCTTTGTGCTTCCTTGCCAGACCTACCCCAGATTACGAAGGGAGAGTTTATGATGGGAGAAGCAGCCCCAGGAACGGCAGATATGACAGCGCTAGTGCCAGGGGGCACTGTGAATTTAACCCCACAGCCGGACGGTAAGAAGTCAAAGGGTGGGATCCAGACTTGTTAACCCAAAGAACACCCCACTGCTACGTTTATTCAGGATCTGGAGTGTCCTGACCCACTTCTTACCCTTCTCCTGGATCTAAGCATGTGCAGTGAGGTGCTGTTTGTGTGGATGGCTGTGGCGTGTGGGTGATTTTGATGCTAAGCAGGGAGACATTTAGCCAAGGTTCTCACCACTTGTGAGAATCCCTCACGTGCTCAAGTTCAGTGCTTGAGATTGTATCACTTCCTTTCATAGCCACGACTCCCTTCCCAGAGATACCACCATGTCCATTTCCCAGAGAAGCCACAGGGTGCCGTTCTACATGGACAGCTTAAACTATAACAGCACCAGGTAAATGGGTAGTCTTGGTGTGTGAGGGAAACCTCCATGAAACTGCTGTGGAAGAGAAGCTAGGAAGCAAAGCCAACAGCTGAGAGAGAGATGAATCGTTTCCAGGGAGTGGATGTGTGATCTAGAGGCACAGAGCTACACTTAAACCATTCCTAGCAAAAGCTACCCCGCACAGGGTCTGTGATGCATCCGTCTCTGGAGATTTTTCACCATGTGGGGTGCCAGAACAGAGTGACAGGAGAATGAAGGGCTGGTTGCTGGCTACCATCCCTTGACCAGAAATCAGCCTTTGCAGAGGCTACAGAAAAAAAGAGAGCTAAAAGCAAAGAGAGATGTCGAGAGAGAGGATCGCTGTCTCCAGAATGTCAATGATTAAATGACTGAACTGGTCCCTGAACAAGGCTGTTGGAAGGGGTAGGAGGGTATCCAACATGGAATACCATTACCCTGGGCTTTCTGCAGTCTTTCATGGCAGTGTCAGTCCATTCACATGCGGTCCAACATTGTATGGAGGCACCAGCACAGGTCTGAGTGTTGGATCTGTAAAGGGGAGTACGTTGTGGGTGTGAGCAGGAGGCACGAGATCCTTGGGTAGCCTAGGACTGGCTCCAGGCAAGATCAGCTTCATCCCTGCAAGGCAGACTTAACAGGTCTCATTGCTGAGTAGATAGGCAGAGCTGTTTTCCAAAGACATTTTAGTAGCTGTAGTTTTGCCACCTTCTCCCTTCTGCAGCTTTTGAAATTATTAAGTTGAGGATAGTTATGCTGGGATAGTATTTTGGACTTTGGCCAATATGTCCCCATCTCCTCCTCTCCTGCAATATGTTGTGTGCCGTTTCCCATGCTGCTCCCGTGCAGGCTATATGATTCACTTACGGCCTGTATTTATTTGAAGCTCTTATTTGATCTTTTCTCCTGGGGCTCTATAAATGATACTTTTCCAAATCACTTCTCCAGGGAAGTAGTATTGTTATGTGGCAGATGGAAGAAGAGAAAGGAGCCTTTTTGGTCTGTAGTAAAGATGAATTAATCTGTATGGCTTAAGGGCCTTAATATTACACCCTCCTAACAGTAGTAGTAGGTCTTTTCTTAGCTGCCGGCTTGGATCATGTCATGGCTCATGTTTCCGGTGCCCATAGACTTTCTTCTCTCTTGCCAGGCTTCTCTCCAGTTCGAGTGAGAGGATCTGCAGTCCGATTGCCACCATACCGCACAACAGCCCAGTGGCCTCTGGGTACCAGCCTGATTCCAGCACTGCCGGGTAAAGAGCAACGGGTGGTCATGATCCTCCCGCTGCAATACAGGTTTTGCATGCAGCCATCCTGTTTGGTGAAGACAAGCCAGGCTTTGCTGCTTGGCATCTGGGCCACGGGACATTTCTCAGCCACTTCTGGCTAAGAGCACAGACGTTACCATCATGGCCAGAGCTACCCAAAAGGGAGAGATGGGCTGGGTACTTTCCTCCAGGTGCCCTTTTTGAGAGACCAGGATGTAGCTCACGGTATGAGTTGTGTCTTTTCTCTTTAGCGTGGCAAAATTATGACTCCTCCATACCACATTGTAGCTGGAGGGACACGATGGAGCTCTTCGTGCCATACGCACTCATCCCAGGTTTAGGGCTTCTGGAAGACTCTTTGCTTTGTCAATTATGAGCAAGTGAGCAGTCTACATACAGCAAGTGTATCAGGTTTCGGTGGAGCTGGCACAGGACCCTCATCTGTCATGTATTACAGAAGATAGCGTCCTGTCACGGTGCAGCTGTCAGCTCAGAGCTGTATTCTGGGATTTGTGGTTTCCAGAGGCTCCACCTCAGAGGTGAAAACTGCTGCACAGTTTTACACAGTTTAGAGAGGGGTTTCAAAGTGGAGAGGTCAGCATAGGCTTTGATGGGCAGTATTTGAGTCCTCCTGGCCTTGCTACAGCCTGCTTATCACAACACCTGTCTAAGTAGGAGACTCTCATCTGAAACACTTGACATGGGAAGTGTCTATGCTAAGTTAAAAAAAAAAAAGCTTTTCTTTTTTTTCCTTAGCTGTGACATGGCTTAGTTTGCTCATATAAGAAGAGAGGATTAATCATAGCTTGTAGGCAGCAACAAAAATGCACCATGGAGAAAGAGCCTGATTAGTTCATTTCATGGCTCTGGGAAGAGAGCCGGTGGGCACAGTGTCTCCCCTCGATCGGCAACAGAGCTGTAGACAGACAGACAGATGGGGGCATGTCATTTTGAAATCAGAATTTTAAAGAGGGAGGACTATGCAAGAAAGGTCAGCTCTGTAAGCAAAAACATCCCCAAAACAAACCAGTAGCAATTTATAATGGTTGAAAACGCTGGAGATATTCCAGTGACAAAACAGCCACTGTAAGTAGTGCTGTGCCAGTAGGGTTTTAATGTTAACGGGCAGAACCGCAAGCTCTCTAAATACTTATTGTGTGCATAATCCTGACATGATTTGAAAAAGACTTATCCTTGCAAAACAGGGGATAACTGGATGAGAGAGTTGTATTATCCATCCTATTCATTTTAATTAACTTGATTTGTTTTGGTGGGTTAATTAGAGGGGTATATTAGGTGTTATTTAGCAACAGTGCTTGATATTCAGTATTTATTCAAGAACAACAGCATCTCACTCTGTGCCTTTTCATGCATGCGTTACGTGTCCAAGTGCACACATGTGGTCCCTTGCACTGTCTCTCATTAGCTCCAGTCTTTTCTAATGCAAATGCTTCTCATTCTGTTTCCATCCCTTCCTAGAAAAGGGGTCCTCTTTGTGAAGGAGTACGTGAACAGCAGCGAGTTATCAGCCTCCCCACGCTATGGCAGGTATGAGGAGTGTCCGGAGACAGTCATGTGTCTACATACGTGTGCAAAGCAACAGCGTATGGCTTTGCCAGCTAACACACACCACGCAAGCTCCCGAGCTGGAACAGTTAGCACTGCGTCAGCATGCCATTGTGCCGGAGCTAATTAGCCCTGGAGGGATTATTACATTGGGTGGGCAGAGAGTTTTGCTAAGACAGCAGTGCTGCTTTGGGGACCCAGACGGGTATCTCTGCAATCCACTGCGCTGTCTAGACCCGTTGTGGTGACAGGAGGATCTCGTCCCACAGTCCCTGGTGGAGGGGTAAACTCCCCCTCTCAGTGGGTTGGCCTCTAAGGTGGGTGACGGGATGAAACACTACACTGCAGTTTTTTAGGCTGCATATTTGGCACTGTCAGGCTTCACTGTGCATTTGCACACATAAACAAATGATCGGAATTGGTGAGAAAAACGTGGAGGTTGAGGGTTCTCACTCAAAAAAGTTATTTATGAGTTAGAAAAAGTTAAAAGATGCCATTTTCAAGCTTAAATCTTCAGTCTTTTGTAGTCTGCTCAAAGGTAACTAAGTAAAGCTACTCCAGATTGACACCAACGTGACTGAGAGCAGAATTTGGCCCTAGGTACATTGTGCTTACATTGATGTGGCAGCCAGCTAAGTTTGATCCCTCCCTGCTGGCATTTATCCTCCCTCAGCGCTGTGCTGGCATTACTGTGGTAGCTGATTACAGACTCCATAAATCTCTAGCCTTTCCTATGGGTCGGCAAAGCAGATGTCAGCAACCAAAGATAAGCGTATTGCTGCAGCATCTAAAAATCACAGGCAAACAGAAAGCAGAGGGGGAACACTCAGCTAAGTGAGACTAAGGATGTGTTCCCTGCCTTTTCCTGCATAATAGTTCAGGATCTGGGAGTTTAGTAAGCAGTAAAAATAGCTGCTATTTATAGGGTCCATATGTAAAACATGAGGACCCCAGTGAGGCCAGGGAAGTTTTACTGATGAGTGTATTGGAGGCAGGATTTCACAGGTTGCCTGTCCAGCAGCCAGCGCAGGATTTTGCCAGTCTCATCTAGCAGCCAGTGGAAAATATGTTGGTCCCCATAGTCTGGGTCACAGCCTGTGCATGTCCCCACTCCAGACCAGCTGGATGGCATGCTGTGGGCCCATGGGCAGCAGAGCCAAGGCAGCCGTGGCTCTCACTGACAGGGGAGCCTTTGCTCCCCCTCCTCCTCTCCTGCTCCCCTCTTTTTATCCCTGCTCCCAGCCCACCCAGTCTTGCCTTTTCTGCCATTTTCATGAGACAACCTGGCTCACAGAGGGGTCTGATGGCTGGCAAGGAGTAAGGGGGTGGGAGCACGTGGTCGGGAACATACTGGAGGAGGGGGAGAGCAAGAGTGAGCAGCATGTTTCCCTTTGCTTTGGCAAGGTTGTTAGGTCTTCTCAGCCCCCTCCTGAGCTGCATTTGACTAACCCTCGCGTAGGACTAACAGCACCAGCTTCTTGACACCCCTGCTCCTCCTGGCATGAAGGTGACAGGGTGGGAGAGCCTGCAGGACAGGGTAGGTGTGCCTGTGACACCTCCATGGCCTCAGGCTCGAAGGGGCCCCATTTCAGGGTGCATGCCCCAGTTTCCCAGCCATGCTGCCCACATCCTGCCTCTCCCTGTGGGGACAGCAGCAGCCAGACGCTTTTTTTCAGTGCTCTGAAGTTAGGCGCTGGGGCCGCCAGCTCTTTGCTGTCTCTGCTTGCCCTTGGAGGTGCCTACTCCTTGCAAACCTTATCTGCCAGGCTGAGCCTGAGTCGGCTCTGGGTCCCACCTGAGGCCCAGTGATTGTAGTGTGGGGTAGGGAGCAGGATACTGCCACCCCTTTGGAGAATCTGCAGCGTGAATACGGCAAAGATGGAGATGGTGCTGCTGACAGCCCCGCTCTGTCGATCAGTGTGGCCCTCTCTGTTAGGGAAATGCCTTTTCAGCACTGGTTAGGAAGGACCAACCTTCTCTCCAAGGAACAGGCAACCCAGATGTTGCAGTTAGGACTTTAGGTTAATGATTAATGATTCCATCTGAGATGCTCTTCCCACATATCACTGTCAAGTGGTGATATTTCCTTCTGTCTCCAGTGGCAGCCTTGCAGATTTGACCGATTTGGAGAGAGCAACCTACAGCCACCACAGCTACCTGTCCGGTGCTCCCCTGCAGAGGTAGGACAGTTTGGGGCTGCCTTGGGGGTTTCAGCAAACTGCCAAACAAAAATGACTTTAAGGTTTTGCTTTTTTAGAATATTGGTATGTGTTTGGTGAAATAACAGCATGAAGCGTAAATGATCTTTGGAAAATACAGTGACATTGACTTAAAGATCTGTACTGCCCTGCTGTTGCGGTCTCTGCATGCCTGGGATAACACATGTCCCTCTGTACTGTCACTTGACACAGTCAAACACATGTAGAAGCAGGTAGCTCATGGAGAGTGGTGCTGGTGTTAGGTAAGAAGCCTCTGGTACCAGGGCTGGGACTGGAACCAGCTTGTGTTACAGAGGATTTCACTCATCTGTTCCTTCACAGGTCCAGTGAACCTGTTTGCAGTTATTGCAGCCGTGAGATCCGAGACTGCCCTAAGATCATAATAGAGCATCTTAACATCTGCTGCCACGAATACTGTTTCAGGGTAAAAAAAAAAAAAAAACCTTAACTACTGACTGCCTTCTGCGTGCTGCTGTGAAATGGAGTGGTGGGAGAAGGAATCTTGGTGCGAATTCTGTCCTCAGACTTTCAGAGTAATGTATATAGTGTGTGCCAAATGCCTGCATCCACATCAGGACAAAAAAAGTCATGCAGTCAGAGGTGTTGGTTGTGTCCCCAAAAGTTTTTCAGCTCCTCAAATAAACGCATATTAGAACAAGGAGAATTCTTTATTGTCATCTGATAGAATAGCAGCACCCTCTTTCCTCATGTCCCTGTCCTTGTGGCAGACTTGCTGCTTTGTGGCCTTTGTACCCCAGTGCAGGTCTTGCTGAATCTCTCAAACCTTGCAAAGTTTACAAGTAAAGTCTGTGAAAATGGTGAGTGTGGGAGGAGGAAGCCTGCAGTGGCATTTGTCTGTTGTAGAAAAGTTTTTAGCCTCAAACTAGGTCACTGCTTTGGCATCCTCACACCTTTATAAAACGATAGAGAGACTGTTCATTTCTCTGCCCCTCCATGCTGTCATTACTGCGTGGTGCTTTGGTTACTGTCCAACCACCTTGTTTTCCCTTTGGCAGTGTGGAATTTGCCACAAAGCAATGGGAGATCTTCTGGATAAAATATTTATCCACCGGGACATTGTCCACTGTGACAAGTGCTACGAGAAACTCTTCTAGGTGAGTGCCGCTTTACAGTGTCAGCATAAATGGCTGCATGAGAGAGCTCATGGAGTTTACTGAATGAAGAGCATTTAACCCTCACATTTACTGAGTGACCCATACCAGGATTTTCTTGTGGCTTTTTAGTGGGAAGCAGTGACCCTTGTTGCAGAATTAGCTAGAAACATGCTAGAGCTGGTCCCAGGGGTCTGGGTTGGAGCCAGGATCTCTGACCATAATGTGATAAACAGGCTGTGTTAGCTTCATGCGGGGGAGACAAGCAGAGGGCTGGCTTGAGCGATGAGAGGAATGTCCCTTAGAGGTTGAGAGTCCTCTCTGAAGGTAATTAAAGAGTTCCTCCTTGTGTCCTGGGCTAACCCACTGCAGGGGGCTGGGTGCTGTTTGCAGCCGTGACATTTCTCCAGCAAGGAGGCAGCATGTCAGTGGCAGGTGCAGTTACTGCTTTATGTAAAGATCCTTTGAGATGAAAACCACTGGGCAAACTAAAGAGTTGTATGTTCTGTCAAAAAATCAACAAGGAAGTAGGTTGGATATAGTTTTGTCTGATTCTCTGGATGGGGCAGGAGTCACCACAGTGGTAACCGGAAACCCTGCCACTGCGCTGAGATTATAAAAAGCGGCCTCCTTTCCTCCCTCTGCCTCATGATCGAGAGAAGGAGGGAAAGGGGCACCTGCCTCACTGCATAGGTGGCTGCTTTGTTTGCCTCTTAATGCAATGTGACTGGCTAGCCTTTTTCGTCCCATTCCTGCACGTTCGTCTGCTCCACTGACCTCCGTAATGCAGTGTTTTGTGTGGTACCCAGCTCCTGTGTTCACCTTCTCTTTTTTTGCTTGCAGGGTTTTGCAAAGCTGGAGAAGGCAGCCAGTGGAAAGTCCTCAGCAGCACGTATCGGAATATATCTAGCAGTTCCTGACTGGCTGAGATAGCAGAATTCCTGCTCCCCCCTTTCCTCAAGTTTATTTTCCCTCTCACTGCCTCATCACAATGAACGAGTTTAACATCCGCTAGTTTGTGCTGTCAGCTGCATACAAGACAAGTGCCAATGTTAACAAGATAAGGCAGTGTCATCCACAAAGATAAGTGGGCTGATTTTCCAAAGGTGCTGAGCCCCTCTGCCTGTCTTTAATTTCATTAAGATTCCAGAGTGCCCCCTGTGTTGGAAGTCAGGCAGAGCTCCTCAGGTCTTTCTAAGCTAATTGCAAGGAACCTCACCTCCTCTGATTTTTTTTTTTTTTTTTTCCCCTTTCATTTCTGCAATCAGGCTGCAGCTTAGTGTGTGTGAGCTGGCACAAAGCAAGCAGATATAAGAAGTGTTAAACACTAAATTTGGATTCTTGGGAGGGTTTGAATTTAGTTCTTAGCAAAAGCCTATTTCTGCTTCTCTCACCCCCAAATTCTGCCTAGAAATAGCTTCTGCCTGATTTCCATTTGCTTTCCATGGGCTTTCAGCAGGAGCACTTGAAGACTCACTTTACTCTAATTGTGTGTCAGCTTTAATTTCCCTTTCCTGCCTGCTCCCTAGTGGATTGCTGCAGCAGCATGTGTGTCTGCTGTCTGTTTGGGAAGATAACACTCTCCTTCACCTGGTGGTTTAACTTGGCCTCTGATGGTAGGTGTCTCGTGGCCATACAAAAGGCGCCAGAGAATAGGTATCTCAATTGCCTCTCCTGACAAGGAGCGCTGCTTGACTGAAATCTGAATTTCCCCCCACCTCGCCAAGGCTTGCCATAATGCCTCTCTTATTGCTGTAAATTATTTACGTCACAAATGCTCGCTCACAAAATTGAACTTCTAGCAGATGCTGTACTTACAAAAAGTCAGAATCACATAATTTTAGCCCTTAATTCAGATGCTGAGAGGCTGAGAAAGCTGAATACCAAAACCTGAAAGTCAGCCTCTATGCCTTAGAAGTAGCGCTCTGAATGTGTCCAGAAAGTTACTGTTTTCTCTTTGAGAGCATTAGGAGTGTCTGCAAAGCACCCAAGTCAGTTCTGTAGTAGCTCTTACATGGAAATAGGTGATGGCAAAAGCCCTCATGCAGACTATTGTTAGCTAGATAATTCTTTATGCGCTTAGTGATGGAAGCTGGCATGCATGCAAAAGCTTAGCAAGTTAGTGTTTTACAGCACAAGTGCTGCTTAGCTTTTTTTAGGCCGCTCTACCAGTTATTTAACCAAACTATAGGCATGACCTCAGAAGCAACTCCATGAGAGGAACTCCAGTCGCAAGCAGTAACAACTCTGCTACTGGCAAGCTTCAGGTTGAGACCTTCAAGCCGTGGCTGCGAGAGGGGATGGGGCAGCTCCATTTTGAGCGTGCGTGGTACAAGCAGGGGCCCAACAACCCCCTGAAAACCCAGTAGTCGCGAAGGCGTGATTTTCAAAAATGACTACTGCTTTTGGCTGCCTACATTTCTAAGTTATCAAGATGTTAAATAGACGTTACTTTCTGAACAGAAGAGGGTCACAAAGCATCCCATCTCCCTGAATCGCTCATTGCTGAAAACCACAGCCAGCGGTTCCTTACTGGTACCTGTACCAGTGGTGGGGAATGACTGGTACAGCAGCTGTTACACATCTCATTATGCCATGGTCAAAGGGGGATTGTTTAAAATACCGAAACAGATGGGCCTGTAGCTACAGGTGCAGGTTGAGAAGATGATCTGCAGAAATAACGTAGTCACCGATTCCAGAGTTCCTGATGGGTACGTGGCCTCGTGGGGAACAGGATTTGTCCATCATGTTTTGCACCATCTCTCCTCAGCACTGCGTTTCCCCGTAGCAATTGTTTACCCTCAGTATACGGCTCTAATAAACACTCCTAGCGCACGTGCAGCTTCCTCACCTGCGTCACCGTGTAACACGTTCCTGTTGTGTGCCCTTTGATCGGCTGGTCTCTGTCACGTTTTGCTTCTCGGTGGCCTACGGGCATGACCCGTCGGTAAAGTCACCGAGTGCTTTGCTGGAGGATGTGGCAATGAGAGAGAGAAGAAGCGGTACCAAGGAGAAAGGGTATTCTCAAAGGAGGGGGTGGGTTCAGCAAACTGGCTCAGCAAATACGTGATCTGATATTCTCCACACAATTTAAGTCTGGTTGCTCTAAAAACCTGCTATTAGCTGGGGAAAAGGGAGCCTTCATCCACAGTGCGCTGTCCTCAGTGGGCCCTAATCTAAAAAATGACCCCTGCGTCCAGGCAGGGCTCCTGACTGCTGCTGCCCGTCCCTTCTTCACGCGTTTCCTAGGGTCAGGCGGGGGAGAACTGCCGTCCGGCTGACGCCCGTGTGTAGCATCATCGCAAAGGCTTCGATGGCATTTTTTCCCCCCACAGAGACATGCATCACCCAAAAGGAACCTGCAGCTATTCTAAAAATAACATGCTTTAATTTGTTTTGGCCTGAGCTTTGAAGAATTGCTGACCTACCCTGCCCTGCTTTACCCTGCTGAACAAAAAAGAAATGAATTATTTAAAGACTTAAATCTTCCTGTTTCCTGGTGTCCCCACGTATTTGTGGAGAAAGGGTCATCTGCACACAGATTTCTCCTACGTGATGGATGAGGTCACGTATTTTCCACAGACGTGGGAGAGATCTTCTTCCACTAGGGATCCTGCTGCTCGTGGGGACAAACCTCAACCAGATTATTTCATGTGAAATCCCATAAACGTGTATAAGGCTACAAGACGCAATGGTAGGGACGGCAGAGGGGGAGGCAAACCCGTCCCGCCCTGAAGGCCCTGCGAGGCGGCACACAGCGCCGTGCTTTTGGAGATTTTGTACAGACAAATCCTTCCCAGAACAACTTTCACGAGTGTCAGTGCTAGATTTGGTGCTCAAGCTAATTTAGAAGAAAAAAATCGATTCTGCTTATAGCACTTGTCCTTGATGACTGCAAGAAAATATCTAACGCTTCTCCAAAGATGCCAGAATGTGTATTTGGGTCCAACATAGTCATTTTGGAGGAGGATGTGAAAAGAATGATGATGTCTTTATTGTCACCTGCTGAAACCACGTCCTGGAGAGACATTAGGCTTACCACAGCTTTGGAAGGTCCCGGCTAATCTTTATTTTGCATATTTCTTTTCAGGACTGTACGCACAAGGAGAGACCCCCTTCTCCCCCTCACTCACCAGTCCCTGCCAGTCAGGGCTCTTCCCCCAAGAGTCAAGCCTTAGTAAAGCCTTGGTAACTCCTAGCAAACGACCACGGCCCCACCGGCAGCCTCTCATCCCGGCGCAGGCTGCGCTCTTCCCGCACAGCGTTGCGGAGGGCAGCGCCGGGCCGGGCCGGTGACTCGCCCGCGAAGCCCGCGGGGGGCTCGGGCAGGAAGAGGGGAGAGGCCGGGGGGGGTGGGGTGCGGGCAAGCGGAGGACGGCGTCCGTGCCTTGAGCCCTTTGCCGCGGGGAAGGCAAGCTGCAGCCCGGATGGCTGGAAATCCCCTTCGCGATGCCGGAGCGGCGCAGGCCTCGGCAGGGCCGGGGCCGCGCTCCCTCCTCCCAGACCCCCGCCGCCGCCGCCGCCTCAGGTCTCCCCCCGCGCACGCGCAGAGGGCCCCGCCTTCCGCGCCCCCCCCTCCCCCCCTCCACGGGGGCGCGCGCGCGCGCGAGGCGGCGGCGTTGAGAGGGAGGGGGCGGGGCCCGAATGCGCGCGCGGCGGCGACTCCCTCCCGCCGTTTGCGAGCGAGGCTCCGGACGTCGCCCGAGAAAGGCGGCGGCGGCGGGGCCGGGGCCGGAGCGGGAGCGGGAGCGGGCGCCCACCCACCCACCCACCCACCATTCCTCGGTGGCCGCGGCAGGTACCCTGTGAGGGGGAGGGAGGGGTCCAGGGTGGCCGGAGCCCTCGGCTCGGCTCGGCTCGGCTCGGCTCGGCTCGGCTCGGCGTGGACTGGCCGCGCCCGAGCCCCCCGCAGCGCCCCGTGAGGGTCGCGCCCTCGCCCCTCCGGTCCCTCACACCCCATGCCCGCTCCTCACGCAGGGCATCCCCACCTCCCTCCACCCATGGGGCTCCCACCCGGGCCGCAGCCGCCTTCTGGCGGCCCCGGTCTCTCCACAGCACCCGGTGCCGGCTGCGACTGCGACCCTCTCCCCGCCCTCGCTCTCCTCCTCCCCCCGGTTCCTCCCTCAGCGCGGCCGGCCCTGGCCGTGCCCGCGCACCGGGAGCTGTCCACGCTCCGGGACTCCCGGCCGGGCGGCGGGTGCTCGGGGCGGGGAACCTCCTCCCCGGAGCGGGGGCCGGGGATGGTGAGGGCCGCCTGGGTCTGCAGCCCGCCCGCGGCGGGGGGAGTTCGTGGCCGGGCGGGTGGAAGGGCCGTGGGAGCCCCGGCGGAGGAGAGGGTGGGGGGCACACGGGAGGCATTTGTTCACCCCCCGACTGCATCTCGTCCGCTGTGGTGAGGAGAGCCCGTTAACCTGCCGTTAAAAACCCGGATGTCTTTTTGAAAAAGTCCAAATTATTGTCTCTGACACAGTAATGCCTTAAAATGTGGCTTCCTTCTTTCTTCCTTTTTTTTTTCCAGCTCATTATACAATGAAACTAAGTTGTACAGATTTATATTTTTTTTCTCTGTATCCTTGCAGCTTTATTTGGGTGGGTTTTAGACTTTTACTGGTTGTGGGAAAAGGCTAAATGGTTTTAATCTGTTTGTGTCCCCCCTGTGAATGCAAATGCACTTTTTGCTGCTCCTCAGCCTTGGAGGGGAACTGATTTTTTGGGTTACAGCTCCCATTGCTTTCCCCCCTTGGGTCGTTGTCTTTCACTTTGACAGAAGAACTCTTAAACTCCCCGCTGGCGCATCCTCAGCGAGTTACCGAGCAATAGCTTTGAAATGTCTTTGGAAATCATACTAGTTTCGTTACTCGTTGAGAGATGGGATGATTTCGTAGGAGTGAGAATGCACGCAGGGAGATTTTCCAAGTGGGCATATGAGTAGGAATCGGATGGCTTGGTAACTACAAATTACATTTCTTTTCCCCAAGTCAAAATGACTTCAGCAATGCTTCTTATAGGCATGATTTTTGAAAGCTGTGTTTAAAGTGTGCTGCAGTCAGCTGCGTTCACTTATAGCTCTTTGTAAGTGCTGTTCATGTTCATTATTAATTCAAATATAAGCCTGAAATTTTCATCTTGGATGTAGAGGACCAAAGTTAAAAAAAAAAACACCCAACCCTGTCAAGTAAAAACAAAACTATATTTTTTTAGGAAATGTACTCAGCTACTGCTGTTACAAGGAACTAAGTAATAGGGAGATGCTAAGGTGTGTATGGGGAGTGTCTGTAGTTTTAACCTTGCTTGCTTTGTGTACTTCGTGTGACATTTAATTGTTGTGGTTTCCTCTACCTGCCTTAGGTAGGCAGGCCTTAAAAACAGGAGAAATCTTCAGACAGCAAGGGGAAGGGGGAAGAATATCTACAGCCACAAAAAATCAGGGCTCAAATGCAGCTGTAGTGCCTGCATCAAATCTTTTAAACTTTGAATGGTCTAACTCCCTCTTCTGCCTGTCAGTCTGTCTATTTGCCCTCTTTCTGCAAAATAGAATGGATTTATAATTTTTTTTAGGGGAATCTATTTTACTTGCGCTGTGGAACATTAATCTCATATTAGGGGCTTTTCAGTGAAGAGTCAATTCAGAAATGAATGCACGCATTGAAACTGAAAACTCACGTAAATCACTAGTGTAGGGAAAAATCAGTGTTTGCTTAATGTTCTGTAAGTGGTGTAAAACTGCGTGTTAAATGCACCAGCGTTATTTTATGGCTTTTGGGAAGCCTGAATCCCTGGGCAGTTTAAAGCTGCCTGGGTGATGGTGCTCTGCGTGCTTTTCCTTGGTCCGCACAACCATGGGATGAATAGTAGCACTTCAGCCATCTCTCTGCTTTTCCTGTCTTCGTTCTATGAAACTTATTGGAATATGTAATCTGTGATGGGATAAATATATCTAATTTTTTTTTCTGTTTTTCGCTCTGTTTGCATCAGAGAGCTTGCCTCTCTCTTTTCAGTTTTAACAGGAAAATATGCCAGTAAAATAATTAGTTATGCTTATTCTCATGCACCACAGTAACTGCAGTTCCTGTCATTAGTCATTGTCCTTAGTCTTTGGTATAAGTCGATACAGAAATGTTTTCAAGTTTTTTTTCTGCTTTTCCAGGATAAACCTGGTAATGAACAAAGGATGTTTTTACCATTTTCTTAATGCTGTCATTGTCTGACGTCAGCACCGTGCTAATTATGTTTCCTGACTTTGCTCAATCAGTGCTTTTCTCATGTATTTTGTTTGTAAACAGATGGAAACTAAACTATTGTGCATGATTAAATCAGCTTCCTTTTATACAGTCTAATTTGTAGCAGAATAGTTGCACATCCTAGCTGTTTAAAACGAGTAATTTGTGTTTGATGAAATGTTTCATGCTAATTTCAGTTGTTCTTTTTCAATAGATTTTGATTAAATTCAGTCACCTTGTACCCCAATGTAATTAGTTTATGCTTATAAAAGGCAGAATTGTCGGTGTTTAATTCCAGTTTGCTTAAAACATTGTGCATCTTTGTGGAGCTTTTATACATTTTTCATGTCTTGCAGTGAAACTGAGCATTTTGGATGATGGTAGTTCCTGGAAATGCCCCGGTCATACAGCAGGATCATGCTCTGGAGCCTGACTTAGGACGAGACTCAATGGAGAACTCTGCCATGGGTCCTGACACGGAGCCGGCATCCGAGGAGGTTGGCCCAGAGCTAGAGGAGGTGCGAAAGCTGCGGGAGCTAGTGAGGAGACTGGAGATCGAGAATCAGCACCCAAGAACGAAGAGTAGCAGGAGCGTGCTTGGGACAAACGTGCAAAGTGAGATCCATAGTGGTGTGGATAACCATGACTCTGGTCTTAATGGGATGGAAATTAATAATAGCATCAATGCGATAACTGAGAAGCAAGAATTGCAAATAATGGCAGATCTGCACAACCAACTAAGCAAAATAAGAAAAGAGGAAGGAGAGAACAACTACTTAAAAAAAGGCATTGATGCCCAAATGCAATATAGTTGCAACAGTGCCACTGAGGAATTGTCTTCCAGCATGTGTAAGGCGGAAACGAAGACCGGCGATAACATCAGATGTTCTTCACGTACGGATACAAGTAATAGCACAGAGCTTATGGGAGATTTGGTCCTTGCAGGTATTGGTTCCTCAGTTAAAACAAATGAACAAAATCCCAACGAAAAATGTGGAGATCTAGAAAGTCTTTCAAATAACACAGATCTGGATGAAGTGAAAGTGTTAGAACTTGAAAATTGCAGTGAAGAAGATGATAGCTGGTATGTATTTCAGAACTTTAGTAATATATGGAACTTACGCTGCTGCGGTTGGGAGTTTCTGTGTTTAGGTGTGCAATAATTTTTAAGGGTCTAAAGTGATTTCTATACAGTGCTTTGATTTTTAGTAGCAGGAATGCAGTTCTCGTTATGGGCTGTTCTTATTTTTAAGACCATTGTGCCAGAGCATTTTTTTTTTAAATCAGTTTAACTATAAGGCTTCTCTTTCCCCCTTTCTTCCTGACACCGCTGTAGCAAGCACAGAAAACCTTCCTTTCGCTGTGAGTTTATGTATGTATAATGCATGCAGATGAATGAATAATGGAGTTTTTAAACTTTGTACATAACTGTCAAATACTGTATTTAAGTAAGAATTTTGTAAAGTACAAACTGAGGCCTTAGGCCATCTGGAGTTTGTGGCTTTTGCTAGTATCCAAGAAGACAAATAATTTCCATTTCCTGAATACTGTTTCTTTGCAGTTAACCTGTTTCTTTTGTTTAGAGACATGAACTGAAACAGATCAATGATGTAATCCTTAACTGACCTTATTTTGTAGGACTCTCCACTCCACCAGCAGCCTTATTTAGAACTTGTTTTAGAAATCAGCAGATTAATTTCCCTTGCCCTTCCAAACCTAGTTAAAGTTTGAGGCTAATTCCAGCTCATGCAGTAGCTGTGACTTGAGATTTTACCTCGAGTTCTTAATTTTAAGACTTTGTAGGTTAGCCTCAGGGATCTGCAAATTGTATTTCAAAATTGTGTAGCTAGAGATTAATCTGGCAGTGGAGATACCATTGCAGGATGGTTGCTGAATACGAAACAAATCTTAAACTTTAAAAATTCGTTAGCTGTTGTAAGTGAAGGTAAACTTTTCTTTGTTAATGGAATGGAGCTCAATAACGTAATGATGTTGGCTCCAGCCTAAATTCAAGGTTATATTAAAAACAGGGGAAGGCATTTTTGAGATGACAAATGAGGGAAGACTGATTTTTCAGCATTAGTTAGTTTTGGAAAGGAATGTATAAAGATAGAAGTGTTCTTCAAAATTGAGTTTCTTCTTACGTGTTCTTTCCCTAGGCATTCAGAAAGCTCATTCACACACTTCTCCTGGCTGCAGGTAGTACAAGTGACTTCTCATTGTTTTTAACTTCTACTGCCAGTCATGATTTTTTTTTTCTTTTAAAACCCAAATACTGGTTCTAACTTGATCACTGAAACTCTTTAGCATACCTAAACAGCATTTTGAGCAGATTTCTTTTTTTAAAAAAAAAAAAAGAAAAGAAAAAAAAAGGGAGTATACTTAATAAGTTGAATTTGGAAGACAGGCTTCATTATTTCCATGTTAATGAAAACAGCTAGTTTTATATTCATGTTTATATAGCCTGTGACATGAGAGATTCTTCAAACTACATTGACTTGGTAAAGAAACCCGACGGGGTCTGAGATTTACACGGGCAGTGAATACTGTGCAGTGCAATCAGGAGGGATTCTACACCCAGAGGCTCAGTTTATCAACGTTTCCTTGAGCTGGTGGCTAATAAGGTCATTCTTTACCAGGTACCCTTCTCACTAGACCTTGTAGGATCTTCCTGGTTTTGATACCTCTGTTTTCTTGTCAAATTTCATTGATATAGGCTAACAGATTAAAAAGAGGCGCCCCAAGGAGCCTAAATAAAGGTGGTATTACGGAGCTCTTGTGCAAGTTCTATTATCATAAATTACCTTTGATCATGTTGCATTGCTTCTGTCTGTTTTGTTTGCCTCTTGTCAAACCTGGTAAAACAAGAAGCCGTTCTTACAATGGCTTCTTGTTCTAGAGCTCTTCAGCAACTGAAAGTGGGGAACGAATAATGTATGTACAGTCAGTGGTGCATGGCTGTGCCTATTGCCAAATACCCTAAATTCTCTTCATAAGCACATCTTGCATACTGTCGGTGCAGATATTCATGTGTTCCTATCGGCAATAACCAGAAAACAGTGTGTGGTGGAGCTTTTTAAGAAAAACTAACATAAAAACCCAACAAAAAAACCTTAACGCTATCTGGATTTAGGATCAACTTTAATAAGGTGGCTTTGCTAATTGGAGGGGGAATTTTGTACTGCCTGGAATTAATATCTAAATGTGTCAAGCAGTGTAGTAGTCAAAGCAAATAGCTTACTATATTTTTATATTTGCAGTCCTTTTTTTAATATTATACATTAGGAAAAAACCTGTAGCTAATGTTGGAACATATCATGTGTACTTTGATACTTACGATTTTTGGTAATTTCTGAGAAATTCACAGTGGCTTTGAGTTTTCCTGTCACTGCTGAATTGATTTGCTTTTGATTTGCTGACCTTTTCTTTAATATCATCTAGTAGAGGGGATGATGCTTTATAGCATCATCAAAGAATACTAAGAACTCATTTTGTATTCTTTTAAAGTGTGAAAGTCTTTAAAATAGGGGGTGTGGAGTTGGAGGCTTTCAAAAAGAGAGGCTTTAGTTCTTCTATCTTCATGTCATTCCAGTTTAAGAACAAGTCCAAACATTAGGATAATTTCTGTTGTGGTGGTGTGCTTATGCCCCATGACTTCTTAGGAGGTTTGAAACCTCTAGTTAAGTCTACCATGTGGATTTTTGCCACTTGAGCTGAAGTGGTAACAGCAAAAGCCATTACCCTAGGAGGGCGAAGGCAGAAGCACGGAGGAGTGGGTCAGAGGATTTGTTACTGTTCTCTGATAGAGTCTCAGAGTCTCAGTTTCTGCACTCTTTTGAAATTACTGGTTTTGTTTGGATCAAACTTGCAAGCGTTTCTGTGCAGCTTCCCTTGGCTTCAGCAAGATTTGCATGGTCTAAGGCTTTGTTTTTAAAAACAACATTGCAGTGACTGAACTCCTGTGAAACATGAGGTGCATCACCTGCAGTAGCTGTAACTCTGTACTCCGTGGCGTCTGTCCCTTGACTTGCTTTCTTAGGTCACTTTCTCAAATAGCTATTCAAAATTGTAAATATCCTTGAGACCCAATCAAGTGGAAGTCGGCTTTCTGTGCTGTTGAGTTCAGCATGATCCTTAACTTAGACTTCAGTGCAGTCTTCCCATTACTGCTTACCAGTTTGTTCCCTTACGCTATGCTTCAGCGCAGATCAGCTCCGGAGCTGTTTGTAGGAAGGCTGTTACCCCTACAGAAGGGAACAAACAAGATACACTTGCAATAGCGTTACCTTGTTTGTCTTCCTTAGTGTTTGTCCTTGTTAGGTACTCCCTGTATATAACAATTAAGTTGTGGTTTTCTGTGTGTTTAGTTTATTGTTCTTCGTGCAATGATTTGTGTTCAGCATTTTGTTATGTATTCCCATGCTACTTGTTTGGTGTTTTGCCAATTGTCAGTTATTTTTCCTGGTAAGACTTGGGAGAGAGAATTTTGACTTGGAATTATGAAGAAATGATTCAAATTCCACCCCCCTCTGAACTATAAAGCGTTCTTATTAATGTGTCACTGGAGGAAAGAGCGAGAGAAAGAAATGGCAGAAGTGAAAAGCCTTAAACTTTTTCAATACTCTCCTTTTTACTGGATTAGACTATTTTTGCCTCCATCTCTTTTGATGGAATGCGTACCAAACTCTCTGTCCATGCCTCACCTTGAACAACTGTAGGTTTTCTCCTTGACGGAAGGAAAGAGGCCCTTGTATGCGTCTCCCTAGTATTGCTACTGTTGTTGCTTAAGATCTTGATCCCAGTGGCAAAACTGCCAGCGGTTTAACATAGGGCTTCAGATAAGCTTTTATGTATGTTCTGCTTTTTAAAAAAGAAGCAAAACACACCATAACAATCAAACAAATCCATGTAACAGAACCTTTTCTTTACGTTTCTTTTAAATTGCCGAGTTCCTTTTAAAAGAATATGTAAAATACGATGGGTGCACATGAGTGTACGGGTCTACTCAGCCTGACATGGTCCTGGTTTTTTGTGGGGTGAGGAGGAGAAGGAATCCATGTCACTCAGGTGAATCCCTGTGTTGCTGGTACGTGCACGCCTTGCACAGTTTTCATTCCCAAAAGCTTGTCTTTCAACTGAAAACAGGTTGCGCTGCCTTCACCGTCGTGTTGTGTTGTCTCCTGCTTCAAGAGTTCAACACAGCAAGTGGGGTGCCCTTGAAATAGTCTTTGTAGGAAGAAGGAGCTTGGTTTGCTCAAATAAATTACTGTTTAGGAGTTTCCTGGGAGTGTATGTTTTCAGACTTAGCCCCATGTCCAGCAGCCTTCTATATTAATGTCTTAAGGCATTTAATTAAACATACTGCAGGATGTAATCGTTGTTAGCTTGTTGTACCATTGGATATAGGAAAAAAGTTTCTGGAGAAGTTCCACCAAACAAGGCTGTGGTTCCACACAAAATTCAGATATTATACCACTATAGTATCATGAAAAATACAGCGTCTTGTGCCTCTAATTTTGGGGAGAACTTTAACGCCCTACTCTCTATATAATCAATTTGTACATTTCCCCAGGCCATGTAGTAGTTTGCCTGATCTTTCCTTGCTGACAAGACTCTGTGTGACTTAGAAACAGTAATTTGCAAGGTCTCGGTTTCTCAGACTGGTCATTTTATGAAAACCTTCTAGAGGTATTTTTAACAATGGCTCAGTTAGCTCTGTTGCATTAAATAATGTACAGATTGAAGTTTTCAAAACCATTTCCTGATTGAGTAGTGTGTTTGAGCAGTGTGTTACCCATTTGTGCTAGCTGCAGTTAGCCATGACGATGGTCTGGGTAATGTCTGTCTCACTGTGCGCAATCTCTGGGTAGGTGAGCTCCTTCAAAACCCTTCTGCGCTGCTTTAAGGTAGCATTACCATCAGCAGGCTTCGTGGCCAGTAATTGCCCGTGCCGGAGTAATCTGAAAGGAAAAATCTACCTGCTTGTCTGATGCTTGTGTGCAAAATATGACCTTTTGGGTTAAATTGCTTTTGATGGCGCAGGCTTAAAATGATGGAGTTCTTATCGAAACACTTGAGGTATCAGCTCACGGATCTTTCTGTGAAAAGAGGTGTGGGCACGGTAATCTGCTTGGTTGCACTGCCAGGTGGAGGGGGAAAGCCTTTTTATGTTGCTGCAGCAAGATTGCTACAGATGCTGCTCAGCCTCCTTGTGCAGTGTATGTATAATACCACTCCTAAGTTGTCCCACAAGGTGCTTTTTGATCGTCATACAGACTATTGGCTTGAGATTAAGCTAATGCGATGTTCGCAGCTTCTGTGATTTAGTGAGTAGTTTTGGTATTTTGTTCAGCAGGATTGGTCACTAGATAGACATGAAAAAGTGGTGCCTCTTCTGGGTTTTGCAGTATAATGTTCTCTCTTCCCATTTCTGTTTCTTGGGAATAAAGGCTCAAACCTCTACTTGGGTTAATACTATAATGTTTTTGTGTAGAGTGTTTTCCACGGGATTTTTCTCATTTTTTCCTTTCATGTTTCTATCATTTCAAGACCTGGACAGTATTGTTTCACTGTTGCTTTCCACAACACTGTATTGTCAGTATTTCTGTTCAACAATAGTGTTTAGATTTGAGATTAGAACAGCATAAGCACAGTAATAAATCTGAAAATCAACTCTCTGAAGTCTGATATGTAAAGGAAAGGAAAATGAATGCATTATCTGTTTGAAATACATGCTTAATAGAAGAATTTAGCTGCTGCCTTAGCACTTTAAGGAGCCATATCTTGTAAACCTAAATTGTTCTAAACATATTCAGCTATGTCAGGTCTCTTTCTCCTTGCACTGATGTATATAACTCAAAGGTTTGAAAATCAGTGTAATGTCTGCCATTTTTGGTACTGCTGTAGCTACTGGTGCTAAGTGCTGTGGAAGATGTATAATAAGCCAAGCATGTGTCTTAAAAACTGAGGTGCATTTTGTTTTCAGTTTAATTTACTAACATACTAGTTATAGAGCTTTCTGCAGCCTGAATTCTCTTCTTAGGATCTGTAGATTTACTAGTGCAAATATTCTGCGTGATTAGGATGTTAAATTCTCAGGCAATACTGGCTTGCACTCTTATAATTGATCTGATGTGTTACTAAATTGTGAAGATGCTTTTTTTTTTTTTCAGTGCAGTGTGCGAGTTGAGAAAGTTGTCATAGTATTTTCTAGATTCTTGGGGGGGGGGGGGGTATGTAAAGCAGTATTTTCAAAATCAAACAACAGTGGCCATTAACTCCCATAAATCCTCCTGTGACATTGACCCCAAAAGAAAAATTTTATCTCTAGAAGATGCTCTGCTTTTAGCACATTGGAATATGTCAAAGTGCAGAGAATCCCACAAATTTATTTTTGAGCGCCTACATTCTTAATGGAAGAAAAATCTCACGTTGTGCTTGCTGCACAACTAAAACTACTTGGCTCTTGCCAGAGGTGCATTTCATAAAATACTTCATATGGGAAAGTGAAACACATACACTAGTAAGCAGAAACTAAAGATGCTTTATCTAAGGGTTTCCTCGCAGAAGCTGAAGAAAATCTCATTCGTATTTAATAAGTTATGCAGCAAACCCCCAATACATCAGATTGAGAATATATGCCCAAATGTTTATTTTCTGAATTTTGTATTAGGCCTTGTAACAATCTAAATGACTTCTTAATTGTCATTTGCAATTTGAAAAAAGAAAACATTCAAAGCGTAACCTTTTGCCATTTAAACAGAGCATGCTTCACACCCAAATTGCTGAGTCGTAGGAACAAAATGCAAGGTAAAGCTTATTCAGTAGTCAGGTATTTGCTAAACCCAAAAGACTTTGGCTGACTCGTGAACTGGCAGTTGTATGCATGCTTAATGGCATGCCTGAGTACATTTTTTTCCAGGGCTTATTGGATTAAGTTAACCTGACAAATCAAACAGCCTTAGAGGATAAAACTACCAGAAATAAAATTCTGCATATTTTTAAACAGAGCAGAGTGAGTTTAGCTTATCACAAAACCCTCTTTCAGCAGAAAGCCTGTTTTAGTTCAGCTGGAGCTGTGGTACTGTATCAGCCTGGCCGCTGTTGCGGCAGTTGTGCCATGGTGCCTGACGGAGGATGGCGCTGGGTGGGGGAGCCTCTTGGAAAAGGTGACTTCTAGTTCTTAATTCTGTGTCCAGAAAAATATTTGCTTCTGTTTGTGGGGCTGGTGTTTTTAGTTTATCCGCTGATAGTGTGCAGTGCTCCAGGAGAATAAGCTATGCCACCATATTTTGAGAAGTTAGCTTGCTAAGGATGTGGAACCCTTCCCCAAAGCTACTTAAAAAGGAAAATAGTAAACCTGACGCTGTGAAATCAAACCAGAATTCCTCTTTTTCGTAAGTTGCCTGTCAGTGCTCTGAAAAATTGAGTTGTGATTACTTAATTGAGTTTAGTGAAATTCTAAGTGAGACCATCCCTTGCCAAGAGACTTCTCAGCTGAAAAATGAGTCCTCTGGCAGACTACTGAGGACTCTGATGACCCGGGAAGCAGGTAGCTCTGCTCCATGTGGAGATGGTTCTAGCCATCAAACAAGTGGTGTCATCTTCAGCTGGTAGAGTCCTGGGTAGGAACATGACTGGAAGCATGGAAGGAGCTGGGTAGAACTTCCTGACGTAGAGCAGGATTTCCTCCCTTAACCTAAAGTATGTGAAGAACAGCGTGACCTGCCCTGAGGAGGCTATTGGCCTCTTTTTTTTGTTTGATGGCTTTATTGCTGCTTTTTTGGTCTGAACTGTAACATAAATCCAGAGCGAGAGCACTTTGCTTTCTCTGTTTTATTGGATCTGAGTGGTTGTAATGCTCATTTGCCCGTGCAGAAACGCAGCAAGATAGGCTTGTGGGGTCTTTCATAAAAGATAACCTTGCAGATTCAGGAATATTTGTGTTCACATTTCTCAGCACTTATTTTGTCAATAGCAAATTAGCTTTTGGATTTTTTTGTTTGCATGTGGTTTTGTGTGAAGCTTGGTATGAAAAAGCTTCTGTATGAGACATGCCTAAAGAGACTGAATCTCTACTCCCTGAAAAAGATGGGTCTGGCCAGGGGCAGGGATATTATTAAGATCTATAAAGTCATAAGTGGCATGTCAAGAGGCAGTAGAGAATAATTGCCTCCCACCTGTATCTCATCCCCCAAAAACCAGACAATATCAAGAGTAAATAGCAGGTGACATTTTCAGAGCAAGTGAATGGAGGTGGTTCTTCACCCTGTGTGTCACTGCGTCGTGGGACCCATTGCACTAGGGTGCTGTGGGTGCTAAAAGCAGATATGAATTCAAAAAAGGGATTAGATGCCTTCACTGGAAAATACTCTTTTGAGAGCTGTTGCAGACAGAGATGCTCAATCTGATAGCCCCAAATTGCAAAATTATGGGATTCCAGGACAGCTTTGCACATCAGTATGGCTTTTGGATTGATTGTTTCTGTACTTAGCCTTACCTGGATAGAGGATAGGTGACAGGGTAGTAGGTTAGATGGACGTTGTGATGCCAGTACAATATTTTAAATATCCCAGTTGTTTGTATGTTTTATCTTGGCCAAACATTGCTTTTGTGGATAGGACACCTGAGAACTGAGAGTCCCATAGTATGTTTCTATATCTTTTAATCAGGAGGGATTTTCAGAAATTAATGGGATAGTTACTAAAATATCTGCTTATTTATATTAGTTTTGTTGTGGAAAGGAGTATTTTATGAATTGAATACGAGATGTCTGTGTGAGAATGAGTAACTGGAGCAGAAAGACTTGATGTTATCTTGCTGCAGGAGTGTTGAAAGTTACTGCTAGAAGAGGGAGTAGGAGGCAATTGAAGTGCATGCAGACATTCCTTGAAGTCTTAAAACCATCCTCATGATCATTTTATGCTCAAATACTGGATCTTGCACTGAGGAAGGTGAAATATTATGTATACATCAGCGTGAGGACAGCTGTTGGGAGTAGCGTAAATCAAGTGTGGCTGTAGCATGTTTGCTGGTGACCAAGAGGGTTCTTTGTCACCTTCGAGCAGTTCACTGGGTGAAGCAGTACCAGGTTGGTGCTTCAGAGGAAGGTGGTGGTGGAAAATAGGAAGGTGTGCGCATGGAAGAACTCTCTTGCTTTCGCAGGAGATTATGAACCATGAAGCCTGTTCATGTGAATTCTCTTGTGCAGAGAGGCAGCAGCTGTGCTTGCTGAAGGCCCCATGAACAGCTCATCAGAGCCTGTTGAGAAAGATGGACCGAGAGCTAGACTTCATGTTGCTAAACTTCTCAATGGGGTTCCTGTACATTCATCCCCCAAAATTTAGTCTCAAAGCATATCCCCTCTAGAAAGGTATTCAATATCTACACAACTTCAAAGACTTGGAAATTTTCTTCTTCTGGTATGCTTAATTCTAAGAAATTACATTGTGGACAAATTCAGTAGTTCAAAACTTAAGTTGAAGAATCTTATGGCCTTGTGGCCAAACAAGATCAAAAAAGTTTCTGCTTGCAGAAATCTTCTCTCTGCTTTTTTGTTGAGTTCAGAGGTAATCACCTCTCAGACTTGTCCAGAAATTGCACAGATGCAGGTCCTTAAGTTCATCATCCCAGAGCTTTCTGTCCTACCTGTGAATCCTTTTTATGATCCACTGAATGACTTCAGCAGAAGTCATTAAATATATTTTAATACATTTAAATATATTAAATATCTTTTTGTATCAATGCATTCATAGCACAGTAAATACATTAACACGTGCATATTAAGATTACTTAGCTGGAGCTCTAATGTTAAAGTAAGGTATGTATTATTATATGCAGGAAATTTATTATCTCTGTGGGCAGATTCTCTTAATGACTGCACTTCTTGTTTCTGTTCCTGCCTCTCTCATGCTATTGATTGAGATCTCGATGCCCTCTACCTGAGGGTGTTCTTCTCTAAGTGACATGCAAGAATTAAAAACTGTTTAACTTTTGTATGTACACAATACTGATTTTTTTTTTTTCCCCCCCTCTCACAAAAGCTTTAAGTGTGTTGCTATTTATATGTTAAAATACAGGGTGCTTTTTTTTCTGTTGGGATTTTTTGACTTTAAAAATGTGAATGTGGGATATGCAAGTAAAATTCTTGAGTTGCTTTTCAATCTGGCTCCTATACCCTTTGACCTTTCTTGAGAGAAATTTTCTACTTCCAAAATATAGTTAAGATGCTGCTTTACACAAGATCAGTTGTAAATAATCCAAGACTATAAGAAGATTAAATCTGTCTGTACGTAAGGCTAATCCTGTATGGATATGCAAAACAATGCTAGGTGTATTAGAACTGCCAAAAATTTAGGCTTTAGGAGAACTTATCTAACATTACAATAAAAAAAAAAGGAAAGGTAGCATGCAGTCATACTTCCTAACTGTCTGAAGATTTCTAAATCTTCCATTTAAATGGTTTATCCCTGAAATCTGTGAGTAGACTTCTTACTATTCATTCAGAGCCTCAGAGAGCTGCTATTAGAAGATGGGAGACAGCTGTTGCCTTCAGTGCAATACAGGTGGAATATCCAGAGCCATGGGGTTTCTAACCAAAAATACAACAGTCAGACTTCTCAAAGTAGATCACCTTGAATCTCAAGTTAGAGACACTGAGTATTCCAACAACTTAACTGTCAGTTGTATCCCAACAGCCCAGGCTTGAACCTTGCCTTGCAGAGGCTGTGTGCTTTCTCTGTGAAGTCATCTTTAAGTGAATTTTACTATTGTGAAAGTAAATTTTTGTTTCTGAGTTATAGTATACCATTTAAATTTTTTTTTTTTTGCCTATTTTTAATTTGGATAACTTTTCTATTGCTTACTGTTAGGTATACTTTAGTAAATGCTACTTTGGTGGCTGTATGCTTTGAGTTAATGAGCATTTTTTACTGTCTCCTTTCAATCCTTGCAAAGGCTCTATGTGTCCCCGAGAAAATCCACTACAGATCAGAAAACGGACTCGCCTTTAAAATGGTGCCGACAGGTGTTGGATAATCCCAGTCCCGAGACAGAAGCAGCCTGCCGAACTCTTATAAACAGACTTGATCAAGGTACGTAAACTATAAGCATTGCTTCTTCAAGTGTCTTATTTCCACTTGGGTACGTTACCGTATTGAGAAACAGTAAAGCAAAGGAGACCCGCAGTTTGCGGGTGCTGCAGTGGAGAATATCTGCAGAGATAGCACTCGGGTGTCGTGCTCTTGGTGCCTATCTCTACAGCCAGGTTTGTCATTGTCTAAAAACCTCCCTGCTTTTGGTTTACATTGGTACTGCCTCAGATGATGAAGGTAAGAGATCATTCTGTAAATGTAAAGAAAATTATGCTGATTACAAGTACTAGACAAAACAAACTGACTGTGATGTTTTGCCTCTCTGTATTTTTTTTAAGATGCAAATACAGGCATTTCAAACTAATTGCCAAATTGACCACCTTGCTTTCTGGTTTTTTTTAATATGTTCAAAGCCTAAACACTAAAATATATTTTAGTGTTTCCAGGCTCTTGAATTTTTTTTTAATATTTAAACATTTGTAATGTAAAAATATGTAGAGGGAAAAAATGTGCTTCTGGGGAGTGGGGGAGAGAATCATATGAAACAATTATTGCAGCTTTTTTCTATATAGAAAGTTCTAGTGTTGTTGAGTGTTTCTAATGGTGATTATTCTTACCATATCTTACCACTAGTATTATTACCTGGGTAAAATAGTTGTCTGATGCTCAAAGCTTACAATAATGAGACATTAAAATCTGTAACTTGAAGAAATGGCGTCACTTGGAAACCTAGTTTTCCTTCCAGTTTTACCATCCTCTAAAAGCACTTCATGGTGGCTTTCAGCTGTGTTACTTAACCGCTGAGGGAAAATCCCTTACTTAATCTGCCTGAAATGAAAATGCTACGGAGCGTTCTGTTCAGTGGTCGCGTACCACCATCATATTCAGTATGCTGGGGTCGTAGGTTTGTGTTTTTTCTTTTCCTTTTTCAGAGCACAGAAGGATCAAGCCCATATTAGCTGTTAGAATAGATGCATAGTTTACTTCATTACAAAACTGAGAAGGTTATTCTATTTCTACATATCTGTAGTACCTCCCCTGGAATCCAGCTGGTGGATATCCTACCTTTGTCTCTTCAAATGCACTCCGGGTTTGTATATAAAATGTGCGAGTCCTGGGCTGAATTGCTGATAGCCAAGATGCTGAGGGGTTTGAAGTGACTAAGTAATCCTCTTCTATATTGTATAGCCTTCTATATCATATAGCTTTCCTATTTAATTTAGCTTTCCTATATCTAGGCAGATGTGACTTCCCCTGCAGCTGGAGGGATGACTAGTTTTAATATTCTCTTCTAACAACTCATCATTGAAAAGCATTGCAGAGCAGGACGTGTTGCAACCTCATCTGTCTAGTTTGACTCATGAACATCTAAACACAAAGGCTGTGGTTAGCAGTGTTTGAAGAAGTGAGGCTTCTGAGAGAATTAATGTTTTGAAGTTCAGTGATGTTCTTAACTGCTGAAAATACAACCCCCAGTTTGGTACAAAAGTTGTTGCCTGCCTGGGTTTTGAATTCGCTGTCTTTGTCTTCTGTGTGAATGCAATAATTTTGATTTCAGTTTGACCAGCAATTTGACCTCAGTGATTTGAAGTCCGAGAGGCCACTGTTTTGGTTTTGGGTTTGGTGTGGTGTGGTTTTTTTTTTTTTTAAGTTTACATACGAACAGTGTTTTGGCACTGCTTGTAATCAGGCTTATTTTGAGTTTAGCCTTGAAATTCCTGATTTGAGATAACTGAATGTAGTTTGAGAACAAGCTTTGTTTACTTTTATAAACTATCTGCGCTTAAAAATTTGAATGAAGGTTCATTTGATTAACTCTTTGTTTTCTGTCTGAAATGTATCAGGCTTTAGTTGTATTCTATCACTCCTTTTTAACTAAAATAGTCTGACTTTATATTTGTGGGGGAAATAAAAAAGAAAACTACTTATGTAGTCAATCTTCATTATTTTCTTAGCTACTGTTCTCTCAATGGTAAGGGTTCAGTGGGCAATTCAGCAGCCCCTTGAATATATACAGATCATAGACTGAATCATTTCCTTAGCATTGCAGCTGCCTATTTCCACCTTCAGTAAGCATGGCTGCACTAAGTTTTGCTACCTGGCTTATTTTGATTGTTTCACTAACTCGTATGTGAGTCTGTGTGCTGAATAAACATTTCAGACTGGTTGTTTTTCATATTAATTTGCTCTCATTTTAATCTAAAGGCATAGCTTTAAAAATTCAAGTAACACGTGTGTAAACATGAAGGTCAGTGGAGTTCTTTAAAAGGAAGATGGGGTGTAGAAGTGACAGATACTTATGAAAACAGTAATCTTTGAAGACCAGCACTGAAACTTTCAGAAATGTATGGCTTCTTTAAAGCTGAGTTTGTCAGTAGTTATTTGGAATTCTTCCGAAGTGACAAAACAAGTTAAAGGGGAGAGTGAGCAAGGGAACAGGCGCTGCTTTGCTTCTTACATCTTATAACTGACACCGTCAAGATGTCTTATTTGAAGTACATCTGTTACAGTATTTAATCTTGTTTGATGCCTTTTTTTATCTTATGCTCTTTGTTTTCAAAAATAATTTGATAATCTTTATGGCTTTTTTGTATTTTTCCTTCTAGCCAGTAGATGGAAAAACCTGTATTGCAGTCCATTGGCATCACCAAGCGCACATAATTTGAATACAGAGACAGGCTCCTGTAGCAATGCACTAAACTCTCCCGGGCATCTCAAATCGACTAACAAAGCACTACTAACCTGTGGCAGCTCAGGTATGGCATGTCAGTAGAGCAGTGCAAACCTGTAGTGTTTAAAATGCAAGTAGTATTACTAATTGACACAGAAAAGTTGTCAAGAGATGCAAGTCCACCCATGGGGTTTTCTCCTTTTAATTGCTCACTTACTGACCTAGGTTTCATCTATTATGTGGGAGAAAACCTCCTTGCATTCTAAATGTCGCGTAGTTATTTCATGGTTTTGTTTTTATAACTTTCTTTCTATGTATTTTTATAAATTGTACTAATTTTAAGTGACTTAAAATAGAAAACAGCTATTTGGGCAAAAAAATTACTGCTCTAGAATAATGTTATCATATGTAGGTGTTAACTTTATAAAGTTACTTGGATTCAGTTTTCTGGCTTGAGAGTTTGTGAAGTTTCTTTTGAAAATATTGATTAATGTAGGCAACAGAAAGAAGCCTTGTGCTTTAAGATAAAAGGCGTAGTCTCCAGGATACGCCTTTAGATTGGCCGAGTGGGCAGCTAAACACAAAATAACAAAAGCTTTCTATCAGTCTGAATTGTGTTTGGAGTAAGATTTCCTACCTTAGAGGCAACTTATACAAAATTCATGTTAGAAGCCTGTATTTGTAGGTATGGTCATGAAGCTTCTCCTAAGTGGCTTGGCCTCAAGTCCGCCTTTGCATTTAAGCTGCTGCCTAAGGAGTCCACGGAGGCTCTTTCAGGAGCTTCCTTTATCCTTGGTGCAGTTCATGCTCAGTTTCCTAGTGCAAATGCTTTGCCGCTTGGCTTTATCATCAAAGGAGTCTTCCTTGATTTGTTTGGCTTTTGTGGAAATTGCTAGATCCTAATTTGCATGTTTAAAAACATAAAGCATGTTTAACAGTTTCTGGCTTGAAACTTGATGTTAAATGAACCTTTTTTTTAAGGAAAAAAAACCAAAAACATCCATGCATATGGATGTTTTCACAGCTGCAGGTATGCTTTTGAGATCTGTTGGTTTTCTGCTGTAAATAGAAATTAACACTTACCTCTACTTTGCAAACAAAAGGATGCATGTAGGACTGATTATTTTTTCAAGCTGAATTCTGCAGGGAAAGATCTCGAAATCAATTTCTTGTTTTTAATATGAGGTCGGTTGGCAAAGGTCTAACCAACTTTTCACACAGAAAGAGTTACTGATGTGTAAAACCAAAGTGTCTGTGCAACTTCCAGACTTCTTCATGCACTCTGCAAATCTCCTGAAGGTGTCAAGGGTACCAAATAAAAAGCCAAGTATAGAACAGGCTTTGTCTGTCTAGGATTATACATGAGAGTTCACTTCATTTGTTTGGTGGCTCTTCCCATGTGACTTGTGTAAGTGCTAACATGAGTTTAAAGTTCACTGTCGACTTGATTGACTCGAATCTAATTTTATCGCTAAGAAAAACAGAGCTTCCCCTACCGTTCAAATCAACAATGTTTAACAGTAACTTCCTTTAAAAACTAAACAAAAAAACCTTTTACAAAATCCAGATGTGGTATATTTTGAAGTTTCTGTAATGAAAACCATAATCAGTTCACCTTGCAATGTTGAGCCACAACAGTTTGTACTGATGAAAGAATGTGAATGTTTTTCTTCCCCTCCTTGACTGTTTTTAAATAGACCTGCAATTTGAAATGCAACAACCAAACTAAACACACACAACTGAATGGGGAACTTTGCATTTTAAAAAGCTGTATTCAAGATACAGCTGTATTAAAAATACCGCTTTTAGTCTTAAAGAAAGGGTTAGAGCAGGAAACCTGTGCTTGTTCATTATACTACATCCTACGGATGCAATCCCTACTCTCACGTTGGCTTGATTTCAACTGCTTACAGTGTCTTTTCCTGACACCAGAAGGAAAGAAACGGGATTATGTTATACAGCAGTGCAGTCTTCATACTGGAGTGGGTATTTGTGTCACTCACACACTCACAGACGCACCCCTTACACTACAGTCACACTTCTGTCACTGTGTTATGTCAGCATCTTGAAACTGGAACAACTTTATGCCTTTTCAGATGAGGGATTTGAGGCTTACTGGTACAAAGCAGTTAGCTCAATGTCCATGTAAGAAATTTGTTTTACACCTGAACTTCAAATGTGTGTTTTCCATGTCATCAGTTACTACTCTTCAAAGCTGTTGAAGAAATAACGTTGGGAACCTGCTGCTTTTTCCTGCCTAACTGGAATTAACGGTTGTTTGAAAGTGTTGCTCAGCAATGGTTTTTAGATGTTTTCCTGAGAACAAAATGTTTTCTTTCTACCATTGTTGTTGAGAATTATTCAGTAGGTGCACTGCCTTCAAGACTTAGAACACAGCAGGCAAAACTGCATGAGCTAAAGTAAAAGTCAATGGTGAATGACATCATACGGATGCTTTGGGAGGCTGACTTACGTTCTTGATTTGTTGGCTGGTGTGCTACAGCCTACTTGTTGCTTTTTATTTAAGGGATGATCTCGAATCCCTGCTTGAGCAGGATTTGTATTTCTTAAGCCTACTCTAGTTGAAAGTGATAAGTGGTCTTAGGCTCTTGCATATCTACTGGCTTCATCTGATCTTTGGTCAGATCGTGTTTTATACTTTGTGGGGGTTTTTTTTGTGGATCTAAATCTATATAGTACTAATCGCAACCTTGTCTTGGAATTAATTTAAAGTAATGATGTACTCTCTCCTAAAATAGCTCTGTAAGTTATCTAGTCTTATGTGTCTGTGTTCAAGGGCTAGTTATGCTAGGAGTATATTATGGCATTTTGTAACATGTGGCATCGATAACCATGTTTGCCACGTAGAGGTTTTACATTCAGTGATCCTTCTGTTTCCAAGAATTTTTTCTAGTAATGTGTGGGGTTTTGGGGGTGGTTGTGGGTTTTTTGTTTGTTTGTTTTTAATACAAAGCAGTATGGTAGTTATAAAATGGGAAAAGAAGATGGAGGTATGCTCACCATTGCGTGCTCTCTCTGAGATACTACCCCGAGCTAAAATTAACGTTGGTGGAATCGTAGCAAGATTCTCCTATCATTGCCCGCATCTGCCTGCCATCTGCAGACAGAGATGAGCTAACTGCTAGGTGATGCTTAGCCTTCCTGCGGTAACAGTCACCCCAGATGCCAGGAAGAGTAGTACCTGAGGAAAACGGAAGGTGACACCACCTTTCTGTGCATAGGGCTACTTACAGGTCTCCCACGTTTGAAGGACAAGTACCAGTATAACCCCCAAGTTACATGGCTTGCTCTCATCTCCCTGTTTCAGTAGCAAGTGGTAGTACTCTTACACCATGGAAAATACTGACTTGCTTGACTTAAGAAAAAGTACTAACAGGTAAAAGTTTGCACTTAATGATGATTACAATGATATTTTTATTATTATTATTTGAAAGGACAATTATTTGTTCCTCTTCCTAATGCCTGACATATGGAAAAACTTCCCTGGTGGAAAGATCCTTCCAGTTTGTTTTTTATGACCTACTGGATGAACAAGTTATATCCTTCCCTGTAAGAGAGAGTTTGATTTATGATGAGAGGAAAAAAATGGATAAACCTCCGGAATGGGGAGGACGCAATCTACTGTAAACTCTACTTTGCATAAGCAGATTGCATGACTGATTTTAGAGGTACTGCACTCGGAAAGCCATTTGGATCCCTTTACTCCTATGACTGCTCACCAACACCCTAGCAAGCACTTTGCATAACTTTGCTGATGAGTATCTAGATCAGTAGTTGCCCCTTTCTCAAAATAGGCAGAAATAGTACTCATCTTTTAAAGGATGTTTCTAAGCTCAAAATTACCAAGCATTCCTTTGCCACCTTCTGGACAGAAGTTCACAATTTTATCCCTGCACAAAGACACTCTGCCTCCTGAAAATTGCAGCTGAAAATACTGAGCATTGTGTTCTCAAGTAATGTCTAACTTCTTAGTTATTTCTAGCAACCGTACCTCAACTTCACAACTGCACTGATTTCATTACTGGAATAAATACTCTGCTGCTCAGTCTTGTTTTGTACGTGGATGTCTGAATGCTTTTTCTGTTCCTCCCTCCTCTTCCCTCCTAAAGGTTACTTGAGCATGCATTCTGCACTGAGCTCTCAGTCATCTGTGGACAGTGAGCTGAGTACATCCGATGACTCCATCTCGATGGGATATAAACTGCAGGACTTGACTGACGTCCAGGTTATGGCACGCCTTCAGGAAGAAAGTACGTGACGGCGATCTCCTCTGTGTTACTGTTTTAGAATTGTAGAGAAATGTAGATAGGTTCCAACTGTTCTTCTCTGCCCCCTTTCCCCAACAAAAAAATAATTTAATAGATCATTTGAAATGTTTGTGATTTGCAGGGCCTTCCTTTAAAAATCTACAGACCCAAGCTGTTACTTGAACTTAGCTGTTGTATAATGTTCTCAAGATTAGACCCCTTAAAGCAGAGTATTGAAAGTATTATACCAATTTATTGAAAGTATTATCCAAAACCCCACTTTGTTAAATATGTAAGCACCCTTTAATACTCAAAAACATTCCATCCCAGATTCTCTGAAGTACAGGTGAAGTTTTATGAGTAACTGTTTCATAATAGTGGCAGTTCAAACAGCAGCAGCCCACAATTGCCTGTCTGGTTGCTCTCCCCTCGCTTGAGCAAACACAAGCAGCTGTGTGACTGCACTGTGCATTGCTTTGGGGAACTGATCCAGCCAAAAAAAATAACCCAGCAAAACTTTTTGCTTGTAAATTCTTGTTTTTCTGAGCAGGCTGCCTAACTGCAGCATGAAATCACATTAGAAGCTGTCTAGAGGACTGAATTTTACAAGTTATTTATTTCACAGAAGATGCCAGTAGTATTTCACTGCTGTGTTGAGTAAAACCAAGAGTTCAAGAGTACTAAAACTGAAAGAGCTGAAATTACAATTTAAGTTTTGCTCTGGTAAAGTCCTCAGAGACAGCTCTGCAAATTTAACTTACACATAAAACATGCCTGTGTCCCAGCGTGTGGGGAGTTCAGGGCCCTGATCCAGTTCCTGTTAAATCATTGGTAAACTTTCTTGTAGAATTCAGTGTGATTTGGATGAGGTCCTAATTGAAGATCAAGGTGGAACAAAGTGGCTGGATCTGTCTTTCTGTGCAAATTAATCATTAATTTGATTTACAGGAAATAGAGAATGAAGTTCTCTGTTTTTCTTTTGGAGAATATTTACTTTTAGTACTGTGCCTTTATAAATTTAAAAAATACTGTAATCTAGGAATTGGAATATGAGACCAAAAAGAGCAAAAGACGTAAGATCTTGTTATCACTTTATTACACTTGACCACAGCTGAGGAAAAGTTGTATTAAAGTGAATAAAGCAAATAACGACCTTTTTCTTTCTAAACTTGAATATTTTCTTATACTTTGTGATCACTTCAAAAAAAAAAAAAAAGTCAAGGAAATCCTGTCACATTACAAAGTTTCCAGTGAAATATGAAAAGTGCTTCATCCTCAGAGTGATGGGAGCTTTTCATATTTGCATTGTGAAGGGAGAAGAGTGGGGAACGCTTGCCTTTTTTTTTTTTTTTTAATCTCTGCAATGAAGGGACTGCAATGAGAAGAGGGTTTTTCAGAACTAACTGACGCCTTTCTCAAAAGGCCCTTCAACCAGTTTTCTAAATTAGTTCTTGGTAAGAAGTTGCTTGTATTTTGTTAGGCAAGAAGACTTAAATAAAGGCATAAGTTGGGGAAGGGCCTGTAAATAAACCAGGGCGATGCACTGCAGATGTCAATAAAAAGCAGGTGTTCTTTCACTTGGAGACAGAAGTTCAAATCTTTGTTTCAACCTGTTGAAATGCTGGTGGGTGCCTAATTAATTGAACTAAAAAATTTATACTGTAAATTAGACTCTTATACCTAGTTAACCTAACAGAGCTTGCATGGCAGTATATAGTCCACAATCACAGCTGCTTGGGTATGTGACATAAGGAGTAATTCAGGTCAATTTGAGTATTAACTCTTTGCTCTAATTAAACAGTACTGATAGGGGTGACACTGTTCCGGTTTAGAGATTCCATATGCTGTGAGTGTCTTCAGTAACGAGAGTTATTAACTTGACTCTCCTTCCAAGGTGAAATGAAACACTGATAAAAGCATTGTTTCTGAATTTGCATTGCAACTGGGTAAGGAATTTCTCTTTTAAAGTATGATGACTTTGAGCCGTGTTGCCCTGTCTCCAGGTCTCCGTCAGGATTGCGCCTCCAGCTCTGCTTCTGTATCACGTCGCAGTTCCAGTGCCTCCCTTCACTCTCTGCGAAGAGGTACCTACAGTGACCAGGAGTTCGATACATACAGCCTTGAGGATGAGGATGATTATGATTGTTCCCTGTCATACCGTAGTGCTCACAGATATTCACCGTCTCCACTCAGTTCACCCCGATGCCAGTCCCCTTCTTCCAGTGCAGATTATGGCAGGTCATCTACTTCCCGTATCCGTCCCCCAAGGAGATCTGTGCAAAGTCCAATGCAAGACCGGCTCAAATATGCAAACAGCGAAGGTAAGCCAGTTGCGAGCTTTTGATACGAGTCAATGAAAATAATTTTGACATATACATTTCAAAAGCGCTGTTATTTAATGGAAGCTAGGAATTAGTTACACACTTGTCTACTTTTAAGTGCATATGTTTTTCAAGAGATAGTCTAAACCATTATACATCTCCACTGCTACCAGAAGCAGCAACTAGAGAATTTGCTCTTGATTTCAGAGGAGATGCGCCACAGCATGCCCAACCTGGCCAGGACGAGCCTTCGAGCTTTGGAGTCTGTACGGAGCAGTCGGAGCTTGGAGTCAGACCTGCAGGTGCCAAGCAGTCGAATTCCAAGAACTCAGCAACGGTCAGCAGGTCAGCACAGTCTTTGATGCACGTCGCTGTAGTTGCTTTCCTTTAGTCTGTTTAACCGACCTGACTAAACCTGAGGCCCTTAAAAGGCCCAGTATCCTGAAGTGTTCTTAAAATACTGTTGCTAACTGGGTTATTCTTCCTTTTGTTACTCCGTTTCTAGGTCTGGCTCCCAGTAAGCTCAGGTATTCCTCCAGCGCTGGGCAGCCTCCCTTAACAGTGCGACAACCGATGAAAGCAGGGTCATGCACAAACTCTCTGTTAGCACCCAGGCAGCCGGTAAAAGCCTGCAGTTACACAAGTCCTGTTAGTGGAGTTCGAAAACCACAGGCATCTTCGCTTAGTACAGGCTCTTCCAGTAGCAGTTGCACTACCAGAAGCGGTAATATGGTCACTGTGGCCAAAAATTCACCCATTAAAGCACGCACGTCTGTTGGAGGAATCTCGGTGCCCAAGAGCAAGCCGACGCCGCCATCCAAGAGGTAAGCGTGAGACTGCAAGCCTCAGACTTGAACATCTGCTTTTATTTCACAAATTAGAAACACTTTTTATATGAAGTTATGTTCATCTCTGATTTTAAAGTGTGACGTGGGTATAGAGTTGGCTCAGGGCTACTGATTAACTTTAGATGTAGGGTTGTGGTTGGGGAGCCCTTAAAGAAAGGGTAGCACTTAGCTGGAGGATTCATGGATGTTAAGGACTTTGCCCCCAGTCAAGAAGCAAAGGGTTGCGGTTCCTTTAAATACCACTAAAATGAAGTTCTGTGAATGTATGTGTGAACTGACAGGCTTCTGGGTGAGATACCACTCTTTACCATGTAATCTGTGACCAAACCATTCCATGTTTCAGTATTCCATCTGTATAAAAAAAAGTGCTTTTTTAAAACAAAGCTAATTATCCCGGAAAACAGAGGTATAGACTCAAACTTATTTGTGTAAGACATGAATGTGACGGCACATATTTATTTGGTGCGTACATCTGTTTTTGGGAAGGGGAAAAACTCTTCCAAAGGACTAATAAATTCTCTTTACTGTTAATACAATAATCTTCCCCGATGACCTGCTGTGGTGCTTCTGTAACTTTGCCTCTGGTGAAGTAAGTTTGGTGCGTTTTTTTCTTCCTTAGTCTTCAGTTAGGACTCTAGGTGGGCATTGTCCAGGGCCTAATGAGTTTTTAGAAGGGTTTGAAAAGTAGGGTAAATTAACAAGGCTTGTCTTAAGCATGATTCTGAATCGTTATAGTAACTTCATACAAGAGGGTGAAAGCAGAGCTCATATAATGGTTTCTAAAAACATACAGTTTTTGTTCTTGTGGCACGAGTCGGAACTGATTTGGGGCCACATCTTAATTGAGAAAGATGCAACAGGTTTTTGGACTTTTTTTGGACATTTATTTCTAGCTTTTATGATTAGCTTCCTAAATACTTAGTGGATACCTCAAGCTTGTAGATAGTCTAAAGCAACAGCTGTTTAGTGAGACCATATTCGATCTCTTTAAAGAATAAGGCTTCTAAGATGCTTCTAACAACTACACGCACAGGCTGCTTTATGCCATTTTAGCAAAGCAAAGTGTTCTTATCCCACTGTCCTAAGGCATCTGCTGTGCTCTTGTGTGTGGTAAATCCACTACCAAATTGCCAAAAGCTATTTTTTACAGCTATTTGCAGTACAACTGTAGTGTAAACTTTTATGATTGAGAGAAGTTAAGTTGATTCAGTATCAGACTAATAAGCAATAAGTAGTTGATTTTTAATGTCCCGTTGTAGCCTTCAATAAATTGAACTGTATTTACTCACTTTAAAAATTCCCTTTTGGGTATTTTTTTAAAACTCTTAATTTGTTGTAGTACTCTACATACAACCTGATTATCTTTCATGTGTGATATTTTCAGGGAAAAAATATTTCTCTTGGCCTTGGTCATGGGGAAAACCCACAACAGCGTTAGTAAGTTAGCAGAGCAGGATAAATCTGTTGCTGTAATAGTCACTTAATTTCTTTCAACTGCCTGAAGTTGCTGCTGCTGTGCCTGTTCTGCTGGCCTCCTGGTGCAGGGGGCGTGCAAGCTGTGCGTGTAGACTGCAGTGGTTTACCTAAGGCAGGCAGATGCTGACATTGTCAGAAGACAGACGTTACAGAAGCCCAGCATAAACTAAAACCTCAGAAAAACCTCAGACAAGCATTCCTGTGTACATCAACAGACTACTGGGGTCTTTGCTGCTCATAGCTGTTAGTGACTTTTTTATTTTTTTGTCTCTCAAACCAGATTTCTTCAGTCAGCACAGACCACTCAGGCCACTGAGGACGATTCCTGGAAGGATGGGTGTTACTGACAACCCAAAATGCTGATGCACTGCCAACCACTGCTGTGAAGCAGACCCCCAGCTGGCTGGGCGTAAGAACGTTATTTGAAAATGAAGAGAGACCCGTCATGTTGCAGACTGTGTATAGTTCCTCTCCTCTTGAACGCCAACCATCCTCACCTTCTGCTATTCTGCCAAGAGCCTGACCTCTTAGCGGTGGAACAGACAACTGCGTTACTGCATTTCCACTGTTCAATATGAGTCTTCACATGAAGACTGAAAATAGCCTTATTTCACCTAAACCTCTGCTTGCAGCCCTTTGGCAGGCTTGTCACAAAAAATGTCTTAGGTGACCTGCTCCTGAGGACGCTTGCTTAAAAAGGCTGCTGGTTGTCCTGTCTGTGCCAGAAAGCAGCTTTGAGCTGCTGCTATGGTGTGTCACATAGCAGTGGCTCGGGGAGACTAGAAATAGTTACATAGATGTTAGAAGTGAGACTTTTTAAATTCAACCTGATGTACTCTAATATTTGTCTGAAACTCAACTGTTTGGGTTTTTTTTTTTTTTACTTCTGTATAGAATGTATTTCTGCTACTTTTTATTGTTTGTTCTAGAAGATGAAGCAGGTTTTTATAACTGTAGTACACTTCAAGCTGTTGTATTCCAGTGTGTGCATCACAGTTCACAAGTGAAGGAGCAGTACACAATATTTGTGTGGGTTTGTGAGCAGGCAGTTGCAGGGACAGGGGATGCTATTTAAAAACTGCTGTTTATCAGCATCTTCATATCTCAGATGAGGAAGTTAACAAACACCGGTTAGAAGTAAACTTTTTAAAAATAACCCTCCCTGACTGCTTTGACTTGAAGTGTTTCCCTTTCATCTCTTTCAGCTAGCCCCTAGCTGCCCTGACTTTTGTAGAAGAGTTTTCTACTGTCTCTTTGGCTATGAAGGATTCTGTTTTGGTGTCCTTTTCCTCAGCAAGTGCTGGATGCTATGAATACAGTCTTAGTACAGAAAATATGCACTGATAGCAATGTTCTCCCTGCCATCAATGTGATTTTGATAGTGTAGTTTAATAAAATGTTATGGTGCTGAAATAGATCTGCTTTATTCAAACAGCAAGCCTGACTTTTGAGTGTTTTTTTGCTAGGAATGAGGCTTTTCACGCCAGGCCCAGCCCTCCAGGAGTCTGCTTCTGCACTTCAGCTCTTAAAGCTCTACTGAGGTAAACAGGTCTCCAGAGGAAGTCTCTCACGATGCAAATATTGATGTTTACCTTGAATCTCCTTGGATTTCATAAGAATGAGAATGTGAATTAAGAAAAACTTAATTCGCAGCACTCTGTTCATGTCTTTTCTAGAACATCCACAAGTGACCTAAGCAGAACAGAATATAGGAAACAACACTTGCCTGTAGGAAGCTCTGCAGGATGCTTTACAGCAGAGATCCCTTTTTGCAGCAAGTTTGCTTTAAAAAGAAAAAGAGGAGATGACAGTTGGTATCAGATTGCTGTTTCAGACTAGCTCACGCCTATGTTCCTGCATCACCCAGTCATCTCACCTAGGAAGACAATGCGAGGGCAGGACTGGTCCTCCTCTGAGCTGACTCCTCTCGGCCCCTTGCACAGAAGTTGTCCCACAATAGGAGCTCTTAGCATTGGGTGCGTAAGCTTTGAGACCAAGGTTGGGTTTGCTGCCTCTTGAGAGATGCATCTGTAAGGTAATAACTGAAAAGGAGCAAGGGTTTCTTTCTCATGTTCCATTTGCTCATTCTAGTGAATATCAGTGTTTTACTAGAAACTTCTGAAGATACAGCTGTACCCCATGATTTGCCTGAAGCTGAAATAATCCTCTTCTAGTTCAGAGCAGCTTTGTAAGTCTCAGAGCCAGTTCCACCTTGTTGAAAGGTCAAAAAGGAAGGTTTGTGTTAGGAGCACTGTTACAGGCAAGGGAAGAGGCAGATGAGACTGAACTGGAGCTAGTGCTCATTCTCTGAACATAAACACCTCCCTTCTGCATCTGAGAATGCTGGAGCCAACTGGTTTTACACAAATCAGCTTCTCACTACCCGGATAAAGCATTGGAGGTTTTTCCTTTATGGAGAAGGTTTTTTCTAATACTTCTGCCTGGTGGAAAAGCTGGAACTTGGTCACATGGAACTTCTCTACCTTCCCAGTGCACAGAAAGATAACAGACCAGCGACGCTTCAGTTCGATTGCTCTGCTGTTTGAGTTCTCCTTTTGTCTTTACTGTGGTCTCTATTCCGAAGGTAGGAACATGCCTGCATTTTCCAGGCAGGGCAGTTCTCTGCATCCTCTGATGTTGAGACAGCTGCTGCAATTTAGTGGATACTTTAACAGATATTTAATGCTAGGTAAAGAATAAAAACTTTCTGGAAAAGTAAAGTGTTTAAATAGTTTAAGGTTATATTCTAGTTAAAGCTTAGCAGGCATGTGCTGCTGTTTCCATGAAGAACTGCAGATGGATGCCTGCAGAGATACAGATGTGGATGCACATTTCTGGACAGACCTGAGGCTAAAAAGGGAAGTCAGCAAAGAGGTTAACCAGGGCCTTATTCTGAGGCTAGCTGCTGCCTGAATCCATGGGCACTCTAAAGAGAAGTCTGATACTGACAAGCGCTTGAAGATGGCTCTCCCTGATCAGTCAGGACCATTAAGCACAAAACCCAGCTCTGTAAGAACTATCACACTAATGAGATGTTAATTTAAGTTTTATCCTTTCATTTTTCTAAGCTGTTCTCATCTGAAGTGGTTTTCCTTCAGATTTTTATACTCTGTATCATCCTGAGCCCCTAGCAGGTATCACTAGAATGCAGCTTTGCCTCAAACCAAGATAACAACCAACAGTTTCTGCAAGTTTAAGAGGCAATCCAACGCCCTCATACTGATGCATGAGCCTGCTTCCCCCACCTACTGCTACAGCAGCATTTCACGTTCCTGAGGCAGGTGAAAGGCTACAGTGTTTTTACAGAGGCCCTAGTGCAAGGCAGCGAGCAGTAAGTCGCCCTGTAGGATAAACTCTTCGAGAAAAAGTGGGTTCTTCCCAGCTATGACTAGAGAAGAGGAACAGCACCCAGTGCTAGGGGCTTCCCTCAAGGCGGTGGGGTTTTACATCACTGGAAGTTGCTGTAAGAAAGTTCTCACAGGCTTTCACTTACCTTCCAAGCAGGCAGGGGAGTGGTGTTTCTGTGTCATCACTCTTCCTTTTGTATCCTCTCCACCTGCAAGGGGACACCTTGTCCCTCAGCACCCCCTCATTCCAGGCTCCAGGTTCACAACAGGGAGAAGCAGGTTCTTTCCCCCACCAGCACTAAGCCCCTGTGTCAAACCCCTTCCAAAGCTGAGAGGTTTTACCCAGCCATCGTGGAAACTACTTCACGGCAGGACTGCTGCACATCATTTCTCCAGGCAGCCACGCAGGGTGACACCCCCCCCCAGGTACGCGCTGGGTTCACAGAGTAGTTCCTACCAACGGTCTACATCTAATGCCAGACCCACCTTTCACCAAACTAAAGAACTCTGCCTTCTGTACAGTAATTTTATTTAAATTGAGTTAACTTTGTTTTTACACTAATGCCTCAGTGCATCCTTTAAAAGGAAAGGAAGCATTTTCTTTAAAAAGTATTTGTACATAAGACAACAAATCATAGAAATGAACACAGTAACATCAACAATCCCTAAAACATGCACAATTGTACACTGAACTGTGGGTGGCTGCAAGCGTAGGAGGTAAGAGGAAGGAAATCTTTCTCTAAGCTTTACATTTGATTACCTCAAACAGAAACAGATGCCATGACCACAGTGCTGACCAGAACCACTGACACTGGATATCAAGATCTGATTACCCTCAGGTTAAATTTCAGCCTAGTCAAAGAGAAATCCAAATAAGCATACAGGTTTATAGGAGAACTCTTTACCTGCACAGGCTGGAAAGCTCCAAGGTCAGTGTAACATACACCAAGCAAAGCAGGTGAAGGAGCAGCAGCTTCACGTCACAGCCCTGCCGGTGTTGCAGGGCGCAGGAACCCATGGCACTGACCAAGTGCTTGAGTTTAGTCACCAAATTAAGCCTCCCCTCCCCATACCTCCACAGCTTCCACCCACCATTACAAGCCACTTCCCTGGGCCAAAAAGATGCAGCTTCCTTTGTAGACCATCTGATACTTCAATGAGATTTCAGTTGTTCCTATTTCCTCTCGGAAATGAGCCTGTAGGATAGAAGACCAAAGTCCCTACACCCCTCCTCACCCCAGGCAACAGCAGCTTTGGCTCCAGTCAGCCAGGACTGGCCTGATGATTCAGACGTCCAGCCAGGACAGAAACGCAGCGTTCACAGCTTCCGGCAGTAGGCAAAGCATTCCCTATCCTCTGACAGCAGCACATCACCAGCATACCTGACCCTCCATTTGGTTATTAGCCTTGGGCTTGGGTTTGGTTTTGTTTCTTTTCAGAGGAGTACATTACTAGATCCTCTGAAAGAGCCTTTATTCTTCTTCAGACCCTAGAGAAAGTAACCATCCATCAACTCCAACCTGCTGTCCCTTCTCTGTCCTCGGTTTTTCACACACACCTTCAGAGTAGAAGCACAAGCAGCAGACACCTGACACCTTATCAAGCCAGATCAATAGATTGGCCCCCAATTTCACCTTAGCAAGTGATAACATTAGTATTCATTTTAGTCCACCCTCAGAAGAAGAACAGGAGAAATAACGTGAGAAAGCAGATACATTACTGCGACCTTAACTATATGCAACCATCTCCTTTACTGTATTGATTTAGCCACAAATTAAGGGGAGGGAGATGAGGAAGAAGTGAGGATGAAGAGGCAGCCATTTCAAAATGCTGAGGTGACCCAACACCCTCTCCTACCACCTGCAGAAAGACCTCCAGGAAAAGGGAGATTTCACACAGAAGCAGCACCTCCATCTTACAGTGCATAAAGCCCTAGCCCAAAAGCCATTCTTTTTCTCACTACCACTATTACACCTGCAGCCTCTACGTGGCGAAGCGCTACAGAACCACGGGAGGCCAGATGTGCAGGGAGAGGCGCCTGCATCTCCAATGTGTGTAGGAAGTGGAAACTCACGTACACCCATCTCGTCCCTCCCCCATTAGTTTGGCTCAGCCCACCCTGAAGCACCCCCCAACACCATCCTCGTGGGCAGGGCAGTTGCTAGCAGTACTGTTCTCCACTTGCACGCTCACATGAAAGTGCAAAGCTACATGGACAGACAGGCGAGCATGCACATAACCCTTCAGAGCTGGACGTACCGCCCATCTAGCTGAGAAGGTTGCAGCTGGGACAGAAAAAGAAACAAAAAAAAAATCCCTTCAAGTAATTTAAAACAGCCCATTCTTGAGGTTACAGCTGCACAGAAGCAGTGACCAGCTGGGCCTGTTTGGGGTGATAAGGCAAAAAAGTCTGAAGTCCTGGAGGGATGGAAGAATGAGAAGGTGTCAGTAGTGACAGATTAAGAGTTATTCTGCAGGTTGCTTCTTCACACTCCTGTGATTCTCATCTCCATGTGACCAGCGCCAGCTGCCTCCAGTTACTTCTGCACACAGCTTGGCCACGCAAGCCCACCACAGGCAGCCGATAGAATGATGTAGATGATAACCTGGGGAAAGAAAACAGCCACTTCAGTAGAGCAGCATACTTCCATCACTCAGTCAACTGCTGACTTGGCCTGGCAATCAGAACACAAGCTTGGAAGCCCCAGGTTATCAAAACCCTAACTAACTTGTCAAATGCCCTACAGGGCTTTGTGCCAGCGCCTCTTCCTCCACAACCTTGCAGCAGCATGGGGATGGGGATGAGAACCGTCCGCCAGCAAAACACAAACGCAGGTTCAGTGGTGACAAAGTACTTCACGCATCTAACCTGCAATTACACTTCAGCATCCTCACGTTAGCCCTGTTTGCACCTATTACAGGCTGGAGGTACACCGTCACATCGAAAAAAAGCTACTTTGAAGTTAAATAACAAGATACCAACAGGACGAAGGCCCAAAAAGCTTTTACAGGTAGAGTAGCCATAAACTCAATCCCTTAGCTTCTAATGGAGCTAGCAAGGCAGCTGTCTGTGACAGGCACTTAGCAGCTAGACAGCACTGTCTGAAAGCTTTTCCCATTGCCTTGACAAGAAAAGCTGCCTGGCACGACACTCCTCTCTCCTCACCTCACACAAGACCATCAAAACACTTGTTTTACAGCGAAGACCCTTCCAGGCACAGAGCTGAGTACATGCGGGTCTAAAGACAGTAATATGCTATTGGCATTTTCCAGTGGTTAAGCCTGACTTAAGAGCTAAAGGTTATTGTGCTCCATACTTACAATTGATACGATGATGATGACGATAGTAAGCTTGAGGTTCTTCATACACATGGCTCTAGCAAGGTTCCTGCTGGTAGTTTTGAAAGTGACTGACTACAAGAGAAAGTAAAACAACTAATTAATTCCTGAAGCTGCTGCCAAGGAAGCTGCATCCCAAGAAGCGAAATGAAGAGGCTTTTCCCAGCTACCACCTCCCTAATAACCCAAACCACTGCAGTCATCTCCTCCAGAGCCACTGAACTCCTGCAGGTACACCAATACAAAACGCAACGGGCATCAAGAGAAGACTCTCCCACTACTTCAGGGGCAAGATAAAGTGTAAGAGTCAGTCCAGAACGAGCTCGGGGCTGCGCCTTCCCACGCTCAGCTTGGGAGAATTAAACGCAGAACATCGCTGGGTCTGGAGGCTGCCCACGAGGATGAGCTTACCTTGGAGTACTTCTGGTGGGGTCTCATTTGACTCCCAACCTTCTGGGAATTGAAGTGCTCCAAAATATTTATGGAACTACTGATCTAATCACCAACATATTACATGCAACTTTATTACTGTAAATGAGACAACCCATATTGCTACTCTCGACAACAGTTCCACAGGGGCTAGATGAGTCCTTTAATGCTAGAACTTTCCTCCAGTACTTGGGCTTGCTGCATTTTATGGAAAGCCTGTGGTTGCCCTGTTGCGAGTCTCCTCTCTGTATCCTGCAATTCCACCCATTTGGTCACCAAATGACCTCAGGAACCCCCCAGGCCGTATTAGTGCAACTCTCTTCACACGCTTTCCCTGCACAGCTCATGCAAGGATCTTCCTGCCCAGAGAAAGGCTGCAGCACCCAGAACGAGCCAACTCAGCAGCACACTCTGCTGGTGATTTTCAGGTTTTCCCCGCAAACCACCCCCCAACTTTTTCAGGTAAGGCTACCCCACGCAGAACTGCATCCCTGCGAACTGTAATTTTGACTTCAAGCCGATTCCCATGCTCAGCCACCACCTGAAGTTTGGGATCACTTCTCTTGCTCAGTGGTGCAGCTTCTACCCGTGGAAGCAGACTGCTGGATGCCAGCACACCTCATCTCAGCCCAGACTGGTTCTCCAGAGGACAGGGCTACTCTGACCACCAGCTTCTATCAGACCTCCCTCCCTAAGGGAGGCCCTTGCCACCATTGCTAGGAGGGTTCTAACAGGTTTGGTTTATGTACAATATTCTGGTGGTCAAGGCTCATACAGGCATGATAAAACACAGTCCACTGCTCTGAAGTTTGAGACCTTCAGCCCTGGATCTCCTAGGACACTCACTACTGGGCTGCAAGACATTCACACTAGAGGCATATCCCATTCCTTCATTTTCTGCACGGTTTCTAAGAACCAACACTCCCTGGGGGAGCTCGTACATGAATTCAGCCTAATTGCTGAAGGAATTCCAGTCCATTTGTCTAAAGCATTACCTGAGGTTAGACTACTTCTTGCCACCACCTGAGGAAGCGGTAAGGTTTAAACACCTGATAGCTGGACAACAGTATTCCCTACTGCGTAAGCTCCAGGCATCTCTACTAGCTCTCTAAAGCATGAATACTTTCTGCCAGCTTAGAGATGTTTGAATCTCCACAAGGCCCATACAGGAGACACTGGCACTCTGCCGGGTTGAGGATTGCCTTCGGAGAGTCAGGTGCCAAAGGAATTGGGCGCCAAGCCAGGACTCTGCAGAGGAAGATGCTGAGCCAGGTCTAGGGATTCCCAGAGGAAAGACTAAAAAGCTTCAGAGCGTACGACACTTTACTAGATAACATAATGCTTTATAATTACATTAAATTTTAGGTTTTTTCAGTCTTTTCTCACTTAGAAACACTCCATGGAGCTCCAGAGTCTTTTACAGACTATTCAGGTGGAACAACTCATCTTTTTTTAAAAAAAAAAAAATCAGCTACACTTTCCCTGTTGGTATACTAGAATAACTCCACAGATTAACATGTTTCCAGCTTATCTGCGTCAAGCTGACTTCAGACCAGGCTGCAAGAGAAGTTTTAATTATGATCTTTAGCTTTCCTATCGCTCCAGATAAAGGGCGGGTTTCTCCCCCCTTGGGCACAAGAGATGAGGACAAGAAACACCCCCGCTTGTGCTGGCAGCACGTTAGCCTGTGCATCGGCTGTAGCAAACAGGAGCAAGTTGAAGATGGTTCTTTAACAGGACGGGGCAGCAGGCTGCTGGGCCCCGGGAGCAGAGCGTTTGGCCAGCAGCACAGCCTAGTATTTAGCAGTCCCCCACAAATCCCACCGGTACCGGCAGGATACAGAACAGAGACGCATGGGATACCTTCATTCTCTTAAAGGAGCTGCAAGGCTGAGATGCAGCTTGTGAAACAGCAGTGCTATGTTAACGGTGGACTTGATCTTAAGGGTCTTTTCCAACCTAAATGATTCTATAAGGAGGGGGAGAAATGAGACAGGACTTGCGTCTGATGCAGGGAAGGATTACCTGTAGGTCTAGATGCTTCAGTGTCCGTTTAAAAGTGGCTCTAGATGCTGGTCTTCACCTCCACTGCTCCCTCATGAGCACAGTGCAGTAACACTATTCCCCCATTTCTAAGTTCTTCCCCAGACTTACCGAATCCACAAGATTCTCTGTTTTATCGATCAGCAACTCCAGCTTCTCTCCTCTTTGTGCCACAAGGTCTGGAGAAAGAGACAAAAATCCAAATCTGTAGGTAGAACCCCAGTGCAAAAAGCTGCTTCCAATACCCAAGCCCAACTGCAAGCCGGGAGCTCTTGCCAGTGGCTCATTAGACATCAAGCAGTTCTCAGCCTTTCCCAGATTGCCAGGCAACAGTACTTAAGGAACAGTCTCGCTTCACACAGGCTACGTTTTGGGACTGACCTGACTCAATTTGGTCAATCCCAGATCTAACCCTCTATTTTAAGTAGTCAGACTTGTCAAAACCCAAACCAGAGTCTGACACACACACACACAAAAAAAAAGCAAGCTACTGAGGAGCATTTTCCTCACAGCAGCTGCAGGAAAGCCACAATGACAAACAGACCAAATCCAGAGCGAGCTTCACCCCATCACAAGCTGTGCAAGTTCATCTCAAACAGCGTTCCTCACACCCATGTGCCACCCTCAACCAAGCTCAACGCAAGTAACAGCTTGCAAACTCAGAGCTCCCCCAGCCCCTTCTTCATCGGTTCATTCTGTCACGAGAGGCCACCCCACCATCAGCTTCACTCTCGGAAACTCTCCCTGCGGGACTGCCATTCTGGCCCAGAGGAACTCTGCATGCGTGGCACTGAGGGAAGCCAGATACCTATGTTTCGAACCATGATTCCTTTAAGTTCATCGATTTGAGCTTGCGTCTCTGCCACCTGGTCAGTGCCCTTGCTCTCCGAGTGGTATTTCTGTAACAAATGAATAGTCAGTGAAAGCAGGGACCCTCAACGTTGCACTTCAGATCCTTAAGACAAAAAAGGAAACTCCTGGTCGCTACGGAACAGCGCAGACATAAACACGAGTTTTCAAATTACCTGAGACATTTTTAAGTGGGTAGTAGACCAAAATCTGACTTTCTCAGCCACTTACAGATCACATATGCGCATCTGCTCCTGCACTGCAGGAGCTGCAAGGCAGCCAGGTGCCTGCAACTTCCAGAGTGCCCAGAAATAAACAGCCTCCTTTGAAAGTCTAAGCAACTGGCAGCAAGGAAGGAAAGTTAAGACAAGAATCTGTGAGATTTGGTTCACTAAATGCCTGGGCTACTATCAGCAGTCCCACTCCCACACATCAGTTCTGAACTGTTTATGAAGGCAACACACTTTCATGACTTTCTCTACTTATCTCTAGAACATGTCAAGAGAGTCCTGCAATTTCACAAGGAAGACAGCACGCAGCCATCTCTGCAGGTGAGCGTCAGAGGGAGTTCCAGCAAAGATACGGAGGGCCTGTGAACTGGAAACACCACACCAGAAGATGTTGAAGATGGCCAATTTGAGTTGCCAGGCAGCCAGGAGCCAGTCTGCTCCGTACTAGACCCACCTAGGAGGATTTCACATGCCACCTCCTAGCTACAGCCTGGCACTTGCCGACAGCTTTGCTGATATTGAATCCCTGTGGTGTGTTACAGCCAGTGGAAGAAGCACGCACTAGATACCCCAGCGGGCTGCTCAGTGTCTGGATGGAGCACGCTCACCTGCTAGCTTGTCAGATACCTACAGAAGCACACTCCGTTCTGCGGCCTCACAGAAGCAAGCCAAAAAAACATGACATGTTGCTAACCTGTGCACCATTCCTGTCATCCCTCCCCATTAATTCTCTTCCCTTCAGAAGTGACAGGGACTTCACTCAAAGACTGCTCTTCAGGTTTTGGGATCACAGGTGACTGCATGTCACCAGTTTGGTGACTGCATGGTTCAGGCTGGCAGGCGAGAGCAGCACTAGCCAACATCCCCAGGTCAAAAGGGGTCTCGGCATTTGCAGAATCAAAGGAGGGAAACTGAGGTGAAGGCAGCATTGGATAATTAAGTTCTGCTACTCCTGGACTGATTTTAAGTCACTGCTCTCATCACAGGCCTTTTGCAGTCAAGCATTGCTAGCCACAGCTCCTATTATCCCACTCTCTAAGTCACCTTCACCCAGGGAAACAGGTCTCCATGGCAAAACTCATAAACTGCTGTTTTCCTCTAAACTTGTAGCCATTGCACTCACATCTGAAGACCTTCACGAAGCATCTCTACTTTAATAAGAGACCATCTAAGGAGACTGACAGCAGAGGCCAGGACTAGATCATGATTGCTTTACTTCATGACCACCCCTGTGGCTATGTAAACCCCAATTTTCTTCTGAGTAACTGTTCGATTTGCATCCATTTCTGACAACATGGGAAGCAAGAGTCTCTAACACTAACAGCATTCACATACTCCGGTCATAATTAATGGCTCTGGCATTGAATGCAACGGCTCCTTTGAACCTTCTCCTCAGAAGTTAAGTTTTTTAGGGGAAGGTGCAGAACTGGCATGCTATCAAAGCTGGTCACTGGTTTTACTGGAAGCGTAGCCTCCCTATACTGGAGTTGTAGCACGCAGGTAATACTGAACCACCATATGATCTCCTCCTCTGCCCTCAGCCTCACACTAGTTAAATTCCTTAAGTTACAGAAATCACCTAGATAACAGTCCTGCTCTTGCACTACATGTAATATTTGATCAAGGCTCTCATCTCAGCAAGTTTTAGAGCCATTCGAGGGAAGAGCTTTCTGTCATCGCTGAACTTCTATTAGTTGATGCCTGGATTTCTATCAATGCATCTATTATGCAAAAGCTAAGGTAGGCAGCTCCTCTCGTGCTTTAGAGAAATGGAAAGGCTGGGATTTTTAGAGGAATATCAACACCATGGCTCTGAAGACTGCCTGGCTCTTCTGATAAGGCAATTCATTAAGCTTATTCCAGCCATGAACAGCTTACTATTTGATGAGTCATCACTTCATATAGTTTCAGTCTCCACATATCAAAGCCTGGTGGAGAAGAAAAACTCAGCCCTATCACACACAGGAAGTTAATCTAATTTATCATGCACAACGCATTGGGCCCTTCTGGAGCCACACGGGCATTATTATTCATTGCTTTCTATCTGCTGCATAAGCCAAAGAACAGTTTCTGCAACTCTACATGCTCCAAATCACCTCCGCTAGGCACTGAGGGCACCAACACCAATGGCTCCTTTCACAAACTCCAGTACAAACTTCAGGCAGCCCAAGTGCAAATCCTCACTTCACCTTCACCCACCTCACAGTCCTGGCTTCATCCTGCACCTCAATATGCAACTTTTACTGCTGGAGAGTGTTATAAAGCTTGCCCAGTTTCTACACTAACAGGCAAGAGCTATGCTCATGGGTCACCAGCAAAGGACCTCTCCTCCTGCACCTGTAATATCACCAAACCTGGCACTTTCAGTAGATCAGCAGGAAAAAAGCCAAGCCCTTCACAGAGAACAGCAGCACCAACATGCTCACCAGCCACAGCAGAGCAAACAGAGCCTCCTACACCACGTGTACAGCACCAGTTGTAGTTGCCCCAGATACAGATTGTGTACAAGCTCTGAAAGCCAATATTCCAAGGACATCTTATCTTTAATTCAAGGGAGGTCTCAAAAAAAACAACCCCAAACCAACATTGCTCAGGTTATGAAGTTGTTTGTAGTCAATTAAGGACTCTTAAGTCTTCAACAGAAGATTCAAAGCACTTTCCTTGTAGACCATATCGCCTGAGGTTTTGTGCACTAATAAGGCTATTGATCATATGAGTCACAGGGCAGTTTTTTATTCCTTCTCTATTTTCCATCTGACTTTGTTCATTTAATTGGACATCACATCTAGCAACAGGCCTGTGCTTTCCCCAGGCCTGTTTTCTCTGCAGGTGCTGGAAGCGTACCACTGCAGACCAAACAACAGGGAGAAGTGCGAACTGCAACATTCCCACTACATTAACAGCTCATATTTTAAGAGCAGCCCAATCCCACACCTAGAGCAACTGCTCTCTGCTTTTTCTCCTCCTCTCCCCCACAAAAACACGCCACTGAAGCGGAGCAGGGCGTTGTTTGCAGACCCAGATTACACATCAAGTCAACAGTGCATTAAGAAAAAGTGCTCTGTGAAATGCATCTCATTCTATAGAGGGCTGAATAGAAATGCAAACACGACGCTGTGCACTTAAATACTTCAGAAGCTATACCCAAATACTGCTATGAATAAAATACATAAAGCATATAGTCAAATCTCTCCTGTCTGGCAGCTGTGGGCTTTGCCACACCTCACATACAATACACAGCAAGCAAAGCACTTTTGTGAAAATGGGATGGTAGCATCAAGGCCATATGAGATTCCTGTGGTAAGCAAAATAAGCACCTAACTCCTCTGCACTTCGAGAGGAAAGCAGATTCAAGCCCAGCCTTCTCCTTCAGGAGTCCAAGAACAGACCCGGAGTGGCTAGAATAGTCTTCTGAAACCTGGAAATTTCTGAAGAAGGAGATTGATGGTGTTCTGTACGTGCCCTAACAACAACATTCAGAACTCAGCTTTAGTTGAGCTGTCAACAGGGCCAATAAAATCAGACGGCACAAGCCAGAACACATCAGAACAGTGGTGCCGTCCACTTCCAGCAACTGAAAGCAACATGCTACATTGCCAGAGGGAAAGCCAGGACAGACTGCTGCCTTCTCACACTGCAGGAGAGGGGTGCCACTACAATCCCACCGGGACACCAAGCTGTGCCAGTATGAGGTAACCACTAGAGCAGTGGGCAGGAAGATGCCTGACACTGCAGGCAGCCCCCTGACAGCAGCTTTCCTCGCTGCAGCTGTCTTCCTCGCAAGGCTCTCTGTCCCACAGCCCTTCCATGCTGTTGTTCAGTGCCTGCACAGGCCCCACTGACATAGGCTCCCTTCATCTTCCATCCAGACTGGAATCATACTGGTGGAGCGAATCACCTTGCAAAGACTACAGTGCCTACAGTCCCTAGGCTTGGAATCCAGCATCGTCCTAAACACCACTACAGCCTCAGCTGAAAAGCGCAAGTTGAGGGTGAAATAGATATTCCCCTCACTTTTGAAATACCCTCGTACTTTTAATTTTGGGGTTGGAAGGGTCCAAGGCAAATCTCAGCTCAGAGAATGTGGGACCTTTCACAAGTCATTTATCCTGCTCTTTAACCTCCTGCCTATCTTGGGAATGTAAATCCTTGGAGCCTCTGTGCAAGCTAGCTGGAGAGTCTACCATGGTTCTGTATGCAGCACTTGACTGTAATCCAAGCCCAGTTTTCTTTCCTCCTGAAAAGGATGCAGTACCATAAGCAAATACGCTGTCACGCTCCAGCAGTGTGCCACTGAAATTACCATGAAGTAAGAAGGAGAGAAGCGAGAGGCAGTTAGGGATTACTAGATACTCAAGTTCTGAAGTTTAGTTTAACAGAAACGGATGAACATGCATTTGCCTTGCTCTTACGTGACAGTGATGTTAGCTTGCACTGGATGGTCCACTGGAACTAGGTTTGACGTTTCAAATGTTACCATTAAAATCTAATCTCCAGTGCAGCTACCTGGTACAAACAGTTAGTGCATCACTATTAACCCCAACCCATTTTTACCACCGAAGTAGTGAAGCAACCCAGCTGCAGGGTAAGTGTGGGGAAAACGGCCAACTCCCCTGGCTGTATAGCCAGGCTCAGCATGGCGCTTCAGTTCCGAGTGAGAAAATACAAGGAGAATTTCTGGGGAGAAGTTTGGCCTGTTAGGGAAATCCCATTTAGCAACAGATCTCACCAGCTGTGCAGCTAAGACACTTGAGAACTCGCTGTTCATTGCATAGGGAAGGGCTGTCTGTGCTCTTGAGCCATATGTGGTCTGAAACCTCTTCTTGATTTCATTCAGGAAGCTGAAGGCTCTGGATCGTTCAAAGTCCTGGAAGGAAGAGAGCAGACCATGTCCAGAGCTGTATCAAGTCAGGAATAATGACGTGTACGGGGCACGTAGCCAATTGTAGGAAACTGTGATTATCAGTTCTTAACAGGCATGCTGTGCATAACACTATGGGATTTGACTGGTTATCCTGAGGTTTGAGTAGCAGCCAGATTTCAGTCTCAGCTTCCTGGACATTGGTTGGCAGCAGACTTTACTGGGGTATCCATAGTTCTAATTCTGTGCCTGGTACCTTTTTCCAGTGAGGGAGAAGTTTTTGCTTCAACGCTTCCAGAATTGAAGAGTATTATGCATATTTCACTGACAAGTAAAAGCTAGCCTCAACATCTACATTCTACTGCACTGGGGCTGCTAAGAGAGAAACTAGGCAAAACCAAGAACTTAACATCAGAACTATTCACGTGCATTTGAGTTCCAGACTTCAAAGCTGTAACTGATGTGAATGAGAACACAAGCAGTAGCTCCAATGGGAAGAAAAGGCACCTCAGATTAGCACCCACTATTGATTTTCTTTGACATACAGATACAAAAAAAAGCCCAAACCTGCAAAGAGCCTGTCTGTGCAATAGCTGTAACCAAAACACTTACATCATCTGTGATGCAGAGGTATATAATCCTGTCTTGGCAGATGTAATGAAACAGGTAACTGCAGAGAAGAAAAAAGAAAAAGAAAAAAGGGTCATTTGGAGCTGCCGCAGGGCTAATCTTCTAGAAGACACTACTGCCTGCAGGGCCTTCAAGGGCTGGAGAAGTAGAAGAGCAAAGTCCAGTTACTCTACAGGAAATCACACAGATGCCGACACATTCCAGCCATCTTTGCTGAGGTAAGTGTCTCCATTCCTATAAGCTGCACTGAATTAGAAACCACCTCCATGTTAAAGAATCACTGGCCTCACACATACTTCACAGCACTCCATGCTTAGCAATAACTCTGTGGGACATCTAGTTGCCAAACAGCTGCAGTTCCACATTCTTCCAGCTACTTGTAAAAACAAAACCTTGACAGGATATGCAGGGGTAAGATTTATGTCTAATCTTAGTCAACCTACATACAAGCATGCGTGCACTAGTTCACATGTGACACGAGCTGCCGTTAATTACAGTGACCAGAAAGATAACACTTTAGTGAACCTCGCTGGGACAGTGACTTGCTGCTTTAGCCTTGTTTGTATGACCACTGGGTTGCGCTGCCTTTGGTTTTCATTGCAAAGGCTAAGAGACAAAAGCAACCACAGCAGAAAATGAATTAGAACAATAATTGGGCTAAACAGGCTTGAATCATGTGGCTAGGCTAACTATTCATGTAAAGATGCCTTCAGTGGTGCTGAGCGAACGCAGACGTTAGTTAAACGCAACCCTCCCTCAGTATCCTGAAAAACAGTGCAAGCCAATTCAAAGCAGTATTTTCCTATCAAAATTAAAAACCAAGTGTTATTTTAGGCCCACCAGAAAAAAACCCACCCTTTAGTTTGTACACAACTAAAGCCAGACCAGAACTGATCAGAGCATTCTAGTTCAACTCACTGGCTTTAGCTGTTGCTTTTTTATTACATTGCCCCCTCACCACTATTTGGTACTTCAGTACGTGACATTCTTCTGCTGAGTACAGCAGGACAAAATAGGAACAGTTGCAAAAAGGCCACATGAATACTTTTTTTTTCTCTAATTAAATACTCTATGTATCCTTTCACATTGACATTTGTGTATTCCCAAAAGTTTCCCCAGCCAGCATGTGGACCCTCTTACAAAGTCCAGAATAAAAGCAAGTTAATGTACGTGCTGCACAGCAGTCGCCTTGTACAGCTCTAAGGGCACAGCTCAGTAGCTTTCAAACTCAGGTTTTGTATTATATAGATATGAGACATTGAAATAAGCTTTAGGGGTGGGCTAGAAGTATAGTTTACTGCCCTGAAGGTCTGTTCTCATCCAAAAAAAACCCCCAATTCCTGCATATCTGCAACTATTGCCCCTCCTTTCTGGAAGGGGAGAGGTAAAGCTTGTCTGGTACTACCTTGTAGGCTCCCCAGTGACTTGCAGAAGAATCTTAACAGCAGAGACAGAATAACCCCAAGAACTCCTGATGCTAGAGGGCTGGTTTTCCTTGGAGATTATATAATGGCTATTATAATGGAGATTATATCCTGGTCCCAGTTGACTGGAGATTAGCAAATGCGATGCCCATCTTCAAGAAGGGCCGGAAGGACCTGGGGAACTACAGGGCTGTCAGCCTGACCTCGGTACCGGGGAAGCTGATGGAGCAGATCATCCTGAGTGCCATCACACGGCATGTAGAGGATAACCAAGGGATCAAGCCCAGCCAGCATGGGTTGATGAAAGGCAGGTCCTGCTTGACCAACCTGATCTCCTTCTATGACAAGGTGACCCGCTCAGTGGATGAGGGAAAGGCTGTGGATGTTGTCTACCTGGACTTCAGTAAAGCCTTTGACACCGTTTCCCACAGCATTCTCCTGGAGAAACTTGGACGGGTGTACTCTTTGCTGGGTAAAGAACTGGCTGGATGGCCGGGCCCAAAGAGTGGTGGGGGATGGAGTTCAATCCAGCTGGTGGCCGGTCACCAGTGGTGTCCCCAGGGCTCGGTGCTGGGGCCAGTCCTGTTTAATATCTTCATCAATGGTCTGGACCAGGGGATCGAGTGCACCCTCAGTGAGTTTGCAGATGACACCAAGTTGTGCGGGAGTGTTGATCTGCTGAGGGGAGGAAGGCTCTGCAGAGGGACCTGGACAGCCTGGATCGATGGGCTGGGGCCAACTGTGTGGGGTTCAACAAGGCTCAGGGCCGGGTCCTGCACTTGGGTCACAGCAATCCCATGCAACGCTGCAGGCTTGGGGAAGAGCGGCTGGAAAGTGCCCGGCGGAAAAGGACCTGGGGGTGTTGGTCGACAGCCGCCTGAATGTGAGCCAGCAGAGTGCCCAGGTGGCCAAGAAGGCCAACAGCATCCTGGCTTGTGTCAGGAATAGTGTGGCCAGCAGGACTGGGGCAGTGATCGTCCCCTGTACTGGGCACTGGTGAGGCCGCACCTCGACTGCTGTGTTCAGCGTTGGGCCCCTCACTCCCAGAGAGACATGGAGGGGCTGGAGCGTGTCCAGAGAAGGGCAACGGAGCTGGGGAAGGGTCTGGAGCACAAGGCTGATGGGGAGCGGCTGAGGAACTGGGGTTGTTCAGCCTGGAGAAAAGGAGGCTGAGGGGAGACCTCATCGCTCTCTGCAACTGCCTGGAAGGAGGCTGGAGAGAGGTGGGGTCGGTCTCTTCTCCCAGGTAACAAGTGATAGGACAAGAGGAAATGGCCTCAAGTTGTGCCAGGGGAGGTTTAGACTGGGTATTAGGAAATTTTACTTCACTGAAAGGGTTGTCCAGCGCTGGAACAGGCTGCCCAGGGCAGTGGTGGAGTCGCCATCCCTGGAGGTATTTAAAAGCCGTTTGGATGAGGTGCTCGGGGACATGGTGTAGTGGTGGGCTTGGCAGTGTTAGGTTTACGGTTGGACTTGATGATCTTAAAGGTCTTTTCCAACCTATACGATTCTGTGATAAAAGGCACAGAATTTCTTCTCTAAAAACAAAAATAACTCATTTAATTAGTTTAAGAAGTTCAAACAAAGTTAGAAGAAACTCAAGTTTTTTCCTGTTTCAGAAGAGGAGAAACGATCCTAGACAGAGAGATAACAGGGCAATTTTCTAGCCTACAGGCTGGGACCCTGGCAAGGCAGAAGGATCCCTGAAACCCTACAGACAGGAAGAACGACAACTCCTTGTGCTCACTCAGCTTCACAGCTTTCACATTCTGCCCAGTTATCCTGGTCAAGGAAAAAAAAGAGCCTATTCTGTATCACTACAAACCAAAAACCTTGCTTTTTGACAGCAGGAAGAAGTTGCCAGCTCCAAGCAAGTGTGTGTGTGAAAATATTCAATCCCCCCAAACAGATCGCTAGGAACTCTTCCTTCCCCTCTCCTAGAAGGAAGGCAGGGCTGACAGATTCCGACCGAAGAGGTGGTTGTCCAAATCATAGAAAAAAAGCCAATCTAAGACTTGTCAGAAGAGACTGACTTTAGCAGAGGAGACACTCTGATGCTAAGCTCAGTGCCCAGAGCTGCAGAATGGCACCTGTATGTTTTAATAGCACAATGCAAAGCAGAACCACTACAAACTGCAGTGATCTTCTGCCACATTTGTTAAATCCTCATTAAGGAAACAATCAGTCACGAGCAAAAGATTGTACACTTTGCAGCATGCTTTGCAAGCGTAGATGCATTAGCTACCTATCTCTCTGTGCTCCCCAGCAAAGAGCAAGCCATTCTCTACCATCATTCAAGTTTTAGTCTATAAAAATGCACTACGGCACTCCTAAAACTCAACTTTGTAGTTGGTTGAACAGCACTCAAGGCAAAGTTAAAACAAAAGAAAATAACTGAACCCTTAAAATTACAGTAGAAAAAAAAAGATTCAGCATCCAAAGTACTTTAGGCGGCAGGGCAGGCAGCTTCCTCGGACATCTCTCCCCCAGAGACTTTTAGTGCTCCCAAGCCAGGGAAGGATGTGGGAAGACTACCCCAATTCTTCTCTCTTGAACCCTCGGGCAGCCAAAACAGCTTTAACACAACAGCTTGGGCAATACTGAGAATCCAGCCACACTGCCAATTACAAATACAGAGCTGAAGTGGCGTCCAACGCTTCTAAATTTGCTTTCTCCACAGTTCTTTCTTTAGTTTGCACACCAGCACATTATCTACTTGCACACCAGCACACTTACCTACTTTACATGTGCAATAAGTCAGCATAGTCTCAGGTGATGTAACAGCTAATCCCTCCATTCTATCAGCACTGACCAAGGGCCATTCAGAGATCTCTACAGGCCTGGGAAAAATCCTTCTGTCCCACAGACTGGATTTGTGGTAGCTCAGGATGACTCTACAACATCTACCAGCATGACTTTAAGCAACCAGGATCCACAAGTGAACTGAGAAGGGTGGCATTTTTACCTAAAGCCATGTTCAAACCTCAGAAAAGCCAGCAAAAGACTCCACAAGCCAAATACCAAAGACTCCAACAGTTTGACATCCACAGCTGAGCAGCCTCTATTTATAAAAATAGAAAACTTTATTTCATATCAACTGCCTTGGTACTTATTGCTTAAGCTAAATTCAAATCCTGGTTGTGCTGCAAAGTTCTGGGGGAAAAAAAGTTGCTATTGAGCTGACCGCTCATTCAATCAGCATACTAACACATCCAAATACGAGTGTGGCTACACTCCATTTATTCCTATCCTCGTGGCCGTTCACTAGTCTCTCCTCCCATACCCAGGAGAGAAGCATTACTCACTTCCCATGTGAATAGGTCAGTTTGTTGTTTTCAGATGGTATTTTCGCCAGGATCTGCTCTGTCACCTCCAGGAAGTTTCCTCCACACCAGGCATGTTTGGCAAGGATGGTTGTGCCCCTCGCCACAACAGCGAACAAGATAGCCATGACTTCACACTACCTGGAAATAAAAACGGTGCAAGAATTAGACTCACATTCTTTGGCAGAGAAAGCATCAGTATTAACAGTATTCTCTCAGCCCTGAACATAATGGGGGGAAGGCATAAGCTGTTCAATACTTCGACGGGATACCATTATCAGAAAGCGTCTCTTGTTTCCCCTTTTAGGTTCTGTTCAGAATGACACCAAGACTACAATAATCTCTAGAAGAAGGTTTTTCTTATTGCAACTGCATGGTGTCCTACAGTCAGTGATCCCATAATGAATTTTGCCTACCTTTTTTCCACCTAGATTTCTAGCTATTACATTTTTTTTTTTCTAGCTAGTACATTTTTTTTGCTCTTCAACTGACCCTTAAGTTTTTTCAATAACAAGCAAGAAAAAAAACTGCCAGCAAGCTCCAGTTCAGAAAGGAAGTAACTGTCTTGCAGCTCTGTTAACAGCAGCTCGTTATATAGACCAAGCCCACCATCCCTAACACATGACTGTTTAGAGGCGAGGCCTTGGCTTTGATTGCTATCAAACTGAAATAGAAAAACTGCCACTTGCTTAGAGTCACACCATACACATCCCCTTTTAATGGTCTAGGGACACTCACTAAGTGTATGTTGTCCCAAGACTACCGTAAAAGCACATAATCTGCACTTCTCAAAGCCAGACAGCACATTTGCAAACTGATTATCCTCAGCAACCCACCATTTCTACAAGCCAACATTCTTGCATGCATATCAAACTGGAAGGGCTACAGTGTGCAGGTGTTTGAGGGCCAGACTTCTGTGGAGTCTCCAGAACTGGAAAAACATGCCTGCTATCATATAAAGGGACACACTTAATCAGCTCAAGTATCACCACATTAATCTACTGACAGATGCAAGATTTAACATGTGAGACCACATGTCAGACCACAGCTGTGACATCTGCTCGGCTGATCCAGTACATCCATAAGTCTCTTTTCTGCTTAGGAAAGACTCAGGAAGACTTTTGACCCTGCAAAACCCAAAAATCTTATTTTTCACTTTGCACTTGACTGCCCTCATATTGCCTGCCTTGTTTTGTGTCTAGAAACATCTGCGTTCCGGCTGGAGAGATCACACACCTATTTCAATGCAACCAGGTAGCTTGGAGACCTCTCTAGAAATAGGTACAACAGCAGAGAAGCAGTGGTTTAGCTTCAGGATCTGAAGACCACAGGCAGAAAAGACTGAACATAGGCTACGCCCAACCAGACTTTCCACCCCTCTGGCACTGACTGAAGTGACCTATCGATCTCTTCTGTATCAGGGGTTGGTCCTACCAAGCACTGTGCAGACAGATCTGCCCTGAAGAGCTTATGCTTTCATGTGAACTGATGCACAAATGATCACGGCAAGAGTGGAAGAGGTGGCAGAGGAATGCAGAGCTGTTAACAAGGCCGTGAAGTTGAGATACAATCACTACCCCACAGCATCGGGGCTCACTGTCAGTCTGAGCTTGACAGATTCAGGCTTGGCCAGCAACAATCAGGTAAACTCCCAAACCTCCCACAGGTTTAAGAGTTGAACATTGGAGAGTAAAAAGAATAAACTCGTGGATTTATTCAGAGAATAGACTCCACAGCTAAGCTCCAGCCACCTGGGAGCACTGAGGTATTCAGAGCCAGCACTGCCGAAGGGAACAGAAGGCAAAGGGTGAGTTTGACAAGGGGCCACAGCAAGCAAAGTGGGAAGCAGAGCAGTACAAGGTCTCAAAGGACATTGCTTCGGAGCAGAGCACCCAGCCAAGCGCACTCTAGAAAACCTGAGAGGGTTCATAGTGCCAGTAAAGGCGAAGGGAGAACACACCAGACAAAGCCTCACACCATGAAGGAGCAAGTTCCCAGATAAGCTGTTCTTTGCTCTTCCTGACTAGTAACACAAAAGGGCATCAATAACCGAAGGGGGGAGGAAGCACCAAAGCACTCAGCAGCAGCTCCCCCAGACAGATTTGCTGCTTTCACTTCCTCCTGGCCTAAAGCTGGCACTCCTCTGCGCCTTCACTTCTACCAGGGCCACAGGGGAAGCCCCTTGTGCTGCTTTGCATGGCTTGCTTCTTGTTTACCCTGTCTCAAAGCAAGACCTGTTTTCAGAACGAAGGCAACTTGTTGCATTTACCTGCTGCTCTTTTTGAGATGACAACTTTCCTTGTCTTCACCCACTGTGTCCAAGTATTCACACGCTGCTTGTTTCCCACCCATCACTCCCACCTAGATGCCAGCCTCACCTGGACGTGGCTCAGGGATTTAAACAACAGGATTTACCTCCAGCTGACGTGCTTGCACAAAATCTGTTAGGAAGAAGGAAGGTGAGGAGTGGCCACACTAACAGACCCCCTTTCACTACTGGTGAAGGAATTGGGGTTTGCAAACAGCTGTTTCCCTGCCTTGTCCCCCTCCCTTCCAGAGTGAAGCAAGCAAGCTCCAGCTTGTTTAAAAATGTTGGTACAAAGAGGTGACAAACAGCTAGGTTTGCTTTTGTTTCCTCCCACAGTCACAGGTATGCTGGCTTGCAGGCTCACAACTGCTCTTAACATCAAGCCTGTCAGCATTACAGAAAAAACACCAAATTATTTTATAGCTAAGAGGAGATGATCTTTAAACATAAGGACAGGCACTGCTTATTATGGTCAATTAAGCAATGTCAATGTCCACCTGGAGATGACTGTGGAACTTACAGAACATGGAAAAGCAAGGGTAACAGTTTTTCCCCTTACACACTTTCTAAGGAAACTCCTCAGCACAAAGATACCCAAGGAGAAAGAATATAAAGCAGAGAAGAAAGTTGTGCTTACTCACTATCTGTAATACAAGAATGAAAAGAAAGTTCAAGAACAGGTTCCAGCAGGAGGGAGTAGCTCTTCACACAATGCATCCTCTGAAGCTCCTTCCCACATGTTATCATGGAGGAAAAGAGTTCACATGAGTTCAGAAAGTAATTGATAAGTTTATGGAGAAAAAGAATCACTATTAAACAAATATCACCCAAGCAGCTGCTCACTGGAGCCTAAGAGTTTATCATGAGTTTCTTCTAGTCTTCCACTCCTCCGCAGGCATCCCACCTGTGACCACAGAGCCAGACCCACCTTTGGTCTGACTCAATACAGCCATTTGTAACACTGAGAATCACTTACTCCACAGAAATTTGGGATTTTTTTTTTCCAGGGAGAAATACTATGAAGAGCAAGTAATATCTCCAAGCAGCCAAGGTGGCCGGCCAAGTCAGATCTATGGTCCAGCCCCAGTCGAGGTTATGACTCTCACAGTACTTGAGCTTTAGGGCTGCTCTTGCTCAGCACACTGCTCTTCTCGTACAGGAACAATTAAGAGATATACAAAGACCTACGAAGTCCCAGCACTCCCAGTGTAGAGCAAATGCCTTAAGGGAGTTTAAAAACACACTTCCAAGGCATCCTATCATCTCTTGCAACACTTAAACTACCAAGAACATCACATGACAAGCAGAGAGCCAAGTCATTTGCAAAGCTTCTTAGAAGCCCAACCACAACCTTTTCCTTCCAGCATCACTGAACCAGCCTGCCAGATCACATCTTGCCCAGAGTGTTTTAGAGCTGCCCCACGACAGAAAATCTAAACTTCCTTCCAGAAAGCTGGATCTAGAAGAGCCCACAGACTGGCCAACCTGCATACACACAGATCATTTGGGGGTGCTCCCAGCACTGAGCTCTTTGACATCCTGCCACAGAAGACTTAAATGGCCAACCTAGCAAGCTTGCTTTTTTTTAAGCCAGCCTTAAATTGCTGCATCAACCACATGCTGATTTGCATTAGAGTAGGAAAAGTAGTCACAGAACCCAGTGATACTTTGCTGCCTCTGTCCTTAAAAAGCTGCTCTCGGTTCTTCAAAGCACAGTGCTACAGACATGGAAGTCTGAGGGTCACAAAGTGGGACTCCAGTGCTCTAAGACTCACCTACCTCTAGTTAAACACAAGCTGAGTAAGTTACTAATCACAAGTCCCCCCCTCCACAGACCCAAAGAGACCAAAAGCTTTAGCCTGATGCTCACAACATCATTTAAGATAGGAGTGTTTGCACATGGCATTGAGCAGAAGTGGGGATTACTCAGAGCTAAAACATAAAGGAATGGGTAACTCCTTAGAACCTTCTTGCAGGAGCCACTATCTCTACCTGGAGAAGCTGAAGCAGAAGAGAACCCAAGCAAAAACACAGACCCAACATGTTTACAGACAAAGATGAAACAAAACTAAACCTTGGATAACTCAAGTTAAATGCTTACCACACCAGAGACAAAGGCAGCCACACAGCTGATTCTGATCTTGCAAAAAGAAATGATTAACTGCCATGCAACTGTTCCTGGTTTCTCCCGATTAAAGGGACAGCAGCTCACTCCTGTCTGATCAGGCTGCAGAGAGAGCACAAACATTTTCCCAGCACAAGTAACACCTGTGGCCAAAACCAAAATAATTTCAACTGTCCAGTCCTTCACAAGCGATTCTCTACAGGCTTAGACTCAGCCTCTGTCCTACACCTTAGCTTTGACTAATTTAGCCAGAAGATGCAAACTACACAAGCTGCACTTTATTCTGTTTTCTACCCACTCAACACCTGATCTCTTCAGGTGCTACCAACCCTAGTTTTCCTAACGAGGAACACCTGCTGAGCAGCACAGGTCAAAGAATTTGTGAACAGTTACAACAGCACACCGATCTGCAACAATCCTAACTAAATCAAGAGGAATTTGTTATACAATCATGTCCCTTCAGATCCACCAAGATAGTCGTCTGCAATGTTTTGGCCAGTCTAGCAACTGAACCAGAACTGTGTCGGTGCATGGTACAACACCAGGTCACAGCCAGGAATAAACAAACACGACTAAGCCTCTTGGGCAATCAGGTGACTATCAAGTATCAAGAAACCAATCTCTTCACACTGCAGTCACTCAATGAACAGGACCAATATAAAGGAGCAGTTGTAAAAGAAAAACATCCACAAACCCTCCCCCGCCATACACACTGCAAAAGACCAGCAGTCTGCAAGGCAGCGAGCAACTAACCTCAGAACTACAAAGCCCACACAAGCAAAGAGACACCTTAATTCCTGGAGCAGAAGAACTCTAGGTTCAAACTGAGGATTATAAAATGGTTTAGACAACTTCTAAAAGTCTCCGTTCTTTTAGTATGGGATATTTGCAGAACTCACATTAGTGAGGTAAGAGTTCAGTAGTACCACAAGTAAGGTGATGCTCACTGACACTGTAGGATCCCACAGTCCTGCAACACAAGGAAATCAACTCACTGAATTCACAGTCCTCAGCCTTACTTAGGAGACAACAGCCATGTACTTTGCAGTGACACCTGCCCCCACCTTTGAGCAGAATAGATTAAATGAAGTAAAACAGATTAACAAGGAGCATATTTCTCTATAAGCAGCATCTCATGCAGCCCTGTAAAACTCATGTATTACTCTTGTTAGTAATACAAATCTATTAAACTGCTAGAGAACGCCTCTCCTCAGAAGTTGCAAGAGAGTCAGGAATTAAATCCATTAAAATCAACCCCTTTGTATAACCTAGAGATCACAACTGTTTTCTGTCTAAACTTACAATACCGAATGGCTGGAAGTAGCCAAGACCAAACCTTCCTAAAAGAAAAACTCACTTGGAGATACCTGGTAGGCCTTGCATGGAAAGGCTCCACATCAGGAGGGAAAGGGGGAAGAGGCTGCATTCCTCAGCCACCCAGAACACATCACGGATCCAAACAGCTCCTTAAGCAGCACCAGAAGCATTTGGCAGCTAACAGAGATGAAGCACAAAGGTGAGTCGGGCATTGCATTTGTATTGCAAGGACTATTTACTCATTGCAAGTCATGCTGCAAGATGTGGTGTGCTGCTGTCTACAAGGTGTCTCATGATATTTGACAGACGGGCACAGAAAAACCTGCAGCACCTTCAGGAACATCAGAAACAGAGGTTCAGTCTTCAACATGATGTTTAGAACTTCAGTAGGGATGGTTTATTATTTTCAAGTGACACGGAAACCAACTTGTTTGTTGCTCTGACTTCATTGAAGATCTAGAATAAACTATCAGATGTCAGTTACGGCCATTGGGGCACAGAGTGAACCCAGAAAACTGCGCCCATCCTCTATCAGCAGTACTGCCCTTTCCAGCCAAGGGGGACTCGTCAGTTCTTCTTGATCAGAAGATTTACAGCCTCGGTGCCAACAAGTGATGGAGAAGGCTACTGCTTATGTTTCCAGAAATCCTCTTTACAGAAAGCAAGGGGCATCACGTTTTGTGTTTAAAGGCAGTAGCAATAAGTATAGGTGTTGCAACCCTGCAAGTTGCAAACTGCCTGACTGCAATAAGAAGATCATTTAAGTACAGTGACTTCAGCAGAAAGCAGCCTAGACTTCCCTTTAACCCTTCCTTGGTGTCTGCAAGTTATTATTTCTGTAAAGGATATTCCAACGTTAAGCCCTGTAGTTTATTTGTTCATTTTAAGCCTGAGAAGCATGACATCCACGCACCAACTTAACAGAAGTTTAGCTTCCTCTCTGCCTGCGTACCTTCAGGTACCTCCGCTTCACCACTACAGAAACAAATTGCTAGATAAAATTAATCCAGTTTCTCTTCCAGGCCCATCACCTTTTCTGGAAGGCAGTGTAACATGTTTTAGGAGAGGGGTAAAGAAATAAAATACGACAGCTCTTGAATAAGCAGCTCTCTAGAGAGCTAACAAGTACACCCTAAAGCATACTTACAGCATCCCCCTAAGAACCCCCACTGCAAGCGTAACTGCAATTCTTTATCGCAAGCACAACTGCAATTCTTTATCGCTATCCAGTCTTTAAAATCCACGCAAGCCTTCGCTCCGAGTTACACCAGCACCGCGGCGCTCCGGGGTTAACCGCAGCACAGCAGCTACGGCCTTTTCCCCCCACGTACTCCAGCAACCCGCTCCCCAAGTTCCCAAAACCCAACCCCACGCCTCCTTCCCCCCCTCTGATACCGAACGAGGCCTCTGACCGCCGGCAGCACCGGCCCGGCCCGAGGAGCGGCCCACCCCCGGGGCCGGGGCAGCCGGGGCCGGCCAGCCAGGCTCCTCCGCCTGCAGGAAGGCGCCGCCGGTGCCCGACTCCCCCCACAGCAACGGCTCCCGGCCTTGCTGGCCCTGCCCCACCGCCCGCCGGCCCGGTCACTCAGTCAGTCAGTCAGTCCGTCCGTCCGTCCCGGCCCCGCTGCGGCCTGCCGCCCCCGGGGGGACCGCAGACAGAGCCGCTCGCTTGAGGGCAACAGGCGACCCTCCGGCGGCTCTCCCGAGGGCCCGGCCCCCCCGCAGAAGCCCAGCCCGCGGCCCCGCCGCCGCTCACCGGCCGCCGCGGCAGGAGGGAGCGCTCGCTGGGCGCCGCCGCCCGCCGCGCTCGTTAACCGCCCCCCGGCACCGGGCCGCCGCGACGCGTTTCCGGCGGGGGCGGTGCTGCGCGGGCCGCCGGGAATTGTAGTCCCCGCCGCGCGGTGCTTGCCGGGAGCTGTAGTCCGGCGGCCATGGCGGAGGAGGGCGAGAGGAAGGCTGCGCTGGAGACGGTGCGTGAGTGCGGCCGCCCGGCTGAGGGGGACGGGGCAGGGGTCGGCCCTGCTCGGCCGGCAGGCGCTGAGGGGCTGCTCTCCCCTGGCAGCGGCAGCCGGCGCCTCCTCGGGCCTGGCGGGGCCCGGCTCAGCGGCGGGGACCCCTCAGCACGGGCCCGCTGAGGAGGGGTGTTGCGGCGTTGGCGTCGGGATAAATCGCGACAGTGAGGATAGATCCAAGGGACGGCCGCCTCCGCAGGTCGCCCTCGGCCGCATCCCCGGGCTGGTGCTTCATCCCGGGAGCGGGAGACGGCAAAGCTCCCTTTGCAAAGCGGCCCCATGCTGCGGCCCGCCTGCGTGACAGCCTTTCCTCATACCCGAGCCCACATCCTCCTCAGTGCCACCCCTCCCAGCCCCGCGCAGCCCTGCCCGGCTTTTTTCAACCCGTAAACCCGCTTGGTTTTACCTGGCATGGAGCGGCTGCTCTGTTGCAGTGTCTGTGAACAGCAGAGGGAGAAAGAAGCGGAGGAAAGCGAGCAGTGTTTCCTGAAATAGGAGGGACAGACAGGAATGTGCCTTTTAGTTGAGTTTCTGGAAGTTTAGGTGTTTGAGATTGTCGTGTGGGGAACAGAAGCAGCTAGGGGTCGGGACTAACCTGTTTTAAAACTAGTTGGGACTAACATTTTCTAAAACAAGCCTTGCTTTTTAAGGATGAATTGCTCAGCACTGCATAACACCAGGCCTTGGGCGGCTTTGCCCGTTAGCCGTAGGCCCCGGCAGCGTGCCTCGTCTCCTCTCATACACCCGTTTCAGGTCGCTGAGCCCTCTGGCAGGAGTTTATGGACCCTCTTTCCATCTCCAGCACCCGCTGCAGGCAGCAGAAGGCACTAGATGGCACTGCACCTCACGCTAACAGGGTTGCGGGCTCCCAGCTGGCAGTTACACCAAGACACGGTGACAGGGAGAGCTGGCGCAGGACCGTCGGGTGCTCCGTGCGCCAGTCTGTCTGTCAGTGGAAAACGAGGGGAGCTGAGGACCAGGACAGCCATACAGGAGAAACAAGTGGGCTCTGTAAGTTGCCTGGTTTTAAAAGCTGCCTTTAGGGAAGGCTTAATACAATGGTTTTCCATAGTCTCTCAATCGACAGCCCCTAAACTTTTCCTAATGGCACAACAGACCCTACAGTCTCTTAGCAATAGTCTGGCTTCTGCTGGTTACCTTTTCCAGGCTCTGTAGAGCCATAGTCTTCTCCCCAGTTGTGCAGGCCACAGGCTGAAAGTCACAATTGCACCAGGAAGCCCAATCCTAGTCCCACAAGTCTGATGTGATGAATGAAATTGATCTTTGAAGAGCTGCACTTCCTAGAGAGGCCCTTGGCAAACCAGCAGATTCCTCTGTGAGGAATGCCGTACCATGCAGAAAACAGGAGGACGCATAGAAAGCGATCCCGGCTCGTGAAGACCAGCAAAGGACTATGTATTCTGACATAAAAGACAAGTTATGCGTAAACTGCAGTGAGTGTAGGAAAAAGCGAGTTGTAGAACTGTTCCCTACCTGCTTCATATCTAGCTGATCCCATTTATCTCAGCGCTGTGCTAATGTATCCGCCACAGCACTACCTAGGCACCAAATACAACATTAAATAATTCATCATCATAAATCACAGCCCCTCTAAGCAGGAGAGCTTCTGGATGATGTGAGATTGCAGCTCTTAGGCTTGCGTAGCCGGTAGAGGAGGAGGGTGTCCGATGCGTGGGTGGCTGGGTGGCAGGGGCTATATCCTGACCTTGCTGGGAGGGTGTACCCCGGATCATCTTGGAGGAGGTGCAGGCTTTTCTGTCTCTGTTGTCTCTGAGGGGCTCAAGTGAATTTGATCAATCCTAAAGCTGCCTCGAGATCTCATCAGCTTTTCCTTCTGCCTCTACCATAATACAAGAGCAAGGACAATTTGGTAAAGAGACTAGCACACCTCTTAGACTTACACACCTCTTTGGTGTGTAACCGAAGAGGAAAAACTCCAGTCGAGCAGAATTCCCTACTCCAGGGCATTGGCTTTTTTTACAAATTGGTTCATAGGAGAAAAAGTTTTATAGTGATGAATAGTTTGATACCTGGACACCTCAGAAATGAGACTCAGAAACACTGAGAAATCTCAGCCTTCTGCCTCAGGGCACCGACCCGATCGCTGCAGGGACCAGGGAGGAACCTGTCCTTCAGGGGAATGTGTGGGTTTTCCTCGGAAGCATCGGACAGCCTCTGTGCTAGAGGTGAGATACCTGACTAGGTGGGCCAATGGCTTGATGAGAAGCAGTGAAGCTTATGGTCCTGCTGAGATCCAGAATTGTATCCGAGGATACTCCACAGGAAAGAGGAGAGAGAAATTCAGTCTCTGTGAAGCAGACAGGTTCAGCACAATGTGTTCCTTACAGCTGCGTGAAAGAGCCGTGCTCTGGCTTTCATCTGCCAGATCAATGCACTGGCTACTTGCGCTGTGCTGAGGAGGCAGGGACAGCTTAAATTCATTGGGTTGCTGCTCTGAGGCACTTGCTGCAGCTCCACAAGCTGGCCCAGCCACCATGCCAGAGATGCGTCTGTCCCTTCCTTCCTATGCCTACATGCTCCTTCAGCTCTGGGAAGGAATCTGAAGTCATGGCAACTCCCAGCACTGCATGTTAAACTCCCATTATCCTATTTTTCAAATAATTTTTATGCAACATTTGTAGCTCAGCTGTAAATATTTGCTCTCTGTCTGGAAAAGCATCTCTTTGCCCCCGTGTGTGCAGAGCTACACCTGAGCTAAGGTGTAACTCCCATCGTGTGAACAAATTGCAAGCGCGTCACTGTCCCCATGACTCAGAGCTGTACCTGTCTTGTGGGGGTGAGGGGGCCACTTGGGATTTTGGCACCTGGGCACACTTCTAACCCTGTGACTGCATGCAGGGAGCAAACTGGGGGCCAGGCGACCCGTCCTGGCATGCGGGTGCCTCCTGAGTTAGTCTACTCTTGTTCGAGCCTGTAGTCTTTGGAAAACACAAGCTCTTGAGTATGACTGGTGCTAATAATTTTAATAAATACTTCCTTGCAAGTCCTCAGAATGGGAGAGACTGAGGCCAGTAGCTGCTTCTGGGAAGAGGGAGGAGGGTGCTGGGTCTAGCAAGCAGGAGAGCAGGGAGGGCGTCTCATTCGTGCCGCTAGCTGCCCGAGTGACCTGTGTCAAATCACTTAAACACTTTCGTTCCACACCGAGGGAAGGTGTTTTTGCCACTCACTGCCTTATTTTAATCACCAGCAAGACTTACCGCTTTGCTTGTGGATTGCAAGATGCTAGGAGGTGAGGGAGAGCCTGTCAGTCCAATATCCCCATTGTTGATGTAATGTTGCTTCTGTGATAGCTGGTGCGCAGGGAGCCTGCCCTTGAATTGCGCTGCAGGTCTGGGTGATCTCTTCTTCCGCTGAGATCAGTCTGTGTTTTCCTTCTGAACTGCTGAGTCAATTCCCCATGGTGGCCGTACCTGCAGAAGGAAAAACGGGACTGCTAGGGGGGTATTACTACTCAAGGGGAAGTGTGAGGGGTTATAAAACCCCCGGAATGGTTGAGGATTTGGCTGCAGGCAGGATGCGAAAAGATCAGCGCTTGTCTTAGCCCGGCTCCGCACTTAACCTTGAAACCTCTCTCTGCTGCCGAGAGAGGAAGTGGTTGGGGGCTGTCTGGGCACGTCAGGCTCCACGGTGGCTACGCTGAGCCTGGAGAAAGGTCAGAAGCTCAGCAGCCCTCTGACAGCTAGGCAATTAATTAGGTGACTTGTTGGTTTTGGAGGGGATCCCAAACCCATCTTCTCAGGAAGCATTAGCTGGTAAAGCTCTTTTCGGGCACCTGAGCCAAAAGCAGCAGGAGGAATAGGGGCTGGCTGCTGGCATTGCGGGGTTCATTACATGTGGGGCTCCCCAGCCTCATCCTAAGTGTGTGAATTTGGGGTTACAGCTCCTTTTGTTTTTGAGCTGGGATAAGATTTCCCTGCTGACAGGCAGCATTCCTCCCTGGGGATTTTTTGACTGTCCCTCTCATTCCTGTCTAGCCACGGGCTGGTGGTGGGACCTGGGATCACACCAATCTGAACAGCCACTCCCAGCTTCTTTCCACCATGGGCCCTAAAGCCGCAGCTTGCTTTGGGCTCCTGGTCTCTCCTGTGAAGAGGAAGGATGCACAGGCACTTTGATAACCGGGGAGAGGTGTCTCCGAGGTCTGTAATTTTGCAACTTTCCCTCCGCTGCAAAGGTGCTTTTGGTCACACTGCAGCACCCAAGACATAAGCCATGGAGATGGCCCAGCCAGAACTACAAGCCCTCCCAGTTACTCTGGCGCAGCTGAACACAATAGTTTATTCTTCACCCTAGGGCTAGTGTTCATGACCTCAGAGCACCTTACAGCATCTCTTCTTTCCCCATTTGTGGCAGATCCAGGCAGATGGGACAGATGGAAACTGTGTCACGTTTGTGTTGCACGATGAGGACCACACACTCGGCAACTCCCTCCGATATATGGTCATGAAGAAGTAAGTGGAGCCTCTGTGGTGCTTGGCATCGCTGCGGGTACCTCTGTCTCCTACTCTGGCCTTCTCCTTACTGATCTGCATCTCAGTTGTTGCTGGAAAAAGGCAAATGATCAGAAACTACCTCTTTATATCAGACATGGTGCCAGAGACTCCTTCCCTACTACCTCTCTTCACAGGATTAACTTTTTCCTTGTGCTGTTAGTGTCAGGACCCTGAGAGCACTAATAGGCCTGAATGGGCCTGACCAGCCACACCTGGGGCCTCCACCCACACCCTGCCCATGGGCCCAGGAGCCCCTTTTAAGCTCAGCTCAGGGCTTTCAGTCCTTCCTGAGCTATGTGGTAGGAGTATGGGTCTCCAGCTCAGCCTCTACTGGGCTGTGGACTCCATTCACCTGGATGCTGACCCACGGACTGTCTTCCTGACCTGGCATCAGCCCTTCCTCATCATTGTACGCCGCCTTGGTGATTGCTAAGCAGTCTCTGACCCTCATTAGCCTCAGCTGACCTGACACTGACCTGCAGATTGACTTCCTGGCCTGACCTTGGACCTGCTTCATCCCCACAAACCTGCCAGATGATCTGGACCCTTGGCTGACCCTGGCTACCACCTTTGCACCCACCCTACTTCCCTCGCTTGGGTGCTGTGGGACAGGGCTAGCTAGTGAGGCCTCTGCCCTGTTGGCTGTCTTACCGCTCATGGCTCCCAGCTCCCCATCCCTTAGGGAACAGCCATCCCTCACTGCTCCTTGATGGTTAGTTATGGAGGAAATTTAATGTCTGACATGCAAAAGACTTCTGAATGCCTTATTTAGCCCTGGGTAAAATGATGCACGGCTCTAAGTACATGTGGCCAGGCAGTGTCTATGTCTCCTTCTGGGACAAGCACTGTCAGAAAAGAGGGTAGGAACATCCAGTATTAAGCAAATTGATCATCTTTCATGCTTGCATGGAGATGCAGGAATTGATGCTGGGAGTTAATTATCCTCCTCCCCCCATCAAAATGTACCAATAGGTTCACCCTGGTTGCCCAGTTTTATCGAACTGGGCAGCACTGAGGGTTTGTGAAGATCTACTGGTAAGCCTCAGAAGAATTACAGCAGGAAGTTCAGTGCATCATCTCAAATGACAGTTGCGTTGCAAATGTCATGTGAATTCCTCTGATAAATCACTGTGACCAGAAAAACAGCAGGCTTCTTGCAAAGGGCTGTTCTTTCTGCTAGGCGCACAGATGTTCTACCAACCACCCCAGCTTACGAAGGCAGATGCCATGCAACCTGCAAACCATCTCGGTAAATCCTTGCAGTGCCCTAGACCTGTCAGCCTCTTTTGCTCAGCAGAACTGCAACAGGTTTGTGTCCAGTGAGGTTTCCAAGCATGCAGGATCCCCTGTTTGAACTCTGCAGGCCTGCCAGTGGACCGCTGGTGGTGCCAGGATGGTGCCTACAATCGTGCCAGCCATGTCCTTCCCCTGCAAAGCTCCAGCTGCAGCTCAGAGACAGATGGGGACGTGTGAATAAGGTTACACAGGTAGTTCCCCTTCAGCATGTCCCTCCCATAAGACCCTCAGTCATTTTAGGAACATCCTGAGCCCCAGCAGGTCTGGGGTGGCCTGAGCCTCTGACTTTCCTGAGTTTTGTTGTGGATTGGCCTGGGTTTCACTGCTCTCTTCTCCTCTCTCCCCTCCTGCAGCCCTGATGTGGAGTTCTGTGGCTACTGCATCACGCACCCCTCTGAAAGCAAGATCAACTTCCGGATCCAGACCAGAGGTGTGGGTGTGCACGTTTCCTTTGTGTCCGGGGCCCTTTTTTTGTGTAATTCCCCCTGCTCACGTCAGGTTTCCACCATGAGTCATTTAAATAAAGAAAAGCACTTTTCTCCCTCTTCTCTGCTAGCCACCTGCAACTGCTGTGCCCTGTTGCTCACCTGGAGAGGCTGCTCTGAGCCATTATGCTACAGCTCTTCTGTTTGCCAACTGTAGGGCTGAGCCAGCTGAGGCCCGAGGAGCCCACAGCCTTGCCTGGTCCCAGGTATCTGGCTTGGCTGGCAGCAGGCACCAAACTGTAGTGCTGGGGTAGAGCAGATCTGCTACTCCCTGTCACAGGTGATGGGTGCTCCATCTGCCCCTAAATCAGCACGGGGATTGGAAAGCAAAGCCAAAGTGTGCTGACATATATAGCTGCAATGAGGTAATTTGTTTCTACTTCTCGTTCTCAGCTGTCTTGCAGCTTTGGTCATCAGGCTATGACCCGAAGCTCTTTTGAAAAGCCTCGTCAGTCTGTGCTGTCTTTTGACTTGCCTCCCAAAGAGGACTTTGTTCCCTGATAATAGATAGCACTGACAGCTCTGAGCCTCTTGCAGTCACTCACTCCTCCCAGCACACCAACCCCTTCAGCTCAGTCCCCTACCCTCCATCCAGGCCCTGCAAGCCCCACAGCTTTGTCTGCTGCTTAGAGGGGCAGTGTTATTTCATTCCTTCCTCATGGGGCTGTTCCCTTGCGCATCAGATATGTAGAAGCCCCTTCCTGGAAGCAAGTATCTAGTTTGTGCTTGCTGAATCTTTAATTTCCTGAAAATAATTAGCACTCAGGCTGTTCGCCTTGGGACTAACTGCAGAGTAAGTGTCTCCTGTTCCTGCGCCACAGCCTGGACCACCGCACTGAGCTCAGCTCTCAGGCTGCTGATGGTGGGCTGGCAGGAGGGAAGTGCGTGGGCACATACCTGGTGTAAGAGCGTCTCCCCATTACTGGGACTGCCCTTGGGCATGGTGGTGACGGCCACGCTGCCTCAGAGCGGTGAGGGAGAGGGCTACCAACCCCTTTGGAAGCTGCCTCCCATTTCACTAACACATCTTCTTTCCTGAAGGGGCCATTCCTGCTGTTGAGCCGTTCCGGAAAGGGCTGAATGACCTGATGGGTGTTTGCCAACATGTGCTCAACACCTTTGAGGTGAGACTACTCCTGAAGAGCTCAGGGGCCTTTTCTATCTCTTGGTCTCAGAGGGGAGAGGAATGGGTTGAGACCTGTGTTTGTGGGCACTTTTGATATGAAAAAACCTGATCGTTTTTTCAGACATTCTCTGCCTGACCTGCGGCATGGCCTGGCTTCCTTTCCCTTGGAGTGACTGTAAAGCTCAGTCACTTCTGAAAGTACCTGGAGCTCTGTCAGAGCTTCTCAGGTCCCTCAGCCTTTCCAGGCACTGGACAGAGAAGTTGCAGCACAGACCGGGGTGGTGGCACTGTGGTATTTGGGTCACTCAGATATGTGCTGTTAACATGTGTCCTTTGCTTTTGTTTGCAGAGGAGCATGAAGGAATACAGGGCCCAGAGGGAGGAAGAGATGCAGTAGTATTTGGGGATGGCAGTCCCCATGGATGTGTGTAACGTCTGTGTTGAATTCCCTGTGTTGAGAGTTTTTGTTTGGTTGGATTTTTTTATGACCACTTTGCAAACCTGTATTTTCTCTAATAATAAAGTTTATGAGGTGACACTGCATTCGGCTCAACATGGGTATGGAAAATGACAGCTAGAAGGCAGCTCTTTCACTCTTCCATCTTATTTCTTTCCCTCTCCAAGTGTCGTTGCTGTTTCCTGCCCGGGATTTTCAGATCACAGAGTTTGCAGGTAGTCTGGTGCACAGAATTAGTCTGCCCCGGAGTCCACAGGGAGCAAAGGGGTTCAGTGCTGTGTAAAATCAAACTTTTAGAGAGGCAGCACCCTCTCTCAATTTAAATCTTTCTGTTACTGGCACCAGTGCAGTTGATTTCAGCAGATATGGCCAGCCTTCCCTTTTAAACAGATCACTATAAAATGATACTTTGCTCATTTGGGGGGTGAGATGAGTAAAAAACCACTTGCCTTTTCTTAACCCCCTGAAGAATGCAGACAAAGGCAAGCCCAGACCACTCCTTGTGAGCAGGTTTAAAGGGTACAACACTGAAACCTTGGCCTTGTTCGATCTGCTGGCAGCTAGCCAAGTGAAAGCCTTTTGTTTGGTGTAATGTGGCATGAAATTGCAGGGGTTTTTCTGCTCCATGCCGGGTGTAGAATTGTGAACCTTTCCGGTTTGCTCTGCGCAGGGGGGGCATCGCTTGTCTCTTCAGTGAAGGTCTGCAGTTACCAAAGGAACCTGCTGACACTCAATTAAGTATTTAGCAGACTTTGCAGACCCCCTGCTGCTTAATAAGAAACACCCAGAGATTTTCCTTTCAAACACCAACATGTTTTATTAACATACAGAGGAATAAGAGGGAGGATATAAAATGTCAGGTTTTCTCTGTAAAATCATTCTTTCAAATACGAATTGACAGACTTGGTCTCTGACAGGCTGGCGGTGGGTTTCTGTTTGCAGGCATTAGGGCAAGAAGCCAGCTGAGCTCTACATTTCATAACAAGGCTCCTTTGCCTCTCAGTTTGCTGCAATGGATTCATCCTGTCCATGCCAACATGGTCCCACACCTGTAGTGGGCAGCTGCTGGGGCTTTGCTTTGGGCTAATCCTGTCTGGCCTGGTTTCTTCATGCTGAAACCTGTGGGTGGTTAAAGCATGCTTTCACATAGGGCTTGGGGCACAGCAGGGGAGAGGGGCTACTTGCTCCTAGTGTTCCACCCTGCTGTGTAGGAGCAAGCACAGGCCTGGGGACTTTCTGGTTGGAGAATTCCCCAGCCCAAGCAAGAGGGAGATATAAAAAAGCTGGAAAGCAGTTTCCCCAGGGCAGGGGGGGAGAGGGTGAAGGGGTGAATAAGCCAGGAGCTGACTAATGCACCTGAGCTCAATCTAAGCCCAGGTGTCATGGAGAATATTTATCAGGTCTTGAAATGCAGCTGGTCATTGACCTGCTGGTTACTTCCTCCAGCACCCAGGGGATGCTAGGGGCCAGTTGCATGTTGGCTGGGCTGCAAGGACCACTCTATTTCTGGACCTTCTCTGCCCAGGAAGCAAAGGTAGGATGTGCATGCTCGTAACTGTACAGCTCTCCCCTGTGAAGGGCAATAGGAGCTGGCAGCAGGGAGCTGTCTTTGCATTTGCATTTCTGTGAGCAGCTAAAACCAGGCTGCATGTGTGCTCCTTTTCTGATAGTCATTACTTTCCCTTTGAGCTGCAGCTTGCTGGTCCTGGTCTTGGTTGTAGCCTAAGGGAGACCTTCTAGGGATGGGAAGGTGCTATTTGGATGCCAGTGCAATAGAAGAGTTTTAAAAGGGTACTGTTTCCTGCTGATATCTCAGTTTTCTTCTCCTCTCCCTCCTCCCTCACACTTGGTCAAACTTTAGGATGTTGGTTTTAATAGAAGATGTCTGGGAGGAAAACACAAGGGGAAAGCTATACCAAAGGAGGATGGAGTCCCTGTTAAACAGACCTGCAGCAAGCGATAGCAATGTCCAGAGCTGGGATGAATTCATGTCAGTCTGTTTGTTGCAATATTAATAATGTGCAGATTAATAATGTGAGACTGGTTTTGAACCATTTAAGGCTAAAATGTTGATCTGAGTGTAGCTGCTAATGCAGATATGATTAAATCTGCTCTTGGAGCATAAAAAGAGATGTTAGCCACTTGGGGCCCAGGAGGTTAAGTAAGGTAAAAAGATTCCCCTGTGTGCCTGTAATTGGTATCTGTCTTGTGAATATTAGCAGGTCCTGGCTGTTCTGCCTGTCCTTATGAGAGGATCGTGGCTCTTCAGTGTTTGGGATGCTGCTCCCTATGGCATTACCAAAGGTCACTACTGGGAAATTGTCAAGATGCTTCAATCTTCACTGAACTGAATGGGAGCTGTGTGTTTAAATATGCTAGTTCCCATGCACTCTGCAAGCAAAAGGCAGAACAACCCTTGCTCAGCTGCTGGCAGGCGCTTGACTGCATGCTTTGCTCTTGCTTTAACACGATATGGCTGACTTTTACCAGTTGGGACCAACTTTATTTTGCAGCAAGGATTATGGCAACAGCCAGGGCCAGGTCTATAGCTTTAAGCTCCTAAGCTGCTTTCTTTCTGTGCTATTTCACTTTTTTGGTGCTTGTGGCTTCTCTGCTAGGAGGACATGCGGAGCTTGATGCTCTCTCCTGCTTCTTTGAGGAACTGAGTGCATTTTAGCTGGTTCCTGTGTCCCCAGGGTATTTCAGTCCTCTAGAGAACAGTATCTCCCTCCCCTGTGTCCTGGTACAATGAGCTGGTGTCCACATCCCTCCTGGGTCTGGAATGATCTTGTTTCTAAAGAAAGCTGCTTCTCCTGACTCTCTGCCCAAGGGATCCTGTCTTCTGACAACTCCCGTTCATTTGGCATTATTTCTTTTTAATTAAGGGCAGCCCTGTGACTGGTGTTTCAGGGTCAGGTTGGAACAAAATACCTGAAAACTGGTGCCTGGGCTAGCAGAGGGGCAAGGCGGGCCCCTCTCACCTGTGCCAGGAGGGCAGAGGTGGACAGGACGGAGGAAGTCACATTCCTTGCATGCTCATCCTCAGCCTGTCTCCAGTGCTGATTTGGGGCTGAAGCTGGCCCTGCTCAGTGCATCTATTGGCCTTGAATTACCTACTGTGACCCAGAGTTACCAGCTTTACCTGACAGATCTCCAGATCTGACCCACAGCATCCTCTGCTCACTAGAGTTGTCAGCTTTCTCCAGGTAGTCCAGGCTATAAGGGCACTGACCCAAATCAGCCCCCAGCAAGCAAGTCCCCTGCTTACACAGTGTTTCTCACCTATGTGACTCCTGTGGTGGGGTCCCCACGAGTCAGGGCTACACTCCAGGCCTGTGCAATGCATCGAGGACCCCAAGAAAGATGTTGGCTCAGCCTGTGACCAAGGCACCAGCCGTTTCAGGCGAGTGGGAGGGAAACTGTAGCCATAGGGTCAGAGCATCCCAGTTAGCTGCTAGCATCCTAAGTACTGCCTGTTAGGGGACTTCTTTCCCTGACAAGTGATCTGACACCTCCACGGACCTCCCCATTGCGTGGCCCAACAAGCAGACCCTTGTTTGAAGGTGATGAGAGGTTTGTAATTAGTGGAAAACCCCTGGTGATGCACGTGGCAGCAGATGAAAAGGTCAGCGCATCCCATCTGTCTCTTCCCACCCTCCCTTCCAGCCACCGGCACTGCGCAGCTGCCTTGGCACCTCCTGAGCCCGCCACACCCAGAGCTCGGATGAGTGCGTGAGTTTTGGGGAGTACCAACAGAGATGCAATGGTGGAGATGTTAACCTGAAGCCAATCACTCCATAGTGGCTGCTTGCAAGCCGGCAGGGCAGGCCCTGGTGGGTAGGAGAGGGCCAGCCTCACCCTGGCAGGAGACCACCGAGGAGCTGGGCCGTCTGGAACTGAGTTTGCCACAATTTGGGGTAGGGCAGAATTTGAGTGAGACATTGCATTAGGCTCGATGTGCCACTGGCTTACCCACTGCTACGTCCTTGGAGTGGTATGAGGTGTTGATTTGAAGTCACAGAATCCATTTGCCTGTAAATGTGGACAAATACAGAAATACATAGAATTCAGATTTTTTTTATAAGCACAATCATTAAAAAATATCCTTCTACTAAGATGTCTGTGCTGGAACATTTCAGTCTTTATCAGTTTTCTCTGTTGACTTCATTTGTCCACCAACAGCCAGCTCTAGCGCAGAGCACAGCAGCAGCGCTGGGAAATATAGACAAATCTGCTCTAGTGGGTAGGTAAGTTTATAGCAAATGTGCTGGCCTTAGATATTCCTCAGTCTTCCTGTTTTCGTTGAAACCCGTTTGTCTTTCAGATATGTGATTTGTTTGTAGAACATTTGCACTTCAGTGAAAGCTAAGCTAAAAAAAACCCAACACCTGGAAAATGTTTTGCTTTACTTGCAGGTCTTTTCTCCCTTTTTCCTCTCTCTTTTTTTCCATGACAAGATGAAAAGGGGAAAGAAGAGAGAGAGAGAGAGGTAAGAGAGAAGAAAAAACCAACAGAAAAATCATCAAAAACTTGGTAACTACAACTTTCTCATAGGCTTTCTTAAAGTTTTGGCAAGAGATGCAAGCATTATTTTTTTAGAAAAACATGCTGGAAAAACCTTGGGGATTAATTATTTTAAACAGTAAATTTATGAAAGCTCTTTGCCATATTTCAGTTAGCTCCAGTGGCTCTTTCAGCTGAGATCAGACCTTTCCCATTGCCTTTTCCACCTCAGTTTGACCATGAGGATGAGCATCTCTGTCCCCCTTACAAATGGCATGAGCCTTGGTGTCATGGTGCTGTAGCCAAGACACATCGGGGTCCAGCCCCACTGCCTGATTGGAGCTCGGCCTTGTTGGCAGGGGGAAGACGAACTACAGGCATCAAAATGCAGGGCACCCCTTTTTTCCCTTCAGAGCTGTGGTCTTGCAGGAGATCCTCCTCCCAGGAGCCAGTGGCTGAAGGAGGCTGTGGACTTTACAGCTGCTGAAGACCGTGGATCAAGGCTGGATGCTTTTCTGGAAGGGCACATCTCCTGGATCCTCTCCCTTGCATCCTACATCAGGGAGAGAATTGGCTGCTTCCAGGTTACGCAGGGGGTTGGAGAGGTGAGGGCTGGTTCCTTGGTCCCAGCCTCATCCAGATTCGAGCCATCTCTGCCTTCCCTTTCCTGGGCTTACAAACTCTTCCCTGGAAAGACAGCCCCTTGGGCCAGCACCAGCGCCTGGCTAGCCAGGAGCTCATCTGTCCCTGGGGAGGGGGAAGCTGGAGCAGACGGTTTGGCTGGATGCTGCCACTAGCTTCTGCCAAGGACACCTGGTCCCCTAAGCTGTGCAGTCCCGTATAACCACTTTCTTGTGCCATACACAGGTGAGGTGAACGTCATCCCTGGGTGGGGAGCCTGGGGCAGATTTCCCAGGAAAAGGTAAAGAGGAGGGGGGCTGTTGGGGCTCCCCAGGTCAGGTTGGTCACACAATGAAGCCAAGTTACTGCCCATCTCTCCCTACCGTGAACAGGAGGAGATTTCAGGCCACTGATGGTCTACCAGACATGCATGGTGCCTGGATCTCATCCTGGCTCTCTGCCCAGGGACAAACTCCCAGCAACAGAGGGAGGTGATAAGGGATGCTATCAAAGCTTTTTTTTTTTTGGCTTTTTCAGCTGGAAATTGTCACTCATGGTCCTCTCCCTCTCCTCCTCATCCCACATCCATCTCAAAGTGACCACATCTCAACCTTCCTTCCCTTTTGACACACATCTCCCCACCCCACGTTTCCACCCGAGACAAACTGTTGTCGCTTGGTTTTCCTGCAAGGAAATGAAAAATCCTCCAAGGATCTGAATCCCCTTCCCCCTCCTCCAGAGGCGACTTGGACCAGAGGATGGATCGGCGTGGTTCAGAGGCTGTGCTCGGAGCTAGTCCCAGGGGTCCGTGAAATGGTGCAGCTCCTTCCAGGTTGGTTACGACATGAAGGCAAAAATGATTCAGGCCCAGCCAGGAAACGGCCGTGTGAGAGAAATGGAGGGGTCCTGCCGTCTTGGCACAGTGCCTTCTCCTCTTGGCCCCGCGGGTGGCACGGCTTTAGGAAGAGCTGTACTTGTTACTCAAGCGGGAGCTGCTCCGGTCCAGCCCAAGCTCCTGCCCATTGGCTTTCCACTTCCCAACAGAGCCCTTCTCATCTGTCGGCGTGATGCTCAGAGCTGGTCTCTGGCACCAGCAGCACAGGCAGGACTGCAAGGAGACAAGAGGGTGGAGAGAGAGAGAAAGGTTACAAGCGTGGGCAACAGGGCAAAAGAGCAGGAAACGTTCCCTTATTGATGTTGGCAAGTCAACCTGCACCGTGCCAGGCTGGGAATCGCAGCCTGAACTTCTGAGCCTTGCTGTCCTGCAGATCTGCTGGGAGCAGGTTTTCCAAGATAGGGCTGGTGTGGATTGGAAATGAAGATACCGAAATCTTGGGTGCCTTTTGCAGTTGTGTTTTCTTGTCCTTGGGGGACAGAAAATACTAGTAATGCTTAGCTGGGCTCAACTCTTCTTTTTGCTACAGCAGCTGGGAGGTGATTCCATCCCACCCCACCCCCTTCCTTTCTCAGGGCTCCACAGCTCCTGAAAATTCTCTCCTAATAACTTGGGCTTGAAGTTTAAAGCAGCCTCAGTCCCTGGTCTAATGGTTTGTGGTGTTACTTCTGATCCAGAATGACAGGGACTTGGGCTTGTCCTAGGTCCTGCACTGGCAAAAGCCTCCCCATAGCAGGGCAGTGAGCTCTAGTGTACTTGAGGCTGGGAAGAGAGGCACCTAGCAGGGGGGAAATCTGGGAGGAGAAATATGATCAGTATATGAGCAAATAGGGGAATCCTGTGGGCTGCTGGCAGCCCCGCCACGTCCCTGATGGGGCATTTGTCTGGGAGCCAGGAGCTACAAGGTCCAGAGCTGTCTCTGCTGCTGCTTGCTGGGTTTGTTTGCCAAACCACTCTCCACCTTTCCCCTCATCTTGTAAGCACAGAAGTCCACTGCAATGGGGGTGCCTCTGGCTGCACCGTGCCTGGTCCATGGGAGCTTGTGTCCCTGGGACCGGTGTCTGGGAATGGTCACCATAGCCAGGAGCTCTGGAGGGGTCAACCCTACCTGGAAGCAGTTCTTGAATTTCCGGCTGACAAAGTAGAGAGCCACAGGGTTGATGCAGGAGTTGAGGGAGGCCATGTTGATCCCGAAGTAATCCATCACTAGGAGGAAACTGAGGCGGGAGGGGAGAGAAGAGGGTGGACGTGTTGGAAGCTCACTGAGCGGAGAACTGAGGGAGGGTTTCCAAACTGCCTGGTCTGGGAACCTGCTTCCACGGAGGGCCAGTGACTGATAACATAGAGGTGAGCACAAAACAGCCCCTCCTGCAGTTGGGCAATTGCCCAACACCTCATACGAGGAGCATTTCCTGAGGAAACCAAAAGCATGAGATCTGATTTCCCCTGGTGACTTTGGTGTTCTCAGACTCAAGCACAGTAGCAGTCTCTGGCCTGAACTGGATTTTGGCATGATGGGTAAAGAGGAGAGGGGAAGACAGGCACCTACCAAGTGGCAGAAAGTGTGCACAGCCCTCAGACATGATGCAGTCCCTTTAGCCCTGCAGGGAATGTTTCTCTGCCCAGGAGACCTCTTTAACCCATAGCTTTATAGAGACATTTCAAAACTTAATTTCTTCTGTTCTTATGGTCCCCCACACCCTTTCTTTGTGCCTATCAGGAGAGCAATGCCATCTAGAGAGGAGCTATTGAAACCAGGTGTTTGGAAGGCAACTCCACCAGCCTGCAATGAGCCCAGCAGAGCCTCTGCCAGTGCCCGCAGGAGCTTCCAGCACGGTCCCCTCCTGCTGATGCCCCTACCTGAGCAGTTCACATCTATTGGGGTCCATCTGGTCATAGATGGTCTTCTTGAGGATGCGGCTGAGGTGGAGTGGCAGCCAGCAGAGTGCAAAGATCACCACGAGGCAGAACACAGTCTTGGCCACTTCCCGGCGCTGTGAAAAGAAGGTGGGCAGGACAGAAGGGATGGTTCGGCTGAGCATGGAGAGCGGGTGGAGCAAAGCACCATCTCCCCTTGCTGAGCAAGGGCCCTTCAAGTAATTTCTGTAATCTGATGACAGCTGGGCACCCCTTTTGAGTCCAGAGCACAACCTGCAGGTCCCAACTCCTGCATCATGAGGAGGACCCTGAGATCCAGGCTGCGGAAAGGGGTAGGGTACCAGCAGCACAATATGGACCAGAATCCTTCACTCCCCACCATTGCTCCTGGTGACTTTGCTGGGGTGACGCTCCCTGGGACATGGGAGCCTCCTCCATCCACCCAGGATTGGGTGGAGGATGGATCCATCCATCCATTCTCCACATTCCACCCACACTATATTATTGTGACAACCAGCTGGTCTGCCTCAAGGGATCATTCTGCAAAGTGTGGGAGGGGACAGTAAACTATTCTTTTCCCTGCACCCCTTGTCTGTGATACGGCACATTCAGCATTTGGTCCAGTTTGGTGTGACCTGGGCTGGCACAGCACAGCCAGAGATAAATGGCCATAAGAAATTGAAAATCAAGCTGGTCCATGGCCATAAGGCTAGTGGTTTGGGTTGTCGCTGAGACTGGAGATCGTAGAGTTGAAGGCCCATCTCCCTGGTTTAATTCATGCATCTGCATCAATGTGCCAATATCTGTTGGCCGCTGTGCAGCTACATCAGCTCACACGTGTCCTTTACAGGGACCGGTGCACGTTCTCCTCTTTGACAGCGCTCCCTCGCGTTTGGGAAATATCAGAGTTTCTGCCCTCCTGGTTTTCTTACCCGTTTCATGTGGTCATTCAGAGCAATTCTCATGCCGTTTCTCTTGCTCAACATCTCGCATGACATGAGGGTGTAGAAGATGCCAGTGCATACCAAGGGGAGGCAGAAATAGAAGCCGAAAAGCCACCAGTCCTTCACATCACGGTAGAACTGCATGCAAAAGAAAGAGCAACTGGAAACTGAGGAAAGCAGGGGGTAACTGGGGCATGAACTGACCCAGTCCCTGACACCGATGCTGGCCTCTATCAGACACTTCGGATGTGTGAAAGTGTAACAGCTCCTGTGCTAGGTGCACGTGGGCTTATCTTCCCCCCAAGGCTGGTGCATGTGTTTAACCTAAAGAAGTAAAGGCTGGTTTACATCTGGTTGCCCGTCCAATCTAGCACTCTTGTGCAAGAAACAGTTGCGAGGAGCTTATTTGGCAGACACGGTGGGATAAATTCTGATGCTCTGTAGGGGTCTTCATTCCCTTGCTCACCCTTAGCTGACCCTGTGATAAAGGTTAGCCATGCAGACTGGTTGTGGAGATGCTCTTTAGCCTGCTGGGATGGCATAGCAGGTTCTGAAGCTTCCCAAGATGTGTCATGACCTTCTGATGTGGATGGTGAAGACAAGATACAGCTTAAGGACCAGCTGCCTGTTTTCTGGCCCCACATTCATAGAATCATAGAATTGTTTAGGTTGGAAAAGACCTTTAACATCATCAAGTCCAACCATTAACCTAACACTGCCAAGTCCACCACTACACCATGTCCCTAAGCACCACATCTACACAGCTTTTAAACACCTCCAGGGATGGTGACTCCACCACTGCCCTGGGCAGCCTGTTCCAGTGCTTGATAACCCTTTCAGTGAAGAAATTTCTCCTAATATCCAGTCTAAACCTCCCCTGGCACAACTTGAGGCCATTTTCTCTTGTCCTATGGCTTGTTACGTGGGAGAAGAGACCAACCCCACCTCTCTATAGCCTCCTTTCAGGCAGTTGTAGAGAGTGATGAGGTCTCCCCTCAGCCTCCTTTTCTCCAGGCTGAACAACCCCAGTTCCTCAGCCGCTCCCCATCAGCCTTGTGCTCCAGACCCTTCCCCAGCTCCGTTGCCCTTCTCTGGACACGCTCCAGCCCCTCCATGTCTCTCTGGGAGTGAGGGGCCCAACACTGAACACAGCATTCGAGGTGCGGCCTCACCAGTGCCCAGTACAGGGGACGATCACTGCCCTAGTCCTGCTGGCCACACTATTTCTGATACAAGCCAGGATGCCATTGGCCTTCTTGGCCACCTGGGCACACTGCTGGCTCATATTGAGCTGTCTATTCAAAGCAAGTCTGCCCCATGTCACTACAATGCTGGGTCTTCTGTGCTTTGTCTGATACTGCTCTCCCTGTGTTCATCCCAATGGCTAGAAGAAGCCATCTACAGAAGCTTCTAGTCCTCTAATCAAAGAGGGAGGATTCTCTGGTTGCCTGTGTCTCCCTCTCTCTCGCACTGCAACTGAGATGGGGCAGAGTACTTACCATCATGAAGCTGGATTTCTGTTCGGAGGCGAGCATGCACACCCAAAGGTGTCGTTCCCAGTAGCTGAGCTCCACCATGTCAAAAGCTATAGCTTCAGGGACTGCAAGCACAATGGCCACTATCCAGATCAGCATCACCTCCACTGCCTTCCACATGGGGATTCCTATCCCCTGGATCCGACTCCAGGACGCCACTGCTCGGTACCTGCCCAACGCGTGGGGATGCAACAGGAGCAGATTGGAGTGAGAAAAGCAACTGTCAGGAAGGGGCCGAGAAGGTGCAGATTTGAGTCGTCCCCAAAGGCCCTTTCCCTTATGCCCTCCTCCACCCCTGAACCTTCCCCTTCAGTGGAATGGGAAAGATAAAAAATGGGCTCAATGGATGAATGTGATGGCCAATTCCTTGGCTGATGTCTACTTGCCATTGGGGAGGTACCACCCTTCCCAGCAGTTTTTCCAGCACATCATGATCCTTCCCTCAACCTTTTCCATCAGGATTTAAACTCTGTTACCAGAGTCAGTTCCTGTTGGTTTTCAACTCTACATGACAGCACCCTGTCTCCATCTCTGAATTTGGCCTGAGACCAAGCCGCCCTGCAGTCTGCCTTTTGGTTACAATGAAGGGACACGCTATAGTCAAATAAGGTTCAGGCTGGGCAGTGCAGCTGTAGAAGTTGTTTCTTACCTGTCGATGCTGAGAGCACAAAGACTGAGGACTGTGATGCCCACTGAGGCCTTCTGGATGAAGGGGACCAGCTTGCACACCTGCACGCCAAAGGGCCAGTCCTTTGCCAAGAGCTGGGGAAGAACCGCAGGGTTAACAGGCTGCTTCAGGAAAGCGTGTCCGGCTTCCCGTAATAGCAGGTGGTTACCCACAAGGTGCGAGAAGCCCACAAAGAGCAGCTGAAAGCACTCTGAGGTTACCTCTGCTGGGATTACGCGGTGTGTGCTCTCCGGTATTTTGTGTTGTACTGGGAACCATTCGTTTCCCTAAGGGCTTCTTGTGAGATGAGTTGATGGAAGGATGGTCCAGACACCAGGTCCTGACTCCAGACCCTGGGTCTGGAGTGGTTTTGAATGGATTTGAATCCTAAATGCCACAATGGGGTTTGGGTCGCTTTCAGAGGGAAAAATGGGTGTCATTCTCTGAAACAGTCAAAATCCAGCAAGGGCAGCTTCTTTCAGGTGGCTTTCAAACCTATGTAGTCTTAAGCCTTTACCATACTCTGACCCTCTACCACACTTAGATTCCTTATGGAACACATACACTGTAGCCCCAAGCTCAGCTGGGGCAAGCAGCGGATATCAATGGGGACAAGATGCCCTGAAGGCAGGAGAAATCCAGGCCACTCACTCCTGAAGATGAGAGTGAGCCTGGGTTCACAACCCTTCTATCCCCATGACACCTGGAGCCCATCCTAAGGTTACCCCTACTCAGAACCACCCCCCTGTGCAAGCTTTTTAGTTTGGCCTCAGCAGCAAGACAAATCGGTCCAGAAGCTCTCCTAGAAATCAGGGTCTCAGGTGTAGGCAACCGACCAACCCTACCCTTTCCTTTGGTCTGCAAACCTGGGTAGTCCACCCATCTCATCTGTTAGTGCGTCATAAGGGAGACACACCACGAGGGAACTGGGCTGCTTTTAAGACCAGGTTGTTCATAGTCAGTCTGGGCTTCTCAAACAAGCAACAATTTCTCCTCCAGGAGGTGGCTGGAAGGGAGAGGTGGCCTAGGGAAATCATGAACATCAGTCAGGAAATGTCAGTGTAGATGTGGCCAGAGCAGGGAGTCCCAACCCTAGAGATTTGACCTACTTTTCCTGTTAGAAGGCAGGCAACACCAATGCAAGATGACGTCTTTAGCCTGGACAAAATATCTTGGCTTTTCTTTGTGTTGGCTGCAAGCTGTGCTAGTTGCAGCTCCAAGAGATGGCCAAGTGTGTCTCCAAGCCAGCAGCTTGTGTTAACAGGAGGTGTCCTGTAGATGAGGCCTTTGGTCTAAGCCATGAACTCTGCACAGAGCTTGGTGCAACCCCAGTTCTTGGCTGACCAGGACGCAGAGCTGGGTATTGAGCCTGTGACTGGTTTATCTGCCAGCTTTCCTCAGTAAGGTCATTCCTACAGCCTCCATCTGGTCCCACATGCCCCTTTTTTTATGATACGTAGGACCTTCCTACAACAGAGACTTGTGAAATACAGCAGAACTGGGCAAACAAAAAACAAGTCAGACCCATGTCCTCACAGTCCTGTTGTATAAGCCTCGTTTCTTTGAGAACCCAGGCTAAAACCAACCCAACTGCCCCGATATTGTGCGTGATATAAACATGACAGATGGACTCTGCAGTCCAGATCCCCCAAAGTGGAGAATTATTCGCATCCCATGGAGTCAGGTCTGCAGATATTTTGCTGTTGCCGTCACTCTGTTCTTGTTAAATGTACATTGCACGACCCAAATTCTTTCCCTGGCCAGATGGTGCATTTCCCATCAAGTGTGGCAAAGACAGGATTAAAACGTAAATCTTCCCTGCCTTGGTTTTGACTGGGGACAAATACTGGGGGGCTTTGCTCTTCAAGTTTTTGAGGGGCTCAGCTATAACCACGCTTGTTGGGCTGCCTCCACAACCTCTGCCTGTGCAATGGGTGCAGGGTAGAGGTGACCCCGGGAGAGCTGCTGGCATTGCAGCCGTGTTCCCTAGACTGTGTCTCCCCTCTCGGGCAGAACAAATTGCACCTTTTTCAAAGCAAAGGGCCCGTTGGGTGAAAGCGGAGATGGGCTGTAGCCCGTGGGTGGAGGGGGGCAACCTTCCCCTGGGTCAGTGCTGCTGGCCCCGAGCTACTCTTTTCTTGCACGAGTGAAACCCTCTGCATGGATCCGTATTCTTGTAACAGCAGGATCGTCCAGCTCATGGGGAACCCGTTTGTTTTGAGCTAAAAAAGCCTTTATAGTTTTCAAACAATTTTCACTTAAAGTGTATCTATTCAGTGATTTGAGACCCTCTGCCAGCCACATCTGGTTGTTCTCCCTGTCAGATTATATGCACCTTCTTCCTACTTTGAATTTCTCTGCCTTCTCCCCCTGCCACCCAGCCTGCTCGATCCAGGACCCCTCTGACTCCATTTCCACTTTTCAGGCTAAAGCTTCCCTTTGACAAACGAATCTGGCTGAGCTCCAAGTCCTTCACCCTATGGCATCCCTTCCAACCCTTCATAGAAACCTCTGGCTCCAGCCCACCAAAACCTGTCTCAAGCAGTGGGAAAGAAAGAGCTGCAATAGCCCAGGCACATCTCACAGATGCCATAACACACCTTCTGCTCTCAACTGGGGTCTCAGGTCTACCACCCGCATCTGCCTGGCCCTCTCTGTCCCAGTGCATCATGCAGAGCTCAGGATCCCCTGATTATTTGTTGTGCCTCTTCTCTCTAGTTTAGGGGGCAGTGTCTCTGAAAGAAGCCCCTGTTTTATGATACAGCTCTCTTCCTTGTTCCTGGATGAGTCTTCACGTTTAGCTAGAATAAAAAAGATATTTGCTTGAGGCTGATCAACTGACCTGTGCTGGGAGAAGTGTTCCCAGTGCACAAGAACTATAATTTTTGCTCAGCTGAAATAAATATCGGGTTGTAATGTCAGGAGACCACAAGCGATTCTTTTCTTGTGATTTTAAATGAGATTTAAAAGATCTGGAAGGTTGCGTGCTTGTATGTGTGTGTACATAACACAGCTGTAGCTGAGAACACCTCTGCTTTCCCAGGAATGTACTCTGAGCTTTTTGTCTGTTTATGTTTTTCTCATCCTTTGGAGAGCAGAAACACCCTCCCCCTCTCCCTTACAAAAATGGAGCCTGCAATAAAGAGCAGAGGCTAGATATTCCCCACGGCACCGAGGCAGGTGGGAGCAGACACCGTCCCTGCAATTGCCAGGCTGCTGCGGCACTCGTGCCACGTGGAGCCTACCTTATATACGTTGATGGGCAGAGCAATGAGGATGTAGAGAAGGTCTCCGAGCGCCAAGCTAGCAATGAGGACATTTGGCCCATTCCTCATGCACTTGTTCTTGTAAATGATCCTCAGGAGCGTGGAGTTCCCAATGATCCCTACTATGAAGATGGTGCAGGACACGATGGTGTTGATGTACTTGAAGATGTGTCTGATATCTGCAGGCTTCACGCACACGGGCAGCAGGGGTGGCTCAGAGCTGGTGCTCCTGGGGAGGTTCTCCGAGTGGTTCGACAGCTTGGCATCCTGGAACAGGCTTGGTTGGACCAGACTGTAAGCCTGCTCCTGGCTAAGCACCTCGAAGGGGATGGTGCTGTCCTGGAAAGCCCGTGGGGTCTGGCCATGTGCCCCGGAGAAGAGGCAAGTCAGGAAAATGGCTAGAGCGGTGGGAGCAGAGATTCTCGCCATTGAGGACCGAATGGCAAAGCTGGGTGCAGAAGTCCTCGCAGTGCTCATGGGACGTCCTTGCTTGGGTCTTGGTTGGATCTGCAGATGGAGAAAGGGACAAAGGAGAGAAATTGGTTAGCAGAGGAAGGAGGAACAAGGTAAGACTGAATGAAAGCAATTGCTGGAGAAAGTCCATCCTCACAGTGATCAGAAATAATGCCAGATTAGATCCCACCTGGTCAAAGCAGCTGACCCCTGTGGGTGGGAGTCTTTGCTGCTAAAGTTGAGCATGCCTGTTCAGAAACACAAACTAAAAGGAAAACAAGCAGTCTCTTATGCCTCTTACACAGTATTTCAGCAAATGAGGGCACCTGCCTCTTCTCAAATAGGTGTGTTGAATCAGCTATTGCACTTTCGGAGGTTGGTAGTGCTGCTCAGCCAGCAAATCTGACTTTTCTGCCCAGCACAGCCTTTTATGCCCACCCCACATTTAGTTTCTAACTGTTTGAAGTAGCAGTTTTGGGGCACCTGCCCTGTTGACGCCTGCACATCTGGGCGATTCCGCAAACCCCGCCTTGGGCTCCACAGAACCAGTGGACCTTTCTTCCCGTTCGTGCCATGGGAAAACTGGAGCAGCACTAACATCCCACTCTTCATCAGATCCCACGGGCTGCCGTACGCCATCTTGCAGTGCAAAGTGAAAAGACTCAGCACAGTCTTGCTGGGAACCATGATGGGAAAATACTACAAGGGTTTTTCCAGAAATGCTGTATTGATACCTGACATCTTATTCCAATTTATGTGCGAGTAGAACAGCCCCTCCTTCCCCATCCTTATCGTCGTTAATTGAACCACTTCCTTTCCAAATCCACTGTGCCCATTCAACTCAATACTCAGGGATGTAAATCTCCCTGTGCTGTTTGCAGTTTTGACTGCTGAGTACAGTAAAAGGTCTCTCAAGCTCACCAAGGCTGGAGCACTACTAATAAATATCACCAGAGTGGGTTCTGCTTTGCAAATCTCAGGCAGTGCTTTCAGGCAGGACTAGCTAAGCTGCTGCTCCACGACCACATGAGAAAGCTGAGGATGGCTCTAGCACTGTCCTGGCATGATGTGAATTTGTGGAAGGGGCTTCTGGATGATCCAGATATGGCCACCAGTGGGAAGTGAGCCCAGAGAGGGAGTGGAAGATGTCAGCACCCTGTCAGTCTGTGCCCCGGCTCTGTCTGTGCCACAGACAGGGACAGATCTTGGGTCTCCTGGTTAGAGTGGGTGAAGAACATGTTTCTCAAACTATGAAACTTTACAGCTTTGAAGGGAGGAAAAATTGCCGTGCTTAGACTGAAAGCAGGAGCCTTTTCGGGCTTCCCTGGGATGTGCTCTGCTCCAGGGGAGCCAGTTAGGCAGGGATCGGGGTGCCTGCCTGGGATTAGAGATAGGACTTCAATCTCCACTCTGACTCCACTAGGCAGAGTTGGGATCTGAGCCCAAACCAGCTGTACCCCAGGGATCTGCTCCCCAGGACCATTCAGCCAGAGCACTCCCGGGTTGTAGCATGGATCCCCCTGCCCAGAACCGGGGGATGCCAGGACCAGCAATGCATATATGGTGGGAGCATGCTGTTCCCACTCTGGGAAGGCATGCCCAAGCCAACCATGAGCCCTGCTAGGTACAACCGTAGCTTCTCTAGATACGGCTGTGCATTCCTCACGTGTCAGGGGCTCAGGCCAGGCTTTGTAGAAACATCTGTGCCTTTCTGTTGTTTGGAAGACTCCAAGCATAATCATCATCAAGTTGGACTCTTTCCCAACAAACCAGTCTAGCCAGACCTACCCTTTTCTCAGTTTCACCCTACTGCTCTTGACAGAAAATCTAAATCAGGCTTAGTTCTTCCTGACCCTCTTATGTCCTTCGGTCAGGTCCTTAGTACTTTAAACTGTAAACAAGCAGTGTTAGGAGGAAGCCTAAAATTTATTCCCAGTTACGCGTCAAATATAGGCAATAAAATAACCAAATCCCTTCAATCACAGTTTAGACCTCGTGAACTAGAGAAGTCTCAGTTCATGTTAAAGTTTTCAGTTCTGTTAAAACAACCACATTTTAAAGATGTTTCTTTTCTAGTTTGAATCCTTATACTGGCACCTTAGATACGGTTTCACCACAGGAAAGTTAAAGATCCCATCACTTTTCAGCTCGCTACAAGCATGCTTCTATCTGCTAAAATATTCATGCCTGGTGCTTAGCAATCTTGTGTGTTCTCTGTGCCTTTTATCTTTGCAGACTCAAACAGCTTTGCAAACTTATCTTGCAGATAAGCCACATCGGTGTGAGCCAGAACAGGCACTACGAAGTTATCTGCCTGCCTCTGGCTGAAAAAAAAGAGCAGTTTTCAATGACTTGAAGAGCATTTAGAGAGGAGTCTCCATATGATGGTTGGGAAACAACCCCTATCTGGCCTGTAAGCACCCTGCTCTTGGAGGTATGTAGGTATCCCATCACTGAGGGATATCTGCAGGTGTATGTGATCTGAAAATTGGGGAAACCCTCAGCACATACTGTCCCTCCTCCACGGGCAGACCTAATTTCCTAAGGAGGGGATGGTGGGATGCCAGCTTGTCACCTTGGGTAGCCAGTATAAAATACTATGGGAAGGGACTAAGCTATGTGCCAGAATAGCTCGTTATTAAGGGGCCTAGACAAGGAAGAACCTCCTTTCACAAAAGATGCTTTGGAGAGGCATTGGTCAAAGCTGAGGACTCATAAAGCTGTCACCAGTCAGTGTGTGGAGAGCAATGTTCCCACCTGCTTGCTGGAACAGTCTTGGTACTTGGTGGCTACAAAAGTCCTGGTAGCCTCCCTGGTCTCAGCACATCCCTAATCAGCTGATTGCCAAATCTGGGACTTTGTGACCAGAGAAACTTCTCCGACACCACCTTCTTCCTGATATTTGCCTAAGCATCTGCGCCAACTGCTGTCCTGGAGACAGCTGACCAGGGTGGACTTTGCTCTGACCTGTTTTGGTGGTGTTCTCAGCCGTGACCCCTGCTCGGGTGCTAGGCAACCAGCTATGTTGGGAAGCGGGGGAAGAAAGGAAGGGAGAGAATGGATAAATAACCTGAAGGACCACAAACCTGACTTGTTGGAGACCTGGGTGCAGATCCTTGCTCTGACTTGGTGCAGGGACTCTAGCCTGCACCCTTGCTAAGGTCCTCAGCTCTCCATCCTGCCCCAAGCTACACCAGGGACAGCTGTCTCGTGGGTGGGTGCCCTGACCAATGCCCTCCTCTCCTCCCCACTATGCCCACAGGATTTGGGCTCATAGGGGAGGGCAGACCCAGCTCAGAATTCCTGCCTGGGATCCTTGAGGGTCTGGGCAGCTCACAGGGAGCAGCTTTGGATGGCACAGAGAAATGTCTGCCGCTCAGGGCTGTCCGGGGGCTTGGAGGAAGACAATGGCTCCTCGAGTCAGCAGCTGACAGAGGGGTACCAGAGCATCCCTGGAAAGTTGTGTCCTGTGCCCTCTGCAGCAGCGGGCTGCTCCTATCTGCTCTCCCCGATGCAGGACTACAGAGCCTATTCAGCCCCTGGGTATTCGGCAGAAGAGCTCATGTGAGTATCACAGGACACGACTCACTGGATCCTGCCCGTCCCCTCCACAGTGCCGCTGCAAAGCACTTCCCCCTCGTCTTGCCTTAAAATCCAGCAATTTAGTAAAAGAGAAGCATTGTTTTCTCCTGTGCAACAGCCCATTTACTTCTTGCCCTCCGTGCTGCTTCTCATGTCTCAGGGTGCTTGAAAGCATAATCCCTTCTCACTTGTGGGGGAAACTGAGGCACGGGAGCATCAAGAAGCTTGTTCAGTGCCCAGCAGATGTGAAGCCAAAGCCAGCATTGCTTGACCCAAAATCCTCTGAGCTTTGTTCATGTTGCTGATCATCTGGGGAAGCGACTTGGTGCCTGAAGGGGCCATCCCCATCCCGCCTGCCCAGCTGGGGCTCTTCTGTTAGCAAATAGCTTAGATGCATGAAAGCAGAAATGCCCTTTACACTGTGCTGAGTCCAAATCACAGCTGAAACCACTGGAGGCATGACGAGGACATCAGAGAAAGATTCCCGGAGAGGAGACGAGACTGAAAACCATTGCCATAGCCCCGCAGAGCCTGCTCCCCTCTGAAAGGTGCCACACGCAGGCTGGGGGGCTCAGGACTCCTCTTGCCTGGGAGCCCAGGAGAGCTGACCACATCCCAGGTGTTGTCCTCATCTCAAGCCAGCCTGTCCCTCCACGGCGTGCTGCCTGCTGTCCTGCCTGTAGCAGGGCAGGCTGCCTTTGAGAGCAGCTCCACTTGCGCTCTCCTGCCAGACTAACCTTGCCAAACGCAAAACAGACCTTTTCTGTGGATAAACATCTCTTGCAAAAATGCCGTGGGTGGGGGAAAGGGGAGAGAGGGAGGCAGATGATAAGACCATATCCCCAGCTGCTTCCCTGACTTGAACCCAACCTGATCCACAAGCAGAGGGACCTTCCCTGCAGAGGTGTGCTGGATTTCTTCTCATGCACCCTCTCCCTGCCCACCTGTTAGACCTTGCTCAAGCACCGTGGTCCCTTCAAGGCCCCCCCCCCCCCCCCGCCAGAGTGGGGGGCGGCTGGGGGGACCTGAAAAACATGCAAAAACTCACCCCGAAGCAGGAAATAATTTAATTTGCAAATTAGTGCATGGAACAGCAAAGCTTTTCATTGGAGTTAAGTTACCTTCCTCGTAACCACGAACTTTGGATGCTCCTGGGATCAGTTTCTTTCCCTCTCACGGCTCCTTCCCACTGCACGGGCAGCTGGGCATGTCCTGCAGGGCCTGAGAGAACTGCAGCGTTGTAGATCCTGGAGTTTGCTTTTGTGTGTGGGCTCGTGCTCAGGGGAATGTTTCTTCCCTCTCGTGACTTGCTGAGGTCTCTCTGAATGGAGTGGTTGGTTATATAGAAAATCACAGGGCTCCCCCTGAGCGCAGCCCCTGCAACCAATAGGCGAAGCGCGGGACAGGGATGTAGGAGGAGGGTGATGCAGGAGAAACGCAGGACAGCTCTGTGAAGGAGATTAAAATAATAAACAAATAAAGCTCGAGGGGGAGGGAGGGAGCTGGGGGAAGGCTGCTGACCTCAAAGCAGCGTGCCTGCTTGGCATGTTGTAGTGACGGGCTCGGAGAAGCCCTGTGGCTGTGCTTTGGTGAAGGAAGCTGCAGCCCTGACCACCTTTGGGGAAAAGAGACATCAAAGCCTTCTCTGCCCAGGGTGTACAAAGCCAGCTGCTCCACCTGGAGCTTTTGAGGAAATGTTCAGGAGCAAGATGAGTACTGCAAGCAAGGCAGAGGGGACCTGGGGTTTCCCTTCTAGCAGAGAGGACAGAGTACAAGAAGTCCTTAGTGAGGTGCTGGGGAAGGACAAGCCTCACTTTTCCCTCTAACGTGAGCCCTGGTCTAGGTGAAGCAGGCTGGGAACAGGTTTCAGACCATGCTCCCATCTACAAGAAGTTGCACTGGTGCCTTTTCACACGCCAGCTGTGTTTTTATTTTGCTGTGGTTTCTCTGCTTCCTGAACTGCCTGAAAAGCAGCATCCGATTGCTCAAGGTGCAGGGCAGAACACTTCATGGCCAAGCAGCCGGTGCTGCCATAGGGTCACACCAGCCTCCCCATCAGCCACGCATCCAGTCTGGTCTCTGGACACGGTCCTGGCTCAAAGACTCCCCTCTGCTCTCTGCTTTTGAACAGAAGATCATGAGCAGTGCTTTCATGAGACTCTCCCGCCTTTCTCCAAACCATATGAACCTGTAGACAATTTGTGCTGCTGCACAGCCTGTCTCTTTCCCTGTGGACAAAGCCTCTCCCAACCTCCTTGGCTCATCTGCTTGGAGAGGAAAGTTTCTTCACCATGCTGTGAACCCAGCTGTTCTCAGGAATGGGAGATTTATTTGGTATGTGGTATGTTTATTTAAAAAAATGCCAAATCACCTTGCTCTGGGGTCCTTGATGGCTCAGAAACGTGTTGGCACGGTGCAACTATACTAAGTCAAGGCAACTTCACTTTGATGCAGGAATCCCTTTGCCCTTTTAGCCCCAAAATAAGGACAGACAGAATAGGTTCAGACTCCTTCCCAAATTGAAGGCATCTCAAGGGGAACGAGATCATGTTTGTCTGATGCACTAGAGGGTCGTGGTGCCATCCAGAGGGACTTGAACAGGCTGGAGAAATGGGCTGACAGGAACGTCATGAAGTTCAACAGAGGGAAGAGCCAAGTCCTGCCCCTGGGGAGGAATAACGTAGATCTCTTGTAGGAAGCCATCTCACAGCCTTGCTCACCCTTGTTGTCCATCTCTGACCTCTTCTCAGTTGTATCATGTTATTTGTGTATTGTTTTATCTTCAAGCCACGATCTTGTGTAATCTCTTTTCTTACTATGTTTTTGATTACCAGTCTTCAAAATGTAATTGCCAATTAAGTATGCCTGGCATCGGAAATGTCAGATAAAATGTTTGTTCCTTTCTACTCTATTCTTCTTTTTTCTTACCCCCTGATTGAAAGTTTTAAACTTTGAAGCATATGCAGTAAGTTACTAAAAAAAATATTTTTTTATAATAACCTAGTACGTTCAAAAACCGACAAAGTCATGCAAAGGTACTCCTATGTCCTTGATTCTCCTGTAAAGGATTTTTGCAGCAAATCTGCTGCGATCCACTTCTGGAGACAGACTTCTGTGCTACGTGCTCATTTTGTCTGACCGACTACAGACCACTTAAGCTTGTGCGACGTGACAACAACAAATACAAAACTGACCAATAATTTTGATTTATCAAAACTCAGAGGCAAACGAATGACTGCCATCACCCTGAGGCTGGGGGAGACTGGGGCTGGCTGCGTAGCTGCACACGGGGAGAGATATTCACAGACTTATGGATGAACAAGTTTCCATGGGAAACAACACTTCTGTGCTTCGCTGCAAACTCCGTGCTCATGCCGGGAAGCAGCGCATTGGGCAGTGTAACTCAGGAGAAGCCCATATCCATCCTGGGTTTGCAGACCCCCTTGCAGCCCCAGTTAATATTTTTCCTCTGTACAATCATGAGGCTGCTGGGTTTAGACCCCGATGTGTCTTACTCTGACCCTTGTAAGCTGCTGAGTTGAGCAGGCGCCCGCACGGTATCTTCATGGGACCTATTTGCTGTGTTTGGAGCACAGATATTTCTGCTGCTCTCTGTTGGAAATGGGAGGTTGGACTCCAGATGTTTTCAGCCCTGTTGACCATTGTTGGTCTTCAGTCACTATATCTTAAAATAAGTTTTCATAGATCTTTGACTATTTAGTGCTCTGATGACACAGAGTAGTTGAAGCTCTTAGTGAGGATTTTGCAAGAAATTCTAAGACTACTCTTTTCTTAAGGTAACACAAGAAACTGGTAGATTAACTCGCAGTGGTAAAACATCTGGACAGATTTCTCCTGCTGATTTTCGTTTGTTTTTGAGATCTCTTCAGACTTTACATTCTCATCTCCAAAATAATGGGCTTTCTCTTTTTCTCATGGATATAAATTTCTCTCTCAGCTGCTCCCTCAGCTAAAAAAGAGCCCCTCTGTTAGGAAGACATGCCCTTCTTCTCCCAATGCTGCCCAAGCATCCTTTGTCCTGGGGGTTTTTGTGACTTCCTAAGATCCTGGAGTAGCATCTGGTTTCTTTGACCAACATCTGGGGTAATTCCAAGCTTTCAAACCTTGGCAATTCCCAGACTACAAGTGATCAGACTGAGGCTATGATAGTTATTTCTGGTCTGTTCTTTAAAGAAATGAGATTTATGTGGTCGTGCCATCTTTCATTCATGCTTCCTTCTTTCCAGTGAGTTTAATCTCGGTTTTGATCAAATGTTTCAAAATGACAAACATCTCTGAGATGACATGTTTTCCATTGTATTTCCACGAGCACAGCAGAGAGGACAAACCCAAACCAGTATCACCAGTAACGGGAAAGCAAGCAGAGCTCAGCCACTGCCTGCTTTGGCTGGGGCCAGCCGGCTGGTTGGTCAGCGCAGGGGTACGTGCCTGTCCGCACCCAGAAATAACCCTGGCAAACACTCCTGTGATGGGAGCATGTAGGGGTAGGAGCAGAAACCAGTACAAACCCAGGTTTGGTTTGTCACATTATTCGTGGGACAAGTTTGTTTTTCTCCAGGGAGATGATCCAGCCAGGCTGCAATAAGTCTGCGTGCAGTGGCTGCTTCCTGCCTTGTCAGCAGGAGGATTAGGGGGTTAGATGTCAAGATTCAGAGAGTTCATAAAATCAATGCTAATTCCTAAACTCTCCCTGCAGAGACTCCTCAAAGCAGCTCAGTCCATCCGTGCTGCACCAAACACCGAGGAGGACTCCTGGCTTGACTGCAACCTCAACAAACCACCGCACAGCAAAGGGTGCGGATCCTATCCAACCTGCAAGATGAAATTTTTCAAAGATACCTTGGAGGCACAGACAAAAAAATCCTCATTAATGTGGAATGTGCAAGTAAATCTCTTCTGTGACTCCGAGAAACTTTGTCCTGGCCTTGATATGGATCTTAGTCTTCAAACTAGGTAAAGTGAGAAGACAGAAGAGATTGATCAAGGCTCCTTTAGGAACTGAGAAAAGAACAAAAATAACTTATTGCTGAAGCGTAAGTAGAACTAAATCAATGAGGAACAGATCTTGAAATTAATAAAGGACTTCTAATTTCAAGAGGTAATGAAGGTCAGACCATGACAATTGAGACAACTCTCAGCAGGGAAAAATTTCTAGTGTTATTGTTGGCATTTGCCAGGCAACATGATAGAAGAAATGCTACGTTTGCCTTGGTTGCAATTGACTCTAACACATTCTGATTTGTGGCTATCCTTTTTCAGCCCTTTTCAATGGGGATCATGAGTGAACTTGTGCAGGATCTCTGCTACTTATGGGAGAACTGCAGAAGCTCACAACAAAATACTGTTATACGTATACCCTGTTACAGCCTTTTTTCTGAGTGGATCCAGACACAAGAATGGATTAGACTCCCTCTCATCTTGAGATTTGGCCAAAGATGCCAATGAAAATTTGACCAGCCTAGCTTTTCTCAGTGGTCAGGATTTGTAAATAGGGTAGAGATAGTCTATATTGGTTGTTTGGGAACTTTCTTCCTTCTTTGTGTGAAAGCAAATTATCTGTCTTTCTCCACTGAATCGTTTCCATGATTCCTTGAAGATTTGATGAATGAGAGCTGTGGATAATCCATAGAAAAGTTATGTCTTTATTTACTGCATACCCTTGTTTATCGGAGACGACTCCTCACTCAGAAGAGCGGAGAACAAAACCTCCATTCAGACTCTCCTCTCTTCATCCTATTAAGCATCCCAAATTGGAGGGTCCATCTTAGGGATCTGTCACTCTCCCACCTCTCCGTGCGTTTCTATACCCTGTTGGACGCCTGTGACGCTGAGGTCTGGGCCAGGGTGGGAGCAAACAAGTTCATTACCAGCTGGTGTCTTGGAAGGGCACCAGGAGGTGATCTCCCACCGTTCCCTGAGTGAGTCTGCCCCTCTGCACACTTACACCCCCCAGACAGATCGGGAAATATGCACCTCAAATAGCTCATCTCCCTCTAGGGCAGAAGTCTTGGCATATCGGTTGATGCCTCCTTTAACCCTTTGGCCTGTTTGGAGGGCTGCAGCTTTTCCTTGGCTCTCTTCCCAGAGCACACGAGCCCGCATGGCACCTCTCCTCCTGACCCCACTGGGGAGGTATCCTACAGCCCTATTCTGGGACAGTCATGTTTCTGCATGTGACAGAGGCATGAATGGGCCTTTCTGTTCTGCTGGAGACAAAGAGCAGCTCCAGCCCCCTTCGGAGACCCCCAGAAAAACAGCAATCTTCTTGTACAGTCAACTAGTGTCCTTGAAACACTTGTTTCAAGGCTGATGTTTCAGCCTGTTTCAGTTTCAAGGCTGATGTTAAGGGTCACTAAAATTATCAGAATGAAGAAACTACTTCTGAATTAAGCCACGGTACAATTCAGCAGCAACTAGCATCGTGCAGGCAAGCAACAGCTTCATGGGATCTGCTTTGCACAGACTGCCCTTACATTTTAAAGATGACACGTCAGGTATAATTAATTTGGCTTTCTGCTGCCATTTGTGCTTAAGTGATTCCCATGCGAGCAGCACAGGAGGTGGCTTGGGAAGATTAGCTAGTCCTTTGCATGGCAAGCTCAGAGGAGCCGTAGCTCAGAAAAACACCGACTCCTCATTGATATATTAGATGAGGAGGAGAATGATAATTTGTCTTCATGCTACCTTTAAGCCAGGTCGATTGATCTGCAGCCTGGAGCTAAGATTTCATTTGGAAATCAGACATACTCTCAAGTCCTTGAGAGAGCATCTGGATGAGATCCTGCTAAAGACCATCATCCATCTGTCAGTGTCTCCTGCTAATGCTTCAATCGTATTTGTTGAGAAGAAAGACAGATCTGTGTTGAAATGAAATACCACAGCCTTATCATATCACAAGAAAGAGCACATAGCTTTTGCTTTTAACTTGGTGAGCTGCTGGAAGGATGCGCTCTGAAAACTCACCTCTGCAGCTAAACTTTAATGGCTTCTACAATTTCTTTTCTATGCAAGAAGCTAAGGTGTGGAAAAATCATAGTTTTGCACTGAGTGTAGGTGTCTCGAGTACCTGATTCACCTCTTTGATTTGTCCAGGGATCATCCTCTTACATCCTTTTGTTCCTCTTAGCACAGGCTTTGGATCACCTAGTGGCCACCTACCTCAACAGCCTTCTGCTCTTTCCTATTCCCACCTAACCTATTCCTGTCCATACGATACTCAAATATCTCAAGAGAAAGGGCTAATAGGTGAAACCTAGGCAGCATGAATTCCTTAGATCATAGCAAAGATCTTGTGAATGAGTGTAGCCAAAAGAGTGCTACCATGATGGAAGAGGTCAGCCCAAGAGGAAGTGAATGGCAACCAAGTTCTGGGCTGTTTGTGCACCCTGGGACTGTCTTTGACCAGTACCTTTAGGTCCAGCATTCCCAGTTTGAGATACTCATAGGAAGTGGTACTCCAGAGCTCTGAGCTAACATTGAGTTTGTTCCTGGCCTTTGATGTGCAGCCCTTCTGCTCATCTTGGAGTAAGTCATCCCAGTGCATGGCTTTGCCTGGGAGATAACTTTTAACTTTTTAAAGCTGCAACACCAAAATAAAGCTGTGACATGATATTGTGTCACAGCAAGAAATCAGCTTACTGGTGTGATCAGTGTATCTTTGTGGTCTGGAGAGAGGCACAGATTAGGGCATGCATCCCTCACAGCTTTGCCAACTGTGGGAACAGGTTGATGGCTTTCTAGAATCAAAGCCACTGGAACAGCAGCCCTTAAAGCACTGATAAACAAAAATAATCGCTTCTGCTTCAAGCCTGAATCACTGGATTTAACCTGCAGATAAGTAAGTTTGGAACTGTTCCACAAAGAGTCAGTTGTGCTCCGTTTTTTGTGTGTGATCATGCAAGAGGAAGCAGATCATACAGGTATGGTCATACAGCAGAGAAATATCTGGAAGAATCATTTAAGAGGTTCATCTTATACCCCCTAACATATGGACACGTACACACTCATTCACCCTCCTGCAAAATGAATGCAGCTCTTTACCCCAAAATGTATTCAGGCCTGGGCTGGAGGTGGCTGTCAGGACCCTTAGGGCACTAATTGATCTTAATGGCCCTGAGCAGCCTCACCTGAGACCTTCACCCCCACCCATGGGTCCTGGAGCCCTATTTCAGTTCAGCTATAGGAGTCCTAGTCTCTAGCTCAGCCCTAGCTAGCCCCTGCTTAGCTATGGGTTCTGTTGAGCCATACCCTGACCCATGGGCTGATGATCTCAAAATGTGCCTTGTCACCAAGAGTTTACCCAACAATTTCAACCCGTGGTTGAACCTGGCTGCCTTCTCCAGCCCTGCTCTGCTGACTTTGCCCAGGTACTGTGGGACGGGCCCTGGCTGGTGAGGCTCTGCCTTGCTGGCTGGGGTATCCCCTTGGCTCCCTGTCCTTGAGGGAGCTGCTGGTCTTTGTGGTGCCCTGATGATGGGATGGTGCCGTGAGGTAGAGGTGCACCTCTAGGAGCAGGGATGTGGAGGAGGGCTTTGTGGCTGAGCGGGGGGACCCCATCTCTAGAGGGAGAAGCTACATCCAAGTTGGCCTCCTGAGCTCACCTTGAGGAAGGAATGGGAGTCTGCCACAGTGATCATCTCGTTGCCTGTTCCAGCTCCTTCACATCATCTCTCCTCTCCCATTTCCTTTGCCCTCCTGCCGTGCTCTGGGTGCTTCCACGTGCCCTCCCACAGATCCTGCTCGACCTCCAGTCTTGACTCATCTGTTCCTATGCTCTGCTCTGAAACACAACATGATGAAGAGTTATCGTGCTCATGGGAAGCAATATAATTCAGTCAACATCACTTTGAGCCTGACTGTAATTAATCCTGCTAATTAGCCAGGGAGCTGTATCTGCTTTTCCCCTCCCCTGTATCTCCCAGAGTTTGAGTCTGCATTACCCCAAATGCAGGGAGTGTGCTGTAGGAAGCAACATAACAGCAGAGCAGGGATGCCTGGAAGGAGAGGATATTCATGCAGATGTCAGGTACGGTGGCTGTCCTCTGGGACCTGAATAGGAAAACTTGGAGACAGTCCCTCAGGAATTCAAGCAGGTAAAACATTCTGGAGAGGAGACTGCTGGGGACCTGCATGACCAAATCCTTTGGGAATATGCTTCTCTAGGGCTGCGAGTGGGCAAATCCTCCTGCTTTTGGGAGGCCTGTTCTCATCTGACTTAAACGCTCAGTGTATTTTTGTTTGATGATCCTCCAGGAAGGTTTGGGTTTAGTTCTGGGGCACTAGGAATGCTGACGTCAAAAGCTCAGAAACTGACTCCCAAACTGACATCTTCACTGGCATTATTTAGGGGAAAAAAAAAAAAAAAAGTTGTGCCTGCACTTCTAGTCGTGTTCCTTAAATCTTGCTGCCAGCGTTCACTTTACCCTGCCTCTTTTGCCAGAGAGGTCTGGAGTCCTGGAGCACGGCTCTGGCATCTTTCCAGGGGTGCTTTTCTGCAGCAAATGTTTTCACTCTTGTCAAGCTCTCTGGTGCTGCTGATCTCTGAACTTTGTCATATCCTTTACCCTCTCCAGGCTGATATCCCCCAGTTTTAACCCCTGGTGCAACCAGTGTAGCAATGGACAGTAAAAAGAGCAAATGATGGTGCCAACACCTATCCTGCCCTCTACTCATTTCCTTTCTTATGGGCAGTCTGAAGAGATGTTCCATTGGTTGGGAAAGCTTTGAAGCAGTGGGATGAAAAGCCCCACTTCCCCCATACTTTTGTCAGTGGTCCCCACCCCTGACCTGTACCAGCCCAAGAGGAACTACCAGTAACCTCGTGTGGACCCCACACTACAAAACCTCCAGCAATTCCAGGCTGGATCCCACCAAACTCTGCTGATGTGCTCCTTTGCAAAGGACTATAGAAAATAGTAATTGTTTGAGTACTTGCCTCTGCCTGTGTCTATGTGTCCGTTTGCAGCCACATCCCTTCCCACTGGTCAGGATGTGAGAGCGGAGGAATAGGCTTGTTTAAAACACATGGAGTGCTGGGACTCTTCCTTCCCATTGGAGGAGGGGATGTCTCGGAGAGCATCACTGCGTTGCAAAGCCAGATCACTGCTGTTCCCACGAGCCCACGCTGACCTTGCACTTGATGGGTTTTTTTGCTCGTAACTTTCTTATCAGCTGGGGCCAAGCGAAGTCAAGCTGGCTGGGGATGACAGGGCATTTGCAGCTCTGACTTCTGAGGCATGGGGAGTTTCATGACAGTAGTCACAAGTAGAAAGGGATACTTGCCAGCTTCTTCTCTTTGAAGATTGTCCATTATGTCCTAGTGTCAGGTCTGAGGGTGCATGTGTGTATGTGACTTCCTGCTTGCCATTTCATAAATTGGGGCTTGCAGTGAGCAGAATCTTGTCGTCTTCAGATACCTTAGAAGAAGGCCCTGATTGCAAGCCATCAGAGTTCAGGATAACTGTACTCCTCATGGGTGGAGGGAGCCGTTAAGGAAGTCCCAGAAACTGTGGACATCTCTGTACTCCAGAGACGCTGCTGAAACTGATGTGATGGGAGGATGTTGATCCTGACCCTGATGGAAAGAGGACTTGTTTCTCCAGAAACCCCACAAATCCTGAGGATTCTCCAGAGACAGAGGGGAAGCATCTACCAGGCATTAGACTGGTGTTCAAGCCAACTTGGCATTGTCAGTGAGATGCAAAGGGCTGAGAAGTATCCAGCCTTTGGTGTTGCCTTGCAGCTCTGTAGGGAGGAATGTAGTAAAGCGCTGGAAAGGAAATTATGTGAGAACAGTATCCTCTCTGTATTGCATTTACTAGGGATTTTCTGTTAGAGCCTTTTGAAGATTAGGGTTAACTTGGGTTTTCTGATCCCCCCCCCCCCCCCCTTGGTTTTTATCAAAATTGGAACCCTCTGTGGAATTGTTCCAGGTCTGGTGACAATGCTCCTCTTGTCCCCATTGGGATTTGTGGTCTGCAGCGAGAGCAAATCCAGTAGCCTTGTGCATGCAGCACTCCTCCGGAAGGCAGAGCACCCAACTTCAAGTCCTCTGCCAAGCTTGGGCCAGGGGTTTGAACTCCCATCTTCCTGCAGTGAGCCTGGCTCTCTGCTCGACTTAGTATTTAGTTATCTATATGAAGAGGAAACGTGCTAGTAAGAGGATGAGAAAGGCCTGTTTGGAACAGCCTGGTGGTCAGGCATCCCCAGAGCTGGGGGATGGAGGTCCAGGTCTTTGGTCTGACTCAGGAAAGTGGCTTGTTTGCTTGGTGTGCATAGTAGAGAGCGAACAAGCAGGGCTCAGGACGCTTGTCCTTCAGCTGGGTGAGTTGTCATTGTGGTTTTGATGTTCTTACAAAGCGAAGAACACAAAACTAAAATGGCTGGCTGTGAGCCCAGTGCAGGGGGACAGGTAAGGGGTGTTTAGTTCAGAAAAGTCTGTGGAAAATAGACAAAACTCACAATATCAAAGGAGAGAATATATCCCCTGGCATCCCATAACAAGAAATCCTCAGGTCTTGTCAGGGCTTTCCCTGATAATGAAGCCCTGCAACTGAATGGAGGCTGCTGTGCAAATCTGTTCTCTAAACCAGCTTTGGCCTGTGCCAGGCTTGGTTAGGTAATGGATGGCAACCAAAAGCACAAGACAGAAAAAAAAAACCCAAGACCTATAATGATGATAGTTGATTCCTATCAATAAAAGTAAATAGGGGTATTTTGGTCTTTCTTCTCCTCCCTGGGAAAGTGGAGGGGAACTTCCAGCTTATTTTGGGTGTGATTGTTTCAGGATAAAATCCATCCATAAGGCTGGTCTGTCTTAATGCGTTCAGAAAGTAGCCCATGGCAGTATCTTCTCTAGTTCACCCCAAAAGTTTACTCCCCTGTTGGGTTTGACTTTGGAATGAGTAGAGCTGAAGAGACTGGTGAAATAATCTGCCAGATGACATAGCACATTTGAACTAGTGTTTGTTTTTTTTAAAAAAAAAATAGGTGGCTGTAGGTGGATGGAAAGGAGTTTTGGGTCCTCCTGGTGAAGCAGTACCAATCTGCAAGTGCAGTCCCACCCTTTAGGACCACGAGGGCAGGACTGCTGCCATCAAAATGGGAGGTGATTTCAGCTGAAAGAGTTTCCCCCCAAAGTGCTGGTCCTGCACTGTCTGAGGAACACCCCTCCTCACCCACGGCTCTGCCGCAGCTCCCAGATCGAGGAGGTCCCTGCTCTCCTGGACGGGGAACTGCGGTTCCCTTAGTGGTTCATAGATTGGTCCATAGCTGATCTGGTGGACAGTTTGGAAATGCGAGTGTGGCACAGGCAGCGTTTGAGCTTCAACTTCTGAGCTCTTCCAGGCTAGCCAGGTGTGCTGCTGGGACGTGCACGTGGCTTCACAGCGTGGGACAAACAGGAGATGGTGCTGACTGTGTATGTACGAACTGATATTATACCATAACATATACTACAGGAGTAATTTTTTTCCTGTGTGCGTGTATAACCCCTGAAGACTCAGACTCAATAACTGTGCTGCCTTAATGCCTGTGCATTAATCAAGCCTATGGATTCAGAGGCATTTCCTACTGGGGAATTCTGTAGCTCTGTATGTCTTATTCAAGGAAACAACAGAATGATGTTTTGCCTGTGAGCACAGAGGCTCCTGCCAAATTACACCTGCCAGATTGCCCTGACTACCTTGTTGCGAATATCTTACTTGGAAGCGCAGGGAAGAGAGTGAAATTAAGTACATTAATGCTGAAATGTTATTTTTGCCAGCATTCTTTCATCTGGATTTTATACGTCACAAAGTGTGTTTCCCTGAGCTGTTTTGGGAAGATCTCGTACGAACATCCATTGGAAGCACTGATGCTGTTAGCTAACAAGCCTGATTGAAGGTAGGCTACTGTGTCTGGCAGCAGAGCTGAGATGAAAATCTTATATTCATTTCCCTTTACCAGCTCTTTGACTGAATTCTAAATATTGTTGGCTTTAAAACTGACAATACCATAGGGCTTCATAGAGCTGAGAATACTCTCCTGCCCTGTGTAATTGCGATAGCCTTTAAATAATCCTTTGCGTATTTACACAGTAACTTTCTATAATTTGATAGAAAATGAAAATAGATTTGGGTTTTTGTTTAATGTCTGAATGTTATTTATTATCTTCATATATTTTGGGGGATCTGTTTCATTTAAGCAGCTCAGGTGGAGAACTGGAAGATGTGAATATTTTGACTTCAGGAACAATCTTCCTGGGGTATTAAAAGTCAGTTAAATTAAAGTAATTCCTAGCACTGTCTGCACAGGCATAGATCCAGCCACTTCATGTAAAGTCCACAAAGAATCTGGGGAGATCACCAGATCCTCCTGTGATCTTGCAGGAAGGGAATTGGAGACTGGCTGATCAGCTGGTGCAAATCCTCGTCGACTTTGGCAGGACAATGCCAGCAGAGGAGCAACGACAGCCACAGTACCCAGAAGATCAGTGGTAACTTTTCTGGACTATTTCCCAGTCTGTCCTACCTTCCATTCCCTCACTCCGCTTAACAAGCTTCTGAGAAAAGTTTGGACAAATGGGTTATTGCTCCTGAAATAACTGCAGATAATTATATAAAGATTAATGGCCTCTTCTTGAAGAGCCACCAATGCAGGCTTCATCTTCTTCAAATACTGATGACCTTTCCAGGAAATGGGAATGAGGAAGCACAGTGGGAGATGGATTGGGTAAACAGTATGTAATTTAGACTCTTTAAAATTATGGGGAGAGCAAGACTGGTGTGATTCCCCACATTCAACCCGTACCACCCCCCTTGCTGCAGTTTGCAGACAAACAGCGTTAGCTGGCTCTTCACCAGCGATAAAGTCAGAAAGGGTAAAGTGCAAAATGCCTCAAAGCCAGCGGAAAAATGTATTGGGAGTAAGAGAAGGCAGGGGAAAACACAAGTGTGTGTCATTTCCCCTAACATGTGATAGAGGACACTTTCTTCCTACAGTCTGAGCTTTGGTTGTGCCTGGGGAAAGTGAGTAAAAGCCAAAGATACAGCGAGGAACTCAAGGCCTTGTTCACTTTGGGCTTTACTGATAACTTTCAACAACTTGGTAGCCAGCTCAGGGATGAGCCATGAATAACCAGAATTTAATGTAGATGGTGGCTAACTTACAACTGGCCTATTCCAGCATGTGCTGGCTTCAAACTCGCCCTTTGAAACTGGACCCTGCTAGAAGAAAAGCAGGTTCATGCATGCCATGAAAGAAAATTGAGAAATCTCTGCCCCTGGAAGTCCCCACTGCCAAAAGAGAATCTGACCCTTTTATTAAGAGGTCTGCAGCGTGTGGCACTCTGGCAGTGATATGGAGGAGGCTTTGTATAATACCAGCAGAGTTTTGTTGCTCTGCCAGTTCTAGAGCCACCCCAGAGTGGCCATTAGATCAGGGATGGAAAATGCATGAGGAGCCTTGTGAGGGGATCACACCACCGGCTGAATCATGCCACCAGGATGTCTGTAGCTGATGGTAGAGCCTTGTAGGTAGGCAGCCCCGCGCTATGGTGCGTGACAGTCGTCTTTGGGCCAGGGACTGGGTACTTGAAACTAGTGTCCCCGAAACAGTTTGGGAAAGAGGAGAGTTGGCATGAACCTTCTCATCCCTATTAATAATTACCTTGCTGCTGCAAGGTAATTCTGAAAGGAGAGGTGAAAGAAGCATTTAGTGCACGTGCACAAAGATGGCTTTATAAATTAACTGTCAGTTAAAAATCCATTCATCCACAGAAGTAAACATCCCATTTAAATGCCCCAAGGTCATCTTCATGCCAACAGCAGATAGCAGTCCTCAGTTCCATTCCTGAACTTAATGCCACTAACCTCCAAGTCCCTTTGGTAACCCTGGTAGCTATCCTAAATGTCCCACTCATTATGTTTATGAGTGCCTATTCCAACCAGAGTGGTCAACTTGTTCTTGCTAGCTTCATGCTGGAGGGGATGTGCTGAGAAAGGCAACGTGAAACTTGCCCCCAGAGTTTAGGGTGAGTCAAGTGATGTGGGCATACGGAGGGGCTCAGAGAAGGTTTTCATCCTGCTGGAGTGGAGCTGGAGTAATACTAATGGGGGAAGGAAAAAAACAATTACAAAAGAAGTAGTTGCCTTGTAATCAAGGATAGCCTGGAGACAAAACCCAGTCACGTGTGTTAGGACTGACTGGTTTCATGTGAGGCTTCTCAATAGCGTCTCTGTGTGGAGAAGACACTGGCCCTCTGTGGAGGGCTGCGTGTCCCAGGAGAGCTGCTGGGTCACAAGCAGTGCATGTGACTGGAGACCATTACCCCAGTGTGGGGCCCCACCATGGCCAATCCATCCTAATGGTGGAGTTAAGGACAGTGTGTGTGGACGCATCCTGTCTGAGGAAGCCTCCCTCTGCTCCATTAACTCCCACAAGCAGGAGAGTTAGAGAAGGAAAGGAATTTTTTTTTTTTTTTTTTGGAGGGCTTCATGTTAAAAATGCTCCCAAGGTCCCATTTTAGGCTTGTAAAATGTTGTTTTCTGGGGAGCTTTGTGGGCTCCTGCACACAGGAGCTGTGCAATGTGGTTCTTGCTGCTGTGGACTGATGAGGAGAATGCTTTTCTTGTGGACACTTCTCATTTGTCACCCACAGATCTCCTTTGGGATTTAAGATAGGAAAGCAGCATATGGGCAGTAGCTGATGCCCTCTGCTTAGCTGCTAAACATATGATGATGGGAGGTTCCTTTATGCTGAGAAGTCTCTCCGCCAATGAATGCACCATGGACCCTGAAAATACTCACTTTGCTAGCAGGTGAGACAGCCCTGTGTGCTCTGTTGACAGCCTCTGGAAGGAAGGAGCTGGTTCAGAGAGCTGGGATGCCACAACAGTCTCACCACCCATCTGTAAGTAGATCAAAGACGAGGGGAGGAAAGAGCACCAAGAGAGAGGAGATGAAGTGAAAGTCAAGTGGAAGAAAGGTGTCTTGGTGCTATGATAAAAAGCTATAGGAGAAAACAACACTTCCTGCACCGAGCCAGGCACTTTGTCACAGTAAGAAAAGTACCTGGACCTTTCCAGACTCTTTTCTGTCTCCTTCACTGTAAATCACTGTCAGTCTTCTCTGATCTTCCTCACCTGCTCTTCCTCACACGTAAGAAATCTTATGCAACAGGGAATCCCAGAAAGCCTCTCGTCCATCTCCTTGCCTCCACCCACAATCAGCTCTGCCTAACCCACTGGTAGGGGTTTGTCCATCTTGTTCTTACAGCCCACTGGGCTGAAGATGTCCTAGCATCCAGAAGGTGCATCCAAATGCTTCACAAGCCTTTTCATTTGAAGTTTTTTCCTATGGCAGGGTGCAGCCTGCCAAACTTGGGCAAGTAGTTTATCTGTCCTGGAGCAGCTTCCCCCAGAGTAAGAGCCTGCCTCCAGTCAGTGGAGGCAGGATGAAGTCTTTGAAGATCCCAGAGAGAGATACTCTCTGCATAAGACAAGGCAGAAGTCAACATTAGAGGAACTGAATCCTGCAGCCAGGCGCTTGTTCCCCATCCTGTGCAGTTTGGTACGCCTAACGTGTCCTCCCAGTCATGGAGGTGGTGTCAATACTGATTGAGTAATCCTCCACAGGGGGTGGATTAGTCAGAGCTTTCATATCGTGACTCCCTGGGATGTGCCTGCTATTCATGTATATCCCACAGATGTATTTGTCATTGACATCACCTATTTTTAGGTAACTAAGATAAGATCCTAGCTGTGCTTGCTAATTAATGGGGGCTCTGAATCTACTGGCACTGAATTGCCCTACGGACACCCCACAGACTCTTGAAGGCTGATTGACCAACAGCTTCAGGTGTGTAGAATAAGGTGGTGGGAACACCTTCCTCCCAACAACCCACCGACCCTCCAGTTCCAGGGGACGCTGCCTTAGCTGTGCCTGGTGCATGCAGTGCTGCAGGATGCAGAGTAGAGGGATCTCGCTGGTGGAGGGCTGAGATGAGCCCCCAGAGCTTTCCACTTGAGGAGGTGAAAGCAAGAGTAGAATAACAATTTGAAATAAACCCCAGGAACCTAATTCACCCTCCTAAACTTTGATGGGACAGTGGCATTGCTCAAAGGGTGAGCTAGGTCCTGCCTGTTTATTTTAAGCTGAAAGCCAAAATGATCATGCTAGTTACTTAAAAGAAAAGTTTGTTTCTGTGTTCTGCTAATTGACAGCCTCTGAGAGGCACCCAGAAACTATCTCTGGGGCCCAGAGTGTTGCAAAAACATGGAAAGGTTAATTGAAGGCAATGGGAAAACAAGAATCCCAGCTTTAACCTTCTTGGTCTGCCCTTGTTATGCTAACAGCATGATGCAGGCAGATTTAATGACTCCTCATTACCCTGCTACCTAATTAACCTTCTGCCCTGAAACACAGAGAGTCTAAAAAAGAACCTCCCTGCCCAAGAACCCCTTCTGCCAGCAGCCCCCAGGGTTAAAGGAGACATCTCCAGCATTGCTAGGCTCAAATCCCTGCTGGCTTCCAAATGATTCCCATTAAACAGAGAAGAAGGGCAGTGGTTTGGTGTCTCTCTGTATTGGGATGGCTTCGTGGCAGCTAACGGTGTTGGCTGCAGGGCAACCCGCTCTTCATCCCTGATGCCAGGGTGGGAGCAGTGTGGCTCCTCGGGAGAGAGCTGGCACCAGGCTGCTACTGGAAGAGGCAAAACTGCAATTTGTCATGGTAAGGATGCTCATGCCAGAGCTAAGGGTTGGATGAGTGTCGGAGAGATGGTCTAGGGAGGGCAGAGACCTGGAGAGCTGCCCCCCTGCACCCGCAGTCATGGGGGGAAGGAGCGGAGGCAGTGTCTGCTCTTCCTAGCAATGACCCTCTCCGCTGGCAATGGTAGCAGCTATCGCTCCAGATGCCTGGGATGGTCTTGTAAGGTAAGAGGCAGCTGCCAGTTGTCCTGGTTAACGGAGCAAAAAGTCTTTTTGCTTTTGCTGGATTAACTTCAGTTTCCCTTCTTACATCAAATGGTGCTCACAGGTGAAGTCAAGGAGGCAGGCTGGGCATTGGGCTTGCAAGCAGCAGGTTTTCAGGTTGTCCAGCTCACACCCTTGGGGATCAAACCTCTAGCCACAGCTGGTTTAGGTATAATTTATCTAACTTGCATGCCCCATGAAGTGAATCACTGCCAGTCAGTTCCTCAGACACCAGCATGGTGTTAGCTGTGCTCACAAATATAATCCAATCTGTAATCAGCTCTGTAATGAATCTGTAATCAGAAATTCATGGGGCATTAATACAACCTCCTGCTGCTCGCACTGTGTGGGACCAGGGAGGAGATCCAGCTCCAATGTGAGGTGGTTGTTCCACAGGGTGATTTCCATGGGAGTCACACTGCAGTCCAAAAGATCTCTGGTATCTTTTTTCCCGTGACAGTCAAGGTGACGACAACCAAGCGCAGCCTGCATGGGCATTGCAAATTGTGGGCAAGGTGCAGACACCCACACTTCCAACAGAGCTGTTGGGAGCTGCCATTGCTTGGTGGGGTCTGGCCTTGCCTCTGAGAGGTGAAGGTTATGTCACCTGTGAGAAAGCTGAGCCACCAAATATGAGACCAGTGTCTTTTGGGCTTTTGTTACAGGAATTACAGGGGTGGTTCTTGGTAACCCAGCCTGGGACAAGTCAATGAGTGTGAAGTATGGACAGAGAGCATGTGACACTGTGACCATGGTCTCCTGCAGGACTGTTGAACACCTCGGTTCACATTAGCTCTCCTTCTAGCAGCAGCTGGGCAACCATGGAAACTTTGGGGCAAAATATGGGCAGTGGAGAGAGAATGAGCAGAAGCATCTCAGTGAGCCACAGCTACATGACGGGAGAAAAATGCAGAAGCCAAAACTCAAGTGAGATAACGTCACGCCAAGCCTTCCTTGAAAGTGCAATGGTCTGCAAGGCTTATCTCGGCTTTATTGGCAGTACATGAGTCCCTTCTTTTGATGTGTCAATGAACTGCAGAGAAGAAAGGACTTTTTGGAATTCATTCTCCAGAACATTTGCCCAGAGTTTAACTTCTTTCCAAGCCGCCAGTTTGCTCATATCCTGCCTGTCTGTATGGAGAGATATGGGGTCATTGGCATAGACTGACCCGGCCTGCTGTAAGTCCCGCTGTCTGTATGGTATGTTCATGTGTGTGTTTGTTGGACCGGGACAGAGCCCTCACACGGGGTGCATGAGAAGGGAGGTGCAACAACTCCTTGTGCCTCTCTTCTCTTTCCCTTCCTGGAAACTATCGATGTGGTTGCTACTGAACGATGAGAAAAAGACTCCCAGGGCCAACTGCTTGGGGTGGAGGAGTGGTGGCAATGGCAACAAACTAAAGGGGTCCTGGCACGCTGCACTGAACATGAGCTAGTGGGGTCCCAGCCCCACATACCCGTTGCTTCCCTCCTACATACTCTGGTGGCAGGAGAGGACACTGGCAGGAGTGTGCAGGACAGCATGGTTTCTGATGATGCTTTTTTGATGTCCTGACAGGGCTTAGTTGTCTTTCATGTCCAGTCAGCTATGAGTGCTTGGTCTTTCCCCTCACGCTTGTATCTCTCTAACTTATGGATGTGATACCGTAGCATCAGGAGGTGCTATACTGGGAGTGCAGGTCTATGTCAGGTGCAATGCTGTGATGGGGTGTGACAGCTCTGCTGTGGTCTAAGAAATGGCTCTGTTCTCAGTGTGGTCCTTTATGCCTGAACATCCTCTAGAAATGGTGGAGTCCTTCGGTCCTCAGCTCTGCAACTGACGGTTCACTGGAGGGCTGCCTACCATGACTGCCTTTGAGGGGGTGGAGGACCATGTCCATGTCCATCCTCCTGATGGCTGGAGGCTGCCAGTAAGGACTTATTGGCGGACATCATGCTGGGCTGAAATCCTTTGGCTCTGGCTCCTCTCAAAGCTGGTCTGCAAAGGCTAACCACAGCCTTTGTACGACTCAAAAGCTGCTTGTCTATCCTACGAAACCACAGTGTGTGTTAGCCAAGCAAGGAGACTGCAGGAGTTTCTAACAGCCATCTGGCTTTGTCTTTCAGGGAGGTGGGTGTAGAGTCCATCCCAAACATGCTGAACAATCACACATCCACAGGGTTTTGTATGCAACTTGTGCCCATTTTTCCCCTTCCGTTAGGCAGTATGAGTTCTTCTTGTACTCTTGTCAAGGGGAGACATCCGAGTCCTGACTGGAATTCATTCCCTGTTCCCTGGAGTCTGCCTCAGGTGAGATGAATCACATCCCTTCATTTATTTCTGTTGGAGTGCAGAGAGAGTTCCTCGGACTCCAAACCACGACCAGGCATGACCAGAGGGCTGTGAGGAAAGAAACTTTGCAGGTTTTGTACCAAAACCGGAGCAGGTGCTGGCCAGGGTCTCCAAAGAGAAGAGCCAGTCCCAGCCCTGTCCCCTGCCACCACAGCATTTGTGTTTCCAGGCAAAACAAAGCTAAACTTTTGAGTGCAAACTCCCTTTGCTATTGGACCTCTCAAAATTTAGAGACGCTTCAGATGCTGGGATGAATCCATGGTCTTTTATATGCTCCAGAACTGCAGACTTTGGCTCTGTCTATACTACCAAATGGTGGTGCTAATGAATGCTTCTAGGTGCTAGAAGGCAACTGTTTGGCCTCTTATGTTGATGAAATGGTCCTTGGCCTGGTTTCAGCCTGGGTCAAGTAGCAGCATCCAAACAATTTCCAGGTGTGCTTTGTGAGCTGGTGGGGGTCCAGGAGGGTCTTAATATGCAGCTTGGATACGGACCTTGCTGTCGAGATGGTCTAGCTGTATTGATCAGGCCATGCCAGTTCTCAGGGCTGAGAAAAAAGTCCCTGGCACCAGCCTATTATTGTAAGTGTCTATAAACTTTGCTAGCACTTGTGGCAGCAAGGAATAGGGAGTAGGAATGAGGGAGTCTTTAGGTCCTCTCTGTGGATGAGTCAGTCCGGTTTTGTCTACACCTGCCAGTGGCCGCTGCTCCAAAGTGGCAGAGCTGCTTGGTTCAGGCATGGTGTTCCCTGTATGGGGATGGTGAGAAGCTGAGACTGGCTGCTGCTGTTGCCTGGTGTCGTCTGGGAAGCCGTACCACCTTGGACAACTCTGCTGAGGGGCCACCAAGGATCTGGCAAAGACCCCCTTGTACCTATGTCCTTGGCAGGACAGTGAGGCCAGGACACAGGGCTGAAGATGGTGCCTTCTAGACCCAGTCTCAAACTGAAGGAGAGTAGGTCTGGAGGGGATGCAGCGACTGACGGGGTCTCTGAGGGCCCGGCTGCTGTGCCAGGAGTGCCAAGCACTAAGGCAAAGTGGAGCATGTGGGAAGACTCCTCTTCTCCCTTTCCCATGAAGCTGGAAGAGCTGCTCTGTGATTGCTGTGGTGGGAACTGGATTGACGGCTGTGTGAGGAGCCCTTCCCTCCCCCTCAGGAAACGGGATGCTGCCGGAGCTATTTTGAGACCATTGCTGCTTGTTTTGGCCCTGACTTGACTGCTTTGGTCATCACCTCGCCCAGGTAGTTATTTTTGGTCTTGCCAGGAATGGACTTCCTGAAGTGAAAAATGGTGTAGGAGGGAAAGGAGACTTGACTTTGTGTTCCTGAGCCCAAAAAAAAGATCGCTGGGTGCTTCTTGGCTTTTCCCAGGGGCAGTGGTGACCGGGAGCATGGGCAGAAGGACGTGGAGAGAGGGTGTCCTTGCCCCATGAGGCATTGGGTCAGCAAGAGTGCAGTCTCGCTTGCTGGTGACCACTGCAGTGCCTTGGTTGGGGAAAATGGGCTGGACTTGGCCTTCTGGGGCTCCCTTGGAGCCCTGGCCCTAGGGCTTGCTCAGGAAGGGGCTGGTTGCCTTCCTGGTGCCCTCAAGTGATGGTTGTCTGCTTCCTACTTGTAGTGGCACCAGGGCTTAAAGCAAAGGGATCTGGGGTGTGACGAAGGGTGAAAGCCCAGAGCCCTCTGGCGTGGAGGGGTGAGGAAACAGCTGGCTCATCACTGTGGGATTTCTCAGGAGGAAAAATGAGGGCAGGCAGCTTCATTTTTGCCACCGGCCTCTTCCTTGGCTCTTGCCCTCCTGCCCACACTTGTCACATGTAAGACCCCAAGCATATGGAGCCATGTTTGAGTTGGGCAGAGCTCAATAAGCTCCATATCTTAGCACCGGTGTTGCTAGTGTCCTTTCTGTCTTGGTCTTATAACTGGCCCTTCAGCCCAAGGTCCCTCTGTGGTGGAGAATGCTGCCCTTGCGTGGAGTCTGGGTGGTGGCAGCCCATCTCCAGCCTCTACTGCTCCTCAAAGAAAAGAGCCATCTCCAGCGGTGGGTGAATTCACCCCTCCGGTGCTCTGCCCTCTCGTCTGCTGAGGCAAGATCTTACTGTGAGCTGTTGAGCAATGTCCGAGGAACACAAAAGTATCTGAGCAGTGAGCACTTCCCCAATGGAGTTACCTTTTTAGCATCCCTGAGGGGCAGGGCTGATGGACAAAAAAACCCAGCTGCTAATTGCCCAGCTAATCACCGATGCTAATGAACATCTGCCTTCTTGATCAGACCATGGCCATTCTTGTGGCTGGAGAGGTCTGGAGGGCAGCGATGCTGTGATACAGCAAATCCATGGTGCTTGCAGCCCTGTGTGCAGGTGGAAGGGAAGATTGCTTCTTCAGACCTCCTGTAATGTGCTGACCCTGCAGCTCTCCAGGACAGTGGGAGGCATAAGAACTTACGGAAAGCAAGGAAGAAATGGGCGGACTTCAGGGGAAAATCAGTTTGTGTTGAGACAGAAAACAGTGCTTTTTTTTTCCCCCCAAGTTAGGAGGCTAGAAGGCAAAATATAAATTAATTACTGATTTGGTTGGGAACTTGATTAAACCTGAAGACTTTAAAAAAAGCTTTTGGTACATACACATCAGTGCTTGACCACCTCACAGCTGGCAAAGTTCATCCCCTGCTCCCTTTAACTGTCCCAAATGAGTCCAAGAAAGACTGGGAAGAAACAGCCTTTTCCAGAGGCACCCATCACCTGGATGCGGGCTGTTGGTGTGCAGGTAGCAGCACCAGCTTCACAGTGGTCTGCTCCTTCCTCAGCAAAAAGAGCTGTGGCAGATGGACAGATCTCCTGGGCTCTCCTTCTGGCCCCAAGTGATGAGGACTGCTCTGAGAAACCCCTTATACCTCCTGGGAAGCATCCAAGAGTTATAAAACCTGAAGGTATCATTCTTCCTACTGTATGGAGCTGCCAAGAGATGGAAATGGGCATGAATGTTAACATACCATTTCTAGGAAGACAGTCAGCATCTGTAGGCTTTTAATTTTATTTCTTCAATGGTGTTTCCAACCAAGGAAAAAGCTGAAGACTCCAGTCCAACACTAACAGGGCCAGGGTTTGAAAATCCAGTGAGAACTGTAGTTCAGAATGAAATGCTTATTTTTCCACCCTAAGCAAGGTGTAGTGGACCTCAAATGTGGTGTCAAGATAACAAAGTACAAGGATTTGGTAAATGGCCCATCTGTCCATGTGAAAGGAAATCCTGACTAGAGATAGCTGACTGCCCTGGGCAGGGGAGAAGTGAGACCTGGCACAATTGCGCTTTTGGGGACAGGTTTCTTTTGGATGTTGAGAAACTCCTTGCTCCAGCCTTGTGTGTTCGTTGCATAATGGCACTGCTGAGCTCTCAGCTTTGGAGTTTTCCAGCTGCTGCAACTGGCCTGTGAATTGCTACAGCCCAAAACACTCGGCTCAGGGGTTCCCGGAGACTGCGCAGCTCCGGGGATGGGGGTGCAGGGTCTCCCCAGAGCTCTTGGTTGGTCTGCTGGCCCCTAGCAGGGGTGATCTCCAGCTGGGGGTGGCTCTCTCGCTGGCTGCTGCCAGCTCCTGGGGACTGGCTCAGTGGCCATGTGGGGCCTTTCCTGGGGCTGCTGCCCCCTGAAATCATCCAAGAGAGAAGAGAAGCTCTCACCCAGCAGGAGGGAAGGAGCGGTTCCCTGTTGGACCCAAATGGGTCTCCTTCATAGCTTGTTTCCTTAACAGGAGTGATAGTGAGATAAAAGTACCCATCTCTGGAGTGAAGGGCTGTCTAGGGAAGGGTTCGGGATATTGCACAGCTTCCTTGCAGGACCAGGTGTCTGGGCTGTCTGCTCTGAAAGCCGTGTTTGCAAACGATGGGTGTGATATTGTGGGTCAGAGGCAGAGCAGGTCCCCATGGGATGGCAAAGCTCTCCCCACGGGCTGCCCCTGGCTCTGGTGTTCCGTTCCTGCTGGTGAGGAAACCTTCCTTGGCCAAGCATGTGGAGGTGAGCACAGCTGGGCATCTCCTCTGGGTACCCTGGCTGACTTCACCAGGGCTCCCTTCAGTACTACCAGGGTTGAGCGACTGGACCACTGAGTTACAAACCCAAACGGTAGCTTGGAGTAACTATGGTGGGAGGACCTGCTTTGCACCAGTGCCGATCGCTGGGACCCTGCCCCAGGTCCCCAGCCCAAAGGGAGAAGATCTGCAATCCTGCATGCTGCCAAAGCACCAGGAGCCAACACGACTCCTCCAGCCTGAGCCTTCAGCTGCCTGCATCTGGCAGGGCCCTGGGCTGCTGCCTGCACACCAGCCTCAGGGCAAGGGGCTGGTGTTGGCCAGAAGATGGTGCTGGTAGGAAAGTGATTAAGGACCTTGCTCCACTCCTGATGGTAGAGAAGAGTTTAGATTTCCTCCCCCTCCCCTCCTCCTTCCTATAAGAAACACTGTAAAAATAACTCAGCATGTTTAATGGTCCCAGATCTACCATGCAGGGCCCACAGAGTTATTTATTACATCCAGCAGGTTACTGAGAGCTAAACTGCAGTAACTCGAAACCTGTGAGGCAAAGGCTGCTTCTGGGCAGAGGATTCTCTGGGCAACTAATGGAAGCATAACCCTGATTGATAATGGTTTTAGGCTTATTTATTTTTCCCCAGGATCCTTCTCATAACATCCTCCTGAATGGTTGGGCCAGGCCAGGCTGCCCCACAGTGGGGTAACTCTGGGGATTCCCCCAAAAAGCAGCAAATGGTGTGGGGGACACCCCATCCTGGGGAAGGTCTTTTTCGGGGTGGAGGCATCCCTCTTGCAAAGGCTGTGAAAATGCAGGAATTGTTTCTTTCTGCTGCAGCTTTGGACATGGCTGTGCTGCACGGTCCTTCTGGGGGCAAGTCACTGCTGCAACAGGCTCTGGAGCCACGCCGGCATCTCTGGTCCCTCCCGTTGCTGCTGCTCATACTGTGGCTGCTCTCTGATTCTCCTGCCCACACCGTCGGGCAGTGCCTGCGGGGGGATAACCTGGCCTATGCCAAGGTAAGAAGCAGTAAAGCCATCAGCTGTCACGGTGCAGGCTGCTTTCCTCCTCCCATCTAGGCACCTACGTGGGCTTGCTGGGAGCCTAAGATGGTGGCAACTCCCTATGGCCTCGAGCAACTGGGCAGCAGGACTGCAGGGACCGAGCCTATGATACTGCTGACATTTGGAGATGCGCTCCTGCAAGTTGCTTGGTGTCGTGGTTTAGCCCCAGCCGGCAGCTAAGCCCCACGCAGCCGCTCGCTCACTCCCCCCCGGTGGGATGGGGGAGAGAATTGGAAGAGCAAAAGTAAGAAAACTTGTGGGTTGAGATAAGAACAGTTTAATAATTGGAACAAAATATAGTAAATAATAGTAGTAAAAATAATAGTAGTAAAAATAATAGTAGTAAAAATAATAGTAATAATAATAAATAGTAGTAAAAATAATAGTAATAGTAGTAAAAATAGTATAAAAGAAATAGTATTAAAAAATAGTATTTAAAAAAAGTAGTAATAGTAGTAAAAATAATAGTAATAACAATAATGAATTATAACGAGAAGGAAAACAATGAGAGAGAGAGAGGAACAAAACCCAAGGGAGGGAAAAAAGGGGAAAAAAATAAAATAAAAAACCAAAATTATACAACCGCTCACCACCCGCTGACCGACACCCAGCCAGTCCCCGAGCAGCGATCACTACCCCCCGGCCAACTCCCCCAGTTTCTATACTGGGCATGACATCCTATGGTATGGAATAGCCCTTTGGGCAGTTTGGATCCACTGTCCTGGCTGTGCCCCCTCCCATTTCTTGGGCACCTGGCAGAGTGTGGGGAGCTGAAAAAAAAAAGTCCTTGACCAGTGTAAACACCGCTTAGCGACAGCCAAAACATCAGCGTGTTATCAATATTATTCTCATACTAAAATCCAAAGCACTGCACTGTACCAGCTACTAGGAAGAAAATTAACTCTATCCCAGCCGAAACCAGGACACCTGGGATGAAATCACCACCCTTTCCTGCGCTTCCCTACCAGCTGTCAGCGCACAGCCCTTAACCCTGCTGTAGATGGGACACGTTTCTCACTGTCAAAGCCCTTGCAAGATCCAAACAGTTGTATTTATAGCAATGAGCAGAGGTCTGCTTTAGGCCAAGTGCCGTGTTGCTCTATCTATCGCATCCTCAGCCCGCTAGTGGCTTTGTGAATATTTATGTGAATATCTAGCGGCCCCTATCAAAAGCAGAGCTTGCTGCATTTGGAGCTGCATGTCGAGAGCTGCTGCACAGGAGCTGATTTCTATGCCAGGTCTATTATTCCAGTCTTCCAAGCTGGGACAATTTAAATGAGAGATTTCCAGAAAGTTAGGAGTGAGACTTTCAGTTTGCTGGAGAGTGTGGCTGGATCCCACTACCAGGAGGAAGCTGCTTTAGGATCACGCTCAGGTGCTAACCAGGAATGAAGGAGCCTCTATCTGTGAGTGTGATGGCAGATCAGGGGCTTGGCACTGAGCAAATTACTTCTGCCTCCCGGTGGGTGCAGAAGCTTCTCCCTTTCCCCAAGGAAAAAGGAGGCAGCTGAAGTGGAGGAAGCACCCTGTGTCCCTCATGCCCTGGGGACTCCTGTGCACATCTCTGAGGTGTGCTTGGGACCCGGGCTCAGATCTGCCTAAGGGCCTTGGAGAGGTTGCTTGAGGGTTCCATGCCTCTAGCTCCCAGCCTGCAGAACGGAGCAGTGATGGGGGTTCCGTGCTTGGGGGTTCCATGCCTCTAGCTCCCAGCCTGCAGAACGGAGCAGTGATGGGGGTTCCGTGCTTGGGGGTTCCATGCCTCTAGCTCCCAGCCTGCAGAACGGAGCAGTGATGCTCTGTTCCTGGACCGCCCAAGAGGCTTGCATGTGATAACGCAATCCCATGCACAGTGAGCTCTGATCTCTAGGGCCAGAAGGTGTTGCTCTAACTCCAGCAAGGGAGAGGGGGACCAGTACACAGTCTGGGTGCTCTTGCTGGCAGGGAAAGGACTTTGCCAGTGTTGCCTGTCCCTTGGCATCTCTCCCTTCGGGTGAGGCTACTGGGGGTCATGCAGCAGGACCGGAGCTGAGCCCTGCTTGTGTGATCTGGACTTGCTGCATGTCATGGTTTAGCTTCAGTCGGCAACTAAGCACCACACAGCCGCTCGCTCACCCTTCTCATCCTGACCCCCTGCCCAAGTGGGATGGGGGAGAGAATCTGAAGAGCAAAAGTAAGAAAAGTCATGGTCTGAGATAAGAACAGTTTAATAATTGAAATAAAATAATAATAATAAATTGTAATGAAAAGGAAAACAATGAGAGAGGGAGAGACAGAGGAACAAAACACAGGGAAAAACAAAAAAACCTCAAGTGATGCAACTGTTCACCACCCACCGACTAATGCCCAGCCCGACCCCGAGCAGTGATCGCTGCCCCCCAGCCAATTCCCCCCGTTTCTATACTGCGCATGACGCCATATGGTATGGAATAGCCCCTTGGCCAGTTGGGGTCAGCTGTCCTGGCTGTGCCCCCTCCCAGCTTCTTGTGCGCCCAGCAGAGCATGGGAAGCTGAAAAGTCCTTGACCAGTGTAAGCGCTGCTCAGCAACAACTAAACATCACTGTGTTACCAACATCATTCTCATACTGCATCCAAAGCACAGCACTGTACCAGCTACTAGGAAGAAAATTAACTCCATCCCAGCCGAAACCAGGACACTGCAGTAACAGCCCAGCAGTGACCACAGCTTGATCCTGGAGCTGAAAGGCTGAGCTGAGCCAAATCTGGTTTCTATTCCCTGCACATCCAAGAACCCCAATTCACAGAAGACCAAAGGGCTTCTTCCCAGCCTGAGTAATGCCAGCGCTTGGGACTCTGCCCTTTGAATGGCTGCGTGCACCCACAAACCCGCAGGGAAGAGGGAGCGCAGTGGGCTAAGGGGGTCTGACTCTTCTGGAAGGGTGTTACGGGGTGGGAAGGGAGCAGGCTGGAATTTATTCTGAGCTCATCAGAGAATTAAATCATTATCCTCCAGGATGAGGATTTATGGTTATGGCTCTCAAAGCCCACAGCAGACATCAGGTGAGTGGGTGGGAGCCGATCTCAGGTGCGGTGCTGCATCAAGGGGAGCCAGCAGAGAGGTGATTGTCCTTACATGTGTCTCGGGGACAGGGGATCCTACAGGACCATTGTCCCTTCTGGAGGGGGGATACTCAGTTTGGACATCCTTTCAACTGCAAACCACCTCCACTGGGATCCCTGGGCCTATTATAGACTGATTAAATATTAAAACAATTCATTTTGTACTTAAACTGTTCCGAAGGCTCCTGCTGACGATGACTTTGAAGTCTGAGGCGAAAGGGTTTGCTCTCGTTTTCTCCTCCCCCCCCCCCCATCCCCTCCATCCCCAACTTTCCCCAGGCAGGAAGGGGAGGGTGAGCCCTGGCCAGGTCTGGCTCTCCCAGCATCGGGGTCTTGCTTGAGATGGTGCAGGGTGGTTTGCTGTGTGTGTGGGAGCTTGCTGGTGCTCGGTGCTGCTGAAGCAGGAGGAAAGCCATGGTTGCTGGCTGCAGGGGCCAGGAGAGCCCTTGGAAGGAGCAAACCCTGTGCTCTGGGTGTGGATGCTAAAAGGGGCAGTGGAGGGGCTGGGATGGCAGCAGAGCTGCACTCCTCCTCCTCCATGGGGACAACAGGTCCCTGCCTGGTACTGCTGGGGTCCTGAGAGCCCCCAGGAGCTGCGGGGCACGGTGCAGAGGCAGCCTGCTTTCATGGCAGGGAGGTCCATGTTGGCTGTCCTGTACGCTGCTCTCTCACGGTGCATGGAAGTGAAACCACCCCAAGCATCATCTGATATCTTCAGGACCTGAGCCTGTAGCATCCTAGATCTGGGTGCAAAGCTTCTTTTGGCCTCGGTGACCCTGAGCCACATGGTGTCCTGCCCCCGGGTTTGTGGGGTGCTGTGGGTGGTAGCATGCATGCTGCGTGGAGTAACGCTTGCCTGCAAAGTGCATGGCAAGGGAGGCATAGATGCAGCCTGGGAGGGCAGGATGGTATGCTGTGGGTCTCTTCTGCCAGGTTTTTTTCACCCAAAATACTTGGCTCTGCAGCAAAGGAACTGGGGATGGAGACATGTGAGAGACCCGCAGCCATCAGGGGTATCCGTGACCGTCCCTTCAAGGGATGGAGTTGACCGATTTGGGCGAGCTCAGGGATTGTCCATCTCTGCATGGAGCTTTGTCTGGAGCCAGCCTGGCCTGTGGCCGTTTCTCCTCCCTGTCCACAGTGTCTCAGCAGCGAGGTTTCTGTGCAGGCTTTGTCACCCTGGGCATCACCTGGAAAGAGCAAGAGGAGCTGGAGCCAAGCCCAGGTCCTGGCATCTCGGATAACCCCACGCCCTGTGCCTCAGCATCTCCTGCTGCAGCAGCAGGAAGGGGAGGACAACTCCTGGGAGACAAGGGCTTGCTCATGGTCTGCTGGGGGCAAGGTCCAGGGTGGGACCCCCACCCCTGGAAGGATGCTTGAGCACCTGCAGGGCTCAGGGCTTAAATTTCAAGCTGCACCCTGCCTGTTTGTCTGCCTGGTCCCAGCTCAGGAGCCAGATTGCAGAAGTGCAGGAGGACCTGAACCTCCTCTCCCTGCTGCAGATGAAGGAAAAGGTGAGTGGCAAATATTTCGTCTCCCCAGCTGGATCTGGCTTCCTTCCCCCTTTCCTCCCCCTTCTCCAGCCCCATCTTTTACATCTGTTGTATGTGAAATCCAGCAAACTCTCAGCAGAGCTCATTACTCACGGCCCATTGCTCTGAAGAGGGCCGAAAGGTCCTGCACGTAATGATTTGGAGGTGATTTGTATTTAAGACGCTTGGCTTTCAGATGCTGCGGGGGGGGAGGGGAAATTAAATAATTGAAAGCTAGTGGGGAAGGGAAAGAGAGAGCCCTGGATAGCGGGAGAGGACAAGAGTTTCTCATGATCCAGAAGTGTTTTGGCTCACCTGCATCGGTTGCACAGATGCAGACTTAAAACCCAAGACTCAAGGAAAATCTTCCTCGTGTCCGTGCAGGATCAGAGCGTGGGCCGGGGGGGGCTGAGAGGGATGTACCAAGAGGTTTCTCTGGGGATGGCTGATGCTCAGCACAGCTGACCAACAAGGGCAAAAGGTCTGGCCCAAGTAGGACAGGGGATCCTCTGCCAGCTGGTCCTAATGTCTTGGTGGGATGCGATCGCCTTGGCTGCACCAGACTGCCCTCCTCTCCCCTCCTTTCTCTGCCTTTCCCTCCTGCTGCCTCCCCCAGCTCTCTGCTGCTGGCATGCTTTAAGCAATAAAGCCAATTTTCCAGCCCTGGTCCAAATTTTCAGGCAATCTTGCTGATCTTGGTAAATTCCCCCCGCAGCAGCTATCAACAAGGCAAAGGGATGAGCAAGGTTGGAGACCACGGTGTTGTCCATGAGCCTGTGCAGGACAGACCTGGTGGCCCAAAGAGCATGGCTTGCTGATGAAAACTTGCAGTAAGAGCCTCGCAGAGTGTTTCTCAAGATCTCAAAGCAAAAGGAGATCCCATGGGGGCAATCTCTGTTTGGTGGGTGGGGAAACTGAGGCACAAGGGATAGAAATGAATTGCCTGGAAAAAGGGCAGGTGGTCTGAATGTTACTTGCCTGAAAGTTCAGCAAAATGGGATGCGGAGCTTACGCTTGGTCTAAACCAATGCTGTTTCACTTTCATACACCAAAGCTCCTTGCAGCCTATTTCCTTCTCTTTTTTTTGATCAAATCGCCAAAAAAATCTACCTGTCTGATCTGATTCTACCTAAAAATAAATGCAATTGAATGCTGCAGGTTTGTGGCAGGAAACAAGCCTCCTGCTGATTGCTCAGGCTCCTCTTTTTCCAGCTGGGTGCCAGACCCCAGGTCCCCCCCGCGATGCTGAGCGTTAGCAAGGTTTGGCACCAGCCTTTGGCTTCTGGAAACCAGTGTATACACGCAGAGGCCCTTCTGCACTTGAACTCAAAGCTTCATTTCCAAAGCCTGGTTTTAACCTTGACCCAAACTCATATGCCTTGCTGCAAACGCATGGGTGGAACCTGTTCCCCAGCTCAGGAAACCCTCAGGTACCAATATCCTTCCCAACGCCCTAACGAGCTCTCAGCAATCCTCCGGTCCCTGGAGGTGTGCAGATGGCCCATTAGACAGTGCATTAGCGTTGGGCAGGCGACTTTTATTCAGACTGCTTAGCCTAAGATCTAAGAATCAGGTCAGATTAGGCTGCCTGATCCGAAGCTAACGAGTTGGGCGACGGCCGCGGAATGAAAGTCAAGAATCAATACCCTGGGAAGATCTGATGCTTCTCCACGTGTCGTTCCTGTATTTACCGACTCTGTGCAGAGAGCGGGGAATTTTTAGCAGCCTCCCCTAAAGTCTGATGTTTAACCCTTGTGTATTCTCTCCCCCAGTCCAGTTTTCTCTCCCAAGGTGTGGGTGCGATTCATGCAGCGTGCATCTTCCCAGAGCATCACATGTTCTGCCAAAAAGGCGTGCTGTGGAGATGTGTGCCTGGCTCTCATGTAAATAGGTAAGACTAAGAGAATTGTTTTTTCTTAATTAAGTGACAGCTCAAACAGGAACCAAGCTCCCGTTGTCCCAAAATTTCCTTCTACCTTAAAGCGACTGGGAGGGCAAAGGGCTGGGGAAGGTAATAACTCCCTAATGTTGAAGGCACTGGTATTCAGGCCCAGTACCTGAATACCTTTCCTTCAAAGCTCTTGGGAAAAAACCTTTTCTATTGATTTTTGGGGCGAGGACAAACAGCACTTTTGTTCTCCCTACCCCCACTCAGCTCCAAAGCGTGTCTGCGGCTGGAGCCGGCTCTGCAGCTGGTGTCCTCTGCTCTGCCGGGGACTTGCAGCCGGCTCTGCCCAAAGCGGCTCGGCGGGAGGCGTCCGGCCGTCCCTCCCTCCTTCGCCATGCCCAGCAGTCGGAGCAGATGGCTGGGGCTGGGGGTAGCTGCCCACCCCTGCAAGCACGGGGAGAGCAGGGCTTTCTCTTCAGAAGCTGTGATTAAAAGCACTCGAGTGATGCTCCGCAGGCTGCAGGAGGGCTGTTGCTCCCAGCGATCTGTCGGGCTCAGTTGGGGAATTATATGGTGAGATGTAGGTGTAGCATCTTCTACCACTGTGAGCCCTGCTGTGGGGCTCCCAGCTAGGATTGCACCCTGGGCATTTGGACAGGATGCTCGAGCCCTCTCCCCAGGGCTGGCAGGTTGGGAGGTGGTACCTCTGCTTTGGAGAGAGGGAAATGGGTTCCTGGCACCAGGCTCTACCGCGGCAGTGCGAGGGGTCATACAGCTCAAGGCTGACCATCAGTAGCCCTGCAGCTGCCCTGCTGAGAAGGTGCTGGAGAAGAGGAAAGGCATCAGAGGAGAGCTCTGGATGCTGCGTTACAGCTGGAGACAGCAGGCGGGTTGCTGGTGACAGCACCGGGGAGACTGGGGACATGCCAATAGCTAGTGCAGGCTCAGAGCTTACTTAAAAGGACTCTGTCGTGCGTCTCCAGGAGCCTCCTTGTCTCTTCTCAGATCCTCACCTGCACAGGACAGGAGCTATTCCCTGGTCCAGATGCATGGGCCAAGCAATGTCTGCTCAGCTAAGCTCTCCCAGCCTGTCCCCAGGCAGAGTAAGTAGCCTGTCCCCTTTCCTGCTACGTCCCTGGTGTGTGCATCCCCGTGTATGTCTCCCCATGCCTGCTACGATCACAGCTATGCAGAGAATAGTAAAAAAAAAGTATGTATTTAGAGGCAATCCTTCTGACGTTTTTCTAGCTTCCAGCAATAGAGAGTTCAGGGTGTTTTGTGCCAGCAGGTTTGCTTGGGACATTACAGGTCTCTGCCCCAAATGTGCGTGTCCTCTCTCTGCTCGTGACTTCGTCACGTCCCGTGACACAGTTCCCCAGCTGGCATGCTCGTGGTGTGGGAAAGCATTGCCTTTGGTTTAATTAAATCTGCTGCCGGATGAATCACCCCCTTACATCCCTGCGTCGGCTCCTCTGGGCTGTGTTGGTTGGTGAGCCTGCTCCTTGTACTTGGGATTCAGGGTTTCAATCAGCCAGAGAGATGGAGAAAAATTACGCACGCACACCTGGAAGGTGAGGTGGGTGGCCTCTCACATTTTTCCTGATAACACTTATTGCCCTAAACTTCTTAGAAAATTTATTAGGTTATATGTAAAAAAAGAAAAAATAATAATAAAGACAGAATAAAGACATAGGGGATGTACAAAGCATTGCATCAGTAGAAATATATCTACAAAGCTTCCTGAGCTCCAGAGTTGAAGTTAGCTGGATGCTTAAGTGCATCAGGACCTGCCAGTGCTGCCAAGTCCAGGTGTCGGGGGAAAACAAGTGTTGTACAAAGCCCCCTGCATTTTAAAATCCCCATCCGATGGCATTAACCCCACATCAATCTACGCAGGCCTCCCAGGAGCTAAGAAAAGCTGGGTATCCGCATTGAATTTCCTTCCAAACGCAGTGAAGCCCCTTTTTGTAACGACACAGCAATGTGAAGTACAACACCAGGCTCCAGAGCTGACTCTCTTCCCATCCCCAGTAGCCAGCTGGGTGGTGTCGAGCAACCCACATCCACCCTTCATGCCTCAGTTTCCCCTTGCTTCCAAATGAGAGGTAGTCCCCCTGGGTTGTCCTTTTGCTTTGAGGACTTGAGATGTGCTCCAGGAGTCAAACATAATGTTGCGTTAGCCGCCTCTTGCAAGTCCAGGATTAGAGAGCAGAGAAGGGGAGCGTGAGAGTTGTGAACAACATATGGGGGTTTGAACAAGTCTTGTAGGGTGGTGATGAGCAGTTGCGTTTAGTTTGATGATTTCAGCCAGGCAGTGGGGTTTCTGAAAGCAAGCTATTTCCAGTAGATCCGATATGTTCGTATTCTTCAGGGCGGTGAGCAGCAGCTGCTGGGCAGGTCTGCCTCTGCTGTGAAATCCCAAGCTCAGGCTTGCTGTGGTGGGAGCGTTAGTGCCATTCACTACAAACAGATTGGTTGCAACCACAAGAGGTGGCAAATGAAATCCACGGATGCTGGAGTGGTCAAGACCCAAGGGATCTTTCTGAAAACAGATGCTGGTTCCTTAAAGCTCCCCCACTGCTATAGTAACACCGCTGCTCACCTGCTCAGAGGTGATGGGTCCCCGTGATCCCATCTGCCGACCCCTCTTCCTCGCATGGGAAACATGGGGTTTCCGTCCCTCCTGGTGAACGTCCCTCTGCAAAAGGGCCTTTGCTGTTTCTCATTTCCCTTTCTGCTTGACCCCAGCCTTGGTGCAGGAGCCAGTCCTGGGCTCCTCTTGGCCATCAGAGGGAAGCAATCCCCACAGGATGGGCTTGTGGACCCTTGTCCTGGTGAAGACATGGTGAATTCTCACTGGTTCCAGTTTGTACCCAAAGTCAGACTGCACACGTGTTAGCACGCTTACTGGCCTGGTTTGGCCTTGTGCGTGCTGGTGCTCTCCAAGACGAGATCCAAGCAGCATCTGGGGTGGCCCGGGCCAGGGACTGCTCCCACGGGCAAGGCAGGTTCGACCATTCTCTTCAGCAAAGTCCAAGAGTGAATGTGGGTGCAACCACAAACGTGGGACCAGCCCCTTCCTGGGCTTGTTTGGGAGCATAGATATGTTCTGAAAGTCGAAGTATCTAATTTTCAGGAGTAGGTATTGCATCATCTGAGTGCTTACACTGAAAGTCATGTACTTTCCCAAAGGCTACCAAACCTTCCCGCAGGTACGTATGTACCTACATAAAGCAAAAAGCACTTCTCCCACCCGCCTGTGGTCGCCGTGTATGCACTAGTTTCTGGCTCCCTGGCTTTGGCAAACGTGTGTGCAAATTCATCTTTGCATTTGGCAGCTCCAGCGCTGGGGCCAGGCTCTTTTCTGTGCACCACGTAAATACTATTCACCGTGTATTTACATCGAACGTGGTGACCCACTGTACATTAACATTTAAAACAAAATAGTCAGCCCCATCACAAGCATCGCTCTGAGGGATGGCAGCACGTTGCAAACATCATGTAAGTAATTTGTTGAACATTGGTGATAATAAGCTACACAGAGCAATAAGAACATAAACACAGGCAGGGCTTTGTGTGAGCATGTGTGTGTATTTGTTTTCTCCTTTTTTTTTTTTCCTTCTTTTTCTTTTTCTTTTTTTTTTTTTTTTTTCCCTAAAGGAACCTCTGAGGGGAAAAAAAAAGGCATGAATGATTCATAGATGCAAGGGGGGGGGAAGATGGAGAGAGAGAGGGAGAGAAAGAGAGAGAGAGATTAAGAGAGAGGAGCTTCAAAGTGACTGGAGCCGATTTGAAGTCCTGAGCGTTCCTGTGCTGGGTAGGCCAGCAATTCACCAGAGAGGCCCCGTCAAGCTCCCCCCACCCTGCACCCCAGCCTCATCCCTGCTGCCGCCTCCTCCTCCTCCTCTCCCGCAAACACAGCCTCCAAATTACAAGTTCAAAGTTCACCGTCATCTAATGATGTGAAAGCCTCCCAAACCCTCTGTGAGTGGCATCTGTTTATAGGCACGGCCCTTCCCTGGTGGTTTAGCCTGGCTTAAAAAAAAAAATAAAAATTAAAAAAATTAAAAAAAAAAAAAAAAGGAGGAGGAGGAAGAGTGGAATGAGATGCAGGGCTCCTTTTTTTAAAAAAAACCTATAAAAAAATCTACTGGTGGTGAAGTGCCTTTGATTCTGAATATTAAAAAAGCCCATTAGATTTAAATGTAATGAGAATATTAACGCTACTGCCTTGATTTGTATTCACTGGCTACCACGGATATACTTTGGGAGTGGGAAAGAAAAATACAGCTCATGCCTAGACGGAAGCCGTCGCCCTCGGTAGGGAGGGACGAGCCCCGGTGCCCGGGTGGCGGAGGGAGCGGGAAGGGGCGCGGGAGACGGAGGGACTGATTTTGCCCCTCTCCGTCTCATGATCCCAGCCGTCGGAGGGATGGGGACTTTCGAAGGCTTTGAAAACTCAATATCCTTTTGCAGGGAAATTCAGGCATTTCGAAACTTGGTTTTGCTGTGCTCGGAAAGGGGAATTCCTTGTTCATGGAATACGAGTCTTGAAACAATTTATTTGTTTTTAATTTTGTCTAAAGCGCCATTAAAATTTTGCTCCTTCGGTTTAATGTTGTAATTGAATTGAATGCATGTGCTATCGTGACAAATCTGCAGGAGAAATGAGTCATGTCTAGAACAAGTCCTGTAAGACCCTTTATTGGTTATGTGTCACAAAATAAATGACACAATAATGAATGGCTAATACTCTAATTAGCATTACATGCTCACTTTATTTTATTAATCAAAGGCAGTAACATTCACTGGCCTAATGAAAGAGTTTGATGTTTTAATACTTCCGAAACAGAGAGAGAGATAAGGGCTCAGTACTAATTAGGGTAGCAGCTGATTTTAGAAAAAACATCTGAAATTGTTGCCTGGCTAAAATAAGGATATCAAACACTGCAAATGTTCCAATTTGCAAAACGAAAAGAACAGCAAATAAAATCAGAAGCTTTAAAATAATGTTAAAAATAGAAGAAATAATATAGTTGGCCATCCCATCATATCATAATATGTCGACATGTCATTAGTACTAACAAGTAATGAGGTACGCACTGCTCCATCAGAAACATAAAGAAATTATATTGAACAAATAATGCTGTCACAAGTATTAGACCAAAATTAATATTTAATTTCCAAGTGGACTTTCAGGGATTTCTAAATTATTTTTAGGAAGTGAAATATTCTAAACCCGGTGGAAATCAAAATCAAATGATTTTGCAAAAATGTTTCAGTTTTGACTTGGGCCTTTTTAGAAGGAAAACCTCAGTGCTGAGGTTTTCTAGGAGCCCAGATCCCAGCAGAGAGCTGAATAGATATTGAAACCTTTAATGAATAGCTGCAGTGTAGGCAATGATGAGCTATTTAGAGACATCCATCGAAGCAAGAAGTGCTGTCCAAACACAGAAAGGAGGTGACACAAAGCAAGGAAAGGTTTGTGCAGGAGTTTCTCTTAAGGCTGGGCTAAGGAAAGAAGAGTTTAAGATAGGAGCCAAGGGGGAAATCCTCTCTTCTGAGCACGTGTCAGGCAACCTTCCAGTCATTGCTCGGACCTGGGTTGCTCCGTGGCTTCCCTTCCTTCCAAGCATCCTCCTCTTCTTCCTCCTTGCTCAAGTTACCATCTATAAGGGAAAAGATAAAGTAAGAGCTTGATGTCTATTATAGCAGGTGGCATGGTGATCACTCCTTGACACGGGGTCTGTTAAACCTTCCAAAGACTACCTATAACCAAGAGCCTGGCTCTCTACTCTGCCCCAGACTGATCAAAGTTTGGAGCAATAACTGAGGGTTCCTTAACCTCTGACAGCACATTGGCTTGAACCAAATGCTCTTTGCCTGTGCTGAAGAGCTGAGACCTGAAAGCTGGTATTATTGCTCCGGACACCGCCATGATGCTTTCAACAACACCAAGGAGTGGGGGATTTACGGTGATCTGGGACTCGGTGGTTGTACAGCAACATAGGTCCTCCATGCAGATGTCCCTATACTTTGCTTGTCTATGCCAGGAGGAAAGGATGGGGACAAATCCTGCCTCAGCAGACAGATCACGAGAAAATCCAGCTGTTCGCAAGTTATGGTGCAAGCCCTGACCTACACTGTGAAAGACCATGGATGGATGAAGCTGCAGTGGTGACAGGAGGACAGTGCACTGTCCAGCCTCTCCTTGTCCAGTAACATGGAGGTGATGCTGTATCAGGCAGTGGTAATGGGGACTGAGGGAGAGCATGGAGTTATCATGCCTCTAACCTTCTGCGATCTCAGGGGTAGGAACAGCTCTTAGACCCATCTCAGGAACTGCAGATTTGCCTAATTCTGGTGGCAGATGTAGGATAGAGGAAACCCTGGAGATGACAATATGTTGCTTCTTGGCAGAATGGATATAAACTGGACAGCTGCACAATGGGTGTCTCTTGCTGGGGAGCTGTGGAAGGTGCTAGTCATCAAGTCTCAAAAAAATGAAGAAAATCAGGGTTAGGGTGGGCTCAAAGCAGTTGAGCTCAGCATAGTTTTAAAGCAGCAGCTAACACTGACTTGAACAGGTCCAGGTTTCCGTTCACAGTTCTTAGGTCAATATCAGTGTACAGAGGGGCAAAGTAAGGAATAACATAGCATCAGCACCAGGTCTGGATACTCTGAGATACATGAACTGTGATGCCATGGTCAATCTGCTGTGCCTTGACCTGGCTTCTCTTCTTCACTTCTTGGCATGTCAGACCTGGACAGCCACTTTTTCCTTGCCTGCCTGGCTGTGGACTTCACCCAAGCTGCCAGCTAGGCTTGCTGTGAAACAGATACAACAGTAGCTCAGTTCAGACAAGTCGTGAGTTATCCTAACATCAAAATATCCCAGCTCCATGGATAGTCAAGAGGGAGGACTTAGGGCTGACGTCTGACCATCTGCAGAAGGTAATGACCTTTGGTGTTGTGCCTGAATCTCTACACTGATTATGTAGCAGACCAGGACAGCAGATGGTCTGAAACTTTCCTCGTCCTCATAAATTGAGAAGTTCAAGGGGGTGGACCAAGCACGACACTTGTTCTGTTGTATTGAAAGTCCCTTAAAAATGTCATTCCATGTGACAATGAATAAGAACTGATATAAAACCGATTGTATCAACTCCCAACTCCTCTTCTTACTACCAAAGTTTGAGCTGAAGTTGCATCCTTTTAGCAAAGGCTAGTGGAGCTCTTGAAGTGGTTGAATTCAATGATGCTCGGCCAGCTGGTGCTAGCAGAGAGTCTAGGCGGGTATGTTGCCACTGCGGGCTGTAATGTGATTTCCCCCAGAGGAAAATTCCCATTGCAATGCACAGGCACACAAGGAAGCACAATTAACTTCACTGGAGGAGCCTTAAGCCTGCTTTCCTTGAGTGTTGTGTAATTAAAACCTCAGTCTTGTTAATACATTAGTGAGACGTTTGCATATAATTCATCAAATGTTTATGAAAACGCGTAACAAATAATCCTGACAAACAAGTTGCTTAATTGAGATAAGGGATGGGAAGCCTTGTGAATTTTTAATAAAAAGGGGGAAAGAAAGCATGCTATGTTAATCAGATGAAGTTATCTCATTCAATATTTTCAAGTGACTTCTCTAGTGCACATTTTATTTAATATATTACACAAAAGGAATATGTTGATCCCCCAATGAGATTTGCATAGAAAACCCTCTCTTGCAACAAACGTACCATTGGCTTTATGCATTCCCTCCGTTATTGATCAGAATCTTATTTTTTTGTTCTTGACAGATAACAACATTAAAACCTGCCTGGGATTTGCACTTTCTGTAGCTGGAAGAAGAACAACTAACGCCAGCCGATGCCTGAGTGTCTTTCTGCAAGTGAGTAGTTAACGCTGTCAGATGGCATCAGCGATGACATCAATACGCATAACACGATGGCCAACTCAGCTTTGTTTCCAGCTGATCTTAGACCACATAGAAGCAGTGGCAGGCAGAGAGCCTTTCACTTACCTCAGAGGTAATAACTATCTGCTCCTTTTTGCCTCTTTTCACCCAGGCTGATGATCTTGGGGTGGTTTATCTCACCTCTCATGAGATATCTGAAAATTAGACTTCCAAATCCAAGCTAGACATGCCAGGCCAGTGGAGAGAAATGAGACTCACATAACCTGCCTTAGATACCTAGTTTTTGACTGGCACAGGTCATGAGCTGCAAGTCATTTTTTTCTCTCTACTCATTATAAAGGGTGACAGGGAAGGAGAGAGGACCAGCTCAGACTTAAATGCTTCACATCCAGATGTTTCAGTGAGGACAGAGTTATCCTGGTTGGACGGGGCTCTGAGAAACCTGATCTAGTCGAAGATGTCCGTGCTCATTGCAGGGGGGTTGGACTGGATGACCTTTAAAGGTCCCTTCCAACCCAGACTATTCTATGATTCTATCCCACCATGGCCATCTCCTCTTGGAGCAAGAGGCTATGAGTCCATACCTATTGCAGATCTCCCTATCAGCATAAGAAATCTCCACCAACGAATTAGGGGCCGGCATGTGCCATGGGTAGAGATAGTCTGGACCCAGCTTAGCTTGTTTTGTTTCCCCACACTTCCTCATATCACATTGGGATCATACGAACATTTAAACCTGAACTTAGTGGGAGGAGGTAATTGTTCAGAAGTGCAATGTTTAAAGGTCAACCTGAACTTTCTAATCACTGACTTTGTTTAAGTTTTAAAAGGAATATAATGATAGACAGGGAAAAAAGTAAGGCTTGGGAATGGAGAAAAGAGAAAGAGTGGAAGAGAAGGAAAGAAGGGATGGAAAAGAAGGGCTTGGAGCAGGGAGAGGCAGAGGTTCGCAGCTGGTGTTAATGAGAGGCACCTATGCCTGGGGCGAATAGAGGGGTAAACTTGCACACTGGGCCATCAAGTCTGGATTAGAGCACCAGCACACGGTCTTGCTTTGGTTTTCCTGGTGGACCCTCATATCTCCTGCACAGTCCTTCTCTAGTGCCGGTTCCTGCCACTGCCCTGGCTGGCTGCAGCCACCCAACGCGCTGCACGCCACGTGGGCTCTTCTCCATCGGTGGCTAGAAGCAGGCAGGGGGAAGCTGCAATTAGGAGCTTGAGGTGAAAATTGCTCAGGCCCAACAAAGCTCACCCTAGCACATTTGATTGCACTCCCAAAGTACTCACACAGAGCAAGCCAGTGATGAAGAAACATAGACTACGTAGTTTAAAAAGCTCCCAGCCCAGAGTCAGCATTTCTGCCCTGACCTGCCTCATGTATTATTTAGCACGGGACTTGTTGATGTGCACTTATATTTTTCTCCCAGCGGAGTTGATGATCTTCTTTCCTCTGAACGGCCTCGCTGCTCTCTCCCCGCACAGACATCGTGATCGGTGGGCTGTGGACAGAGCAGGGCTGGTGCTCACCACTGGGGAGTTAAGCATGTGGGGTTAGAGGATGGACATCATGGCCATGGCTGGCACTGGCAATGGTAGGGGAAGGAGCGGGGGGCAGGGATGGGAGAGGGGTCTACGGGAGAAAGAAAAGTGGGAGAAGTACAGTTGGAAGTGAGTGGTGTTAATGAAATATTCAGCAGTGGTGGGCCTAGACGCATTGCCGAAATTGCAGAAGCAGAGATGATTAATATTTAACAGGGTAAGCTGCCACTTGGCTGCTTTCTGCACGTAGATTCCACCCCCACAAACACACACACCCCCTTTGTCCTTCTTCCCACCCTCCTCTGACTCCCCCAAACTCCTGCTTCCACCGCGCTTTGCTGGCTCAAGCCGATGGCTGAGGGGAGGTTCCCAGGCCCCTCCATGAGGTCTGCCCAAGGGAGGACAGGTCCAAGAGTTGCCTGGTGGGAAAAGTGCCAGGACGGGGCGGGGGGGGAAGGTAGTCGAGAGAAAGCACATCATTTATTTTTCATGGGGATGGGAGAGCAGGTTGTCCTATTTAGTCACATTAGATGCTCTGTTAACACAACAGGAAGGAAAAAAAAAGAAAAAGAAAGGATGAATAAATGCTTGTAGCTGAAGAAGGCTGTTCTCTGGTTCTCCAGGAAAACATGGACTGGTCTTTCAGGGGGTTAAGTGTTTTGGCTCCAGCTGAGTCTCCCTTGGGGTGTCCCATGTGGATGACGGACAGCTAAGAAGTCAGGGAGTGCACGAGTCTCTTCATCAGCCGGTTTGGTGCAGGTGGAATAGCCCAAGGTGTGGGCTGATATTTGGGACATTCCCACCCACCTCTTCATCTGATGGAGAGGTAGGTGAGTCCCAGCAGACTGGAGGAGCTCTCTATAAACATCCCCATAGCTGCCTCCTTGTCCTCTTGCAAACTCTTCTTTGCTCGGACACCTTCTCAGGAGCTGTGACAGTGGCTGTGCTGTTACTGTGCTCACCAAACTGACTACAGTCTCCATGGGCTGAGCTCTTTTCAAATCAGTTTCCTCACATCTGCTGCCTTTTGTTATGCATTTAGGCAGATGCTCTTTGATCTAGGAGTCACCTCTGGACTCAGGATTTGCAACGCTCTTGGTACACATAGGTTTTAGTCCACTTATGCAACTTCAAGGCGGTAAATCAACACAAATAGATAACAAGAAGATGTGAAATCCAGTTACCCATTGGAATCACTAATGCAAAAATGACCTAGAGCAGACGAATGTCTGAAGGTACATTGGGGACTTGGAAAGATGAGCCAAGCCTGACCTCAGCCTTCTGCATCTGTACAGCTGAGACTTCTGAGAGCAGGTTTGTGTCCCAACCACATAGGTTTCAAAGATGCACACAGTGAGTAAATACGAGTCTGTCATGGGATCAGTGTGTGGACTCCATACAAATTGCTGCTAGTTTGAGAGCAAGGTGTGTTGCGGGAAAGCTGGTCTAATCCAGCTCTGTCCATGAAATCAGGGAGCGAGGGTCCCAGTAGTAAGGAAACCTGAAGGTTTCAGTGCACTTTTAAAAGCTGATGAAAACTAAATGAGGGTGTGAGGAAAATCTCTTTCTTTCCCCCCACATCTCGCTCTATATTTCAAATGTTGGGAACTCATCTCCATTGCAGAACCAGCTTGAAACATTCTGCTTGGCTTCAGTTCCTGGGCCACTTTTCAGGTGTTTAAGCCAATTAATTAAGCAGCAGCATCTAGCTCACTGCCTTCACTCTCTCTCAGAGCAGCATCATCCTGGAGGAGCTCTGCTGGCTTCAGTGAAATGACTGACTTTTTCCAGTCTGCATTTCAACTCGTGACCCAAAGAAGAGCACGAAGGATGCCCTGGGGATCCTGCTAGAGAATCCAAAAAATGGGAGCACCTTCCAAGGGTGGTTCCAAGGGACAGAATCAACTTCCAACCAGAAAGAAAACCTCAGGCAACGTGGCTCCTCAGTTCGGTGTATAATTTAAAGCAGGAGGAGTCAGGACTATTGAGGAAATAGGATGCGATGGCCATTTCCTGGCAGAGTCTGGACCTGCCATTTCTCCTTAGGTCTCCACACAGTTTGGCTAGACGGATGCCCTGTGCAGATGGTGCCTGTTTTGAAGGCTGGATGTCCTTCACGCCATGTTTGCAGCCCAGAGCTCACCCTACACTGGCCACACATCCACGGCAGATGAACAGTCCCAGGAAATGCCCAGAAAAGCAAGGAGTCGTGTGCTGGGCTGTGAAATGTGCCACACATGCAGTGCAAGTCAGCTACCTGCCTGCCAGATTCTTGTCGTATACAACCAGGGTGGCAGGGGCAGAAAACCCATCCCGCTCATCCCTTCTGCAGCTGCTGCTGCGTCGTGACAAGGGTTAATCGGGACAGATGTAGAATGTGAAAACTGGACGCAGGCAAAAGCTGGACCGTCTGTGGCAGGAGGAGGAACCCCTGTCGAAAGTCCCAGAACTACTGAGAACAGACGACTTGATTTCTATTGTGTAAGTGGGGATTTGTCCTTGATGGTATAGTAACAACTAGAATTAGAAAGGAATAAAGAGTGAATTCTTCCTTCATCCCAAGTGTGTTCCCTCCAGGGCAAAGGTCAAGTGCATTGTGTGGCAGTGTTTGGATTCAGAATAAAATAAGTGACAAGGGCGAAAACCTAGGGCATGCACAGGGACTGAATAAAGAGGAGTGTGGGCTAGACACCAGAAACCACTCTCTCACCCTAGGGGTCATTAACATGTGCAATAGGTGACCTCATGACATGGTACAGGGGCAATAGAGACACTAATGTGAGTCATTTAAATGCTGGCTCGAGTGTATTCAGCTATTGATAAAAGCATATTTCTGAGCATAGCTATTGGTAAAGTGACCAGCTCCTCCGGTAAAATGGAGACGGGCCCCCTTGTTCCTATAGTTTGCTGGGATTTACTCTCAGCTATGTTCTCTATTTCTCCATGGAAAAAGCGGGCTTTGTTGATGTGTCTTCAGATGGTCTCCCCATCCCATATGGATTCCGTAGGCAGAGTCCACTCAGCATTTCCTGAAGCAAATGCACTTGTGAAGGAAAAGGTTTCAGCATAAAGCATGAAACGCTGATGGAGATGGAATTTGTCCACAGCTTTTGCAGAGGGAGAACTTAGTAACTCAATAAAATTCTGGTAAACGATGCCGGATGGAGACCTCAGAAAGTTTGTCCTTTGTTGTGAAGGTGGATCAAGTGTAAACCATATCCAGCTAAAAGTCTGTCTTGCCTGTTCTTCAGCATCTCCCACAGGTGACCTTGCCCACCATCTGTGCCCAATCTAGTTCAGCGCTGCCTGATTTGCCCTTTAGTTAATGTCCAGCTTGATGATACCAACATAAGATGCTGTGCTGCACAGACTTTGCCTTCCTTGGCTAAGGAGGGAGCGAGATGGCTCCTCACATAATGGAAAGATTTGTGGAGGAGGTGTGGAGAGGTGCAGTTTAAGCCAGGAGAGAGTTTCAGTCTGACCTATAGATGGAATAAGTCCTGGAAGCTCTGCAGTGCTGCAAGACTTTAGTGCATCTCTGCTGCCCTTAGCCCTGCCTTCCAGCATCTTCACACGTGTGCAAGGGGGCTCTCAGATGCCAGCCTGTGCCCTTCTGAAATAAATTGGCTAAACCCCACTTTGTCTGAAATGAATTCTCCACCACAGCATGGCCTTCACATTGCCTTTTTCAGCTGGAGCAGGATGAGGGACTCAACCGCATGCCCTGAGAAGGTCCTCCTGCCAGAGAGATATGCATGCACCCTGACTGAATTGAAGGCCAGCCACAGAAATATGTGCTTTGTAAGTGTGCTTTGGAGTGAGTAATTTACATTTTTGCAAACATTCCTGCAAGAAGCGTGCTAGTTTTTATCCTAGTTTTGTGAGAACGTTGCCTGTGTCATGATGCCATCTCCGTGTGTGCAAGCATGTCTGTCTGCCCCACCATAGTAACAGTTCTTACATGCCAAATTTACAGATTTGGCAGAAGTATGCGTATCTCATAATACTATGTTCCTGCAGGTTTCATGGAAACTAGCAGCCATATGGAGAAAAAGGTCTCATGAACTAACTTACTGAGGAAGGGACTACAGTCTGTGCCCAGCCCTCATGAGACACCTGAGTATCTACCCAGCAGAGACTCTTGAATACCCCAAATGCCTACTTCTAGTTAATTAGACATTAGAGACTCCAATCACACAATGCAAATCCATTGGAGAGCAGTCTTCATTTATCTGGTGGCTCAGAGGACTGCTTGCTCACTTTGAAGGTGTCATCACGTTCTCTTTAGTGTCCTTCCCGGGTGAAGAACTTGTCCTGCATATAGCTTGAGTCCTAAAGCGAGCCTTGCCCTGTGCTCGCCACGGAGAAGGTGCCTGACTGGAGGAGAACATTTTATTGTGATGGTGGGTACAAAAGCCAATGTTTTCTGTCCTATCCTGAGTCTTACAGCTTAGGGCAAATTTTTACTACCATAAAACATAGTGAAGGAACTTCTCTAGTATCCCATTGTGGCTTCAGGCTTGACTCTAAAGAGTTCCGTAGACTATTGACTGATTTCATTTATTTATTTATTAGTCAAGAGATTCTTTGAGGTCCTATCATCTCTTTCTCAACTAAACTTCAGATAACCTTTCTTAGAGCTCAGGCTCTTTGGGGCTGGCCAATAGTAAAGATAGGTTTGAGCTGCAGGCTCATGTCTGAAGTTGGATCTGGGTTTGGGATTTTGGCTCAGAGCTATTCCATGCTGGGATACAGCTATTCTCAGAAAATTTGAGATGTTCTTGGGAGATAAACATTCAAAGTGGTGGAAATCTTAGGGGAGTAAATGATGTAAGATAGCTTCACCCATCTGCTTCAAAGCCACGTGAATACTAGATGTCAAGACTGTTGAGTCTGGATCTAAACAGTATCACAACTCCTAAACTAAACCACGATCTCATCCGAATTCAGCATCCTTCCTTTTGATTGCATCCTTAGTTTTTTTCATTTAGGTTTTCTGTCTATAATGCCATTGATTCCCTTTGAGACTGTTCAGTAACCAACACCTCAGTGTGGCAAGGAAGACAAAATTCTGCTCAGCAGGTTCTCCTCTCTGCCAGGGATTAAATGCAGCCCCAAAGGGACGAGGTGTGTCTTGATATTTGCCCTTGTATCAAGATTTTATCATGGCATATTGAAGAAGACCTCTTGAAAACCCTGATAGAGAAAAGCCACAGGCAAAGGCTAACAAGAATTGCCATGTTAACTCCCCTGGCCATGGCAAAGGTGCTGCAGGGTGAAATGTTTGGAAACAATTGATGTGCTCTTATACCAACATGACCTTTCAGAGTGCCAGGCCTGTAACTCAAGCATTAATAATGGATTACCAAAATCAACCAGCTGCAAGGGAACCACTTCTCCCTGCTTAGATAATTCTCCTCCCTGAGAAGAAGAGTTATTGATTTCGATACTGATTCCTTCCTCCCCAGTGGAAGGGCTACACCCCACCATCGCTGCCTGTGACAGTGAGCTCTCTCCTGATCTGCGCACACCGTACGGTTGGACTCGATGATCTTAAAGGTCTTTTCCAACCTATACGATTCTGTGATTCTGTGATTCTGTACACATCAGCCACGTTACTCCTCTCCAGCAATAGAGACAGCCCTCCAGTACAACTGCGACTGCCACTGAAAGCTGTGTGCACTTTTATTTTCTCACCCGAAGATTCAGTCAGCTTTGCAATTCAGCGTTGGTTTCTCATGAGACTGCAACAAGTAACGTCCCTGAGCACCGTGAACCTGGCTAGACCCACGCTGGCTTTGCAGTATCCACAGCGTAAGGGGTATGGATGAATATCAGCTTTGATCTACCGTGTGCATGCAAGCTGGTTCATGCAAACACCCTCACACATACATGTCTTTGCTTCACTGTCTTCATCTGTTCTGCTCTCCTGAGTCCACGTTTGTGTTCTACCACGTCCGCTTGCACTTGCCGGTGCTGAGGTGGGGCTCTGGGTACTGTTATCTTTTATGTCCTGCTTGAGATGCAATCCATGGTGGGGCTGGAGGGAGGGAGTGGAGCATGCTTTGAGCTTGTTCATGATAAGGAAGTCTTATATTCATGGGCTGAGCTGAAAATTTGTGTCCATTTGGTTTTCGGCCAGCCTGAAACAGGAATTTGCAAGTTTGTGGCACCTTTAAATAGAGCACTTACTTTTAATCTGTTTTCCAAAGAAAAAACATGTATGCAATCACACATTTTATGTGTGCATCTGCCACCTGTCTTTCCACGCAGTGACACTTGAAAAGTGGCCAGCTTTAACCACATTTAGCTGTGGTTGATAAATGCGATCTAAAAAGGTACGACGAAATAAAGCAATCGGATGTAACACCAAAACCCTACTAACAGCCTGAGAGAGGGCAAGCCTGCAGCATGTGTTCAACCTTAATGAGACACTGGAGAATCCACCTGGGAGAAGAAAGATGCTCGGAAAGTCCTGCGTGTGGGGCATCTTCTCGTCTGAGTTCACACTGCTCCAGACATCAGGGAATCCAACTACAAGAGGCAAACCTGCAGGGAATTGGGCTTCATTAGTTCCTCTGCTTGTGGAGTAACTTGTTTTCTTGGAGCACCTTTCATCTCTTCACAGGCACGAGCTGTGGAAACAAAGGGCTGGATTCATGACAGGATTTAGGGTGCTGTGACAAAATGGTGGGAGCAAGGGTCCTCTTTTATCTGATAGCCCCACTGGAAGCCGGCAGGGATGGGATCTGAGACGGCTGTGTGGATGGGTGCTGAGCCCTCAGGCTAGGCGAGGGAGGTGACATTCAGGCTGGTTGGGAAGGGACATCTTGTGAATCTAGCCCGAGAAATATCGTAGAATCATAGAACATGACATTTGGGTAGTTTGAGTCTTGTTCATGGGAAGAAATGAGATGAAAATAATAGCTAAAATAACTCCATGGTGCAAATGGGAAGGAACCCCTGGAATTTGCTAGTTTAGGGCATAAAAATTATTTCTGGAAAATACAAAGAAACAAACAAACAAACAAAACCAACCCCAACCTCTTACTTGCTACAATAACCTGCAGACTGCTTCCCTCCTGGTCTTCTTGTCCTCCATGGACATGTCTTCAGACCAAAAATCAGCTCTACTGAAGTTCATTAGGAAGCTTCATAATGAAGTTACTGCAAATTTACCATAAAGTAGAAAAACTGCTGCCCTAAATTCTAGGATCTGCCAAAACCTGCCCTTACCTGACCTCAGTATCTCCATAGAAGTGCCCAGTAAAAACTCACCCAAACAGCCACGAGCTCCTGGCTCGCCACAAGCCTGGCTACTTACCATTTAACAGCACACTGATTTTCAGAAAGCCGGCTAATATCTGAAATCCTTCCTCAGAGTCAGGTGGTAAGATGGGAAATCCAATCATTTTATACCGGTCAGCAAGTGAGTGTTACTGAGCATATGGGTTAGTCAATAATTGGCTTTAATTAAGTAAAAGTTGTTTCATTAATATCATTTTAAATAGATACTCTACAAAACCTGCCTGGGGGAATCTCAGGGTTAGGAAAGCCTTACGGTATATATTATTGCAATAGAACTGAATAGGGGCTGAGATACCAGCAGGATGAGCACAGGAGAAAAGAAAAGCAGCAAGAACACAGCCTCATTAGCTGCTCTGGACTTGAAGGAGCAAGAGTATTAGCTTAACCCAAACCTGAGTAGGTCAAAAAAGATTTTTTGAAGGCAAAAGCACAGTCTGTGGAAATCTTACAGCTAAAAAGCAGTTCCCAATGACTATGTCTATTATCCATCTCATTTCCCTTGGTGGGTCCTGCAGATACTGGAAATGTGGCTGAACCCCGGGCTCTGGATCCCGAATGCCTTGTCCCACCCATGAGCTTCATCTGGGTCCGTGGTCTGAGCAAGGCGTTTCCTGGGTGCACCCTGTAGCCCCCCGGGCCACAGGGCACGATAAGAACAATCCTGGGGGGGTGAAGCCAAGCATCCCGTGCTGCCCAGAGCTCTGAAGGCAGCTCTTCTCCCCCGATCAACACGGAGCAACCTCAGCTTTCCACCTGAGACATGGTAGGTTTGGGGACTCGCTATGTTCTTGGGCACAGATGCAGTTTTTTTGAGACCTCAGGACTTGGGCTGCCTTTTCCTCCTTGTAATCTGGTTATTCCTGTGCTGAGCCAGCCCCTGGTGGGGGCCTCTTATGGCGATTTCGCTTGGGGAATAATAAAAACCCCAACCGACCTCTTTCTGCTTTTATTACCCCAATTATTTCTGTTCTAAAACTATGAGCAATAAAACTTTTCTTTTTACCAAGAAATTGATTTAGTTTCCTGGTTTTCTCTGGGCTGGGACATGACTATCACACTGGATAGCTGCACTACGCCCAAGCCCAGCTGCCATGCCTTGGAGAGCATTGAGCTGGGAAATGCCTTTTCTTCTAGATCAAGTTGGGAGTTTGGATCTCGTCAAATACCGACAAGCTGAAGTGTGCTCCTGGGTGCCATCGAACCACGTATCTGCCATGCATGTTGGGGTTTCATCGATGCCATTTTTGCTCTCTGCAAGACGCAGAATGGACCTGTGGGTTTCTCCAGCTGAAAAACCAAGCACTGGAGGAAGGGACACTGTGCCTGAGCTGTGTCCCATAACCCTGCGCATGCACAGGGACGTGCTGAGGACTCGTTCGTGTATTTCTGTAAGCAGCATCTTTTGGTTTCAGGCTCTATTTCTTTTCAGATCCAAGTGGTAAAGGCTGCATAATCTTCAGACTGCTGCTTTTGTTTTAAAGTGTGTTGGCGTCCCCTTCTTCAGTATTGGCTGCGACAGTCCAGGAGTGGAAGGCTTCTGATTAACACATTGTGCACGTAACCTGACATGTTGCCCAGTTTTAATATGCTCTTTTATCAGGCCACGCAGTTCCTTTGAAGGTTCTTTGCATATTTCCAGAGCACAATATCTACAAACAACGCCCGCTTCCTCCCTTCTCAGTCACTTACACCCATGTTGACAATCTAAATACTACATCGCCTGATCACCGGCAAGTTTCTCTTTTGACTTGCATCTTCTTGAATTAAAAGCAAAACAAAGAAAAACAGGAGGTTTCTGCGATGAGACTCCTGCCCTGGAAACCACGGCCAACCAAAATGATAAATCCGGCCTCTCCTTCTTCAGGAACTGACTTTCACTAGCCTGAAACAGGTTGATTCTGGGGTGGTGCTCACCCCAATTTGCATGACAGTAAATAATTGAAATTTTTGCTTCAACCCTTTTATTTAGTGCATTTTTAAAAATACGACTTAAAAATTAACCAAATCAAGGTTGCTTTATTCCCAAGTGAGACTTTGCATACAGCAAAATAACAAAGTGTAAAGAACAATGTGAATAGTTATTGGGGTAAGTATATGCACTATTCAAGGATGCCCATGGCTACAGAACTCCCCTGCCCTTGAGGAGGTGCCATATGGAGATTTCTGCATTTTCATCTCTCCATCTCTACACACTGGTGTGCACGTAGCCTTTGGCATTTTGTCAAGAGAAGACCAACCTCACTGAATCCTGTGGATCAAGGAATATGCTATTTATTAAAATTGTGCTTCAGCCAAACACAAACTGGTGCATTCAGTTCAGGAGCAACCCGATGGAACCCCACGGCCTGTGGTGCACAAAAGACTGACGTATCTTCCAGTTCCTGGGAAGTCCAAGTTTTTGTTGCAATTGATGGAAAAGAACAGTCCCTTTGGCAGGTGTTTTTTTCCATCCATCTCACAATTCAAATTCAAGGTGAGTGAACCAGCTCTGGGCAGCACTGCTGTCCCTCTCCACCAGTTGCAGAGGGATGCTTAGACTCAGACGCCTCATTTTTGGATGGGTGAAGCTGTGTGAGGTGTATTTTGCCTGTGAGGCTCTAGGAAAGCCCTCTGGCCTGCAGTGTCAGTGTTAGAATTGATTGGGAAGATGCCTGGTGACACCAGGATGCTCAGTCTGTCTCATCAGGTGTTTTGCCAGCAGGGGAAGGCAACCTGCTCCCTCCTGGTCATCCTGAGTGCAGAAGCAGCTTAGACACCTGTGCTGTGGTCAGAACAAGAGGTTTGGGTTATTGTCCTAAGTCAGACCCAGAAGGTCCCCCAATACTCCCCTCCAGTTATCTGTGAAGTCCGACCATTTCTCATGTCAATCCCCTTTACAAAAAACTGTAAAAGCCAGCTATCCTTCACAACGTCGTTTTTCTTCTGTCATCTTCTGACACTGGCATCTGTCACATCTGGAAATTCCTTCTGTCAAGACCAGTAGTTTGAGCTCCAGCCAGGAGCTCATCAGTGAGCTAGTCATTTGCCTGGGCCACTCTCCAAAACATGCAGTTAGGCGGTAAACAAATTGACCAAGCCCCATGCTGGAACACGCAAGGTTATGTGTAAACTCTGCTGGTTTTCACCCCTCTTTTTACTGGTGCTGCAAGGGAAGGTGAGGCAGATGGCCAACCTCATCCTTTTGAGTGCTCCTGCAGTTCCTCACCTTGCAAAGGATCCCCACAGCAAACCTCGAATAGCCCCTCCACCCTCCCCACCCTGGGCAAAGCTGGAAGCCAGCATCCTGGCTCACGCACCCGCCGAGCAGCAGCAATACCACAACCAACGATGCCCTCTCCTTCCAGCCCTGGCTGGGGGCTGACCTGGCCCCCACAGCAGTGACCACCTCTTCTGTTGAAAGCAGCTGGATTTTGGCATGCTTCTGTAAGGGAAAGGATATCTTTTTTCTTTCCCCTTCTTCTTCTCCTCCTGCATTTTGATGGGGCTTGAGATCTCTCGGAGGAAGACGCTCTTCCCTTTTTATCAATTAGGAGCACACACGCGCGCTCTCTCGCTCTCTCTCCCACCCCTACTCTGCTTTCCTCCCAGCTCCCCTTGGCTGCCGGTTTCAGACAAAGATGTGTGAGTTCTTTGATCTGCCTGGCAGCCACCACTGGGGGATTGGCTTGGAGGTTAATTACACACAGGCCGTCTCCAGCTGTGGCAGGAGCCATTCGGCTGGAGAGGGAGCTGTCCCTTCTCCCCCCCAGCTACAAACTTCAAGGGGACAGGAGGGCAAGGAAGGTACCACTGAAACCCCTTTTGATATGACAAACGGGCTCCTTGCTTGCCTCTCTGGTTCTTGTTTTGTTTTTCTAACTGGTATTTGAAATATGGATGAGCTCTCAGTCCTGAGGGTCCAGCCACTGTCTTAACAAAACCTTATCTTCTTCCCTCCGCTTCCCCTTCCCGCCTGGGCAGAACTGGAGTTCAGCTGTCCTGTCTGTCCATCTTGCCTGACCGTGTGTCCTTGTCCAGGAGCCCTCTGCCCACCTGCCCATGACTCAGCCCATCTTGCAAGGAGATGCAGAGGCTGGACCCTGTGCTCAGCCCACGGTCGAGCAGTGCTCTGCAGCTGTGGCAGAAACAGGGAGCCCCGTCCGGCAGACGAAAGTCGTTCGAGCTGCTGGCTGGCACCCGGGAGGTTTGCATTCGATCCCTCTCTCTGTGGCTGACTTGCTCTGTGATTATCTGCTTTTTATTTCTTTCTTTCTTTTAAAGCCACTTAAATCCCTATGTGCCTCAGTTTCCCAGTCTTCACAATAAAGGCAAGAAACATTTATCCGCTCCTCAGGGTTGGATTGAGGCTGATTGATTTGCTTGTCCAACATCCCAAACAAAGTAGTGCTGCAGAAGAGAGCTGTTGATGTAATCCCCCCCTGCATTAACAAAATCCTTCCCAAAAGGAGCTTACATAGATGCTTCAGGGCAGGGTGTGGTTGGAATTCAGTTGCTTTTCAGTGGCTCATAGGCCCCTCCGTTGGCTTCTGGGCTCCCCCACCATATCTAAGTGTGGGGCTGGAGTCAAAGGATCCCATGCAGTGAGCAGTGGGAACCTCAGGCAACGAGATCAACCCTTCCCTAAGATCAGAAGCGGGCAATAGTCTGTATCCTCAAGGGCATCACGCAGCCTAGACTGCACCCATACAGGGGTGCAACCCCGTGCTCGGATCTGGGCCTTCTTCCGAGCAGATTTAGGGCAAGATCCAAATTCCTCATGCAAAATGCTTTTCTATTGCAGTCGAGAACTACAGCCAGCTCTGCTGCCTGTCAGTGGAAACTATCAATGATTTGGGGCAAAACATGCCTGTCTTGAGAATCTGCATGAAGCCAACCTGCTCGTGTGCTTGTCGGGGGCGTGAGCAGAGCTCAGAGCCAAGCAAGCAGAGGGCATGCGTCTGCATATACGTTTTTGCTGGTAAGTGGAAGTTTACGTGTGGCCTGTGCATGGACCTATGGGTGCATCCCAAGCCCTCGCACACCATGATGGCATTTGAACTTCTTAGACGCAGGGGGTGCCGGTTTGCACAGCAAACCAATATTGCGTCTAATATTGGTTATCTTGGTTACACTAACAAGGAGCTGTAGATTAACCTCCTCCCTGGTTCCCCCTCCTTTCCCTCACCACCCGCACGCTGCTGGGTGGAGGAGAGGAGGCTCAGCTGCTTTCTCCATCCATCCTTCCGTGCCGAGGGCCACCCCACAGGCACCGAGGGGCTGGGGAGCAGTGCCCAGGACACTGTGCATGCTGGAGGGAAGGGGCTGCATGCCCCATGGATCAGGCCAAGCTGCCTGTCTCGGCTGCCCAAGCCAAGAAGCCGTTCCCGTCACGCAGCAGCGAAGTGATTGTTCTGTGCTGTGGGCCTTTCACGGCTTCATAATGAATAGGGACACGGCTAACATTTTACAAAACGCTCCTTCTCCCTGGGAGACAGCCAGCACTGACACTTTGAAGCTGTTCCAGAGTCAACAGATTCAAGAAATGAGAGTAGTGGAAGGAGACGGGCACACGGCTTCCCAGCAGCAGGCAGGGGACGAGGTGGCATCCTTCAGCCTCAAGTGCCACCCAGAGATGATGACACTGGGGGATGCTTGTGTGAATTGCAGAGCCCATTTCTGCCCTCGCTCACGTCCACAGCAGGGCTTTCTCTGGGTGGAGGCAAAGAGGGAAGTGTAGGCAATGAAGGTGATGGTTCGCTGCCCCTGTCCATGCTGTCCAGACCTTCCTTATGGGTTATACAGGAGACAGGCTCTCCTGAGGCTGGTGTGATGCCCTCCCCTAGCTCAACATGCCTGTTGAAAAGCTACTGTGTGGGACAGGGGACACATCTGGTGCTTGAAGACCCTCTGGAGACAGTACTTGAGAGGTAGCACCCACCACCTTGGAGTCCTCACTGCTCTTTCTCGAAAGGCTGAAGTGCAAATGCCTGGACAGTCCAAGTGCCTCAGAGAAAGCCCCTTCCCCTTCTCCGTCCTGACCCTGCTTGCACTGTCACCTTGCTGCTGTCACCCTCTGCCTCCTGCCCCTCTCCCCCAGCCACCCCACCAAGCTCCTGCCCTGCCAAGGCAGGAGATGGAGGAGGGAGGGATGGGAGCTCCCTCTTCTGCTGTCCAAATCTCAGCCCCTTGCAGTAAAGCTTGTAATAATGGGTAACGAAGGAGGTAAGAGCACCATGGGGTAATGAAGGGGAGATTGCTGCTTTTTCACATCCCATTTATACTGAATTAACACAGTGTTTCAGTGTTTCTGTTGATCTTTTTCAAGGGCAGGAAGGCTTTTTCCCTTTCTCACCATGTAGCTTGACTTCTGGATGGCTATTCCATGTTTTCCTCTACTCATTTAAGATCTAAAGGTTCCCTGGCACAGTAAAGATCTCATAACCTGAAATCACAGCAGGCAGAGAGGTGGGGAGGCGGTGTAAGAAACATCAGCTTTTGTCTCGCCCCAGGGTAACTGTGATGCTCTCAGTTTCCCTTGCTCTCCTCCTGGAACACATGGATTTGGAGACTTGAACTATTTTATGCAAGTTTTAAGCTTGTTGGAGGGCAGGACAGTGTCGGGAAGCCTGCAGAATAGGTGGGTTTTGTTGTGGGTGTGGAGACGTGCTCCGTGGTCTTTTCTGATGGCTGCAGGAGCGGTTACAGGACTGCTTGCAGCTGAGCACGGCTGAGCCGAGCTGGGTGTGCTTTCCCAGTCCTGTGTCCATACCCCACTTTGTCAGTGTTCAAACAGTGAACGGCAACCCTGAGTAAGCTGGCTCTTGCCCTAGGTGCAAAACCGTCACAGCCAGCATCTTCACAGCTATGTGCACTCAGAAATGAAGCAGTCACGTTGGGAAGGCTGAGCAGTGGATGGACAAACTCTGCCCTGTGACACCGGTTCTTTCCAACACACCAACCACATCTTTGAATTCATTTATGTTTCTAGCCTCCCCAGGATCCTGCAGCAGCGAGTTCCACTCTTGCATGAAAACAACTGTTTTTCTTAAGCTATTTGATAATAATTTTATCACGTGTCCCTTGTTTGTGTACTGTAAAGCAGGTGATGGTGATTTCCTCCTCCTTCTGGCTGCACCAGAAATGGATTTATAGACCCCATATCTGCAGCCAGCTCTTTGACATGCACAGTGACATGGACACGTATTGTGTCCTCTCCTTCTCTCTGATAACTTCTGGGTTGCAATTCCCATCCCAGCAGGGTGTTGAGCTGTTTTCAGAGACCTCACCTCTGAATGGTGGTGGGCAAGTCCAGAGCACAGTCATAGCAAATTGCTCTCCCAGCTGCTGGATGCTGGCTTCTCCTCCGGCTCAGGTTAGGGGTGGTTCTGCCCACTGATGCAACACCAGCTTCCGTCATCTCTGTGCACTTTTCCACTCCTAAACATATCTGGCAGTGGAGGTAGGGAGGTGCTAGAAAATAGATTAGGAGATGTGCATCAGGAAGGGATGAAGGAGATCTCTTGCTCCTAGAAGGAGGGGAGGTTCCTTTCAAACTCTCCAGTTGCAAGAGAGGGAAGAGATTAGTTCAGTCTGCCCAGGGATATTTTTCCAGTATCAAATTCACTTCATAGATCCCTCTAGGGCTTTTCCTTTACTTGGAGCAACTTTACCTATCATCTCCTGCTGACACTAATGGGAGATACTCCCATACAGGGGGCATATATCATGTAGTCACTTAAACACAGAAAGGGCAGGCAATGAAAGTGCACAGCAAAGAAGAGTTTGGCTGCTCTTGGAACAGATTTAGGAAAGGTGGAGTCTTCCCCAGAACTTGTAAACACTCACTTGCTACTGCTAGGGGCTTTTCTGTCTCTTGTTGTGGAGATTTGAACAGTGAGGGAATCAAAGCAACTCTCTTCTCCTGACAGCATGCCCCAGTGAAGGGGCATGTGAAGGACACCAAGGCAGACACAGGTACAGGTACTCCCTTCCCACCTTTTCTATATATATCAATCAAAGTTTGAATGCATGAGCAGCCCAGGGCAGCAACCATTTGCCAGTGAATCCATTTTAGAAGAGCATAGGACATATTTGTTGCTGTAATTTCCCCATTGGGGTTGTGACAGAAGCAGTGAGGGCTGTGGCTGGACCACCTCCTTCCACCCAGGCTTCAGATAAGCACCAAGTCACCCAGACACCCAGAGGCTCTGGGTCCCCATTACTGACAACAAAAGGCAGCATGGTCCAACAGCTGTTTTCTATGGGTGATCAATTCACGATCTCAAGTCAACACTCCTGCTTCTCTCCATGGCCACAGAGACGGCCGTGGTCTGGGTGAGGAGGTGGTCTGGATTGACCATTGCTTTATGTAGAGAGCCTGTCACTGGTGTTGGAGGTCTCGTAGAGCCCTGCGTGATCCACCAGCTCTCCCCAGCTGCCTCCAGGGTCTCGCAGATGAGTCACTGCTCATGCTGGCTCAGCCAAGTGGTTATTCACCATTAGCTCATTAATGTTTCTCCTCAAGTTGTCTGCAAAGGACTGTATTAAATAACACATCTAAAAAGTTGATCCTCTTCTGGTTTACGTGGCCGGAGGACCTCTGTGGCCTTGGGGGCAGCTGTGGCAGGAAGGCAGAGGGGAGGATCTGAGGAGACAAGCTGGCTCAGGGGGTCTGTACTTGCACTGAGCTGTGTGGAAGCAGGTCCCCAGGGACTGCCCGTGTGTGCGTGGGAAGCCATGGGTACAGAAATGGGCTCTGGGGCAGATGTGGAGGTCAGCAATGCCCACAGCAGCAGCTGGTTTGTGCAGAAGTGGCAGTGGAAGCTCCTCTTGTGTGAGGCCAGCAAGCTGTTACCAGAGCTGCCTTCCCTTTCTGGAGCTGGAGCCTTTCTCCTGCTTACCCGGGCTGTGAGTGCCTCTTCCCCGCACTTCCCCATAAGTCACATCCCTTAACTTGTGCTAAGTGTGATCTCGCTGCCTGCAAGTACTGCTGCACCCCTTTGCTCTGTGATGGGGGAAGCAGGAGCTGGGGAACCCCCCTGGGAGCAAGCACCCCCTGGGCAGGGTCCCATCCAGGGAGGGAATGGTTAATCTCCTGAAGCGTTGAACCCTGGTGGGCTTTTTTTTCTGCAATAATGAGAAGTGGAGTGTGCACATCGCGGTGTGATTATTACCTGTTTATTTTTTCATGAGGCTTCTCCACTGTGTGTCACTCTAGTGTCATCATCCGTAAACACATTGATTTAACCATTACTTTGGAACAGCACTCGTCTGCTCCACAGATTGGATACCTGTCCCCTGGGGGGACCCAGAGTGACGAAGCGGGCTCAGAGCTCATCCTCAAGCTCGGTTTCTCTCCTCCTGAAGTATTTGCCCCTCCTCTAGCTCCTCTTTTTCCGTTCACCTCTTTCTTTCTTCTTCCTCTTCTCTACCCTCTGCTCATCTCATGCTCCACCTCCCACTCCCATTCAGCTTTCTGTCCCCTTCGCTTCTGTCACCTGCACCCAGCAGCAGGCAAAGGACAGACACGTCTGCTGCCCCAGCCTCATGCTCTGCAGACAAGGCAGCAGCGTGGAGTATCACCGCTTGCATTCAGCTGCACACCAGCAGGCCCTGCTTGATGAGCATCCCTGCATCCCTTCCCGCACGGTCGTGAGGGATGCTCCTAAGGGAGCTTTCTTGCAGAAGCTTTCAGCACACAGCAGTCGTGGTAACAAGAGGTGGCCATACACCATACTGTGGACCTGGTGGGTGGGATTCGCCTCCTCTCCTCCAAAGGTGTGTGAGGAACCGAACCTGGGGTTTTTTTGCATCATCTAAGGAGAGAGCAGTCACTGCAGGGACATCCTGAGCGGGTTCCTCGGGGAAGTCCCTGGAGCTGTTTCTCCCTGGATAAGAAGGGAACCGGCCAGCTTAGATTTAGACCCCTCACTGCTAACCGTTGGAGGTAGATAAGCGGAAGGCACTCTGGGGGACCTGCTGTGCTGGCTTCCACTCACACTTGCAGGCAGTGGCATATGGAGCGCCTGGGCACTGGTCAGCTCTGGGCACTGGTCAGCTCCAGAGGAGCCTGGACTGGGAATCAGATACCATTACAAGGCTGAAATCCACACACCATGGGTTGGGGGAAGCTGTCAGAAATTATCATCGCATGGGGTGTTTGCAGAGTTATACCTATTCTGAGGGGCACCTCCCTCTCTTCTCCTATCCCTGTACCTGTAAAACAGCCCTCCATGTCCTTCCTGGAAAACTTTCCCCAGGCAGCCTGTAAGCCAGAGACCATCAAGGATGGAGGATTAGGAGGTTTACTAGCTGGCTGGTGGGGTTGTCATATTATGGATGTTGTCACAAGCTTTATAAAGGATGTAACCCAGACCTTTGCACCCAAAGTGGATACAAAGGGTTTGATGTACAGGACAGTGGGACAGCCCAAACTGCTGAAGACCAGCCATCTGGTGCCATTATTTTAGGTTCATGGCCATGTTTCTTTCCACAGCTATTGCTGTCCCTCCTCTCCTTTCACTCAGCACAGTTTGGGTCTGTTAGGCTTGGAGTCGGTGCTTGCTGTCCTCGATGCCATGGTGGTACAAAGGGAAAGGCTCAAGGGAGGTGCTTGAAGTGTTTTATTTCTGAGACTTCTGCAAAGATACTTGGAAGGAATGGAGAGAAAATAGGGAAGAATATTTGAACCTGAAGCTTTTCAACAAATCCATTTTTCTCATTGCTTTTCCCTGTTATGATTCCCAGAGCAGACAAGGGCCAGGGAGACTCCTCGCCTCTCCTCGCCCCACCAATGGACCAGTTTTCTCCAAGCCTACCTTCACTCTTGGAGGGGAAAGGGCCCAGAAGGACAGCTAGTGTAATTTGGAAGCAGAGCAGTGCCCCAAAGGGGGTGTTAGGTAGAGCCAGGCACATCATTTACCAAAATAATTCCCCCCAGACACCTTTGTGCTTAATTCAGGCTGAGGAGTTGGTGGCACTGGGGAGGTGCCACAGCACTGTGCAGCCCTGCCTTACTGCTCAGGTGCCACCGAGATGGCCAGGAGGCACGTCTGGGTTGATGTTAATCATCAGAGGGCTGGGGACCGCCGAGGTGGAGCTGGCTCAGATGCTGCTCCGCAGTGAGTGCCACCCACCGAAGAAGTGTCCTCAGGTAGAGTGGTAGCAGCTGCTGCTTTGGCCCTGAGTCATGCCAGGATACGGCCCTTGGGCTCTGCTCTTGAAGTTATTTAATCTGCCGCATGCTTCCTCTTCGCCTGTGCAAAACGGAGGCAGCCCCTACCCCACCTCTGCAGTGCTGCGTGCGTGAATCCATTAAAGTCTCCGCAGCGCTCCGATACTCTGGAGCCGAAGGACCTATCAGTACCTTGCTAAAATGGCTTTGCTAATCCCCACTGCTCACGGAGGAATCAGCAACGGTCCCTGAGGGACCCTTTTGTTCTGCTGTCAAGGCCTGGGCTTCTTAGCTGAGTCTAACAACCCCGAATGCTTTCGCAGGAAAGCTCCGTGTGCATTATTTATAATTGTCAGGATTGTTACACTTAATAGTCACACTCACCTGCCCACTGCGTGCTGCAGGGTGATATGATGCCTTCGCAGATCCGGTGCTGCTGATGCACGGCCCCGTCCTGCGGTGGTAGAGGGGTTAGTATGAGTGTGGCAAGGTCATGGTGGATCAGGGTCTTTCTTGGCCAAAGAGAAGGTCCAGGTGCCTACACAAGCGAGGGATGCTGCAGTCAACGCTGCTTTAGGAGGAAAGTGTTCAGCGAGGCCAGAGGCTGAAGGGGGACAGTGCCGAGGACTTGCGGAAGGAAGGGAAAGCATCTTCTCCTAAGCATCTTCCACAGCATGGAGGCCAGCGAGGAACTCCTGTCTCTAGAGCAAGCTTGGGAGGTGCAAGGAGAGAGGGCGAATGGAATAAGAACGGAGGTGGGTTTAGGACTTCACTTGTGATGAAGACTGAGGAATTTCAAGGGACACAGCCTCCCTCCCCCAGAGGTCTTATGAACATTGAGGACCGATGGCAAACTCCTTCTGGGGACCTCCCAGCTCATGTGGAAATAGGGCTGGGGGACACAACAAGCTCACAAACCTCCTTCAGACCTGCACAGCGATGTGAACCCATGGGACATTCAGCAAAAGTCCTGGCCATCTCCCGTGTCAGAAGGGAAGGGCTTCTGACCCTGGGGACCTTCTTGGAGGTCTGGTCCTGGCCCTTCCTCTCCCTTCTTGGAGAGGAGCTGCAAGGCTGGGCTGCCTTGGGAGGTCAGATGGGTTGACGGATGCCTGGTGTGGATGCCCATGACACTGGCCTCACGCCGTGCTGCAAGGGCGAGCCCGCTCCCGCCATGCTGTGCACGGGGCAGTCACCATCTGGTCCCCACCACTCACAGTGGTCACAACCAGCCAGGCAAGGGACAGCCAGAGGGGGCAACGACAAGAGCAGGACATGGGAGAGGAAAGGGGGACAGGGAGGTGATGGAGGAGAGGAAGAGGATGCAGAAAAGAGGAGGAAGAAGAGAAAGCAGGGAGCAAAGTGAGAATACACACTGGAATCCAGAATTGGTTTTTCCTCCCAGAAGCCGCCCAGTTTTAGCAAAGTCCTTTTCTGTCTTTAATGAATTCTGGCTCCCTTCCCCCTGCCGACCCCGAAGAAGATGGAACATTTCCAAGAGCAGGAGGGAGGGAGCGGCGAGAGGGGCTTGGAAATAAAATTTAAAGGGGAAAAAAAAAAAAAAAGGGAAAAAAAAAAAAAGAGACTCCTCTTTAAAAGTCACTTTGCATCCCCTCCCCGAGCGGGAAGGGAGCACGGGTCATGTCAGAGCCCTCCGCCGATGTGCCTTGCCTTTGCCGCTTTGCTAATGACACTGGAAATATGCTAAGGAGCTGGCTGCGAGGGGCTTTTCTAATGCGGTCACTTCCTGGGACCTCAAAGAGGCTTTAATTGCAGGGCCGCGGAGACGGCAGGTGTGCTTGTCATGTCTAATCAGCGCGCTGGGCGCACTGGGCCGCCCGCGCCAAGAAAGCGGGTTTCTGGTGCTCCCCCTCCCCGCCTCACCCTTGTACCCCCCAACTTTTCAACCATTGCACACCTGTCAAAATGATTATGGGAATGAGACTCCATCATGGGCAGAAAGAGCAGATTTGAAGGAAATCCTCTTTCTCCCTCACTCTCGCCCTTTCTTTTTTGTGTGTGTTTTTTTATTCTTTTGCTCACGTTCGCTCAGCTCAAGAGGGATTAAGAGAAGGGGGGGGAAAAAGGTCCCTCTGGTAAATGGATCCTAAACACGCATTGTTGTCAGTGGGTTTTTTTCCCTGGTACATTCTGGAGTCGTAGCAAGGTTTTCATGGATAAAGCTGTAATATAGCAAATGAGAGGCAGCCCCTGTGAGAAACAGCAGCATCCTTGTACATCGCATCTCTTGCATGTGCACAAATACCTGCAACACACACAGATTCCCCAATATAGAAGCCCAGTACTTGCACACACACAAAAATATAGCGCACAGCTGAAATGGGTCGTGTCCCTGTCTCCCCGTGGCTTGGGAAGCAGCACCCAAAGGCACAAATACATGCACACAGCCACCTTCACACACACACACTTACACGCACCCTCAATGCACCAGCACACGTTGATAAAGGACCACAAACCTATATTCACATATATGCACAGAGGCTTTCCCCAGCTACAAGTGCAAATACTCCAACTCAGCCCCACATGCATATACATACACCTGCCACTAAGCAGCTTTCCTCACACTTTGGTCTATCTTAACACAAGTGGATGACACTTTCTCATTAAATTCCTCGCTAAGTAGCAATTAGTAGTGAACAAAGCATATAAACGCAGCGTCGATCTGTGCAACCTGCAGCAAACACTGCACTGGTGGTTGCAGAGGCGGATCTGACTCAGAGGTTGGGTTGTTCCTTGTCACGCACGAGCATCAGAAAACCAGTGGGATGGTTTATAAATTAAAGCATGGGTTAGAATAAATCATGGGCACCGACACAGGCCTTTTTACTGAATCAGTCATCTTCTGCCCACCCGCGTAGGACAGACTGAGAGACACCAGCCAGCATGCAGCCCTCCGTTGAGATGCCAGCCTGCTGCAGACGGACAGCTGCCTCTGCAGACGAACGGAGAAGTGTCGAGCTCTTCTGACATGCCTCGGTGGGGGGGCTTATAAAAACCCCTCTCAGCATGTACCAGTTCTGGAGGTTGTCGCCACTCTGCTAACCTTTTAGCCCAGGCGCTGAGCGATGCTTGGGCTGCCCAGGTGATGGGACCTGCTTCTAAACCTGCAAATAAAGAAATCCCACCGGGAAGCGAGGCAGAGGTTAGGAGGAGAAGCAGGAGTTGTTGTACAGGTTGTAACGTGGTGCCAAGTAAGGTAGGGGAGCTGCACTATATGTATATTTTATAGTACATGGAAAGTGACTTTTAAAGCATCTCCAGTGATGTTGTGATGCCAGCCGAGCCCAAAGCTGCTTTGAATCTCAGTCAGTTTTATCTTGGGTTGTTTGGAAATAAATTGGTTTATTCTGCCCGCCTCCCCCTGATTTCTCCATCCTCTCCTCTCTTCACCTCCCATGCCTCTGCCACCTCTGCTGCCTCTTTCCTTCCAGCCTTCTGCTTTGCTTTGCAGGGTCATCTCGCCTGCTGCTCGGACCTGCTGGTTCTTGTGTCTGGCTGCTGCTCTTTCTCTGCACCTCTGACACAAACATGCCACGCTCGCTGTCTCCCTGTGGCTTGAGAAGCATCAACCAGTGGTACTGCTCTCGCCATATGCCTGCACCTCCCGGGTTCCCAGGCACAGCTTCCTTGAGGCAGAAGGAAGCCTTCAGCAGGATGGTGGTAAATGGAGTGGTGGTAAATGGAGTTTACCAGTGGTGGTAAATTTACTCCCTTTACCAGTGGTGGTGAACAGAGTTCAATCCAGCTGGTGGCCGCTCACCAGTGGTGTCCCCAGGGCTCGGTGCTGGGGCCAGTCCTGTTTAATATCTTCATCAATGGTCTGGACCAGGGGATCGAGCGCACCCTCAGTGAGTTTGCAGATGACACCAAGTTGTGCGGGAGTGTTGATCTGCTGAGGGGAGGAAGGCTCTGCAGAGGGACCTGGACAGCCTGGATCGATGGGCTGGGGCCAACTGTGTGGGGTTCAACAAGGCTCAGGGCCGGGTCCTGCACTTGGGTCACAGCAACCCCACGCAACGCTGCAGGCTTGGGGAAGAGCGGCTGGAAAGTGCCCGGCGGAAAAGGACCTGGGGGTGTTGGTCGACAGCCGCCTGAATGTGAGCCAGCAGTGTGCCCAGGTGGCCAAGAAGGCCAACAGCATCCTGGCTTGTGTCAGGAATAGTGTGGCCAGCAGGACTGGGGCAGTGATCGTCCCCTGTACTGGGCACTGGTGAGGCCGCACCTCGAATGCTGTGTTCAGTGTTGGGCCCCTCACTCCCAGAGAGACATGGAGGGGCTGGAGCGTGTCCAGAGAAGGGCAACGGAGCTGGGGAAGGGTCTGGAGCACAAGGCTGATGGGGAGCGGCTGAGGAACTGGGGTTGTTCAGCCTGGAGAAAAGGAGGCTGAGGGGAGACCTCATCGCTCTCTGCAACTGCCTGAAAGGAGGCTGGAGAGAGGTGGGGTCGGTCTCTTCTCCCAGGTAACAAGCGATAGGACGAGAGGAAATGGCCTCAAGTTGCACCAGGGGAGGTTTAGGTTGGATATTAGGAAATTTTATTTCACCGAAAGGGTTATCAAGCGCTGGAACAGGCTGCCCAGGGCAGTGGTGGAGTCGCCATCCCTGGAGGTATTTAAAAGCCGTTTGGATGAGGTGCTCAGGGCCATGGTGCAGTGGTGGGCTTGGCAGTGTTAGGTTAATGGTTGGACTCGATGATCTTAAAGGTCTTTTCCAACCTATACGATTCTGTGATTCTGTGATTTAGCAGCAAGCTTCCAAATTATTCTTAAGGGAGGAAACGTTCCCTGCTCCTCTCCCCTCTTGAAAGCTTGCCTAAACAGCTCCTTCCCCCTCCCATGCCCACATCGCAACTCATGTCTCCCCTACCTAACTACACCCCAGACCAAACACCAGCCTCCTCCTTCCTCTCGTTTTCCTCAGACCAAATCCTCCCCCCAGAAGCTATGGTCACTGCCACACTGACCAACAACTGACCTTGCAAAATACGACCTCAGTCCATACAGCAGCCGTGCCACCACCTCACTGCCATTGATGGGCACAGGGGCTTGACAGCTTTACTTCACAGGACCACAGAATAGTTCAGGCTGGAAGGAACCTCACGAGGTCCAAACTCTTGCTTGAATTAGGGTCAGCTATGACCCTCAGGGCTTGATCCAGTCAGGTGTTGAGTGATTGCCCAACTTCTCTGGGGAACCTTATGGTGATTTTTTTTTAACTTATATCCAGTTTGAACTTCTCTTGTTTCATCTTATGCCCACCGTCGCTCATCCTCCCACCATGCACCAGTGTGAAGAGCCTGGCTCCATCTTTTTGATGACCTCCCTGTGGGTATGAGAAAGCTGCTATCAGCAGGATGGCAGCTGCTGAGATGGCTGAAGCTGTCTCTTCTCCAGGTTGAACAAGACCAGCTCCCTTAACATCTCCTCAGAGAGCAAGTGCTCCAGCTCCCAAACATCTTGGTGGTCCTCCACTGAACTCAGTTCAGTTTGTTTTCTTTCCTGTCCTAAGGGTCTAATGAGTGCTGAGTAGGGAGGGATAAGCACTTCCCGCAATCTGCTGGCCACACTCCTTTTCATACAGCCTGGGCACACGGATGGCTCATGTCCAGCTTGCCATCCACCAGGACCCCAGGACATTTCCAGTCACTCCAGAGCCTGTCACTCCCCAGCCTGTGTTGCTGCAGGGTTTTCTTCCTTCCTGGGGCAGGACTTTGCATTTGTTCTTACTCCTCTGACTTTTATACTGACACTGGGGCACATAATATGTCCTGATGATGTGTCCTAGGATGCCAGCTGTCACTCACATAGGTGACAGGATATTTTGACTGATCTCTGCATCAGCCTTCGTTCCCCTCCCTGTGCACACTCCACACCTATAACTTACACCTCTCCACCAAGGCATTTCTTTTCTGCTGTGGGCGCTTGCTGTACCTGATCAGCTCATCTCTGCAATATCTCTTTGATGGTCCAGACTGAACACTGGGATTCCAGTCCTTATGTTTTCTAATCATTCCTGTGGCTTTTCTTGAGTGCTTTCCAGTGCAGCAGCAGCTCCTGCTGCTTTTACACTCCCCATCAGCCACAGCAGTACCAGTGCCAACCCAGTATCCCCCACCTTCTCAGGAGCAGCATCATGTGGCACATCCTTCCTTCCATCCTCCAGATGATAAGCTTGCTCCAGAGCAAGGGGAGGGGATAACGTCACATTCAGATATTTATAAGAAAGGGGGCTTCAATGTCCCAGAGCTCTGCTGTGCTAGGTAGCAAGATACACAGAGGAAGAAACAATTACATCTCAAAAGTTTTTTAAATCCCAAATTTCTCTTAGGGGCCTTGGTCTTGTTAAATTAGTGGGCAAGAGACATAGGAGATGAGAGACAGAAAATCTCATTCACCACCAGCAGGAGCAGGAAACAATGGCTAATGGTCACCCAGGAGCTCTTCAGAAGATGTGGAGAGCAGACCTTGCTTTCCCCAGCCCTATCCTTGCCTGTGGCTTTTTGTGTTGATCGGGGAAAGCATTTCCAGAGGAAAAGAGTAGAGGCCTTTTGATGAGAAGCCATCACCATAGCTTTAGGCACATTTCAGTGCTTGGTGGACCAGTAATAGCCTTGAACACATGTTCAGACACCTGGAGTCCAGGTCTCCATTTAACCCCGTGCCTCTTACCAAACTTAGGAGCATGAAAGAAAGAAGAAAAGCAGAATCTCCCCACGCAGGAGGCACCACTGGCAAGCAGAAATGGGAGAAAGAAAGAGAAAACAGAAGTGAATGAGCGAGGACAGAAAAGCTCATTTTGTCTATTGAAAAGATTCTGTTTAATAAAAAATTGATGACATTTTAGTCTCTGAGATAGGCCTGTTCTCCTTTAAAATGAATTCCATCACTCTATTTTTCATCTCACTTAGGTCCTTTCTGATAATCAATCAGGCATTTTCTCCATCTCCCCCACATTGTGGGATCCACCAGAGACTCTTGCACGTGGCCCCTTTTGAAGTGGGCGCTACCCAACGCGGGAGGGAAGGGAAGGGTTAGTCCTAAATAAATAAACAAGCAAACTAACTAAACTCTTTTTTGTTTTATTCCTATAAGGAATAATGCAAAAGATTTCAAAGAAGAGGGGGAAGGGTCATTAAAGCAAAGAGAACAAACAGTCCAAGCTTCATCCTGAGAGCACAGGGGCTTCAGAAATCACCCAGGTCAGCCGGTGGCTGGCCAAGTCCCTCACGTACACAGCACTTGACTTCTCCTTTTCCATGTTAACCATCAGAGTCATTGTCTGGACATGGGACTGGCTGCTCACCATCTCTCTTAAGAGAAATCCGGGACCCTTCACATGCGGGTGGCAGGTTCAAAACAAGTAAGAGGACATGGTAACTCACGTGGCAGAGTGAAGCTGCAACGCTCATGGTAAAGGTTTGCATGGGTTCAGAAAGTGATCAGCCAAATCAGGCAATAGAGATCCACCAGGGAGAATTAAATATAAAGATATCACTTCCTCCTGAGAAAGTGCCCAAGCCAAATGTTGCTGCAGACGGGGAAAGTGCCGTGGGGAGGTACCTCTGCCTGCCTCCCCTGGCACCTCCCTAGGTCCTGGGTCCAGTCCTGGACCTGGCAGGACCGAAGGAGCTGCCCCTTAAGGCCTGACCATTGGCTGAGCTCTGACATATCTTTCCACAGAGCACTATGGCAGATTTGAAGAACTTGTGAGATGGAGAATCTACCACCTCCCATGACTGTTTAGATACCTTTCAAACTCATCGCTTTGGAGCTGGAGTCACTTGAGGCACTGGGATGAACGAGACACCCAAGAGAGTGGTAAGTGACTTTATCTCCTGGTAAGACACTTCTTAATGAATGATTCTTCTCCAGTTAGGGCAGAATAAAAAGTGGCTTCTGACCAAAAAGACTAGGGCTTTGTACTGCCTACAGAGGGGCTGTGTATGTGGGTAAGGAGGGGGAGACGTCTCTCTAAGTAGGTGGAAACACCAACTTCTCCACCAGTCCAGCTTGCACTAACATCACTGGAAGGGCTCCATCTCCTTTCATGGAGATCACCTTAAACTTGTGTCCTTTCATTGGAGGTACTGGGTGAGGATACAACTGTGGGAATCAGGATTGAAAAAATAAGCCAGGATCATCATGGCTTTTTAGCAGTTTATCTCATTTCTTCTTTAACGAGTGGAAAAAATACCTTACCATGCAAGTACTCTGACTGAATTCTTCTTCTCCAGATTCCCAGTAAAATTGTCCAAAATTTTTCAGTGTTTTTCACAGTGTTTTAGACTAATGTTCTTTTTATTTTATCAGGTCTTTCTTTTTGTGTTTTCTCTTTATTCCAGTGAGACTTTCCTTTTCTCAAATCTTTTGTTTTCTATAGGAAAATCAGAGGGGAAAAATTTACCAGAGATATCACTCAGAAGTCTTTTTTGTTTGTGTTGGTCTGAAAAACTGCATCCCTCTCCTTCAGAACCACACATGGCCTTGAAAAGGGCAAGCACTTTGCAGAGGGTGGCCCTAAAATTAACAATGTGAGATTTTGATGGAAAGGATGATGTTTGCAAAGCACAGCTGGCTTTTTTCAGACCCATGTACTCACTACTAATTTTCTCAAGATAATCTCAGACGGTCTGTGCAAAAAACATCTCTCAGAGAATCCTTAATTAGCTCTTACTGGAGAGGAGATAATTTCTGGGTCCTTGTTCAGATTTGCAGGCAACATTAAAGTCCTTCATTTAGTGTCTGGCAGTCGCCAAGACACCGAGGGGGTGTTAACGAATTAGCAGCTCCTCTCTCTATGGTTCGCTTGGCTATATATGGGTGCCTTGCATATTCCAGCAAACAGGATTTGAAACTGCAGCCCGCTGCTTTCCAGGCAGGGGCTGAAACAGGCAGAGCGAACGGCTGTTTTGGGGTGCGCATCTCAGCTTTTGGTACGTCTTCTGCACAGACAACTGCACTGTTCCGGGGGTAAGTGGTATCAATATTAATGTGATTTTTGTGTGAAGGTTTCTGGGGAATATAGAGACATTTCAATAGTTATTCTCTTTGGGAAGCATGAGAAATGGATAATAACATAAAGCATGGGGAAATTCACCCTAGTAGATTACTGTGTCTGGCTGGTTCAGACTATTACTCCTCAGCCCATCAGATGCAGGATAGCTTTGGCCTGTAGATATTCCAGATTTTGCAAGGTAACTAAATCCTAGGGAAACTAAGGAATATAGGCATATGTCCAGGTCACCCAGCAAGTCAGTGACAAAGCTAAGAATTGAGTCCACATCGCCCGAATCCTATTTCAGCGCGCTTTATCAAAGTGAGACAGCTCGTTCATCTTGATGGAAGCAAGCCCTCAGTGAAAATGAACATGGACTCCAAGGTCTGGTCCTACAAATTGATTTATGTTGATATGCCATGCTCTTGTTAACATATATCTTGTTCTTGCTGTGCTGGCTGGATTAACCAGACCCCTCTGGGAAGTCCTGTCTTCATTCACTGGAGTAAAAACTCAACAGGGTGTTACTGGGTACGTTCAGCAAAGCACACACCAAAGCACACAAGGTGCTTCGTCCAGTCCTCACCTCACTCTGTGCCATCTGATTTATTTAAAAGCAGCTTGGGAAATATCTTTAGCAAATATCTTTCCTCAAACTATACCTCTCAGCCATTCAGCTGAAAGATAGTGTAGATCATGCGTGTCATTCTTTCTTTAAAATTTTAATCATAACTATCAAAAAACAGGAGCTGAGAGAACTAAAAAAAAAGTCATCAGCTCCAGTTAATTCCTTAGCTAGATCTCTAGCTCATCTGATCTGATACTGGGGATGTTCACTTGGATGTTCTTCTTTGCAAACAGCATCGTTAAAATGCCAAAAGACTGGATAAAGGTATTTAGCAGAGCATGAAGCATCGCAGGAAGTATCCCTTGCTCTGAGACTGTTCTGCTGGGAGCAGCTACTGGCTCCAGACAACTCAGCCTGTCTCTTATTGAGGTATCAGAGGGTGAAAAGACCTCAGGTTGATCATGAGACCCACTGGGGCATCCTGAAGGGAGGGTCCGTGGGGCTGAAAAGGTGATGTTTGTGGGGGAGTTCTTGGAACAGCCCATGGGCAAAGGATGAGGTTGTGGCAACCTGCTTATTAGAAGCAAGGGGAGAGGTAGAGGGACCCCACTGTTGTACCACCAGTTGATGGATCTATTGGAGACACTGAGAAGAGCTGGAGTTGTCGGCAGAGCAGCCCAAGTACTGGAGGCTTTGTGATGTTTAAGTTAAACCATGAAATGACCTGGCCTATAAACTTCAAGCTACTACCCCTCACACTGCTCACATCTCCCAGGCTTGCACTCAGATCTATGGCTGCAAGCCATAGGAGGCTCCATGTCAAGGTCTGGAGCATTTCAGAAGGAAAAAAATGCCTGGGAAGGATTTTCCACCTGCTCTGGGGGCAAAAGCAGGAAAAGGGCTAAGAGAAGAGGCCAGACACAGATGCAAAGAGAGGACAGTCCACGAGGGCAAGGCCTGTTTTCTGCACCAAAAAGCAGTTCTGCAAGCTTAGCCTAATTGCACAGAGGTGTTGGCAGCATGTCAGTGCTGTAGAAAATCAGGAGAGGTTAAGATCATGTTAATTTGTACACTCACGGGGGGATCGGGAGGACTGGAAGGAGCGGAGGGAGAGAGGGAGGGTGGATAAAAAAGGAAGAGGAGGAGAAGGAGGAGGAGGAGGAGGAGGCGGAGGGAGAAGAGTTGCACATGAAAATGTTGGGTTTATATGTGGGGGGGGTCCATTTCCAAAGCAAGAATACAAATGATCCCAACAAAGCCCAAGCTGTCCTGAAACCCTGTAGCCAATTAGTGCACATCAATATTTAATCAGATCTCGCTATTGTGCAGCCTGGACTGTGCTACCCCAGCCCCTGCCACGCTCACTCTTTCCCATCACAGACACACTGATATGACACATAATGATATTGTCGATGAATAATTTAGAGCAGTTTTTCTCCTCTTCTCTCTCTGTCTCTCTCTCTCCCCGTGCCCTTATTAGCAGAAAATGTGGAACAACTTCTGGGAGGAGGCAAGGAAGGAGCTACTTCCGTAACGTTGCTCAAGGACCAGCCCGGCCTCCTGCCTTCCTCAGGCATCCGTAATCCAGTGATTAACGCTCCCAGGATGGGTTGGAAGTGACCTTCCCTTAGTGGAGGGACTGGGCAATAAGCTGAGAGGGAAGGTTGGCTTGGAAAAGACTTTTGAAGCTATGTAACAACTTAGATGATAGAAGCATCTTAAATGCCAGGGATCATGACCAGCAGGGAAAGCACCAGCCAAACGTGACAGAAGATGTCCAAGGAAATGTCCCGTGCCTAAACTGGTGAAAAAGGTTCAGTCTTCCCTATCTGCACCTTGGCTCTGGCACCACAGGAAAGCAAGGTCTGCCCGAGGATGCAGTGGGCAGCACTGGCAAAGATTAAACTTCAGTACTTGATTTCATGGGTGTAGCCCCACCATACAGACACTTGTGTGCAAACTGTTGGTGATTCTTTCAATGCCTTCATTATCCATTTGTACTTGGATGAAGCATAAAGGATGTCCGTCCCCTCTTTATGTGTGATACCCATCCGGTCAGCTGTGGCCAGGCACTATTCACACGCAGGGTGGGATGGACCGGTGAAGCCATATGGTACATCAAGACCTTATAGACAACAGTGTGAGCAGTCACTTCGCTTGGACTGCAGGACACGGAGCAGGGTTGTTGGGGATGCTGTGGTGGGAAGTGCTCCATGGAGGTTCATGGTCCTGTCTGCGTGGTCAGCGAGGGGTGTCCTCTTGCAGGGGCTGCAGACCACCACAGGCCTCCCCTGCGTCCCATGGGGCCAGGGAGCGTTGAGCTGTACCTCCGATCCCTCCCAGGTTGAGCTGTACCTCCATTCCTATTAACCTAAGGGTTAATTTGTTACAGCTGACCGATCCTTGTGCTGATCCTGCAGTAAAATTATGGGGCAAATGGCGGTGGAAGCACAGATCTCAGAAATTACTTTTTTTTGAGTCTAATCAGGGAAGCTGTTGAATTTGAACTATTTTTCTGCTAGCTGCACTCTCTTTCCAATCCTGGCCTCCCATCAATAGCTTTTGACCTCGTGTCTGCCAGGCTTTGCCTTCCTCATTAGTAACTTCTGAACCTGTTGGCTGAAGTCAGGCTGTTGGGGTGAGGAGTCTCAGGGATTATAATGCTCCTACAGAATATAGGTGAATATAGAAGAGAGGGACTAAATTAGCACCTGCATTGTGGGAAACGCTGAATGGGATGGGCAATATAACTCCTGGTTGTCGAGTCCAGTATGGATGACAAGAGAAGGAATAATTATCTCTATCAATGTTTGTTTTAAAACTTGCAAATGGTCTTCGCCCAGCATTTTTGTCACCAAAAAAAAGAGATTCTGTTTGGCTAAAATTATTTTGGGGAAAGAAAGGCTTGTCCTGATTTCAAGCACTGGAGTGTAGGAAATTCAGTTGTCTTCTGACATGAGTCTCTGATATGGAAAGCAAGCATCCATGGTCAATAATTCAGACTGCCCATCCATGCCTGCCATGCTTACCTGATTTTTTGATGCCACTGAGAGCTCAAGTTAACTGCTCTGTCCTGCACGTGTGGATTCAAACCAGAGTTCTGCTCTCAATGGGACTGAAAACTCAGGAGTGGAGTTGCAGAGAAGTCTGTCCTACAACCTGCATGTTGGTGGTCCTCCAAAGTTTTCCCACAGTTTTACAACAGGTGATGGACCGGTAGCTTCACGTCTTGAGTTTCCAGATCTAAATAATACTTTCTTTAGGAACTGAACTTGACCTGGGCTGGGCTGTTTGAAATGAAAAACCAGAACCAGCCTACCCTTCTGGAAATAAGGCAGCCCTGAGACAGGGAAGCTCTCCCACGGGTCACCTAGCAGGACTTTGGGAAGGTTTGATTTCCAAAGCCTGCAGAACTCAGAGGTTTGGTCCCCCAAGCCCCAGGGAAGTGCGGTGGGCACAGCATGACCCCAGGGCTGGCTGCTCACGGGAGGTAACTGCTGGCTGCGGGGCAGAGCCGGGCAATTCACGGTGCTCTTGGAGTAAGGGATGACGTGGATGGAGCAGGATCTCCAAAGACCTTGTGAAATTCTTTTCCTGCTTGTGGAGGCTTAGCACAGAAACCCTTGATAGGCATGAAAGTCTGGTTAAGCTTCCCAGGGACAGCACTGAGGGAAATAGTTAAGGGTGTCTCTTGCTGTGCGCTGTCCCCACATGCAGATGGTAACTGCGGTCCCTGTGCCTCGGTCGGGCACTTTCTTGTATTTCATTTGCGTACTCTAAGCTAAGCAAAGCTAATGTCTGGTTCCATCCGCAAGGTTTCGTCTCCTTCTAGATTTGCATGTGGTGCTGGAACAAACCCAGCAACTCTATGTCCACCCCTCCACATCACCAGCACAGCATCAAAGATCCTCCGTCCTGTCTTGAAATCATTACTATTGGCAAAATAATTGCAACAACAAAACTACTAAAAGCCCTGTTTGCACTCCTTTCATCTCGGCTCAGACAAGATCTAGCCAGCCTTCATAATATGTACTTTTAAAAGGGAAGAGGAAGAAGGGGAAGAAATCTTATCCCTATCCTCATCTTTACCAGGGCATCATTGGCTATTCTCATGCTATAAAGCACAACATTATTGAGTTTAGGGGGGGTTTTTTGTGTTTGTTTCTGAAGCAATGAGTGTCAAAGTTGATTATTGATTGAGACTGGGGGATCTGAGGACTGCATGAGGAAAACTGACTGATTATTCAGACCCCTTTCTCTCTTCTTTCCCTTTCTTTCCTTTGCACCACGATTGGATTGATCGACCCTGTCTTCATTATATTCCCTTCTCCTTTCTCTCTTCTGGCCCCTACTGGGGATTCCTGACTAAACTATGGCAGGGCTCAATTGATCCTCCGCAATTCACTCGCTCCTCGCAAGGAGGAAAAACTGCACCGCTGCATAATTCAAAAAGCAAACACAGAGAGGAGAGGGAGAGAGGAAAAATCAATACGGCTACAACTGATCCTGCAGATAAATGAAGCGGTGAGCACTGACGAGAAGGAGGATCCCTGGCAGAGGCACGGCTGAGCCCAGAGAAAGTTCAGCAACTCGGAGATGGGCTCAGGCAGAGATGGACCAGCTTGACGCCCTTTTGGAGGGGGGCAGAAAGGAAAGGGGGCCCTTGCCTCACTCAGCAAACAACCTGGGGTGTGGGAAAGCCCAGGGATGAGCAGGGGAGACCCTCTGCATCTGTGTGCTGTGCTGGGTTTGCAGCAGACTCCTCGCTCCCTGCCAGAGGATGATTTAGTGAGCGCAGCCTGACCGCACGTGGCAGAAACATCCTCTTGCTCCTCTCCCTTGTTAACCTTCCGGGCTCCTCTTGCCTCTTTTCCAGCCCGAGTTGGGCTGTTTCCATGCTGCACCCCATAGCCACAGTGGTTTTCTTGCCAGACTGCTGCTCCAGTGACAAAGCTTTGCCCTCCGCGAGCCGAGGAGGTTGTGATGTGGGAAACAAAATGGAAAGAGAGGCTCCTCTACCCCTCCACAATGGCAGTCCTGCTCTGAGGGTCACTTGTTGCACTGCACAGGCATCCTGACTCCCCAGGAGGCAGCAGCCATGCAGGCTTGTCCGGGAACCCAGAATATAAACCCACCAGTAACAGAGCAAAACATAAAAAAAAAAAAACAAAAAACAAACCAAATCAAAGGCTACAGTCTCCCTCCTGCACAGGAAAGATGTGCTGACTCCAGGGCTGGTTGCTGGCTGATAGCTTGATGGGAAAACAGCAAGCATTTTTTTCTCCTCACCTGGGTGGTGAGTAGGTAAAGGACTGGACTCCTCTGTAAGGAGGGATGTGCTGGGCAGGTGAGCACGGGATGTCTGTGTTGCACTAGGGGCAGTCTCCCGTCATCCTTCACACATCTCTTGTGTAGCAGAAATAAGGGAAAGGAGTCAGGAAATCAGGGGGGTGGCATCTCTTGGATGGTCTGGCAAGGACAGCCACTAAGGGATGGCATCTAGGGGCACTGCTGCCCTGGCTGTCCAGGCCAATGTCCTTGGTGACTCCTCCAGCCTCTTCCTTCCACACACGTTATGCCTGCTGTCTAAACTGGCCAGGAACAGGTCCCAAACATGCTTACAACAAGCCTGCAAAAAGTATATCCAGAAGTCTGCAAAATGTTTGGGGTTTTTTTCCAGTGGCTGAACTTTGACTCTACCTCTGGCACTAAGAGGGGGTGGCTGACTCCCCTGGGGAGGAGCATGCTGGCTTCTGCACTGCTGAGCGCTGCCAAAGGCACTGAAAATGGCCAAGAGTTTCAGATGTTGGCAAGGGGAAGATGAAATAGGAGATGCACTCCCATCCCTGGGTAGGGGGTACTGCCCTCTGGGTCTTCCCAATGTCCCCAGTTCACCACCCCTGTTCCTCTATCTGAGAGCACATGGCCATGTATTGCGCAAAGGATAAAGTGGGCTAATTTAATAACCTGGGCCCGTGTGAGAATGGCAGGATAAAGGACATCATTGCAGCCAAAGCCCTGCCTGAACAACCAGGAAATTTGGGTGCATTCACTCTCTGAAGGTGAATTTTGCAGCTGAGCCATCCATTCTTGTCCTTAAGCAGCTTAGCAAATATAAAATACTACCTTAGGCAGAGATCTAATATATTAAATGACAAAAAATAGGAATGTCTGGGCTACATGTGCCATCCTGATGAGTATCTAGAAATGACGTAGCAAGAAAATCCTTGCTTGTACCAATGCATTGTCATTGTCAGGCAGTGGCGAGCCCTTTCCTGGCTTGTAATGGATCCCCAGAAAGCCCCTGAGCTGGTGTCTCATAAGTGCAGGGAGCTTTGCTGAGCTGCACTGAGGTTTCCTGCAGCCGGGAGAGAGCAAAAGCTTTTAAAACAATATTGCTCTGTATTTTAAAATGATTTAAGAACCCAAAGAACAGCCCAGCACTGGGTTTGCCAGCAGAGGGGATAGATTGTTCTCTTAAAAGCTTTTAAATGCATGTGATAGAAAGGGGAAATACAACTGCCTCACTGAAAGTTATTGCTGTGGTACCAGCTTCCGAGCTGCCCACACATCACTTTCACTCTCCTTTTATTTGGAGCTGAAAGACACCTTCGTTCCATGGTGGGATCTTCAAGGATCCCAAGTGAATCAGGCACCCAGGAGAGGGATTTCAAAAGAACGTGGGTGATAAGAGAGGATGGGAAGATTTTAGTGCTTCTTAGTCATCCAGGTGCCTGAATGAATTCCCTTGAAATGCTACGGCTATTGAGAATCCAACTCCCTTGTGCAAATCTTGCCTTTACCATTGTCCTCAGACAGCTGGGAGGTGAGGTCCTCCATTTCGGAGTTTCCAGCAGAAACACAAAGCTACTTTTCTTTGCAGACACATTTGTGCTGATACACTGCACCCACCCAAGAGACGAAGGAAAGATGCCTGGAGCCAGCTGAGCCCCGGGAGGCTGGAGAAAGGCACTGGCACCCCAGTGCAGGACGTCTTGGCAGCCTGCAGAGTTCAGACTTGGTTTCTCCTCACTTTCTCCTTCGCCCTCAGAGCACTCATGGCTGTGAAGCACTGAATCAACACCTCCGAGACTGCTTTTCTTCATTGCTCTGGAGCAGAGCTTGGATGAGTCTGTCTCCCAGCAATAAAATGATGAGGGCCATCCTGTGTGCCCAGGACTCCGACTCCAGATGCACCGTCTTGGTGCAGTCTGCAATGCTACCCTGAAACGTATTCCCAGTTACTCTGTCTGTGCTAAGCACTTTGCACTGAATAATGCCCAATTTTCTGCTCTGCTAAAATTTGCAGCACGGATCTAGACACCCTCCATTCGGTTTTCCCCCGTGTCTCTGGAAAACCTGTGCACATCCCAGCTGTTCTCTCACATTAGAGCCATCTGCATCTCGCGTGCTGTTGGCTTTAAGGCCATTTGCACTTCTCCTAGGCCAAACAAGACAGCAGTTGCCCTGACCCTTCTGGTCTTAGAAACTGTTGGATCGATGGAAACAGACAGTCACAAGTCCTCAGCAAAGATAAATAATCAAGTTCCTAGACAAAGCCAAACTCTCTCCCTGTGTACTTGTTGGTGCAGCTCAGAGGCTGGGAAAGGCTCATCGAGCCTTGCATTTTGGTTCACTACAAATTCCCATCCATCCCCAATCGACTCGGATGGTGTGAGCAGAGTGGAAAGAAGTTGTAGGCTTGGAGACAAGATCCAAATTCCGACAATTATTTCTGTTCCTGGGTGCCACTTGGCCACCTGCCCACCATCAGGGGTGGTGAGGATTCAGTGCCAGGTCTGGAGCATAAATGGCTCTGAAGAATCCTGGTCAAGGCTCCTGTGAACCGTTATGCTACTTTATTCACACTGGAGTGTGTCCTTTAAATGGCAGCGATCCTTGTGGCTTTCCCTACATTAAATTTCTTGTATGCTGTGCACTCCCCCTGTCTTTCTGCCCTCCAGGGATAGCTTTTGTCTTGTGCTGATGTGCTACATGTCTCAACTTTTGTCATCCCTCAGATTGCCTGAGGCAGTGGAGGTGACCTTGTTGCTGAGCTTTCGTTTCCCTTTCACATAGGAAGCTTCTTCCTCCTTTGAGCTGCTCGTCACCGTGCTGTGAAGCTCGTTTTGCCGTCTTGTCAGAACAAGTCTCGCTTAAGCAGGATTTGGCCATGAAAGACACCAGTGAGAGGGTGTTGTAGCTCATGCTATCAGCATCCACCACCTGATCTGCCTGCCCTGGATCTGTCTTGAAGATGGAGAAAGTGAGCCATGCCTGAGACCAGCTCCAGGACCAGCACATATCCCTCTCCCAAACACCCATCTGCCTCCAGCTCACACACTTCTCATTGGGTCCTTTCTGCCCAAAAGCCCGTAAGGTGGGCTACAGAGGATAAAGTGGGTGGCCAAGGGTGAGTCGTTGCAGTGGAAAGAGAAGAATTGAGAGGTGTAGGGTATTGGACAGTCGCAGGAGAAGGGTGGGAGGATTTGTGGCCAGCTTATGCCACAAGGTTACCAAAACTGATGGAAGAAGGATGGCAGCTTACTTGCTCTAAAGAGGAGACCATTGCGTACCTCTGGCCATCTCTACCTCTGTCTGTACCTCTCCTTGGTCTTCTAGGTCCTATTTGAGAACGGGGTTGAAGCAGTGAAGTTGCTTCAAAGAAACAAAAGGTTTGGGCAAATGAGTTGGTGATCACAGGTCTACCTAAGGTGTAGACTTTCATGGTATTCTCTGCTCATATGTATGTTGATGCATGTGAAGTGACCAGCAGAGCACTGGCCCATCCTTTGGCTATGCCAGGATTGATGCCTTGTGGTTAATGATGACGAATGGTCTGGAACAGATGGATAGAGTAGCTTATCTATGCTCATGGATGAGCGTAGTTCATTTTTATGCCATGGACAATCTGGGCAGTGTCCTGGCCTGAACCTTTTCTAAACAGCTCCCAGGATAACAGCACTTGTTCTTGGAGCATGGTGGCAACTTACTTGCTTCTTGATTTTCCCTGGGTATGGAGGCTGGAGAGGGGAGGCAGCTGAAATGTAATTCATGGGGACTGCTGGGACTAGGATGGTTGGGCAAACCCACACGGTGCCCCAGGGAGCTGCTAGACCTGTGTCACTAAAGGAGACTTTCACCACTTCTAAGGACAGCAAGTACCGTTATTCTCCCTAGACCTGAACCAACCTGGAGGGTCATGGAACCACATCGTGGGGAGACTTAAAAGTTTTCCAGGGCTTCTTGAATTTTAACATTGGTTTTGTGGCACACATTTGCTCACAGATGTTGCAACAGGATGGACACACAAGTCTCACAATGCTCTTTCAAGAGACATCAGTGCTTTTACCCCTCAGTGTAAAAACAGAGCCATGAGCTTTTCAGTCCAAATTCCTATAGGATTCCAGATCAAGACTAAAACCAGACTTCCCGAGTCTGCAGCATGCGCTGGGTCACTACATATTGCTAAAGAGAGAGGAAGATAGTCCTGATTTGGAGACGGCAAAGGTCAGTTGGAGATATTTAATGGTCTGGTGGAACTAAGCTGTGTCCACTACCTGTGATGTGACATTGATTTGAAGATTTTGAGTGTTTGAGCCAGCTGAGCTCCCTGCTCTCCTGCTGTGAGCCCCAAGTGCTGCTCGTTGCCTCCCATCCGTTCATGCTGGTCCTGCAGACACCGTCTTTCTGGCGTAGCCACCTGTGAGCCCTTCAGCACCCCCTGGGGCCACCTTGACCTGACCTTCACTGGCCACATCTCATGATAAGCTGATCCAGACCCTTCATCCTGACCTGTGCTTTGCTCGCTCTTCATTGTGCACGTGAGAGCTGGCATGATTCCAGGCAGGAACTGAGAAAAAACGTTAACTCTCTTTGAAGAAAAGTGGGCATCTTCTCTGCCCTGACAAACCAGGACAGGCAACATGTGGGTGTCCTTTTCCACGCTCTCCCCGTGCAGTAACATTTCACCAATAATTGACAGTGAGAGACAACTGGGGATTTTCTGCAGAGGCCCTCCGTGCTATTTGCCCATTGGGATCTGTTCGTTAATAGCAGTAGATGAGAGAAAAGGGGAAGCAAGCTCAGCACACAGACCATTAATACTTCACTCCAAAATGTTCCACCTGAACTTTTTTCCAACACGTTTCATGGGGAGGAAAAAAGTGTCAAAATCTCAAAGTCTGCAAAACAGCTGGAAGGGCTCTTCCTTCTTCAGCCGGAGCCCGGCAATTCAGATTTGCTAGGTACGCAGGACTTTTCAGCTATTCTTTTTGATCCGGCAGCCAGGAGAGGGAGCTCGGCATCCTAGTCCCAGACTCCACTCGCCAAACATCACTGAAGACAATGTTGATGATTCTTTTGTTCAACAAATAAAAGAAGTGGCACACGAGGGAGCCGTGTTGGCAGCTGCTTTAGAAGGGCTTCGGGGAATTGCGGAAAATCAATGTTTGCCAAAGGCAAAATGGACAGTACCGGTGGAAGAAAACAAAAGTAACTATCAGGCTTCTGAGAGGTTATTGCACGCAGAGGACCTGATGTTGGAAAACTGGGGTGTCTTCAGTCCCCACAGCCATCAGCGGGAGCATCAAGCACTCGCTATCTGTCAGGACCGGGAGCAGCAGAAAAGCATGAGGCTGAACTTGGGACATTGGACATTTGTCACCAAACCCAGAGGAAAGCCCTCTTGGTAAAAATTTTAGCTTCTCTTCCCAGAGTGCTGGGGACTTGTAGTTCTCATCAACCTCATCAGGAGCAGTAGGATATTCAGTGATTTTTTATACTTCAGTGTTTAAGCATGGGGATAGTCACCTAGCTTTAGGTGTCAGAAAGCGAACGTTCAAAGCATCAGAATGGAAATGGATTCCCAAATGTACTGAACATCGGTGGAAAGAAGGCACTTTAAAAATGGATAATTATTCAGTGCCAGCCTGCCACTGAGGCCAGGAATTTAGTAAGATTTGAAGGGAGACATTTGTATAGATAAAAAGAGTCCCGTACTCCTAGTGCAAAACTTTCTGAGTTTGATGATGTCGGTTTAATCAGTTCTGACTAGCAGTGCTGTGATTCCTGGATTTATTGAAAGTCTTATTTCTTTATTTCCCTTTGATGTTTAAGATCCTGGGAAGAGCAAATTGTGGACCTGGCTTGGCCAACCTGTTGATGAATTAAAGATATCACCTCAAGGGTTTTAGAGATGCTCCTCAGTGCTCTTTCTGAAGGTCCCATAAGCCCATAACAGGCCAATTTCAATACATGTAGTGCTGTTGTGGTCCCCCAATCCAGAGATGCTGGCTCACCAGCAGCTGCTGGTCTTGGGGATACTCTTTCATAATGCAATTTTTTTTCTATTGCTCTTATAAATGATTGTATTTGTGCATCTGCTCTCTCAAGTTCAGTGTAACGCCTCTGCCAGATGACTTGTAGTTGTAGGCACAATGAAGGAAATGGTCCACGTTCAGTAACCTGAGAGGAAGAGTGCAACTCCTTGGTGATGGACTCATTCATGGACCGTGTCTCACCAGCCATTCCCAGAGCTGCTGTAACCACACAGCACAGAATGATCCATGCCCCAAATATCACCCAGCTACTGCACAATTTGACTTTTAGAGAGTGCTGAATATGTATTTCAGATACAAAGATTGTAGTCGCTAGCTTCAAGGAACAAGACTGTCCAGCCTTTTTCACTCACCCCAACTTGCTGGGGTCTTGCTGGGGTCAGTGGTGCCCCACATCATCCAATGGCCACCAAAGCTGATGAGTCTTTCTCTGTTTCCTTCCAAATCCTGTTCGGATAAGGACAGTGCCTGGGAGTAAACGGCAGCCAGCCTTTTCCTGACAGACACTTTTTCCCTCGGGCTAGAGTGAAAAAAAGTTATTTTGAGAGTGTCAGATGGGCTATGGAGATATCTTAACAATACCTGCCATTGAAATATCTAGCTCTATTACATGATTGCTGGCACACACCTAGGTGCTTTCAGGCTGAAGCGTGCACCTAAGCTGCAGAGCCCTGCAAAGTCAAGCACTGCCTAAGCCAACTGATAGCGATAATAAAGGGTGCGGGCCTTGGTCATGGAGAGAGACAGCTCTTGAGAGAGCTCCTGTTTTGGGTGGTGACTGGAAGTCCTGGGTCTGTTTTTGAATGAGCCAGTCCCTTTGTTCTCTGTAAATATTCTGTGCAGAGTGAGAACATGCCCCGTTAACCTCCCGGCAGGCGAAACCCGGGGATATCACCCTCCCACCCTACTCCTGGTAAATGCTGGCTGGCACAGCTGGCATTCCTCCTTCAGTGTCTTCATTTAAAATGGCAGTTCAGCCAATCCTGAGAGCATTTCCTACCCTTATTTAGGGTGTTTCTCTACCTGCATGGATCTCACTGACATGAAAAATGAGCACTTTTTTTGAGGATCACCTTCACCTGCTGCCCCATCTTGGAGAAGAAGCAATGCCTTGAAGACCAAGCAGCCAGACATCTACTACTTACCAGCAACCCAGCTGGGGGTTTGCACATCCCTCTCTCACTCAGTTTATACAGCAAAACCACCATATTTTGTGTTTTAACTGCAGCTCTTCCTTTGGGTGATCCCTGCTGCTGATGGGCTGTTCTTGCCCTTAAAAGTTGTTCAGTGCTGTGACATCTGATAGTGCTTATCAGGTGATTTCCTCCCTAGGACCCCTCCTAGCCCTCAAGAGATGGTGCCTCTTCACTGAGATCTTCCTGCAGGACAGATGTCTTCCATGAAGCTTTCGCATTCAGGCATCAGTAAAGTGAATGAAAGAATCATGTACAAGTAACTTTAAGATATTAGGCTCGGGGAGGATGGACCTCCTGGTTCCTAATGTTATGTGTTGTATATTTCTGAGCTGCAGAACATTGGTGAATAACACATAATCACGTCTTGTTCACTGACTTTCAGCTCTTTTTCTGTACTCGAGGAATGTCCCTAGCTGGTGAGCAATTTCCTTGTGAGTCACTCATACTCAGTCTCATTAGCAGATCTTTGGATCCATCATGAATATTCATAACTGGAGGTCATTTGCAATTGGTTGGCTATATCACAGGGCGTATGTCTCTCTCCTGGTTGGAAGGATGCTCTGGCTGCCCTGTTGCCTGTTCAAATAGAAAGTATGTTTTCTGGGACTGTTCACGCATTGACTTTGAAATTTGTTTCCCACAAACATTTGTCCCAAAATCCAATTGCTTTGAGGGCTGAAGAAAGCAGACATAAAAGAAACATGGGCATTTATAATTGAAAGGGAAAGTCCTTAGCTTTGTTGAATCTCCTACCGAAGGTACCAATTAGATGCTGCTGGATCCTGGATGGAGACTCCTGCCTCTTCCTCCCCAGCTCATTTTGGACAGGGGAGCAGCAGTCATTTGCAGGCACTGCCATGTTGGGTCAGGATTAGACCTGCTGCCTCGAAGCAAAAGTTGCATGAGTCCAGCTCCCCTGTCCTAAAGCCAGCCAGGCCCCAGAACTTTTAGAAACTGAAAGGCTGAATGAAAACATCAAACACCAAGGCAGTTTGCAGGAATATCAACCAGAGGAAAAAAAACAAAAAACAAAAAAACAAAAAACAAAAACCCGAACTGTTCCAATACCATCACTGGGCACAGACAGCTCTAGATTTTGTAGCTTCCAGACAAAGTCTGCAGCAACCACCAGAATCTGTATTTCAAGTCCGACCTTCTGCTTTTATCTATATTTTAAACCCCACACAAGGTATACAAGGCGAATGTTGCTGTTACAGTCAGAAAAGCCTAAATAATGGATGAAGAACAGAGGCTGCAAAGGGGGGTGGGGGGGTAAGAAAAAAAGAGAAAAAGAAAAAAAGAGGAAGAGAAAAGCTTGAGGGGGGGAAGGCAAGAGAAAAAGAAAGGAAGAGCCCTCCAAAGTCAGAAGAGGCTGACACCTCTGACAAGGTGGGAGCTGAGGCTGACAGTTGGAGCATTTTTTTCTTCCATTACTGTGATGAAGCACGCAGAGAATTGATCAGGGGCTGTCGCTGGAGCAGTTGCCATTTGCTCCTCTCCAACCAGAGTCAAAATCAAGCAGCTTCTGTGCTGCCTTTGCCCATACTCGGAGCTCATCTTCCAGAGGGGACACAAATATTCTCAGGAGGAAGGAACCAGGAGAGGTCTGAAGTTGGGCATGATAAGAGAAGAAGGTGTCCCTGGCGGACAGGGCTGTGCTGTACTCGGAGGTGCTAAAATATTACCAGGATTGGGTCCTCTTGCGTTGAGGTGGGGGGGTTGAGGGAAAGGTTTGTCCATCACAGAAGGACAGACGGGGAACTGCCCAGGCCCCCACCCTCTTCCAGGCAAGGGTGAAGACAGGATCCCTTGTTTTGCAGTGGTCTGAGGATGCTTTTTGCCCTGCCTTGCCTTCCCCAATTGTACATAACTTTTGAGGTTCATGATTAAGAGGGATAAACCAGGACTTCAGATGGTGAACCAGGAGCATCTCTGTGATAAGCGGAAGCGACAGAGCTTATTCAACAGGCTTGGACACAGCTGGCACATCCACAAATCTCCTCCTGCACTGGCCACCTCTGGGACAGCCTCCATGACCATGCTTTTCCTGTGACCTGACACCGCAGCCTCAGTCCCCAGCTAGGCTGAGGCTTGGTGGTGGAAACTATGGTCACAGTGGTGTAGACATGCTGAAGACACAGCTCTGGGAGTATGTCCCCCCTTAGAGCTGCAATGAGGACAGGAGGGGTATAGCAGGGTGATTTCAGGAGTCTGCTTTCACCCCAAAACTGCCTGGGACCAGCAAATACCCTGATTTGAGACACCGTGCAGCAAATAAACCCAGCAGCTCAAATCCCCCAGCACTCCCCATGCCCAGCTCTCTTCCCCTGCCTTCATACTCGTGAAGATCTCTTTTTATTCATGGGAAGGTTTGAGCTGATGAAATAAGGCCATCAGGGAAAATTGCTATCTAATGAGGATTTTAGCAAAAAGGGAGCCATGAAGGCAGAAGATCTTTGTATGGAAACCTTTGCTGGATGCTTTATTATTTCCATTAAAAGTTAATATGGGGGCAGCAACTGTGCTTTTGCAGTGGGACTTGGAGCACTGGGGAGCTATTTGCTTTTGGCAGTGTTTAGCTTCACCTGGGTACCTCTGAGGGCAATTAGCATCTATTGCCATGATAACCTACAGCAGAATTTAGACCCCTGAACAGGAGAGTTTTTTACTGAGTTAAATATTTGGAGCAGCTTGCAGGAGACCACCCTCCTCCCTCTCCAGCCCTCAGAGGGAGGCTGGCTCCAGCCCACAGGAGCTAAGAGCCTTACGAAGCAGAATGAAGCCATCAAGGCTTGGCGCAGAGGCAAGCTGCATTTCCATTCCCTGCAAAGTGCACAGTCACTCGTTCACGACTCCCTCCCGGTTTGTTTTAAGTGGATTCTGGTATTCTCTGTATCTGCGCTCGCTTTTCAGGGGCTTGTTGTTTTTAAGGAGCGAGCTGCCTTGCCGGAGTGGAAGGCTGTATTGGGAGCAGAAAGCAACTCCTTGCCAATCAGCCCAAGTCCTCTCTCCTCCATGCACCCGCCTTTGGAAAGATGCCCAGGAGCAGGTTTTTATCAAATCCTCTATGCTGGTGGTCATGGCTTATAACGTGCAAATGACTGCCTGACTCCAACCTCGTCCAGCAAAAAAAGTACGGTACGCTGTAATCTGTCCCCAGCCGCCACACATTCGTGTGTCGTCAGTGCTTAGAAAAAGGCAGACACGCAGCTTCCCGTCCACCCGCGCTCCTCGCGGGGTGACCTCCCATCTCTCCCTGCCCTCCCCAAGCCACAGCCCGCCAGGTCACAGGCGGTCAGTCACACCCTGGCACCGTCCCAGAGCGATGCCACCGCATCACCCGCGCTCCTTTGCAAGGGGCAGTTCCAGCCAAGCAGGAGAAGGAGACGGAGCTCAGCAGGCACCAGCAGCCCCTTGCCCTGCTGCTGACCGCGAACAAGGCAGGTGGGTAAACACCAGCAGCGGAGGAGATGCTCTTGCGTTATCTGGGGGAGTACTGCAATGGACCTGCCGAATCGGGCAAGACCTGAACTGGAGATGTGAGGGAGGGAGGGAAGGAGGAAAAAAAATAGCTGAAGCAGAGCTAAACAGAGGTTTTCACAGGGATTGCCTGAAGACATCTGCTAGGGTCAGACAGATAAACACGGTAACGCCAAAGGGTCATCATTCTGCAACTGGCTTATTTATATTTATGGCCTGTCAGAAGAGACTGCCTTTCCACCGTGAGGCTTCTTGAGATTAAAATACGGTGCCATGCACAAAGGACTTTGTCTTGCAGGAAGCGTATAAAGGCTGATGTGACAAAGGGTGCACAGATGATCTAGAGAGGCTCTTGTCTGAGAATAGCTAGACCCATGACTGGTTCAACACCGAGACCTCACCACTGGGACCCACCTTGCCCATGCTTCTTGGGGTTGTTATTCCCAGAAACTTTGGTGCTCAGGCAGTCCAGTGCTCACCTGTATTGGGCACTTTAACTAGCTGGCCCCGAGCATTGCAAGGCAGTCTGTCAGTGATAACTATGCACACCTCCTACGGGGATTTTTTGCAGTCAGTAGCTGTGGTGAGAGTTGATGCTCTGGGTGCGAGTACTCTAGCAATAGCAGAGGAGGTGATAACTTGTTTAAGTTTGCTCCTACTATGTCTGCAATTTCATATACTTCATAAACCAGGGATATCTGGGGTCAGCTGTCTAATTGCTGATGGAGCCAGTATCAAATGGCACAACAAGAAGTGGGGAAGGTGGGCATGTGGGCATTACTGTGGGATAGGGACACCACAGACACCGTAGTGGCCCCACGGGCAAGTTCATCACACTGCCCAGTCTGTGATCTGTGTCTCTTGCAGATGTTCTCACCTGCACAGAGGAGGCCTCATCTCATGGTGTAGACGCAAACCTTTACTAATCAAGGGGTTTTCTTGGCAGTAGAAAGAGTTGGGAAACAGCAAGGCTGGCAAAAATTGTAGGAGTGAAAGTTGGTCTGGAAGGACATTGATCTATCAGTCAAGGGAGAAAGATGTTCCCTCATTCATGAGTAGTATAGCAAGCCATGTCGATACAATACATTAGTAATAAATGGTGGGAGAATGGGAAGAAACAGCATGGCCGAAGGGGATACTCAGGTAAGAGTTCAAAATGCCTCTTCTGTCAGAGTTGTGTCAATCGGCTTCTTTAATGAGGCTCCAAAAAATGTCTGTCTGGAGGATCTGAAAATCACTGCGGATTGCTGTAGCCATCACAGCAAGTGCAGTACAGGTGGGGGGTTATTTCTGCGTCAGCAGCCAGATACGGTCTTTTTTAACACCACCTCTTGCTGAGGACCCACTAGCACAAACACTGGCAAGTCTACGATTGCAGACCCAGGTGTGCCAGAGCAGCAGTGCCAGCCTTAGAAAGGTCTCACCTCCAGGCTCAAGAGATGACACTGCTGACAGATGCCTGTGGGAGCTGCTCCTCCACTACTTCATAGTAAGCTTGAGGTGCTCCAAGGTGTGAAACAATTGGAGAAGGAATGTGAGACTGACCTGATGAAAGAGGCTCCTTTAGGGTTCTTCTAAGCCCACTTTATCTCCTTCCCTGCTTTCCAGCTGGGAACATGGCATGCTTTACTGGATTAGTTCCTGCTTCCATGGAAAACCCATGGCAAAGGATTCAAGACCTTGGGAACTCTATGGGGTATAACCTGCAGCAGGAGAAGGCCAAGACTTTCAGGTGAGCAAAATGACATACACAGGGAAGGCTACCATGCTGGGAACAGCTACAGGAAGAAATGGTCTTCTATGGTGCTCCCTCATGAATCCAAGAAACCATCCTCTCTCCTTTTCAACACCTGGACTCCATCCCCTTATAAATCTCTGCCAGCCCAGCATGGCTGTAATCGGACCAAGTCCCTCAGAGGAAGACAGAAGTTCATGCCTTGCTTTCACACTCCTTTCCAACTTCCCTGTGTGCCGGGTCATTTCCTTCTGCACAGGGGAGAGGTTGCAAGCAGACCCTGAAAATTAACATGGCTTCATTGTGTCAGCAGGATGAAGGATGCTTCCAGAGTTGGACTCTACAGAGCCAGACACAGTGGACTTGGGCATCACCTCTCAAAGCACAAAACAGGAGAGAAGCAAGAGAGGTGGTGGCCCAGGAAACATCTCAGGGGTGGGAAAAGGAGGGATGATTCCTATCTGCTGTGGAAGACCTGAAAGCAGAGAGCAAATCAGCCAGTCCACGTCTTTCCAGGGGCTGTCCTAAGGCCTGATTTTGCTGAGGAGCCACCACAGCAGTCCATTTCTCCCATGCTCATGCACGCACAGAGCATAGGGCATTAAAATTTGATGCTAAATGACATGATTTTGTCTCATGCAATGAAGGAAATACAAGGCTTGGCATACACCCCGTGTGTATAGTCAGGTGGTCAAGCTGAGCAGGGACATGTTGTTTTCAGGATGTGAGATTTGAATGGCAAGGGGCTTGTGAGTGGAAGGGACTTATTTAGGTTAAACTATTGTTCAACAATACCCAAAGCAAGAAAAAACTTTAATCTCCACGTACTCAAAGCTTCACTCCTCCCTCCCACTCTCAGTGTCAGAGCTATGGTACTGGAGAAGCCTAATTTGATTTCAGAGTCAACCTTCTCCCAAACTGAGCTACAAGAACCATCCTCATCTCTGTCATAGCCCATGGGCACACAAAGCCACCCACAAAGTACTTACACCTTGCACAGATACATTCCTTGGCACCACATGATGTCAAAGACCGTCTAGGGGTTACTCTTCTCACCGGATGAGTTTGTGCTCAGCTGTGGGCTGTGGAGAGAAGATGAGGGATGCAGAGAATTTGGGGCAGCTGCCAGAGGGTCTCCTCCGTTTGAGCCTCACACAGCTGCACAAGTACTGAACACACAGCAGGAGCAGGGGACAAACAAGGAGAAAACCAAAATCCCATGAAGATCCTCAACATGGAGGGGGCTGTGGGGGCTGAGATAAGTTTTTGCAGTGCAGGTGGTTGCCCACTGGAGGCTTTAGGGTAGCTTAAAGATAAATCTAGATACGGTGCTCTCTGTTAGAGCAAATAGCCCACTGTGAAAACGTGTAGGTATTTGCAGAAGTAAAGCTCACCAGGGGGTTCACTGCTGTTTTCATTGCCATCCCCATAGGCTTTCCAGTGAGCAGAGGGAGCACTTGTGCATGGCCCAGTTTGCAGGAGGATCGATGAAAGGTGCATTCACCCAGCCACCCTGAGAGGACTTTGTGGCTTTGGCCTCTTTCCAGGCAGGGAGCTGGAACGTCATGGTCTAACCCATCTGCGAGCACACAGAGCAAAGCACCATTAACAAATGAACGGAGCTACAGGCCCTGCAAGCAGCTCCTTAACCACTCGCTGGGAAGCGTTTGATCAGGTGAGAGTAAAATCCAGTGCATCTGCCTATGAATGAGGAAGAGCAGAGAGTCTGACAGAGAACTGGCCCATCTACACAGCCTGCAAAAGGCTGGTGAAGTCAGGAGTCACCGAGGGCATGATGCAACATGTTGTCCTGCCAAGCTGTAGCCCCAGTAAAAACTCAAAAAATTAAGTGAAGGCAAGGGTGGAAGCAGGGGAGCTGGCCTCAAGTCCCTGCTTAAGTTCAAGTTCCCCATACAACTTTGGGCTCTAGGCTCCCATTAAACACTCAAGTGCTACAATACCTCACTCTGAGGCATCTGGTTCCCAGACAGATCCCAAACGCGTGTTGGGCTCCTGAGTCTGTGCAGTGATTCAGGCACTTGAGAAGGGTGTCCTGGCAAGGAGGCAGGATGAGACACAGTGAAGAAACCCCATTCCAGGGTTGTATATGACCCCCACCTCCAGCAAAGCATCAGTTAAGTACTCTGCTAAGCCTGCCCAGCTAGGACTCCTTACTGGATACAGGCTGACTAATATTATCTGGCAGGGCTGAGGAAGACCCCTTCGCTTGTAGAAAGCACAGCAGCCATCCCCTGTTATGCACTAGCACAGCAATTAGAGCATGGTGGGGTGTTAGAGCCAAGCTTCAACATCCACTTTGTCTCAGGGGCCGTTCAAGGGGCAGCTCTGGTCCCCAAAGCAGTTGGTGTGAGAGCTGTGCAGACCCTGAGGGATGAGAGGCAGCAGGGCCGGGGCGTGAGTGCTGTTGAGGAAGCAATCTGGGTGGTTTGCAAGGGGATGCAAGCTGGAACAGGGACCGTGGAGAGGTTTGTGGGGACCTGGCTTCAGACTGGGTGGGATGCCATCGCTCAGAGCTGTGCAGAGAGAGCTGGTCAAGAAGAAGAGTTGCCCTGGCAGAGCTGGCTGATGCTCAGACCTCGCCAGCCTGCCATCTCCTGCCCCATGCAAGTCACCATGCAGGAAGGTCCAGGGTTGTCTGGGGGTAGGGTGTGAAGCTCATGCCCTCGCCTGTGGAGTGGTGAGAGGAGGTCACGTCTTGGCCTCTCTTGCTTCTGAAGGCCTCCAAATCACTTGAGGATTTTAATGAACAAATGCACCACTTAAGCAGCTTCTCAGAGCTAGTGGAAGCATCACCTATCCCAACCTCTGTGCAAGGGCTGCTGCCTGCATCTGAGCCCTGCAGGGCCAAGCAGACCAAGTGCCCGCTCCCTAGCTTGGCAGAGGTGGCTCTGGGGAGATGGATGGAGGACCTGTGTCCCAAGAAGGCCAGGACAAGTGGCCTGGAGGCCAGTTCCCTTCATTAGCTAAGGCAGCAGGGGTGTCTCTGCCAGGTTGGCTCAGCTCTCTGCATCCACAGGGTGTAAGAGCAGCCGGAGCTCAGGCTGCCAGAGCGGTCCATGTAGGAGACCGAGGCCAACTGACCATGCAAAGGCACTGCAAGGTCTGTGAGAGCACTGTCCTCAGGCACGCTGAAGCCCGGCTGTGTGGCCGTGTGGTGTGTGCATGGGACAAGCCCAAGCGCAGGAGGCAGCACGGCTGGTGTTTCAGGCTCTCTGCAGACTCAAGGAGGCTCTGCAGACCTGGCTTTGAAGTCTTCTTGGTAAACACTTCACCTAGAAGTTTACCATTGGAAACAATGAAGCTATTGAATTGATCTCCACGCTCCCATAATTTCAATGATCGAAGGCCATAGGCGGAGGCCACAACGCCTAAGCTTTAATTGAACCTTTGCTCTCAGCAAGGCCCAAAGAGCAAGGCCCTACAGAGGGAGCTTTAAGGTTTCCTTAATTTAACCAAAATATCCTGCAGCCCATTTAACAGCACATTATGAAGTTTTATCATAAATAATTAACACTGAACTACAGTTGACATTATGAAGCATGTGGCTGGCTCAGTTAGTATCGTACAACAACCAGTCATTCGCAGGGGGGGTGCACAGCCATCATGGCAAAAATCAGCCACTTCCACCAGCAAGAAGAGCGCTTAATGCAGCTGCTTCTGGTGCAGAGCACAGCAGCTGCTTAACAGCACTCTTCCAGACAAGGAGAAAAGGAAAACATTATGTCTAAACTGGATTGCAGGGTCGATTCGGGGTGGCAGAAGGTCAAGAGCCTTTGGCCAGGACTTGAGTGTCGGTACATCACAGGCATAAGTCCATAACTGTGTCTGAGTCTCTGCCCTCCTCCGGGCTGGTGCAGCACCATGCTGGTTAGCATGTTGTTTTGATGGGACACCAGTTCTCGGGTGAAAGGCAAGCCTGCTTTTCTGATCAGTTGCAGTCACTAACAGCTCCTGGCAACTTCTGCGAGAAGTCAAGGCTGGAGGTCCATGCCCAGGCATTGGGAGCCTGCTCACTCCCTGCTCCCAGGGGCCAGGCAGCGTTGGGTGCTGCTGCCTGCACTCCAGAGGTGGCTGCACGTCTCAGCGACAGGCAGAGGGACTCCCAGAGACTTGGCTTTCAGCAGTGTCGGTACTGCCTGGAATGATTGCCTCGATTTCAAGGTAGCTGAGAGCAAAATTTGATCCAGGGCTCAAAGTTTCCCAAGGGAAACCTATACCTCCTAAGCCGGTATCATCAACAGACTGACCACTTTTCATCCCCTGTCTCACAACAGAGCTGGGCTCCTCCACGAGCCATGGGGAATACAACTCAGCATCTCAAACAGCTTGCCCACCACCCCCCCTTGCCCCCCCGGCTGGTTCGCACCCCTCGGGGACATGTCCCTGTCTGTCCACCTGTCTTTACACCAGAGGAGACAGCAGCACACAGGTAACAAGCAGAGGGGCCGCACTTTGTGATGAATTAGTCATGGCCAGAGAACTGACCTCGTGTCCTGCTGATCCGGCTGGCTGTACTGCGCAGCTGTTGGGCGCTGTGAACAGTTGTAGAGCAGAAGATTCCCATGGTTTTGGCTACAGAGTGCATCTAGAGCTGATCCACCCCCACCCCACACCCCCCTCCTTAAGCTGTGTCTTTTAATAAAGACATACAGGCAGCACGCTTGAAAAGCTTGCTTAGATCTGAACCAAACAGCACAGCTAGGGTAAGAAAAAATCCATGCGAGAACCTGGAGGTAGTCAGCACTCCCATATGCTGGCTGCAGGAGGGAGGCGTAGTGCTGGAACAGTACATAAGAGGCACTGAGCAGAGCAGCCTGCGAGGGAGAAACCCGGGCAAAGACAATTGAAGCATCTCCGGGAAGAGTCATCAGAAGCCATTAGCCTGTGCACAGGAGGCCGTGCTGCCTCCCCGGCTCCCTGCGGGGAGGTTTGGGTCTCTCATGGGAGAGGCTGGAGCCTGGGACTCTCTTGATGCCTCTCTGCTGCGGGTTCGGTCCCGGTTTGTCTGCCCGAGCAGACCAGCTTAGCTCCTGCTGCAGGAGGTGGGAGAGCAGAGCAGAGGCCAGGCTCCTCCAGCGTCCGCTCCCTCTGTGCAGGGAGGTGTGAGCGGGTCTGCGCTGGAGGGTCCTTCCGAAGGAGCAAACGGTCATCCCAGCAGGAGAAGGGAAAGCCCCTAGAAGTGAGTGTCCCCCACACCAGGAAGGCTGGGTGGGTTTGGGAGGGAAACTTGGCTCAGTCTCCCCTCTTGGCTCAGTCGGCACAGACCGTGACACGACAGAAGCCGTGCTCAGCCGGGGACGTGCTGCCACCATTTCCCATGGGATGGGCTAGTCAAGAGCCCTGGTGTTAGAGCAGGCGGGCTGGATCGCATGTGAGCGGAGAGACTGCAAGGACCGAGAGTCCTGCACAGGAAACGGGAGGAGAGGAGAGCAGAAGAGACGATGGAGGGGTGGAGGGAGAAGATGAAAGGGGAAGAAAGAAAGTCAAAAGGCAGGTATGACAGGGAACAGATTCACTCGTGGTGAGACTCAGAGTGAGGAAAGGGGCCTCCGAAATTATATTAATTGATTTTGGTGACTGCATGAAAGCAACACTCCTGCCCTGAACTTCCACTACCGCCAGTGGGACCCTGACCCAGCCCTACATTCATGTTTTAGTGTCAGCAGCGCATGGCTAAAAATGGGACAATTAATTTGTCATTCCTAATCTGAAGATCCTGAACGCTGATCTCACTTGAGACCCCAAGGTACGTAGTGCAAATATTGATAAACAACAGGAAAAAATCTGCACTGAATGTTGATCTTGGTGTTAGGAACTAGTTCAAAGTCTGGGTAGATCACAAGATCCAGAGTGGACGAACATGCGTGGTGGATACTCCCCCATCATATTGCAAGACCAACAGGCGTTTCCTCCTTGAGCTGGGGGCTCTGTGGGCTCTGTTTTACGGAGGACACAAACGTGGCGTTGCTCCACTGTTTAGCCAACGGTAACGTGCAGCGAGGCTGGGAAGTGCTTTCCTGGAGCTGGCGATGAATGAGGCAGGGTTTCTGCTGAGTAGCTTGAGACAAGGGTTGCGGTGTACATCGCTGAAAACAGGCTCTGCAAAACAAACTCCCTCTGATTCACAGGTAACAGTCGGGTAGTCGCAGAGTAGTTGAGCAAGATTTTGTACAAACACACATGCTTTTTTTCTTGTGCAAAACAAATACCTTCCTTGCCTGGTATAAATAAAACATCGTTCTTAGTTGACATTTTCGTATTTCTCAGAGAGCTCTTATCTTCCTATAGCTGCTGGAAATGTTGGTGAGACGCTGCAGATGAAGTATAGATTTTATCTCTGATCTATCTATCTCCAGGATCCCAAAGTTTCTGAAATCCCCTGTGAGCTTCCCTACTCTCTGATCCACCCAATGATCCAAAGCCAAATCCCACAGCCCTTCCTTAGAGCTTGTGGCTAAAAATGAGGGACTGTTCCTGCAGGGCTTCCGTAGGACTGCTGGTAAGCAGAGGACTATTCCTGTAGGTGAGGGCTGGTGAGATCAAGACCTTGGTCTTTGCATGGGAAAAGCCACACACAAAATTTCTGGAAGTATTTCTTTAACACATATTAAAAAAAAATATACTTGTAGCTTTATTAGGATCCCTTATTATCACTGGGATGAGTGTGTGGAGCATGGAGCTCTCTTTTTGCACACTACAGTCAGATGTTAAAGCTGCTCATACTGCAGGCGGATTGAGCACCCCAACTCCTGATTTTGGTACCAAGAGGAGGAAACTCAGAACTCGGTCCTTGGAAATACAAACCGGGAGGTATCTCAAGGGTGAGTGTCAACCAGCTTTTTCTGTTGCTCTCTGGAGCTCCCACCCTCTTCTGACCAGACTGGGTGGAAAGCGGCCCGATTTCTGCAGGGCAGAATGCGATATCCAGGTGACCAAAGGCGGTGGTCCGTGAGTATCCACCCACATTGGAGTGTCAGGCTGCAGTAACACAGACCAGCCCGTCCGTCTTAGCTTTCCCCCACCCCGTGAGCTCTCCCCAGGCTTTCCTTATACATTTCCTCTGCCCACCGAGATATTTCCTCTTCTCTTCTACTCAGAGCAGGTCACCAACTTACCCCTGCCACTATACCCTGACCTGATCCGACAACACAGAAAGATCTTTCCTCACCTGGTGTAGCTGAGCCCCGGTGGGAGCATACAACAGGGGACCTGATCCTGCACTCCCTGCTCAGTCAAAATCCCCAGCAACTTCCCCAAGCTGGCAGAAGGGTTTGGTAGCAGAGATGGGAAACCTATGTCCTGACCGAGGACCTGTAAATCGTGAAGAGCGACTGATCAGCTGGGGAAGGGGATAACTGTCCTGCCTGCTCCCCTACCCTGCAGTCAGCCATGGGGTTTGCCCCGTGCAATACCCTGCTCCATTTCCCAAACTCTTTCCAAAGACAGATAATTGCTAGCCTTCTTCCTGTGTTCCCCCTCAAGCCCGGCTGTCCTCCTCCCTGCTCAGGCACCTATGAAGCCTGTAATTACTGCTTTACTCCTTTTCCCCCTGTAGTGGAACAGAGCCTACTTCAAGCATCGGCCTCTTTAAAAATACATTTGCTCTGCACTGCACTAAAACACATAGAATAATAGAAGAGAGTCCGTCAGCAGGGGCACCCTTTACTTGTATGGCTTTCAAAGGCAGGAATCTTTTAAAGAACATGGAGCATTTTCTCTCCTCCAGACCCAAAGCTGAGTGCAAAGCTGTGACGTGCTGGTCATATTTGAACGAGGGGGTTCACGTATCCCTCCTCTGGCTTACGGGCTGGTTGCAGTGACAGACGCATTCGTTAGTCTGGAGTTATCCCTCCGGGGCCAGGCAATGCCTGTCGCTGTTACTGGGGATGGCTGGTGGTGGTGGCCACCTTGCTGATTCTCCACATCCTTTAAAGCTCTGCCTGAGGACCAGAGCTACAAGTTCCATGGATGGGACAAGTTCCATGGATGGGACCCGCTGATGGTCCCCAGACAGTCCAGCTATCAACAGTCTTCCTTGCCTTGTCTCCCTTTCCCAGTGGGGAAATCAGCCCCTTGGCCGTGGGATTTGGTGCTGACACAAGAGCTGTGCTGGCACCTTTTGCTGTCATCCTGCAGCTCAGGAGCCACAGTCAGCCCCTGTGCCTGTGAAACGAAGTGGGGCAAAAGGGATCTGGTGCAGCGTTGCAGCCATACTCCATCCTAAATTACTCTATTCTAAAACATAAAAGAGGGACAGCGCTTCCCCCAAGATGTCTTCAAACACGTCTGCATTTGCCTGGAGTTACCAGACTCAGTTCAGGGGAGCATGGATAACTTTAAGCACATTCCTGCACACTTTGGTGGGTGGTAGCATGGACACACTGGCCTGGATCATTTATCTATACGCTCAAGGCGCTTAGATGCCCAAATTCTTGGAGGGTCTTGGGTTTTATAGCAGGAAAAAAAAAAATAGAAGAGCGTGGCATGGAGCTAAACAGCTTGGAAGTAAGCACTGTACTGCAGGAGAGGTCCTTGCTACAGGGTCATGCACCAGCTCCCAGGGCTCACTGGGCAGAGCTCCAAGAACCGATGTCTGAGAGCTTCAGCAGCCCAAAACTGGTGGGCAACTTTCCTCAGGAAGCCTTTGCAGCACCAGGGGTAGGACTCATCTCTGCTAAGCTGTAATGTCCCCATTTATAGACATCTCCATCTGAGCTGGTCATTCAGCATCTTTATAGTCTTTAAGGTGAGTAAGGTGCCTCTAGAGTACCTCCCCCGCTTCAGAAGTCGATGTTAGAAAGAGATGAACTGCACTGTAGACTCCTTGGTTCCTCTCCGTTGACCACAACTGGAGCCTAGAGGTCTACACTCACCTGCGCACCCCTGCTTTGAAGACCTCAAATGCAACTGTATCAAGGCTTAAAGCCCTGGTGAATTAGCTGTGTGTGATGCTTTTGAGTTCCCAGGATGAATTATCTTCTGGCTGGAGTGTTGGGGGAAGGGAGAAGGTCTGGCCCAGTCCATCCCCATCCATTCCACCAGCATGGAGGTAGATCAGGAACCAAGTCCCCTAGGGTGGCCGTCACCCTCTCATTGAGCTCTGGGCCAGCATCAGTGGTGGGTGAGCAGGAACCGTTAGAGGTGGACCTGCTGCCAAAGCAACAGGTTTGATAAATCTCAAGGCTAGCTCATATATCAGACCTCAACTGAAAAAAAAAATAAATGGTGAGAGCTGAGTGTCCAGTCCAATCAATATTCCTTTCATTTAATGCTAATTTGGCTCTCAGGTCATGGTTCAGGGGCGTCCTTTGCACTCCAGGAATAGGGAGTGTGCATGTGGCCGTGACACCTCCGTGTCTGTGTTTCTTTTCCTTCTTCCAAAGCTCTGCCTGCTCTCCTTGTCCCGGACTTTCCCCCAACTCACCCTGTGCAAAGTGCACTGCAGAGGGGCTGAATTCCGAGGGGTTTGGGTTCCTTTTGGGTTTCTAGCCTGGGCCTGCGTGCTCAGGGTGAGACCCGCATGTGCTGCCCCAGAAGAGGGACAGCTGGGAAGCCCCAGCGCCACGGAGATGGGCTCCCTCACCACCCCTGCCCACCAACCTTTCCCCAACCGTGGCACCTTGGCGAGCAGCAGCAGGAGCCAGACACAGAAACTGAGACGCAGGACAAGTGCTGGGACCTGTCCCCGGGCTGTCCTGGCTCCCACACCTTCTGCTGGGAAGGACCAGCAGCTTTCCCCGACCTGTGCCCAGGAGGTGGCTACGCAGGAGCCGGGGGGGGGGGGTGCAAAAGGGGCCCTTCTCCACCTCCTCCCGGACTGCCCCCCGCGCATCCCGGAGCCTTGCACCCGGCCCAGCCCGGGCACAGCGAGCGCAGCTGGAGCAGGAGCAGGAGCAGGAGCAGGAGCAGGAGCAGGAGCAGGATCAATCCCCGGGCCGCCTCCTGCCCAGTCCCCCGTGTGTGATGAGTTCGCCAGGCCTCATCACCGCTTCCACAGCCGCTGCCCACCCTTCCCAGCCACCGGAGCCGCTCGGCCATGGCTCCCGCAGCTCCTTGTCCAGGGCTGCCCCATCCTTTGCTCTAGTCCCCGGCCGGACCCCCCCCTTACCTGGCGGCCCGCAGCACCGTCCGGGGGCCGGGGGGCTTTGCTCCCCGCCCGCGGGGAGCCCCGGGCGGCCCAGCCCCGCTCCAGCTCCCGAGCCGAGCGCGCATTTGCCTAAGCGCTTTGCATTTGTGCCTGGGAAATACCGACTCGCCTTTTTATGATCGCGGGTGATAAATATTGCATCGCTCGCCTTTGCAAAGTTTTCAGAGCGGGGGCAGAGCGGCACCTGCGAGTCGCCGGCACCGGGCACCGACCCCGGCCCGGAGCAGCGACCCCGGCCCCCCGCCCCGCACCCCGGGCAGGGCCGGGGCTCTGGGCTGTGAGGAGGGGGCGGCCGGGGGGGCCGCTGCGAGGCAGGAGCAGCGGCAGACTGGAGTGTGTTATGTCTGCGAGGGAGAGCCGGGGAAAAGGGGGGGGAGAGCGAAGAGGGCCCTGCTAATGCTGCGCGGAGCTGATTCTCCAAGGCCCCCCCGGGCAGCACTCAGCATCCAGCCTTCATTAAAATTTCATCGCCAGCACTTGGCCAAGGTCTATTTATGAAAATGCGCTTTTCTCTTCATGGAAAAAACAGGAACGGAGCGAAAGAACAAAGGCCGGGATGGGGTTTGCGAAGCGCCCGGGAGCAGAGCCGTGCGGCGCAGGGGTGCGGGCCGGGGGGGCCGGGCCGCTCCCGGGGCCGCTCCCGTTCCCACGGCCGCCCCAGCCCGCCCCGCTCGCTCCGGCGAAGCGGCTCCTCCGAGTGTTATTTCGGGCGCTGCACTATTTTCCCTCTTTTCAGTTTAATTTTTTTTTTTTCCCTCCCCCCTCCCTGTAAAATCTGCGGATCCGTCCCGCCGGCTGTCGGGGTGCAGCACCGCACCCCCGCTCCCCCCCGCACTCCCCGGCTCCCTGCGTTTGGATATTTTTTTTTCCCCCCGAATAAGTTATAAAACAAACCAAAACAAACAAAAAAACCCAACACCTCCCCTCCTTTTCCCGCCTACCCCCCGGGACGGAGGGGCAGCCCCAGGGATGCCCCCCCCCCGCCCGGCTGCCGAGCGATTTCCCCTCCCTTGGGGAGACGAAACTCGAGGGTGAGCGGAGCCGGCAGCGAAGCTCTCCCCGTCTTTCTCAGCCGTCTCCAGTCGCACCCCGGTCAGGGCCGGGGAGGTGGCCGAGGCTGCCCGGAGGGACCCCGCCGGGAGGGCGGGGGGGGCCCGCGGGGCACAGCCCGTCCCCGCGATCGTTTGCGGGAGGGCGCGGGCGATGCGGGCTGCGCTCCGCCCGACCCCGGCCAACGAATTTAGCCCGTGGGGGCATCGTCCGGGCTCCAAAGCAAAACCCACCCCGGGAGCGATGCGTGGGGCTTCCAGACACACAGAGTTTGGGCTGGTCCCGGGCGGGGAAGGGGCGAAAACACCCCTCGGCTCCGGGCCCGGCGTGAGCCGCCGGCGGGGCTGAAAGGCGGCGGGTTTGCTCGGGGAGAGCCCCCGCTCCCTCCCGGGGTGGGGAAGGGCAGCCCTGCCCCGCGTTTCGTTGCCTTTCGCTGCTTTTCGTTTCTTTCCCCGCGGAGGAGGAAGGGCCGAGCCCCCAGCCCGACGGGAGCCGGCGGCCGGAGGCGGCGGGGATGGGCGGGAGGAGCCGCCCCGGCAAAGGGGCTGCCCGGGGCCGTGCCCGGCGGCCGCAGTAACTCCAGGAGGCAGGAGGGTGAGGTAAAACGTGCGTGATTTATTTGAAATGCTGCAGCGTACACAGACACCAAATTTCATTCAGCACACACACAGCGAAACGAAATCTCGTTTAATTTTAAAAAAAAAAAAAAAGGAAACGGAGGCAAATTTCTCTATTAAATATGCAAAGCAAAAAAAAAAAAAACCCAAAAAAAACAAAACCAAAAAAAGTGTATTCTTGCCTTAGAAAGTGCAGAGTTCACTATCGCAAAGGCAGCCGCCCCCGCGGGGGCCGGGCCGGGTCGGGCCGGGGCTGCCCGGCCATCCCCGCTGCCTCGGGCCGGTCCCGCCGCGGCCGCGCCGCTCCGGTGAGCCCGAATGGCTTGATTGTCGAAGCGTAGGATTTTTTTACAGTGAAATCATACGGATATCGAACAGTTTGAGTGAAACGAAAGCAAAATAAATCTCCATTTTTTCCCCGAACAAACCGTGACTCCAGGGACGTGCCAAATTTTTTGTCTTTCTTTTTTTTATTATTCTTTTCTCTCTTTTTTTTTTTTAATCCTTTTTTTTTTTTTTCTTCCTCTCTCTCTTTTTTTTAATTTAGCCGATGAGGTAGAAACAGAAACGTTATTGCAAAAATGCGATGGGTTTGCTGGGGGCAGGGGAGCGCGAACAAAACCATGCAAGTGCGTGTGTGTGCGCGGGGAGCGCGGCCGGCACCTCCGTATTTACAGCCGTGCGGGGCGGCTTCGAGCTCGTTTTCTTTCTTATTTGTTTTCTTTTTTTCTTTTTTTTTTTAATTTTTTAAAAGAAAAGGACCGGGCACCCAGGAGAGAGAGGTGCCGCGGCCCCCGGGAAGGGGCGAGGGGCTGCAACAAAGACCCGCCGGGCTCTCGCCGCTGCTGCCCTGACTCCAGGCACCCCGAAACTCCCCTCTAGGCCTTTCATTTTGTCTTTTCCTTTTTCTCCATCTTTTTTCCAGTTTTATCTACAAAAGCAGTCTGTACCAGTCATAACAGCAGGGCCCAGGGGTGAGGAGCAGGCACCAAACTGTTCGCTTTGCTTTGGGTGGGTTTCCCTTTTTTTAGGTTTATTTTTCCTTTTTTTTTTCCCCCCCATTTTTTTTTTTTTTTAAACCAAAAAAAAAAAGCCAACAACCCCAAACCCTGCCCGTTTTGGAGGGGCCGGGGGCCAGGACCGTGGCGGGCCGGCTGGGGGGGGCAGGCACTCCCCCCCACCGCCCTCCCAGCCTCTTCTTCAGTAGGTGGCAGAAAATTTCATCCTTTTCTGCTTCTGTCTCTGATTGCAAAACCAGACCCGCACCACGTTCTTCTTCAAGTCTAACTTCTCGGCGATGGCGGCGATTTTCTCCGAGGAGGGCCGCGGCTGCACAGCGAAATAGGCCTCCAGCGACCGCTTTTCAGGGGCTGCGATGGAGGTACGCTTGCGTTTCTTGTCACCCCCCGTGTAGATCTCGGGTTTGGTCATTTTCTCCCTCTGGGCCCGCTCGGCCTCCTCCAGCCACGCTTCTAGGATGGGCTTGAGGGCCACCATGTTGTTGTGGGACAAGGTGAGGGACTCAAACCTGCAGATTGTGCTTTGGCTAAGGCAGCCCACCCCCGGGATCTTCAGGTTGGCCAACGCGGAGCCCACGTCCGCCTGGGTCACCCCCAGCTTGATCCTCCGCTGCTTGAACCGCTCAGCGAAGGACTCCAGCTCCCGGGGGTCCGTCTCCGTCTCGGGGCCAGAGATGACAGCGTGGGAAGCGAGGCTGTGGGGGTGGGACATGTTCATAGGCTGGGAGTGGTGGGCCATGTGGTTGATGGCCGACATGTGGGAGTGAGGGTGCGAAGGTGTGGAGCCCACGTCCGGGCCCGGCACCCCTCCGAGCGGGAGGGCAGAGTTGAGGTGGTCCAGGAGCTCGCCGTCCAGGCCCTGGGAGGGCTGGTGGTGGTGGTGGTGGGGATGGTGCGTGGTCAGCACGGACGGGTGGTGCAGGTGGACGGAGGACGAGGTAGGAGTGCAGGACACGCTGCTCATGGTGTGGTAGGTGGCATCCGGCTTGAAGGGGTGGGTTTTCTGCGATACTATATCCACAGCGGCCAGAGCCTCAGCACCCCGCAGCAAGGTCTCGTCAAAGCCCGCAAAAATGTTACCCTGGATCTGGAGGGGGGGCGGGGGACGGGGATAAAAGTGGGAGCAAAAACAAACCAAAAGAGCGGGAGAGGATTAAAAGGAAAGCAGCATTACAGAGATCCCGCTCTGCCCCTCCAGCAGTGCCTGGGACAGGTAAGATGAACCGAGTTCAACGCGTGTGTCGTCGTCCCCCCCCCAAATAAAAGGACCAGGAGCAGGGTGCCGGACCCCGGGCACCCACCCGTCCCTCCGGGGCGACCTCCCCAAAAAAGAGAGCAGCCGCAGAGGGGGACGGAGCCGGCGGGAGTCCCGCAGAGCCTCGATGGCACGGCCGAGTTGGGCAAGACGGCTGCGCTCTCCCAGCCCGGGACGGAGCCGCCAGCTCTTCCCCCGGCTTCCCCGGCCCCTCTCCCCGCTCCGAGCACCCTCGGCGGCAGGGACAGCCCCCAGCCCGCCGGACCGACCGCCCAGGAGGAGGGAGGGGACCCCCCAAAACCCCAAGCGAAACCCAAGCCCAGCCCCAGGAAAACCGTCGGCTGCCCAAGTAAGTTGGGGAGGGCGCAGCGCAGGGCGGTCCGCGGGTGCGGAGCCCCCGAAACCCACCCGGGGGTGCTGGGGCGGGGAGCGGAGCCCCGCCGAGGTGCGGCTTACCTGGGGGGCGGGCAGGCAGGCTCTGCGGATGGCTTCGGAGCTGGTGTGCAGGTGGGGGTACTTGGGCTCGTGCAGGATGGGGTGCATGCTGAACGCCTGCTTGCTGTTCATGGACATCATGGTGGGAGAGGAGCGGGGCAGGGGCAGGGGCGCTCCGGGCAGCCCGGCTCCGGGGGCGCGGTATTGTCTGGCTCCGCCGCCCGGCATCAATGGCATTATAGCCCGGCCCCCCCGCCCCCCCGCCCGCTCATTGGACGGGTCTGGGGAGGCACCTCCCACCGCCCGCCCCCGGGCAGTGAGCTCACACCCCCCTCGTTGTACCCCCCCAAAACCGGGGCTCACCCCCCCACCCCCCTCCCCGCCCCGGCACTGCGCAGCCCCGGGGGTCCCCGCCGGTCCGCCGCTCTCCCGATCCCCCCCCACCCCGCCCCGTCGTGGGGATGGGGGGGGGGGAGTCGCTCCGAGCTGCCCCCCAGCCCGCACCGGCGGCGGGGGGAGGCGAGGGGCGCCGGGCCGGTGCTGCGGCCGCCGGGCCCCGCTCCCGCCCCGGGACGCCGCCGTCGAGCAGCCCCGCGGCCCGGCCCGGCCCGGCCCGGCCCGGCCCGGCGCGGCCGGCGGTGAGCCCCGGCTGCATCCTCCCAGCCGGCTCTGCCCGCCCTGCCGGGACCCTGCCCGACCCCTGCCCGCCGCGCCCGGCTCTGCCCGGCTCTGCCCGGCCCCTGCCCGCCCTGCCCGCGGCTCCGCGCTGGCTTTCCCCCGGGGGGATTTGGGGAGCAGAGCAGACCCGAGCCCGGGTGTGAACAGGAGCCTTCCCAGCGCCCCTTCTCACTCTCCGAAGGGAAAAAGTACCGTGGGTTAAAAAACTTAATAACAATGAAAAAAGGAAAAGTTTCACTAACTTTTTTTTGGTCCTGTTTCGAGGAAGCTGCCTGGCTCGATTACCCAAATCCTCCTGCCATGGGGTCCATGTCTGTCCCTCTGTCCCTCTGCGACCTCTCCAGCCTCCCCTCTCCAGCCCATCGCTGCCTGTCTCTCCCTGACAGTCTTTCTGCCTCCGCATTTACCCACCCCTATGAATTTCCACGCAGGCCGCTGCCCATGGCGTTGCCCTCCCTCTCCTCCCTGCCTGCCACCAAGCCCGGTTCTTGTCGCTGCAAAAAAGCGTGGCGGTGAGGTTTGGTGGTTGCGTGCTGGACTGGGGGGTGCTTCACAGCCCCCCAGCTGCTCCGGCTGCTCCCAGCCCTGCCAAAAGGTGGGCGAGAAGTGTGACAGGCAGCAGCACTGCCAGCCCAGAGCAGGGCGACTGATGGAGGGGGGAACCCCAGCCTGCTGGAGAGGGGGACGGTGGCCATGGGGGTGATGGAGGATAGGAGGGTGCTTGGTCATGCTCATGCCTTCTCAAGGGACCTGTGGGTTCACCCAGCCAGGAAAATCCAGCCCCAGCGATGCGTGTAAGGATGATTTTACACGGTGCAGGTGTTTTAGGAGTCAGGGTTAGTATCAGTTTTCCTGGGCCCTCTCCCACTCACCCTCTTCTCTGCAGAGCCTGACACAGCATCCTCTGAGATGTCCCTTCTGATGAGGATCCTGCCGGGCACCTTGGGTCAGACAGGGTCTACAAGCGTCACAAGGAAAGAAAACCCTGACCTAATCGCAGTCTTAGCTGAGAGGCTGAAGTGTCCCCCAAAAGATGGTTCTTTGGGTCTGGACATGCGTGGGGAAAGGTCAGAGCCAGTGACAGGAGACTTTGAAAGCAACCATCGCCATGCGCTGCTGCCCAGGTTCAGGCACAGCCACCAGCCAGTGATGCTTCTGCAGCGAGAAGGTCTCTAAACTGGACCTGTGCAGCACATCGCTTGTGCAGAGGGATGGAGGAGAGGCCACAGGGGGCTGAATCCTGACTCTGGAGTCGCCTGCTTGGGGGAAGAACTGCATCAGCACTATGGTGCTGCCAGGAAAGCCCTGTCCCTGGTGGCCTGGGAGATGGGAGAGGGTCAACGGGCAGTCCCTACACACCACGGTCCAGGCAGACCTTCCTGCTCATTAAAGCACCCTACGTGTGCCGGAGGCCAGCGGGCCCAGCAGCGTGGCCTGCCAACATGCTGACGCTCTGACTATCCACAGGCAAGAGCAGGCAGGAGCTCGGAAGCCTCTTCCCCTTCTGCTTTCTATCGGCGCAGCTCTCTGAGTCATGGTCTCCCCTCTGCTGCTTGCGGAGAGACTGCAGCATCAGGTGATGGGCAGAGGAGAGCGGCTGCCAGAGAGCTTCACTGGAAGCTTTCTGTTCAACGGAGACTCAGGCAGAATTATTGCGGAGGGGAATTGTCCCTCCCGGGTGCTCCGCAGTGGGCCCAGGCACTTTCTCTCCCCTTCAGCTGACAGCCTCTGGATTTGTTAACTCTCTCATGACAGCCAGAAGCTTTTGTCAGGGTATTTCATAATTCTTTTGCTGGGCTCTTCTTGGTGACCCCTCTGTCTTCTTTCTCCTCACTCTCTGCGTTTCAGCAGCTCAGAGAAGGAAGGCTGGAGAGAGCAGTTCAGTTCCTAGCCCTGGATTTAACTCTCCCCAAGGAAGCAAACCTTGTCCCAGGCTGCATTTTGCTGCAAGGAGCTGACTCCAGACTCTGCCCCGGAACGTGCCCAGGAGGTTGGGGACTCTGGGATTAGACCTGGGCACGCTCCTCTTCTGCACATCACTCCGAGAGTCAGCCGGAGCAGGGGGAAATCGGATGTCAGCCTCCTCTTTGAGGGGCTGAGCAGCTGGTTTTCCACACCTCCAGGAAGCTCAGGACCTGAATGAACTCAGACCCCAAGGACAGCACAAGGCTAGCGAGCTCGTCAGGAAGCACAGAAATACGTTTTCCAGTGCACGAAGCCATTTCTGATCTCATTTTCCACACTTGCGACCACTGAAACAATTGCTGGAGCAGCAGAACAGCTGGCCCAGGCTACCCAAAGACTCAACTAGCCTTGGGTCTTGGGTGTTCATCTAGGAAAATTAGATAAGAAACAGATTAAGTAAAAGACATTCCCTCGCTTTCATTCCCCTGCGTGTCAGAGTTTAGCAGACCTCTTTTCCAAACAGCCAAGCCTCCACCCTCTGAGTCTCTCCTCGTCACACCCCTGAGCATCCTGCCCTGGGTTTGCTTTCTCTTGGCAATGAACTCTTTGAGCAAGAGATACTCAGGGTAGGACCCCCGAAGGCAGCTCTGCACACACTCGCACTGACACTGAAACATAGACACACGTGCATGCACAAGCAGGGACACAGTGGGGCACCACGGTGACAGCAGGAACCCCCTCCCAGCTCTATTCCATGGATGACCCTGTCCTCCTACCAGCTCCTGCATGGATTTGTGAGCTGGCCCCAGCAGGGAAGAGAGCAGGTGCCCTCCACAACTGTCCCAAAGCCTCCGGATATATTCAGGAGTTAGCAGGTTCCGCCTGGCTCGGGAAGAACAGATGTCTTACAACCAGGATGTGCAAAAACACAGCGAAGCACCAAACAAGAAGGAAAGTTTCGACAGCAGCAGTAACAACCAACATCTAAACTACTTTCACAGCAATGGTGTGCTGGTTGTTTCCTCAGCCCTTTGCGCTTCTGAATCTTGATAATGTGCTTTGCAAGGAACGGGCCAGACTTTCAGGTGATTGCCAATGCTCAGCTATGGCTTTCTTGAGCAACGTGGGGCAGCTCTGCAACGCTCGCTGTAGTCTCTTCGTGCATATACTCGATTTCCTCCCTAATCACTCCGTAAATGCAACAGTCCAGGCCCCTCTCTCTTATCCATCCGTATCAGTAACTCCTGCGAAGCAGGAGGTTTTTCACCAGAATCAGGATAAAAGAGAGGAGAGTCAGGATCTCTCCTATTAAGACCAAATAAAAACACCGAATAAAGAGCCTCCTAATCTGAATCCTTTGAAAACAAACTCTTTCTGGGGGGAGCCCAGCTTCTAGGCCAAGAGCTGGCACCCCAGCCGGGTTGGTGGCTTTGGGAATCCTTTCTGAGATAAATCCCTACCCAGAAATGAAGAGCCAGAAAGCTCTTCCTTCACGTTATTGTTGCTCCTTGTGAAGGTCAGATGTTGCGGTTATTTGCCGTGGCACGAAAAATTAGCAAAAGGGGCCAGGGATATCGTGGGTATCATGACATCTACAGCCAGTGCATCAGATGCTCTCGTTTGTCATTCCCACTGGAAACTAACCTTGGGGACTCTCTCCAGCAAGGTCTGTGTTCAAGAAACTCCATCTCTCTGTTGCTTTTTGAAGATGACCCATAGTTTCTCTGTCTGGCTTCCTGTCTCTAACCAGTAAAATCTTGCAACGCTCCACCTAATCCCCACGTTTTCAATCAAAGGACAACTCAGCGCAGACTTTTTAGAGGATTGTCCTGCCTGCCATGTGGTTTGGTGCCTCAGGCAGTTGCCTCCAGACTCCAGCTGTTTTTATTACCTAAGTGGGTTTGATTGCTCCTTCATTTGTGCCTGAACGAGAGCCTTTGGCACCCTCGTGGGCTTTAATGGGGTCTGTGTGTTCTAGCTACCAATTAAACCCGCGGGCAGCGATTAACAGCTTCCAGCATAACACTATCACAGAGCAGAGGGGGGACAGCTTTCCAGGTCTCCGGGAGAGGATCCGGTGGAAAAGGGACACGACTTTCTGCAGAAGGATGGAGCACAGGGGCCCTTCCCGAGCAGACAGCTGTGTTGGCTGGAAATGGCTCTGTCCCCAGGTGACCGCTGCCACTTTCTTCTCGTCAGCGGCCATCCGGCTCAGCTGTCCCAGGCTCGCTCCGTGCGAGCTCAGATGCGTTTTCCAGCAGTGGGCTGGTAAATGTGACGATGCTGGTGGGCAGCCGAGGGTGGGTGTCACCCCAAAGTGTGGGGAGAGACATTAGGGGACGGCTACCCACCTGTGCGGACTGACTGTCAGGACTGCTCCTGGAAAACGTTGTGAGGGGGGTGATGTAGAGATCAGGAAAGCAGTGCATGGAGGGCATCCCCCCACCTGGTCAGTGTGACAGGTAAGGGGACCCTTCTCCCCCCCTCCCCTTTCCTTCTGGTCCTTCCCAGGACCTGAGCAGGTGGAAGGAGCCAAAAATGGTGCAGTGGAAATTTTAGGCTTACACTTCATTTCAGCCCCAAATAGCCAATAGTTCTCACTGCCAGCAGCCATCCCAGTCCCTGCCTGCGGCTCTGCCTGGCCTCTGGCAGCATCCTTGCTGTCCCAGGGCCACGGCTCCTGGTAGCACATCTCCTCGGCCCTGCTCGGCCGCTTGGCAGCTCTGACACAACCCGTCGCCATCTGTGGAAACCCTGGGGAGGATCCATCCGTCAAAATTAAGATGTTTGGGGATTAAATGCTTCGATCTCATCGGAATTGACATTTTCTGATGAAAATTGGTTTTGTCAGAATATGTGCAAGCGGCTCTACCTGCCAGGGGTCCGTACACCGTGATCGGGTGAAGGTTTAAATTGCCTGCTTGAGTGCAGGAACGGAAAATCAAGCCCCGAGCGCTTTTTAACAGATGCGCTAAACTCTATAAGCTGTCTCATTTCTGAGAGAGGCCCATGGCATCGAGGCGAACATTTCTCCCACGCAGGGTACTTGGTCTGATTTAAACTTGTTGTGAGATCAAAAACATGATCTCGACACGCCGAAGTGATACCCCACGTCACTCTGTGACAGAGTGGCATTACAGAAGACTCGAGGGAGCCCAAATTCTGTGCTGGAATTAGGAAAAGACATCAAGTCATGGTTCAAAATATCATGCTTTCAAAATGCCTGTTTTTCTGGAGGCTGGGAGAGGAATACAGAAATAGCTCCTGATGACGACGAGAGCTCTTCCTTAGCCTGAATAGCACAGCGTATTTTAATGCACAGGTCTAGCACTTTAGGTGTAAGAGAAAGACTATCCGTGCAGGCCAATGCTGCAATCCAGCTTGTAAAAATCCTTATTAAAACCCCGCTGAGCCTAATCGTGAAAGATAGCTTTTAATTAAAAAGTGCAACCATTCAGCCAACTTTTATAGGAGATTGCTACGACCCCAGGAGATGCCAACCAGCAATAGACTAAACTCCTTCCGGAGGGAGGGATTTTTCCCATCCCTTGTTAGCTGGCAGGGAACATCTCTGACTGTTTTAAATGGGCAGCTTCACAGGTTTCCTGAGCGTGGTTTCTTCCATTAGGAAATGGGAATCTTTTAACAGCTCACCCAGGCAGCAAAATTCCTCCACTCCATCTATTGCATTAGGAGCCCGGAGTCCATGCTGCTCAACTCTGCGGAGCAGGAGAGAGAGCAAGAGAAAAGAAAATCCAGATGGGGCAAAGTGTAGCTCGACTTTTTAATACTAAATTATTTACAGTAAGTAAAATCGTGTGTGTCAATTGTGAAAAGAGTCCAATTTGTTTGATTTACATTGCAGGGGGGTGCCCTAGGGTAGGGGGTGTTTAACTATCTCCTCTAATGTAATTGCCTATGGCAGCCCGTTAAATATTTGATAGGCTGCCTGAGCAAAGTAAGGAACTTCGTCTGATACGCTCCCACAACCCTTTCAGTGTATCAAATGTATTTGCAGCCAGAGAGTACCTGAGCCCTTTCTATTGTGTAACTGGTGCTAAGCACGCTCGTTTTAAGCCCATGCAGACGGCAAAGGGCATGTTTTAGCCCACTTTTAGGGTGCGCTTGGGTTCTGTGGGAACACATGCTTTCCCCTGGAAAAGAGGGGCTCTTCCCCTGTACCAACAGTTTTATTTTACATAAGAAGCCCAAGTTTCCCTTTCTGTGCCTCAGAGGGAACATTTTTCTCAGCCATCCAGCAGGAAAAGCAGTTTTTGCTATTGCCAAGGCTGCGCCCATGGCTTGGAGGTGGTGGCCCCCCGGCAGCTCCCCGCCCTAGATCACGGTGGCTGTGCAAAGGTGTCCTTCAGTTGCAGGACGGTCTGGCCTTGGCTGAAACCTTGGGTGCAGGATAGTGAGTGGGATGGCGATGCACGGGATGTGGGAAGGACAGCAGAGGGGCCCGTGGGCACCAGCAGCAGAGATGGACTGCAAAAAATTCAAGGGTCCCAGCTTGTGCAGCGCAGCCCCACACCAGCCTCTTACAGCTTTTACATTATTAGTGTGCAAGACGGACAAACTCAGTGACCCGGGTATGACTGAGGTGGGCGAGGAGAGGCACACCAGTTCTTACCCCTGCCCCATACACTTCTCCTTGACTGTCCTCCATGGGACGGACACACTGGGTCCCTCCTCCCCACCACAGCGACATCCAGCCCTGGTCCCTACATGCAGCAGTGCAGCCCAGCCTGAAAACCCATCAGAAGCTCAGTGGTTGACACTGCACGGCTCCTGGCTATTTCCACTCCAGCTTTTGCCACTGGCAGCTCCGTTCCGAAGAAGACAACTGTCCCTTAGCCCAAACAAAGAGGAGAACAGCAAAGCGGTTGAGTAATCTGCCCCTGGGAGATGCTCAGCTGCTTACAAAGCCTGTTTCCTGACTTGGGGATCTGCCCCAGCTCACGCTGTTCCCTTTGCACAGTTCAGCAGCTCAGTTTTGTTGGAAGACTAAGGGGAAAACATGCGCAAGGCTTCCCTGTTTGTAAGGGGACCTCTCTTTTAAGGCACTCCTCTGCCACAGGAGATGAATCCTGCTGCCTGATGAAATGCTGAAGGAGCAGGCAAAGTCACCCTCACATGATCCCCTTTGAGGACCATTTTCATTCTGGGGATATTCACACTCTTTTCCTCATTTGTGTGTATTTGTAGCACAATTAATTTGGCAGAGCCTCTGGGAAGGGGCTGTAGAGCACCTCTTCCTCTGCAGTATGCCACTGTCTCAGGTACACTTGCGCTGCCAGGAAAATCCAGGGGATGAACGAGGTTTGCCTGCCCTCCTCCCTCCTGGAGCAGGGAGCTGGTTCAGTGAGACCTGCCTTGCAAACAGCTGGAGCACCAGCCAGCTGGGCAGCCTGGCTCCCACCATCTCCCTTCTGCTTCCTAAGCAAGTGTCCTCCCTGAATTACAGTCAGAAAGCAGTTCAACAGCCCAGCCTGTCAGCCAGGACCTTCAAGTACTGGCCCCCTTCCTGAAGTTACTCCTGAGGAATAGCAGCAAAGACCTCAAAACATTACCTCCACGAAATATCATGAGATTAGGAGCTGGAAAAAAGAGATGCAGCGTCCAGGAACAGACTACCAAAGATGAGACAAGCCCCGTGCAGGGACCAGGAAGACCCCTCTAAGCAGCAAAGAGGCAAATGAGCATTTCTGTTCAGCTTGGGCAGCTTCTCCATTTTTTTCTGGCCAGTCTGACCTGTATATCACAGATGAAGCGACACCCTGATGCCCCTCTACCAAGACAAACCACTGACTGAAGCATTTCTGGTCATGTCCTGAGTTTGCCAACTGGACTGTCCTCGTGACTGTGGTTTCTGGGGAATTCGTTGGGAACTCACTGTGAGCACAGTTAACTACATTGAGGTCAACAAAGAGCAACTAAGACCCACAGTAACTGACCCAGGTCCTGAGACAAACAAAGAATACAGTAAGCAGCATTGCTTTCCTAAAAAAAAAATATGCTAGTAGTACTTTACTTGCCTGCACATCAAAAGTGATTCACACACCACGTGTGTGGGCAGCTCCAGTTGTAACACCGGCTCTATCCAGGTACAGGAACAAAAGGCAGATATTGGTGCACAGAGTTTGGTGGTCACTGGAGGATGCTGATGAAGAAAAGGAAAGAGGTGGTTGACCTCCTCCTTCAGCCCAAGAAGAAAGACCTCCAGAAGACAGTCCGCAATGGCTGCCGTAGCTATTTGATTGCAAAAGGAGGAGGGAAAGGGGAAAGATGAATTCATAAACTCTGCCCTGTTAGACTTTCTTCCACAAGGAATAAAGCACTTCTCTCCTTTCTATCCCAGCTAGGAGGAAACCCCAGGTCCCTGCTTCGGCCAGCTCTGCTAGAGCCTGTCCAAGCCCACCCCAGCACCACCAGCTGCCTTGAAAAGCAAAGCATTAACTGCCTCCATGCCCCGCCAGAAAGGTCAGACCTTTCCAGGGACAGTGCTGTCCCCAAGACCTCAAACACCTCTGGCATAGAGACAAGGTTTTGCTGCTCAGACAAGGCTGGGAGAAAGCCCCTGTTCCTCTCTGGTCAACCTTGCCAGTCCCTAGGAATTCCTAGAGGGTAGGAAATATCACATCACCCGCCTGGGATCGTAAATATTTAACAAGGGGAACACTCCCTTTCTTTCTCCCTCCCCTCTTCATACATATTCAACTCCTGCATCTCCTTCAGCCGGCAGCACGGCCCCTCTCCCTCTCCTGCTCTCCTCCATTGCAGTCCCACGGCAGCGAAGCAAAGCCCTGCAGCAACACGGAGACTCACGGGCGGTGGGGAATTAACTGAGGTGGCCACAGATCAGGCACAGTGAGAGCTTGGTAGGAGTGAAGAGCATTAAATGTAGCTGTGAAAGGTGTTTGGTCCAGAGGTAGAAAAATGTGGAATAGCCTGTGGCCCCACTGCTGGGCACCCTTGACTTGTGCAGGCTGCTTTCTGGGACTTGCGCTACGCCCCGAGTGCATCCCCAGTTTCCTCTGGCAGGGTACCAGTTGGTTCAGGTCAAACCACACCAGGGAATGCCCCGATAGCATAAGATGCTGCCAAGAGAGTTTCGGCACCCAAGGAGGACTGTTCCCCAGCACTCTTCCACTTATTGACACAGCCAGACACACGGCCCTGCTCTGAGATGTACCTCTCGGATGTCTATCAAGTGAGGAAGATGGGGCGAGGTGGAGCTGGGTTGCCCTCTGGAAAAGGATGTCCAAGTCATGTCCCAGGAGGGGTGGTGTCTGCAAGTCCTCTGCCCTTTGAAGGGGTATAGAGTCCCAGATTTGGAAGACGTACATGGAGGTCTCCAGTCCAACACCCTGTTTGAAGCAGGGCCATGTAGAGCAGGTTCCTCAGGGCTTTATGTAGCAAGGTTTGAACATCTCCGAGGTTGGAGATACCATTGTCCCTCTGGGGCCCTGTTGAGTGAGCAGGGAGATGCTGTCAAGGATCTTAATCTACAAATGCAACCAAAACTTGCCTGGGGGTGTTGCATCTGCCTGCTTCAGGATGCAAACACTGCGGGGATGAAGGCAACTGGGCTCAGACGGCACCAGTGGCCAGGCAGAGAGGAGCAAGTGGGACCCACACCAAGCTCCACACCAGTGTCCGTGAACCCACTGGGGTTTCTCAGAGGGTTTCTCAGGGTGGTGGTTGCTGTGGCTGGGAGGCAGGGGCAGCCGGTCAGGATGGGATGGCGGGGGGATGGAAGACCACTGGGTGAGGAGCAGGAGGAGAGACCTGCTGGGCTCCTGGGATGCAGAGGGAGGTTTTGCACAGCGTGGCCATGCAGGAATCCAGGCTGATGCTCCCGGGCCCCTGGGGGCTCCCAGCCTGCTCCGGCACACACACGCCTGCTGACGCGGAGGCTCTCTGTGGTTCTCTATGCCTTGCTGCTCGCTCCAGCTCTTACAGAAACCAGCTCTATTAATATCCCCATCTCTTCCTCTCGGCCCATTATTCTCCTGATGGCCCAAATTTCCAGTTAGCTCCTCTCCAAATTTAAACGATTGCTTCCCCCTCCCCTCTCACCCCCCCTCCCCATCTTTCCGAGAGATGATGTCACTGATGACCTATATTCTCCTTCCTCTTAAATGGCTGGCGCCGGGGCTATTAGATCCCTGCTGCTGGGCTGTGATTGGCTGACAGCCAGTCCCAACCTCACAAGTAACCACGGCCATTCACCAGGAGCGGGGAAACTCCAGCATTGCCAGCAAGGTTGGAGAAAGGGAGAAGAAGGAAGGATAGAGCTGGCTGGAGCCTACTCCCACCCAGGGGGGACGTTACCAGGGAAGGGAGGAAGAAGAGCCGTAAAGTAGTTAACAGCTTCGACCAGATGAAAGCAGCCACGGAAGCTGTGGAAAGCATCTTCACTGTCCTACCGGCTATCACGGTCTGCCAGGACCTGGTGGCTGAGACCCCATGGACTGCTGGTGGGATTACTTCTCCTCTGACCCATCTTGCAGCCCCGTGGCTCCTAAAGCGCTGCAGACACCAATGGGAACAGCATTGCTACGTGTGTCTGCACACCTCAAAGCCTGGATAGCCCAGAAGTGCCACTTTGAACAGTCCCTTGTGTGCCTGGAGGGCTCAAGTGTGTTCCATTTCTTCGTAAGCCAAAGCACCATATCAAAAGCCAGCGTGTTTCTGTGCAGAGACAAACTCTTTAAGTTCTTTTTTGTGCCGTGATTCCATGGAGAATGTCAGCCCAGTCTGAGCAGGCAGCGCTCCCTGGCACCAAGTTATTAGTCAGCCTCTCGCCAAAGCTCAATCGGTCTGTGGAAGAGAAGTCCAAGGGCAGCTGGAAAGAGACCTTCCAGATGGTGGGAGGAAACAGGACAATGCCCCCTCTGCTGCCCACGACTCTGGTCAAGGCATCCCATTTCTAAAGCCTTCCTCAGAGTCACCTCTGGCTCTTCTCAGTAGACAACAGGGCTTCAGTGTCCCATTGAGTCCAGGCTGGGGAAGAGCTGCCATGAGCCATGCCTTTGGTACCACCTGGTGCTGACCAGCTGGAGTCCACATTTCTAAGAAATGAGAGAGGGAGAGGAAGGGGAATGAGGATAATGAGTAGAGGTAGGAATAGAGGTCCCTTCCTTTCCTCTAGCCTTGGGCATCACTACCATTTCTACTTTGTGGCCCCATTCTACATTCTTTCAGCTCTTCAGCCTACTGCTAATCCCTGGTCTCATGAGTCCAACCCAGGTCCTTCTAGAGCAGGGATCCCTAGGCAGCTCTGCCCATGCAACCCCAGCATTCCAAACCCCTCATGCCATAAGCCCACCCCATCCTGACCAACTCCCACAGCTGGCAGGAGACTTACTTGAGCAGAGGGAAGGCCCAGTCATGCAGGAAAGGCATCCCAAAGGCCAGCTGTGACATCCTGCTTCTCCCAAACAAGTCACGTTTGACTAAGAGGTGAGGTTTTGGCTGGATGATCCAATGTCTATCTCCAATGGCACCTCCATGGCACACGGCCACAGGGGTCCCACTGCTCACGAGCCCTAGCCAAAATGATACAGCAGCCACAGGGGACAAACATGCAGACTATCTCCTCATCCAGAGAAGATTCCTTCTGGTCCTCACCTTGGTTTATTCAGCAAAGGGAGCTCCCTAGAAATTAATGCAGTTAGGATTTCCAGCAAGAGAAAGAGGGAAAAAGAAAGAACAAGAAAGAAAATATAAGAAAAAAGAAAGACAGAAAGAAAGAAAGAAAGAAAGAACAGGAAGAAAATGAGGAGAGGAAGAGAGGAAAAATAAGGAAAGAAAGAGAGCGACTTAGTTTTCTGAGTTAGAAGCAAAATTATCTTGATTTCCATTTGAATAATTCATGTTTGCCACGGGCCATGTATTCCTGAGCTTGGGTGTCAAGTGTTTATTGAATATATCTCTTGACAGGGCACTTGTGTGATATTCAGCCATTGCCAGAGTGTTAAAAAAACACACACAACAAATGTAAAAGGAGGGGAAAAAAAAAAGGGAAACGCTGAAATGATGGCTTCCTCCACCTCAGTTTGAGAATAATTGGTCCAAATGAAGCCCCTTTCCTTTCAATAAAGAGTCTCCCCCTGCCCCCTCCCCTACATGGGGAACCAGCTGGGAGCCCAGCATGGGTGGCTGGGACATTGTCCTGACACCCAGAGGGAGAAGCTCTGCGATCGTCCTAGAAGATGAGCCTGGCAGGTGCTGGAGGAACTGAAGCCTTTTTCACTCTGTCAGCTTTTGATAGGACATGGAGATGTGATCCTGAAGACTAGAGATGTCCCATCCCAAATGCTTCCACCTTGGAGGGAATCCCAGTTATGCTGTAAGCCAGGTGGTCCAGGGTTGGTTCCTGGATGTCCTGGACCACTCACTTCTGTCTCATAGTCCACGTGGCCATGACACCACCAGCTGGTGAGTTTAAGTGTATACCACATGTACTCAGTTATAGGGGTTCATTGCTGCCCAAACAGTGGTGGAGCAAGGACGGAGGTGGTGAAACACCAGATCACCCTTCCCAGGTTAAGCCACTCGAGCAACAAAGGAGAAGACCCAGCCTCCCTGGTCCTCGGTCCTGGGGGACAGGAAGAGACAAGAGAGACAGAAGCTGGAAGAAGGACATCTCCTCTGCCTGGGAGAATCCAGACCTGACCAGGAAGATGAAGCCATTACCAGTGGCCAGGTGGAAGGCTGTGGTAGCCCTGGAAACAGAAGGAATGGTGAGTCCTTCCATCAAAGGTAGTGTTGGCAATGTACTCAGTGCAGGATAGAAAGAGGCACCAGAGCCAAATCTGGTTTCAGGGCAATGAGTGGGAAAAGATTTCATCTCTATCCTGGATGATACAATTACAAGTTCTTTGGAGGATTCAGGGAAAAGCTCATACCTTCCTATCCCAGCACTCACACAGACCCTACTCTTCATGCAGCTCTTGAAGGCAGTGATGGAGGGGACCTAGGCTGGCAAGATCCATCCGGAACACCTCCTCGGATCACGTGTATCACCTAGGGATGGCTCATAAGCACCTGGTGGCTGAATGGCGTTGGCTATAACAACACAAAACAGGCGTGGCAACTGTGAGCAGGGACCTCACTGCGTCACCCTGGGAAACCCTATGAACCTTGTACTCCTTGTTACAGGAGTGGGACAGACAAGCACTCAGTGCTTTACAGTGTTTGCTTGTTCAGACAGAGACAGGAGGTAGGGATGGTGTCAGTGCCCAGCAGACCCGCCATGGACTCTCCAAGGGATGAGGTGGGCAGGGAGCAGCAGGATACAGGTGGAGGTGGCTACGCATGTCAGGGCAGCTGCCACGAGCACCATGGGGAGCCAGGGGAGTCCTAAAACTGCCCAGCCACCTGTAAGCATCCCAGATTCCAAAGCCAGATCCACCACAAAGGGAACCACCACCATCCCCAACTCCAAATATAAACATGTCCCATCTTGGGATGGGACCAACTAACCCACTGTAGCATCACAGCCATGCAGGAAGATGGGTGAGGTCAGGACCTGCCTCTCTGGGCTGGAAGGAAGTCTGATTCCCCTGAACCGCTCCGTGCCCAGAGGTCCTCTCCAGCTAGGTGTGCCGAGGTGTGCAGGGCTGGAGGCGAGCCAGTGCTGGCAGACCTGAGGTCTGGGGGTGTCTGGCTTCACCCATTCCCCATCTTCCCCGTGATTTTTCAAACCATCTCACATGCTGGCGGTAAAATGCCACCCACTGGTAACCCTTGTGGTTTTTCAAGGCTGAATGGCGGCTGGATCTGGACAGAGCAGTGGCACTGAGCGGCTGTTCCCTCCCCAGTGTCAGAGCCACACCTGAAAAGGGACACTGGAGAGCCAGCCCTCCCCGCAGGGACAACATCATCCCCTCCTCTGCCAGGCAGGAGGGCAGGTGTCCTCTCCACTGTCCTAATTTGATCCCCGTTGCAGTGAGGGCTGCTGTCCTGCCAACCTCCATGGACACAGAGCCCTCAGTGCATCCCTTCTATGCGTGGAAGACTGCTGTCTCCCTTGTCCTGAGGACTTGCTGTTGGCTGCTCTCCTTCCGCGGGTCCTTACCTAAGGCAGGGGTGAAGCCTTGAAGATGAAAGGCTATTTGGGGAGTGGGGCAGAGGACAGGGCAGGAGGCTGGAGGGTGGCCACCTCCCAAGCCCCTCCGTGCAGGGACAGCACCCATATTAATCAGATGTCCCAGAAATGGTAAATATGGTGCCGGAGCTCCCACCTTCTCTGCAAATCTCTTGTGCTGCCAAAACTGATTCTGAGATAACAGATTTTGCCGTGTCTCAGGTGGCCCCATGGGGATGTTTCTGAATGGTGTTCCCCAGTGTGTCCTGCAGCGCTTGTAATATCCACGTGTCCCTTATATTCAGGTCTCCCTCTCCCTGTCAGCCCACATCGCAGAGAGATGGCTGCAGGGTTGCACAGTGTGGGGAGGAAGGCTGGGAGTGGAGTGATTTCTCATTTGGTCTTTTCTAAGGGGACCTTTGAGGAGACACACAAGAGGATACACAATAGCATGTGACTCATGGTAGGTAGCTGCCTCGTGGGACACATCACGTGGAAAATAGGAAATGAAGGCTCCAGCCCTGCAGCAGGCTGGAAAGCGGCAAAAAAAATCCATGTGGGGAAGAGCAAGGTGAGAATGGGCCCGTGCTCCAATCCCCTCTGCCTGGTCAGTACCTGTTGGAGTGCCTAAGGACAAGACATCTCCCCAGCATTGTCTGGCTCATCCCAAAGCTGAGCTGCAGAAGGGAAGCACCGCAGCAGCTGTTGGACTTGATCTGAACCGCAGTGCCAGCCTGAGCTGCCTTGTGGGTTGGTGCAACGTGTGTAGCGAAAGGTTGTCCCACTCCTAGTCTGGTGGGTGATGTGGGGCGAGGGTGGGTCACTGTATCACCGCTTAAGCTGGTCTCTGAGGCACGGGGCTGTCAAGTTATACCACAGCAGCGAAGGGGCTGAAAACTCACCCAGCCAGGACAGTCCCGTAGCTGACTTGAGAAGAAATGCAAGGGCACTAGGGGGCTTTGGACATCTCACATGGCTTCTTCTTCCATGTCATGTGAAAACACTTTATGGAGGACCACCACCTCAGCCCATGTGGCAGGAAGGGAGTGACCTGAGCTGCAGCAGCAGGACCATCCTCGGAGGGACACATCTCCCACCGCAGAGCAGTGCCACCCGAGCTCCTGCCCTGAGACCCTGCACCCCACAGAGTCTCAGGGATTCTTGGAGGGGCAAAGGACACAACTTTGGGGAGACCAAGGCCCAGCTGTGAGGGCAGAGGAGGGGGTCTGCAGCAACTTGAGCAAGTTCACTTGCAAAGTCAGGGTCTTCTGATGGGAAACAGCTTGGTGCAGGGGGACCCACTCCTGGACGGCTGCTGGCAGGTGCCCGTCAAGCCTACAAGCTGCCCCACGAACCACCTGGGACCCCGAATCCCATAGCAGAGCTGGAACATCGCAGGAGCAGGGGCAGAGCAGCCGGGCTGGGGAGATGGGGAGGGGCAACACCGTCAAGGGGGGACTTGAGGGCGAGGGGAAGAGAGCAATGCAGGGATGCCCAGGATGAAACCTTGACCACTACCCCCACCCCACCGTCGGCACCCAGACAGCCAGTGGGACCCCAAACCGCAGACCTCCTTAAGAGGTGTCATTTGAATAACTGCTTGGGCAGGGGGAGGCAGCCAGACAGGGAGATGGGAGCCTCTCGCCGCCTGCTCTGTCCCAGCACCCAGTTCACAGCTGGTGCACCAGCAGGGATCCCTGCTTGGCCATATGCTCTACGTGCTGCTTCAATTACCCCTCGGAGGAGCCAGGGCTTGCACGGCTCCTGGGAGGGGGAGGAGGGGGCCATGGGGGAAGGGAGGCGAAGCCGGCAGGGAGGAGGGAGCTCCCCTCGACGGGTAGGATGCCAAAAATGGGAGCAGGACCGATGGGTTTAAATCACAGCATCTTTGCTCTGGTCCATGTGGGACACCCCTGGTGCACCCCCAGGGCATCTTTGCGTACAAGAGCATCCTCGGTGCACAAGAGCATCCCTGGCATATGAGAGCATCCCTGTCAGCCTTCTGCTGACACCAGCACCAACAACCCCACGCAGACCAGGGCGGTGAGCCCCTCTGCACCCTTTGGAGTGGATCTGGCTCAGAAACCCCCCAGCCAGGACTCAAGACCTGGCTCCTGGCATTAGGGATCCATCCCCAGCTGTAAGGATGGCCAAAATGTCCCCAGTCCTCCCTCTAGAAAGCTGATTATTTCCAAACTGAGCCCTGAAGAAATTGTGTAGGTGGGAAACAAAAAATTTTCCACTACTGTTTTCTTTTTCATAAAAATACCCTTGTGATTAAACAGAAGTGTTCATGGGAAACACTCTGATTCCTTAAAAAATTCCTTTCTTTACTGGAAAACCAAGAACCTAAAAACTAATATTTTTTGACCTGCAGCCCACATTTTTTATTTTCTCACCTCCTTTTGGCTTTCTTCTGAAATTGTTTGGGTTGGGGTTTTTAATTACTCAAGAAATGTCAGTTTGTGATTATCTGATGAAAGTAAAAACTATTTGGTTTTCCTGAGTAGTTCTAATATTGGGTTATTCACTACACCTTGCAACCAGACCAGAGGAAAGTTCTTTACATGAGCAATACTCATTGCTCTGGTGCTTATTAGAGATCACCCTTGTCTTTTTCATGGCAAAAATATCTCAGCCTTACACACACACACAATTTGTGTTCCTCTGAACTGGACTCAGATTCTCTGTTCCTTAGGAAAACTGGTAGGATTTTTTTTTTTCAGTTTCTAAACAGAATAAAAAAGGAAAGCCAAATGTGCATGAAAAAAAGCTCAAACATAAATCATCAGGGATTGACATGAAGCTAATCTGATAATTTTCAAACTCGCCACCTTCATTTCAACTTTTTTCAGGTACTGGAAATATTTTTATGATCAGAAACAGCAGGCTTCATTTCAAGCAGTCATTGTGAAATGAAAAACATGTCAACATGTGCTATCGAGAAAAGCATCAAACCAGGACATGTCAGCATTCAAGGCAGCATTTTGAGTTGGCAAAGATTCATCCAGAGGGTTTTGCTTGGACTTGTCTTGCTCTTGCTGCACCATTTCTGCCTGGCTGCCGGAGCGCTGCCTCTGCTGTGACTCCAGAGCACTTCCAGGTCCACAGCCCTGGTAGACACTCCCAGATTCGGGCAAGATTTGGGCACAATCCCCCAATTTCTGCAGACATGACTGTGCCTTGATGCTCACAAGATGGAAACTCAGTACAGAAAGAGGTCGTCTCATTAAAGTGGGGTTAAGCGAAGGCAGCAGGGCTGCGTCCTGAGTATCTGCAGGTGGACAGCCGTTTCCCCACAGCTCTGACTGCAAATCCTGTCTCACTGCATCTCTTCCCCATGCTCCACCCGCGCTCCCTCGGCCATAGCCGGCAGACACCGACCAATGCCAAACCCACACCAGCATCACTGAGACCACCTGAAACAGGAATGTCTTTCCTGCCTGGGCTGTGCCATTCACCTGGACAGCATGGGCTGCGACTCATACGATGCCTCCAGCGAGCATCGCCAACATGGGCTGAAGCCGAAATCCTCTGATGCCAGCGGGACTTAGCACAGCGAAGTCTAGAGGAGCTGCATACGGCTGGGCTGGGAGCGGAGGCTGGTGCCGACCTGAGACAGCCCCCCTGAACCACCTGAGCATCTTGAATCCTGACCCTCCTGGAGCAGGGAAGGGAAATTAGCAAAAACAAATCAAGGATTAATTCCAAGTGTCAAAGCCACTTGAGGAAACTGCTTTGCTTCTGGGAGACCCGCAGGCAGAAAAGCTTGTCTGAATAAATGAGTGTCTTGTCCGCCTGTTGCAGAAACTGCCACGACTCGCTCATGTACTGTCGCTGCTGTCCCAGAGACTTGTCCCCACCCTCGACCCCCCTGCCCAGCACCCCTGGAGCCCTGCTCCCCCTCCTCTAACACCAGCAGAGGTCAGGGCGGAGGAAAAGCCCAGCCTGATGCTCTGCGAGCCAGGTCGAGGGGTGGAGTGGTCCGAGCAGACTGCTCCGGAGGTGCAGGGTCAGCACCAACATCCGTGGCTGGGAAACAAGAGGCAATTTTAACCCAGAGCCCCTCTGCGGGCGACAACGGCCCGTGAGCGCGCAGCAGCAGCTGTACGGTGCAGGCTGGTTTTGTTCTCGGGACAAAGGAGGACTGAGCCAAAATTACACTTGGGCAGCAGTTCAGCCGGGCTTTCCAGGCGGTAAATGCCCGTCTGCAAACAAACCCTCCCCAGTGCCCCCAGCCGTGCGGGACGAGGCCCGGCAGGTTGCCCGTGCGGGCAGCCGGGAGCCCTTGCAAGGCTATCTGGTGACAGGAGCGTGCTTTTGTCCCTGCTCCTCCGGGGAAAGCAAGCACAGGGCGTCAGCGAAGCGGAGGGGAGGCATCTAAAGTGGGGAAAGTTTATCCCGGCGGCAGGTTTCTTTCCTCTCAGAGGAGACAAAGCTGTCTGTGCTTTCACAGCGCCTGTGTACCCGCATCTCCTGGGGAATGGGATCAAAGCAGCCCTGTGTCTCAGGTACTGTATTCCCACTGCACTTATCCCCCCATTTTTAACCCCATCTTTCTGGTCCTAGATGGCACCAGCACTCCCAGTGCGCTCCCTGGTGCTTTGGTCGCTCAGATGCTGGTGTTCAGCGCTTTTCCTCCCCAGCTATGGTCATCCTTGTCGCAGTCAGATGAACAGCCCGGAGGTGACTGCCCACCCATAGGGTGGCCCTATGACCTGGCATAGGAGCATCTCTCCCCTGGGTTTGCCTGGAGGAGCTCACGCACCATGTGAGGACAGCTGCTTTGCTGAAAAGCGATGCACAGTTTGGAAGAAAAACATCTGAAATGGGTTCAGTCCTTGCACCTAACATGCAAGTTACTTCCGAGCTGTCCTATTCGGCAACCACATGATGGTAACCAGAAGTTTCACGCCAGGTGAGGCTAGCTTCAGCCAAGTGTCCGCGGCCATCTCCACTGCAATGCAAGCACTTGGACACACAACAGGCACAGATGTCTAACTTCCCACCAAAACAGCAAGAACAAAATTGCAAGGCAACACAAAACAGCAAGGTGTCAAAATTTCTTTGGATCCCCTGAGATCTTCTGCAGCCATAGGAGAGGAAGGTGTCTAACAAGTCCTACAGGAGAGAGTATTTTTTGGAGACGAGGAGGAGGGACATGATGGGGGGAATATCTGAGTAGGATGGTTTATGTGACCTTCGTGCATATATCGTCATTGTCCTTTCTGACAGGCAGAATTCTTCCAGGCAGGACCCGAGGGACTCGGGGGAGGAAAGGGTTAAGAGCCCTCCAGGCCATGGGCTGACCCACAGACCCTCCCATATTGTCCCTTTTCTTATCCCCTGTCACTGGGGAGATTAGCAGCCAGCAGATTAACCTGGTCTATGCCCCGCAGGCACTTTGGAGATGAAGGGCAGAGGAGAGAGAGGCTGATCCTTGAATTCCAAAATGCTTGGATGTCCGTGTAGGAGGCAGAAAAGGGCTGGAGGGAGAATAGGTCCAGAGGGCTGGAAGGGGAAAGGATGTGCAGGGACGGTGAAGAATATTAACCAGGTACATCAGCGTTCTGCTCTGAGGGAGAGAGGTCCAGCCCTTGGAGCTCGTGTGTTCCTGAAGGGCATCAGCAACTCAAGAGCAGAAAGGTCCCCACGAAGAGGTGCAGAAGTCTTTGGGATGGGACCTGAGGTGCAGAAGTCTCAGGGATGGGACTTTGTGGACAAACCTAGAGCTGCACAAGCCAGGCAGCCAGCAAGGAGCTCGGCGGCAGGCTGAGATAGGTGGAAAAGCTGCTGCCCACAGGTCAGGGAGGGCTCACGCAAAGTCTTGTGTGAGCTCCGGCCTTGCCCAGCAGACATGTGATGGGCTGAACCTGCTGTGCACTAGTTCCTGGGAGCCCTAATTAGTGCCCTCAGCAATGCATTAGCATGAGGGGTGCAGCTGAGCCACAGCCCTGACACGAGAGTAAGGGCTCTACCGACAGTAGCTGCTTGGTTGAACTAAGAAATTGCAGAGGGAGAGCAGAAGGGAGATTTCAGAAATTATCTGATTTGGGATTTTCTTGCCTAAACCTGAAAACCTGCCAAGTCAAGTAAAAACAGCACGGCCAGGCAAAGCAGATGAGTTTCACAAAAGCAAAGGAGGGACGATGGATGGCAGGGACTTAGGTGCATGCTGTTCACAAGGGCAAGGATGAGAAAAGATTATCTTTTCATGATGGAAAGCTTCAATATCCCAGGGGAAGCCTTGAGCATGATTCCCATCACTTCCTGGAGGGACTTAAACTCGGGTCATTCATGCTAGAACTAAATCCTGACCTCAGGCTATTCTGGGACTCAGAGCTCTCCACTCCTGTGAAACCTCTTCCACTTGGCTGAGAACAATTCAATATCCACACGGGGATGCGTGTGATCATGACTTGAGTCCAGTGCTTCCATCTCCACTTCGGTCCTTATTCTTGTGAATTTTCAAGTGATCAATGCAAAATAAAGCGGATCTCTCAGGAAACTGCATCACCGTGACCTCCTCCAATGTAAAGGAGAATATGGATTCAGGGCCCAGCAGGCAGCAGCTTCTGTTGGCTGAGTGAGACCTTCTACCTGTCCCTGGTGGGAAGGGACCCACCTCTTTCTATTCAGTTTGGTGGTATTAGCTCCCAAAAGACGTTTCTTTCCTTTTTCCCCAGCTGACACTACCCAGTTCCCTTTGCTCAAACACACTGGAGGGTCTGCCTTGTAGCAAAGGGAATAACCTCTCCTGGCTGGAGCCAAACCTGGGAAAATACTCGAGCTCTCCCCCCGTTATTAGCAGGTTTGTGGGAAGGCTGGAAGCTGCTTCTAGCACGCACCAGCACTTCCAGTTTTCCTTGAAGCCATGAGGTTAGCAGGAAGACCAGCATTGCTTTAACGCACAATCCCTGGCATGCCCAGAGATCCAGCACTGTGCATAAAGCAATTTAATGTGGGACATAATTTTTAGGACGAGAGGAGATGGCCTCAAGTTGTGCCAGGGGAGGTTTAGACTGGATATTAGGAAATTTTATTTCACCGAAAGGGTTGTCCAGCGCTGGAACAGGCTGCCCAGGGCAGTGGTGGAGTCCCCATCCCTGGAGGTATTTAAAAGCCGTTTGGATGAGGTGCTCAGGGACATGGTGCAGTGGTGGGCTTGGCAGTGTTAGGTTTACGGTTGGACTCGATGATCTTAAAGGTCTTTTCCAACCTATACGATTCTGTGATTCTGTGATAAGACACATCCTTAAGGAAACTCCCTGCTACAGTGGGAGCAAAACCAAACATCCAGACCCCAGTGCTGTCCAGGCCAAAGCTCCGGTTTATGGTGCCCGCCTTACACTGAGATCCTATAGTCCCAAAACGGCCAAGGAGAAGAGAGGGGATCTGATTTTGCTGTTTAAACCTGATTTCCAGCCTGTAATTCAAATTTCTGTTGCCGAAAACCATTTGGGGCACCTCCTAAGCTGCCAGGAAATGGTTTTAAGGGCTCACAACTGTTGCATGAATGATACAATGGGCTGAACAGCAAAGCTGCATGAACCTTTCACAGTGGAGCTTTAAATTCTGCATATTTCCACTCTTTAAATGGAAATTCATAATAAATCATGTAATAAAGAGTCATACTTCATGCAACATCTTCCCAGTTTGACAAACTGAGTGAAATTTGCAGTCACCTCCAGACAGGGGAAAAAAAATTCCAGGTTGCCTTGCAATTTGGTTTTGATTTCAAATCCAAGGAAAAACCTCCATGCTGCCTCCTAGCTCAGAGCGCTCTTCTCCAAAACCCATCCAAAAAAGCACTGGTGTTACTGTGGACCTCATCCGTTTCATTACAGGATTCACCTACACTCAGCCAGGTTGGAGGGAACCAGAGACAGAAAAGGGAAATCGATGGACGTGGAACTGAATGAGCTGATACTGATGGGAGAAGCTGTCAAGCTTCATATCTACCCATCGGTTCTGGGCATAGTCACCACAACACGTAAGTGCTGCTGAGCTAGCACTAGCACAAGGCTTTCAGAGGTATTTAGGAGAATCCCCATGATTTGAATGCGGATAATGTCGCTAGCAGCCTGGGACTGAATCAGCTTGAGCAAAAGGAGGGGCACAGATCTGCTGATTGCCCCCTCTGTAGCAGAGCTGCTGTGAGGATAATTAATCGTTGTTACCCCAGAAGCTGCAGGAGCCACAAGGTAAGAGGAGAGCCGTGCAAGGACAGTATCTGGGATTACCTCGCGCTACTCTTCGTCTGAGCCCTGAGCGTGAATCCAGCCATGCCTCACCTAGGAAAGAACCCTTTACCCCCAGATCCAGCTTCTCTTGTGCATCTCAATGTATTTAAGCTGAAACCTTGTTTCATTGATCAAGGCCTGAAATCGATGGGCATCAGAGTGCTAAGACACCGTCCAAATAAAGATAATACAAACAGCAATAAAATAGCACCATTGATTTTAAAATTCCCCATCTAAGGCTTTATAAAGTATTCATTAAATGTCTATTAGGATAAATTGAAAGCATTAGGAACATGGGTAACTGGTTATGCAGATTTGCAAGTGTTTTTGGTTAATTTATGAATGCTACATCCACATAGATAGAGAAGTAGACATTGATAATAATTATTCCAATCCGTTTTGTTATTCTCTATATAACTCGAAGTTGTGAATATCATGCTATTAGAGACAGAAAGGGATCCATTTCCTTCTCTCCTGTATTTGTAGGAGGTCAATAAGCTAAGGAAGACGACTGAATTTTTCATCTGTTAAAAGGAACAAAGACACATTTAGCGAATGCTTTATGTGGTTGGGGAGAACGGCACCACTTCATTAGAAAGGTCCTGATGCTTGCTGATTACACGGTTGTTAATATGGTCGAGAGGGTCACAGTTTTCAAGCACATGGTGAGTTGTATCATTTTCATCCCTTGCAAAGAGAAGCTGCTTTGGTAACAGTGGGGTGTGTGTCGTGTATCTACAGGGCTATCAAGGAGGACGGCAACCCGCGCTCATTTAATGGTTGTCAATCAACCACAGAGCGAGGACGGGGTTATTGCTCAACAGCAGAGACTGGGGTACTGGAAAACGGGTTCGTAAAACACACATAAGGGTCTGCTCGCTGCCGGTGATGCAATTACTACTCACTGCGACCGAGAGCAACGAAAAGCTGTCCTGTGCTGCCCGTTGCCAAGTCAGAGGTGGGATTCCCCTTTTGTAACGTCAATGCCTAAAGCTAAGTCCGAACTCGCTGCCTGGGCTTTCTCTAGCTACAGAGAGCGATCGGCGCTGCCAGAGCACAATTCGTGCCTCGCCAAGGCAGCTGTGACAAATCCTCTCTCCAGCAGCCGTGGAGGGAGAGACCCAGCCATCGCCTCTGGGATGCGGGGCTTGCAGGCGGTTACAGGAGGTGAAATATCTCTGCCTGGAAGACCTCGACAGCCACAGTGAGAAGCTGGTCCGTGAATGGGGTCATTAGTCACACTCCCCTGCACAAACAAACTGAAGCACAAAGAGACCATTAAGATGCCCAGCTCCGGGAGGCGGCGAGGGGACCTCCGTCATCTGGCTGTGTGTGTTCAGTGCTGAAGCCCTCGGCCTCACTTGAGGCTCAAACCACCTGTAATTAAGAATTACAGTTATGAAGCGCAAATATCCTATGTTGGTCCGTTACCAGGCCCTGCGAAGTATGCGCATGTGTTTACAGAGCATCGTTTCCCTCACTGCAGCCTCCAAAGTGGGTGTCTGAAACATCTTGGAGGAGGGGGAAAGGGAAGGCACGAACAAAAACCTCCCTCCGGCTTATGGACTGGTTTCTTTTGCCGTGCAGGTTGTTCAGACAGCAGCCTCCTTTGTGCGGGGCAAGACCTCTGTCAGAGATGTTTTTCAGAGAGCCACGGTCCAAAACAGCTGAGATGCAGCTGTGGGAGAGTGTGCCAGGAGTCCTGGTTGTCTTCCTAGGTCTGCTTTTGGGGGAGACTCAGCCTGCCTGTGACTCAGTTTCCCCCACTACAAATCACAGAGGAAATCCCCTCCCCAGTAGCTGGATGTTACGGAGATGAATAATGCTGAGAAAGCCTTGGAAGAACAGCACCAAACAGCCCATAATGCTTCATCTCTCCTTTTAGCCCCTTCCCTCGACGTTAGTGCATTTGCTTGCCTCCCCTCTCCCCCACTCCTCCTCTCACTGAATGCTCTGAAAATACCTGGTTCTGTTGCTTTGTGAATTATTAGAGGCATTTACCATAGGCCCTCTCATTAATTATTCACAGCTGTTTTGTTCTGGGGCTCAGATGTAATTAATGGCTCAATTAATATTTAAATATTAACTATTTTTAAAAACCCAAGACATCTCTGTTAAGCTTGTCCATTGAGAAATAAAATGCAGGGCAAGCAAGACTCGGGCAGGGAAGCTGAACAGCGCAGTGTGGAGTGGACAACTCAGTCCTGCAAGCGCAGGTCCAGGTGGAAAGCCAGCCTTGGGGCAGGAGTGGAGGGTCGGAGAGGACAGCGGGGTGGTGACGGAGCCTACAAGCCCCACCAGGCTCCCCTGGAAGGCAGGGAGAGAAGAGCAAGGGGTCTATTTTTGTTAGATCCTTGGGGAACCATCATTGATTAAAAGTGGGCGTTTCTCCATAGACTCGATGATCTAGAGACTCCTGATCTCCCCGGGATTTTGGGTCTCCAGCAGCACTTAAAATCTTGCAAAGCTGGGTATCCTGCTGGTGCTTCCATCTTCTTCTCCTGCTCCATATCCCAGCTTCTGATGGAAAGAGAGATGGAGGAAACCAGAAAGTGAAAGACACGCTGATCAGGCCCAAAGCTTGGATGGCGTAAGGTGGGAAGCAACGAGATGTTATTCCACCGGTGGGGCTGCCAGAGACCCCACTCCTGCACAGAGGTCTGATGCTTTCTTATGTTTTTGCTACTTGGGACAGTTAATTCTACCAGGAACAGTACGTTGGTGAGAAACATAGAGGAACTTGAGGTCCCATGCAGGAACTTGAATTTCTGTTTGATGGAAAAAAGCGAAGACTGGGTTTTCCTGTAAAAGATGGTATTTGGAGAAAGGGAGCAGGGGAGACTGGCTTGGCGTATGGTTGAATGGGATATTCCAATTTGATAGCACAATAACACATATGTTTTTACTGGGCTTAAAAAAAAGGAAGAAAAATTTAAAAGCAAAATAAGTTTAATGATTTAGAAGAAAGTTGATGTGGAAACAAAAAAAAATATTATATTCTAACTGTAATAAAACAGAACTCGATTGTCATCAACTCTGCTCATTTTTATTTGTCTGTTTACAAACTGAAATTTCATCCAAACAGATTTATCCCGCCAACCCCGAATTCTGTTTCAGTGTCAACAAAACAACATTTCCCCACAAAAGACACAACCCAGAGAGAATTTTTTCCCCGGGGAACAGTGCAGAAATATTTCCTTTTGCTCTGTCCTGAGCGTTTCTCATTCACTAACCGTCTCCAGGTCCTCGATGCTGACAGCCAGGAGACGTGAATGATGCCCTGAACAAAGAGCCACGGCCAAGAGCCCGTTCACTGCTCCCTCCTCCCGGCTCTCCCGGACCCAGAGCCCCTTGAGGCTGAGGTTTATCCCACTGATCGGCTTTTTGCCCCCTGTCTACCCGGTGGTCTGGGAGGTCAGACCCATCTCCCATGGTCTGACCCAGTGAGAGGTTCCCCACGTCTCGGCGATGTGCGCGGGAAGATGCTGGTCTCGCCCGCCCATCCCTCTGACGGGAATTCGTGGGACGGGTTTTGCTCGCGCTATATAAAGCATTACTGGAGCCAGGTACCTCCGGGTGGTTTCCGCCAGCCTTCTGCTCGCATCCTGATAATTCACAGCGGGTGATTTACAGCATCACCCCGCCACACAGGCACTTACCCAGGCCCACCTTGCCCGAGCAGGCGCGAGGCCGGGTTGGCTCCGCTCCGCACGCCAACATATACGGTAGCGCGCAGCGGCTGAATAATAGATGGCTGGTGCTTTGTGAAGGTCCCGTAACCTGATCTCCATCACAGGGACACATGGACAGAAACAGAGCGGGGAAGCCGCCCGATAATGCGAGCCGTGGCCACCCGATATGCATCCCTCGAGCATGATCTGGTGCCCGGCCAATAGATGTCTATTGGGGAGGAAATGAGAGCCTGGTTTCTTAGGGACCGGCTGACACTCGCCTCCCCCCGCCGGCTCTGAAAGCGCAGTAGGCGATGGGCAGATGCTGCAGCAACGATCCGCTCGCACCCTGCCCTTCCCGGCCCCCCCCAGCCACGGCCCCACGCTCTCCAGATGGAAGACGGTGGGCTTCCTCGCAGCGGCGTGGCATGTCCCACTGTCCTCAGCAGCTGCTGGGGAATTGGGCATCCAAACCTCCACAGAGGGGCTGTGACCACGGCCAGGGTGACCACCCTGTCTTGCTCCTGCTGAAGCGTTGCACTGGCCTTTGCCTGTTTGGCATCACTGTGTCCAGTCTCTTCCAAGGAGAGCGCATGGGGAGGGCTTGCTACAAAAAACCAGCTCCTTTCCAAAGCTTGCAGAAAGCCAGCTATGTCATTTCGGCTTTGCACTGCCTAATAAAACCAGGCACAGCTTCTCTGCAGGCAGCTCTTAGCAGCAAGGAATCCACTGGTGCTGCTTTCCTCTTTTAATAGACCTCAAACTCCCAGGCAAGCTCTTCTCCCTCCTTTCCCCCACAGACAGAGGCAGACACGCGTGGGGGACAGCGCTCTCCGTGCTGCCGCAAACCCGCTCCCTGCACCCTGCAGTTTTCCTCTGTGCTGCAGGGCACGAGGGCTTGTAGTCCCCTGGGAGGAAGGCTGAGATGTTCGGAAAAGGCTTGTTCCCAAAAACTGCAGTTGCAGAAGGTGCCTGCCCCTGTCCCCAGGTGCTCGGGCACTGCCAAAGGTTGCAGATTGCTGGGAAAAGCCAAGGACCATCAGATCCTCAGCGAGCTGAGTCTCCTGGCTGCCAGAGGGTGAAAGAGCCCAGCTGAGCAACCGAGGGAAGGGGTGACATGTCCCAGCCCTACTGGTACCTGCCACCCCATGAGCTCCTCCGGTCACGGGGCTGAACATCGCTTTCCCACCCCCCTACAGCCTGTTCACATCCACCGGCTGCGCGATGGGAAGAGAACCCAGCCCTGCGCAACCCATACGGGACTCTGCCAGGCTGCGGATCCCAGGGGGGCAAAAAAGCCTTGAAGTTTCCATTTCTCTGGGAATCTCACCCTCCACACAGACAGCTCCTCGTACTTTCAGCTCCCCCTTTGCCTTTCCCCTCGTTGCAGACGTCGTGTTTCCCCTGTGGCTCTGTGCCACCGCTGCATGGTTACGGTGTGACTCCGGGTGGGCTCTGGGCTTCGCACCCTCTGCAAAATGCATCGTGCACCGCAAAGGGTTCATGCAAGGCTGGGACGGTCTCAAACGTAACAGCGCTGGGAGTTATATCAGCACAGCAAGGAGAGATGGAGCAACCTGCGAGGTGTGGGATGCTGTCCTGTCCCGGCTGCAGCAGTGACCCTGCCTGCAGACAGCGGCGTGACAGGGTGGCGGGTGGCCGTGCACGTCCACGCCTCGCGTTGCATGCTGCTCACAGCTGGCAGCTGCTACAAGAGCGGCTCCTGGAGCAGGAGACGCTCACCTTCAAACCCAGAGGGAGGGTGGTTCAGTGAGATTGGAATAAAAATCAGTGCGGGTGGCTGGGAAGGTAAAAGAGGGGTCATCTCCCCCGGGAGATGGGGGAAAAGATGGGGAGGGGGTTCGACGACAGCGGTCACCGCTCCCACCTGCGGTTGCTCTCACTAAATCCCAACCCAGCCCCAAATCCTCCCTGCCAGCACTTTAATCCAGGAGCCCATTGCAAGCCCATTGCAGGGAAAGCTAGGGCTGGACCCCACGTGCACTGGAAGCTGCTGCACTCCTGCCCGCTTCAACCGCACGGATTTCCATCTGCCGCCTTGCTCGGGGGCTGTACTGCTACCTGCCACGCTCACCATATTGCTGGCAATTTCCAGCTCGGGATAATCACCATGTAGAGCTATTCTCGCATCCCCAAGCCCGACAGCCGGCAGCTTGCGCGCCTCAGCCCAGGCTTGAAAAGCCTTGGCGGGGCAGGTATGCTGCAGGCGGTGGCGGGCGCTGCTCCCAGCACACACGCAACGCCCGTCCCGGCCCTGGCTGCAGGCAACGCGGTCCAGCGCCAGATGCGGGGCGGGATGCAGCGTGGGGCCGCCGTCACGGCACGGGGGCCCGTGGGGTCACCGGAGCCGGCGTCAGCTGTCAGGCAGAGCCGCCCGCCACAATTACCCACCCTGGCTGGTCGCGGCCGGAGGGCACACGCAGACGGCGGGGATGAAACGGGGCTGGGGGAATGCGAGGGGGTGAAAGCGTAGCTGGAGCTCAGGTTTTTTTGGTGGGCTGCCGTGGTGGGGAGGCATCGCCCAGCTCGTGTGCACGCTGAAAACGCAGCTCCTGCCCCAGCCTGTGCGAACAGGTACAGCGAAACCCACTGAGTCACACGGGGAAAAAATTCAGTTTGGATACGTAGGAAGGCTGGATTTCTTTTTCCCCCACCTGGGGAAAAAAAGATGTTCCTATGAAAAAGATGCCTTACCCTATTTCCGAACAAAACATGGTATTTCATTTGGCAGTTATTTGGGCTTCAGCTTTAACCTGTTTTCAACTTGTCATTTCCCAGTTTAGGACTATTTAAGAACCAGATCACCATTTTGAAGCTAAAAAAACCCCAACTCCCCCCCCTAAAGCAATGCTGTTTAACATTTTCTAATAATTTCCCCGTTTTTTCTTCTCTTTGAACTTGACTTGGGTTTCATGAACGGGTTTCAGTTCTGTTCAGGTGAACACGTTCATGAAATCCAATTCAAGTGAAAGCTTTGCATAACACAAGCTCAGAGAGGAAAAAAAGAAAAAACATGGTTTGAAGCACAATTCATTGTGTTTTATTCCAATAAAAAGTTCCACAATATTCTGTAAAAGAAGTAGATCTGTTCGGTTTTGCGGTTTTATCAAAAGGCTCACTAGAGCTGATTATTTCTTGAGTTGAAGTAGGAGATTTCTTATGAACCTTATTTTTCATGCCCAGAAAGATAACCCCCAAAACCTCCCTACTCTTTGTGGCTTTGGAGTAAAGTCTTGAAAGTTGAATCTAGGGAATCGAAGGGATTACAGATCTCTGTTTTTCTGTCTCTGTTTACCATCTGAACGGCCCGTCCTCAGGCAGGTGGCAGCTAAGAGGTGAGGTGAGAAAGAAAATGCACAGAGTGGCATCCTGGGGACCACCCTGGAGGTGTTGGTGACACTGGGGGGAGATTTTCCCCGGGGGGGTCTCAGGTGCCACTGGGGGTCTCACATGGGGTGACACTGTGGCTTTGGTCCTCCTCCTTGCCTCACGGCCACCTCTCCAGAAAAATCCCAGTGACCCAACAGGTTAACGCTGTTCCCACGCTCGCCTGCCCTTTCCCACATGCTGCCCCTGACTGCTTGTACCTGGTTCTTGGTTTTCTGGTTCTTGACCATCAGCTTCACAGGGCAGCATCAGCCTTTTCATTGATTTACCTCTTCGGTCCCATCAGGCTTCATCCAGTGTCACCAGGGTGGCTGGTCACACAGAGGGTTCGAAAGTGGGCTTCACCCATGAGCAACCAGGCGAGGTAGCAAAGAAGGGGTTAAAAAGAGGGGCTGTGCAGAGGGATGAGTAAATAGACGTGGTTTATGGGGCGTCTGCCAGTTTGGGAACACAAAATTTGTACTGCAGGTACAATTTGGTGGTGGGGGAGGTCATGCCCGTGCAGAGGTCTGTGGGTTGGATGCACGCAGGCTGTATGCTGCGTGCCCTGGGTCCCCGCTGCCCCAGCGCTCCCCGAAGGCGAGAAGCGATGAGACGAGTGCAAGCAAGTCCGCGGCCAGTTGTCCATCGCTGGGAGAGAGGAGGAGGAGGAGGAGGAGGGGGGACGGGGCTGCGTCCTCGCACGGGGAGGATTCCCAGGACACCCCTCATTGTCCACAGGCTGCTCCCAGCTGCTCCCTGCCCGCCGCCAGCCAATCTCCATAACGTGAGCTGACACGGCTCCTGCGGGCAGACGTGGGATTGAAAACCCTCCCTTCAAACCCTCTAATTGGAGTTAACTTTTGCCCTGGGAGTGACTCCGTTACCAGGGAACCCCGCGGAGGGGCAGGGGTAAATTGGGGTTTGACGGGTCCGGACAAAAGTCGTTTTCCAAGACTCCCCCACCACTTCACACCAGACTTTCTCCCACCCTTTCCCCTCCCACCACCCTCTTTCCTCCTCTCCTGATCAGCTGCTCTCTGACTGGTAAAATGTTTACACTCCATGCAGATCCACAAATCAATTAGAGACACATTTAGCTGACATATGGCTTCTCCAAGTCCATTGCCTTGACTGATACAGCCAGAGGGAATAAAAGACCTGGGCTGGAGCCCCTGTGTCCCACCCTTATGGACACCAACAGTTTTTAATGACCCTTTAAATCAGTTCTGCTTGAGGGGTATGGGCCAAAGCCATTATCCTCTGACATTTATGACCAGGACTCACTGACTGCTCTGTCCCTACGGCTTCTGCAAGGCCGCTGGTTTTACCCATCAGGAAACTGGTAATTCTTCTCTTCCCCAAACATCAGCCATCGCAGCTGGGCTGGCAGATCTCAACCCACCCTGACTGGAAAGAGCAACAAATGGCAGGGACCACTGCGAGGGAAGGAGAGGGAGGGAATGATTTTCCCATCACTTTGATGGTTCCTTCTCCCTTTGCTTCACCTGCCTCCACTCCATGCGGACAAGACCCAGCAGCCTCCAGAGCTGGCCCTCATCTGTACAGATGGACAGACCACCATCGGAGCAGAAACCTGCTCCAGCAAAACTCTGGCTAAAGCGAGTCTCTGCCCAATAAGCAGATTGCAAGAAAAAGGTCCTTTAAACAGGTCCTTGAACTGATGCACTGCAGAGGATCTTCTGCCTCCCTTGTGTCCATCTGATTTTGCTCTCCATTAATGTATCAGCTAATGAAATGCCAAAAATAATTCTTAAAATGCTTCCACAGACTCCTCCACAGCAGCTGATGCAAGAGGACCAGGTGCTCGGCTGCTGTGAAAGCAGAGAGCCAGCCGTGAGCTGGGTGACACAGGGACGGTGGCCAGGGCGAGAAGGAAGGTGGGAGCAGGCAGATCGGGGGGACAGTGGCAGGAAAATGTGGAGACTGCCGCATTTGGGCCACCACGCTGGCCATAGGGTTTGATGCAATTCGTAAGTTGGGCAGCTTGTCCTAAATACGTACCTTGGATGCCACAGAATCCTGCAGCCCGCCTGGGTTTGGCTCCACGTAGACAAGGTACAGTCCTGTCCCACCATCCTCTGGCGATGTTCCCCACATCCAGCTTTCTCAGGGTGAGGGGATATAACGAGCTTGTGATTATTCATTGCTTTGCACCCCTGTGCAGTAGCACGGGGTGGGAATGGAGATGCTACAACGATACAGAGAGAAGGGACAGTGGCTTGGTCTGAATTCAGGCTGGACGCAGTTTCCAGACCACTCAGCTGAATTTTTTTTTTCTAGTTTCTCCCCTTAATGTTTGCTCTGAGTCCCCTGCAACCGTGTGTGAAACTCAGCAAAAGTCAAGCCCAGCCGCGCTCTGGGTCGGGTCCTCCCTGTGTCACCCGGCTGTGGCCGTGCCTCCTGCTGCCACCGTCCCTGCACAGCCGGAGATGCGAGGCAAACCCTGCCATCACACTCCACCCCGCCCATGCTGCTGTCCGACCAGTCCAGCTTTGCAGAAATGGCAAGATGCAGAACATTTCACTCCCTCTGAGCTGTCCCTCCCCTGTCGCACAACTCGGCATTTACCATCCCGGCCACAGCCCCTCACTCTGCTGGGAAAACTGGGCGATCTCCACTGATGAAGTGGAGCTCCACCCCAGCGATCTCCACTGATGAAGACTTCTTCCACTGGGCAAGCACAACCCTGGGATGCAACAGACTGGTCCCAAACCCACGCCCCATCGGTCCCTCTGTCAGATTTGCCTCCAGAGACACAGAAACACAGAGAGCAGCAGAACACTCATGCCACCTCCAACCTCCGCAGGAAGCCCACCATGCCCAACGCTTCCCGGGGACACCGTGGGGATTTATGCACCCGGCCAGCCCTTGCAAAAAGAGGCCGTGGGTCCGGGAACACAGGGCTCCTTATTCTCCTGGGCTGAGCAAAGCCACCCCTTCGGTGTCTTTGGGACAGGGAAGGGGAAGCCACCTCTCAGGCCACGGCTCTGGGGCTGCAGCTGCTGATGCATCGCCCCATCTAGTGGCAACGGTGGCCAGAGGGATCTCTGCGGCCCCATTAATGCAGGAGAGATCAATGAACGGTTGCCCCTCGCTGAGTATTTTTAGTGTGCAAATGTTTCATGCTGTAATATATATCCCCTGGTTGAGGCTGAGCATGTCTCCATTTCCTTCCAGCATTACGAGGATGCCGCTGCAGCCAGACTGACGAGAGACCGGTTTCAATTATAACACGAGGAACCACATGTACGGGGCTGGTCCGTAATATGCTGCTGCGTGGAGAGCTGGGTGCTCTGGTAGTTCCAGTAAAGGTACAACGGTTTAAGTGGAAATGACTGGTATTGATCTTGGCAGGCAGATACCAGCAGAAGTAAAAATAAGCTGCTCTCAATTAACCTGCATTGATCTGAATTAAAAGAAAAATGGATCAGCCCTAAATAAAATACTAGCCTCTCAAGTCAGAGAGACTAGTGGTGGGTGGCTTTTTAGCAGAAACAGGTGTTTGACTCAAGAAAGGAAATGCCTGGTTTTAAAGTGCAGTTCTGGTTAGAAAAGCACTGGTACCAGACTGGATGTTCCTCGTATTTTTCCCCTCTGTGGATGACTTCTGTATCATGGGGCCCTTGGTTTGCAGGTAAAAAGAGCTGTTTTTGAGAATCCAGTCTCCATGAGTCCACCGGGAACTTGTCCCACAGCAGTACCAAATGCAAGAGACTGGAAAATAGCCATGGATTAATAGATCGGAGTTACTCAGCCTTGGCAGCCTGCAGACCCTCTGCAGTGGTCAGCAGAGCAGGACCCAGAAAGAAGCCAGTAGAGGAGCAATGGACCTTCTTCCACCAAGGCAAGGGAGTTTTTTGAATTAAAATGGTGGAGAAACACTAGAAAAGACAAGGCCAAGTCCTGCCTCATTCTCTCAGGGCGATGCTTTGGCTGTCATGAGGCCAGTAAGCGGTCCAGCTCTCAAGCACTGTGCTAGATACTTCATCCTGTTCTCCTCAATCTCAGGCTCTGTGTCAACGCTAAAAGCTCATTTGCATCACTCTAATCAGACAACTGGCTTGAAGCCTCGTGAGGAAGGCAGAGCTGACACATGAGTTGTGAAAGACAACATTATCTTCCCCTGTGGAATTTATAACACACAACACAACAGTTCCTGGAGGGCTATGAGCTGCCAGCAGACTCAGTCCCTGCTCTATTCCAGGGCCACCGGGTACAGAGAGGAAGGGAGCAAGGATGGAGTCGAGACTTTGGACAGAAGAGAGCTCTCCACTGCATCTTCCTGCTCTGGGCTTGAGCTCATCTGCAGTTTGAACCTTCCTGCTTTTCCCATGGAGAATTTGGTTGAGGAAGAAACAGGAAAAGCTAATCCAGGGAGCAGATCACCGTGGGAAATGATGCAGAGTCCCTCCTCAGTTGAGATGGGCTGTTGTTTCTGAACTATCTCTAACTCGTCTCCTCCGGTACTAACAGACCACATCACCTGCCCCAGCAGTGGAGAAAGTGCTCAGCACTGATTCTCAAAAGGTTTCCCGTGGATGGCAAAAAGGAGAAGGGTCCCTGTCCCACAGCTCACGTGCATTGTCTCTCTCCACACCCCTGACTGTCCAACACTGTGACTTCTGCTGGAGCTTCTCTTTCAGGTCCCTGTTCTCTCCCATTTCTCAAAGCTGAATTTAGATCTCCTGACCCATAAGCTCCATCACAACAACTCCTCATAGCATTCACAGGGATATCAACCATGATAGCCCTTCCCTAGGCTGTATATAGCCTAATAAACTAAGATACTGACCTTCCCTCCCTTCTTGCTGTCTAGCTGCCTATAGCTGTCACTCGGCTGTCACCAGTCTTGATGAACCACCACCCTAGGACGTAGAAACAGGGTTGTCCCTAGTAAGAAATATAAACTGGATAAAGTCCAGAGATAAAGATAAAAGATCTAGAAAAAAATTGCAATGGCAAAAAACGACAAGACCAGAGAGGAGACACATTAATATGCTTAAATGCAAGGTGTTCCTGCAAGGAGAGAGGCAACAGTCCTTGGTGGACAGGACAAGAAGTCATGGATTGAAACAGCAGCCAGGAGCACTGAGGTGAGACAGTTTCTGCTTTGCACAGGCTGGGAAACTGAGGCCTGGGGAAGGAGCTGCAGAGAAGGAAAGAGTGGAGAAACCGGAATGTATTCCCCAGAGTTCCCAAATCCTTGTCTCATGCTGTGAGCTCTGGACCAGACCTGTCTAATGTACACTAATGAACCTCCCGCCCAAGCAGCTCAGAGAGTGAACTGAGCTGCTCTCCTGGGAAAGCAGAAGAGGGATTTGTGGTGAGGAGAAAAGCTGGCATTGCCCCCATGCAGATGGATTTGTGTGCCAAGCCTCTGCCTGGGGGAGTGTGAAGTGTCTGCTCTCCCGGCTCTCGCCGGCAGGATTTGTAAATGGAGAATAATGCAACCTCAGGCATTAAAGAGGGAGACACAGATGGGCTTTGAGATCCCTTGGTGCGCAGAGCACCCAGACTCTGCAAGAGTGAAACTTGGACGTATTGACTTTCCGAAATGATCTGTCTTTGCAAGGAAATTCACAGCTCCCTGAGGTTAAAATACTCCTCTTCCCCCTCCCCAAGCTCCATTGCTTCCCCGCAACCTGCAGTCTTAGCCACCCCTCTTCTACTGCCACCTCCTGTCTACCAACTTTGGGCGCAGTAGGTTTCTCTCTCTTCTAATTTCATCCAATGATGCTGAATACAGCTCATGGAGAGATTCAGACCCAGCTTCAGGTGAGCATCCACCCTGCCAAGCCTGGCTCTGAATGTGAGCTTTTCCCATGCTGAAGGAGGTTTAGCTGGGGCTGGTGCCTTCAGAAGACCTCTGGAGTGAGTTCAGGACAGCCCCTCAGGGGTGCCTTGTATGAGACAGAGTAAACAAGAGGGAAGCCAAGGGAGCAGATGACAGGGGAGGTTTTGAACCCCTGTCTTTCAGACAGGACTGGTAGCCAGGAACCCCTCAGCAGCTGGAGCAGGAGTCTCGTGGGCTGCTCTGCAGGTGAGTGGCAGCGCTGAGCTCTATCTGCCCTCCCACAGGCCACCCAAAAGGGCCGGGGCATTCTGCAAGCTCTCGGGCATGAAACTGTGAGCAGCAGTCCAAGTAATCTCCAAGCAGCGGAGCTGGCCCAAGTGATGCAAATCAGCATTGCCCCACTGCCCCCCCTTGTCTCTGCACTGGAAAGCACCCAGTGCCTTGCTGCTGGTTGGGCTTTCCTTGCCTGTACTATTCCGCTCTCTCTTCTTCTTCCTTTGCTTTTCCTTGCTCTTCCCAAAATATCCTTACACTTGACTTATCTGTCATGTAATCTTTCCCATCCCACTGCAGACAATGTCCCTGGCACAGCAATTATGCCAAAAACTGAACCAGAAGGACTGATTCCTAGTTGCTGCAGACCGATGGAGCTCTCCAGGTATTGGACAAGGATCTAGCCTCAGGAATGCCCATATGGCTATGAGAAAGGAGAGCAGACATCTGGTTCCCACATCTGGTTCTCTGGTTCTGGAGACCACAAACCTTTCAGAGTATGTGTGATCTCCAATAAATGTATGAGAGCACCAAATGATCAGGACAGCAGGTTGAAGGATATAGCTCAGTGGGTGCATGACCTCAAATAGATCATCACAGCTTCTACAGCTCAGCAGAACAATTTCTGCTTGTGTCTGTTAGTGGGGATGGATGGAGAGGTCTGGAACAAGCAGCCTGAAGGGATGACCAAGCAGGTCCTTCCTACAAGCCCTTTGGAAGAGCAATGGTTGAAACCCAGCAAGACTTGGAGGAGCCATGCTGGGAAGAGGGAGAACACAGAGCTCGCAGAAGGACTAGGAAGCAGCAGTTTCCCAGGGGACTCACCGAAGACCAGGACAGGCTGTAATGCCTGCCTGACCTCAGCCTCCCATGACATCCCCACCAGGACCATGCTGGTACCATGCATCCGTGAGAGAGGAGGGCAAGGAGAGGAGACATCGCCAGGGAGCGAAAGTACCATGGGAGGTAAACACCTTCTGCAAGGGAAACCCAGTGAGTGCAATGAGTCCGAGGCGTCTCGCTGAGGCCACGGGCCACTGTGCTGCATATGTGTGGCCAAAGCACTATCAAGCAATAAGTCTGCATTATACTGATTGCTTTTCCTCAAGTACAGAGACATGAGAAATATTCTGATAGCTCTCCAGAGCACTGGAAAGGTAGGTTGGCAACAGCGGGTGATGGCATATGTGCAAATCCACTTCTTGGCATTGACTTGCTAAAGAGGTCTTGAAGCAGAAACAAGGACAATGGGGTTTATTTGGAGGAAAAAATAGTATGTTGAAATGGAATGGAAACCAAGTGAGAGAATTCTCTGGATATCCCGTGACCTGACTGCAAAACAAGAACAGCCTCAAGCTTCTTTCTTAAGCCTGAGCATGAGCACTACTTAATCAATGCCAACAACAGCTGCAGTGCAGCGCACAGCTGGGCTACGGCTGTCTTCCCAGCCCTGCAGCTAAAGGCAGCACATACCGGTACCCAACAAGTCCCACCCATCAGCCAGGTCAGGTCTTACAAGATGCTCCATCAGATGGCCCAGCCAGGGGCTCACCAAATGAGGCAAACCATTAACTCCCTTCTTAAGACACCATGAAGAGAAAACTCCCTGTGCAGATGACATTTCTTGGTGAAAGATCTGACATTGCTGAATAAACCTTCCTGGGAGCAGAGGGCTGTTGCAGAGCTCCCACCCTCCGCTCCCAAGGCAAGCTGAACCACGGTACCATTCCCCAGCACACACCGGCATGGCCAGCCAAACCGACCCCCCACCTAGGAACACATGTTCGTCCCTGCACTCCCCCACCCCATCACTCTTGGAGAAGGCAAGAGCAGACAAAGCATCCCTAACCTACACAAGGCAGAGTCTCAAGGCTTTTCTGGTGACACGGGCAGTTTAAGGACCTACTGAGAACAGCACAAAACTGCTGGTCCACACTCAACTCGGTTTCCAGGCAGTGCCTATGTGAAGTTATAGTATCTACTAGTTGCAAAGAGACACAGAGTCTAACTCGCATCTTGGCACCTTACTCTCATTGATTTCAGATAGGAGTTAGGTGCCAGAAGAGGAGCAAGAAGTGAGCCGAACTGCCTGACTTAGGGCTGAAATACTACCGCTTCCCCAAATCATTGCTGCCACACCATCTAGTCTGCATCTATTTCAGGCACTAATTGTGTTCCCAGATGTACACTAAATGCTGGGAAAAGAGTGGCCCAACAGCCTGGATGTAAGACTGGGACGCAAAAGACCTGGCTTCTCCTTCTTGTGTGCAGAGAAAAGATGGAGAGCAAGGCTACGAGCAAGTCTCTTTGGAGCTGAGTTTCCTTTTGTCAGTGACAGAGGGAGATTTTCCCAGGCAAATCTACCTGCTGCGCACCCAAACTCTTGTGAAAATTTGCATTTTATCCCTATGTAGCTGAGTCTCGGGAGACCCTAACAAAGGAAGGGAGCAGGTACAAATGTTACTTCCCACAACTGCCAGCTGCAAACGCTGCTCCATCCACAGCTCAGACAGCAGGACTGCCTCCCCAGGCTCCGGGGTGCTGCCTCTCTCCCACGTTGGCCGCTTTGATTTGGGTTCCTGGGCTGGGTTTGGAGCCTTTTTTTTTTTGGAGAGCACATTTATTAGGGAAGCCCTTTAATTTTTCCGTTTTGGAAGAACCCCAAATGGGCTTCCCGGCAAAACTAATGTGCAGGCGCTCAGCATTAAGCACTGAGTAATCCTGGAAGTACAGACCTGATGTCTCTACAGGCAGCAATAAACTTTTCAGCACAATATTGTAACCTCAACTCTTCCTCCTTTAATGGCTTTTCTCCATGCCATTAGCATTGCTGCAGAACTTTCCGTGCATGGCATGCACGCACGGACACACGCAGGCGCACTCAGAAGCAGGCAGGGCCTTGGGAGTCAGGGCTCATGTGCAGCCATTTCTCCAGCCTCCTTGGGTTGGGAATGCAGCCTGTAGGGTAAAACACACACAGAAATCCTGGCCAGGATTTGGATGCTTCTTGCCTTTATTCTTTGCAGGATGCAATGACTTTGTGCTAGTTTGGGAGCAGAGAAAGAGGACGGGGTAATCCTCCACAGTCCTCTGCTTCAGTGCCACCAGGGTCACGTCTGGAACAAGATGTGGTTTCTCACCCTGGGATATGGCTCAAGCACCAAGTGCACAGAAATCAGACTAGATGAGGCAGGTCACATAGAGAATGGGATTTGAATGCATGAGACCCAGGCTGTGTTGTGGCATCTGCCACCATGTCCTTGGTCTTGACCCCAGTACAAGGAGCTCTCACATACATCTCCTCCAGGCAGTGGGACCACCTCAGGTCCCCAAAGCAGGAGCTGGGGGAGAGCAGGAAAGGGGTCCACAAGCTAAACCAAGGATTGAGGATCATGGGTGAGGTCCCTGGCTCCTTGGGGTCTGGAGGGCCAGGTGCATGGCAGGTCCCTGCGTCAACATCTCCTGGCTTCTGTGGGCAGCTGACCCTGGGTAGGGACAAGTTTGGGGCCAGAGACAGATGTAGAGGGTCAGTGTAAGTTCAGGAATACTAAAAGATCTGGCTCAGCTGATGGTAACAGGTTGTCCTGGGCTGACCACAGCTCCCTGTCAAAGTGCAGTGTACCAGGAAGGAGTAGGACGTCTGGGAATAGTAACCGGTTGCCTTGTGACACCTCTCACAGCAGCACCAGGGACTCCCTCCCAATTAGAGGGATGAAGATATGGGCTGGAAAACCAGTTTCCAACCACAGAGGTATGGGAGCATTCACAGAGAAGAGCCAGCTCAATTCCCCATCTCGGTTTCCTGCTGCTCTACCTACCGGTGGCTGAGAAGGCTACGGAGGCAAAAGGCTCGGGCTCTGGAGAGCCCTTCATCAGCTCAGCTGGCTCTCTCCAGTCAATTAAAAAGCACTACCGCTTGGCTTGGAGGAAGAGCCATCAACAGAACCAAGTGCAAATTAATGCACGGAGGAAGGAGAGTTTTCTGCCACTCAGCAGCCTGACATGAAGCAACCTCAGCTGGGAAGAGCACGGGGCTGGGACCGGCTCTGCTTTTCTCTGACTGCATTACATTACATGAGACGGGGAGACTGCCGTCAGCTGGGCAGCGTTAGCAGGGGGCCAGAGAGAGGTCCAGACCCCCAGCCTTCCTGAGAAAATTGTCATGTGTGACCTTGCAAGAAGGAAGATTTTGAGTGACACTGGGGCACTGTATCAGTGGTAGAAGCCTGGGAAGCTCCATCAGCAAGTTTCAGCTCTCAGCTCTTTTCCTTCTTCACAAAATTAAAGGTGTAACACTTTCCTCTGAAGGCAGACAGAGTTTTCTGTCTTCCATCTTCAAAAAAATAATTCTAAATTAAAAAAAAAAAGGCATTTTTTTCTCCCGGAACCAATTTCCAAGCCCAACTGGCAATGTTCAAGGTTGTGTGAGACCGAAGATACTTTCAGACACTTCGGAGAAAGGCCAGCAAGCTAAATATCGCAAACAAGTATCCACCTAGGGTCACCAAGGCATCAGGGCTGTCATCTGGGTCTTTGGGCCAAGAACTGAGGTATGCCCTGGCTCCTCCATCCTGTGCAGGATGCACCCCTGCATCTGGTTCTTAGATGCCTTGTCCTCAGGCCTGGTAGCTGTAGCAAAGCAATACAAGCCCAAAAGCCCAAGAGGAAGATAAATACTCAGAGATGGCTCAAAACTATTGACTCACAAAAGCTAGAGAGCCTCCTTCTTCCTCCCGCTGCCTGCAGGTGAGTTTAGACGACACATCTAAATCAACCAAGAATAACCAGCACCACCCAAGTGCTGCACAACTCCGAATGCTCCCAGGTCTCTCTTGCCAGCCTGATTTGGGCTAAAGCAAAACCTCACTTGAAGTCTTTGAATTCCAGCTTTTGCCTAAAGTTTCAGATTCAGGATTAAGGAAGACTGTCCCTGGGACTTTCAGCTCAGAGGAGGAGCCTTAGGATAGCCAGCAGTGAGGTCTTCCAGGCCCTCAGGAGTGAGGTCTTCCAGGACCCCAGCAGTGGGGTCTTCCAGTCCCCTGGCAATGGCACTGATGGGGTCCCCACCTCAGGTTACAACGATCTCTGCACTGGAACATGGACAGCAGCTTCCTGTGAGCTTCCTAGGAGGCTTGAGGATGATGGTCCCCTGTGACATACCCTTGGTTTTATGAAGCTCAGAGCACCAAAGTGTAACCCAGGCAGATTGCACCAAGGTGATGGACAGAGCGTGGTTCCCTGGGCTCGAAGGGAACCTAGCAAGAGAGAAGGAGGTGGTCAAAGAGGACGTGAGCTGACACGCTCACATGCACACAGCACTAAGTGCATGAGTCTATCTCTAGCAAAGTAGGTCACATCAACAAGAGGCTGGCTGAGCGAAACGGGACGCTCTGGTGTTACATTAACATTAGCATTAACATTAACAACATTACGAGTCGCTTGCTCCTCCCCCAGGGTCCCCCTGGACCTAGCTGCTCCTTCCTCTCACTGGCAAAGCCCTGAAGAAGGAGAAAGGCCCTGGGAAGAGATGCAGAGTCCGACCCTTGTGATGTGCAGAGAGGAGGGAATTTCCTGGAGATGGAGCCTGCTGCCCGCGCGAGGGGACGGGGCTTCACTGCCTTCAGCCGTGGGAAGCACGGGGAGGAGGAGGCAGGTGCCAAAGTCCTAGAAGAGGGCTTCCAAATCCCAGGGTAGCGGGGCTGGGGGCATCCCCTCCCCTGGGCCAGGCAGGGGCTGGGGACCCCAGCTGGTGGGCAGGCACAGGCAGGGAGAGAGGAGGCTGATGGACCAACTCTGGACCACCAGCAGTGCTCAGCATCTACAGTGCCATCTTACAGGCACCAAATACAGACTTTAAACATCTATCTGTGGTTTGTGGCCATCACTTGGGCTCTCAGGCAGCTTGCCACAGCGCTGAAATCCCAGCCCAGGTGCCCAGGAGGAAGGAGCCTGTTTTCCTCCAGCCACCTTCCAGTGCAGGAGCTCTCCCTTCCTCTTCCTCTCTGCTTGTCGCTTCAGCCTTTCTCAGCTGTCAGCCAAGGAAGGGATTGGATCCAGATCCTACTTCTCTCAGCCCACCACAACCTGGAGTCACTGCCCTGGAGAAGGCTCCTGTGTAGATGGACCCTGAGACCTGCGACCGCCCGTGATGGTGGCAGGGAGAGAGGGTGCTTCTCTCCAGTCTGGAGCAAGTAAATAAATAAATAAATCAGTCATCCCCAGAGCTCCCCAAAGGTGCCATTAAGGAGCAGAGAGTTAGTGATTAGTGGCAACAGGAAAGGGGGAAAAAAATTATAAACAAAGAAGTCATCATCATGTCCATGGGGAGAGCACTTCTAAAAATCCTTTAACAGGGCTCATTAAATATACATGGCCTCAGTGGCTGGCTATACATCCTGATTAGCCCATGACTTCAGCTCCTGGAGTCCAGGGTGTTTCTGCTCCTCACCAAGGAAATAAAAGCAGGTCGTCCACGGCAGCGGGCAGCGTGGCCAGCCGGGGCCCTGCGCATTGGCACGGAGAGATCACAACCCCATGGAGCCCTGCAGACCTTCCTGCTGGTAAGTATGGCACGGTGGACGCGGGCACCAGCTGATGCCTTGCTGCAGGGAGCAAAACGGGTCCAACCTCTTCATTCTGGGTGAGAAACAGAACGAGAGAGAGGGAGGAGAAATCAGCAGGAACCAAAAAGGCCCCAAAGACTCGCTTTCAGGTGTTTCTTTCCACCTCTGACAGCCACAGTCTTGACGTGTGGCTCAAGGAAGGGGAACCTTTGCAAAACATCACCCTGTTTTATCCAGGTCTGCTGGTGGGACAGCGGGTGAGACGCTGCAGGATGCTGTGCAAGTCTTCGCTGCAGTCTCACTCACAAGGGCCAGGTGACCAGGTTAAAATTTGTGTGCACCCTCTACCCTCCATCCTCCCTGGCTCTTCTGCTGGAGAACATGCAGCTCACCCACACATTCAATCAGAGGAGCAGTCCAAGGCCTCTTTCTTTCTCCCCTTCCTTTAATGATATTAATATTTTATTACTTTTCATTGGAAGAAACATGCAAATGAATGTGTGTGGGAAGGCCCTGGAGTCTTCCAATGTTAACAAAACAAGTAAACAAGGATTGTCCTCCTTATGAACGATGTTAACACAATATACAAGTGTTGTTCTACAATCGATAACCTCATAGGAAACTCGGGTGGCTGGAGGCTCTGTTACTACATTAACTCAGATTGTCATTAAAAGGTTTCTGCTTTGCCGATCAGATTTTTTTTTCCCAAGCAATATGAGAATTTCTTTCAAACATTACAGTAGGATCAGAGAAACACAGGGCTGCACAGGACCTCACGGCTTGACTGGACCAATTCCTAGCATCTCAGGACCTGTCCTAGAACCCCCAAATGCTCCTAAGGGGGTAGGGACATTTTCAGCCCTAAGACTATAGTTCAGCATCAAGGCTATAGGGTCAAGAAGGCAAGTTGACTATAGCTTCACCGCCTTAGATAGTCTTAGTGTAGCAAGGAAACAAGCAACAGGAGGTCTTGAAACCATCATGGAAAATGTCCTAACGTCTCTTGTTGGGAAGGGAGATGAAACCAGGAGTCCCTGCATCTGTTCACATGGTCTTCTACTGCCCGAGCTAAAGGAGTTTACAGCTCTGTAAAGCTCTTACCCAGTTCGGCTGCTTGCACGAGACAGATGCTCAAATGGGAGATCTAGAAAGACACAAGATGCAGATCAAGATTTCATTATAAAGCATCCAACCCAAAACACCTGGGTGAGAAGGAGTGTGAGATTTATTGCTGTCAATTTTTAGCCACTGATCTCCAGATGGAGCCTAATTAAAAACAGAAGTCTCAGGCAATACAAACCTTCCCAATTCAGATAAGTCAAAGTCCTACAAACACCATATTTGCCGAAAGCCATGATAATTGCCGTGTTGTCTTTATGGGGACTGTGATGGTTCTGCATAAAAGTACAGAAAAATAGGAGCATGACATCAAAAAAGAGAGGAAAACAAGCACCTGCTTGCAGTAAAATCAAGATAAACATTACTGAAAGCAGATGTAGGTGCAAAGTAGCTTGTAAAACTGGGTCCTTCAAGAAAGTTTTCTGGGTTCGATTTCTTTGGCTGTTCAGGGTATAAGCAAAGGTCTGAGGTCCTGCTGCACTAACCAGTGTAACACAGCATTGTCAACTTTCTTCTGTTTTTCAAATTCCTTCTGGTTTCAGCCATCACTCACTGAATCTTCTGCGTGAAAGGTGGAAATATCGAATGGGAAATCCTGCTTACGTGGCTCTGTCTAAGAAGCAACAGCTGCACAGAGCAAACGGGACGCTAAGGTCCAGCACAGCAGTCGTTGGCTCCCCATGACCAAGCCAGTCTCTTCCCAGATCCGAGTCCCACGACTCGCTCAATCACTTCCATAAACATCTCCCTTTGAAACAGCAGCCTGTTTTTCTCACTACTCAGCCTGGCCTGGGCCAGTGGGTAGAGTAATTATGTTAATTCTGCCATCAAAATGATTAGCCATTCCATTTCAGCCAAGAAAATGCTGGAAATCGGCTCATGATTTATTCTGTGCTCTTATTTCATCTCATCCTTTTAACACGGCACTTGGGTCTCCCTGCAGCTCGCTGGCCAATTAGTCGAATCAAAGGAGGCACATAGAAATGCAGGCCTTAAATGCAGCCCAGGTCCACATGTTGGCAGGATCTGGATGGATCCATTCCCCGGGGGCTGGGGAAGTGACAGCTCCTTTTCCCTAGGGATCCTCCACCAGGCTGGACTTTCTCTCCTTCATGTTAACGAAACCACCTCCGTGGGGGACGGGCAGCTCTTAAGTTCATGAGTTTCTCTGTGAAGTGGAGAATCTCTGAGCTCGGTCCAAAGATGAAAGAGGCTGGTCTTTCACAACCTAAAATAGTGATAAAACTGCTCAAATAGGAGGCAACCAGTAGCGGCTGAGGCTGGAAGGGGCCAGGCTCCCTCACTTACCCCTGCTGCCAGCCGTGCTAGATGCCTCACCGTGACCAGAGCGTTTTTTCTCTAATCTGCTTTCGAGTGTCCCCCATGGGATCTCCAGCACTTCCCTGGGTAATCTTCCATGGCCTGACACATCTCTCTGTCAAGAGGTTTCCCTGGGCATTTCGTTTTAAATTAAAAGCCCCATTCTTCTTCATTGCGTTCCCTTTATGCCTTGACATGTCCTCTCCCTCCCTGCATACCGATTTTGCTGAGAAACAATTGACATATCATCCATTTGGAGCACCGCACACCTGGCCCTTTCACCCTGCCCGTCATCTTTCCCTGGTCTGCCTTGATTTTTATGCTGATGCATTAAAACTTTAGACACTTCCCATGTCTTGAAGCCTGAGAACTCCACAAAGTGTCCAGAGGGCACATGAAGAGGGTCTTCCTGGAGCTGAGCAGAGCCAAGCCATCCTCTACCTGCCATGCCCTTAGCAAACCCCTCCAAAGATGCCCACCACACGTCACAGCTCACACGTGTGTGATCCTCTGTTCATGACACATCTCCATCCTCACTCTTGGGACCCACGGCACTGTCCCCAAGCACGCGCTCTGCCCCTCCAGCGCAGCACCACGGGGCTGCTTGGGCTCATGCGTCTGCCTGCAAGGACACGCCGAGTCCCTTCCCTGCCTGCACAGCCAGGTTACGGCGTGGGACAGGTTCACCCTTCCAGGAGGAGCTGAGCTGCGACCACCATGGGGTGATTTGTCTCCTGCTGACCCGTCTCAGGCCAGCTCCTGCAAGCTGCTAAATGGAAGTGACTTCCAAGTTCTCCTGGGGCCACCTCCCCATTTATCTCAATGAGACTGGTGACATCCCGGACTGTGATGCATGAGGCATGCCACCTTCCTCCGCACCATGACATCTCTGGGTTTTCTGCTTTGCTGCCTCTCCACCACATTCTCCCACGAGACACCCATCACTGCTGGGGGTGACGGCTTTGGCACTCAGTCCAGCAGGCAGCAATACTTCCTAGGAGAAAACACATTATTTGCACTTTCCTTTAGAAAAAAAGAAAAAAAAATAATCCACAGACGTGTGTGAAGTGCCAATGGCTGCTTTTGAACTTTCTGGTTTGCTCCTCTCTGGGATGCCTGGATTAATTCCATAGCCACCGGTGCTTCCCAGCCCCCAAAATGGTCTGTGGGGAGGAGGAAGAGTTATCACGACTCCGGCTGTCCTGAGGCACGGAACGGCCCCACAAAAGGTAGCATGACTCCTCATGTGTCACTGCAGTGGCACTCAGGGCTCGGGGACAGCTGACCTCACACAGGAAATTTGGGACGGGCACAGGGCTGAGGCCAGATGTCCCAAGCCCCAGACCGGTGCTTTATCCATGAAACTAGGAGAAATACCATCCTGTGCCTCAGCAAAAGGCCCTGATGACATTCAGTGCCTCTTCCCCACCCTTGCACTGGGCAAATTCTCCAAACAACATCAAAAAAGAGAGTCAGGCTTTCCAGAAGACCCCTTGGGTGGCCGCACAACAGTCCTGGACTCTGAGAGAGGAGCAGAGTAAAGCTGTTTTCCTTAATATCGGCTTTTCTGTTAGAGAAGTCCCCACTCTCAGATTGGAGACCCACCAGTAAATCTGCAACAGCCTCTTGCTCTCGGTGGGTCACCCAGCCTGAGCCACAAAAGGAGCACTCCACGAGCCTGAAACGAGATCACACACCGTTCAGAGGAATCGGGAGCAGATTTAATTCAAGCCTTTCCCCACTGTCAAAGCAAGCAGAGTCCTTGCAGCAAGCTGCAACCATGCAGATTCAAACGACTTCTAAATTACTCTTGCAAACCCTTTCAGCGGGAAGGTTTCCTCTGAATAGCGTGAGCGATGGGAATTTGGGGGCTGATCTGAACGGCAGCGCCTTTCCCAAATTAAAATACTACAGGAAGGAGGAAAGGTGGAGAGAGCAGCATCCCTCCATGCCGCAGCCCTGAACTCCTCCGCCCGGCTGCTCCGGAGCCAAGGGCTATAAATTACCAGGAAGTGACTTTTCTCGTAAATGGTTTTAATTTTTGTTTTTATGTTCGGAGGGGGAACTGCGTGATCTATAGCACAACAGATTGCTGGTGGTTCTCCCACAGAGCTCTCGGGCTTCTCTCAGCCTTTTGTTTTTTTCTGCTTTCCCATTAACAGGCAGCCCTAAAGCAAAGCTGAGGAGGCTCATTGTCGGTCAAGATCATTCCCAGGCCCGAGCCAGAGACGGACAGAGGCAGTTGATGCCCAATAATTGCCTCTTCCACGTCATCATTTCTCGCTGGCAGGAGGAAGGAGGTAGTGAAGTCTTAAAGGGAGATGCTGCTGTGCCTGCTGGGGCACCCCGGGTTTATCGGGGCTGCTGTGCTCCAACACCTCCTCCTTGCAGAGGTGCTTTGTGCTCAGGCGTGCATTGACAGCATCCCTGCAGAGGTGGATTTCGAGCAGAGGCGGTTGTATTGCACCCTTCTGAGACAAGGAAAGTGTGGTCAGTCTCTGGGAGAGGAAGGACAGAAAGCCATAAGGCTGCAGGTGGGGAGGGTTTTTTGGGCTATGGGAGCAAGGGTCCTTCCAGCATGGTATTTACTGCGTTCCCAGCCGCAGTGCCATGGTTTCTGCACCCTTGTGGGACAGTGACAATGAAAATCATCCCAAATCATCTGGTACAGACGGAGCCACCGATTCACGCTGTCTGTGCAGGATGCGGAACCGGGCAGGCAGGGGACATAGGTCAGAGACGTACTAGCTGGTGGGTCACAAGCCCGCGGGGATCCAAGTGCAATCTAACAGCATGGATCTAGTTTGAGTTAGCCAAGGTAAGGCTGGATTTGATCAGATTGGCAGCCTGAGAGCAGCACTGGTTTGAGGATCTCTCCTCCGTGGTGCCTTTCAGTGCAAACACACCCCTTACTAGCAAGCCACCAGCTTTTTGGCTCTCATAAACTTCTTGGGCTCCAGTGAGATGAAGGCTGAGGTCATTAAACACAAAACACCATTACCAGCCCAAACATCACAGGCACTGCCAAAACCACGCCATGAAATCAGAGGAGCCTGAAACACAGCTGCTAGAGAGCAGCAGAGGTGTGATCTCCTGCAGACCAGCACACGTATGGTCTCCAACATTGCCAAACCCCAGCCACAAATTAACAGTCCAGGACATGGCAAAGATGTGATCAAAGGAGGCAACAACACTCACGGCTGCATCCAAGGGCTTTAGCTTGTTCAAATGGGAGCCAGTTCTCAGGGAGTATAGAAATCAGCTTCGAGCCTTTGCTCTGGATGTTCATTGTGCACTTCCATGCATCCCTACCACGAACAGCATCGTACACCATGACAGGCTTGCTAGTCTGGCCAGGGCTAACCATGCCACCAGCCCCCAGCCAATGTCCCTTCCAGTGCCTCCACCACGCCTGCAAACTGAGCTGCCTCTGCCGCCTGCACACCACTGTCCCGCTCATCGCTCCGAGCAGCCCAAGGTCCCAGCGCTGAGCAGAGCAGTAACGGGTGGCCCTTTCCCAGCCCTTTCTCCATTAATGCCGTGGAGGTGGCATGCATAGAAAAGCAGAGAGGCTGCAAAAAGCTTCACGGTATCTGGGATGCCGCTTCCTGGCCTCCCCTGAAGCTCAGCCGCCCCCAAAGTCAGCCCTGCTGAACAAGACCAGCCCTTTGGGAGAAACACCCCGGGGGGGATACAGGTTTCTGTATCCATGAGAGTTTCTGTGCCTATCAAAGGTTTCTGTACCCATGAAAGAGCCCACCTCATCCCTTGCCAGAAATCAGTCATCTCATTTCTGACAGCACCACATTGAGCTTCGGCCCCTTGGAGTTGGACGACGGAGGCTGGTTCCTCCTGTTCCACTGCCCCAGCTCATTACTATTACCATTACCACTGCCATTACCATTATTACCATTTTCATTGCCAGTGGCAATGCATTTCCTCCTAATCCTGACCTTTTGCAATGTCTGCACCCAGCCTCCACCTCTTTAATTCCTCTGCTCTTTCTCCCCTCATGCCTTACTGTCATCGGGCACCCAAGTCTCCCGTCAGCACCCCAGCTAGCACAGGGCATGCCTTGGCTGTTACCCTCACTCATGGGCTCTGGCCACATGCCACTTTGTCTCAACACAAGCCCAAACTGCTCCCAAAAACACCAGTTGCCCCAATTGTTCATCGATGCCTCCCTCCCTCCTTCTCCCGAGGCTATTGGCATTTGCAAGGCCATCAAGAAAGTCGGAGGGATGAAGCGGATGGTGTACAAGGAGATGCTGAGGAAACAGGGTTTCTGACCCTGGAGAAGAGAAGTCCAGAGGGGGAATCTGACTGCTGCCTTCAGCTACCTAATGGGGCATCACAGATAGGATGGAGCCAGACTCCCAAAGGTGCACTGCAAAGGGTCAGTGGCCAAAAGCTGCTAGAAGAAAACTCCGGTTGAATAAGGCAAAGCAAGAGGGTGCCCCTCAGGCTTGCAGAGGTCCTGTCCAGTGGTTTCTACGATACGGTGAGACGGATCAGGAACCGCATCTAGTTAACATTGGCCCAACAAAAATACCGTTTGCTGCTGGCTCATGCCCCTTCACCAGCTCATTGCCTGAGCAATGGGACACAGAGCTCTCTGATGGATTTGGCGAGGGAGAGGCCGAGCTAGGAGCAGCCAATTCCCATTCTCATTCCCCACAGTTTTGCTGCATTTGCAGATTGTGTCACAAGATGGAGCAATTGCCCTATTTGTCATTCCTGGCTGGAAAGCACCGGGCTATCCTCGGCCCCTGTCTTTGGGGAGCAGTGGGAATTTTTTGCAGCCTGGATGAGTGGGTTTTTCTTTGCTCAGGTCCCAAGAGGATACCCGAGTCTGGACAAACCTGCTCCTCAAAGTCACCCTGCAGGACCACATTCCCTGCACAAGCAACCGGCACAGTGTGCCCAGAAAAAGGCCCATTTGGATCATCCACGCCGGCTGCCTTCCTGCACCCACATCCCACCTCTGCCCCATGGTCTGTCCCACCACGGGGCTCTCTGCATCTAGGAGGTGGGTGCTGCCTCAAAGCAGCACCCAGAAATGTCTCTATCCCCAGATTTCAGGTCTCTTCAAAGCGACTGGGGATGAACATGCCTTTGACAGCACAGCATGGGTTCAGATCTTCATGCCCAAGTGTCCTCAAGCTTCAGTGGGCAGCTGAGATCCCATCTGGGATGCAGAACTTCCCTTGGGAACCACCCAGGTCACAGCCTGGTATTTGGGATGTGGCTGCACCTCATAACTCTCTGGGAGCATCGGGGACAGAAGAGCAGCTGCCCCATAGCTCAGGGCATGGCAGGACTGTTTGATGGACTGCCTGCAAGCACCATGGCAGGGAGGAGACAGCCAGCCCAGGAATGGTTGAGAGGGAGAAATTAGCCAGGGAGGGATGTGGGAGGTTGACATTTGGAGGTGGAGGAGCGATGAAGGAGGTGAGCAATGAGGTGGTCTCTTTGAGAGATTATGCATCAACTGAGGATGCCTCAAGAGGTACCTCTCTTGAGGAGGAGGTATCTGGGGAAAGAAATAAAATGGGGCAAGATGCCCCTTTTTCAGCCGACATGGCACATCTGGAGAGGTGGAGCAGTGAGATCGCAGAGTGTGCCCGGGAGGCATTGCCCTGTTGATCTGGCCATGAAGAAGAGGCCCGGTGTGGCTGTTCCTAGGGACTTCCTGTGACTTGTGCCAGCCAGGAGCCTCCCAAGCAAACCTCTTTCATTAGAAAATGATGGTTCACTTGAACTGGAGCTGTTCCACTCCTTGTGATCACTCCTCATTAAAAACATGTTTGGAAGTAGTTGAAACGTCCCGTTTTTCCACAGACACATTTTTGTTAGGACAGCTTTTCCCTCCTGAAACTCACGCTGAAGTTGATTGGCACAACAAAATGGCATCTTTGGAGCAAGCAGCTCCAAAATAGCCATTGGGCCTCTCGCTTCCTGAAAGCTTTCATCAGGATGGGAAAACTGCGAGAGCTCGGGGAGAAATCCTTTCTCAGCAACTTCAGCCATCAGAGACCAGGCCAGCTACTTTCCTTATTCCCCATCCAAGCCAGCAGCACAAGGCATGGCTGCACGGACCCTTTGCCCCACACACCAAATATTTCATGGAAGTTCAGGGCCACCCAGCACAAAGCAAACAGCGCAAAGCCACAGCTGTATAAATATCTGGGGCCGCTGGCCATAACCCTTCCTCCGGGATCCCTGGGACCTCTCAGCGTGTGTGCAGCAACCGAGGGAGAAATGCTTGAGCCTCACACCCATCCCCAGAGGGCTCCAGAGAGGGAACAGCTCCAGCTTCTCTCCCATGGAGTTGCAGCTGGGGTGCAGCAAAGGTCTTGGTTTTTCAAGCAATCCTTGTGTTCATCCCTCCACACATCTCTGAGCCATCGACCTGCTGCCAACAGCTCTAGCCTTTCCACAAGGAGCGATAATTGAGGTCTCACCACCACGGGGTAGATGGGTGGAGAAGGTGCCAGGTGATCTCATGAGCAGCGTAGATGCCAGGGATGTGCAGGGGGAGTCCTGTGAGGCTGGAGAGATGGGAAGGAGGCTCTGGGCTGGATCCATGTGAGACAGCAAGGTGCTGGCCCCACAGGGCTCATGGGCTCTGGAAGAGAGAGAGCCTGTGATGACTTCGCTTGAGCCCACCAACACTTGTGGGTCAAACCCCTCAGTCCCAGCCCGCTGAGACCTGTGCCACTGGCTGACAGGGCTTGGACAGAGCCGGGGGGGGCAAAATGTGCATATTACTTCTCAAGATCTGCTTGTCCCATAGCATCTGCATAGGATTGACTAGATCCAGAGCAGCAATGGGTTTCTCCAGCAGAGACCAGACAACCGTCGCAAGCAGCAGCAGGGCAGCACACCGTCTCTCATCCTCTTCCTCCATGCGAGCTGCTGCTTGGGATCAGAGAAGAACTGAATTTTCCCACGCTGCCCTCACCTGTCGGGCAGCAAACAAGGCCGAATTTCCCCCGTGCAAAGCACAGCGCCAACAAACCCCATTAACAACCCACACAAAAAGTCCAAGAGTCCCATCTCCCTGCCTGGTCCTTTCCCCGTCCCCGCCAGCTGCCCCGGGCTGGCCCGGCTGCTCATTCCAGGCATGTTTCTCATGGCCGTCGGAGGAATGCAAAGCCCTGGGGTGTTCATGGAGACCAGCACCAGATCTCTTCCGAAAAGGGACAGCGGGGTGATGTCAGCGGAAACATATTTTTAACCCGCATTCGAATGAAAAGGAAACGACCCAGAGGAAACGCATTAAAAAAATAATTAAAAAGAGCCTCCTGACAATGAAGAGTCCAGCTTTGCTTTCAAGTTTTACTTTTCCCAGGACACTGACTCCCTCCTGCCCTCGGCCAAGAGGGAAAAGAGCGAGCGAGGGAGCGAGAAGCCTCCCCGCACACCCCACAAACAGGAAGCATCGGCTATATAAAGATCAGGGCTGCGTCAGGAGGCAGAGGGGCAGGACATGGGACGTGCCAGGGCCCTGTGACATCCACCTGGACCACCAGCTCGCCTGAAGACGGGCACGTTGGCTGGGCCAGCCTGCGCAGAGCAAGGCGGCTCTGACGCCGACCGACCTTCTTTCCTATGACCGTGCAGCCAGTGTAAGCCAGACAGCAGACGGATGCATGCTTCCATCTTCATCCACAGAAAGATAAACCCCAGGGAAATGAAATGAAGGGGCTGCTTCTGCAAGGAAGAGCCTTCGAACATTTTCTTTTCCACAACGCAGCGGACAGAGCCTGCTGGGTCGGGCAGCAGGCAGGGTTGCAGATCCAAGCCATAGCTTGGCAGACAAAAATCCCTGCAGCAAAACCTTGGGGTGGGAGGTAGGGGTTTTCTAAAGCCTCAGGACCCCCATTGCCATTGAGGTCCCATCACCCCAACAGGATCTGGATGATCATCCCAGCAGGACCCGAATTTGACTCCTAGGGAAAGCCATTAACTTCAGATCCACTGGCCCCAGCCAAGGGTGTCATTTTGACGGGGAGGAAGCAATGGGAGAAATTCCTCCCACTCTGTGTCCTGGAATACGGAGTGGCCTGGTGGCTTGGGCTCGCCGGCGGCAGCAGAGGGGCTCCAGCAGCTGGCAGGAGGGGAGGGATGGGGCCAAGGGGGTGCAGGCAGAAGCAGCAGCCCTCACAGGCTGGAGGGCCTCTGTCACGAAGCTTTGCAGTTTCCCATCTTCCAGGGAGCCTCAGGGGACACCTAAAACCACCTTGTGTCCTGGGAAATATTGTCCAGGTCAAATTGCTGTCCACCCTGCAGAGATAGCCCATAAAAGTCTAAAACAACCCAACCCCTTGTTTGTCTGCGTCCCTCCCCAGAAATGCTCTGGGCACCTTCCACTCCTCACCAGCCAGCTGCAATGCTGAACATGCATAAATAGCAGTGCAGCGAGTTTCAAGAGAATAAAACCATCCAGCAGTCAGAGACCACTTCTCCTCTTCCCCAGCCTGCTTGGCAGAGCCAGCGGGTCTCAGCCTGTCCAGGACACAAACCCTCCCCACCCCAGAGCCGGGCTGTCACCAGGGAATTAATGCTCTGAGCCTCTCCACTGGCCTGACAGCTGATCGATGCAAAGAGGAAGGAGGTTCATCAGCCCCAGACGTGCCCCCTCGCCTTCCCCTCCCCTGAACCCATCCGTTCCCATCCAGCCGGCTGGGGAAGAGCCATTTGTTGAAACCTCTGCCAGAGAGGCTCATTAACACCATTAAATACCCCATTTCCTGGAAGGCATGAAGTTCCTGGGGACAGAGAGGGAGAGGGGGAAGGAGAGAGGGAGGGATGGAGGGAAGGGAGAGGTGATACCCCCACGCAGGGCATGCCTGGCCCCACATGGCACTGTGTGCTGTGAGCTAGCGCAGAGAGCGAATCCCAAAAAAAACCTTATCACCCCGTTAGATTGCAAGTGGATCTGCTTCCTGGACCCGCTCCCCATCCCTCTGCAGATACCCAAACAGATCGCACAGGCACCCAAAGGCAGGGCTGAGACCCAGCAGCTGAGGTCCCACGGGGCACAGAGGGCTCCGGGGTGTTTCCAGGGGTGGATCCCCTCTCCCAACCTGAAGATCCCCCCGTGCTGTGCCCAGCTGGGATCTGTAAGGGGCTGAGCCCTGGGCAGCTCCGGTGGGCATGACCACGCAACCCCGCACAGCCCGCTCTGTACGTGGAGGCTGCACGCGGATGGGGCCAGCATCTCCAAAGCCCGGGGACCACTCCATCCCTGGGTGAGAAGGTAACACTTGCCCTCAAAGGCTGGAGCAGCACAGCTCGGCAGCTCCAAGCCCCAGCACGCTGCGGGTCAGCTTGTCCAGGGGACGCTGACTGCCTCTTCTTTATTTCATTTTATTTCCAGGGCTGAACTCCAGCCCAGAAGCTCTTCCCCAGACCTGCACAGGGGAGTTGTTATTTTTAGACACCGCAGGCGGGAGGCAGGGGCCAAGAAGAGCTTGGACCCGGCTGCAGGAAAGCGGAGCTTAGCAAGGCAGGAAGGAGCCAGAGGGTGGATACGAGGAGCACTCCCTGCCTGCAGCCACCGCGGCTCCTTCCTCTGTCGCACACCACTGGCTTCCCAGAAACGGCCGCCCAAGGGAAGACACTCACTTGCCCACCTGTGCACGCAAGGACCGTGGAGGGGCCCTGCACGAAGCCAGGGGCAGGACGGGAGAGGGCAGAGGTGGTGGTGGGAGGAGAGGAGCTTCCAAGAGCATCCCGTGAGACCCCAGCCTGGGGGATGTCCCCCGTGGAGGCCACACCAGTCGCTGGCTTTTGTCCCCATCCACTGCTGGTGGGAGCAGTGGGAGGACGGGGCTGCGGAGGGAGGCGGATTGGCTTGGCGAGGGGCTGCGATGCTGCAGCACGCGGGGAAGGGCGCTGCAAGGAGAGAACTAGGGGAGCCCGAGAGCTGCACCGCTACAACTGAACAAGCAGGCATGAGTTAGATACCCATAAATATGCCTAAGTAGGGTACATCAGCAGGCTGGAAAGGGTTTGGACGCAGATGCAGAGCGCAGAAGATGGTCCCACCCCGGTGCTGGAGGGAGCCCTGAGGTTCCCACCCTCCCCGTGTGCCTCCAGCCCTGAAACTGCTGCCCCAGCAGCACCCCGGTGCCTCTGGGGTGCCTGGCAAGGGCTGCTGACCCAAGCTGCAGGTCCTCTGTGGGCTCACGGGACAGGATTGAGAGCTTTCTGCTCTGCTGGTGCCTTGGTGGCATCAGTATGGTGCTGGAGGACAGCTTCTTCACCCGGGAAACACGATAGACGAGGACTAAAAAGAAAAAGAACAGCTTGAAGCTGCAGTTCCCAGGCTTTAAGGCAAACCCTCAAATCAAGGGACTGTCTGATCTCAGCGTGTCGCCTGCATCCCCATTTGCCTTACGCCAGTGGGATGATGTCCCCCACTCAGAGCGGCAGCAAAAAGAGACATGGCAGAGCCCCAGCCTCCTTGCTTGCAAAAATATGGGCAGCACATTCCCTCATCAGTCAGTCTCTATGCACATAAAGCAGATGTGATAATCAGGAGCAAAGCTGCTGGGGTGTATTTCCTAAAGCGTTCTGCACCCACCTGCCCAGCAATACGTGTCCCATAGGCTTTGTGTGTATTTGAGCAGGGTTTCTTCTTTCTTGCCTCATATTTTTGGGAAAGCCTATTTGCCTCAGTGGTCTGTCTGCCTCCAAAATTTTGTGCCTGCCCTTGCTGGGTGCCTGACATTTCTGGGACTTTAAGGTAGATTTACTTCTGTTTTAGCCAAGAAGACCTGGTAGACCAATCTTTATCTGCAGATCAGATTTTTCCCTGAAATAGCTTTCCAGCCCCCATGCTTTACCTAAGCAAATGCAAAGTCTTGCCATAGGGAAATTGTTCCCAGGCTTGCACCAGTGAGTTCCCCGGGTCTGAAGGGCCCAGGAAAGCGCCGACTTATTTGTGGGCAAAGAGGGAAAAGGGAAAACAGCAGGGCCAGAAGTTTGCTTTGCTGTCCCTCCGCACAGCTCCCCGAGAGGGTCCCTCTCTCCTGGCCTGCAAACTGCCCGCAGGTATTCCCACAGTCCCCCCCCAGCTTTGATGGACAACTTCCTTCACGCTGAATGACACTTGGGGACCCACCAGGCTGTGTGAGGGGTTTTGAGGACGGCTGACCCGGTCTCCACCCTGCAACAGTGACAAGAATGAGCCCTTGCCCCCTTCTTAATCCACCTTCGCCCCATCGCTGAGAGGAGCCCGTGAACCCTGTCCCCTGACCTGCAAAATGCGAAAGGGAGGAGGTAGCGAGGGGGGGGCAAGCCAGGACTCGCCGAGGCTGGCCGGCACTGGGCAACCCCAGGGCTTCGGGCCACCCCCAGCACTCGCCGCCCCGCATTGTGCACAGCGAGCGGGGAGGAAGGGGCGCAGGGGACGACCCCATCCCGCCGGCACTGTGAAAGCCGCCTTTGTTGTGGGGCTGTCACCCGGGGCCGAGGCATCCTGGCCTCTGGTTTCCAGGACGACGAGGAGGAGGAGGAGGGTGGGCTGATGGGGAGGAAGGTGAGAGACGCAGCAGGAAGGTTTGGACAGCGCAGGCAAAATGAGTCCAAAAAGTTATCCATGGTATCCTCTTGCTGGAAGGTGAGATGCCGAAGCTGAGCCCTGCATTGCAGCCAAGCCCGGGCTGGGTGCAGGGTGAGCGAGGGGGTCAGGATTGGGCCCATGGGTCTGACTCGGCCGTATCCGACATCGAGCACAGTGGGGTCCCTTCTGCTCGCACCCCTTGGTCTCAAATCAAAACTTCCCCAGCTCCCTCCCGCTTGCAGAGGCCGTCACCATTTGAGCTTGCAATGGGACTGCTCAGTCCCAATGGCTACTTGCCCGCTCTGAGTGCTAGCTTATGCCAACTCCAACCTCCCCCACCCATCCCACCCAGCAGACAGAGCTCAGGTATATTTTTAGCCCAATATTTATAGTTTGTCCCTTTGCAGCTTTCCAGTTCCATCAGCTTTCAGGGGAGTTCAAAGGTGTTTTCCTGCCTCCTACAAGCTGGAGGCTATTTATAGCTGTCAGATGTTGGCAGCCCAGCTTTCATGGACGACTGTATGGTGAGGATGTGTGCATGGAAATGGCTCATTGCTTGTGAGTAGCTCCAGGGCCAGCCACGAGCCTGAGGCGTGACGGGGTGTTGCTTACAGTCCTCCAGACAAGAGGGAGTCAGAAAGGGTGGGTGGTGAAGAGCAAAGAGACGCTCCTTCAGGCTGGATATGAGAACAAAGAAAAATATCAAATTTGCCAGGGAGATCTCCTAACACTTGGGATGCTCCTTGGGGGAAACGATGCTAATCCTGCCCCATGGGCTATTTCAAGCGAGGGTGGCCTAGTTGCCGTAGCTGTTCTCGCTGGGTCTAGCTCTGGGGATGCTCTTATTCTTCCTTAGGTGCTCCGGAGAGGACAAATATCATATCGGCACAGCATCGTTGCTGATCTCAAAGCCCTGCCTGTTCTGACCTGGATGCTTCCACAACGTGCGGTGCCACAAGCCCCTCAGATGCCCGTATCCAGCTCCCAGGCTGCAAAAAGGCTTCCCCTGGCTGGGACTTGGGGAAATAGTATCCGGTGCTGCATCACTAAGAGCCAAAAGGGTCATTTTTTACATAGCCACTGGCATGCGGCTGGGCTGATCTTTCCCAAAGATGCCAGCAGATGGTGGGCAGATGAACTACCGACCGCAGGCAAGCTCTGACCCACCATCACGGTGGAGGGAGAGAGCGTGGTCTCCTGCGCTCGGCCACCTGGCAGTGAAGTCTGGCCAGGCTGTAGGGAGAAACCAAAGGGGACTTCAGACTAGAGCTTTGTCTTTCCATGGCGACCGTCATGTCCAGGGACACTGAAAAAGACTCAGCATTTGGGTATTTGGGGATTACGTTGCTTCGTGGAAAAGGAGAGGTGAATCGGGACTCTTGCTTGCATTTCTGGTGTGTTGGTTTTCTTTTTCTCTGTAGAAGATGCACTGGGAGAATACAGCAGGGTAAAGCAGGCATTTCAAAGTTTGAGAGACCAGGGGTCTTGCATCCCTATAAAACCCCATACCCACTTACAAAGCTGCCAGGACTGACCAAGCATCGGTGATCTCCAAATGCCACGAGGGCTTCACAAGCATGGGCTTTGTGGAGCTGTGCAGCCAGCCATGAGGATGAGCACCGGCCCATCCCAGACCTGACTTAACGCTGTGGCGTTTTCCACTCCTACTAAAAACAAGTTCTCTGCCCGCAACCTGGCTCCGCTGCCGAAGGGACTGCTATCTTCTGCTTCTCTTCCAAGTGTTTCCCTGCTCCGATCGAGGGCAGGAAGAGCAGAAGAATACCACATCCATCTGCGAGCACACAGGAACTCGCAGAGAGCTGGAAAAGAACTATCCGAGCTGGCCAGGGTCCAGGGCAGCAGGGACACACACCCCTCTGCTCAGGAAAAGAGCCAGAGAGACTTTCATCGCCACGGCTGCCTCGGATCTCCATTTTACATCCCATCTGAACAAAAACACTTCACCTTCCTTTTTTTGCACTCGCACACACCTCTCTCTTCAGCATCAGCTGCCGGCATATGGGAGTGTGGTGGGCTATTTAAGGAAAACGCCCAATAACATTACAATTACTTACCATAAAAGCCTCGTGTTTCCAATAACAGCCTAATGTTCCAGGCACCTGTCCAACAAACTCAGTTTTCTTACCTGCCCACTGCAGGATTCGTATCCATCACACTTCCCAACAGCCATCTAGATGTGCCATTGCAAAACTGCAAGGCTCTGGAAGACCTCAAAATAGCTGCCGCCTCTGTCTGCAGCGGGGACAGCGGTAGCAGGACCTTCCATCCCTACTGGCACTCACCTGCTGGGATCTGCAGCCGGTTGCAAGCAACAACTGGTGTGCGAGAGGCAACACCAAAACCAGCAATTCACCTGCAGCCAAAGCAGTCTGTCTCTGGCTGGCAGCATCTCCCCAGCTTTGACTACCACCGCAGCTCCAGCGTGGTCCCCGGCTGGCCACAACTTCTCCTGCCGATGGCCGATGACAACGAAGGGGCCCGATGACACCAGATGCCACTCTCACCTCCTAACACGGTCACCCTGATGCTGGAATGAGGCGGAAATGGACAAATGGAACAAACACAAAAGGGCTCATAAATGTTTTTCTTGGTCAGATCCCATGAGCCCAATGAGCAATATCCGCAATGGCTTTTACAGACCAGGCTGGGCAGTGTGATTTTGTTCAAGTGTTCCCAGGGAACAAAAAAACATCACGAACATGTGTCTTGCTGAAAACAGTCTCTCCGATATGAAACCATGATTGTTCACCAGCAAAGTTACTTGGGGGCTTGGGAAACAGTTCACGAGCAGAGGAGATGGTGTAACAGGATGTGGGCATCTAATCTCCCCGTACCAGTAGACAGTCATAAGCACTGGCACTTACCCAGCAGTCAGCAACAATTTGTTTGCACACAGGGTTTGCTGGAAAATTGCATCCAGCCGTCCAGTTAATAAAAATCATCCTCACACAGCTCACCGGCAGTGTTTGCTGAATGAGAGATGGATGCTAAATTATTCACTCTGCACCATCGGAGTCTCAGCGGTGGAAGAGAGGGGAGGAAGATTTCACTGCTGCTAGTCATGTTATGCTGTCAATTATGGAGCACTTCATTCTCAGGGCTGCAAGGCTACCATCTGGTACTAAATTCACCAAGAAAAATGGAAAAAAAAAGAAGGCAGCATTTTTAAGCATTGACTGCTCATCGTACAGCAGTTCTAGAACACATTTTCTAACATTCATGAGAAGTACAAATCCAGGGGGAAGTGCAGAGCGGAAGGGATAATATGCCATTTAGAGTATTCCACCTACACAGATGTAGAAGAAACATGTGAGGGCACCAAATCCCATTTTGCCTATCTTGTCTGGTACACCTGAGAGGTCAGTGGAGAGGGCAGAGTAGCATAACCTTCTAGATGTGTCACCGGGCTTCACAGCCAGGCACTTTCCCGTTCCTCCAAGTATTCAGCTGTCCTCTTTGGCTGCTGAGCTACCTCTCGGCCCACTCAAATTTTGAAGGGTTTTAACCCTGACAGCCAGGGAAATGAAAACATTTGTAAGGTGATCAGCATTATGGGAGGTCCTTGCTCTCAGCACACAACTAGAAATGCTCAGAGAGGAAATTCTGAGAAATTGCTGTTGGACATTCACGGCCAGGTGCTTCGGTGTCCATGGTGGAAGTGTCTTGGTGGAACCGTGTGGTGACAAGACTCTGGATGGATAATCTGTGTTTGCAAGCACACCCAGCCCTGCTGCATACCACACCGAGCAATTCATTTTATCAGGAACCAAACAGAGGAGACACATTAAATAGCAGAGCAGAGCGTGTCCCCGCAGGCAGAGCTGGGGAAAGAAGATAGAGCACCTTGGCTGGATATGAAAGGCTCCGGGAGAACAAAAGAAGAGAAGGAGGCAACAAAAATCAGACGGGAAAACAAGCTCGCTAATTTGTTGAAAGAGCCCCAGACTCTCAGCACTGAACACTAGAGATTTGGGGGGCTTTAGTAAAGATGGAGATGAGGGCACCATGTGATTCATTAGTCTCTTACGTGGCCCAGACAGGAGAGAGGGACAAAGATGCAGTACCGCCGTGTGGCTTCCCACAGAGCATCGCAGTGCTGGGAAGAACTGAAACAACCACAGGATGCCTGGGGTAAGTCCATTAACTGCCAGGCTTCTTCCTTTTCATGCCTTTTTCCTCCAGGCCATGTACCTTTCACCCTCAGTACGACTCTGGAGATCATAGAGGCTGGCATTGCATGCGGAGATGATGAGGAAGCTGGAAAATCAGGTTTAAGATCTTCAACCTGCTGTGGCTTGGACTTAAAGCACCCACAATACACTCAGGAAGACAAAACTTGAGCTGTCTGCTGCCTTCCCAGCCCTGCCTGCTCCCAGCCCACTCAGACTGCGTGAAGCTTGGGTCCCCATGATGAACGTGCTCTGAGTATGTCCCTCCCCAGAGCTCCCAGCATGGGGCTGAGGGCTCCAGTGAAGGCTATGGTGAGTCTGGTCTGGTAGACAAGTGTAGACTCGTAGCAGGCAGCACAGATGTGCCTGGTAAGGTCCTGTGATAGCTGCAGAAAGTCCTACACCCTCACCCATCCTTTCTTTCTTTGGTCCTTTACTGAGTCATTGCTTCGGAGAGGAGATTCTTCCTTCCTGCTGATGGGCCACACAGCTGCATATTGGTGAGATCCCTCGCATGAGGTCTGTACCGCTAGTAGAGCTGCCCAAAGAGAAGGCAGATCCGACAAAATCCCCCTGCTCCTGTAAAGGTCTGAAACACACCTGGAAAGAGGCACCAGTGAACTCTAAACCAGCCTCCACCCAGCACAGAAATGCTCCACACATTCCCTTGTCCTTTGCTGGATTTCTGACAGTCTCCCATTCCTCTGAGACCAAACAGCTAGTCTCTATCAGTGACTCCTTCAGCATGTGTCTGGAGCTGAGGACCCATGTCCTTACAAACACTACAAAGAGTCAGCAGAGGCAAGGGCATGGAAACCAAGAAATACTATGATGGAAAAGGAAAGTGACAGGGACACACACCCTCTCCTTCTCTCAGGAGTCTGTCCCTCTTTGGGGACCTGAAGGAAGAGCCAGGCTGGAGTTTTCTGCTTCAAAGGTAGCTCAGGAGTGGACATTTGCAGTGCAATGTAAGCGGAGGAGAAAAGCAACCAGCTGATTCTGGAAGACACCCTCAATGTGGTACCAAAGCCACAGCCTTCACTAGGACGTAACCCAGACACAGCGTCCCATGAGCTTTCTAGCTGAAGCTGTTGATTTACTTGCCACGAGGGTCACTTTTGCACCACATTTCGTGCCTGGTGCCCCCTAACACAAGAAGGGCCCACTGACGGAAGGGGGCAGAACCCGGTTCTCTCTCCTCACCACCTCCTTACATGCCCCTTGCCATATAGTCTGCCCGTTGGTTTGACCCTTTGGACACAGCAGCTCATAGTAGAGGAAAAATCTCTGATATAAGCTTGAATTTCCAGTCCTCTTTGGACTCTTCCACCTCTCCCATCTCTTCCTGCTCTGGAGCATGGACTGCTGAAGCTGCTGCTTTCTTCTCTTCCCATTCACCTTTCCCGTTAAGAAGGGATGCTCCTGCACAGCCAGAGGTGCTGGATGCTCTGTTTACTTTCTAGCTCGCTCTCTCTCCCTTTCTTTCTGAAGTTGGTCTTTCTGTCCTTGAGGAGCTGAGGGACATTCAAAAGGCAGGCAAAACCCCACAAAATACCAGGTGGTAAAGTCCGTAGACGCACTCTCCAGGTAAGGCACTCTTGCACTCATCCCTAGGTGCAAACAAGGCCATTTTCCCCGTTACTTATTCCCTAGCATCAGACTCATCCAGCCCATTTCTTTCCCTCCAAAACACGGTGGGCTTTTAGCCAAAGCACTGGGGGGGGCTTGATTTTTAATGCTTACTTATTTATTTTTGACATTGCACAGGCCATTCCAGCACCCGCTTTATCTCCAGTGATCTTTGACCCCCGTGTGTCAGGAGTTCAATCTGGTACGTTCCACTCTTTGCCCCCACTTAATTCTTTTTTAGCTGCTCGGCCTTTGAAACCTGGTGCCATATGCCAGCCCAAAAGAGTCCTGATCAATACCGGGGGACCACATCTCTGTGACCTTGCAACCTGCACCATAAAGGGCAGAGGGCAGAGCAGAGTGTTGGCCATGTTTTCATTACGAGATTTCAGCTGCATTTGTCGGAGGGGGAGGGAGAGCCTTTCTTTCTTGCTTTCTTTCTTGCTTTCTTTTCATGAAATTTAGTCCAGCTGGGACACCAGAGCTCCTGGTTGCCTGTTGACTCCTCTGCTTCATTTAATGAAAGTGAGCAAGAGAACTGCTAAAAATCGGGATGCCTGAAAAGGTAAAAGAGAAAGATCAGCAGCACATCTCGGTATAAGAAAGGAATTGTTCATGCCTGTCCCTTTCAGACAGCCGGGGTGCTTCGGGGGTGCAAAGTCTCAGTCTGCCTTGTAATGGAGGCACCCATTAAAAATCACTCGGTCTGCACAGAAGAGCCGTGGCAGCAACGTTGCTGCTTGGCAGAGGGGGCACCTGATTTCTCTCCCCAAAGCTCAACCGCTCGCGTGGCCGAGCCTCTGCCCCAGGGAAAGAGTCCCTAGGAAGGTGCTGCAGATCCCCAGCTGGGGTGCACGTCCCTGCCTTGCACCCCACGTCACAGGCACAGTGGTGGGGATCCCTCAGCCCACCCCACCGCGGGGCTGCGTGAACCATGCCTTCTCCGGGTGCAGTAGTCAAGGGCCACTGTATTTGGAAGTCACTCTTTTTTTCAGGCACAGACCTGCCTCTTGGTCATTTATTTTTTTTTCTCCACTTCTCTGTGCCAAAGGTACAGGCACCTGCTTTCTGCCCTGGTTTCTTTCATTTTTAGAACAAGGAGAAGAACAGATGAAAAGGGAAAACCTTGAGGTGCCTCCTTGGGACAGCAGGGCTTTGATGGTACTGCTTCCAAAGGGAGATTTAACCCAGCTTCGCTTCATCAGGGAGGAAAACCCAGCAGTTAAGTCTAAGCCAAAACTGTTCACCCAGGAACGGCCAGCTACCAAGTTATCCGCAGGATCTTCTCCATTTGCTGCTGTGGCTCCCATCCCCATGGCATTCGGTGCTGTGTCCTGGAAAAGCAAGGCTGCCAGGGACCATGCGGCAGGGCCAGGCTGATGGTGCTGTCGCCCCGTTTGGAACACACCAACACGCTCTTTCCCATGACCCAGAGGCCATGCCCAGTGCCATATCCGTAGCCAGGAAAAAGCTACTCCCCAGCGCAAGCACCAGACCTCCAAGGGGTGCAGGGCAAAGCACGGCCATGCCATCAGCCACCACTGTGCAAGCCATATATTGCCTGGGCCACTGGGCTCTGAACTCAGCAGCCAAATCCTGTTAAACCTCCCGGTTCCTCAAGGTGCTGAGCACCTCCCGTTTCCCAGGTGTCTGCAAGGGGAAGATGTGATCAGCCCACACCCTTGATAAGCAATGGAAAGGGCCAGTGGGGTGATTTGATTGGTGTGGTTTTGGCTGCCGATTGAAGAGTTTAATTCCCGGTGTTACCACGACTGCCCAAACCAGTCCCACCCAGACTTTCCTTTCTCCTCACCTTTGCTTCCACCTCTCTGCAGAGGACAGTCCCTGCAGGACAAAAGCTATGCCCCATCAGGGACAAAAGCACTTTGGAATGATCCTTGCAGACTACCATTTTGGGGTCAGTGGCTTGTATATGACCCTATTAGAGGACTTTGGGGAGCATTTTTGAGCTTAGATGAGTTGATGACTCCCTCCTTACCCTATTTACCCAAAGCCCTGTGGGGTGAGAGCACCACATCCAGGGTGTCTGGATTTCTCTCTGAGGCTGGAGAGCCAGGAAAGCCCCCAGATGCATTGGTCTGCGCCCCAAGTGTTTGCCCAAGGACAAGAACGATGGGGCATCTTACACTTAGTGCGCGGTACCCATTGGTGGCAAGGGGAGCCGATACCCCAGACAGAGGGCACTGCTGTGCACCATCTAATTAACCCTTCTGACAGCTTCGATTAAAAATAAAGGGGCCTTCAGGTCCCTGCTGGAGTGGCCTATTTTACATGTGCATCTCCTTGGTTTTGCCTCAGCATATGATGTTCAGGAGGCGGTTATTTCAGGAAAGGTACGCTATAGATAACTGATCTGCCAGCCAGGTGTCATGTTCCCTCATTTATTTTCAATTACTTCGTCTCTTTAGCTCCAGTGAGAATTGCCTGGTGTCAATTCATTTGGTCACCTCCGTGCCTGCTGCACCTCTCCGGAGGCACTTCTCCGGTGTGGTGTGATCTCTCCCCGGGGGCAGGCTGTTACAAAACAGCTCTGCTTCTCTTTCGGCTTCATCTTGTTCTCGTCTTCCGGGCCACCCCCAACTTTGTGCCCCTTGTCAGGGTCACACGGAGTTTCTGGGAGCAGCAATGGTGTGAGTAGGCAGAGGAGAAAAGGCGAGAAACCCAGTCTTTGGGGTGGGAGCTTCCCCTCTGCTCCTCAGGATGCTCATGACAGCGATAAGCAAGGGTAGCAGCAGTGCCCAGCACGCTCAGCTGCAAAGGTTTCCTGCAAACCTCCTTCCCAAGTGCATCTGGCTGTCATTATTTACTAGGTGGCAAGTGCAAGGCCCCTGGCCCTCCTCTGTCCCTCGGCTCACTCCTCTGAAGCTCATTTGCCCCCTCAGCTGCTGAACATTGGGCCAGTTCGGGTGTCTGCGTGTGCATGCGGTGAACTGGACCAGGGGGCTTGTCTGGCCAGGAGGGCTGTTCCTCTCCTTCTGTGGGGAACTCTCTCGGGCAGAGCAGCCGGGATGAGGGTGGGAATCCAGGGCCTCCTGGACCCCTATTTCAGTTTCCCTATGCTACGTGCACGCATACACATGCAGAGCTGCCTCAGTCCCCTAGTGCAGAACCTCTCCTGGTCTAGAGCCGTGGTCACCCTTTCGTCTGGGACGGCATTGGAGGTCTAAGCCAGCAACACCCTACAGCCATCAGAGCACGGGAGTCGGGCACTGTCCTGACAAGCATCAGGGTAAGGTGGTTTGTGCTGGCAGTCTCCGGGCTCGTCTCATTCCCCCTGTGGACTCTGCTTTTGTCCTTTTTCTCCCTCCCACCAGTGCCAATACCAACACCATGCTGTGCCCCTCCAGCAGCTCCTCCCCACTGCCCAGCCCCTGCTCCCTCCGCAGCCCGGCCAGAGCTGTCTGCTGGCTCCTTGTCCATCCGTCCGTGCCCACCCCGACGCCGGCTCCCTGTAACAGGGTGGGGACAACTGCTGAGACAGACAGCACCATGCAGAGAAATGGGGATGCTCCTGACAGGAGGAGACACCAATGTCACCAGATGTGTCTGGGAGAGACACATCCAGCCCTCCTGCCTCTTGCCAGAGAATCCCACACAGTGCTTTGTGATTAAAGACGGGCTGAACCCTTCCAATCCAAATTCCCCTATGCCTAGGGAAAGCCCAGACCTGCAGTTTAAGTCTAGGCTCTCCTCTAGCTGAACCCCCTCATGGTGGACCACCTTTAGGATGAAGTATCTTCATGCTTGCTTACACTTCTGGGCATCTTTTTACCTGCCTGAGCTGCTCTCCAAGTGCGATCCGAGCCATTCCTGGCATGTCCCCACTCCTGCTGGCACCGCTGAGCTGGCAGGGCTAATGACATGGGCTTGCTCGTCTGCCTGCTCACTGTCAGCAGCACGGCCAGCTCAGTGCTGATGGTGACAACCGCAGGGACCAAGAAGGGCATGATGTAATTTTCAGATCCGTCGGGAAGTTTTCAGCAGCGATGGCTGGAAAAAAACAGCATTTTTCTTGTGAAAAAGGGCACATTTGCTCTGGTTTCAATGAGAAAGAAATAAATAGAAAGCCTGGTAGTGACTGTCCTTAATTGATTAGTCATTTCTGCAGATGATAATTGCACATCAAAAGACTGAGATCCTACTGTTTCATGCAAATGTCCTTACGAATAACAGCAAGGCACAGGGGAAGTGGATACAGGAAATAAATCCTTTAGAAGCTACCCAGGAGAATTTGGAGTTTGAATTTCATTTCAGGAAAACAATTTTGCTCTGAATGTGCCTGGAAGAAATATCCCCAACCTCAGCCGCTTCCCCAGCACCAGAAACACGGGGAGGGAGGATGCCATGGGAGCGCCCAGGCGAGGATCTCTCCAGCCAGGGGAAAGTGTTGCTTCTTCAGACACCAGTGGAGAACTTTAAAATGCAGTTGGCGGCAGAGCCAGGGGCTGAGACGTTGCTCTTTGTGCTTGCAGGGGTATGGTAGTAACCCCAACACCACCAGCAGCCCTGCAGCTTGGTGCATCAGCACTCAGTAGCTGCCAAGGACAAAGTCTGGGGAAGGAGTGAGGAGTCCAGAGGAAAGAGCATGTCAGGGATTGGACTAAAATTGGAAGATGGACCTCCTGTCCCTCCTGCTTTTTGTGCATCATCCCCGGTTTAAGATCCTTTCTGCACATTGCAGTGTTCTGTGCTCTCTGACATGTGTCTGGGGTGTCCAGTCCGACTCCTGATCCCCAGGCTGCGACGTCTGGGGCACCGGTTGAACCGCTGGCTCCCGGGCTCACATGAGAATCTCCGTGCTCATTTAATTATTTCAGCGAAGCTGCTAGCCCTGGTGTCTGGCAAAAGAGGCTTGTGAGCATGACTCAGTCAGCCTCCAAAAGCAGCAACGAAAAACAAGAATCTGCTGTGAGCTGCATCTTGATTTTTTAAGCCAATCTCGTGATGTTTTGCAGGGCCAAAGCATGGGTCTATAATATCAGGACGGCGCCATAAACTGCAGACGTTTCTGGGTCCTTGTAAGCAAACTGTCCATTTTGCAAAAGGACTGTGGCACGTTGTCATCATTGGGGTCACGGAGACCCTCTTGCCTGTAGGGAGCAAGGCCCCCCACATCCCCAGGGCTGCACTCACAGCACGGGTGAACCTTTTGCAGGTGTCATTTCTTGTTTGGGCTATTTCAAAGGCTCCTGCCCCTACACCTGCACCCTCACTGGTCCGGGTGAATCCCAAACCCACGATCCCTCCAGGGCCCCATTTCCCAAACATCACTGAGCAGCTCTGAGCAGCGGTAGGCAAGGCAGACCCAGGGACAACATCAGACTGTGCTCTCCTATCTGCCCAGACCAGAGGAGCATTAGCTTCTTCAGGCCAGAACAGTGGTCAGAGGTCTGCAGAGCAATAAGCTGCCCTCAGCCCTACATGGAGGATGACTATGGCCAAGCGAGGAAGTGTTTATGGTTGTGGAGAAGCCATTCTGCAAATCCCTCCAGCCTAAACTCCTGCTCCATGGTCCCTACAACCTATGGTGACAGCAGGGAACTAGATTTGACCTTCTACCTGGTCCTATCCAACCCTGTATGCCCAGGTTCCTACATGCCTATCACTTTCAGCGTGAGTTAAAAACCAGCTGGCATTTAATTATTCCTTCGTCTCCTCATCACCGTCACTGATGAAGTCACTGACGAAGCAGCACTTTGGATCCTCAGGGTAGGCTGAATTCCTCTGCTGACCCGCTGAAACTGCCACAGCAGCCAGGTTCAGATCCGTTACCTTCAGATGTCTTCGTCGTGGAGGGCTGTCGAGAGCTCCTTCCCTCTGTAGTCAGTGAAGAGAAATAGGCACTTTCAGGGCATGAGTCATCTGACCTATTTAGCCATCTTAGGAAGAGATGAATGAGTCCTTAAGAGGGCTTGTTTCTTTCCACTGTCTAGACAGCCAACCTCTCGACTGCAAACACCTACCCTTGCTCTCCTGGAGCACACCAGGCTCCCTTCCCAGGCTGGTGAGGGACGCTGGCTTCTTGTGGGTTTCCAGCACAGGCAGAGGGTTGGATTACACCTGGGCATCCTCACAGGGATTTGAGCTTGGCCATACTTTGCTCGCAAGGGAAGATTTCAACACCAAAAGGGTAGAAATCCACTTCTGGAAAACCTTCTCTGCCTCTAAGGGAGGGTTTCATAGAGCTGAGCTTGCTCTGGCCATGCTGGTCCTAGGACAGCATGGTACAGGCCATTTCAGCTCTGAACAACATCTGGCTGTGTTAGCCAAGAAAAAGTGGCTTATTATTCTAGGCTAAACCAGCAAGAGTGACTCAACCGTGCAGGTTGTACAGCTACGTGACTGTGACCTGGTGCTACCACCAGTTCCCCTGGGGCCTGTGCTCTACGGCGTGTGCCACGGTATGCTTGAGCCTGTGGAGTCTTCACACGGATGCAAAACAGCAAAGATTGTGCAGTTTAAAGAATGACCCTAATCTTAGGAGAAAGCCCAATTGCCGTCACTTTTTGTGATTCCTAGGACCATAATGACTTTCTTTGCACAGGAGAAGGAAAATGTCTAAGCAAGCAATTGCCATCTTTTTCAGATCGTCGTGGTCTGTAGGCTACCTCCCTGGGCTTCTCTGCTAATCTCACAGTCCACCTCCTGAGCTCTCCTTCAGCCTTCCTCTACAGGACCACGCTGATAAAGATCTGTAGATTCCAGTAAGATTTGGTGGCATGAACTGATGAGGACAGGGAAGGCTTGGGAAGGTGGTACTATACAAACCAAAAGGGCTGTAACGTAGTTAAAAGAATGCTGTGCATCGAGGAATGAAACTGGTTGGCTGTGTCCAAGAAAGAGGGACTTTGGCACTGAAAAGAGCCAATGGGTGACAAATGGCCTAAAGTCACCTTTTGTTTTAAAAGCAGGGGAAGAGTGAGTCACAGCAGGGACTGGAGTCACATCTGGACTCCACAACCCTGAGGCAGATCCTAAACGCTGTGGCTGAGGCATTGGAACGTATTTTGGAAAGCATGGTCCGATACCAGCGATGGTACAAACAGGACTCCAAAACCAGTAAAACAGCCTGAGAAAAGGCTGTATGGTGACAGACATGGAGAATGCATGTTTTTAATTAAGCACAAAGGTTGAGAGGGCTCTTGAGCACAGGTCTAGCCTAGGAAAACCATCCTACGAAAGGACTCTTGCAGCTAAAGGAAACAGGTTCAGCCAGAGTCAAGGGCTACAAGCTGAACCCAACAAATTCAAATGGGAATAAGGGAGGTGCCTCTAACCGTGGCATTCATTAGCCACCAAATCTATGTGAAAGGACTTCATGCTCTGGAAGTGCTTGAATAAAGATCCACCATCTTTGTGAGAGAAGAGCTTTAGGCGAACAGAAGACACCCTCGAGCCAAGAAGAAGTTGCTGGGCTCTGTACGTGCAGAAGCGCATGAAACACTGGCCTGTAACGTGCACGGAAAGATCAGAGGCACCAGCCCAATCCCGCAATTGCTGGTGCTATGGCCCAGATTCATCCTTTTGGGGCTAACACATCACCGAGGTGCCTTCTGCAGCTGGTGGGAAGAGACAGCCTTGGCCACGCTGCAGCTCCTCCTGCAGAAGATGTCCATTGCCCTGTGGCATCACCCCATCTCTCCTGGCAGTAGAAGCATTTGGGAATGTGTTGGAATCTCTGTGGAGTGACTGAAATCCCCCACATCTCAGGGATTTCTTACCTCAGTCCCTCCCTATTTGCTCCTGCCCTTTGCTACAGGAGCCTACCCTTCCTCAAGGATCTGGGACAGTCGCAGCAGGGAAGCACGCACTGAGATTTTTGAGGTTTTCTTGAAACATCAGGAGAGGGCTACCAGAGGAGATCTCGTGGAGTTAAAAATGATCCCCCAGCACTCAGCCCATGCCAGCGCAAGCCCAGCCGCCCAGCACCCCGCAGCCAGTAAAAGCCCTGCCGAAGCAGGAGTCTGAGTCATGCCCCAGCCATCACGAAGACAAGAATGAGACCACATTCAAAATTAATATATATTTTTATTGAATAGTTGCTCTAAGTGGGCTTGTGAAGCCACCCATAGAATTACTTCTTTCATCTCAGCAGTGGTTCAGTAACAGTTATTAGCTTTGCAAGAGAAGAAAACCGAACAGAAGAGGGTGCATTAAAATAAATAGGTTATTTTTTTTTCTTATCTTTAAAATAAACTTTTCAAATAAATACTTTGGTTTTTTTTAATTTTTTTTTCCCTTAAAAGGTACAAGAGTATTGTCAAAAAACAGCCATCAGGTTATAAACATATATTATACCTTATAGAAAGGAACCCAAATAAAGACAGCCGGGGGAGGGATCTCTTTATACACTGTACAGAATGCCTTTGTACCAGTTAAATGGAGAATTAGAGGCTTCAGTTCTTGGTATGAGACTCTCCTTTGAAGCCAAGGATGATCCGTCTTCCAAGGAGAACTTTGTGCTGAGGACACCTGGGGAGGCAGGAGGCTGCACAGCCGCTGCCCGTCCGCAGAGCATCGCAAAGGCCGGAGGGAATGGCTGGGAAAGGGTGGGCAGAGGGGAGAGGGAGGGGAAGGGGGGAAGGGGGTCCGGTGGGGCAGAGCGGCAGCACGGGCAAGGCGGGGACCGGCCGTGCCAGCTCCAGGATGACCACACACCTCGGCTGATGTTGCCGTTGGGACAGAGGGTGGGAGAAACCTCCTCTCCCAATGCCCAGGCCAGCTCACCAGGGTGGGTTTGGTCCTGCTCATGCCGAAGCCCTTCGGGGTGCTGCAGGAAGGTGCGGCAGGAGAGAGACCCAGCGAGAGACCTCGCACTGCTTCCCCTCGCCCGGCACTCGCACATTCGCTCTGCCCCACGGAGGTGTGTAATCGCTTCCCCTCCATCCGACGTCCCTCCTGCCTGCAGTCCCCCGGCAAGGGGACCGTTCAGCCGCCCTGCCTTATGCCCTCAGGGGATTCTTCTGCAACATCACCCCAAGCAGGACAACAGATCTCACCTGCGCGAGCTCCCAACCTGCGCTCTGGGAGAAAGAGTTTGCAAGAGATGCTGCAGGCTGAGCCCAAAGAGATCACAGCTCTGGTTTGGCCCCCGTGGACCAGGTGCCGACCAGCAGCCTCCAGCTGCTGCAAGCATCCCACAGGTCTGGGCTCCACGGGCTCCTTGAAGGACACAAGCCAGAACTGGATCCTATTAAAGACCAAGAATGGGCTTTGGGGTGGGTGGTACATCCCTTATCTACTTTCCTCACATGCTGATCACAAAAAGTTAGACCTTCCAATATCTGAAGACCTCCCAGCTTTCTCCAGCCTCGAAATACCCAAGGGCCAGAGACAGAGAGCAAACTAACAAAGCGGGTGCTGGAAACAGCAAGTTTGGGGCATGGCGTGCTCCTTCCCCGTGCAGTCCAGTCGTGCAAACCTTGCAGCAGCTCCTCTCACCCCTCCGCTCATCCCTCTTTATTGCACTAAAGCAGCCGTTCGTAAACTGTTATTCTGTGCTTTGGCATCGTTTGGTCGATGACACTTGCCCACCAGTCTTTGGGTTCACACGTGGGGATCGGGGAGAGGGAACTCAATGGGATTTTATGGGAATCTGAGAGTAGAGTCCCAAAGAGCTTCCCCCCTATTTTTCGAGGTACTTGGCTGGCACGGATATTTCTCAGGGATGGGTGGACATCACCCCAAGGACCACTTCCGCCCTTCCACCAGGAGGTTTGGGGGAGCTGGGATGGAAGGGAGATTCCACCTCGGTCCCCAGCGACCCCTCCTCACCAGTGCTGGGGCTGATCACACGTTTGCCAGTAGGGAAGGAGGGGAGCGGGACCAAGGGAAGCCTTGGAGAAAGCAAGCACCAGCAGAAGCTCTTGTGTGGATGGAACTTTGGAGATCTGGGTGGGAAGAGGAGACTCCTGCATGGGGAGCAGAGCAGGGGGAGCTCAGGTCCTGCTCAGTAGCTCCTGCCTCCTGCTCCTTTGGCACCTGCGTCTCTCTTTCCTTGACTAAATCTGCCCTACAGCCCTGCACGTTTCCTGGCAAAGGAGCCCACAACCGCTAGAGACACACAACACAGAGAAATGTTCCCTCGCAAAGCGGATCCATCCTTGTCAAATCGCGGAAAACAGAGGATTCAACATGTGACTCTCCCATAAGAAAACCAAAAAAGACACGTCAGGACAGAGAGAAACCCAAACTGCCAGGACAAGCAGCTGCAAATAAACATCTGGAGCAGATGTTATCTGACTCATTACAGGGTGGGGCAGGAAAGGGGCTCACAACCCCAACCAAAATTGGAGTCCTCTCTGCAGGGAGACCAAACTATCTGGCAGCTGGAGATGTGGAGGGAGCAGGATGGATCTGGTCTGAAGATGTTAGGAAAAGCACAGGAAAAAACACAATCAGAGGCTGGCTACCCACAGCCTTCCTGCCACCAGCTGAGCTCCATGAACCAGAGCTGGCCTCCTTGGAGAGCTTTTGGCAAATCCCAACCTGTCCTTTCTGCTGAGAGGAAGGAACGGGAGCTCACTGAGTCCCCTCCAGATGGACTGGGAAGCAGTAACCCCACGTGAAGCCACCTGCCCCTACGAGCAGGGTAGGGGCCAACCGCTCTAAACTTCTCTAGCCCATGCAACTGCAAGGCCTGGATGCGGCTTTGCATTTTACTCTCAACACAGTCAAACTAAAGCCCTGCGCTGGTCGGGCAGCCCTCAGTGCCCATCCGGGGTTCTCCTCCTCTCCAATTCCCTTCTACATGTCCCATATTTCATAAACTATATCCCGCAGGTTTGTCATTTCTTGGAGACGAGACATTCAAGAGACCTGGCCGGACTCCTCAGCCCTGCGCCCAGGCTATGGCACAATTCCCCGGTAGAAATGGGACTTCCGCACTGACCCAGAAAAAGCCCATTAGGTAGAAGGCTACTGGCAGGCGTCCTGGCCTCCTACCAATTACTGAAGGTAAGTATGCTGCAATAGTAGTGCAGGGCTCCGCCTCGCCGTGCGAGTGCCAAGCAAAACTGGCTCTGGGGAGCTGGTATGTGGACAGCCATCTTCTCATCCTACAGCTCCAGCACCTGGGGGAGGTCACCTCGTGCTTGCATGACTTCGGAGGCCGTGAAAATGATGAAGCTTCACATGTTGAGTCATTCCACCATCAGGAGAGGAAGCAATGAATTGCAAAGATACAGAGGTGGTAACTAAATTTACAAGTAGGATCCATTTAAAAAGGAGGAGGAAAAAAAATCAAAGTAGAGCAAGTTGGAAAATTCTGTTCATTAGTTTTCTTTTAAAAGTTTCAATGAACTGTTTCACATTATCATTCAAGTGAGACAGTTCCTCAGATCCTCAGTGAAAAAGGGACCTTTTTTCCCTAAAAAAGTTTTACAGTTTTTAGGAAGAAGAAGTTTCATCAGCACCAATAGAAAAGTGAACCGAGCGTTCAAAAGGAAGGGTGCTTCTTGGTGGAAGTCTCTCCCCCAAACATCGCTTGGAATCATAGAATCGTTTAGGTTGGAAAAGACCTTTAAGATCATCGAGTCCAACCGTAAACCTAACACTGCCCAGCCCACCACTACACCATGTCCCTGAGCACCACATCTACACGGCTTTTAAACACCTCCAGGGATGGCGACTCCACCACTGCCCTGGGCAGCCTGTTCCAGTGCTGGACAACCCTTTCGGTGAAGACATTGTTCCTAATATCCAACCTAAACCTCCCCTGGTGCAACTTGAGGCCATTTCCTCTCGTCCTATCACTTGTTACCTGGGAGAAGAGACCGACCCCACCTCTCTCCAGCCTCCTTTCAGGCAGTTGCAGAGAGCGATGAGGTCTCCCCTCAGCCTCCTTTTCTCCAGGCTGAACAACCCCAGTTCCTCAGCCGCTCCCCATCAGCCTTGTGCTCCAGACCCTTCCCCAGCTCCGTTACCCTTCTCTGGAAGTAGGGAGCCAAGCAATTAATTGGCATATAGATAAATAAGTTTGCAATATATTTTATAACTGCTGCCACAGAGACATGGACTGATCTTATGGGGGTACACACACCTACAGGGCATCCTCTGAGAAGGTCATTGCCTTAAAACCCAAACGATTTCAGAGTCCAGGGCTGGCCCCAGAGGACGTGCAAACTGCACAGGCGTGGCCCTCTCCCTTCTTAACGCCAGGAGATCCTCACTGTAACCCAGAGCATCATCCTGAATTCCCCACAGCTTATGGAAGTGGGCTCCCCGTCTTTGGCCAGAGGAAGCATCTTTCAACATCCCCCCTCAGGCTGTAGGTGAAATCAGGGTGAGGATCTCGGTCATGTCCGTAACATACCCCAGGCACAAAGTTCACACCAGGGATGGGATTCATCTTCCCTGCCACAGGGAATCGCGAGTTCAATGTTTGGGTCCCATTTGGGTCAAGGGAAACAGGCGCTGCCAGAACATAATTTAATGAATAATGTTTTCAGGCGGGATGAATCACTCTCTGGAACCGCTTTTCTCTGCAACAGAGGGAGCTTGGATCAGCCGCGATCTTTAGATAGCAAATGTACGGCAAGAGGAATCCCATCGTGAGAGCCTACCTCCTGCCTCACCCCACAGCCAGCACTAAATCTTACCCTCTCTCTGCAAAGCAGACCCCCCCCAGGACGATCTGTAAACCTCCCTTTCCCCCTCTCCCGACTACCTAGGAACTAAAGGTCTAGGATTAGCAATAAACAGACTGGGAAATCATCTTCCAGCATGTGCAAGTGTACCAGGAAGCCAAACCTTGCATCTGGCACCGTTCACAGCAGTATCATGAATATTATTAGTAATAGACCTAGCCATCCTAACGTTATATTTATATATACAAAAATAGATCCACAGAACTCTACGTAAAGAGGTGGCTGAGGGAAGGCGACGGGTGAGCCCTGGATGGCAGGGTCTTGGAGGAAGCCAAGGGACACGTTGCATATATTTCTGCAGGGGAACCATTCGCTTCCCTCTGCACTCACACACCTCGGAGGAGGGACAGGCAGGCAGAGCCGAGCACCGGGACATCGTCCCGGCTCCAAACTCCCCCGACCGATCGGCCGATGTCAGCGGGGTCACAGCTGAGAGCTGGCGCCGCGCGCGTTTGCAAGCGGAGATGGGGCTGAGTCCAGGACCAGGAGGAGCTCCCCCCAACCGCAGTGATGGGTTGGGCTTATTATCATCACAGCAAGTAAACCATGAAGCACTGACCCCGATTCAGGTTTCCTTCTGGCCTGCAGATGGCCCAGCCCCAGGGCTTGGTTCAGACCCATCTCCAGTTTGCCGCAGGCAGCCGCCATTGCAGAATACCCTCAGCAGCGCCAGCAGGGTTTGCCTGCCGGCGTGACGCTGGTGTTGGTGTGACACGCCGGTGGGCCAAGGAAAGCGAGGTGAGGACTCAAAGGCAACTTCTGCAGGGAGGGAAGGTCAGGCTCCCGTCTTTTGACACCCCCTTCTGCTCTCTGTTTCCGTCCAGCCGAAAGCAGGAGGTGCAGAAGTCCCCGCGGAGGAGTCCCCCCGGACTGGTGCTAACTGACAGGGAGAGCAGTGCGGGTGGCAGCTGTTGACAGTTGGGTTTGGGGTATTTTTCTTAAAGTGAATTCAGTGCTGGTGGAAGGTACCAGATCGGGGCCCTCGGGGCTCGAGCACGGAGCCGGTGCCCGTGGCATCTGCTCGGTGGTGGGATGGAGCTGGGCGGCAGCTCCCACCCCATCAGGGTTTGCGCTCTGGAGGCAGCCCTTCAAGGCATTGAGAAATGAATGGCAATTTCAAACCAGCTTCTTGTTCTCAGCCAAATCCCAGAGGGGACCTTTCCCTCACTGCAGTCGGGCAGAAGTGAGTGGGCTGGGCTGCCTCCAATAGCTCCTTCCCCTGCCAGAAGGTTTCTAAAGCTTCCCACACCTTCCCTTCCTCTTTGAGACAGAAAAATACGATGCCACCTCATTTTGAAGCTCGCTTGCTTCTCCCAGCCCCAGCCACTGCCACCGGTGGGACCCCACGGCACCCCAGCCCCTTGGGGAAAGTGGACCTACGGCCACATGAGAGGAGAGAGGCCACCCACGAAAAGTGCTGGAGAGACATAAAGAGAGAGAGAAGGAGGTCCGGCTCCCGAAGGAGTCTTGCACAGGAGATGCTTTGACCTGCCTCTTCCCCTCATCGGGAAGGACCACACCATGGGGCAGCGGCAGCTGCTAAAACCCTCTGCGAGCAGAGTCCCGAGGACCCCCCGGGTCACCCTTCCCAGCGGGGCACGGCCAGCTCTCTCTGCCTCTCCTGGTCCCTCACTCGCGTGTGCAAAACCACCATGTCCCACCAGCTCAGCGCCAGCTCCCCCGGCCGCCCAGCCGCCTTCGTGCTCCCAGAGGCTGGGGGACCCCCAGTTCACCCGTCTCATTCCCGGGAGGTGACGGTGGGTAGGGGGGAACGCTGCAGAGAGGAGGGAGCCGAAGGAAGAGGGGGACGGAGGGGAGAGGAGGAGGAGGAGGAGGAGAAGGAGAAGGAGGAGGAAGAAGAGGAGTAAAGCCTGCTTCTCCTCCCCGGGAGGGTCATACCGGCTTATCCAGCGTCTTGGGGAAAGGCGTGCCGCTGGAGGAGGAGATCTTTCTGCAGACCGTATTGGTGTGGCTCTGGCAGCGGCAGCCGGGTCGTTTCAGGCCGTCATAACCCCGCTGGCAAAGTTTGAGGCACCCCAGGGTAGGAAAGTAGCAGCAGAGGCAGGGCATGAGGAGAGAGAGGAAGCTCATGGCAGCCCAGCGGGCACAGCAGGACCCCGGCCCGCAGGAGCAGGGGTCGTCGGCGCAGGTGTCCTCGTCGTCCGTGGAGCAGTGGTAGAAGAGACCCTTGACGCAGCAGAGGCAAGTCCCGTAGTCGAGGAGGCTCTCGGGGGAGCAGAGGCAGCGCTGGTTGCAGAGCCAGCAGGAGGGCAGGCTGCGGGCGGCCGTGCAGCGGGCACACTTGCATCGCCCGCACTCCTCGCAGATGAAGAGGTGGCCGGTGTGGAGGCTGGGCTTCTCCGCCACCCCCTTCAGCGGCGACTCCTCCGGTTTCAGCTCGCCAGCCTGGGGCTGCGTCCGGACGAGGGAGTGCCCGGAGTGGGAGGGCGTGAGGCTGCTCAGGAGGCGCTGGTCTGAGGCGGTGGTGCTTTGGGAGACGGAGCTGGCCGTGCTGGAATGGCTCATGTGTTGCTGCAAAGGTGGCATCTGGTGCTGTTGGCTGTGGCTGCGGTGCAGGTCCTGGAAGGTGGAAGACACCAGGCGGTCCTGGGACCACTCTTGCTTGTGTGGTGGTTGGGACAGGGATGGGTTGGAGCGGGCTTGCTGGAAGCAGACAGCCGGTCTCTCCACGTAGTTGTTGCTGGCACGGATGGAGCGGATTTGGTCAATGGACAGGACCTGCTGGAAGTCCTCAGCGGGTGGGTCCATCGTCTCGTCACAGCTGAATTCAGCCACACTGGAAGAGAGCTGCATTTCCAGGAACGAGGAGACCCTGCGGCATCAGGGCACATCTAAAAATCCTAAAGGATGGGGCAGGAAGACAGAGAAAACGTTTGTGTTACGTTCTATAGCGGATCCATCCGTACAAACCAGGAAGCAAAGACTGGCTGCAGAACTCCCTAATGAAGTTATTTCCAACAACCAGACTGAAAGTACTTCTGTGCCTGGGGAGACTTAGGCTGGACGTGGCCAAAAGGCAAGAGCCGTAAGCTCTGTCCCTTGTAACAGGTGGGCACAGCATCTCCCCGTGCTTTTGAGCTTTTCGTGTCCTTCCAGAGGACTTCCCACCCCTTGCCAGCACTGACGGACCCCGTCTGCCCTCCCTCTCCTTCCCCAGGGGAAAGTGCTGGCCCTCTCTAGGGGAGGGGAAACTTGAAGCTGTGACTTATCCAGAGCCAGTGACAAAACTGGGAACGGCACCTCCTCCAGAGCAGGAGACTCTGTTTTGGGGCTTCCCAGCACACCCCGAGCAGCCTCCCGGTGCCATACCCTGTACGCAGCAGGGGTACGGGGATGGAGGGGATCTGAACACATTTAATTTCAGGCAGCATCAGCAACAAATTGCAACTAATGAGACACACACTTGGCCAGGGACGGGCCAAGCCCACAGACTCCCTGAGTCCTGGCAGTTCCCAATGCAGCATCCCGTTTTCCCATGCACAACCCAGCGACAGCCCAGGAACCAATCCACCCCCGTCACGAACACTGAGAAGGGCAGGTTTCTCTTTAACCCCGGCACAAACACGGGGAGAAGCAGGGAAAGCAGACTTTGCAGCAGGCAAGCCCCGTCTTGCTCCTCGCACCGAGGCTGCCATGCTGTTTGCTGTTGTTTTCAGGAAACGGCACTTCCCGAGTCGGCAGCGCTGGCAGCAGCGCCGGCTTTATCCAGAGGGAAGGACAGGACCATCCGAGGGCTGTGGGCTGGGCAGGGAGGACTCCCCTGCCCCACAACTCCCCTCCCCGGCAGGTTTGACCTCATGGCATCAGCACCATCGCCAAAGCGTCGGGCTGCCAGACCTTGCTGCTGGCGTCTGGGTGAAACCTCTGCGGGGCTGGGCGAGGAGAGGGGGCAGGCAGGAGTGGGTCTGCAACGGAGCCAGGTCTTGGCCCTTAGGAGGGAGGGAGGGAGAAACGTCCCACTTCTGCTGCCTGCAAAACGGAGCTGCCCAGGAGCGCGCAGAGGACGGAAGCCATTCGTTGCATGCCAGACCCCAGCGAAAAGCTTTTCCCCAGCACTTCCAGCCCAGATTTCAATATCAGATACGTGCTTTCCGTGCACAGCCAACTTCCCTGGGACAAAGCCATTCTCCTCGGGCAGATCAAATGAGCGATCCCTCAGTGACACAGATATTGTCACGGTGCCCAGGCCCGCAGGAAGACTCTGTTTCAATAGGAAGCTCCCCGCCGGCCTTGCACATGGTCAGCAGCCCAGGCGGCCGGCGGCGGCGGAGGCTTTCAAGTAGGTGAGGGGCCACAGGTAGAATCTGCTCATGCAGCAGAGAGAGGCAGAGGGAAGATTGATTTTCATTAGCTAGGCTGACCTTGAAGAGCAGGGAAAAGCAAAGGCAACTTACTTTGACTGTTCAAGCAAGATCTGGTCTCTCCCATCCCCCTCCCCGGAAAGAAAAGGCCACCGATCTGCTTAGATTTGGGTTTTTCCTGCACATGGAGCCCACCTGCCTCCCCCTCCATGCAATCTCCACCGAGATGCTCACCCCATCCAGGGAGACGCGGACAGTGAATGAGTCGCTCTCCCAGGACACCCACAATTGATTTGGATACGGATTTGTTTAACAGAAATATCAAGGTGAATTAGGAGGGCACGGCTGACCCAGGGAAGGTTTTTCGAGCACGCTGCCAGGATGAGAACGGGCCACAGAGGCAAAACACCCTCTTGTGAGCTGCTACCTGCTGCCACTGGGCTCCTCACCTGGGAAGGTCTTCCTACAGCAAAGGCTGGTGACCTGAAGCCCCCTGGACCCCTGAAGAGATGTGACACATCTCAGCCCGCAGCTAGGGACCATGCAGAAGGGAGCAGAGAGCAGCCTCAGTGGGTTCCCACGTCCCTCATGACCCAGATTGCACCTTGGGGTGGGATCGTTCAGGGGACGATGCTGATTTACACCCGGGGAGGAGCTGCTCACATCTGGGTGCCCATCCCCTCTAACCTGTGCGCTGGGATTTGGCAGTACTTGGGCGTTAGGGCTCAGCCAGCAAGACTCCCGTGAGGTTCCCGTGTGGGGCTTGAACCAAGGTGTGACCCAAAAGGGAGAGACGGAGGCAGCGGAGGGTCCCGCTGCGATGGAGGCAGCGGGACGGGGAGATAAAGAGCAGCCAAAGGGCAGACCCAGTACAGCTGCACCCAATCCTCTCTGCAAGACCTGGAGCTCAGGAGACACAAGGAGACCCGTGAGCCGTGCTTAGGCAGGAGGAGATGCACAGGGGACGCTGCGAGGAGGAACAGAGCCCTGGGGACAGCAGGCAGAGAGAGGAGCTGGCAATCGGGCCACGCAGCGCGTTGCAACGTGGACACTCAGGATCTGGGTCCAGGGCTTGAACACAGCATCCCAGGCAAGACAGGTCCTGGGAGGACCCCCAGCACTGAACCGGGGCCTGGGCGCTCCTGGACCTACGGTCCCCAGGCGTAGGGGTTAGACGTGGACGCAGACTTGGGGGCCGGGGGGAGGCAAAGGTCCCTCTGGGACCCAAGGGGACGTGAGCCAGAGGACCCGTGGGTCCTCCAGTCCGGCGGGATGGGGGAAAGAGGGACCGAACGACCGGAGCTGGGACCCCGCTCCTGCCCACCCCCGCCGGGGGAGCCCAGTGCCCCCCACTCGCTGCCAGCCCTCCCTGCTCCAGCCCGATCCCGGGGCTGCGACCAGTCCATATCCCGGCCGCCGCCGGTCCCGCCGTCCCCCAGGCACTGCTGCACCCCTCTCCCTGCCTACCTGCCCGTCTGGGGGGGCGCGGGCAGCGTGTCCCCGGCCTCCTCCTCCTCCTCCTCCTCCTCACACCCTGCCTGCGAGGCAGGCATGCCAGCCCCGGAAACCGGGCGAGCTTTACGGCCGCCAGCAGCCCCAAACATATAAAGTTCGTGTGATAATGGGCCAGAGGAGGGATCGTAAAAGCCAATGATTTACAGGCTGGAGGTGGCTGCGAGCCGGGGACGAGCGGCACAGGGCGCCCAGGTGGGAGAAGAGGGCTTTTCCCTCCGGAGGGACCCCCTCTCCCTGGCCCGGGTGCTGCGGGGCGGAGCGGGGCGGTGGCGGGAGGCTGATCCCCCAGCCCCGCTCGGCACGCAGCCCACGCGCGGCCCGGCTCCGGGCTGCAGCCCCCGCGCGCAGCCCCGCCGTGTGCTGGCTCCCCCAGCCCCCCGTGCAACGCGGCCCACGCGAGGCTCGGAGCCGGCGTCGGCCCCGCAGCCCCCCGCCCCACCGCGCGCACAGCCCACGCGCGCCGGGACCCGCCGAGCACCGCCGCGCGCGCCGCCCGTCCGCGCTCAGGACGCCCCAGCCCCGCGGTGCGCGCAGCCCCCGCGACTCTGGCCCGCGCGCGGCCCCGGCCCCGCCGCGCCCGCCCCACGCGCGCGCGCCCCGGGCCCCGGCTGCACCGCACGCTCACAGCCCCGCGCGGCCGCGGACCCCGCCCCCGCGGCACGCGCTGCCCACGCGCGTCTCCACCCTCCGCGCCGGGCCCGCGGCGCCGGCCCGCGCAGCCCCCCCGTGCCCGGCCCCGCCGCGCGCAGCCCACGCGCGTCCCCTCCCCGTCCCGCAAGCCGCGCCGGGCGGACTCACCCCGCCGCCGCCGCCGCCGCCGCCGGTCCATCCGCCCGCGGAGCGCCGAGCCCGGCCGGGGCCAGCCCCGGGGCACCGGCCCGCCCGCAGCGGGGCTGCCTAGGGGCGGCCGGCGGCGGGCACGGGCGCGGGGCAGCGCCCGGCCGGCCGGCCCCGCAGGCGGGCCGCGCTCCGCGGCCCGGGGAGCGGGAGCGGGAGCGGGAGCGGGGCCGGGCCGCGCCGGCCGCGGGGGCGGCGAGGGGGAGCCCGGGAGGGCTGCCCGGCTCCGGCTTGGGAACGCAGGCTGGTCCCCGGCGCTGCTCGTGAATGGGGGCAGCGTGGAGGATGGGAGGGAGGGAGGGATTTAGCGCTGCCCGTTAGCATCTCTCTCTCCCTCTCTCTGCCGCTCGCCTTCCCGGAGCTGGAGCTCTTAATGCTTACCTAAGTGGCGTCATCCCGCCGCAACTGAATCGGCCCATTAGCGGTCCCCATAGAGCCCCGCGCATCCGCTCCCCAGATAATGACTGCAACGGAGCCGAGGGCAGCGCCGAGCCTGCGGGATGCAGCAGGCTCTATTTAAGCGCTTCCGTCTGCCCCGGGCTCCGCTTCCCCCCCCAACCCCCCCCTGCGCCCACCGGGACAGCCCGCCCTGGGGCCCCGCCGCCCCCCCCGGCCCCGTCGTCGTGGTGTGGTCGTCGTCGTCGTCCCCCCCCCGCCCCCCGGGGACGTCCGTGGTGGCCACGCTGCGGGCCCCGGCCGCAGGGCCCACGCTGCCTGGGCGTCGCGGGTATCGGCCGACCCCGGGCGCGCGGGATGGGTTCGCTTCAGCCGGACAGCGTGGGCAGGTTGCGGCGGGAGCGTGGCGGGTTTGGGTGCGAAGGGCCCCGGTATCGACTGTGGCGCTCCCTCCCCTCGGGCGAGTCGCTTGGTCCGTAAACCTCTGTGAAATGGGCGCAGTCGCCTTCTCCCCCTCACGCGCCCGGCCAGCTCCCCTCTTCCCGCGCACCTCAGGAGGCACCAAGAGGAGCCCAGGCGCCGGCCACCCCCGCTACTACCAAAAAGTCTGAATGAAAACCTGAATTAGCTCCTCTAACAGAAGCTCAGGGCAGAGAGGCTGGAAAGGGGCTTTTCCCCACCGAGACCCGCAGAGCCAGCCCACGCCCATCCCATTCTCCCAGAAACAAAAACCTCAGGGTCCAAACAGGACCCGGACCTTCTGCCCCAGACATGTCCCTGAGCCGCCGCGCGCTCCCTCCTTGCGCTGCTTTCTCTAAGGCAACAACCGCTGCTCGGGGGCACCGAGGAGCCTCGCGACGCCCCTCGGCCCCACTTCTAAATAAATTGGACCTGGTTTGACAGTCCCAAAGGCACAAGGCCTCTCCTTGATGACACTGGACATTGGCTATGGACCCCACCAGAGCTCCCGCCCTCACTTTATTCCTCTCAACGCTTCCAGCTTGGTCACCCATCCTTTCCGGTAGCGTTCGCCGGATGAGCGAAGCAACGTTACCAGCTCAGGGAGGGCTGAGAACCTGCCTCCAGGAAGTGAAGCTGAAGCCATCAAGCCCTCAACCATCCCAGCCAAGTCCCTAGCAGCATGGGAACCCGCCCCCCCGGGGCGGGCAGCTGCCCGAGGCTCGGCCGTGCGCTGCCGGTGTTCGCTGTCGATGGGCAGCGCAGGGTCTGGGTGCGTGAGAGCGGGCTGGGGGGAAAGGGGAGAGAAGGAGCCCGAATAAGGGTGACAAAACCAGCTCTGCCGCTTGGTGCCCTGACAGATGGGCATCAACCGGGCTGACGCCGCTGACCTCAGTGGCTCCCCAGCAAAAGCACGATGCCAGCAGAAGCACTGGAGTCCTCCCCAGCAGGGGCCAGTGACCCTACTCGCCCCGCGTGGTGCCCAGCTGAGCCTTTCCAGGCTCGTCTTTCGGCATTTCTAGGCTGAGCGGTTTCTCCGTCTCCATAGGATCCCACCAGAGCTGCTCCTCCAGGAGGAGTTTCTCCCAGAGGAACGAGTCCCCGACAGCATCCCTCAGCCTCGGCTACAGCTCGGAGCCTTAACACTGCATCTCTCTGCGCTCCCGCGAGCCCCTCTTCTTCGCCACATCGCTCTCAGCTCCGTCTGTAAAGGCTCAGAAAGGATCTGAGTTGCCCGGTTCCCGGCGACTGCCAGCCGGCTGTGAGCACCTGACTCCTAAAAGCACGTGTGATGTCCTCCCTTTCTCCCGGCCCAAATCTATCACTCCCACCTTGAGGTGCCGGTGATTCAGGCTTCCCTCCGCTGGCTCACAGCATCCCTAGCGCAGCCTGCGTCGTGCTCAGCCAGCGCTGCTTTATTCCTCACCCGCTGCCGAGGGAGGGCCAAAAAGGCATGAATGCAGAGATACCGAGACAAGTGGGAGGGTGGGAAGCGGAGGGAGAATAGCAGCCTCCTGGTGAGTTATTGACCGCAGCATCTCTGAAGAGGAGGGCTGGGAACCCGAACGCATTTGCAAAGCAGAAAAAGTTTAGAGCCACTCCCAAAGGAAGGGTCTGGGACAGAGCCTCCGGCAGGTCTTCGGAGGGTTTTTGGCTGTTGGAAGAGGGATGCGGTCCCCTGCACAGCCATGATATGAGCCGTGTCAGAGGAAGGTGGGACGCTGCGTTAGATTTCTGATAATCCCTCCCCGCGCGGGGTCTGCGGGAGCGAGCGGCTGCCCCTGAACGGGGGGTTTAACGTCCCTCCCGCCGCGCTGCGACAGCTCACGCTGTGCCCCACCGCCGCTGCCTCTGCCCCTTCTCAGCCACTACCTGCAGCTGACCCCCCGCTCCTCTTAACTGGTCTTTTGAATCGGTTTCACTCCTCCTCCCAGTTTGAATCCGCCACCTTTTAGCCCCTCGAACGCCCTTGGGGTCCTGTCCAAAGGGATGGGGAGAGGAAGCAGCTCCCAGGAGTCCCGTTCTCTGCCCTTCTTTTAGAGGCCATCAGCACACCTCCTGCCTGGGACAGCTGATAGCACCCAGATACGGGCACTGAGATGGCAGCAGCGCATCCCCCCGTTCCCAACTCCGGCCGAGCCCACCTGGCAAATCCCCAGCGCCTGTTGCGGATCTCTGCCTTGGGGGAACCCTCATCCCCGGCAATCCCCGCAGGTCGCCAGTGCTTCCTCCCTCCTTTGCTCTTTCCACTCCCCCTGCACATCCCCAACACCACAAAAAAAGGTGGGCAGTTACTCGCCTTCCTTCCCCTCCTCAAAAAGTGTTTCTCTAGATACACACGCGTGTTCACAAAACCACAAGAGCTAAATCTGGAGCCTGAAGTACTTAGTTGCAATTTTAAAACAACCAGGAGAGCTCGGCACTGTTTTCCAGGCGCGCTGTCAGGCCGCCTCCAAGCCTGACCACCTCTGGTCCTGCCTGTGCAGACAGCCGAACAATTAACCGCTGTGAATCAGTCCGGAAGCGGGCAGCGGCGAGGAGAATATCCCAGAGCAAGGCTGAAGATGTCTGATCTCTTCTGATGCTATTAGCCAAGCTTGGGCACAGGGGGAGGGCGAATTCATCTTCAGTTAAAGATGATGCGGGAAGGGGGGGTGGGGGGGGGGGAAGGAAAAAAAGGAGAGGATGAAGAGAACATGCGATTCCCCTGATTAAATCAGCCAGAAACAATGAGGTGCTGGTGCCCTCTAATTTTTAGATTCACAGATTTTAGGGCCAGAAGGGACCGTGATGTTCATCTAGCCTGACAGTCTGTATTATGTAAAAGCCACTTGAAGCCAGACAGTGCCACTAGCTTTTTAGAAGCAACAGCAAGCGCTGGGGAACTTATTAAAAGACTGCGATTCTCCTAAGGTGGAGGGACATGTGGCTCCCAACACACGCTTTGGTAAGTAGGAGGCCAGGTGCATCCACCGGGCTCGAGCTGAACAGACGGCAGCGCTGGGGGAAAGAAAACATCATTTTCCTTCCATATCACGCAGTTCCTTCGCCCAGCAAAGAGGGATAAACAAGCAAGAAAAAAAAAAAAAGCCACCCCTTCCTCGCATTTTCCTTTTGAACCTTCCCTAGTCCCTGGAAAGAAAACGCCCCGCAGAGATCCTGGCCCTGAGACGTCTCTTGGCTGCTTTGGGGTAAAACCCCACCGTTTGCAGCGATGCAGCTTCGGAGCAACCAGGGCTGAGCCCGACCCGCCATGCGAGCCAGATCCTGAGCTCCTTACTCAGCCTGCAGCACCGCGGAGGTGTAGTCATTGACTGCAATGTGAGTTTTTCTCTGAAGATGGAGCCAGGCAGCATAAAACATCAATAAAGAGCTCAGGATGCGTCCCTTTAATGAGCTGAGATTGTAACACGCTGACGGAGCTTGCCAGAAGCTGCCCATTCTGTCAGGAGGAGTAGATCCTGCTGGAGAAGTGTTAAGTGGGTCCTGCTGACTCATTGATGCAGATGGCTCTGTCCCCACGCGGACGGCGGCGAGGCAGGAGGTGCCGTCTCGGGGGAGAGCATCCAGCGCCCGGGCTGAGCTGGGAACCTGGCACGTGAACCCAGCCCGGGGGTGAACACAACAGCAGATATATGGGTTTTTTTTCTCCGTGTCCCATTGTGTACAGCGAGCGTCAAGCGTTGGGCAAAGCTCAGGGCGTCCCAGTGCATCGACGGGCTCCCTGTGCTTCCATGGCAGCTCTTCTTCTACAGAAAACATGTCTGTCCCCATGAGGTCCCCTACCCAAATCCACGTCACCCTCCCAGCAGAGAAACCAGAGCAAAGACGTGACTCAAGCAGCACGTGTGGCTTCAGATGTGTGACACAGAGACGCCAGCCCTGAGCTCCTCGGGAACCTGAGCCGGACGGTGCATCGGTCATAGAGATATTGGGGGGCCTGTCAACACAGGCGTTTCCTCCCTGGGAAATTGTTAGCTCCATCTTCCAGCTCCCTGGAAGGGCTGGCAGGTGCCTGGGCACGCGTTCTGCCTGCGGTACAGGCAGCCAGCTCTGCAGCTGGATCCCTCGCACCGTGTCAGCCGGCCGGCTGCGTGGGGTCCTTCCTTGGGCAGACGAAGGGCGCGGAGCTGAAGGCTTCTCGTTCCCGTTAGGAACAGGCTGTCTTTGGTGAGCCACAGCTTGAGGTCTGTGTGGGGTGCCGTGGGTGGGAGATGTATATTTCCCCACCCAAACCCCATTGCTACACCCACCGGGGAATCAAGTACCGAAGGGTTTGCACCCTCCGGACCCTGAATGTCCCCAGAAAGCCCATGGAGCACCGGTCCCTCTTGCCAGGCCTGACCCTGCATCCGCAGGACACGTGTTCTTCATCCAACCTGTGTCTGTATGGCACCTTCAGCCCCTGGCTTGATGGGGACGTGATGCTCCCACGACTGTCTCTTCTGTCCCCAAGCCCTCAGGGCCGTTTCTCTCCCTGGCTCCTGTGCCCCACGCTCCCTGTGGTGCTTCTCCACCACCCTGATCTTTCCTAGGAGCAGTCGCCACCCACCATTTCAAATCTTCTTCATGCTTTCCAGAGGTCCCAGACTGAGCTCCACCACGCGTATCGGATATCCCTCCTGCAGATGCCCAGGTGTGCTCAGCTCTCCGCAGACCAGCCGGTCCATGCACCCAGCAGCAGGTCTTCCACCTCTTCTTCCCCTCCAAGCCCAGGTACCTGACCCGAGCGTCCTCCCTCGCCCGGGTACCACCCTTCCCACTCCCGACCGAGCCCTCTCATCCCCCACTGAGCAAAACTCATTCCCCAGGGATGGAGTCGGCAGGCGGGGGGGAGGCAGCTCCCCCCAATTTCTTTGCCTTCAGCACTTTGAGTTCCCGTTTCAATGTCACTTTAACTTGAGAGCGCGCGTGTGCAGGGGAGAAAGGCTTGGTATTAAATTGCCAATCTGGTCACATGTTGCCTGGGATTTGGTGGTAGCTAAGCAGCACCACCCCCGCATTCACTTTTTTGGCTGGTGACTCCTCTGCTCGGTGTAAGGCAGAGCCGGGAAGAATAGGAGAAACCGGAGGGGGAAGGAAAAAAAAAAATAAATAAAAAATAAGGCGAGTCATTGTGAATGTCAGGAGCTCCTCGGCTGCGGGTGTGACAGCGATCCTCCCCCTCCAAACTCGCTCCGGGTGAGAGCCAAAGAGAGAGGATTTCATTAGGATCTGGTAGCAGGCTATTTTCAGAGCTGACATCCTACCCACGGCTAAAAATAGCTGGTCCCCTCCACGCAAACCAGGGTTTCTTTTCTGTTAAACTTTAATAAACCTCAGCAAGGCTCAGACCTTGCTTTCTCCCCACACTTTGCTCCCTTGCTCGCTCCACTCCCTTCCATCACCCCTTGCTTTCCCCCTTCGCCATCCCTCAGTTCCCGCTGCCCGGGTGTCCTCTCCCATCTGGTCCCGGCTTGCAGGGACCAGAGTGGAGATGTCACCGCGGCGGGGCTGGGGGAGCAGAGGGCTGGGGTCACCTCCTGCCCAAACGCAGCATCCCGCTCACAGAGCCAGGGGCTCTGGGAGGCCAAGCAGGCAGCGAGGGCTTAAGACCCCCAAAGCCGCGGCCAGGCACGGGCAGGGAGCCTCAAGCATCTCTCCGGAGCCCAGCCCCGCTCGTGGATGCTCGTCGGAGTGCCCCGAGAGGAGGGACCACCCCGTGCACCCCAAAAGCGCAGCTGGAGCGGGGCAGAGCCAGCCCAGCTGCAGCCCCAGGGCATCATCTCCACCAAAGGAAGATGCTTTGCTTTGGTGCCCGACCCTTTGGGAACCCCCGGGCACGCAGCCGGGCCGGACTCAGAGGGGTCACAGCACGAAGCTGTCCCACCTGTAGAGGCCGGCTCCAGCACTCGGCCGCAGTCACCTCTAAGAGGGCTCTCCTAAAAACACTGCCTAGCCTAAAAACCGTGTCCCTCCCCTGGGCCGTTGGAGCCACCGGCCCTCCTCTCCAAGGGGCTGCTCACAATTCCCTCCCTTCATTAGCACTGCCACCTCAGAGGTATTTATAGCCAGCGCACCTACCCCCTCCTCCCGGCTTTTTTAAAGACAACACAAATTTAACTCCTTCCCATGCTCCTCTTGACTCCAGCCCAGCCTGGCAGCCCGAAATCCCATGGCTTGGAATAACCAGCCTCTGCAGAGACCTTCCGCGCTCGGTGCATGCAGCCTCCCTGTCCCAGCCCCAAATCTTCCACCTCTCTCCAGTCCCAGCAGAGCCTCAGCAGAGGCTGCAGCCGGTCTGGGCTCTGCTGCTCTTAGGATGGAGTGGAGGTTCATCAAGAGATGCCTCCTCGTCTCACCCCAGCTGCCCAAAACAGCGGGGAATGGATCCGTCCCTGCCAGCTCGGAGCATCCCTTGCTCTGCATCCCCAGGCAGCCTTCCACCTGGCGCCCGAGGCGCACGGGCAGAGCCGGTGGGGGACAGCCTGGCACACCATGGGGACATCCAGGATGATCGGGACCGGTCTCATCGGCTCAGCCCAGTGCCCGTCAGCACGATGGGCTCCGCTCGCCTTCTCCCTCCGCCCTGCGCTGGGCGTGCGCCGGCCCTTTGGAGGCCCTGGCCGCCGGCCAGCCAGCCATTTCCTGGTAATCTAATAGCTGCAGCAGATGAACTGAAAATGCATTTCCTGCCACCGTGCTGTAAAATTTTTATTAATGTAAGGAGAGAACGCAGCGCTGGCTCACGCTGGCCGGGGCCGCAGCGGGACGGAGGGCAGCGGGAGCCTTGGTGGAGCAGCCGGGGCCGGGAGCGGTGGGGACGGCAGCAGTGCCCCGGTGATGCTGCGGGAAGGTGGAGGTACGGGGCCGCGTCCCCCGCCAGCGGCATTGCAGTACGGGGAAACTGAGGCACAGGCAAGGGAAGTGCCTCGGATGGAAGTAAAATCGGGCAGCAGCCCCCCAGCTGCCTCCCCAGGGCAAAGGGCCGCCATGGGTGGGTTTTGCAAGGTGGGCTCAGCCCACCCCGATGGCTCTCTCCAGCCACTGGACAGCTGTGTCCTTGAAAGCCACCCGAGACGGGACCGCTGATGCTGCGGGTCCTTCTCCCTTGTGGTCCTCTCCCAGGGGCACCCGCCTCTGCGAGGATCCTGGCCAGCGAAGGCAGCACGGAGGGGACGGAGGCAGGGTGAGAGGAGCCGGCATGCCCTGGCAGAGGGGCACCGTGGTGGGAGACCTGCCACACCTTCCCGCCTGCCCTCCACACGGCATCTCATCCGCCTCCTGCCTCCCTCTGTGGCCCGGGCTGACCCTTCCCGGCTGGCGAAGGGAGGTCCCAGTTGAAGTCCTCCATTAAGGTGCTCTTGGGTAAGGAACAGCCTATAGCGACCGGTAAATAGTGACCTCCAGCTGCTGAGTTTGCCTGGGGAGGGAGCAGAAACGCTTGCCAGGGAGGAGCAAGGTGCTGGAGCTGGGACGCACGTGTCCTCGTGTCGCTACTTGGGCAGCGGTCGCTGCGCCCACGTACGACCCACAGCCCTCAAGGGCTTTGCGAAGGACCCGCAGGGCCAGCAGCCAGCTCAGCATCCCCTCCGCACCCCCTTCGGCATCCCCTTCCCCACTCGCCCCCAGCCCCAACATCCCACCCGGACCAGGGCATCCGGTGGGTGACATCCCCGGGGCCCGGAGCTGGAGCCGTTTGCACAGCCCTTTTCCCACTCGGAGCCTGCTCCTTGTGCCAAGGCAGAGCTAAATTGGAAAAACACACACAATGACCTCTTGTGGAATGTAGTATGAATATTTGATAGGTCTAATGTAATCATATCCAATCGATACAGGCAGGAATATCTCCCCCCCCGCCCCACGCTCTCACTCTGCCCTGTCCCTTCCTCTCTTTTCCTCTCTCTCCCTCGCTCTCTCTTTCATTAATGCATTCTCCACTTTACATTATTTATTAACTTCCTTCCTTTTTTTTATTTAGAAAAAATAAATTAAATAACAGTGGTTATCTGGAGGCTTGGACCCTCCTGCCTAAGTGCTTTTGGACCAGGCAAAAACTTTGCTGACCTTCTCTCACCTCCTTGCCTTCCTCTGGTGAGACAGAGAGGCTCTGCCCCACGGCTGTGACCCCCTGACACCCCATCCCTCGCTGCCCCCCAACACAGCCCATCTCCCGCCTCCCCGCGGGCACCTGCTCTGTGGTGTGAGCCCCAAAAATCCCCTGAGCACGTCCACCCATTGCACACGACAAAGCAGAAGATGCCCAAAGCCCGTAAGCAAGCCCCCGAGGTGCAGGCAATGCCTCGGAGGTTGAAGGTCTCCCGGTCCGGCCAGAAGGGTGGTCTGCTCCCACCTCCAGCATGGCAGGGCCAGAGGATTTCCCCTCCCGCCCCCAAACTGAGCCCAGCTGGAGCCAGCGAAGCGGGGAGGGTGGTGGTCAGACCCACGGTGAGCTGATGCTCTGCTCCGGGCTCTCGCAAACCTGGCTCGTCTGTCCCTCGCTGTGGTTCCCAGGAAAAGCATCTGCCAAGACAGGCTTCAGGTCCCCATCGGGAAGAGGGGGGTGACACCAGTGTCCCCCAGCTGCCCGCACCCCCCCAAAAAGCCACCTTTCAGCAGTGGCTGGAGCTTGTCCGGCTGCAGATCCCGGCCACTGGCACTTGGTGTGGTGGGACCCCCCATCAGGAGGAACAGGGGGCTGAGCACGCAACAAGGAGGGGTCTTCTCTCACACCGGCACCAACCCCAACACCGTGCCCCAGCTCTGCCCCGCAGAGCCGGTGATGGAGAGCAGCAGAGATGCTTAAAGCCCTTTAATGGGCTTGGAAAGGTGAGGAGGAGGTTGATGTGGGGCTGGGGTCTCCTCCGGCTATTCCCAAGGCTTCCCAGAGCGGCCGGGCAGGTCCTGGCAGTCCAGGGATGCTCCCCAGGGATGCTGCTGGTCCGTACTGCCCTGCCAGCGTGGGGCTGAGCGCAGGGGCTCTCCTGGATGGGGATGACCATGCCATCTGCCTTCCTGCCAAGTGCCCCTGACACCAAGACCCCCCCCGGGCCATTTATTAGGACAAAGAGACCCTGGGCTGGAGATCCGCATTCCTCCGCTCTGAGCCAGAGACCCGAGGGGCCGTGGAAGGGCTGGGGCAGGGCCAGGCTCGGCTGCAGGCAGTGGGAAAGTTGGGACGGACGGAGAAAGGGGCTGTGCAGCAGCCAAAGCGGTGGCCCCGGGGTGAAGGACATCCCTGGGGTGAAGGACAGGGGTGTGAGCAGAGGGAGTGAGCCCAGGGATGCCCCGAGGGGGACGGAGCGGAGCAGGGGGAGTTAGCAGGCAGCCCCCCACGGTCACGCTGCCTTCAGTGCAGGCAGAGCTGCCCTCGCTCCAAAATACGGCGACTGGCAAAAAGGGGGACCTGCGCGCACCACCCTCCTGCCTCGGAGGTGGGTAGCATCGGGATGTCCCTTGCTCGGGGACCACATCCAGCAGTGCTGGCCACCTGGCAAGGAGAGACCGCAGCGTTTTGTTGGGCAGTTTTGAGCTGGGGAGCCCTGCTACAGGGCTGCGTCCCCTCCCGATGGCAGTGCTGCTCCCAGGCCCCAGCGGGGTGGGAGAGGAGGCACGGCCTGAACCCCCAGCGCAAGGGATGGGGCACCGGGATGATGCTGGGGAGGCCGTGCAGGAGCCGTGGGGCAGACCGGGGGACACAGGACATGGGTCCTAGCGGGGCTCCGACCCTCAGCTTGGACACACGGAGCCACTGAGGTCCTGGATTTAACGGGCTCGGTCTCTGCGTGCCTTCCACCTGACTCGTCCCACTTTCTCCCGCTCACGCCCGGGGGAGGCTGATCTCCGCCCTCCCCAAATATCTGCTCTGGGGCAGGAAAAGCACCCACCCCCAGCACAGGAGGGGAAATTTTGGCTGTATAAAGGCTCACCTTTCCCCATCTCCATCGGGAGGCACGGGAAGGTGCAGATGCTGCCCCAGCCCTGCACCTTCACCTGCGCCAGCACCCTGGGTGTCTGTCCCTCCAGGGACACCCCATTTTCCCAGGGCGGGCAATGTAAGGCTGAAGATTTTCCTACGGGGGCAACGTGAGGCTGAAGGTTTTATTATTTTCCATGAGCGGAGGGTGGGAGAGCAGCCTGGGAAAGGACCTGCTGCTCCACAACAAATACACAGGCAATAAAGTCCAAAAAAGTCTTTGCCCACACTGGTCAACTCCTCCCTTTCTGGAGGACACCACCAAGCACCCATTCATGGAAATGAGGAAATTAAGTCGGTTCACAGTTCCTGACTCAGTTTACCACTTCTGATAGGTGCAATGGCTTATTCTCGGTCTGCAATGATTTGGGAAGGATCCTTCCCGCTCCCATGCTATGGGAGATGTGGAAGACCCCAGGGCACAGCCGGAGGAGGAGGTTGGCTGCTGCTCTCCAAGACGCCACGATCCTAAGTATCTTTGCCGGGGGCCATGACAGAGCAGGCTGGAAGGAGGGCGATGATGCAGCCTCAATGTTGGACGTAGCTTCTCCTCCGCTGCCAGTGTCCCTGGGCAGGTCAGAAGGACATGTAGGATTTCAGCTGGGAATGGGCTTGAGAAAATCACTGGCTCCCTGGGGAAAGCGCGTCCGGATCCACCTGGGTCTGTTTGGAGAGAGCAAAGGACTGTTCACCCCCAAAGCAGGGAGGGCTGAGGGTTTCCTGCTTCCCCGCTGAAGGGTTTCCAGAAGGGTCCCATGGAGCAGCTGCATTTCCCCACCACTGGGTCTCATGAACCAGGGCTGCTCAGGGCACAGGGGAGGAAGAGCCACCCAAGTCTCCCAGAAAACCGGACACAGAGCTGGCGGGGACCTGGGGGACCGTGACAGCTCTCCCCAGACGGCTCCCCCGTCACCCTCGCGCCCGGCTCGCAGACGCGACAGCACTGCCATCGCACGTCACCGCTGCCCAGCCCTGGCTTGCGCTCCCCTCGCTGCTGGGTTTTGCTGAACCAGGAAAATCGATAGCGGCTGTCTGCTGATGGCCAGCCCAGGGCGGGGGGATCCGACGGAGGAGAGGCAGGGGCTGAGGTGAGGGAGGGAGACAGAGGAGGAGCAGGGGGACCCCGGGGGCTCAGGGAAAGGAAGCAGAGCCCCGTGGCAGGAGAAGGTTTGGACAGAGGAGACCCGCAAGGATTCGTCTCCCATCCCCGGAGGGTCTGGAGGATTCACCCTGCTGAGGCAGCCCCCTCCTCCCAGCCGCCCTGGCAGAGACCCGGCTGCCGTAGACACACGGGAACCGACAGAGACTCCGCTTTAATGCGAATCACTTATTGACCCTGCAGAGCCGAGGGCGGAGGAAGATTGAAAGGAGGAAGCGTAGGGAAAGAGCTCCAATTAGCAGCATCAAAGCTATATATTATCCTCTGGAATGAGCGCCCGGGCCAGCAGGCAGCAAGCCAGCACGGTGGCTGCTGCACCGCACGGTGCTGGGGGTCACCTGGCCTCGCACAGAGCCCGGGGACCCCCCCGAGCATCCCCACTTGCTCCCCAGGAAAGACCCCCATGCCCACCACCCTCCTGCAGAGCGAGAGGCTGCACAGCTCGGGGTGGACGCTTTGCCAAATGCATGGGGTCGGGAGAAGGGACCCAGAGCCAGGGAACCTGCCCCCACGGAAGAGGCAGGCGAGTGTGCCAAAAGATGGGCAGAGACCTCCCTCCTCAGCCCCTCGTGCTCTCCTCATCGGGCCCAGATGCCCACAGCGGTGCTCTGCATCATCTGAGCCATCTCCTCCGACTTTCCCAAGGCACTGAGGTGCTGGAAGAGATGAGGAAATTTGCTGGGAGCCCAGGGGAAAACTGCTCCATGGCAGACGAGCAAAAGGCAGAAGAGCTGCTGGGATGTGGGGCTCAAGGCAGGAGGTCTGGGAGCCGCTTGCGTTGCCTTGGCTGGGAGAAGTTCAAGTCTCCTGCATGAGGACATCGGCAGGAGCTGGGTGGTGGTGGGGGACACCCACAGCACCCAAAGGGTGTCTTCAGGGCCCCTCCACTGCTGCAAAGAAAAGACCAGTGAGAGCGAATGCCCCATTTCTAACAGAGAGACAACCTCCCGTTGCCTTCTTGCTCCGGCATTTTCCACCACGCCTCTCCCTCCAGTACCTCCAGCATCTTCGTTTACCCTGCAAGGGTCCCAGGGACTCGTCTCCTGAGCCCACCCAAATGTGTCTCCGACCCCAGCAATCCTGGCAGGGTCTCACCTCCCGCAGAGCCACCCCAACCAACATCCCTGGGCAGATGCTCTTCCCAGGAGAGCTTCAGAAGTCTCCAGAGCTGATCGAGCCCCCGTTGCACATTCCCCTTTCCCTTGAACTGCGTCCCTGCCCTCAACAGGGAGCAGGGAGCGAGAGGACCACAAAGCCTCCAGCTCCCCTACCCATCATATTCAATACCCCATCAATATTTGCCTCTTTCGGGCCACGTCGAGCACATACCCCAGCTTGGAGGAAGGAGAGACTTTCCAACCTAATGGCTTGTGTCAGGAGCCGCGGGATGAGCTCCTGACTGATCGCTCAGACCTGCGAGCACCCCCTCCTCCTCTGTCTGGGGTCTGTAACCACCCCAGACATCACTGGATGCCCGTGGTTGAGTGGGACCTGCCGGGATGAAGAGGGTGAAGGCCTGTGAGAAGAGCACAGCTCACACCCCAGCCCAGATCCTTTGCGGGTTCTCCCCCTCCATGGTCTCCAGCCAGGGCTGAATCGTGGGGTCCCAGCCACACCGTGGGTCAGGGGCTCAGAAGATGACACCAGGGCAGGGTGGAGAGAACGTGGATTGCAAGGAGATGCTCTCCTTGCAGACGTCCCACCAAGGGTCCCGTGAGCTGGTGACAAAGGCGCTGGCAGGCAGGCGCTGCCTGTCCGAGGGGGAGCGGAGGCAGCGGAGGCAGCGGAGGCAGCTGGCAGCACGCGGCCCCCAGGCCAAGCTAATCGGAGAGAAACCATGACGTAAGGCCGGGGGAAGCGGGGTCCCGGCCTTTCCCAGGCTCTGCCGTGCTCCATGCTCCCGTTCCCTGCCAGCTTATTGGCCACTGGAGCACGACCAAGGGAACATCGGCCAGGACAGAACAAACAAACATCCGAGTTTGGGCTTCCTTCCTTCCTTCGAATAACCAACAAAAAAAAAAAAAAAAAAGAAGGGGAGGGTTTCAATTAAATTAAAAAAAAAAATACTGAAACAAGTCAAATAAATAAGCATTTGTGTTTCCATGGGGATGTGATGCATTCTTGGGAGTGGGAGCTTGGCCTTAGGGAGAAGTAACGCCGGAGCAGCAAAGCCAGTGATGCCACGAGCGGCCCCACGGGCAGCCCACCGCTGCGCCCGAAGGGACTTGGCATGTGTCCCTTGGCTCCGATAGCCCTTGGATCAAGCGCTGCACAGGCGGCCGCACACCGCAGTCAGGATCACAGCCGCACCAGGGGCTTTGCTTCAGGTTTTAGCTCGCTTTCTGAACACGGTTGCATGCTCCAGGTTTTCCTGCTGGGCTCTGTTCCCTCCTGAAATCACTGACCAGTATCACTGTAAGAGACAGATGTTGAGAGGTGACTTTAGTCCTTGTAAGCGTCATGAAAGGAGAGAGTCAGGAGGCGCAGAGAGGCTCAACCCCTTATTAGACACCAGAAAATCCCCCTGGACTCTCAGGTCCCGAGCACAGCCATGTTTCACCAGTTCACAGCCTGTTTCGAGGGGAAGTCCTGGTGGGTAGAGGTTGTTTTGCTCTTTCTATTTCGCTACAACAGCCTTGCAGCAGGGGTAGGGTAGGACCAGCCAGCAACTGGAGCTCCAGTCCATGGACCCTCCTCTCCTTGAGCGTTCTTAAAGGTCCTCTGGATTTTCCTCTGATCTTGCTGTGCTGTGTCATCCATGATGGGTTTTGTTGGGTTGTGTTGAGTTGGGCCGGGTTGTATCATTCACGTTGGGTTGGATTGCGCCATTCTCATTGGGTTGCGTCACGTTGGATCATTCCTCTTGGGTTGGGCTGTGTTGGGTCATTCGTGTTGGGTTGGGTTGGGGTAGGCTGGGCTGCATCATTCAGGTTGGGTTGGGTTGAGTTGTGCTCTTTGGGTTGTATTGGGTTGAGCTGGGCTGGACGGCGACATTCAGGTTGGGCTGGATGTGCAGCAAAATGAAACAGCTCCTACACCCACACTGACATTTTTCAGAATTTTTGTCCTAAGAACCATTTCCAGGAATATCCCCTACCTGCTCGGCCGCCCTTTATTCTTGCTGCTGTTGTGGAAATTGCCACATTTCCCGTAAAATGTGAATTCCCTGTCCTGACCTGCGGAAATATCCCCCAAGTTTTGCCAGCACAGAAGCCACATATGGAGAGAAACCTGCACGCGCCCTGCACGTCACAGAAAGCACCGCTTGACATCAGCGCCGGCAACGCGACCTCCAAGGAATCCCACGAGCGGGGAAGAGAAACTGATTCCTTGCACGACCCATCAGAGGGGAACGAGCGAGCCCAACAGAGGATGCATCTGTAGGATGCGGAGTCACTTTCCTCCGCGCGTGGCGATGCGCCGCTGACCTCAGAGCCCCGCGGCGCTGGAGCTGCCGGCAGGGACTGGCAGGGCCTTTCCCAGGCGGAGGGCTAATTCTGTATCCTCCGGGCCGGATGCGGTATCTCGTCACCAGCACCCGTTAGAGAAGGAAAGAGCATTGTGTGGGCTGTTGCTTTTTTTAAAACTGTTTGTGACCCCGGGACTAGCATGCGAGTGAGAGCCGCTGCTGGAGGAAGGAGGGGAGAAGAGGGGAGGCAGAAAATTCCCAGATCCCAACTCTCCCTGGGAAATCCCCAGAAAGCTCCCAGGCACTTTCTTTCCCAGCACACGAGATCCTACGTGCCGGGGCCAAGCAGCAGGTGCATGTCCGACAGGGCCGGGGCACCTGCGGGAGACCGCAGCCGGCCAGCGCAGCTCCAAGGGGGGCCGGGGCCGCGGCACTGCCTGCCCCCGCCCCACGAGACCCAGGGGGTACGTGCCAGCAGCGCGGGCTCAGCTCTGCGGGGCACAAGAGGGACCGCAAACCCCGGTGAGCTCCAGAGACCACGCTCCACACCCCGAACGGTGGCTCGTCTAAGAAACAACCCCACGAGCCACAAACCATGGGACATCCTGATGCCACTGCACTGCGCATCCCAAACACAGCCAGCAGAGAACCTCGGGAGGGGGATCATCCCTCCTCAGAGCCCCCCAGTCTCCCCCAGACCCCTGACAGCAGCCCTTCAGCCGATTCACTATTTATTCGTATTTGCACACATCCACCGCTCACATCAGGAACGCACCTGGATCCCGCAGACACCCAGGCGAGTCCCTGCTCGGCTCAGGGGCTGCGTCAGAGGGGCTGCGAGTGCCAGGGCACGGTGGGAGAGGCGCCGGGGCTTCCTGCCAGGACCACAGTGCGCGGGAGAAGGACCAAGGGACAGGCGACGGGCACTGCCCGAGCACGAGGAGCACGGGGCCGGCCATCGCCCGTGGCCACGCAGCCGCTGCCTCCTCCAGGGAGCCGGCACTGGGGCGTGCTTGCACCCCGGCAGCCCGGGAAGGGCCCGCGACGAATTCTCATGGAGGCCAAGATGCCTCTGCCGTGAGCTCACCGAGTGACTAACTTGTTTATCTCCCCTGGGAACTGCACCGAGTTTTTGGGAAGCAGCAGATCCCCGCCAGCTCCTCTGCCTGTTCCAGGCGCCACCCCCACCCCTTTCCTGAAAAACACTCTCAGAAAACAGAAAGCTGCGGTGACACACCACCACGTCCCCTCGCTGCGAAGGCAATCGTGGCAAGCGGCTGTTCTGCCCCTTGCCAGACCAAGCACACCCAGGAGCGCGATGGCAGGGAAACTGGAAGGACTCAAAAAGGCCTGAATTTTGGAAAACCGGGTGCGGAAGTTCAGGCACAGCACAGATACCACGCTGGGGAAACACACTCGCTGCTTCGCTGGGGTGGTTTGTCTACGCAGGTACTGGGGCGGCACAACCGAGACCTCATCCTGCCCCGTCTCCAGCACGAAACAGGGCAGCTGCCTGCCAGGGATGCGTCCCCTGTCCCAGAGTGACCCAGACACGCAGCACGTCCGAGGAGGCTGGGGCTCAGCACCGCTCAGGATGCATCCAAGGTGCTGGGTGGCGGCAGGGTTAGCCCGCCATGGGAGGTTCTGCCATCCCCGCTGCCTGCCAGCTTGTCCCCAGCTGACAGGGACGTCCCGGGACACTCTCCAGGCCAGACAGCCACCTCAGACCACGCGCAGGGAGGAACAGGGGCTGCGGGGGGCTTCTCCTCAGCACCACAGATGGGGCACGGAGAACTGCTGACGGGATGAGAGGGGTGCGGGGGGGGCTCTCCCCTCCTCTACAGAAGCATCACATTTAAGCCTATGATCGATGGGTTATGGCTACCCACACGTAACCAAATCTCAGCGCTCCAGTGCCACCATGTGTCATCTATTGTCACCCCACGCTGCCAGCCCCGCGTCCCTAGAGCCACCTGCGTGCTCCTGCTTTCGGATCCGGCTCCCTCTGGATCCGTGCCCAAAAGCAACTCACTCCCACGATGATCCTGCCCTGAAGACGCTTCGTCCTAGAGAAAAACCCGAAGCACCCGGGGCCAGAGCTGCTGCCCCGAGGCACCCCGCGGTGTCCCCCCTGCTCGGGGCAGGGTGACCAGCGGGGCTGGCTGGGAGAAGCCCCAGGGCGCCTTCGGGGCTGGGAACACGCCCCAGCGAGGCGGCGGGAGGCTGAGGCGGCCGGGGGGAGGCGGCAGCCGCCACGGCCGGGACGAGGCGGCCCTCCGGCGGGCGGGCCCGCTGCCTGCCCGGCTCCGCCGCCCGGCTCCGCGCCTCCCCTCAGCCTCCCCCCCACACAAGCTGGTGTTCCGGTGCCTTTAGATGAAAATTACTATTTTATACCCCAAAAGGTCGTGTCTGCTCCCCCCCCCCTTCCCGCCCCCGGCTGATGCCGGCAACTCCCGAAGGCTCGGCCCGGCGCGGCTCCGCTCCCCGCCACGCCTCGAGCCTCCCCGGGCGCAGGCCGCAGCCAGGACGAGGGAAGCAGCGGGCCGGGGCCGGGGCCGGGGCCGCCGAGCCCGAGCTGGGCCCGAGCCCGAGCCCGAGCCCGGCCCCGTCCCCGTCCCCGCGCCGGTCCCGACCCTGCGGCCATCGGCAACATGGCAGCACCCCGCCCTGCCGGCTCGTGCCCCGGGGCAGTGCGCATGCGTCGCTCCCTCACGCACACCCCGTCCCCGCGACGTTCTACGCTGCGGCGTGCCTCTCTATGGTCTTTCCCCGGGGTCAAAGAAGCAAAGGGCCTCTTCACGCTCCCAGCAGCGGCGCTCATCGCACGCCCCGCCTGCTCCATGGCGGCAGCCTCTCCGGAGACAGGCTCCATGCACAGAGACTTTTCGCCGCTCCCGCTGTCTCTACGCTCTCAGGACAGCCAGGTCTCTATGGTGTGGGTGGGTATGTGTGCGGCGCTCTATCCGCCCTCCCACGTCTCCATGGTGCGTGCGGCGCTCTATACAACGGCCTCCCGGCTCTTTGTAGCCGTCGGGGCTGCGCTTGGTAGCGTTTTCCGTTGCCGCCCGGTGCGGGCCGGGCCGTGCCGCTCTCCCGCAGAGCCCGGTGCTGGCCCGGCCCGCGCCGCCCCCGTGCGCGCTTCAGCCCATAGCGTCTCTATGGGTGCGGGCGCTCTACCCCGCGGCTCGCTCTCTATGGCGGACGGCGCTCTAGCCGAGCCCGCCCGCGCTCCGTGGTGCGGCCCCGCCCCGGGGCGGCCCGCGGCGCCGCTTGACGCCGCCTGAGGCGGCCTCGGCCCCGCCGCCGCCCCCGGCCCGGCCCCGCCGCAGCCCCGCGGGCTTGGGGCCCGGTAAGGCCGCTCAGGAGGAGCCGGGGCGGGCCCGAGCTCCGGGGGAGCTGCCGAGGTGAGGCGGGGGTCGGGGGGTCCCAGCTCGCCGGGGCGGTTGGAGCGCCCGGCTCCCGTCCCGGGCTGGCTGCCGGGCCCGGGCCTGGCACTCGCCGCGTCTCGTCCTCCCCTCCCGGAGCCCGCCGTGCTGCTGCCGGGGCGGGTGCTGGCGGCGTGGGGGCCGCGCTTGCGGAGGGACCCAGGAGCTCAAAATGCAGTTTGTAACGTGGCTTCTTCTTTACTATTTTTTTTTTTCTTTAAAAGGTCAGCAGACCCTGACTGAAGAGCCTTCGGTTCCTCGGGCAGCGTCGGCTTCCTGACGTAGGTGCAGCAGGAAATGTGTAAAAGCCTTCGAGCGGCCTTTTTGCCCTGGTAGGTGCAGGGACCAGGAGAAGGAAGCGGGGAAGAGCCGTGGCCAGCAGCAGAGACCCTCTGGAATTCGTTCAACGTCCTGAGCCCGTCTGCAGCCTCGCTCCATCTTTTCCCCCGCCTCAGCCCCGGGCTCACGCGGTCCCAGGTAACGTTAGCTGGAGACCCGGAGTTCAGCCGGGGAGTAAGACGTCAGGTCCCATTAGTCTGCGAATGAAAGCTTGCAGCCGAGGGCAGCTCCTGGGCAGAGCTGTTTTCTCTCTTTCCCTGATACAAGGCAACCCCTCCCTGCCCAGGAGAGCTGCCTGGCCCCTCTCTGCCAGGGCAGGACCCAGAGCGGGTGAATGAAATGATTTAATAACAGGAGTTTACCGCAATAAGTATCCCTGCGGGGGATGTACCATGAGGGCTGGCTGCTTTGCTGGAAAAAAGAATTAGAGCTTGTTTCTGTTAAGCTGTGCCGCCTGAAAAGCTTTGCTTGAGATAGATGCAGAAACTGCAAAGAGGAGGCTGCAATAACGTTACGGGAAGGGGAGTCTGGAGTCGGGTTTTTGCTGTTAAACGTGGGGTGAGCGGATAATTACCTTTGCTTCTAGTAAAATGAAGTAGCTGTGAAGCTGGCAGTGTCTGGGATGTCTTTATTAGCTCCTTAATTTAATTGAAATCCCTTGCTGGGAAGGGCTGGAAGGGGAATCTAATTCCTGACAGCTGAGATCTAATATAGTTGTCTGCTGCAGCGGAGCAGTCTGGGGGGGGCAGGAGCCTTTCTCAGCAGGAGACAGCCAATCTGCCTGTTGTTTCTTCTGTAATTAATAGGTAAGCTAGGTCAGCTCGGGCTGTTAAACCTTTAACTCTGCTGGCAACCGAGTGTCTGTGTCTGCCGTCCCAGGGGACTTGGCCTGCCGCGGGGGTCTGTCGCCTGGGCTGGTGTACTTTGCTCATCTGGTTCTGGCACGGCCCTCTCAAGGCAGCGGCTCTGTCTCGGCCTTTGCAGCGCTCCTCTTTATCCGTGTTCCCTTCACAGAGGGTACCTTCGCTCAAACAGGGGCACCGTGTGGTGTTTGGGTACGTCTTCCAAAGCTGATAGAAACGTCAGATTAAATATATGTAACCAGGAGGGCAGCAGGATGTGAGCCCTGCCTGAGACTTGCAGACAGGCTATTTCTCAGGTTGCCTTGAAAAACAATTTATTTTCTCTTTCTCTCTCTTTTTGAAGTGTAAGGCTTGTTGTGCTACTGAAATTTTCCTGTTTCTTATGGATCAGAAACCTTTGCTTTAGCCAGATGCTTCTAGCGATGAAAAAGGATGCATGAGTGTAAGCACCTGAATGTTAGGAAATGCTTCATGAAAAACAGATAATTCTTTTCAGATGCCAAATGAGCTTGAAAAACTGGCTGGACATGATGTGACAGGGTGATGAAATGGGTCTGGTCACAGCACCAGCAGTTAGGGCACCAGAGCAGCTTCTCCAATGCCAGCAGGCCGGTGTCACTGTGTTCCTGGAAGGTTTTGGCTAAAAGCTGGCTAAAGACCACAGATTTGTGTGGTTTCTCCTTCCATATATGTTTTCATTGCTGAAACTATTTGGTTACTAATTTTTCCAGCTCCTTATTTTTCTTTGCTCAAAATGGGACTTGTGGCTTTTTATCAAAGAGCTTAAAAATCAGTATTGGTTACTTCAAAAGCTTCTTGTGTCAGCAGTGAGACAGACTGCTGAAGGGCCAGGCGGGAAGTCTCCTGGACAGACCAGCCCCTCATGAGGCCCACTCTTCCTTCCTCCTCCTCTCACAGCACATCTCTTGTCTTTTCTCTCTAGAGACTTATGGTAATTCCTCAAATCACAACATATTTGAGTTTTCTGCCTTTCCCTCCAGCACCCACAGCTCTGTTACTCCTGTTCACCCTGTGGCTTCTAGCATGGGTTCTGTGCGTGCTCCTATTTTTCATCTGCCACGTGGTGGACTCTTGGGTAGGGTGAGCCACACAGAAGGTACTCGCGTATAATGTCTGCACGGGATTTTGTCTTGTTTGGGTAGAGGGGCAGGCGTGGTAATTGAGCATCTCTCCCTTCTCAACGTCCACTTGCGTTTACACGCAGCGTAGTTTAATGTCTTCTTCCTTCTGCCCTTTCTTTTTGAATTTCAAAGGAAATTTTGTCTTGAAATCTCTCGGCTGCTGCATTTCACTGCTGCCCAGGTGAGCTGCGTGTGGTCTGGACAACGTAAAGATGAGAAGCGTAAAGGTGAGGTAAACAGGAGGACTGGGGGAAAGAGTTAGCTGTTCACATAACTCATTCCAGCCAGGAGAGAGCTGTTAGCTCTGATTAAACAAACACAAAGGCAAAAAGTAAATCCTGTCTAATCATACAGATTTTTTTTTGTTTTCAACTCCTCTTAGATTTAGTAACTCTTGGGAAGATTTAATGTAAGGCTTCTCTGTGAGCTGTTTGTGGTGTCTGCTTCCAGCAAGAACAGCAGAGAAGCAAGAGGTCTCATTGATTAGATTAAATGTCTGGGTCACTTACCGTTACCTGTGTTTATTCTCGGGTAAGTTTTGATATTGGAAGAAGACGAGATAAAAGGAACGTGTGCAGAAAGAGATAACTACAGCTGGAGCTGCCCCAGGCAGAGGCCACTTTCTAAATGGATTTGTAGATGAGCTTTTCCTATCAGTTTTGGGTCCTGTGTGAGGAGATATCAGGCGTGTGCAAACAAGCTTGCTTCTTTTTCCCCCCCTCTGTTGGGTTAGTGGATATCCTTGATACCCAAAAGCCAAACTGGACAGAGTCTTCCCTCCTGTGTGTCTTTCTCAAAGAATAGTCTTAAGCTTTGTGAGTTGTAAGGCTTGGTTCAGGAAGTTAAATCATTTCTTTAAGCTTTGTAAAGCCAGTAAACATCATAGCCAACTCCTGGTTTTCTGTAGCTGCGGATTTTCTTCACTTAGTAACTAAGTTTGCATATCAAATTTGGCTAATTCTTTTTCCTATACTAAATTTTCAAAGCTGGGGTGGGTTGGAAAGCATTCTCCCAGAACTTAGCATTGGCATTTCTACAAAAACTGATATTCTGGCTGGCTGGAGACCACCAAAGGAAAAAGTAAGTATTACTGTGTGTCTTCAGATGCCCGGTAACTCTAGCTCAGGCTATGTAAGTTCGCCGGTGCCCCAGTTTCTCTGTCTGTAGTGAGAATGCTGGAGTCTTTCAGGATGTTGCAGCTCAGTCAGCATCAGTAAAGAGTTTCACGGGCTTCGCAGCAGTGCTTGAAGTGCAAGGTCCGTTGTGTTAGCAGAGATCTTGGTTACTGCAGGTGTCAGGCAGCGAGCAAGGAGCTCCCAGTGCCTCCACTCTCGCTATGTGGAGCAAAACATCAACTTCTGATCTGGAACCAGCTGCTTTGCAGGACAACCTGATTCCCTGCAGCCTGCTGAGGGGTGAGCATTGCATTTTAGCAGCCGCAGAAATTGGAAACTTCTGAGTTGAAGTCTTCTGCAGTGCTGAAGCTGTCAGTTGTACACAAGCTGTGGCCAAGAACCTTGCAAAACTCGATGGCTGGAAAGTGTGCATCTGAATCTCAAACCACGTTCTGTTTATGAAAATGTTTCCACTTTATTTTTTTCCTAGAGCTGGCTGGCTGTATTTTATTTTTTTTCTTAGCAAGTGGTTGTCTGGGAATATGGCACCTCTGTTGATTTTATTGTTGTTACCAACTTTTGAGGTCTCTGCACTGAGTCAACTATGAAGTGGAGAGGCAGGTTGGAGAGCCAAAGCACCAGTGCCTGTACTTTTCAGATAAGAAAATGAAGGAAAATCAGAAGTCTAGGATAAGAAATGCTTTCCAAGTCTGTGTCTTATCCAGTGATGCTGCATTTCTATGCGCTTCAGACCAAAGCGCTGTTAAAATCCTGCTGGGTTTGACCTCCAGAACTTAATAAACATGGCTTCATATCTTAAAACTTGTAAGGTTTTTGCCCTTGCTCTTTGTATTGAAGAGTTGTTACAAATCTCCCTCTGAGAAATCACCTTCTAATCTCTAGCCCAGGGTTAACCACGGTCGGTTTCTCTTCCATGCCAGCTGTGTCCTTCAGAGGAAAAAGAGATTTTTCTTCCTCCTCATTGTTTTGCATACTTTTTCTAGAACTGACCTAATTACTGGATTCCTCTAGTTCTCGCTTCTCTAACCAAGGTCACTTTTCTCTACTTCCCTGATCCCTGTAGTTCTGTCCAGGAATGGTGAATTCAAACTGGGAAGGCTGGAGAGAGGACAAGACCTGCAGCAGATGAGGTTTTGCTGGTATTTTGCACAAGAGCATTGAACACGCGGCTGTCTCTTCTGGAATTGCTTTGCCTGATAAATTCTAGGATCTCATTTGTTTCTTCTCAGGACTAGTTTCTGCCGTGGTTTATGGTGGTCCCAAAATAAGCAAGATACCCTTGTCTCTCCTCCTTCTGTTTCCAGCTGATGTGCGTGGATTGGATTAGCTTGTTTGTTTAAAAAATGGATTGACCCCCTAATGGTTAATTCCCTCTTGCTTCCACTACATGCGGGTTTTGAGGGCAGCCAGTTTTCATATGCAACTTCATGGTCTTCCTCCGGGGTGTTGGTGATGTCTGCAAAAGTACCTACTGCAGCTGGTCTAAACAAGGGTAAAGCACCCCATTTTGAGGAGATTGCTGCATAGCCTGTGTGGTGTTAACAATAAGCATGGATTCTAGGCACTGGGAAAAGCTTGGCAGCGTGTCTGACTGCGTTGTCACTGGGAGGATGCAAAAGTGCCGCTGGTACTTGGACTTGGCAGCGAAGGCGTTTAATACGAGACTCTCCAAACTCTTTAGTTATTTTTTCCTGTCTAAATGGTGCCTGGGAGTTATGTGACTCTCTCCTCTGGCCAGGCTGCCAGTCACCATGCCCACTCCTTTTCTTCCCCCTCAATGGACTAGTTCTCACTCTCCTCTTTGTCAGTAAATTACAGTTGTGGAGGATTATGCCGGTTTTCCCAGAAGTGCTTACAGTGCCTGGCATAAGAGCACAGAGATCGAGGCCAGGATGCGATGCGGTAGCACGGCCGAGTCGGCCGAGTCACCTTGTTCTTTCCCTTCTCTCTCTCCCGGCTGCTCAGGATGTGGTGCAGGAGGCTGGCGTGTCTGTTCAAGGTGCCGTGCCGGCTGAGTGGAAGCACTAGACATCGCTCGCCATGGCTGCCCCGTGACAGAAGGACCATCCTCGCTGCTGCAGCTCGCTGGCATCACACGGCCCCAGAGTCCCTCAAGTGTGCCTGGCAGTTACACGGTGATCATCTAGGTAGGTGTGTTGGGGGGCGTGTGTACCTGCTTTTGAGTCTGTTTGGGGAGAGGAGTGAGATTTTCCTGACCTTGTTCCCCAGGAGTGATTTTTTTTCTTTTTTTCTTCTGAAATGGCCTGCGTTAGAGGGATGCACGCTGGAGTCTGTGTTTCATGTTCCCTTTGGGAATTTCCAAAGGCAGGATGGAGCAGGTTTGCTGGTGGCAAGACTTCTATGATAAATGAGACAATGCTAAATCGGAAATCAAATCAAGGGTTTCCTGAACAATAACTGCATCTGAGCCTTGCCCTGTTAGTCACGTATTTTCTGTGTAAAGCTCTGGGCTCTAGCTGGCAGGTGGGATGGCTGCTTTGGTGTGTGCCCTGCTCTCTTGCCCCCGCTTGTGCAGGTTTTCCTTAAAACACTGATGTGTGAAACGCAGTTGTTAGAGCAGGTTTGCAAGCAGCCTGTCTAGTTGTGTGGCTGGATGGCATGAGCAGCAGGAGGCAGGGCGGGCATAAAAGCTTTTTTGATGCAAATCGTACTTCACTGTGAGACTGCTTAAAGGAAAAAGCAAGGAGAGTGTGTCTTAATGTGTAGTAACGCAGCAAGCCAGTTATAAATGCTGTCTAATGCTGATTTTTGTCCTTTTGGTTTTGGAGGGGACTTGGCAACTGAGGCACGTGTTTCCCCGTGGCCTGTTTGGTTTGGTCCAGTGTCTGTCTGCCTGGGTGATGTCAAATGAGGCTAGTTAGATGTTGGCACTCCGAGTCACTTGTAAGCAAAGGGAATTGCTCGGTAGTTTATCCAACACAGTGGCCCCAAGAAAGGTTATCGTTGTTTTCCCACTGCAGAGTGACCTCGGATATTTGGATTTCAAAGCTGAGTAGGAGTAGGAAGAAGGAGTAGGAAGGGCTCTCCTGTTGCCTCTGCTGGCTCTGACCCCCTTCTGAAGAGCTTTGAGTATTCCTAAAGCTGTCCCAGGATGGAGCAAGGAGGAAAGGCTCTATTGTAATGCTAAATGGATATCAAAGCTTTGCATCAAGGTCTTGATGTTGTCTGTAATGTTTGTATAGTTTGCATGTTGGCGTGATTATTTGGTTGACTCTTATCTGTATTCCTGTGCTGGGGTCTACAACGACGTGGAGGGGGGGACGTTTTTATGTACAACAGCTGCTGCACAGCTCTGAATTTACTACTCGTTGAAGAGAGATGATAGATGTAAGTATGTGACCAGCATTTTTGTTAGCCACGCTCCTTCCTGTTGCAGGATGAGATTGCCTGTAGGCTTGGTAAGAAGGGAGACCATGGCAAGATCACTGACAGCCAGGCCTTCTGTGAAGATCCTCTGCCTGGTCTTCATCATGCGAGAAGCTAGGTTAATTTCTGTAAAGAGGTGCTAAGTCTAACAGCCTCTGCATCCCATATAAGTGGGATCATAACTTGTAGGCTCTCAGCTTCAGTTCTTGGCTTTGTTTTTTCTCACTGTTCACACCAATGCATCTTCTGAGCCTGTCCTCCTTTGCAGAGCTCAGGTATGCGAACACACTGATGCGATTCGATTTTGTCTGGCTGCGGGACCACTGCCGCTCAGCTTCCTGCTACAATGCCAAGACGAATCAGCGCAGCTTGGACACAGCTAGCGTGGACCTGGGAATCAAACCCACGGCTGTCCGAGTGGATGAGACCACGCTCTTCCTCACATGTAAGTAGCAAAGCGACAGCACCCTGCGTGTTTTACGGACCACCAGCCCTGCTTGGAGGGAGCCTTGTTGGTGGATCCCATCCTTAGGTTTGCTGGGAGAGGGCAGCCTTATCTCTAAATCAGTAGCTGTTTTGGGAAGAGATTTAGCTGTAAGCAGATTTTAAACACTGCTCTCTGAGCAGCGCTGTTACTGTAAACAGACCTCAGTCTTAAATCTGTGTCTGTTTTTCCTCCCCCTCCCCCAGCCCTTTTTGGGTGGAGATGTGTGTATCTTCAGTGTCTGGGTATTTTATTGGTTGGTTTGAACACAGCAGCAATGCAGGTAGTGAACAGATTGGTCCAGAAATGGTTGGTTTTCTTTTCCTTACCCTGTCCTATTTGAGCTGGTATCCCTGATCAGGATTCACATTTTCTGTCCTTTCTCCTCAGCTTCCCAGCTGCTTTATTCCTTTGGTTGTAGCTTACCTTTATTTGTGGGCTTCTCTTCAGTGCTTTACTTCTCCTTGGGAGTCCTGTCAATAGAAAACAAAACCACTGAAGTTGAAACACTTAGCTCTGAATTTGGAGTTGTTGCAGCAATGACAATGCTTTTTAGGACTTGTGGCCTTAACCAGATAATGTTTTGGGTGGCATCAGGGTGCAAAGAGTCTGTCACCAGACAAAACTAAAAGGGTGAGGACTGTCCTAGACTGATGGTTGCACTGACCACAATCTCAGGCTGTTCAGTGCGACTGCAGTGACTGTGACTCTTCTCCTTTGTCAAAGGGCCGGACGGGCACGTGACGCGGTATGGGCTGGAGTGGCTGGTGAAGAACAGCTACGAGGGGCAGAAGCAGCAGGTCATGCACCCGCGGATTCTCTGGAACGCAGAAATCTACCGCCAAGCCCAGGTCCCATCCGTCGATTGCCAGAGTTTCCTGGAGACGGACGAGGGGCTGAAGGAGTTCTTGCAAAACTTCTTGTTATACGGGATTGCTTTTGTAGAGAATGTCACTCCCACCAAAGAGGACACAGAAATCTTAGCGGAAAGGATCAGCTTAATCAGGTAACTAGGGCTGCCCTGGGAAGGCTGCTGCCAGCTTTGTAGAGGAGCCGTGACGGGTAGACTGTTATTTTCTTTTTGTTTAGAAAGGTGCTGCCCTCTTGTCCCTACATATTGTGCAGTGTGGCCTGGATTGCAAACAAAAGCTCTGGGTCTTCTACAGTCTCTGGCCAGTCCACTTGAACTGAGATGGAGTATTGCGCTGTGGGATCTGACCTCTTTTTAGGGGAGAGCCTGCAGTCACTAGGTTATGGAGCCGCCTCGGGAGCATATGATGACTTTTGTGATAGTGGGACTGTGCGCAGAGAGGAGTGACTGAAGGAAGTAGCCTGTCTGGGAAGACTAGAGCTTTGCAAGGAGACATATTTCCTGTTATGACTTGAAAGGTTAGGAGGGCAGCCCTGGCCCTGGGAGCCAGGGAGATCAAAAACAATTTGTAGCTCTTGCTGAAGAAAACCATTGAGAAATATTTCTTCTGTGTTTGTTTAAAACACACCAACAGCATGGCAAGCCGGGGTTTGAGTTTCAAGTTTTATCCAAGCTGCAGAAACAGTTTAACTTGCCTTGGGCCATTGGAAGAGGAGGGATTTCTTTTAATGAACAGTCACCCCAAATAGAAATGAGGGGCTGCAAGGAATATCCAGCCAGCTTTTTTTTCTCCAGGTATCCTCACCCTCTAGTACTGTTTGTCCTTGCCTTCTGTCTGTTCCCTTCCGTGCATGTCGTAGGGGGGAGGTGGGTAAAAACGCAGGATCCCAGGAACCAGAAATGGGATTATTTGGTAACCCTGCGGTGGGTACAAGCAAGGGCTAGCTGCATTCTGGCAACTCCTCACGTCGCTCAGTGGCTGCCTTGATTTGACTGGGGCTGATGTTTGGTGTGGAAAGAAGATCTGTATTTGTGGAGGGGAAGCAAGACTCATGTACGTCAGTCTTTTTGGGAGGAAAGAGAGAAATTGAATACTAGAGGAGGCACTGGAAGCATCATCTCTTGACAATATGAATTTTGTTAAGTTGTTCTGCTTTAATTTACTCTGTACATAGGATGGAGGGGAGTAACCTCAAATGCAGGAGAGGATCTGCTTTACCACCAGTCTGATCCCTGCAGCACTTGATGATAACTGCCCACCTCTTTTGCAGGGAGACCATTTACGGTAGAATGTGGTACTTTACCTCCGACTTCTCTCGGGGAGACACCGCCTACACCAAGCTGGCTCTGGATCGTCACACTGACACAACCTACTTCCAGGAGCCCTGTGGGTAAGTGCTTTTGCTGCTTCACAGACAGACAGTGCAGAAGGCAGGAGCGATTCACAGTGATGCCGTTTCTAGCAGCACGGGCTTCATTGTCTCCAGTGCTGCTGATGGGATGTACTTCTACTAGCCACACAGCAATTCTGGGTCCTGTCTGATCCCTGTGGAGTGGGGTAGTCTGTAGATCAATTTTTCCTATGCTTGAAACTTCTAGGTCTTCCAGAATGCGGGCAATGAAGGACTTGGCTGTTAGGTAGCTGACTGCTGCTTCTTGGTATTGCTGTGGTTCAAGTAGTCTTTGTAGCCACAAAGAAGGCTCAGCGCTGTAGTCACTTCTGTGCTACCCTGAAGCTTATCTGACAGTCTCTTCTGAAATCACCCTCCTCGGTCTCCAAAGTGACACACAGCTTTCAACCTCACAGAAATGAGCAGTTGATTTGCTTTGTCTTTTGGGTACATCTGGCAAGGCTCAGCTCCTCCTGCAGCAAGTGCCCCTTATCAGCTGTTGTACAAAGTTGCTGCAAAAGTTTGCTTTGACTTAATCCTGCTGACCTGGGGCAAGCCCTCCTCACCCACATCAGCACCGTTTGTTTTGCTGGCTGAGCTTGGTTAGCAGTAGCCTGCGGGGAAGGAGGGAGAACTGCTCACCTTGCCACAGCCTGCAGTAACTGTCTCTGCCCTCCCAAGCTGAGAGCGGTAACTGATGTACGTGCTGTGCTCACGTATGCTCTGTGCAGTCGCTCTGCTTCAGTTCAAACAGGTTGGGCTTTGCATTTTGGCAGTGGTGCAGGCCTGTAGGCAGTCAGAAACCCGGCTTCCCCAGCCCTTCGAAGTTCACACCTGTCTGCGCTTTCAAAAGCGGTTTGTAGCTACAGCATTGTTTCCCAAATGCTAGTTTGCAAACTGCTTTTCTGATACAGCCTCTGGGGTGTGTTTTATACACAGCTGGAGAAAGAAAGGCAGCAGCCCTGATCATGGTTCACAATGAAGTGCAAGAGACTTAGGCTTAATTTCTAGCTTTTTTTTTTTTTGCCTGCTTTCCTCTCAATTAAGAGGGGAATCATTGGGAAACGGCCTGGGGGAGAACGGATGGAAGTACTGTGATCTCTAACAGAACTAGGGCTGCAAAGAGAAGTCATCCAGTCCATGCCTCCTGCCCTAGGGCAGGATTAGCTCTTCCCAAGTGAGGCTGTTAACTTGCTAAACATCTTAATGGGAAAGGTCTGTGGTGCAGAGCTGTAAAAGCAGAGGAGGACTAAGGGGTGAGATCTGTTGGCTGCATGTGGATTTCAGACCACGAAGGGTAGCGTTACCCAGGTGGCACCCTGAGCGCTGCTGTCTGTGCCCAACCAGGCAGGAAGCTTTTGGGTGGTAGCGTTCATTCTAAAGCAGCTCGGCGTCAGGAGCAAAGTAAGTGGATTTTGGTGTGCCCTGTGGGGCTAGAAGTATATGCATAAAGCATAGGTCCTGCCACACGCTTCAAGCTGGATCTAGTTGGCTTCCCTGTTCTCAGTGAACAGCTGACTGCAGAACCCATGTGCTTTTGTGACCTGCACAGTGTTACCTGCTTGGCTGACTTGTTTTAGGAGCTCACAAAATCTTCCCCAAAATCAAATTTAAAAAGTAATTAGTAATCAAAACTTCAGCCTACAAAAGAGCTTTGATTAAACTGCTTGGTGCCAGAACTATAGTGCTCATTAGCTGTTTTTATACCTTTATTTTCTACTTGGAAGGGTTCCCTTCAGGTAGGTGTATTTGCATCTGCAGCCAACTGAAGTATATCAAGCAATGATAGCACGGGCTAAATTAGTTGGGCTAACCCTTAATGCTTGCAATTCTGCAAAACCATAGTTGTGCAGGAAGAACATGAATTTCTGGCTTTCCTGAGCCCCCATCTCTGCCAGAAATCCCTTCTTCCCAGACTGTTTCAGACTTGCTTCCGAAACACTTGAAACAGTCTTTGACCTGCTTCTAAAGGAAATGAGGTGTTTTTCAAGAAAGATACACTCATTTGAATGTCTGCTTTCCCCCGCTGCTTTGGCTGAAATCGGCCAAATCTGATAAGTCTCAAGTTAAATTATTGCAAAGGGTAGAGGATAGGAACTTCCCGAGCAGCGGGAAAGACTGCAACCTTCTCTCACTCATCAGGTACCAAAGCGCCTGCCCCCAGAAGGGGCTTTCTCGGTGCCCCGAGCTGCGGGAAGAGGTTGTTGCCTTTGAGGCACAGAGCGTCCTTTGCTCCAGTGCTTGTGGACTGACTTTGTAAAAGGATCCTGAAACTGTTGTGGGTATGAGGGTGGTCAGAGTGCCCAGGTGAAAAGGTGCTGGTGAGGGTGGAGCTGGGAGGTCCTGCCACATCACTTGCTGTGGGACTGAAGAGAGAGGCTCTGAAGAGAGATCAGAAGATAAAGGCTTTCCCAAAAGGCCACAATTAATTTTCTGACAAGTGAGGTTGGTACACTGTGAAAACTGGGAGTAGGTGGCTCAAGGCAGCTCCTGGGTGTTTGTTCCTAACAGTACAATGCCTACCTTGCTTGGATGAAGGGAAAGAAATTTCAGAGAAGCAATAGAAGGACAAAAGCTGAGTTGGATGGCTTCCCACTAGGGAGGGGATGGCCCTGTAGGTAGACTTCTTGTTGGGGGCTCCTCTGCTCCAGGCTTTCCAAAGGGTCTTTAATGTGCAGCCGTGAAGGGCTTCTGAGTGCCTGTGGGAGACCATGATGTCTGTGCCTTTGAGTGAGAGTCACCCTGGACTCCCCTTGTAGTTCCTGGAGAACTCAGCAGTACAACCAGCACTTCTTTAACTGTCCTCTTGTTCCGAGATGTTCTAGGGAAGTTAGTTTTACGCTTTTGAACCTCTGCATCCTACTGCCTGGATGGACTTTGAGTGACACGGGCCTGATCCCACACCACTTGAAGTCTCCCAGGCTCATGTCACTTGATTTGGGAGGCAGTGTAGGCAGTAGCCCTCTTCTTGGAAAGTGAAATGTGTGAGATTGGGCCTGAAGAAACGGCAGGGACAGCCATTTCTTGCTGGTCTGTCTCCATTCCCTGGCAGGTCTCAGCAAAATGAATTCTATTACAAATAAGTATGTCACAACCATCAGAGAAGGGTGGTGCATCCATCTACGTCTGTCTGCGTCTGCGGGGAGTGCCTTCTCTCCACAGGACAGACAGCCAAAGTCTTTTCTGTTGTGCTCTGGCTTCTCTCACCCGTGCAGCATCCAGGTGTTTCACTGCCTGAAGCACGAGGGCACGGGCGGGCGGACGCTGCTGGTGGATGGTTTCTATGCAGCAGAGCAGGTTCTCCGGCAAGCCCCTGATCAATTTGAGCTGCTCAGCAAGGTGCCGTTGAAGCACGAGTATGTTGAGAACGTGGGAGACTGTCACAACCACATGATCGGAGTTGGGCCGGTTCTCAATGTCTATCCCTGGAACAACGAGCTCTATCTGATCAGGTAACGTCAACGCGAGGCCTCATGCTTACGGGGAGGAGAGGGGATTGTGGCAGATGGTAGTGGTTTTCCAGAAGGTATTGTAACCTAAACACCAATGTATGTTTGAGGGACGGGGTGAAACCACAGAAACACCCTGCGTTTCCTCCTGGGCTGCGTATTGCTGCTTTAGAGGAAGCATCAGAACCACCGATACAAAGATGGGTGTCAGTCCTGAGCTTTGATTTTTATTCCCCCCCTCCCCGCCCCATCATCCTCCCTCCAGCTCTATGCCCTCATCTCACTTCATTTGAGAGGCAGTAGAATTCAGCCCTTCTCTGAAAAAGCCTCTAGAAACTAGCCTGGTGTACAGGGAACAGGGAGAGCGCAGACTGGTCCCCTTCCAAAGGAAATCTGGGCTGCTTTCGGAAACTCTAGCTTGGCTTAGTGCAGCGGGCTGTCCAGCACTGCTTTGCGCTTTTATTCTGAACAACCCTCAGTCTTCCCCATTGCTGCGGCGCATCCTTCTGTGGAAAACCAGCAAGAACAGTGTTATACTTGACAGTAAAGTCCTCCTTGCTCCCAGTGTTGTGTATTCTCCTGAAAGTCCTGCACTTGCAGCATAACCTCCCTAGTCATCTCTACAGCCTCCCTTAAATACCGACTAATCCTACAAGCTCCTGAGGTTCCCTTTAAAGTACCTGGCTGTGCTTGTGGAGCCGTCTGGGCAGTCTCTTATCTCTTCTTTACTTTTAGGTACAATAACTATGATCGTGCTGTCATCAACACCGTGCCTTACGATGTTGTGCATCGCTGGTACGCTGCTCACCGCACACTCACCGCAGAGCTCAGGAGACCAGAGAATGAACTGTGGGTCAAACTGAAGCCGGGCAAGGTAGGACTTGGAGTTGGGAGGCCCGTGTGTGTCTGGTACAGGGAGGGAGGCAGGGTGGCAGGGTGCTCCTTTGCATGTGCGGTCTTGTTGCACCTAAGGTAAATGCTTCAGGCAAGCTCCGTATGCTGCAGTTTTCCTCTTTACAGCTGTTTTAAGCTCTCTTGTATTACACTACTGGCATCTGTTGTCTGTGTGCTCCTACTGTCCTAAAAGAATACGAGCTTCCAGATAAGGCAGAAATGTTTAATTCAAAGTCTGCCTCAGAGGAAAGTTAGTCCCAACTAGGGGAGAGGAGGAAGATGTTTCCAGTCACTGAAATGAGGACCCTCAGAAGCAGAGAGGCTGGGAACACTTAATGTTCAGCCTCTAACTTCTTTCAGAAGAAAATTTTTTATTTTGCTGGAAATATAAAGGTGCGGGAAGCTGAATTTACTTCTGAGGTTGTATTTGAACCCTTACATTGCCAGTGAGTCACAGGAGACCTAGGCTATCTTCACTGTCCCAGAAATGGCTAAGGTGCCTTAGCACACCTTGGTACTGAAAGGAAAAAACTCTGCCCTGTGTTTGAAAGGCTGATGCTGGGTGCAGCTTTGGAGGAGTTTGAAGAGCTAGAGCCATAGCTGTAGAGTTGAAGTTATTACGGTGCATGGCTTCTTCCTTCAGCTGCGCCTGCTTGAAGGGGTTTTATTCCTACAAGGTTTTTTCCTACAAGCTTCCAAACTTTCCAGAGTTTATTCCTACAAGCTTCAGCCTGAGCCCAGGGCCCCAAAAATTAGAGTCCAGCAGGGAAGATGATCATATCGGAGCCCCTACGCCTCTCTGTTCCCAAGGATGCCTGGGGGGCAAGTGACACCGTAGAGGCTGAAGATGGCCAGTTTCTGTTGCTGGTGAACTACTGCACAACCTCTCCATTAGAAAAGCAAAGACACAGCCCAGAACGTATTTCTGTGCTTTGCTAGCTATCATGTCTTAACTTGTGGTTAGCAGCAGAGCAGAACTGCTGGCTTCAGGTAAAACAGCTGTGCTAGATCATGTGAAACATCTGGCTGCAGTCTCATGTGCTGTCTGACAGTGTTGAACAAGAAGGGTCATGCCTGCTGTGGCATACCCTTAATTGCTCTTCCAGTCTCTAGGGATCTCCAGCTCCAGGACCTGTCCTGTCAGAGGGTCCTGGCCCTGGCCGCGGTGGCTGCCTTTCTTCTGACGGCCTTTTCTCTTTGCCTGCAGGCACTGTTCATAGATAACTGGCGTGTCCTGCACGGACGGGAAGCGTTCACGGGGTACCGCCAGCTCTGTGGCTGCTACCTGACGAGAGATGATGTGCTGAACACCGCGCGCGTCCTGGGACTCCAAGCTTAGCCCAGACCACCCTCTGCGGAGAGGCAGTCAGACCTCCAGCACCACCGTGCTGGTGCGTCACCATGACGAAGATATTGCACATACCTCAGACACCTCCACCCTCTCCAAGCAGCTCTCGGTGCCTGCTCAGGAGAGGGAGCAGGTGGAAGCCAAAGGTTATGGGAGCTTTATGGGACCGTATTCTGCCTTTGAGCATGGTCAGCTCTTGCTGTCTCTGCACCCAGCCTGGTCTTTCCAGCCGGTCAGTCTGTCTCAGCTCTGCTGAGTGAGGGTTAATCACACCATGGGAAGTGCTCCCAGCACCTACTGATGTGAAGTGCTCCTCCAGTCAAGTGCCTTCAGGACTTAAAATCTTTGCATTTTTCCCTGTTGTTCAGCCTTTTTGTCAGCTGGTAGTTCTAAGTTTGGTTTGGTTTTTTTTTTTAGCAGAGCAGAATGGAAATTTCTGGGGTCTTGTCTCACCCCAGGCTGGACTTTACCCCTTCTAGAGAAAATGAAAATCTATGGTCCCTATTTGATGAAAATGCCACTACTCAAACTGAGGGCTGTTGGCATATTTCAGTGACTTCTTTCTTCTTAAACATACGATGTACCCCTGTAACAGTCACTGATACAAGCCATGCTGCTCGAGAGATGGCCTGGAAAGAGAACCTGGTGTAGTTAGGGTATTTCTGAAAAGGCTTAGGTTAGAAGGAAAGGGGGAAGTAGCAAGATCTGCTTGTTGGGAAGGAGAGATGACTCTGTTAGATGAGGGATGCATTTCTCGCATTTCCTTGACTTCCAGTAATGTAATGCTTCTGTTCTTTCTGCCTGTTGCACCACGCTTGTATCGAGGGCGAAGGCTCAGCAGCTACAGTATTTGCTGCCAAATTTCCCATCGTGCCTGCTTGTCAGGTCGTTTGTGTTAGGTCATCATTACACTGGCTGCTGGATGAGGCTGACCATTTTTTTTTTTCCACCAGATTCTCCTGCATAAGGTAATGAACGCAGAGGTGCCTTTCAGCTCCTGGTAGCTGGGAGGATAAATTGGAGTCTGGCACATTGAAGGGCCACAGTGTAAGGAACAAAAGCAAATCCTATCATTATTAGAAACATTGGAATTTTAGAAGCAAGAGAGGATTTTAGGATTTGTTTATTTTTCTTTCTTCCGTATCTTTGGGGATGTTTGCTCTGCTCTGGCTAGACCTTAAAACAGAGCTGGTCCCTTTCACTCCTGGCTTTCCTGTGCAAGCAAGATGCTCTTGTGTCCAAGGTACAAGTGCAGCGCAGATGCATATGTGCTAAACTTGCTGCCCTCGTTTAATCTAAATACTGACTATATAGATACTAGTGTTAAGAGACACTCTTGAAAGCTTCTTTTCATGTGGACCGAGCTACCCGATGCTGTCTTTCGCAGTATTTCCCGTCTGCGGTGAGCCACTGCTGCAGTCATCAGGAGTTGAAAAGGGGTTTCTGAGTGAAGGCTTGGCAGGAAGCTGTTGATCAGAGGATATGTGAGAAAGTGAAACGAGCAATGGTGGCAGGTAATACAAGCTTGAAGTGAGCTGGCTTCTGTCAGGTATGTCTCCAGAGCCTGTGAACAGCAGCCTCGGACACAGGCAGGAACTTGAATTTTCCTCTAGGCCAAGCCAGTGAATTCCTTGAGCAGCCTGCAGCGCATATTCTGGTACTTTCTTTATCAGGCATTTTGTTTATAGGTTTTCCTTAGGTGCCAGTTACACCAGCACGACTTGGATGCGAAGTTTTACAAGTCTTTGTTTAATCGTGTTGAAGTAGCAAACCACAGCAGTTACGTACGCTGTCCCTCACGCAGCCCAGCTCGCGTGCTCTGGGGTTGGTTTCGCCCTGTGCTTCTCAGCGAAGCCGTGGCCTGGAGCATGGGGGAAGAGGTGGTGACAAAAAACAATCTGTGTTAGTTGACAAAGGAGGGAACGGAGGACCCTGATCAGTATTTGAAACCCTTGGGCAGTGGAGCTCTCTTTCAAATTGTTTGAGGGTATCAATGGTTCCCGAGGTCTTTTTGCCTCCCTGTGCCCCCAGGATATGAGGGAAAGTGCTTGGGTAATGTGGAAACCTTCTGTTAGTGAAGGAGATCAGCTTTACCTTCCCCTGCTCAGGGGACCTCCGTCTTTATCAGCTGCAAGCTGAAAATCTGTTGCTACCCTGAGCTGGAGCGTGCAGGATCATGGCTAGCACAAGGGAGAACCAACCAAAGTGTATTGATGACAGACTGTCGTGACATAGGTGCCTTTCTGACAAGGAACGTGGTGACTGTCGCTCTGCCTCCCACTGCGGCTGCTGCTGCCAAGGGCTGTGGGCTTCGGACACCAACCTCCTCTTATGAGCCAGCTCCAAGCCAACACACTCCTCGAGGTGACTGTGTAATCTGTTTTGGGGAAAACTCTTCACAGTGAATGTAGAAGAAACACATTTCCTCATAGGTGGTATTCAAATGAATTTAGCCACCCCAACAATAAAATGTGGAGTGGAGAGAGCTTTGTTTAAATCTTGTGCTTCATCTCTCCTCACTTCCTAGAGGGCTAATGCTTCCGAAGCAGCTTGTGAGCATCAAAACTTTATCTGAAGGAACAGGACTGCTTGGTAGCTGCCACCTGTCTGATATGGGCGTTGTGCCGCGTTAGGGAACAGGTTCTGTTTGCTGTAATGATATCGGATCAGGTTTTGTAATCAAGCTTTTTCAGTTCTTCCAGCCAATGATGAACTGCCTCCTCCTCCTTCCACTGGTGGTCCAATATATGTTTAAGACATTTTCCAAAACTAAGAAACCAGGTCTTCAAATAAGTGATTTATAAAGTGGTCAGATTAACAAAATATATATTTTAAGCAATCATGAACTTGAAAATAAATCTGTATTACCCATCAAAGATGGAATAAACGTGAGGAGCGGTAAACCAGTGCATCTCCGTTGACTTCTCATCGTTCATTCTTTCTCTGGCCACACGATGGCAGAAGAGGCAAGAAATTAATATTAAAAAGTCAATGGCAAGTCCCATCCCTGCGTGGCTTTAGGGCTAGCAGCGACGCTGGTTCTGTTTCTTCTGCTGTGCTATAGCCGCTTCTTTTGAGAACCCCAGGAACTGCTGTTCAAAAGCCTATATGACTATGAACACTTTTAAAGAGCTGCAGAATGTGATGTCCGTCATGCCAAAGAAGGGTGGGGAGGGGAAAGGAGATGCACCCAACCTCGTGCACCCTGAGCAAATTTCCCCACCCCATATACACCTTCAGTTGCCTCCTCTTGCCCCCTGCTCCGTTCCAGACTGCCACATTTGCCCTCCAGTGCCCCCCACATCCCTCTCTTTGGTGTCTTGTCTCCCCAGGATCCCCTTTTGTCCCCTTGGGACCACTCCACTCCCTCTTGGCTGTGCGCTACAGCCCATCATTTGGCTTTTGGTGCTCCCCAGAGTCCTCAGTCCTTCAGTGAAACCAGAGCCCTTCCCGCTGTCCCCCCCATTTACCTTGCTGGTCACATCAGGAACCCCCATTTTTCCTCCAGTATGCCCCAGAGCTTTCTGTTTTCCTCCCAGTGTGCTCCAGAGGCCCCGGCTCACGCACAGGTCTCAGGATTGCTTCGTTTCATCTTTTGGTGCATCCCCCCTTTGCCCTTTGGTCCCCTGCCTTAGCCCTCCGGTGCAGCCAGGAGCCTTTCACTCCTCACAGGGCTTGCTTAAAAAATAAATAAGCTGCTTTCAACCCAGCAAAGAATAGTTTGGTAGAAAGACAGGCTACCAAAAAAGGAAAAATAATGTATGTGTCATTCTTGCAACCGTTTGATCCGTGCTTCCCTCTATTATAATCTACATGTAGTGATTAAAAGCCTTTTCTTATATTAAAAAAAAAAATGTTTTAATTCTGCACTTGCTGTACTGAGATTATTCTTAGCTAAGCTGAAAAGTATTTACATTTTTAGCTTTACTTCTCATTTCTTTCCTTTTTGGCTAGTGGAAAACAGAAGCTATTTTAACAGGGTCCTTCAGCTAAGTTAGCTAAAAATGTGTTACCTTTACTGTTACCTAAATTATTAAGTTAATAATTAACTTAATTACAAACCTTAGTTCAGACCTGAACTGTCAGGATCAGAGAGACATGAATGGTTTTGCTGTGGAAATGGGGCAATAGGAATTTACAGAAAAAGAAGGCGGAAGCAAATTAATATGTGGTAAGTATCAAGATTTCGAGGAAAGACAGATGGTGCAAGCGAATTTCCTTGTGATGAACCTCAGAGATGTGCAGGAAGGGTGGACTGCTGTTCATGGTATGTGAAATATTAACGGTAATGTGCAGGCCACACAGCAAACCTCGGTAACAAACTCTCCTGGAACTCTTCCTTACTCCTCCTGCTCTTCTTAAATTCTTAAATAATCCGCAGCAACGCAGACATCGCTGATTTGAGTTGACAGTTTTGAGCAGGGACGTCTCTCTCCCATGCGCCAGCCAGTTGGTATCTGCTAATGTTACCCGGTGTCTCTTTTCTCCTCACTTTTTTCTGTTTGAACTTCAAAGACCTCCTTAGTCATTAACCAGAGAAAGTACGTATTCATTGATGAATGCTGCTAGACTGCGAAGGGGAAGTACCCATTTCCAGTTCATTAACTGTATTGTCGTAGCACTTCGAGCCTCCAGAATGTAATGGGGATAAATCTATTAGATGAGGGAGGGAAGCAAATTATCGCCTAGTCCCCCTTTAATAACTGCAATAGATTTAATGAAATAAAGGGAAAACCTTAACAAACTTGTAGGAGTCTGGTGATTATAGCACCAGACCGAGATTCTCCCAGTGATTAATTATTCTGCTGTTATTTCACACCGACCCATCTACCAGATGTGTACAGTTGACTTCTAGTTAATGAATCCCTTACAGCATCTCTGAAGGGTTTGGGGCTGGGGCGCACAGGGCTGGCAGAGCACCCTCTGCTCCACAGAGCTACAGCTCCTCTGCCCTCCAGCCCAAAGAGGAAAAAAAAGGCACAAAAAAGGGGGTTTTACATAAAAGCAGCCACTAGGGCTCACTATAAAACCTGTTGCTCCAAAGCAGTTTGATTTTTCAGACCGGCCAAACCTCAAAATGTTTTACAGGCAGGGAATTTTATTGTTTTACTGAAAAAAAATGAAGGTAAATCCAGCTTTGTGGTTCAGAAACTCCTGTTTGGACCCCCCTGGGGCAGATCAATCCCATCTCTGCAGAGCTCAGCTCGCAGCATCACGCCCCAAGGAAATACCAGCAGGGAATTCTAACTAAGAAGATTTTGATGATGAATTTGGGCTTGAAAACACGGGAAAGGAGGGAAGCAGAAGCTGTAAGAGGCAGCAAGAGGCGAAAGGCTGCTACTAAGCAGAAGAGAAGATGTGAAATAAAAAGAGAATAAAGATTCCCAGAAGTCAGAGTTACATCTGAGAAAATATTGCATGTTCAAAGAAGCAATCCCCAGCACCAGTTAAGGACACTCTTAAATGCACGTACATAAGCCCTGCTGAAAGGTAACGAGAAGTTTCACTATCGACGTTTGCTGAGTCAGACTTCAGTGTCAAAACAGAGGGAAGGAAAAAAAAAAAGCCACTTGTGAAAGACATGGAGCAGAAGTAATCTGGCGGAACACAGGAAAAGGAGCGTTAGCCCTTTCTCCTGCATCAAAATCCTTCCGTTAAAACACTGGTTATGCAGAAAACTGATTTTTCAGGGGAAAGCAAGAGTCAAGCAGCATGTTTGTGCCGGTACCTCCAGGCAGCAGATAGAGGGGGTGTCACACAGGTTGCTGGTTACTGCCTGCTCTCCCTCTGCAAGCGTTTCTTCCATTGAGAGGTTTGTATTTTGCTGATGTGCATATTAATGTAAAATCCGGGAGTCACAGAGGGTGACGCTTTATGCTCAGTGACATACAAGAAGGGGCAAAACTATTCCCTGCATAAGTTTAGGGAAGGAAGAAATGAGTATATTTTGAATGGCAAGATTATATATATCCAAGCCCTTGAGGGCTTGTAATTTAGCTCATCTGGAAAAGCTCACGAGCTCCACCGAGCCTCCAAGGCTTTGTATCAGCAAGTTTGCAGCAAATCACCTGGATAAAGGATGCACGTCAGCTTTTTTCCTCCGGTTTTCAGGTTTAATCTTGCTTCCCACAAGATTTTCATTTTATTTCTGTGTCCTTTCCACATATTTGCAGCCGTTGCGTGTATCTTTCTGGATATTGTACACAAATCCTTTATTGCGGCTCCAGGTGAAGAGGATTCGAAGGCAATTAGGTAATCAAAGGGCAGCCTTTTCCCACGGGTGTGGTGTTGAATCGTGGTCCATAAAATCAGCCTCAAAGCTTTCCCTAGGGCAGAGAAGCAAAGGGGGTTGTGGTGGTTTTCTGTGCAGAAAAGGAATGGGAAGTGAGTGCTGGGGGGGAAAGGTGTGTCTTGCAATAGCAATAGCCAGCTGGGCTCTCCGATACGCAGGAGGGCGGGGGATTTTCTGCTATTCCCCGAGCGTTTTTGAGGAGGAAGCCAGCAGGAGGCTGCTGCATCCCAAAATTAGGTGGGCTTCACTAGGAAAATGTACTGTTATATCTCAAATATGCTGGCTGTTTCCAGGCTAAAAGTGAAGGGAAGGAACTTTACTCTTTCCAGCTTGTTCTCCCCCAAAACTGGAAAATCTGGGTGTTTTGGTGATGTTCAAACGTGTTGCACGGCGTGTTGTCTGGCAGAGATGCTTGCTTGGGTTGGAGGTGCCCTCGCATGTACGCAGGGGATCAGCGCTAAAGAAATCACATAAGTGCTAATCATAAAGGGGGTGTGTTTGTCACGCAGACTAATGTGGCTGTCAAATGTTAACGAATACAAATAAAATCTTTGTGGGTGTAACTTTTCAGAAGGTGTATGGTAAGAGATGAGAACGCGCTGTGGCCTAGGGTGAGGTGGATGATGGTTACCTGGCAGCTGCTGCTACAGTCAGTGATTATAAGCTGATTTTTTCATGTTGAAATATAAAGTGATCGCGGTGGAATAGTAATTTTTTCCTTTAGCTTGAGTGGATGAGGGGAGGCTGTGGATGTTGTCTACCTGGACTTCAGTAAAGCCTTCGACACCGTTTCCCACAGCATTCTCCTGGAGAAACTGGCTGCTCATGGCTTGGACGGGTGTACTCCTCGCTGGGTAAAGAACTGGCTGGATGGCCGGGCCCAAAGAGTGGTGGGGGATGGAGTTCAATCCAGCTGGTGGCCGGTCACCAGTGGTGTCCCCAGGGCTCGGTGCTGGGGCCAGTCCTGTTTAATATCTTCATCAATGGTCTGGACCAGGGGATCGAGCGCACCCTCAGTGAGTTTGCAGATGACACCAAGTTGTGCGGGAGCGTTGATCTGCTGAGGGGAGGAAGGCTCTGCAGAGGGACCTGGACAGCCTGGATCGATGGGCTGGGGCCAACTGTGTGGGGTTCAACAAGGCTCAGGGCCGGGTCCTGCACTTGGGTCACAGCAACCCCACGCAACGCTGCAGGCTTGGGGAAGAGCGGCTGGAAAGTGCCCGGCGGAAAAGGACCTGGGGGTGTTGGTCGACAGCCGCCTGAATGTGAGCCAGCAGAGTGCCCAGGTGGCCAAGAAGGCCAGTGGCATCCTGGCTTGTGTCAGGAATAGCGTGGCCAGCAGGACTGGGGCAGTGATCGTCCCCTGTACTGGGCACTGGTGAGGCCGCACCTCGAATGCTGTGTTCAGTGTTGGGCCCCTCACTCCCAGAGAGACATGGAGGGGCTGGAGCGTGTCCAGAGAAGGGCAACGGAGCTGGGGAAGGGTCTGGAGCACAAGGCTGATGGGGAGCGGCTGAGGAACTGGGGTTGTTCAGCCTGGAGAAAAGGAGGCTGAGGGGAGACCTCATCGCTCTCTGCAACTGCCTGGAAGGAGGGTGTAGAGAGGTGGGGTCGGTCTCTTCTCCCAGGTAACAAGTGACAGGACGAGAGGAAATGGCCTCAAGTTGCTCCAGGGGAGGTTTAGGTTGGATATTAGGAAATTTGACTTCACGGAAAGGGTTGTCCAGCACTGGAACAGGCTGCCCAGGGCAGTGGTGGAGTCGCCATCCCTGGAGGTATTTAAAAGCCGTTTGGATGAGGTGCTCAGGGACATGGTGCAGTGGTGGGCTTGGCAGTGTTAGGTTTACGGTTGGACTCGATGATCTTAGAGGTCTTTTCCAACCTGAACGATTCTGTGATTTCTCAGCTTAGATTAGGCTTCAATTTCCTTATGCTTGTAACTCTTTAAGGGGTTTGATTTAGATGCTTTAACCTTCTCAAAGAGGAAACTGTGGCAGTAGGTGTGCGGGCGCAGAGCCCCACGCTCGCACTGCCTGGGGCTGGCTGCCTGCTGGGGGAAGGCACGTCTGCTTTGCTCTGCCCTTTTTGAGACCTAACCATAGAAGATAGGTTCATCCATAAAACGCTGCTGTCGGAAAACCATCAACCTGAGTAAAGCAGTGGGTTTTTTGGTTTGTTTTTTTTTTTCCTCTTCTTTCCCCCTAAAGCACAAATCTGAGGTGCAGGGCTGGAGGCTCCTCCTGACCGGAGGAGGAGGAGGGAGTCTTATGGCAATCCCAAAAATAACCTGGGAAAGACACATCTGTGGGACTTCTGAATAAGAGCGTTACCGGAGAGCACCTGATGCCAAACGCACAGCACTTCTGCTGTGAAAACGGCCTGTTTGGGCTGAAATGCTGTTACTGTTTTCCCGGTGTCTCTTGGCTGATGGATGTGCCGTTTCCCATGGCGATGGGCTGGTGATGACATCTGTGGCCTGTAAAGCCCTTTCAGTGGGTCCTTGCTTCCCCATCACCATCAAAAAAATATCCTAAGTCCTAAAATATCCTAAATGTCCCAATTTCAGGACACTTCAGAGAGAGAAAACAACTCTCATGCACTTTACCTGTTACGCGCTGGCAGAGACAAACTGTACGTATTGCATATTCGTGGCTGTAAAAGGGCCAGAAAAGGAAGAAGGGCTGAAAAAGGAAGAAGTTCTTCCCCAGCCAGTGTAATACTGCAGTTCTCCTTTATGGAGAAATTGTGCTCATCTGCTCAAATTCTGATTTTTTGGGGCAAAAGGAGAAGATCCTGAGTCCTGCCTGGTTTTGGACTGTACCTCTCTGACCCTCAGGGAGCGGAGCACCAGGCTGGTAACTCATCCCCGGGCTGTGGTTGCCTTTTGGAGACCATCCGCTTCCCCTGTGTAGGGAAAATCCAATGGACCGGTGGAGGTGTCAAGGGGCCGTTCTGCCCACCTCGCCCCACTGTCCCCTGAGCTGCGAATCTCCATCCCGAGAGAGGAAAATACCCAGTGATGGCTCCCGGCTCCTTCCTGTGCCCTGCGGAGGTCCATGACCAGCAGCTTCCATCCTCATGGTCATGACTTGGCCGTGTCCCAGGGCCGGGAGACACGGGCGCTTCCCCGTGGCGCTGGTTGCTCGCCCCATCCTGCTCTTCCCAAGTAAGTCCAGGAGGGTCTGAGCCACAGGGCTGTGGGACCAGAGGGTGCCTGAGCTGGGCCGAGAGAAGGGGATGGTGTCCAGGATGGCTCAGTTTGGAGACGACCCTCTGCAGCACCCATGACCTGTGGTTTGGGGTTTATTTCTGAGTGCTGGGAGTGTGAAAGGAGGCATCTCCAGCGGGGCTGTGGTAGGAAGAGACCTTTTCTGCTGTGCTTTCATTAAACCAAGAACTTAACTGGTATTTGTCTCTAGATATTAGAGAAACAGGTGGTTTCCGTGACCTGGAGACAAGATGTACGGAATTTGGTTGCGCTGAGCTCTCCCCTGAGAACGGGTCCTCCCTGCTGCTCACCAACAGTGTCGGGCGTACGGTGTCGCCTTCAGGCAGCGAACCCAAACCGGGCACATCACCTAGCCGCGTGCAGGCGTCTTTCCCCCAGCGATGCAGGCGAAGGCAGCGGTAACTGGGGTGACAACGGCCCCGGCCACGCTCACGGGCAGGAAGGAGAGGGTGGGGGAGCCAGGATGTGTCTTGCTCACCCGTGGGCAATGGGCTCCGCTGTGAAGCCCAGCAGTTTGAGATATCACAGAGGCTACTGTAAACGCTCATATTTTTACCATTTATGCACTTTTAATCCCTGTTTATTACTCTTGGTGTTTTGCAGATCCTTATTACAGTGCGGCTTCTCAAGCTATGCTGTAGATGGAGGAGTTCTTTAAATTCCTAATTTTTCACTTGCTGATTAGCCTTGTCCTGCCTTTGCTGCTGGTGCTCTGCAAGGTCCCCATCTTAGTGCAAGGCGGAGGCTTCCCACGCTTCAGACAGGTAACACTGCTTTTGCAACGCTGAGCCCGTTTTGCAGCCCTGGTACTCTCGCCTCCTGCCCTGGTGTCACTCACGGCTCTAAAACAGCCTTTGTGTGACACTGTGCACGTGGCATAGGAGGCCCCAGGTGAAAGCAAAGGTCCCGCAGCTGCCGGGACATGCAGGCAGGACATGTGGAAATGGATGCTCAGGTATTTCTGCAGTGGATGCTTAATGGTGTTGGGCTACATCAATTCCTGAGCGTGCACCCAGCTCTGGAAGCAAAAGAAGCCTCTAAGGAAAACACCTATACCATTAGAAGTTTATTTTTAGAAATAACTACAAAGTTGTGAAGGGTAGGCAAGATGTTTCTATGTCAACACTAGAAAAGTACCAAGGGAGGGATCTTCTGCCTCTTGGGAGGCTGCCTTAGGTGTCGGAGGTGGGGGTAAGCTCATCTGCTGCGGTTGCAGACTCTGTTTCCGAAAGGCTTTTTAGATGAACATCAGTGGCTGTGGCCAGCTGCAGAGGGCTGTCTGCCCCTAAATCCTAGCTGTTCTCCCCAAAGCTGACCGACCGAGGTGCCATCCCACGGCAAAGCGGAGCCACTCGAGCAGAGAAAGGCTTCCTGAAGTGTGTGGGACTTCTGCAACACGACTGTTACGCCCATCAGTCCGAAACAGGCTAGAGGCAATGGGCGCTGTCGAGTGCTGTGCTCAGACTGGGATGTCGCAAGGCTTTTGCAAAGCAAACTTGAATTTTGTGATGCACCTCATGAGGTTGAGGGGACCTTTGAAAAGCAAGGGACGCTTCAGTTCACGGGGGGAGGGAGGGAGGGAGAGTCCCCTGCAAAGCTTTTCCCTCAAATTTTCCTTTGTTCCCAAATCCTTATAGACTTTTTGTTCCCTCCAGAAACCGCTGCTCTTTCCCTGACCATCCCTATCCTCTGCAGCTCCTTCATCGACCTCCTGAAATGTCCCTGCCCCCCATCCTCTTCACCCGCCTGCTTTGATGCCAACCCTCCAGCCTTCCCGCTGGAGACTTCTGATGTACCCTCATCAGGCCAGCACCCCCCGGAGCCCTCCCCACCCACCCTCCCCTGGGCTGGCTGCACCCCACCACCCTAGCCCTTGTGTGTCGGGACAGCAGATATCGTCCTTTTGAGCTGAAGAGAGACTGCAGAGGCACCGACGTGCAGCCAGACTTCACCAGGGCTGTCTCAAGTGGTTAAAAGTCAATGGCATAGAGCTGCTGGCCACTGACCTCCTACGTGAGATGTGTCCTCATGCAAATGTTGAGGTCAGCGCAGATGCTCAGCTTGTCACGACTGTGCCTTTGCTGCACCTCCAAGGCAAGCAAGACATGATCTCTCTTCAGGGATGCTGCACCCTCTGCTCCATCCTGATGTTTGTCAGTAAGTCTGGGACGGGGCAGGCAGAAAGTGACTTGGGGGATGCAAAAGCTGGGACTGGGATAAGGCTGAGCTGGTATGATAAGGGGAAGCAGCTGGCGGTGACCATGAAGTGCTCTCCTGAACCACAGAGGGCAAGAAATGTGGGGAGGGCAAGCACCGCAACATGGTTCATCTGGCAAAGCCACCCCCTGAGAGAGCAGTGATCCAGCTGGACCCGGCACAGCCATTCACTGAGCTCCCGTTCACCGCTTCTACTGCTGTGTCAGTGCTGCGTTACTCACCGCTGGTAACCTCTGGACAGCCCATGCAGGCTGGCTGCAGGACGCAGGGCTGTGCCCATGCAGGGCTGTGCCCATGCAGGCTAACAGCAGGATGGCTGTACCTTCGGAATGTCTCTTCTGCTTTCATGTTTGTGATGATGATATACATGTGAAAAGGCTTTCTCTGGTTTTAGATGTGGGATGGAAATCACAAATTTAACCCTGAGAAGGCATTCACGAGAGCTGGCCCAACCCCTGGCTGTGCCCAAGGGAAGAAAAATTATCTCTCAGGCTGATTGACTGCTGTTTCTCAGCCCGTGCAGCTCCCTGCAAGCCCTGGAGAGGCAGAGCCCTTCACTGACAGAGCTCGGGTCCCCCAGAAAATCCCCCCCACCCCCCCAAAAAAAAAATGGACGCAGCACCTGCATGTTGCTGAGAACCGGCTTCTGCGTGTGGAGCTGCAGCAAAGGGGGTGGTGGGGCGAGGTTGCGCTGCGAACGCCCGCCCGGGCCCTGCTTGGAGAGGGGAAGGGGCAGCGGGTCCAGCCCCTGCTCCCCTGCCGTGGGGTGAAGCGTGTCGCTGATCTGCCCCTTCCCCTTCTCTGCAGGGGGAAACCTGGGTGTCCTCCTCAACATCCATCAGGATTTGGTCAACGGCACCGTGGGTCAGTCCGTGCTCCTGCCCCTCTCCTACAGATTCAGCCGTGCCCCTCGCTTCCCAGTGTCGATTGTCTGGACGTTCACGAACAGCACGGACACACTCATCAGCTGCACGCTGCTGAACTGCGCCCTGGGTGCCGGGGGGGATCCCAGCAACTGCTCTGCAAAATGTTTCCCCCACCCTGCGTACCGTCGCCGTGCTGAGCTCTTCCCCGAGAACGGGTCCCTGCTGCTGCGGGACCTGCAGCTCAGCGACAGCGGGGTTTACAGTGTCTCCTTCAGACCGTGGTACCAAACCCAGCACCTCACCCTGACCGTGCACGAGCAGCGTTCCACCCCTGCGCATCCAGGTGAGTGGAAGCGTAAGCTCAAACCCTCGGCTAGAGCCCAATTGCCAAACCCTGTGCCTGAGCCCAGTGACTCCCACAAACAGGCTTTGGAGACAGGAGAGGACCCCAGGGTAATGGACCAGCCTTGCCGTGCTGTCCTCCGTTTCTGCCCAGTGACCCTATCTCAGCACCCTCATCACCATGGAGGGGGGACCTTTCGGGGGGCCCTGGTCAGGCGCTGCACGTTTGGGGCAACGGGGGGTTCATATTCCCATGCCTCACCTCGTAAGAAGTAATCTTTGATGCCCAGGGCTGCGATCAGTGCAGTTACCAGGGTAGAATGGGGAGCTCTGTTGTATGGGATGGACCAGGTCGGGGTCCTCTTTGCTGTTCCCCTGAAAATCAGAGGTGATGGGAAGCATTTGACAGCATCGGCGTTGGCAGATGTGCAGGGCAAGCAGCAGAGCTCGGTCTTCCCAGCAACAGGAGGAGGAGGAGGAGGACCCCGCAAAGGCCGGCAGAGGCATCGCCAGCTGCAGGCCACCTCCTGGGAAGGGGTGTGCGTGTTTCATGCTGTGCTCGGGAAGGGACATGGCGCTGCGTGCTCGGTCTCAGAGGGTCTGGGAGGCATTGAGGTCCCTCAGCTACTCTGCTCTGCATGGGACCGCAGGAAGCTTGGGATTGTACCCCTACAATGTCCTGTGGGCCTGGAGATGTCCTGTGGGCACCTGGGGAAGGTGAGAACCCCAGGAGATATATTGCAGAAAGGAACATGGGGTGTGCGTTGGGGTCTCAGAGCAGGACTCTTCTCCTCACCCGGCAGCAGTGCAGGCAGCTGCCAATGTCAGGCTGACCACGTCAGCCTCGGGCACTGGACACAAAGCAAGCTCTACAGCAAACCGTGCCCAGCAGCTCGCCATCTCTCCTACCGCAGGCTCTGAGCTAAGTGGAGGAGCAGGGACTGCCATCCCTTGCTATGTCTTCGGAGGCTGCTACTGCTTCATCCTGCTCTTCCTGCAGCTGCTCTTCCACCTCCGATGGCACAGGGTGAGTGCACACCTCTCTGGGTGAGGTGTCTTGGGCTCTCGGGTCCCACGGGAAGGCCAGAAATGCCGGGGATGGAACCGGCTCCTCCGCCGGGGCTGGGGACAGCCGAGCTCGGCGCCACAGAGGCGATTTGCCTCTGGTGACGCTGCTCCCAGCAGCAGACCTGTCACAAGGCCGTGACCCACGGGCGAGCGGTGCCACAGAGACGCAGCGGATCCGTAGGACGAGGGATGTGGTCGGCCCCGGTCTCTTCTTTCACAGCTGCAGCCCGACAGTTTTGGATAACTTCTGCTTTGTGCCCACAGCCAAACTCCTGGGAGGCATCAAACGTGGCGTCCCCCTCAGTCCCAGGGACCAAAAGCAGGCAGAGACGGCTGCAGCGCGGAGCAGCTCCGCAGTCGCCATGATGCCGCTCCTTGAAGCTTTTGGGCGCTGCTGAAGAGAAGAGGGCGAACGTGTGAGAGCAGCGAGAGGCGGTACCCTAAGGAAGTGCTGCAGCTCGGGGCAGCACCCTCACCGCAACGCCTGGGCAGGTTAAACGTGCTGAACTCTTTCCTGAGGCTTGTTTTCCTTGTGTCACGCGCTCTGGTTTTTCCCTTGCTGGTGGAATAGCCCCAGTGGCTGGTGAACACGGCAAAGTGAACGTGCTTTGCGCTGCGGCACCTCCCGCTCGCTTTGCATGAGCAAATGTGCCCGGGACGTGCCTGCTGACGAGGCAGAGGCCCGTGGTTTCCCCCGTATAAAATGGTTGTCCAGCGGCCCCACACAACCGGCTTGGCTTTCTCCCACGCAAGGTGGCACATGCTCCCCTCGGAGCCGGGCCCCGCACAGCCCCAGGCAGCAGCAGCCACCCCGACCTGCCCATGGGCGCATGGCGGAGGGTGCCCGGCCTCCCCGCTCTGTCCCCGCAGGGCGGCAGGACCAGGGTTGGGGTCTCACGCAAGCGCTTCCCACCCCGGCACGTTCCCCGTGTGCCAGCGATGGTGCGGATGCCTCTGCAGCAGCACTTTGTGTCACCGCTCCTCCCCTGGATCAGCCCTCCATGCCAGTGAGGGGAAGGTGACCTGCTTGTCGCCAACCACCTACCCCTTCCTCCAGTGCAGTACCCATCCCTCCAGTCAAACGCCCCTCTCCCCCTTCAGTACCCCCTCCTCCAGTCAAATAAACACCCCTTCCTCCAACAGCTTCTTCCCCACCAAAGCCGTGGCTGCTTCTGCAGCCTCCCTTCGGGCTGTTCCAGCAGCCAAGCAAGAGGGGAGAGAATTTTCCAAAGCTTCTGGCAAGTCCAAAGTGCTCAAGGCACCGCAGCGCGGGGCTGCCAGGAACCAGAGGCTGCTTTTGCAGGGCATTTGCTGATCGTTTCCTGAGGGGGCACACGGGCAGCCCTCGGCATTGCTGGTGCGCTGTAAACCCTGCTGGAGTTTCCACTGAGCATCACCAGGTGAGAGGAGGTGACCCCACACGTGTCTTGCTGTGTTCTTGCAGCCGAGAGGGCTGCGGAGCTTCGTGGCCCCATCCCCGCTGCAGTCGTGCTTCCCCCAGCGCCCACCCACGTCCCACAGCTGCAGCTACGAAGCTGTGGTCGTCTCTGAACAGCAGCCATCAAGATAAAGTTAAAATAGACAGACCGGGCTCCACTTCTGCTCCGGCTGCCTCTTGGACGGAGCGGCTGCGTGCGAGAGGGTCCAGACCCACCGCCTTGCTCCCACTCTCCTAACGGGGTGCTGACAGTCATTAACTTGGGGGGCACGGCGGGGGAGCAGGAGCTGCGGAGAAGGGCAGCCCCGAGGAGCGGGCACGGGGGGCTGGCGGCTCCCTGGGTCAGGGCTGTCCCCTTGCGCCCACGTTTGCAGCTCCCGCTCCTCCTTCCCAGGCCCAGGTGCCCACGTCCACAGCAGCAGCTCCCCGGCACAAGCGCTGCCGCGTCTGTGCTTCCCCACGGCCCCGCTCGAGGAGAAGCACTTCCCTCTCTGCGGCCCTGGAGCCTCCTCTCATCTCTGCCCGCTGGGACCTGCCTGCCCACCTGCCTGCAGCCCTGCCTGCAGCCCTGCCTGCCCACCTGCCTGCCTGCCCAGGGAGGGCTTAGGCAGCTCCGCTGCCCTGCACTGAGCCTGCCTGCCTGGGGGTCCGCACCTCTGGCTGGGAGCTTTGCAAACCCTTTTGCCTGGGTGAGGACCAGCAGCGAGCGGGGCAGGGGAGCGGAGCCGGCTGTTCCCCGGGACCCCATGGGCCGAGCTGGGCCGGGCTCCAGCGGGGACCCCCCCTCTTCCCCGGGTCCCACCGCCAGCACTCGTAGCAGCCCGCGAGCTGTGATCGCCGAGCACAGGAAGAAAGCCTGGGCTCGCACGCTCGCAAATAAACCCTGCGGCACACGAGGGACTGAGGAAGAGTCACCAACTTCCTCCCCTACCGAGGCGACAGCTTGGAGATGCTCGCTGGCAGCCTCCGTGCAGAGCCTGTCGGGTCCGACCCCGTGCCAGAGGCGTGGTGAGCAGCCAGCCAGAGCTCCTGCTTCGCTTCCTCTGCTGTGGTCGGGGCTGGCCCCCAGCCCCCCGAAGAGATGTCATCCAGCCAGTGCTGCTGGAGCCTGGGCTCCCTCCTGCTGCTGCTCGGTGAGTCTGGGCTGAGCTGGGGGTCCCCGGGGACGGGGCGCGCTGCCGGGAGCAGCGCGGCGGAGGGGTGGCGTGGAGAGCGGTGCCGGCGTGGCTCCTTGGCTGGGTGGCAGTGACAGCTGGGTGGTGGCCCCAGGACCGACATCCCCCCGACGTGTGCCATCGGGGACCTGCGCTGGCGTCAGTCCCAGGCAGGGTCACGGTGGCGGGGACTGCTCCGTGCACCGGTAGATGAAGAGCAGGAGGGGAGCAGGAGGGGAGCAGGAGGGGGCTGTGCCTTTGCCTCCCCCTTTCCTATGGGGGCACAAGGACTCGGAGCTGCTTCACGTGTAGGTGGCCAGAGACGCAACCCCGGCCGTGAAACAGCGCGGTGTGCTGAAGTGCCAAGGGACAAGTAACGCCGAGGGTGCTGGATGTTTGGAGCCCATCTCTCAGCCCTCTCCAGGGCTGCTGCCCTGCCTTACGGGCAGGCTCAGCCCGTGCAGCTCCCTGCAAGCCCTGGAGAGGCAGAGCCCTTCACTGACAGAGCTCGGGTCCCCCAGAAAATGCCGCCCCCCCCCCAAAAAAAATGGACGCAGCACCTGCGTGTTGCTGAGAACCGGCTTCTGCGTGTGGAGCTGCAGCAAAGGGGGTGGTGGGGCGAGGTTGCGCTGCAAACGCCCGCCCGGGCCCTGCTTGGAGAGGGGAAGGGGCAGCGGGTCCAGCCCCTGCTCCCCTGCCGTGGGGTGAAGCGTGTCGCTGATCTGCCCCTTCCCCTTCTCTGCAGGGGGAAACCTGGGTGTCCTCCTCAACATCCATCAGGATTTGGTCAACGGCACCGTGGGTCAGTCCGTGCTCCTGCCCCTCTCCTACAGATTCAGCCGTGCCCCTTGCTTCCCAGTGTCGATTGTCTGGACGTTCACGAACAGCACGGACACACTCATCAGCTGCACGCTGCTGAACTGCTCCCTGGGTGCCGGGGGGGATCCCAGCAACTGCTCTGCAAAATGTTTCCCCCACCCTGCGTACCGTCGCCGTGCTGAGCTCTTCCCCGAGAACGGGTCCCTGCTGCTGCGGGACCTGCAGCTCAGCGACAGCGGGGTTTACAGTGTCTCCTTCAGACCGTGGTACCAAACCCAGCACCTCACCCTGACCGTGCACGAGCAGCGTTCCACCCCTGCGCATCCAGGTGAGTGGAAGCGTAAGCTCAAACCCTCGGCTAGAGCCCAATTGCCAAACCCTGTGCCTGAGCCCAGTGACTCCCACAAACAGGCTTTGGAGACAGGAGAGGACCCCAGGGTAATGGACCAGCCTTGCCGTGCTGTCCTCCGTTTCTGCCCAGTGGCCCTATCTCAGCACCCTCATCACCATGGAGGGGGGACCTTTCGGGGGGCCCTGGTCAGGCGCTGCGCGTTTGGGGCAACGGGGGGTTCACTCCTGACCGTGCAGAGGAATGTCAGACATCTCCTGCGCTGCCCCAGCCCCGTGCACGGGAAGGAGCGGGCGCTGGCAGAGTATTTGTCCCTCCTCTCACATGGATGAGCTGCTGCAGTGAAGAGAGGATTTCCCGGGATGTCTTATATGGTGCTTTAGGTCTCTTCTTTTTATGGCAGGAAACCCATCCTGTCCTGCACTTCTAGCTTAATCGAAGTATAAGGGCTTCCTGTGCAGCTGGGTGTCTCGACATGAGAAACGCTCTTTTGCCAGCCTTGCGTTTACGCAGCGTGAACGGCTACAGAGGAGAGACGGGCTGGGAAACCGAAGCGCTGGGTTTGGGTCCCGTACTGCAGGAAATCCAGTATTCACTGGGGAGACTAGGGCGCTCAGGGATAAATCTGTGGCTTCATGGGCTAAGGAAAATACACCAAATGATTGCTATTTATGCCTGTGCAAGTTGCGTATATCGTGGGGCAGGGGCAGTCAGTTAAGCTGGCAGCCTCGGTCCCCTTGGCAGGATGGGCTCCTTCTTTAACCTGCCGGAGTCCGGCGTGTTTATCCACGCTGCCGCGCGGTCCTGATGATGTGCCTCACACCCATCTCTCCCTCTGTGTTTGTTTCTTGCTGTTCCCTGGCCTGCTTTATCACCCTCCACGGTGAACACAGGGGTTTTGAAGACCTAACTTTGCATTCAGTAAATTCCCAACTCCCTCCCTGGGTTTCACCTCCTCTGCTGGATCTCTGCCATCTCTCAAGGCAGGGAACAGAGCACGCTTCCTTCGTACCAATGACTCTTCCACAACTCTGCTGCCACCCTATATACAACGTACATGAAATGATCTCCGTGGCAGTATCTGGCACGGTTCAGTACAAATCGTTGTGTGTAGCACCGGAACGTCTGTGCCTCCTGCGCTAGGACTGGCGAGCTCCTTCCCTATCCCCTCCGGCAGTGCCGTGAGATGTGCGCATGGCTCATACTCTCTCCAGGACAGAAATATATCTACGAATATTTTTCTGGGCTGACATACAAATTCCAGCCGCTGGCCAGCACGGGGCGAAGCTGTCAGCCGTCTTCTCGGCAGTGCCGACAGGGAACCCTCTGCACTTCCACGTGGCTTTGGGGGCTGGGGGAAGATGCCCATCACAAAGCCCAGGGACCGGTTATGAGTCTGAGCCCTGCCTGGCTCCGTGCTGAGCACCCGCAGCTCCCAGGTCCGGCACCCCCGAGGGCTGCGGTGTCAGAGCCACAGCAACCCCCGCGGCACAGGGCGTGCAGCCCGTGGGGCATACACAGTGCAGGCAGACACGCAGGCTGTCAGCGCGGGAAAGGAAATTCATTAATACTTGAGCTGTAGATGCGGGTGGGCTTTTTGCAATGCAGTATTTCCTTTGGCCTGTGTGTCCGTAATGCTGCTCTCCCCGTGCTGTTGTCTGATCCCAAGGAGAGCGCTGTGATCAGCAGGAATGCTCTAGAAAATGTGGTGAAACCCCTGTGATTACTTGTTTAGAAAATACACCGCCTGTTTTCTTTCAAACAGCAGACACTGTGAAGCAAGACCACATCTCTTACTATGTGAGCGGAATTTGTTCAGCCTTCCTCCTGCTGCTCCTGCTCTTCTGCTGCATACGGCACTGGGGTGAGTGGATCTGCTCCTGCTTTTTACCCTTCCAGGCTGCATCCTCCAGCTGGCCCAGGAATATTCTTGGGTGTTAAAGGTAGTGGAGGGCTCAGGAGTTGCCTGGGTTCTGCTCTTCACACCAAAATTATTCCTTTTGTAAGAGCACCTCTCAAATGTGCCGCCTCCTTCCAGTCATAAGAGTCGCTGAATGCATTTCAAGTTCGTAACGCAGCTTAACGAAGCAGAAGCACAGCATGGGTCTGTTGCAACGGGTTTCTGGAGAACTCATACCTTTTGGTGCCGTGACCAGAATCAAGATACTGAAACACATCTAGTCTGTAAAAGAGATACGGTTTCATGGACTCTGAAATGCATCCTCTAAGCGTGGCCATGACTATTCTGTTGTAGATACTTTAAAACTCCAGCTGGGGAGAATACCTGGGGGTGTTTCTGCTTTAAAATAAGCCCACAAGGTGCATATCTCCACAGCTTCCCTCAGTGATGTCTCCAAAACCTTCATCCCTGAGGATGCTTTCGTCAGGAAACCAACTCATTTCTTTACAAGGGGGAGATTTCACTTGCCCTTAGAGAAAGTAATTACAGAAATCTCCATCTTAAAGGTAAAATCCACATCACCCCCCTGGTGAAAGTGCCAGTAGAGTAATCCTGGTCCTCTAGCGCTGGTAGAGAGGAAGGTGTAGGCCATCAGCGTGCCTGCCAGATGATAAAACGCTCTTTTTCCTAGGTGCAGCTCAGCAGAAGAGGAGGAAAATCATTAAACAACAGCAGGTACAGGGGAAATTCTGAAAGCTCTGGGGCACAGGTATCTGGGTAACTGCTAACCGCTGGCTTGAATGAGAGGTACTAGGCTGCAAGTACTCGGGTGCTGGGTATAAAATTAAGAAGTTAATTCATTATTGGAAGGGAAGGCTGCAAAGTGCCTGCCCTTCCCCCAGCTGCGCTGCAGCTGCACGCTTCCCCTCCACCTCCGTCCCGGCCAGACCCCAAACCATGAACCTTACCTTCATGGCTGAGGAGCCCTGGGACAGCTCTGGCCAGCAGCAGCAAGGAAAATGCAGAACGGTTAAATGCAGAGAAACGTGCAGATAATCATCCCTCCCTGCAGGGGAGTGCACGACTATCTGCGTGGCTAGTGTCATGAATTTATGCTAAAGCAGGGATTTATGTTAAAGCGTGAATTTATGTTAAAGCATTTCTTCAGGGGTCGGTGGGAATGATCTAGGGACTCGTCTCCCACAGAGTTTTACCTGTGAAAAATAAATAAAACTGAGAGGAAGAGGCAAAGAAACCAAGAAGGAGATGTGAAAGCAAGATGGCTCAAGTCATTTCTCTGCTCACCACGTAGTGCTGGGAAGGTGACCCCGTGGGGTGGCAGGCGTCCCAGAAGTACTGGAGCACTCCAGAGAGCATGTCCTGCAGATCCTACCAGCCTATCGTTGTCTCCACACAAAGAGGGTTTTGTGATTATTTTTTTTCCGGTGAAAGCAGCCAAGGTCGAGCGTAGGTTCCCCACCCTGTGCTCTCTGGTCTGGAAACCACGACAAAACTTCAGCAAACGTTTTCCTCCCTGTTTCCAGTGTCCATTGAGCTCTCCCATCTGCTCGCCAGGCTGTGTCTGTTTTGTCCGAGAGGTCCTCGGGCAAAGTAGATGTCACCCTCAAGCGCACCTGATGGGCTGAGCCAGTTTTGCATCCATGGGGTGGGGGAGCTGGGACCAACGTTCACCCACCGCTGCTGTGGGTAAAGCCATCTGGGCTTCGTGTAGCTCCTGCCTCTGCCAACTCCTCGTTGCGTGCAGACAGTCAGTAGTGCTGGACCCCTCCTGAGCTCAACACAGCCTCTGGAGAAGGCTCTCATCTTTGGTGTTTTCTTTGTACTTCTCTAGATCTCAAGCGTGGAGGAGTCCCACATGGAAAGCACGGTGGTGAGGGACACGGCCCCCGTTTATGCCAGCATCGAAGACAGCTTTGAACAGTCACAGCCAAGACCAACACCAGAGGTCGTGTACACATCCATAACTTCTCCTGGTCCACCAGGACTGGACACTGGACCCTGCCACCTCCTGCTTTGACTGCGGGAGCGGCCTCAAGCGGGAGCTTCGCAGAAGGTAGTCATGCCTCAAAGCAAAGAGGGGGTTTCTGTCGCTGATGCTGTCTCTGCTGATGCTGCACCCTCGGTGCTCCCCCTCCGCAGCTCCGCACGCTGAGCCTAGGCTGTAAAGGATTTGGAGCGCCGGACTACAGAAATGCATTAGTTTGCCTCAAACCGCAGCCTCTCTTGAATTTGAGGGACGAGCTGGTTTTAGTTTTTCCTGGAGACTTCCTGAGTGTACAAAGACACCCAGCGTAAGAGAAAGATGCTTAAGGCAAAGGCAAATCGACAGTGTGTCCATGGGAAGCTTGCTTCCATAGACTCATCTTAATTTGAGGGGTAATGGAGAGCATTAAATGGATTTTAATCATGTGTCCCACGTTCACTACCAATAGTCTTGTCATATTAAAAGAATATATGAAGATCCTTTGACCTGAAAAGTTGTCCTTATTTTTGTAAGTATGCCAAGTAATTGCTGAGCAGACTCTTCCTACAATGAAATTTGCTTGGCCGATCCCAGGGCAGCAGGTACCTCCGCTGTTGTTTTGAAATGTCCCTTTGAAGCACAAGGAGATGGGGCTTTCTGTACAATGGATTTCCTGGCACGTAATGCCATTTCCTCAAAACTGTATGCATGGGTGGAAGAAGGCCGAGCTGTCGAATTCTAGTTTAAAATTAAAAGGTCACGTCTCCCCCAGCAGCACCAGCATTTTCAGGCGTCTTTAAAATGCAGTGAGGGCATAAATTGGTTTTTTTTTCCCTCGGGGTTTCACGGAAAGCCAGTTAGTACGTACCAAAACGTAGGGCCCCGTCAGTAATAAATGGATGCTACAAAAGGAGGAGAGCCCTTGGCATCTCCCAACCGCAGCCGCTGTCAGCGCACACAGGGATGGCCAGGCTGCAGGGCAGGGCTCCCTTGCATGGAAACTGCTGCCTCTCTCCCTTTTTGGGTGCTCCTCTGCCGGCTGGGATGATGTTCAAGAGGGACGATGCTAAAGATGATGTTCAAAGCACCAAGCACCGGTGCTGCACCTTCCCTCCTGCCCTCTTCCCTCCAGGCAGGAAGGAAAGAGCACCCAACACCGGAGGCTGCCTCCGACGCTCCTGTCTGTCATTAGTGAGGGAAGAAACCTTTTTCTGCAGAGAGACATGCAGTGGCACCCACAGCTTTTGCTTTCTTCTCACCTGCATCTCCGGCTGAGTGTCCTCCAGCCCCTCTCCTGGCACCGGGTGGAAGACCTGCCTCGTGGCCTGGCTGCTCTGCCCTTGGAAAGCCCTGCCGGCGTTCGTGGTGGCAGAGCTTTGCTCCAGAAAACAGAAGTGGCTCAGAAACGCTGTTGTTCGATGAAGTCACGAAAGCTGAAAACTTGCATTAGGTAAAGACAGATCTACTGCTGTGGTTAACGTGCAGGAGAGACAAAAGTACTAAAAGAGTGAAGAAGGAGAAAATAAGTACACAGGAAATAGGGCTTTCACCCCTTAGGCTAAAGCACGTATGGCCACTGCCTTACTGACAGTCCTCTCGGCAGAGCTGGGGGTCTGTCTCTGCCCCACCGCTGAAGGACTTTGGAAACGCCGTCCCTGGGGAGCACGCAAGGGCAGGGGAGGGCTGCTCAGGACACAGGTCTGGTCCTCAGCACCTGCCAGCAGCCGTGGAGCCCATTGAAAGGCTCAGCAGAATAACCTCTTGGTCTCCCCCTGTGTCCGGTAAGCCACAAAATAATCTCAGCCCTGGAGCAAAATGAAGACCTAGAACTGAATTCATGTATCCACGAATCACCCAGAAACACGGCTGCCCTGTTATCAGCATCTGTGTCTCCCAGAGCAGCCTCTCCCTCCTGGAGAAAACACCTCTGGGGAGCCCAGCCCAGGGGCTGTGCTACAGAAACACCCCAGGCTGAGCTCTGCTTCCCAGAAGATAATTCCAAGAGGCAGGATCAGCCCCGAACCCTCTGCAGATCTGTGAGTCTGCAGTAAAGCTTTTCCGCTGTTGCAGGGCATGCACAGACCGTCCCGTATCTCCTCTACCCTCGCGTTGTCCTCTTCTGCTTCGCACGGTGGCACCCAGCTGGTACCTCCAGTTGCTTTGTACCGTGTTGGTGCCGAGTGCCCGCGGAGGGAGAGGAAATCTCATTGCCTTGAAGCCGCACGTGCCGTGAGCTGCTGGTTTGTTTTGGACGTCCGTAGTACGGACCTGCACTTCATGGGGGGATTAAACCCTCCCTGTGGGACTCGGGTCTTGGCCTTACACCAGGAGCTGTGGCACCCCTACAAAGGGGGTTGATCTCAGTTTGAATGTTTTCTTCAGCTGCAGAAATGAGGTAAGCCATGACCGACGGTCTTCCTTAACAGTGAGTTCAGCTAAGGGAAACTTTTGACGCTTCGTGTGCTGCCGACAGGCTGCTGGGAGTATAAAAATGGGATTTGGGTTAAGCAACCAGCTAGGTGATAGCAGCTTCCCTCTTGGAATGAAATTATACTTTGGCGATCAGCGGAAAGACAGATTTCTCCCTAATTATGCCTGAGATAGGCTGAAAACAGCAGAAAGTGAAGTTTTGCAAGAGTTGCCAGAATTTTGCCTTATCATTCTGCTTTTTGGTAAGGTTGGGAGGTAGAGAGGAAGAAGAACCGACTGTGTTTGACACGGACCAACTGCTGCGGCTCTGTGAGAGAATATATAGGCATGCGATGGGCCAGATAGATAAAGGAACACAGCCCGGGAGATTAGCCCGCCGGCGAGCTGTTGTGCCAAATTGGCAGGTCAGTTTATTATGGATTTTATTTTGGACTTGGAAAATGGAGCTATCTAGCAAAATTCACCTGATGGGCTGGCTTGTTTCTGTATATGAAGGGCTTGTGGTACAAGGCTTAACTCTGAGCAGGTTGCTGGGGTGGGGCTTGATGAGTGGTAGCACGAAGGGGTACCGTGATTCTTGTGGTTTACTCATCCCGCTCAGCCTCACCAGAGCCACTTCTGCGAACGACCCTTTTCCCTGCTGTCTCTTTAGGTTTATTCCCCATCAGTAACTACCATCAGCTTTTGAAAGACACCTCTCTGGGGCCGGAGTCATTGGGATGGAGGGTGAGGAGCGGTGCCCCGGCAGGAAGGAGCCATGCAGCGGGGTGGTCCCTCTCTGCCCGGGTGAGCTGGCGGTGGCGTGGAGAGGAAGGGAGCGGAGAGGTCTCGCTGAGCTCACCTAGAGCCACAGGGCAATTGCAGGCCGTTTCCTTCCTGGACGTTTCACAGAAAATCTGCAGTTTTCGCTTTTGTTTTAACATGCCCATAGGAAGACTGAGCTTAGTTTCTTTCTGGAAACTCACTTGCTTTTTTCTCCTCTTGTTTCGAGCTGAAATTCAATTTCTGCCATGCTCAGCCTGTCTCAGGCATGATTAGGGGGAAGGCTGTCTTCTGGCTGGACTGGAGGTCCAGGATTTGGGCTGATGGGTTTAACAAGAACTTCAGCGCCTGATTCTGGAAGTGAGGTGCCGCTTGCGCTCATTTTTTGTCTGTCACGTAACGTGCATGTTATTCGCCAAGTGTGTCAACCAGGAAAAACAGGCTCTTCTATTACACGCCTGCTCTGGAGCTCCCAGGCTTCAGTATATTTGCTTTCGCCCATGCATCCCCATGCAGCCACCAGCATCTGCTCTTCCCATCAGACAGCTGAGCTGGGTAGCAGTACATCCACGCACCTCCGGAGAGAGACAAGTGTCTGCTGGTGGCTGGAAAGATGATTAGTACTAATGCAAGATGCATTAGTACTAATTACATGCAGTTTTGTGCCGATGAGGCTTGCCTAGACCTGCCCTCGATGTTGGCCAATATGCTAATGGGATAATTGCATTTGTGGCACCGTGCTGCTGAAACTCCATGCTTCTTTGGTAGACTGCAAGTTTAGCCTGGGGGAGGAGAAGGCAGGCCCTACGCTGGCCTCACGCAGCTGAGTAGCTGTGAAGTCCTCGCAGCAAGCCCACAGCTCCTCTTGCAGCTCCAGAGACCGAGCACCTGCGGGCTTGTAGCCAGGGTCTCCCCTCTGCAGGAGGGAGAGCACGCTGCATGCAAAATGGAGAGAAAACTGCAGAAATAACGGGCAGAAAAAATAAAAGTGAGAGGAGACAAGGCCGGCCACATTTGCTCCATGATGCTCTTTATGCTTCCCTGTTTCTACCTCCTCTCCACCTCTTTGCTCACCCTGAGCTCCCACCACAGAAGACGTTTGGTCTTCGCCTACGCTGTGTCTCCCTTCCCTGTCTCTAACCCACAGCGCAGCTTCATCGGTCGCCTCTGCCTTTTCATTTCCTTCTCTGAGCAGCTTCTTCACAGGGCTTTGCCCCCCTGGCCCTTCTTTATTTGCTCTTTGAAGCTCTTAAAGGTCAGTGTGGCTTATGGCTGGAAACGGCTCGGTGCTTGCAGACCTCAGGCGCTCACTGGCTGCATCTCAGAGCAAGCTTCCTCCCTTCTGGGTACGCGTAGCCTTGTATTTTAAAGACTTCAAGTGGCACACTGGTCCTCTCAATGGCCTTGCTGCTTGTCATAATTTATTCTTCCATGTTTCAATCCATCCCAGGCCCACATGGCTGAATATCATCCTTTGAGACTGCTGCTGAATGGGTGGGGGACCTGGTGACAAAGGACATGGCCAAGGCACCCAATGCCTTCTTCACCTTGGTTTTTACCAGTAAGACTGGCCTTCAGCAATCCAAGGGCCTGGAGAAGGTCCACAGCAAGGAGGACTCCTTCAGTGGGAGAGGATCAGGTTAAGCAGCACTTAAGCAAACTGGACGTGACAATGGGCCCTGAGAGGATGCACCCGTGAGCGCTGAGGGAGCTGGCTGACAGCATTGCGAGACCACTCTTGATAATCTTTGAAAGGTTGTGGCAACTGGGAGAGGTTTCTGAAGACTGGAGGAGAGCTCCTACCCTCAGAAAGGGGCAAGGAGGAGGACCCAGGGAACTACAGGGCAGTCAACTGCATCTCAATGCCTGGGCAGGTGATGGAGCAGCGAATCCTGGGAACCATTTCCCAGCACATGAAGGACAAGAAGGTGATCAGGAAGAGTCAGCATGGATTTATGAATGAGAAATCCTGTTTAACCAACCTGATAGCCTTCTGCAATGAGGTGACTGGCTTGGTGGACAAGGGGAGAGCAGTGGGTGTTGTCTACCTTGTCTTCAGTAAGGTTTTTGATGCCATCTCCCATAGCATCCTCATAGAGAAGCTGACAAAGTATGGGTTAGGCAAGTGGATTTATGTTTCATGGGTTGAAAACTGGCTGAACAACCAGACCCAGACATGGTCCTGGGCGAGCAGCTGTAGGTGGCCCTGCGTGAGCAGGGCCTTGGAATAGTTCATCTCCAGAGGCGCCTGCCAACCTCAGGTCTTCTGTCGTTCTGGGATTCAGCCGCGCTATTTGTTTAGAGGGGAAAAGTGTCCCAGTTGTCCCTTGTACAGGGGTTGCTCAGAGCCTGCAGGATGGATATCACGGCTACCTGAGCTGATTTAAAGCGAAGAACACAGCACAGTCAAGATGACAGTTGTCTGCCAAGGCTTCAAGCTGCACCTCTTTGCACGGGAGCAGGCTGGAAGAGCTCGCCGTCAGCTGGTTTCCCAGAGCTGGGTCTCCATACAACACCTTCTTCACTGGGACTGATCAGGTGAATCTGGCTCCTTTTTACTGATTGCTTTTTTTCTCTCATTTAATCCTAGGCGGAGAATTTCGGGCAACCCCCCCCCACATGCAAAGCTCTGCGCAGACACCTCTGCTGAGCACCCACGTGAATATTGGTGACAGCCAGGAGCACACTGACCACAGCAAAGCCCTCTCCTTGCCCAGCCTGCCCCAGCATGCTACTGTCCAGCTCAGTAGTTTTGTGGGCAGGACTCAGGAGTCCTTCCCCATTACCCTTGACTGTAGGGGGGTGGCAGTTTGTCTCCTCCAGCCTGGGGACCGCAGAAGGGGGTGAGCAGCCATCAGCTGTTCCATGCACATGCCTGCTGCACCCTGGGCTTGGTCCTGCTGGGGGTGGAGGGGTGTCCGAGACGACTGCTGCCTGCAACAGGGACGCTGAGGTTGACCGGAAAATGCAATTTGCTTTTTCATCCACACACTTCCGATTTCTGGCAGAGACCGACGATCGTCCCTTCATGACTTTGGGGTTGCAGCAGCACGGGAGTGGGAAGAGAGAAGGACCTGGGGTTGTGCGTTCATACCGTCTGTGGTATGAGTTTCACGTCTGCTGATGGTTGCCTGCTCTTCTTATCTCTCCCCAACCACAATAAGCTGCACTGGCCCGAAGCGGCAGGTGTGCAAACTCCTCCTCGCAGCCCATATTTACAGGTTTGTGCTGCTGTATTTGCTGTTTGCTCTCTCCCAGCCCCTCAAAAGGTGCAGGGTGCAACATAAGTGCCAGAAAAGCTTTTAAAATACTTGTGAAAGGAGTTAAGCGCTAGCAGAAACCTGCCTCGGTTTTTCATTTAGTTTATCTAAGATTAAGTGGAGAATATGTTTTTAAAGTTTCCTTCCAGCAACCTGGAAGGATTAATGTGGCCAGAGTGGCCTGACTGATAAAAATTACTCTTTGGAGCAGTTAAATGAAGAGGGGGATATGGATGATGGGGACGTGGTGGGAGCGGCAGGTGGGCAACACTCATCTACGGCAGCTCATCCTTCCCGCAAGCAAATGAAATATCTGCCCGGAGAATGAAAGCTTCGTCCTTCAGTGTCTTTCTGAAGACACCTTCGGGTGAATGGTCACCCCAAACGTTGCTCTTGCACGTTGATGCATCCATTGCAGCTGCCAAGGGCTACCCAAGAAATGTGCTGCCCCAGGGAGGGAACGTCCCCGGGGAAAGGACGGAGCCCTTGTTCCTTATGACAAATTGTATTTTCCTGCTTGTATCTTGCGCCCGTGCCTTTGCACTGCTGTCAGTTGCTTTTAGCTTCAGACGTCCCAAGCTCACGTAAACTGCGCGCAGAACGCAGCAGCCCTTCGCTGCAATGACAAAATGCCAATGGATGTGTGATAGGACCCCACAGATACCTGGCCCTGCATTGAGGACCCGAGTGTATGGGAAAAGAGAAGCTGCACTCTGCAGGGCATGGGGAGAAAGAGAAGTTAAATTAAAAATGAAAGCGCACAGTTGGCCACAAAAGAACGTGAAAGGCAGAAACTGAGTGGGAACAGCCTCCCCTTTAACACACACAAAAAAAAAAAAGGAAGAAAAACAACCCAAAAAGTTGCTTGGCATACAGTTTGTACTGAGCTAGTTGTAAACTCTGCTTGTCTTAAAAGTCATTGTCCTTCCTGTCCGAAGGTGTCTGTCCTGCCTGCTGGGGCTGCAGCTAAATGACGCAGTCGCTGGCCAGGCTCTAGCCTACGGCTAAGGGCATAGAAAACTACTGAAATCGGTGGATGTGACAGCTCACAGCGTGAGGAGCGTCAGACCTCAGAGGCGGTGCGCAAGGTGCGGCTGGGTTTCACGGTGGCCAAGGGGAGGGAAATGCGAAACAACCGAACTTCTCGGATAACTGTGGGGAGCACTGGAGAGCCCTTGGGGAGCAGACCTGCAAGGCCAATATTGCCTAGGTAAAACCAAATTGGCAACGCCAGCTAAAGCTGAGATTGCCTAGGTAATGGTGTCAGGAATACTAAATTTGGGGATGGATGCAGCAAAATGACGACCAACGGGGGAAAAATAATTAGAGGCATATTTATTTGGAAGGAGACAGGTAGAGAATGGAAGGGTTAAGAGATGGGAAAAGGGGCGGCAAGGTCAGCATCGGGCTAACCACGGCATGCGGGTTGGACGTGCTTTGGCAGGCGGGAGGCATGGGCTGGGTGCTTTCCCTGGCTGGCAGGGAGCACGCAGACGGGGCTGACGGAGCCGACGGGTATCACCATGTTGGTGCTCTGGACCCGATGACATCTGCGTGCACCCACCTTTTCTTAATGCTTTACACACAGCAGTCCTGTCCCAGCATCCATCTCGCTCTGGTTTTGGTGGTCCATGGGAGTCAGACAGGGCCAGCCGTGCTCCGCAGGGTAGGAAAGCTTTCCCCAGTGCTCTGGGGCAGAGCTCAAACCTTCCCAAGTCTCTCATCCCTCTGCTCTTCAGTCTAGAGCATGAAACTTGGTCCCCAAGTGCTCCTCTGATCCCAGGAGTGTCTCGCTCTTAAACTGAAATTCCCTTTGCAGAAAGCTTGTGGGACATGGATGATCCCAGCTTACATCTGCCTCGGTGGAGAAAAAAAGCTACTCGTGGTGGGACAAGTGTTTCAGAGCGGGCTTGAGCCCCTGGCCACCCCTAGAAATGGGCTGGAAATGAGTTCAGCCTCTGCTCTGCTCAGGGAGCTGGGCTCCTCTCCCAGGAGCAGGATGGAAGATGACTGAGCTGTCAAGTCCCCGACCGGGACGGATCTTCTGGCCTCAGGGCATGGAAATGATCTAGGACATCCCCTGCAATTTATATTGCTGCAAGAACTGAAATAGAAAACCTCTCCTAGAAGCAGAGTCAGGTGAGTTATTCTCCCTGGTTTGGCCTGGCAATCAAGCTCAACGTTTCTTGCAACGGGGCCGCTTCTGGGGTGCATTGCAGCTCTGCCCGTGTGCCCCTGTGGGGCTGCGGTGTGGCCCTTTTGGGATCCCCCTCTGCCCTGCCCTGGCAGAAACACCATCGGGGGCTGAGCGCCGGGAGCCGCCGCTCCCAGCCGCGGTGCGGGGAGCGATGAGGCGGCTCTGCCGTCCCCGTGCTGCCCGCTCGCAGCGCCGGGAGCAGCTGGCATCGCTCCCGCTGGCGTCGCTGCCCGCATCAGAGAGCGCGGGGGCGAGAGTGGGGAGCTGCATCCGCCTCCGGGAAGCCTCCTGGGAAGGGTCCCCTGGCAGAGGGGCGGGAGAGGAGGCAGCGAGGAAGGAGAGGAGCAATTGGCAGGAAAACGGTGAGTCTGGAGCCAGTCCAGGCTGGCAGTATCCACGGCACTGCCCTCGCGAGCGTCGGAAATCCGGTCCTTAAGACGGTGAAAACTGCTCACACAGTACAGCCCGACCTGTTGTTCTCGTTACAGCGTGGACTTTTAAGGGGCTATTTTAAAAGCGTGGCAATTTTTTGAGCCGTTTTCCCTTGACAGATGCTGATGTGCCATCCCGCAGAGCTGCTGGGGACCAGCTGGGTGCTCCTCGCAGGTAAAATGTCCCCAGGCTCAGCCAGGTGCCGATGTCGCCCAGTGGGCTCCGGGCCAGATCCTCGCCTGTTGCAAACCCACGGAGAGCCTGAGGCTTCAGCGGAGCTTTGCGGTGGGGATCTCTGGTCCATATAAATTAGACTTTTTAGATGGGCAAAATGCTTAACGTGAAAGGGAAAGGCGTCTCTGCTTCGCTGTCCAAAGACAGAGGAGGTAGAAGCAGCTCAAGAGCTAGGCGCGGTGCCAAGGCTAAAAGTCTCTTGCAGACAGATTTATACTGGGGCTGATATATATAATAACACAAAATTTATTGCAGTTATACTCATGTGAGCAATCTCACTGTCGTCCTTATATATGCACTGGCTGCCTCGAAGCACAAATGTACAAAGATTTTCAGGGCAAGCATCTAAAATGGAAAAGAAACCCGTTACAATATAGCCAGATTTTCAGATGCCGTGGTGTTAGTGAGCTCTGTTTGAGTGTCTAGAGAATGAGCTTTGGATATTGCGGTTGTAAAAAGATGCCTGCGATGAAGTATTTTCTCTTACCTTCTGCTGGTGGTACCACACGTTCTGTATAGTGTTCTCCTAGAGCAAGGGGATTTTCAGTCATAAGATGGTTTCTTTTCCCTGCACATCTTACAGCTTGGGGGCACAAAGGCAAAAAAATAAAAACCGATAGCTGTTCCTCAAGGTTACGTGAGGGAGAAATGAAAATCATCAGGTGAGCTTGATTTACTTGGATTGTTACGCCTGTTTTCTTTCCTACCTGTGTTGCAAAGTTACTACGAGAAATCACCAGTCGGAGCACACGGGACAGTTTTCAGGATTGTTTGCAGAGACGGCAGGCGGCAGTGTAAATGCACGCGAACACCTGCTTAGCGGGGCAGGAACTGAGATACTGGTGGAGAGAGAAGAGCAAACGCAGCCTGTGCAGCTGGTGGGTCCACGCCGGGAGCCGCCGGCCGCCCGAGGCACGAACGCCCTGCCTGCCGAGCATCCCTCCGCCGGGCTGCGGGCAGCCGGGTGTCCGGGGCCGCCGGCGCTGGAAACAAGTTTTCATAACGTCTCTTTTGTCGGGACGCGTGGCTGCGGTTGCTTGGTGGTGGGTGCCTGGGGACAGGCTGGGATCGCTGCTGCCGGTCCACTTCTCGGCAAAGTCTCAGACCTGACGCTCCCGTGCGAGGGCCGGACTGACGGCTTTGGCGAGGAGAAGAGGACCTTTAGCCGAAATCCTGGTACCTCCTTCAGAGCAGCCTCTCAGGAGTGCTGGGATTGCCACCGGCAATTAACTGGACCTCTGCCTGGGTAGACAAATACCCTTTCTTTCGTTTCCTCTGCCTGGGGCTGGGCCCTTGCTTTAAACCCTTTAACCTCACCTTTTTGGTTTTGTTTTTGCTTTTCAAATAATCCACTTCACAAGATAGGACTGTAGCAGTGATTTCTGCCTGGCTTTCCTAGAAAGCTCTTTCTTTTTCAGGGCTGGGTGATGTGACAAACCCACAGTGGCTCCTCTTGAAGTCCCCAAGCGCCTGTTAGAGCCCAAGTCGTGACAAGCCCAGAAATTGCCATGTGTTTTGGGGACACAGCTGTGTCCCGCTCTGCCAGGAGTGTGGGGACGCTTTCAGCCCCAAACAAGACCAGGAATTGGGAATGCACCATGGAAATTAGGTCAGGATTAGAAAGTCCCTTCTGGGCACAGACTGGGAGAAAATGCCACCCAAATGCACACAAAACTCAAGTCGAAAAAGCTCGCAGCCCTGCAGCCAGGTATCTCCAAGCACCCTGTGCTGCATTTAGGCACCTGTATCAGCTCTGGCTGGGATGTATCCCTGCCTGGCAGCATGACGGGCAACGGCGATGGCTTTGTGAGAGGCTGTGACCAAGCGGTCCGGGTACCACGTGTGTGTCCTTGGCACAGGGGGTACCAAAGCCTCTCCCAAGCCATGCCGACTTGCTCCATCTCCCCAGCTCATCTTCCCTTCCCCTGCCATCCAGGGCTGCTGGTGCCTTTGCAACAGGCTGCAGAAGCGGCGGGACCCCTCGAGAGAAAAGCCACCGCTGTGGGATCCTCAGTGCTGCTTCCTGGGCCGGATAACGTCACGCACGTCTTCTCCATGCGGTGGGAGCACCTCAATGGCACCAGCTCCCGCACCATCCTGCAGTACTACAGGGGGTCTCACAACCCAGCCATCCACGCACCCTACACAGGACGAGCCATTTTCCATCCATCCAATGGATCTCTCTTGCTGGAGGATGTCCAGGAAAGTGACAGTGGCATCTACAAAGTGACTGTCAACATGGGAGACAGGGAGAGCCTGAAAATCCTGCTGGAAGTCCTCAGTAAGTGGTGGGCATGGGAGGGAGGAGCAGGGTGATGGATGCAAGCAGAGCAGTGATACTACTTGACTGTATATGGACCACCAGCCAGACAAAGGGATTTGGAGAAGGGATTTGAGCTCAGTCTAATGGGCCAGTCATGAGTTTGTTTGTTTGAACCTGCCATGCATGGAGACATCACCAGGGAGACTTTGGGAAGAGGTTCCCAACTCGTCCTAGGGGAGAAGATCTGGCGGTGCTGCCCAAGGAGACCTTCTAGGGCGCCTGGCTGTGACAGAGGGCTGGGTTCCACCCTAGAAAGGCAATTTCCTCCCTTGTTTTCTACGCTCAGTGCAGGGGCGGAGGGGCTGGCGGGATGCCCCGTACCCGCTGCCACCTGTGGAGAGTACCTCTGACACCTTCTGCGAGGGGGACCTGGCAGAGCCGATGGAGCTAAGCCCAGCAGGGTGGGCTTTATGGAGAAGTCACAAAAAAAAAAACAAACCTCTCCCTCAGACCATACTGACTGATAGTCTGTTTGCAATTTGCAGGCGCCAGCTGCTGTCACAGAGATAAGAGCACTCTGTAAATAACACAGAATTTCCTCCTCGGTATCACTCTCAGCAATTCCCTTAATTTGCTTTGGCATTACCCTTCTCTGCTAGAATAATGGTGCTGTCATAATGCTACCACAGCCATTCACCACCCATTTCTCCTTTCCACCACACATAAATCTGAATGGGATTGGCATCCTTTTCCCCTGTTTTCTCATTTCCTGACATATTTTAAAACGCCCTGTATTTACCATAATGCAATAAAAGAAATGACTTGGATAGAAAGAAAAAAAAACAGACCCGGAAGGCACAGCAGCCCTGTGCAGCAACAGGACTTTCCAAGGGAAAGGCACCTGCGATTGCACTGTTGCAGACTCAAGGACGCTGCGGTGACAATCGCAGCCCAGATCCCCATCACGGATGCTCCAGGTCATGTCTGAGAGAAGTGCTGGTGTTTCTGTCCCCTCTCCAGAGCCTGTGTCTCGCCCTCGGCTCTGGAGCAGTGCTCTCGTGGCCCAGGCCACCGGTGAGGTGCTGTGTGACGTGGCGGAGGGCAGGGTGGACACCATCACCTGGAAGAAGGACGGGCAGCCCCTTCCCCCGGACAGAGGTTTCCACCTCTCTGACAGCCTCAGCGTTTTGTACCTGAGGTCGGCGAAGAAGTCGGACTGCGGCTCCTACTCCTGCAACGCCAGCAATGGGATAAGCTGGCAAGAAAACTCTCTGAACGTCACCGTTGCAGGTGATCGCTGCTGGGGTTTCACCTCCCACCACTCTTCCTGCTCTCCACCCTTCCCTGGGGATCCCTGGGTGGTTTCATCCCATCCCTCTGCCTCCATCTCCCCATGAGGCTGTGGCCCACACGCTGTTGACAGGAGCTTCCCATCACAGGATGATCAGCAGCAATTCCTGGTCTCTGATACCACCAAGGCACAGTCCTTGGCAGGATGGGCGGCAGGAGATTGGCTGTTCCCTCTTGGAGAAGGTCCCAAGTGATGGCCCTTGGCCAAGGTGATGGTGAGCAGGACATGGGTAGGGGTGTGGTGGCCAGGAAGCCCCGGGCAGCACACGTCCCAGGTTGGACATTTCATGGACCACAGCCTGCAGCAGAAAGCGGTGATTTGGCCACCAGCTGGCAAATAAATTGAATCTGTCCTGGTGATGGAGGAGCCCCGTGGCCCACCAGAGCCATTTGTGCTGGTCCTGCCGGTGGCCTGACTCCTGGCTCCTTGTTTTTGGGGTTTTTTTTCCAGGTCTCTCCCCTCCCTTGAAGGATGTGCTGAGGATTGCAGTGGTTGCTGTGGTCTTTGCTGCCGTCTCGGGATGGGGATTAATTTTTCCCGTCTGCCAGTCTGAAAAACTACGAATAAGTGAGTCTGCAGTTGGGGGGCAGCTGAACCCTCATTTCCCTTGTCTGGTGGAGGAGAGCAAGGAGCGTTGCTGTGGGAAGAGCTGGTAATCAGCTAATTCCCTTTCTAGCTGTCTAAGCATCTCACCTTCTCCTCATCTAGGTCTCTATAAGAGTAGAGAAACTTTACTTGGCAATTTTTTTTTAATGGTGAAAACTGATTTTATTCTGTTTTCAAGCTAGGTTAGATCCTGGTACTTCCCAGACATTTTTGTTCTAGAGAGTTGAGGTGATTGATTGACACTTTTATAGAAAAAGATGCTTCTCAGGAGCATTTTTTTTTATTACAAGGCTCCATTTTTAAGAGAGTATGTTTAATACACTGTACGGGGGGGAACAGAGCCCTTTCCAGCTAAAGAGCGGGTCAGACCCCGGGGGCCCTGGCCAGGGATACCCCACAGCATCCCGGGTGGGTCAGGCTACATCCCACCCGGAGGAAGGGGTCAGGGCTGGCGCGGGACATCACGAGGGGTCACAGCAGTCACCGCACGCTGCTCTGGGTGTCTAGGGGGAGAGCTGTGGAGGTGGCTCAGCGCCTACACCTGCGGGCTGGTGTGCATCGCCTCCATCCTGGCAGGCACTGCCGGCATCCTCTGGATGCGAGAGGAAGGTAGGAGGTGGCCGCGGGGCGGTTTGGAGTGGGGGGCGGTGCTGTGCAGACCCTGCTCCGTTACCCCGTGCAGGGTGCGGCACAGAAAAGCAATCCTTGCTGTGCAGACCATGTGGGGTGAAGATCTCAGGGGAGATGTAGAGTCTCATGGGGGTCAGGGAGGAAGGCAGTGCGCCGGAGAGGGGGGGAGACTCACGCAGCTAAACACGTGGGGATAGACCCAGCCAGAGCGACACAGGTCTTCCCCGTGTGTGATCACAGCTAGTCGTGGGGGCCTGGACCACCGTATGGATTACACACCCATCCATACAATTAATATAGTTATTCCCCTTTACCCAGAGCCCTCTCCCCGAGTTAATTGCAGAAGGGCAGTTAAAATGACCGAGGGATGGAGAGGCTGCTTGCAAGGACAGGGTGAAAAGGCTGGGAGTCGGGAAAGGGATACGATGGAGGGCTACAAAACGATGAAGGGGGTAGACAAATGCAAGAACTGGTACTCTGCCTTGTCCTCGCTTCTTTCAGGCCCTTCTATTGCGATCATATTGCCCGAGATCGCCCTTACATATGTGATCGTGGTGACCTTCCTGGTCTCCGCCACCGTGATCTTCCAGCCTACAAAGCTCATCCAACTGAAAAGCAAAACAGGTGAGCCGTTTTACCGAGGATGGCAGGGAGGGAGATAAAACTGGTCCAAGGGGTTTTTATTTTGCCCAAAATCTCATCCTTAACTTTTTAAAATGAAAACTTTATTTCTACTTCTGTGCTAACTCAGGCTGGTGGACTCCACACCAGACCATGGGTGAGGGCAGACCCTCGCTCGCGTCTCGTAATGCACATTAACATCACTTTGTCGTCCTTCCCTCGGACAGCGCAGCGCACGATGGGCTACGCTGCTCCCGGAGGAGTGGTTTCGGTGGTGCTGACGACCAGCTTCCTCATAAAGAACATCCACCATCGCCACGGTGAGAGGGGATGCTCCAGGGACCACCCCAAGGATTTGTCACTCTGAGGCTAAAACTTGTCCACAATATCTAATCCTGATATCCCTTCAACTCAGCCATTCGGAGTTAGACCTGCTCCAAAAAAAATCTAACAAACTGGGGTTTTTCAAGGGAGTGAAATCCTTGCAAAAGCAAAACTAGTTTTCACCCCCCACACACCCTTTTTTTTGCACGTCTGCATGTTTTCACAGTGGCAATTTGCCTTTCTCCTTTCTCTCCTTCTGCTTCGGACGGCATTTTGTGCTGACACCTGGTTTGTTTGACCACAGAAGAAGGATGCACGGAGTTCGTGGACGTGACTGTTCTCGCCGTCAGCACGGCGGCCGTGTCGGCCCTCCCGCTCCTCGCCATCTTCCTCTGCTGTAAGTCTCCCTCCTCCTTCATTTCCCTGCCCCTCCGAGTGCCTTATATTTAGCGAGCTGGTTTCCCTCTGTCCCCATGCAACCAAGCAGCCACGTGAATTATTTAAAAATTATTTGTTCGGCTCTTGTGAAGACCCCAAGACCTCTCCATTGACCGTTTCCCTTCCCCGGTGAGCCCCAGCCACCACCCCCGAGTACAACATCCTGCACTATGCGTTCGGTGCCTCTCATACGCTTTCTCCTGATACCTGGGAACAGACTTGTCCTTCCGCAGATCACACGACTCAGGGATGGCTGAAGGAACGTGACTCCAGTTGGGCAGACAAGGAGAGGTAGATCCTCTATTGCCTTTTTCCGTGTAAATTCATACCATCTTGAAGTGAGAAGAGCGGGATATGGAAACTATCCCATGCCTTATTTTAAGTCCTAGACCCCAAGAAAGATGCGGTCCAGCGCTGCCCTCCCAGCCCCTGATTTCATCCGGGGTTCAGAGCAGGTAGCTCTGGTGGAGGTCCCCATCCAGCAAAGCGCTTGAGTGCCTGCTCAAATCTCCCCACAAATTTCTCCCTCATGGCCTCAGCCTGAAGTCTTTGAGCCTGAATTCCTGCTGGTTTCACCCCAGCACTTTGGATTTCAGCCACGCTGTGTGTGCATTTGGGCTTAGCCGACCTGCGTGCCCTGCGGGAAAGCCCCCAGGGCATTGCAACCTCATGGGCCTCAGCCAGCTTCTCTTTGCCCCAGTCAAAACCATCCTGAGAGACAGAGGAATGAGTATCACACCCACAGCCGTCTTGCAGGGTCTTGTTGTGCCTTGGGGCCATGCAAGGGTGGGCGCGGAGAGAGGCCACCGCAGCCCCCACCTCTGTCTGGCAGATGGGGCAGGTCTGGACGGGCACACCAGAGCCCCTGGCTCCAGCGATGCTCAGCACGTCCCACCTCCTCTTCCTTCCAGGTCCTTTGAAATGTCTCAGCCCAGCAGCAAGGATGCTGTTTCCACCTGTTAGAGGTTGGTCGGGGTGTTTCTCACTTGGCTGAGTCAACTCAAACTTTCTCGCAGGTCTGATGGGTTCAGGGCTCTCGGTTTCAGAGGGCTTGAGCCTCTGCAAGATCTGTAATAAACAGCAATGAAATGAACTCATTTCTGCCTTTGGGGTTTTTTTTAACACAGAACCGGGGGAAGCCAAAGGCACATTTTCCCCTTTCTTTCTCTTTAAAACCAGGCCCTAAAGTAGAGAAGTGCCTTTAGAAACAGTTGGAGGAGTCTCTTTAAACAGTTTATTGCAATCATGAGGCTGCATCTTTTTTTAAATGTGTGTGGGTAACCAAATGCGCCCACCCCACCCTTTCCCACATGCTTGACTTCTTGCTCCCCAGTGCGGATGATTTCAGGGCGTGTTTGGAGGGAAGGGGTGACAGTTACTGCCATTTGTAAAGGGAATTTTCTCCCTCTTACAAGTGCAATGTCACGAGAATCTCTAGTTAATAATGGACAGAAAGGAGCTTTGCTGGGGGGCATGGGCCATGTTTATGTATCTCCAAGCCTTATGTCCTGCTTTTCTGTTCCCCTGGTAGCAGCGAATACAAATTATTTATTGACTTAGTGTTTGCATAGCCGTTGCTAGCAGAGTCTCTGGCTTTTCTGTAATACCATTAAGGTTAAAAAAAAAAAGTGGCTGATTTAATCTGGCAGCCTAAACTAGATTTGCTGAGGGTGCATGGTTGCTCAGGACCGTGATCAGGTGGCTTTCAAATGCTGAGAAGGATGGAGACTCCACAACCTCTCTGGGCAACCTGTGCCAGCACTTGGTCACCCTCACAGTAGGACAGTGTTTTCTTCTATTTGGACTGAATTTCCTTTTTAATGTGTGCCATCGCCTCTTGGCCTGTCAGTGGGCACCACTGAAAAGTCTGGCTCCCTCTTCGTTACACCCCGCCTTTAGATATTTATCCCCCTTGACGAGACCCCCCTGAGCCTCCTCTCCTCCAGGCTGAACAGTCCCAGCTCTCCCAACCTCTCCTCGGATGAGAGATGCTTCAGGACCTGAATCATCTTTGTGGCCCTTTGCTGGCCTCTCTCCAGTAAGCCCCTATTCTTCCTGTACTGGGGAGCCCAGAACTGGACCCAGCGCTCCGGATGAGGACTCACCAGTGCTCGAGCAGAGGAGAAGGGTCACCTCCCGCGACCTGCAGTGATGTTCCTCCTAATGCAGCCCAGGACACCGTTGGCCACCTTTGCTGCATGAACACATTGGTGGTTTGCGGTCAAGGTGGTGTCCACCAGGACCCCCAATGCTTGGCAGAGCTGATTCCCAGCCGGCCAGCCCCTACGTGTCCTGGTGCCTGGGGTTGTTCCTCCCCAGGGGCAGGACTTTGCATGTCCCCTTGCTGAACTGCACGAGGTCCCTCTCGGCCCATTTCTGCAGCCTGTGGAGGTCCCTTGATGGCAGCAGGACCCTTGGGTGTACCAGCCGCTCCTCCCAGCTTTGCAGCATCCGCAAACCGGCTGAGGGTGCGCTCTGTGCCATCGTCCAGGTCATTAACGAAGACGTTAAACGGGACTGGCCCCACTACCAACCCCCGGGACGCACCGCTGGCGACAGCCCTCTGGGCCTGGCTGTCCAGCTGGTTTTCAGCCCACCCCACTGCCCACTGCTCTGACCCAGGCCTGGTCAGCTTGTTTAGGAGGATGCTATGAGAGGCGGCGTCAGAAGACCAGCTTGCCGAGGGCAATGGTGGTGGGTAGAAGGCGGCACTTAGTGAGGAGCCAGAGGTCCCCGGGGGCCTCTGGAGATATTTTCCTGAGCGGAAAGGTCTCCCGCGGCGTGGGAAGCTGGAGGTCCGGGTCCCTGCAGAGGTGGGTGCATCGGGCAGAGGGAGCATCTCGGGCCGTGGTGGCCCCGTTGCTTTGGCAGCGGGTGAGCCCCCGGCGTGGGGCAGCCGGGGGCCGAGCGGAAACCAGCTCCCTGCTGCCTCCAGCGCCCTCCGGAGGGAGGAGGAGGAGGAGGAAGGCAGGGAGGGACGGGGACGGAAACGGCTCCGGCTGCCGCCGCTCCCGCAGCCGCTCCCCCCGCTCCCGCGGGGCGCAGCGCGGCGACCCGCCCCCAGCCCGGGCGGGCGTGTCCCGAGCGCCCGCGGCCGCTGCCTGGGGCGGGGGGGCCCGAGCGTTGCGTTCCGGCCCGGCCCTCGCAGCCGCCCCCCAGCGCCCGCTTCTGTGCAGCGGAGCCCGGCCGCAGGCGGGCGGCCGCTCCGGCGCCGCGGTGAGTGTCGCGGGGGCAGCCCCGCGTCCCGTCCGGGCCTCCGGGGCCGCCCTGTGGGGACTGGAGGGGCGGGGATGGGGATGGGGGCCGGAGCGGTGGGAACAGGGACCTGGAGTGATGGGAACAGGGACCTGGAGTGATGGGAACAGGGACTGGAGCGATGGGAACAGGGACGGGAGCGATGGGAACAGGGACCTGGAGTGATGGGAACAGGGACCTGGGGCGATGGGAACAGGGACCTGGGGCGATGGGAACAGGGACCTGGAATGATGGGAACAGGGACCGGAGCGATGGGAACAGGGACCTGGGGCGATGGGAACAGGGACCTGAGGCGATGGGAACAGGGACCTGGAGTGATGGGAACAGGGACCTGGGGCGATGGGAACAGGGACCGGAGCGATGGGAACAGGGACCTGGGGCGATGGGAACAGGGACCTGGAGTGATGGGAACAGGGACCTGGGGCGATGGGAACAGGGACCTGGAATGATGGGAACAGGGACCTGGAGTGATGGGAACAGGGACCGGAGCGATGGGAACAGGGACCGGAGCGATGGGAACAGGGACCTGGGGCGATGGGAACAGGGACGGGAGTGATGGGAACAGGGACCTGGGGCGATGGGAACAGGGACCTGGAGTGATGGGAACAGGGACCGGAGCGATGGGAACAGGGACCGGAGTGATGGGAACAGGGACGGGAGCGATGGGAACAGGGACCTGGGGCGATGGGAACAGGGACCGGAGTGATGGGAACAGGGACCGGAGCGATGGGAACAGGGACCTGGGGCGATGGGAACAGGGACCTGGAGTGATGGGAACAGGGACCTGGGGCGATGGGAACAGGGACCTGGAGTGATGGGAACAGGGACCGGAGCGATGGGAACAGGGACCTGGAATGATGGGAACAGGGACCGGAGCGATGGGAACAGGGACCTGGAGTGATGGGAACAGGGACCGGAGCGATGGGAACAGGGACCTGGAGTGATGGGAACAGGGACCTGGAGTGATGGGAACAGGGACCGGAGCGATGGGAACAGGGACCTGGAGTGATGGGAACAGGGACCGGAGCGATGGGAACAGGGACCTGGGGCGATGGGAACAGGGACCTGGAGTGATGGGAACAGGGACCTGGAATGATGGGAACAGGGACCTGGGGCGATGGGAACAGGGACCTGGAGTGATGGGAACAGGGACCGGAGCGATGGGAACAGGGACCTGGAATGATGGGAACAGGGACCGGAGCGATGGGAACAGGGACCTGGAGTGATGGGAACAGGGACCTGGGGCGATGGGAACAGGGACCTGGAGTGATGGGAACAGGGACCGGAGCGATGGGAACAGGGACGGGAGCGATGGGAACAGGGACCTGAGGCGATGGGAACAGGGACCTGGGGCGATGGGAACAGGGACCTGGGGCGATGGGAACAGGGACGGGAGCGATGGGAACAGGGACCTGGGGCGATGGGAACAGGGACCTGGAGTGATGGGAACAGGGACTGGAGCGATGGGAACAGGGACCTGGAGTGATGGGAACAGGGACGGGAGTGATGGGAACAGGGACAGGAGTGATGGGAACAGAGACTGGAGCAGTGGGGCTGGATACTGGACCCATGCGGCCAGGGACCGGAGCAATGGGGATGTGTACTGGAGTGATAGGGATGGCTATGGGAGCAATGGGGATGGAGGGATGAGGCAGGGGCCGGGGGGATTCCTCCAGCCCCACACTTCCTGGCAGGGCTGCAGGTGCTCTCTCCCACCAGGAGCTGAGCTCTGCTCCCCTCCTACCCAGCCCCAGAAATATTAAATATTTACTGGCAGGCAGATTGGTTATGTGTCATCGCTGTGCTGTTTATACAGCTGCTGCAAAACTATCTCTCCCTGCCGTCCCTGCCCTGCTTATTTGCACAAATGTGGAGAGCTCTGGTCGAGCATCTGCAGCCTCGCCACTGCGATGCTGCGGCTGCTGGCTTTGTCCAGCCGCCTGCTGAGCCCCGTTCCCCCATGCCACCGGCACCGTCGGAGCTGGCCGCTCTGCTGCTAGCGGACTGGTGGCTGGCTGAAGCCCCCTCACATCGTGGCACTTGTGGTTGGGTTTGGTGGCCTTTTGCATGTGTGATTTGGGCTACTCGGTCCCAGAACTCTTTGCCAAGCTTAATTTGTCTGTCCTGGCTGCAGGACGTTTACAGCATTAGAGAAGGGCAGGGTAAAGTTGCAAAAGTCTCTGAAATAACTCATAATTTGTTTATGAGGAAGGGGGTTTCTCGGTTTATTTAGAGCTGCACTTATGCGTAAAGCTGCTCTTTTCTAGATGAGCATTAACACCTGCTTTGGTTATTCTCACTTTTGGTTTGAGCACAAAACGGATCTGTGGACCTCTTAGGTTGTCACGGTTTGTATCATTTGCGAAGAACCTTTGCGACAGTCCTGCTGTTTACAGGGGACGTGGGGTTTTAGCTGAAGGTGTTTTTCCCTTCCATGCAAAGCATTACTGCCAAGTAGCATTTTACAGTTTCTCTACTTGTCATCGGTTGTAGCAGTTTGCCTGTTGCCGTTCTTTTTGCCGTGCCTCAGCCAATGTGAGACCGAGAGAGCAGAGCTAGATGTTGCTCGGGAGGGTTTCAAAGCTGTGGGATGATTTATAATAGGATGATTTGCTTCTCTTTTTTTTAATCATCTCAGGCAAGACCAAAGATCATTCCTTATAATTTTGCAGTAAGGGCTTTGCATAAGAGCAGGAGGAGCATGCTGTTTTTAATGTTTCTCATATGTCCTTATCAAAGGGCCTGACGGTACCAGCCAGCACCACAGGCGCCTGTGGGGGAGCAACCTTTGTCCTTGCAAATCACACATCCCTTTTGTTTCTTCCCATCACAAGGTCCGTTATCCATTAGCCTAGGTCAGGGAAAGTACACGCTTTTAACGACTGCTAATATAAACTCTGTTATGCAGGAGGACACAGTACCCTTCTGCCGGAACCGTCGCCTGGCTCGTTCGGGAGACGTGCCTCCAGGTAAGCGTGGTGTTCGAGCAGCCCCATCCCGCCCCGGGCCAGCCGGCCCCTGCAGCCCACGCTCAGATAACGCCTCGCCCAAGTCCTCCCCCGCCTTCCTTTTGCCAGGGGCTGATAAAGACCGTGTCTCCTCTTCACCCATCATCTTCACTTCCCTAGCGCGGCCGCGTGGGTCCTGGCGAAACGATAATGCCAGAGCTGACAGCAAAGCACGACGCCTGTGCCCGTGCTGATTACCCCGCGCACAGCTGCAGCTCGCTTTGCCAGACCGCACCAAACCCCTCGGACTTCAGCTGTCAGCGTCCGTGCTGCACACAAACTGCCGGAGGAGGAGGAGGAGGAGGAGGAGGAGGAGGAGGAGGAGGAGGAGGAGGTGGTTGCAATACTGGCGGAGCATTTCTTGCCCCCCCTATCCCGAAGGGGGCCATACCCTGCAATACCGAGAGGGTATTGCAGCAGGGAGGACTCGCTGCCTTGCTTGCAGAAGGCTGATTAATGTCCTCAGCAGGCCTTAAAGCCTGGAAGGGCTTTGTAGTGCTGGGGAGCTTCCCTTCCCCCCACACAGACATTTTTTGTTCAGATATGCGGTGCCTCGGTGGTATCATAGCTCCAGCTCACATAATGGGCTCTTTTTTTGCAGCTGAGCTCTTTCTTTGCAGCTGAATGCCATTCCCAGAAAAGGCTGGATGAGAGGCTGAAGTGCCCTGGACACGTTTCCCAAGTGCTGTGTGCATACTTTGTAATCAAGATCCTAAGATATTCCTTACAAAGACCTCTTTGTACAACTCCAGCAGGCTGCAGCGTGCTTCTGTTGCAGCTTTTCCATGTGGATTTTGTAAAAATTAAAGATAACGCAGCATAGCAACGATGCTAGAGGCCAAGGGGAAAACACAGTAGCCTTAAGTATGTGCATCATCACGAGTCCGATTCCTCTCCCTGTTCATGTGAGATTCCATGAAAACTTCTGAAAATATCTGCCCCTTACCAAAAGCGCTGGTTCACATTTACAACCGCCTCTCAGACTGCAAATATTCGACTGTGCTAATGCCTCGCGTGAGACAAGAGGTTCTCTTCAAGAGATAAACCAGTCTGCGTGGCGGCAGGCAGATCCAACCCACCCTCCGCCTTGCACGGGCATCTCGTTACCCAAGGGCTCTTATCCCTTTCCCCAGTCACGTACCTGAGGAGTCCTGGTCTGCTGGTGGAGGAGGGAGGGGAGGAAGAGGGATTCATTTTTCAAAAGGGCAGCAGCACTCCGGGTAGGAGGTGCGGTACGTGCCCTCCTCCCAAATCCGCCGTACTCTCCGTCTCCTGGCGTAAGCCTTATCCCCTCTCCCTAGGCACAGGGAGAGACTGTCGTACCCCGCTGTGCTGGCTGGGAAGAAGGTCCCTGCCATGCCCGTTGGGATTTGCCTGGATAAAGGAAATCGTCTGCCTCTACAGGACATAAATGCTTTTTCCACAACTGTTTTTCTTATATCCTTAAAATGGCCCTGTAAGCTATAAAACAAAACACAGTTCTCATTTCCCTGTAAAAAGCCGCAACCGGTTCTTGCCCAAACCTCAGAGAGAGCAAGAGGATACCAGGGAAAACGGCAAAAAAAGAGGCTTAAAAATAGCACCACAACCCTCCTCCAGGATCTCAGGCATTTTGCAAAGGGAAAGAAGACATAGTCTCCTGCTTCTTCTCCACTTCTAATTAGACCTGTTGGTTAATGAGCAAATAAAATACCAGTTTTGAGGAAATCCCACAACAGAAATTACAGGATTTTTCATGGTTTCCATGTACCCGCTACCCTAGGAAGAGCACAACAAGGAGTTCATGTAAGACACGAAGGCATACAAACAACCAGCTTTCTACGCATTAACATGGCTTTGCAGCCTGCAGCAGCCACTCTGTCCCAGACAATGTAGGTTTTTAGCTGTGCAGAAGCTAAATCACCATTAACTCGAGTAATTTTCCCCAGAACCTTATTTCCTGAATTCCTTTTAGCAGGGGCGCGCAGTTGGCTCTGCTGGTGGCAGGCATGTCCTGGGCTGGAGGTCTCCGTTGCAGGGGTGAACACGACATACCCTGGCTGTTTTCTCTTCCCTTGGGTTTCGGGTTTGGTTTTTTTTTCTTTTCCCCTTCTTGGGGCCAGGGGGCTGGGCTGGGGGGCTGCTTGGCCGGGTCCAGGAGAGCATGCTGGGCATGCTGCACACACGGGCAGCTCCGCAGTGGAAACTGCTTCCCTTTCAGATGCTGCTCTGCTGTTTGCTGGATTCCCCGGAGGAAAGCTGGATGCTGCCAGGAGGTAATGTCTCTCCGAAGGGAGCTCAGCCTTAGACACACCTCCTCACCTCTGCGTCAGAAGTCTGTTCCTTAGCCACCGCCAACCTTGGGCTGTTTCTAAAATAAACCACATACCTAATACAGACCATCTTGACTCTTCTGGTCCCAGCTGAGACTCTGATCACAGGGCAGTGAAAAACCCTTTGGCAAAAAATTGTCCCACTGTCTGCTTTCCCGCTGGCCTCCACCCTCACCCTTGCTCCAGAGCCTTGCAAAACCCACCAGCGAGTGCAGTCCCTGCTGGCCAAACGCCAAAGCCTGGCTCTGCAAACCCGCCCCGAGCGCTGGTCCCGTTCCAATAACACCCCATGGCAAAGTGTGTTGGAGGCAGGCAGGTTGTTCTCGAGCTCTCTCACGCCCACCGAGTGGTGCGGTGTGTGTTGCAGTCTGTGTTGCAAAGAAACTAAGGTAAAAGGTCTCTAAAAAAAGTTGGAGAAGACCCAGAGAACAGCAGCCAAAATGATCAAGAGCTTGCAAGGAGAGACTGAAAAGGCTGGGAGCCTTCAGGTTGGAGAGGAGGGGGTGGCAAAGGGGATGGGATGGAGGTTTTCAAAGTTGTGAAGGTGATGCATAAGGCAGATGTGGAGCCCATATTCACATGGCACATACTCATATTGCCCCTGCCACAGGGGAAGAGTCAGGGAGGGCAAGAGTCAGGGCTGCTCAAGGGAGTGATGAAATGAGTTCAACCTGAGAAGAGAAAGTACTTGTGTAGGCATTGGGGTGTGAGCATGTAGCTCCTACTATCCTGGGAGGCTGTGGAGGTGGTTGCTAAGTACAAACGAGCAACTTCATGGCCAGCAGATGCAGAAATAAATACTAAAAGGACAAGGCAGGGCTGTAGCTGCTAGCATTGTAAAGCTGCAGCACGCAGGAAGGGCTGCAGAAAGCGGCGAGGCACTTGTCACCCCCAATAACTGCTGCGCCTGTGCTGGTCTTGACGCTGTTGGATATCAGCGATCTTTGTGTCTAGGAAGTCCTTCTTTTATTAATCGCTGTGGTGAATTGGTGCTGAACACAGATATGGCCGTGATGGTTTGTTTCCCTGAGCTGCGCTGTTAGGAGCGGCGTGGGCTCGGGCTGCTGTACAGCAACCCCCTGCTTCAGCCTGTGCCGCCTGCAGCGATGCCAGTGCTGTGGGGACACGGAGGAGGCCTGGGGCTCCCGAGCACCCTTCGCCTTCCCCAGTCCCTGTGTGGCGGACGCCAACGGTGCTTTTCACAGTGTCCTTCACAGGCCCGTCCATCATGCCGAGAGCGGCCATCCCAAGAGCTCGTCGCTGCAGAAGCTTATCCCTCGTGCTGGTTTGAAAGAGCCTGCAGGGCTTTACCATGTTAACCTGGCTGCAGGTGGCCGTCGCAGGCTGTGAGTATGAAAAGGGACTTGTGTGGGGCTAGCATCGGCCGTGCACCTCCTGGGAGAACATATGCTTGCAGCATTCCTGTGCTCTCCTTGCATCCCTGCCCCGGGCTGCGGCAGTGCTGGTAAAGGCGTGCGCGCCGGGAGCCATCCTGGCAGGTGCCTCCTTCCTCCCAGCGCTGCGGCATCTCCGTACCTGGGTACCACCACCGCTTCTTACAAGCAGCTCTCCTCCACTGCATGCCTAAGGATTGCTTCCCCGAGAGCCTCTTCTCCGCTCTCCGACCATGGTGTACCCTCCGGTACCCTTCCCTGAGCCTCCCCGCCATCATCTTTCCTTTTTGCTTAGACAAGCTTTCCTTTTGGTACCTGTTCCTGTAGCTTGTTCCCTCTTCAGCAACCAGCATAACCTCTTAAACATGCTAAAAGCAGCTCCAGGATGATGGTTCTGGCAGATGTGGGGGCTGGAGATATCGGATGTGACTTTCCACTTGCTAAGTCCTTTTACACCACCACTGCTACGACAGGGCTCTCACGCCTGGGTTCTGTACAGCCAAGGATACTTTCAGGGTCGCACTTGCAGACTCACCCCCACATTAGTTTCATTCTGCCCGGGGGAAACCATAAAACATTTTCAAGACAACGGCTCTTATGTAAAGGCCCGTTTAGATTCCTTTTTATGCTAAAAGCGGCTCGTCTACGCAGCAGTTGCACCAGAGAGCCGTTGCATTACTCAGACGTGCCAGGAAATGTGAATACATGATGAATTAGACCTTCCAGATGCATAAGGTCACTGGGCGCCTAGCTAAGTGGGAGCGTTAAGTTTTGCAGGGCTTAACCTCCTCTTGAGAGGATGGTGAGGCTGAGGCTGAATACACCTGTAGGTTTTAACAGCGTTCCGAAAGGTCAGCTCTCAGACACCGGTTATTTAGCAGCCAGGACTACACAGTCCCAACAAAGTGCGTTCAGAGCTCGTTTTCCAAGCAATGCTCTTCCTTCCAGGTGCCAAGGGAGCAGCTCAAGATCCAGGGGTGAAGCCACACTGATTACGGTCCCTGATAGCAACTCCTGATGTGCAGAAAACCCCCAAAAGTCCAGATTTTCATAATTTTAATTCCAAAGGGCAAGGAATTGTCTTAACCAGCTAAAAAGCATTTATATAACACACCAACAAAAAATGTTACCATTTTCATCTTGACAAAGCAGGAAGGAAATCAGACGTGGCATAACATGCTTCAGGAAGTCAGTTGGTAACTTGTGCCCAAAAGAAACAGAAGTAGGATGTACAAGCAGATTAAATAGCTCTTCAGCTTTTGCTTTAAAACTAACCCATCCTGCTGTGGCATCTCTCCTATTTCCAGACCTGTTGCTGGTTTTGCAGGGGTCCTCCGCAGTGGTGGAAATCACAGAAAGAAGGGTTGCAGCTGAAGGATCCTCCGTACTGATGCATGCACCGGATATCAAGAACGTAAACTTCACCGAGTGGGAATACATAAGAAACACCACCCCGGAATTCATCCTGCAGTACTATGCAGATTACCAGTCTCCAACCATTTACTCAGCTTACCAAGGCAGAGTGATTTTCTACCCGAAGAACGGCTCGATTCTCCTGCAGAGGTTACAGGAGACAGACAGCGGCATCTATAAAGCAACAGTTGATCTGATGCAGCATAAAGCTAGGACAACCCTCCTTGAAGTTATCAGTAAGTCAAATGTGTCGAGAGGATGTTTTTCTCAGACAGAGATTCTGCTGCCAGCCAGTGCAGCAGACAGGTCCACAAGACAGCAACCAGAACAGAGCCATAGAATCATAGAATATCTCGAGTTACATCGAGGCCAACTCCCTGCTCCTTCCAGGACTACCTAACCCTAAACCGTATGACTAAGAGCCTCCTCCAGTCACTTCTTGAACTCTGGCAGGCTTGGTGCCGTGACCACTTCCTCGGGGACCCCGTTCCAGTGACCAACCGCCCTCGCAGTGAAGAACCTTTTCCTAATGTCCAGTCTGAACTTCCCCTGACGCAGCCTCATTCCATTTCCTTGTGTCCTATGACTGGTCACCAGCGAGAGATCAGCACCTTCCCCTCCGCTTGCCCCCCTTGAGGAAGTTGTAGACTGCGATGAGGTCACCCCTCGGCCATGAGGTCACCCCTCAGCCTTCTTTCCTCCAGGCTGAACAAACCAAGTGACCTCAGCCGCTCCTCCTAAGTCTTGCCCTCGAGACCTTTCACCATCTTGGTCGCCCTTGATGTCCTTCTTATATTGAGGTGCCCAAAACTGCACCCAGCACTCAAGGTGGGGCCGCACCAGTGCAGTGCAGAGTGGGACAATCGCCTCCCTCGACCGGCTAGCGATGCTGTGCTCCATGCACCCCAGGACACAGTTGGCCCTTTTGGCTACCAGGGCACACTGTTGACTCATATGCAACTTGCCATCAACCCAGACCCCCAGATCTCTTTCCGTGGGGCTGCTCTCCAGCCTCTCGTCCCCCAATTTGTACATACAACCAGGATTATCCCGTCCCACGTGGAGAATCCGGCACTTGCTCTTGTCGAATTTCCTACGGTTGGTGATTGCCCAGCTCTCTGGTCTGTCCAGATCTTTCTGTAAGGCCTCTCTACCCTCGAGGGAGTCCACGGCTCCTCCTAGTTTAGTATCATCAGGAAACTTACTTAATGTATATTGGGCTCCTGCATCCAGATCATTTATAAAACCATTAAAGAGCACTGGCCCTAAAATTGAGCCCTGGGGAACCCCACTGGTGACTGGCCGCCAGCCTGATGTCACCCCATTTACTATAACCCTTTGAGCCCGACCCGCCAGCCAGCTGCTCACGCAACCTATGATGGACTTGTCTAGCTGTGTGCTGTGACTTCCATCGCAGAAGGATGCTGTGAGAGACAGCAAAAAGTATCAAAAGTATTGAGTATCAAAAGCTTTGCTAAAATCCAAAAAACCCCACTGGCTTCCCTTGGTCAACTAGATGGGTGACCTTGTCATAAAAGGAAATGACGTTGGTTAAGCAGGACTTTCCCTTCGTGAACTCATGGTGGCTATGACTGCGTTGTCTCTCAAGTGTTTTTCAATAACTCCCAGAATAACCTTTTCCATAATTTTACCAGGCACTGAAGTGAGACTGACAGGCTAATTACCAGGCAATTGTAATTACTGTAAATAATCTGTAATTACCAGGGTCTTCCTTCTTATCGTTCTTGAAAATTGGGACATTTGCCAGCTTCCAGTTGACTGGGACCTCTCCAGATTCCCAAGACCATTGAAAAATAATGGAGAGAGGTTCTGTGATAACATCAGCCACCCCTTTCAGTCCCTTGGGAGGAATCCCAGCGGGCTTCCAGCTGGAGCAGCAAGTCTCGAACTAGAGGAGGATTTCTGGTTTCATCACTGCCTTGAAAGACACAGACTGGAGACCCTGAAAGAGTTGCTGGGAAATGCCAGAGGGTTTTTTGCAACTGAGTCTGGCTGTGGGTTGAGTTCCTGGTTGGGACATCAGGCTGCACGGTGCCTTCATCCTGGAGTGATAGAAACGGGAGACACCTTCTGCCTTAACTTTTATCTAGTTGTTTTGTCATGAACAAAGGATGCTCACAGGAAGTTTATGGCATAAAAATCCCTCAAGAGAAGGGATTTCTGTTCACATTTGATGAGCAAAACAAATGCCATGGTAATGATCTAAGGAACTCAGGAGCTGCAGCTTGTGGCCAGTCCCTTGGAGCTGGGGCCAGAAGCTCCCTGGTAGCACTCCCAGGATAAGCTGCTGCCTCACCAGTTGCCCCGCTAACGCCTTCAGGATCAGATCCTGAGATCAGCTGGGTTTATGGATGCTTTTCACCAGAGGGTGGGTCTGCCAGGCAGACGTGGCTGATCTCCCGTGGCTCCCTGCAGGAGCTCCCCCTCCATAGGTCCAGGCCTTGCAGACTCTTTTCCTTCACGCCAGCATTGCCTTTCTCTGTCTCTGAATTTCCCTGAAAAATAAACAGAAATGACAGCTCAGCCTGTTTTGAACTGCCCTTTCCTAGAGCTCAGCATCACTACATGAGCACACTGCATGTAGGACAACCAGGGATGAAGGACCTCAGGAGCATGTGGTTGCTATCAAGTGGAAGTCCAGATGTAGTTAAGAACAGCCCTGACCCGTCGGCGTTAGCTGAGGGATGGAGTCAGCCCTCTTTTTGCGCATGGCAGGGGTCTCCATCATGCAAGGCTTGCTTCTCTGTGCTTTGGCCCATGTGGAGTTGGACCAGTTTAAATGTGGGCAGCAGCGGAGTCCCACATTGCTGCTCCTTGGCTGAACTTCACGACTTCTTTGACCCCCTCCCACACTTCCTCACGCCACTGCTGTGTGCGAAAAGCTCTCTCCTCTTGGGACACCCCATGGCAGACAGTGTCCAGAAAGTCCCTGTCATCACTTCCCAGTGTAATCCCACCTCGCAGCTCTTTCGGGTCGGTGTCCCTGAGTCCAAGGTGCCGTGCCTGATCTCCAAGGCTTGGTAGTGTCCATCCTAGGGGTGGCACGGTGGCAGGGATGGGGACATCTGCTTTCTGCTTTGATCTTGGTGGATGTTGCCCTGCTCCTGCAGTATCTTCGCTCTCTCCAAACCGACCTGGGGTGTAAATCAGAAGGGAAGGACCTGCTCACTCCCCAAGGGGCTTGGTATTCTTGCATGTCGGCCAGTTTTCAGGTCCAAAGCAAGGCAGTACTCATGCTCCTGGGAGTGCTACCATGCTGCTCTTTGCTTTCCAGAGCCTGTGCCCCAGCCTGAGCTCCAGTGCAGTTTGAACCTGGCAGGTTCGCCCATCGAGCTGGTCTGCGTGGTGCCAGAGGGAACAGTGGCTTCCATCTCCTGGAAGAAGGAGGGACGTCCCCTTCCCCCCGAAAAGTGCTATCTGCTCTCTGGAAACATCTCCGTGCTGCAGATAAGGAACGGAGAGAAGTCAGACTGCGGCTCCTACTCCTGCAACGTCAGCAATGTGATAAGCTGGAAGGAGGCAGCCCTGAACCTGACGGTGACAGGTTAGCCTTGCCTTGACTTCGTGGGCCCAGCGGTTTGTTGTGTTGTCGCAGGTCCACCCCGCAGGGCGCAACTGTCTCTCATGGGCTTTCCTGAGCAAGGAAGACCCAGAACTCGTCCCTTGGGTTTTCCAGCATTTTGAGGTTTCCTGGGATCGCTGCTCTGTGTTTCGAGGTTGTCCCCAGCACAGGGTTTCCCTCCTGCCCTGCCTTGCAGGTCTCACGCCTCCTCTACAACACGTGCAGAGGCTGGCCATCATCGCGCTGACGTTCGTTGCTGCCTCCGCCACCAGCTTCGTTATCCTGCTCTGTCAGCTGAGGGAGCACAGGTTCGGTGAGTGCCAGGACTGCACCCCAGCCCCCCAAACTAAACCCTTCTCTCCCCACCACGGGCAGGGCAGACGGCAGAAAGCCTCAGCCAAGCTCCTTCTCGTCCTGATTCACTTTGGTAGCGGGAGGAAATGTGCTCAGCTCATGCCTTTCTTCTTATGCCTCTGTAGCTTGCACAGAAAATAAAACTTCCTAGAAGCAGCTAATCCCCAATGGCTTTGTAAGAGATGGACCCAAAAATATCACAGAACCAAGCGTAGGAGTCATTCCTCTCCCGTTCCTCGGGCATCCCTGGGGAGAAATAAAAAACACACAGGCTGCATGGGAAGAGCCTTCCTGCCTGGAGCTGGCCAAAGATCATGTCTCGCGGCTTTTGGTGACCAAGCACACTGGTGTTTGGGTCATGACATTGGATCCGTACCCAAGGAGCGTACAGGTTAACGTGGGTTCTTCAGTAGCAACATATATATTGATTAACAGAAAACAAACCTCAAGACGTAGCCAACAGCAAGTCCTCCCACACAGTCTTTGTAATCTGCTAGCGCGTTCTTCTACCCACCAGGAATAATCCCCAGAATAATGGAGACCATCTGGAGAGCAGAGGTGAAGCCCTACGGCTGGCAGGAAAGTTCTCCCATGTGTATTTGTCTCTCAGCATTAACGCTGGGGACATGTGCAGGTTGTGGCGTTAGGTCTTGCCTTTGGGGGTAGTCCCCCTGAGGAGCTCTCCATGCCTGGTGCTTGTGGCAAGAGCTTGTGCCACGTGGGCTTTCCCCCATGAAATGGGTCTCCAGAGGAAATCCAGCTCTTGTCAGGTCATTATAGGAGGCAAAAACTCGGGCAGAAGTGTTGTAAAGTGTCTCACTAGGTGGAATTGGTGCCTGGTTCAGTGTGGAACAACCCCAAATCTGGCTGTTTTTTCTGGTTCCTCCTGAAGTCAAAGCAAGCCCTTGAAAGTTCACCAGGTTTTCTTTTCAGGGTTTCTAAACCTCAGGGATTCAATTCTTTACAAAGAAAACTTGTGCTTGCTTATCTTCCATTTCCAGCCTGCCCCCATCCTGCTTGTGTGGTACTGATTACATTTGCCTTTTTTCCCAGGAGAGGGAACATGGAAACATATAATTCTGTTCACCCATGGACTGCTGTGTATCTCCTCTGTCCTCCTGCTTGGCACCTCCATCATCTGGATGCAGGAACAAGGTAGGATTCATTTAACCTGATTTGTTCTTGATTGCTTCAGTGTCTCATCTTTCTTTTTCCTCCAGGTACTTACAGCAGCATCTTTGATGTAGCAGTATTTGATTTGGAGAAATTGAAGTTAGACTTCACTGCTCTGTAGCCTGCAGGCTCCTCTTTCTCTGCTTTTTTGAAACTCAAGGGCTACATTTGTCCCTTTGCACGCTTCAGGTACCACTACCCCTTCTCCAGGACTTCTCAAAAATGAAAAAGCGGTTCAGAAACCACTTCCACCAGACCGTAAGGCACCGTGGGCGATGAACACAAAGCTCGGCCGTCCTAAAACTGCTCCGTAGCCAGTTCTTCCCTGCCCCAGGCTGAGGCTACCTATTTGTCATGCCATGGGTGCTCCTTTGCTACATGCTGAGCTGCAAGCAGACATTAAGGCAAACAAGCCCGAAGAACCTCCCCCTCGAAACACGCGGGTCTTCTCCCCATTCTCTGTTGAAAGACAGGTGCTGCCTATGTGTACATTTATCATAAATATTGCTTGCTACCAACTTCCAGGATAAAAACTGTCCTCGGCTGTAGGATATGGTCCCCTGGCCAGCAGCGCCGAGCCAGTCCCTGCTTCCAGACCCATGCCCAGGCCATGGGGGACCCTTCTCGTCTGCAGTCCTGCTGCTGCACAGCCCCATTGCACAGGGTGACGGATCCTGCACTCCCAGATGCAGCAGTTGGGTGCAGGGTTGCCACAAGCCAACTTTCCTTGCCTTGTTCTCAGACCGCTGCCTCCACCAGTTTCCATCTCACCTTCTGGTTTACTTCTGCTCCCGCAGGTCTTTCTGCTGCCTTCGTCTTGCTTGGGCTGTTCTTCTTTGCTGCGGTAATAGCAACTGCCCAGGCAGCAGCAGCAGCGGTGTGGAAACCAGAAGCTCTAAGCCGCTTCAAAATCAAAATGTGTAAGTTGCTGTTTATGATCGAAACCTCTGGTAGAAAAAGCCCAATAAGAGCCCAGAAGTAAACTCCTTAGGTTTTCACTCCTGGGAGCGAACAGAGGCTCGGCATGCTGCTGTGGTGCAAGTCCAGAGACGTTGCCCATGCCTCGCTCACCCTCCCACCGAAGCCTGGCTCCTCCGCCTGCCAGCCCGCACTCCTTACGCATTCTCCTCTCATCCGTCAGCAATATTTCCCTCTCCCAGGGTACCGTGTCATCTGGAACTCTACAGCCCCCACAACACTGATTGTCAACTTGTTGTTCACCACCCTCTTGCTCCAAAATATCCAGCAGCTCCATGGTAAGGGGTGGCCCAGGTTTGCACCGCTCGTGCCCTTGCTCGCCTTTCTTCTGGGGAGCAGTGGGGTATCGGGGGGGGGGTTGGCTTCACACAGGGCAGAGAGAGTCCTTAGGTGGCTTTGCACGGCTGGTCCTGCAAGAAACCTTGTTGTAGTTGACGTAGTCGTGGCAGCTTCACGCTCAGCAGGGAGGTGGTAGCTCTTAGGTAGCAAAGCAAGGTTCGCCACGGTGGCTCCGTGATTTGAAACACAGGGATCCCCCCTCTCCATCGCACAGAAAGTCCCTGGATTAAATTCATGGTGCCTCAATGTTCAAAGGGGGGTGTTGGCCAGAGGAGCAACTGCTGACAAGTTCTCCCTTTCTCTTCGGCAGAGCGAGGCTGCTCGGAGGCCATTGATCTGACAACCAGCTATGTCTTTGCAGCTGTAGCAGTCTTCATAATGCTGCTGTTCCTCCTCCTATGGTGTAAGTAGCCCCGCGGTTTCCTTCCAGGAACCGTAACGAGTTGCTCAGCCACTGAGACCCCCCCAGGCTCAGCCACTGAGACCCCCCAGGCTCAGCCACCACACCCTCCCCTGGCAGCGGGTATGAGGAAAGATGCTTTCAGTTAGATAAAAGCCAGACTTTTCTTTTTTAAAGAGCAGGACTGTCCACATCAGCTGAGGACCCAACTCTGGTGTCCATCCTTTTAGGAAAGCCACAGTAGGCACTGGTCCCTGCCTGCAGTCTTTGCCAGCACCTCTGCTTTCTCCATGGATGCTCAAGGAAAGCGAGTTTCTCCTCCAGAACATCCTACCATGGTCTTCCCTAGCGATAGCCATACCCTGGTCAAAAAAACCTCAGCTATGGCAAGCTTTGGGAGGAGAAAACTATCTGATAAACAGGCAGAAATAGGTCTGGGAACCTCTTATGACCCAGGAGAGCAGCTGACCAGTCATCCCAGTGAAGCAGGGGTTGCAGAGTGAGGTTGAGTAGTTCATTTTCCATCCCTCCAGCTCTGGGATGGGAGGGAAGAGATCAGGGATGTGATTTCCACGTGTCTACTGTGGTTTTTCCAGCTTCTCCTTTTAAAGTTCCTGGTTTCTGTGGTCTCGCCATGTGAATCCCCTCATTACCATGATTAGCAATCGTATCTGGCCTCCTCCTGCACAGGCTCTGCGGTGGCCCGGTCTCGAGGGCTGGCTGGCCATCCCAGTGGTCTTCCTGAAAACGCTGGCTCGGTCTTCAGGATCACATGTAGCACCTCGGGGAACTGGTCAGAAGAAGGGTCAATAGCATGTTGAGGAGAGGATGCCCTCCAGGAGAGGACTGAAAGGGGACACTCACGCTTTCCCAGAGCACACGGAGCATTTCCAAGTCAGAAATATAGGAAATATTGCACCGAGTCCATACAGCCAAAGGGAGGCAGGTTCGAGCTGCGGGGCTTGCAGGCAAGGCGGGTGTCGTAGGCAGAAGTCCACTCTCCATGCTGCCTTCTTGCTTCCCCTCCCCAAAATGGGGCTCTCCTGGTTTTGGAAACAGAGGGGCTCTGCCCAGTGAAAGGCTCCCATCGTCGCTGCTGTCTGCAGCCAGCTTTTCTTCACCCGTCCCATGAAATGCAGGGTGCCGCCTAAATTGCCAGGGCATTGTTGGAAACCCAAGAGTTATTTGGCCTTTCCTTTATTTCCAGATTACAGGAATAAGCGAAAGGAGGTGACGAAAAAACAGCATGCCATTCGGAGCACACAGGTCACGGCCACCTTGGTAACTCACTGCCATTAGATGGTTCCCCACTAGCTGGTTCCTCCTTTTTATTTAAGGATGAATATTTAATTCATAATTAATATTTATGAATATTTAATTCATCATACAAAGGAAGCATCTGCCTGCCTTCCTGCAGAATGCTATGGGCTTTGTCCTCACCCCGGGGGGGGCCACAGTGAGCCCACTGGTGGCTGGTGCCGTAGTTCAGCTTGGTCCCATGGGACCCGTGGGGTCACTGCCACGTCCCGGGGAGCTTTCCCGGGTTTGGGGGTGCGGTGGACAATGTCCCGATACCTGCAGCTTCACCCACCTGTGCCAGCACTCCAGGGACGTGCTCAGCTGCCTGGAGAAGCATCTCAATGTCCTGAATACGGCAGTTCTCAGGGCTGCTGCAGTTTGGTTAGAATAAAAACATTCTGCTACACCTTCTCTCCTCTACTACACCTAACCCAAAACAGCTACAAGACACAGAGGAAAACCACAATTCCGTTACCCCCAGCATCAACACTAAACACACACGCCTTCCATAGTCGCTTCACTCTCTCCCTCTTCCGCCCCGCTCCGTCTCAGAGAAACCTCCTTCCCTCCCATGCCGGCACCACCAGCGCTCAGCATCGCTGCGGCCGGGGCAGATTCGCCCCAGCCCCACCTTCCGCTCCTGCCTCCTTATTTCAGAGACGCCAGAAGGATTTGAGGGTCAGGGGAGCCTCCCCTTACTTCTCCTGCAGCTGAGCCTTAGGCTCAACGGTGTCGGCACGGGGCCGATGCTGCACCCCTGCGTTTCGGGGGTGCTGGCGTGCAGCCTTCCCCCGCCTCTGGAGGGGGGCATGGTGCGGGGGGGATTTCTGCCTCCCCCCAGGCCAGTCTCTGGGGGTGATCTGAGGGATTGGGATGTTTAAGAGGAGTGCAACGGCACTGTGTGCCGGCGGGGTGCTCGTCCCAGGGCTGGGACAACCTCCCCCCCCCCCCCAGCAGCGCGGTTTGCTATGGGATGCTTCACAGTGCGGCTGAAGAGGTCTCAGTCCCTTTTGTGCCACCAAAGGACACGGTCCCTGTGTTTTTGGCAGGTGATGGAAGAAACCCAAGGACAGAAGCATGAAGGGGAGTCAACAGTCATCCCTCCGCTGGCCAGGGAGCTGCATTCACTCACCGTGGGCAGCTGGGAAGAGCCCCCAGGAGCGTGGAAGCTGCCGTTGTCCAAAACAAGGCATCTGTAAGCTCTGCCTATAACCTAGCACTAGTGAGGCAAGGCTTTTGGCAAAAATCTTCCCAAAACGTTGCCACCCAGGTCTCCAAGCAATAGCTCCAGGTGACAAATGATACTCCCCCCACCCCACCTGCCCTGCTCTCTATTTGGAAAACACAGGCTAAGAGAAAATATGAGTCAGTGCTCCTGCTAATGCTGGGCACCACCCAAGCAGGGGCGGCTTTTCCATGAGCCAGATCTTGTATCAGACTCCAAGCTGGAGGTTAACCAGCCTCACTAACACTGTCATACCACATGCCTTCTTTTCTAGTATGGCTAAAAAAGACATATTTAAAAAAAAAAAAAAAAAGACATATAAATATCAATCAAGGGAAAAAGCTGATGGTCTGGAGCGTTTCGAGGAATTTGATCCAGTTTTCTCAGACGGAATGTATTGCTGCTATTAATTAGCATAAACAACACAGAAGAGCAGATTAACGCCCAGCTTTAGCCCGGTCAGTGTTTGTTCCGCTATAAAAGCCGCAGGTACCCTGCTGCCCACGCACGGCCAAGACGCGCTGCTGCCAGAGCTGCCCTGCCTGTGCTTTTGCTTCTGAAGCTTTAAGCTGACCCTGCTCTGCTTCCAGCAGAGCTCTGCCGGCCTCTGCCCACAGGAAGATTCCGGTGTCACCACCCATGTGCGGTGCTGCTCTCTGCGCCGCTTCCTCCTCCCGCCTCCGTAAGTCCCTTTTTAAGGTGCAGTGAGTCCGGCTGGTGGTTCGCAGGGGCGGCAGCTCCGCTCAGCTCTGCAATCGCACCTTCCCCTCGAACTTGCCTTCCCTCAGTTTTGCAAGGCAAATGTCCCCCTGTCACATCACCTTCCTCAGAAAACTCAGCCCAAGCGCTTGTCCGTCTGTCCGACGCCCGCTCCCGTCCTTCCTTGTCCGTTGCCAGCTCCTCTGGGCACACCTTTGGCCCCACGCTCCCAACCTTGGAAAGGATGCCTTGCCTTTGAGAAGGATGACCGGGAAAGGCAGCTCCAGGCATCCCTAGGTACTGCCAGGATGGGATTTTTTTAACGTACTTCAAAGCATCCCTGAACTAGATTGGCCTGAGCCCGTTTCCCTTCCACAGTACTCAACCGCCCTTGCATTCATGCTGTGGCCTTCAGCAGTTTCCTTTGCAGGTTGTAGCATTTTAGGTGAAGTTGAACTTCTGCCAAGGTCCTTTTGTTTGTCTCCATTGGACAGGATGTTAGTTCTAAGGTGTGTTCATCCGTTAAAAAAAAAAAAGGCAAAAGAAAAAATACCTTCTGTTTCTTTTTTCCTCACTTTGTTAACAAACGTAATAATATAAATAAAATACAATAAACTTAATAAAATAAAAATATTTCATGTGGATACTTCCGGGTGTATCCCTGTCTTGCTTCCTCAAGCAGAAGGCGACTCCATCCTATTCCCGGCCCCACTCATGGGCGGGTTCCTGCCCCGGCAAGTGCTGGACCAGGTTTCACCGAGTTTGGGGCTTTGCTGCCGTTTCCGCAGCTGCCTCTGCCCTCGGCTCCCCAGCCGGGCGCTGGTTTACGTCGAGGAAAGGGGAGTGCTGTTTTGGGAAGAAGGCGGCTTCTCACCCCGTGTCGGACCTGCTTCTTCCTGGCTGCTGAGCACTGTGAGGCTGGGATGGGGCTCGAGGTCTCCCCCGGCATGGCCAGGAATCGCCCGGGCTGTTAAGCCACGGGAGGGTGCTGGGTGCTGCACCCTGGCTGGGGGGGCTTCCCCACCCATTGCCACCCTCCTCGACCTCCTCACTTCAAGCCCCGCTTCCCCTGCCTGAGCTCCGGCTGGCTGAGCGCCCGTGGCCCTGCCGAATCCCCACCAAGCCGTGCTGGCAGGGATGCTGTCTCTTCCCACGTACGCTTATCCTGTCGGCTGCGTTGGGACGTCCCTCGTCCCCACGTACGCACAGCAGGCTGGATTCGGGGTGTCCCCCCTCGCTGGGGGAGGAACAGCCCTCTCCCCAGCTGGATTTGGGGTGCAGGGGACCACTTCCCACCAGCAGCGCAGCCCGGGCAGGGCTGCGGCTGAGCCGGGGACGGCCGCTCCGCCGGTGTGGCTCGGACAGGGACGGAAAGCCCAGGGCAGGGACACATCCCGTAATGCTTGCCTGTCAGAGTGCGGCTGCAGGCAGCAAACAGGGAGCAGGTTGGGATGCTGTGGATCAAACCTGGGGTACAGACCTGAGACTTCCCCGTTTTTTGGCCCTGCTGAGCCCAGACCACACAGAGGAGGAGGATGGGGAGAAGGAGTGATGGCAGGGCCAGGCGCGGGGCAGCGACAGCTGGGCAGGCAGAGTGCAGCTCTGGGGGGACCTGCTGCAACCTTGGCTTGGGGCTGTGCCCCAGAGACTGTCGTCCCATAGCAAAGAAGAAAACATCCTTCCAGCCAGACAGCGCTGGGCTGGGAGCCTGCGTGTCACGGCATCCCCGTGGCGGGGACCAGGACGAGGGACATGGCAAACCCAGGGAGCTCCAGCCATTAAGCCAGAATATAATGTATTATTTCCTCCACCGAGCTACAAACCTCGTGAAACGGCTCTCAGAGAGCTCCAGGCCCCCAGAGTATCGGGCCAGAGCTGCATCCATCGTGTCCCAGCTCGGTTCAGGTTATCCGATCAAGGACCTTTCCTGTGCAAAGGGGGAAGGGATAGACAAAAGCACATGGAGACACAGCCCGGGTAGACGGGGCGAAGGGAGATGATGCCAAAGACCAAAAATCTCCAATCACCCATTGATGGGCCACCAAGAACTGACAGGCAGAGCTTCGGAGAGGACAAACCTGGAGTTTGCAGCTGATAAGAGGGGGGAAGCAGGAGGAAGATGAGGATTTGGGATATTTGAGGGGGGATGCGGCACTGTGCAAAACTTATTAAGGAATGGGTGGGGGAAGGGGTAGAGAGGACGAGGGTAAAAAGGGCTGGTTGTGTGGAAGCAGCGCTTGTCTGGCCGAGCCGTGATCACCGCAGTCTGCCCCAGCTTCGTATTAAATCCTTTCTTAATTATCCGTGTCACCTCGCTCTCCATCCCGTGTGGGATGTGCTGCAAGGACTCAGTGCCAGTGACGGGTGGGGACCAGTGTGAGCAACTGATGGGAGCAGCCATAAAGGTTATAATGGGAAAATACTGACAGAAAATGTCTGCTACAACGCCGACGGCAGAAGATGTCCGCGAGCCTGGGCACTGCCAGCCTGGGGACCAGGAGCACCCGTGAGGAGCACGGCTGGCATCTGCGAAGTGCAGCTGGGTACCCGAGAACCCGAAACAGCCCGAAATACCCTCGATAGCCGCGAAAACAAGAAACAAGAACAACAAACTTATCAACTGGAAAGGGGAAAATTACTCAAAAAAGGTAAAAAGCAGTCTGGGAAAGTAGGACTCGGTGACAGGTATTGGCTGCTTCAGCTGGAGGAACAGAGAGACAGCCCGGGAAAGCAAAAACTGGTCCGAGAAAAACAGAAAACAACATCAGCGATGGGCTGTTCCAGGCGGGACAGAAAGAGAAACAGAAACATCTGCTCCAAATAGTGGTGTCCTACGCCCCCTCATGTTGCTATGGTATAAAAATTCCTCACTTTCTACCCAAAATAGAGCCTCTCCCGGCAAGAATTTGTCTACCCGAGACAGGACGCTGCCGGGGGATGCCTGCCTGCCTCCTGATTCCCCGACACGGATCATCCACGCAGGGAGGCTTTGTCCACCATCGACTGGCCTCGCTCCCGGGAGCGGTTCGATGAGCACTAGACTGGTAACATTTCAAATAATACATATATATAGGCATTCATATAAGAAATTATAGATCTACATACTGCTCATATTGATATGTAGATATGTAGATATATAGATACTTGCTGCTTTAGTAGAGGTAATTTTGGTAGCAGCTTGAAATATATACATATACTTGCTTTTCTAGGAGTAATTTTGTAGTAACTTGAAATATATACTTGCTTTACCAGTAGTAATTTGTTTGCGTGACAAACGAGCACACCAAAGCACTTCTGCTGCTTGGGACAGTGCTCGGTCAGATTTTGTCTGCGCTGCTACAGCAAAATGATCGCATTTCACAGTCTTTTGCTGACAGCTTTGCTCATTAGGTGTACAGCACGTTAAGCTGCCAAGGCTTCCCAGGGAGGGGGAAGAGACACACGCGGGAGGACGGACACGAAGGCACAAGCACGAGGATGCGGAGGAGATGGATGCCGGCAACATCTCGTCCCCAGGTACATCCCAGCGCATCTGGCATGCTCCGGTACACAAACGCAGCGACCTGTTTACTCAGGGCACGTTTAAACTCTGCATACGCTTTCTATTGTTCCCAAAGGCCATTCTTCCCCCACCAGATTTAGCAGTTACAACGCACAAAGGTATTTCCTACAGCCTAGAGGAGGCTTTTCTGATTACAAACACAGCTACTATGCATAAACCTGCATACGAACGCCACCAGATAAATCTCGAAGCTAAGACCTCCCCTGAAAAGCATCCACAGGGTGAACCCAGAGGCATCGCCGACCCCGTCTCACTCGGGTGGCAACTTCTCACAAGTCCAGCTGCTCCTGGGGCTACGGGCCGTGCCAGGGCGGCTGCTTGCCAGGTCCCAGTGACTCAGGGAAATCATACAGGTTAAAAATACCCTCACCCGGCTTCAGAGCAAGGCTGTCGGGTTGGTTTTAACCCCAGCTCAGTCCCCTAAGCCACGACTGCCGCAGGAGGAGCCGGGCTGCCCGGGCGAGGGAGGGAACCGGGATGCAGGAGCCCCACAGCAGTAGCAAATGACCTCCCCCAGCACAGCGGCTCTTCCCACAGAGCTGGAAGGTAAATCAGGGGAAAATCAGGGGGAAAATCAGGGGGAAACCCAGCATCTCCAAGGTCTGCCACCAGCTGCAACTCACCACCGAAGCCTGAAGCCCACGCAGGGTCTGGCAGCGGGGAGCACATCCCTCCGCTACTGCAGGCTTTAGATACCCCCGAGGGGCTATTTCTCGCCCCTGAAGATCCTGACAATATCAACTGGGATAATGCACGTGCTTTTATTAGTAGCAACAGACATTAAAAAAACACAACGTCTCCAAAAGGATTTACAGACTACTCTCCGAAAAGTTTAGAAAAGCATGTTTTGTAAAACATGGGGCTGCATTCATTTTACACCTGCAAGTGCAACAGGGAACTTGACAACCTGCCTTGCAGCTTAAAACTGAGGCTAAAATCTAGTTTACTCCACCCAAACTGCTCTGCTTCCTTTAATGCTTTAATTGCAACATGAAATCCCAGGCTGAGAGATGGCCCTTTGTTGCCGGCCCCTTTATATCCCGGTTATCGCCCCAGGACAGAGCTACGCTGCACCTTCTGCCAGAGCAGCGGCAGAGCAGGCAGCGTCCAAGGCGGTCAAGCCACGAGCCGGTTCGCTCTCCCACGATTTTCCTATTTGCCCCAGAAAGAGGTGTAGGACAGCTTAGCGACTGCTCACGCCGTGGGATACGATTTGAGCCTCTCCTGGGTGTACTTCTATTCTCCACAGAGAAGGGATAACTCCGAGGAGAGGGAAACGCACCGCTCCCCTGGCCAGGAAAGCCCTTTGCTGCAGAAGCAGGTCTACAGGCAAGACCCAAGCAACAGAAACATCCACCCGTAACGCTCTCCATTTGCTGACTGGGGCTCGGAGCAAGGAGAGGTCCCCAAGCCACCAGCTGCTCTGGGAGAGAAGTGACCATCCAGTAGCTAGAGCAGGGCACCCAAAATGCCTGCCCCTGCAGAGGTGCTGGAGACCGGCTCAGACAGGGTGCTGGTCCTGGGGCTGTCCCCATCAGAATGAAGGATGGGTGCAAACGCCCCGGCCTGGCGATCAGCAAGGCATTTCCTGAGGTCCAGCACTCCTGGGAGAGCATCCAGTTTTCTCCAGGGTGAAGATGCCAGTTGTGCCTCCAGGCTAAATAATTTAAACTCTAAGAACAAATAATGACCCCTTCACAAGCAAAGCCCGGAAGAGCTTTGCAGAAGAAGCATGGGGAAGGGAGGCAAGAGGAGCAGGGGCTGGAAGCAGGGCTGCCCTGGCCATATCAAACCAGACCAAGGCCACCATCACCCGCAGGAGTGGCAGAAGGGAAGGACAAGCTTGCATCGGCACACATACGACCCAGGTGGCCAGTGCTTGGAAGAGGAGGGGATGTCCCCAGATCCCACCGGAGCCCAAGGCTGGAGGACAGAGATGGGCTCGGGGGCATCCCTACGTCTCCCATGCCAGGCTGCGTTGCTGCCCGAACGCAGACGGCCACGGGGGTTTCTTTGGGGTTTGCCTTCTGAAACAAAACTACTTTGTGCTCCTCCATGCCCTGCTGCCTTCCGCTGGCTCCACTCATCTCCTGGACTCCCCAGTGCACACGATAGCAAAATCCTGCCCTTTTTCCTCCCTCCGAGGGCCAAACCGAGTAGAATGCCCACGGCCTCAGCCCCTGAGCCACCCTGGCAAGTCCCAGGCACAGCAGCACACCGGGAGGCCACGGTGAGGGGCTCAAGCCCCGCGGAGGCAGGGGCTGGCACCGCAGCACTCTCCAGCAGCCCCAGCACCGTCCGTTTGTCCGGCAGGGATGGTGGCTCTTTCCAGCCCAGCCGCAAGCACTTACCCCACACGGCCTCTGGAGGAAGTCAGGAGAGGTAAGGAGGTCTGGAGCACAGCAGCAGCCGCCAGGTCTCCGAGCACGGCCGTGCCCACCTCTCTCCCAGGGACGTGCAAGGGGCCCTGGGGAAGGGCAGGACGACATAGAAATAGTCCAAGCCGGTGTTTTACAAAAAAATATTTGTGGGGTTCAGCAGCTTGAGCGATTCAGAGGTGAGCCCAAAAGAGGCTGGGACAGCATCAGACGTCCGGTGCTCCCCAGGCAGCATCCACCATCACCAGCATCGGGGGAAGGCAGCAAGAGCGCAGCCGCTCAAGCTCTCTACCTGCAAGGAGAAGAGAGGTCTCCAGCTAAACCATCTCCTGGGTGTGGATCCCCCATCTGCCACTCACTTAGACACCCTCCGAGGCCTCAGGTAGCTGCAGGGTGTCACCTGCTGGCGGTGGCAGTGATGAGGAGGTCCGGACTTGTGCTCTACACCAAATTTCAGGAGCTACCTTGGCCAACTTATCTCTGAGAGGAGTTATCTGGGACCTGGCTGCACAAGACAACGGAGAGCTCTGCGATTTTTGACTAGCTGCAATGTGGGATGGCGTTTCCTATCCTTAGGGGATCACGTCCTTGTCCTCACCCTCCAGAAAGCTTCAGTTAACAGCCCGAGTTTTTTGTGGTCACATAAAGTGAGCAAGCTCCAAGAAGATTTCAAGAATCCCTCACTTCCCAGAAACCTCTGGAGCCCTTTGGAGAATTCAAAAACACCCACCCATTAAGGAGCACGTTTCAGAGCGGGCCTGCACATCCTCTGCATCTGCTCCAGCCCGGAGGCTGCTGCAGCTTGGTTTATGCCAATCTGGGAAGCATTACTGGAAACCAGAGCTTGGCCCCATCTGAGTCACAGACGTGCTTTGGAGAAGCTGAGCGTTGCCCCTCCGGGCAAGATTCTGCTCTCCCGAAAAAACATAGCATGAGGTTTTGACTGCTTTTGCAACGGGAGGAATTGGGAGAGGACCACCACTTACTACCCCAGTACACCTGGCTTCAGAAAACGTGTAATGGGAATTAAAAAGCCAGCGTAGAGGGAGAACGGGCGATGGAGCAAAGGGATGACAGACCAGGAGGAACTCTGAGGTTCCCCGCTGCCCGGGGGTGCCCGGCGCCTGCTTTGCCAGAGATAACCAGCAGTATCAGGCTGGGGGGGTCCAAGGATATTTCCAGAGCGAATCCCACCAGGGGCTAAACAGGGGGGACAGCAAATCCTTTCAGCTCCCGGAGCAGGGAGAGCAACCCCTCGGCTGCCTCTGACATCTGCAAGGAGAGGCTGGGAAAGGACCCCGAGCCCTCCCACTTGCCCGGCTTACTCAGTTCCAGCCAACAATACCTTCTGCCTTGTAGCTGTGGCTGGAGGAGCAGGGCCACCCCCAAGAGAGGGGCTGAAGGCATCTTACCTACACGGGTTGTGACACGGGCGGTCCCTTCTCCTGCACCAGACGAAGACACCTGGGGACAAACCAGCCATCACCTCCATTAAACGCCCTAGAGATGGTGCTCAGACAAAGCGTGGCAACACTCGGCCGGGAAACGTCGAGCCGGGCGCGCCTGTCAGCGCTCCCTGACGTGGGGCTGGTGTTTGGGGTCTGGAGGAAACCACCTCTGCCCAGCTCCACAGGGACCGATCGCCCCAGCCCAGCCGGTGGCCGCGGAGCAGAGCCGGCCACCGGCTCTGGCCACGTGTGAGCAGGTACGAGGGGAGCGTCACGGGGATGACGAGCAGAAGCACACGGATGAGCTTTTCCAGCACCTCCCCAGCGCCTGGAGGCTTTTCACAGGAAAAACCTGAAAACTTTGTGCAATAGCAAAACATACGTATAAATCACCTAGGGAGAACCGCCTACTTCTATTTTAAACTGCCAGATCCTCTTCTCAGTTCCAGACTTGGGCGTTTCTTTTTTTTCCCCCTCCAAGTTTGCAGTTGGCAATCTGAGAAATGAAATCCCCACTTTGCCAGAGACTGGGGATGGGCCGGAAAAAACGCTCTCCAGCTCCAAAAAAGGAGGAAAAGCAAGACCACTGAGGGAGGAAGCACATTTCCCTTCTGTGGGCAGAAAACCACAGCAGATCGGGTGGGGGGGCTCAGTGCTCTCACCCTAGAAGGGATCTGCGACATCCCCCAGTGCCTGTGGGACTTGGGGGGGCTGACCCAGATAAAGAAAGTAAAGTGTAATCTCATGCCTCTTCTGGACACGCAGGAGGCGTCTTCATGACAACCTTCCCTCCCATGTTTGGGAGCAGGGAGGCAAGGGAAGGCAACGGAGGACAAAATTACCTCCTCGGATTAGGGACGCCCTGCTTGAAATGATGGCAGTGACAAAGCCCCAGCCCTGGCCCACGGGATGCCTGGGTGGGAAACCCAGGTCCCAGCAAGGACGCGCCACACCAGCCAGCACAGACCCCCTCACCCCATCCCCTCTCGCGTGCAGCACCTGCCGTAGCACCCACCGGCGATGCAGCAGCCGGCCAAAAAGCCGGGGTAAAGAGTCAGCCCAGCCCTCACCTGCGAGCGAGCCGACGACAACGCACGCCAGGATCACGGGCAACACCACGTTCGCAGCGTCTGCAAAGGAGAGGATCCACAGTCTCTGCAGCCAGACCGAATTTAACCCCCTACCCACACCCTCCCAGCAAAAACCTGCCGCCGGGCAGTTACACTCGGCGCAGGGACACGCAGGCACTGGGCGAGAGGATACGTTTTTGGGGGCTATTTCCCCTGTTTCTTTTCCTGGGCATGAGGAAGAAATCCCCACTTACTCTGGACGTGGAGCAGGAAGGAGGTTTCATTCTGGCTGACTTCGTTGCGGACCACGCAAGCGTAGTAGCCGCTGTCGTTCATCGACGCTTTAACGATGCACAGGGTGCTGTTGTCAACAAACTGGATGTGGTCGCTTCCCAGCAGCAGCTCCCCATTTTTCTTCCACCAGTACAAGTCTGCCTTCCCTTCCAGGACGTTGCAAACCAGTTTGGTGTTGCCTCCTGCCTTCACCGAGGAGTTGCCCACAATTTCTGGCTCGGAGAGCGGTTCTGGGAGAGACGGAGCGACTGTCAGCATTCAAACCTGCGGCTCCCCGGATGCCAGACCCGGAGCACCTTCCTCCGCAGCGACTCAAGCTCTCCGGCTGCGGCGGAGCTTTGCTATTGCATCACTCACCGACAACGCGCAGCTGGAACCAGCCCGTGGCCTCCGACTCGGACCTGAAGCGGTACAGCCGGTCATCTCCCCGCTGCAGCACGATCTGCAGCGAGAAGTCCGTTTCGTTGAACCTCGTGCGATTCTTGTAGGGGCGAGACGTGTTGGCGGGTCTATCGAAAGCATAATTGACGATGACTCCTTCCTCCGGGCCGGCTTTGTATTCCCAGAAGACAACTTCGCTGGCCTTCAGCGGTGGTATCATCAAAAGCACGGTGCAGCCCACGGCCGAGACAAGTCTCTCCGATGCCGGCCTGAGGTCAGCGGAGTAGCATGGAGAAAGCGTGCGGGCTGAAAAAGAAATCAGATGTTACTCTAGGGCTACCGAGGTTCAGCTTCATCCACCTGGGAGGTGGCCGCAGAAACCCTCCCTGGCTCAGCCGCTCTGCCAACAGCGGCGCTGGGGACTGAATTATTTCTGGCTTTAAGCAGCGGCATGGAAAAGCAGAAGGTCCCGATGGCTGCGTACGAGTTCCCTTCGTATCTCTCACCTGAAAAACGCGGTTGGTTGCCTCAACGCTCAGCTCATCTGTCCGCACAGCTCCAGCGGCTCGGACCTGAGGACGGCTGCTGCTCCGAGAGCCGGCTGCTCCCAGCTCCCACTCGGGGAGCCCTTTTCCTCCCTCCCACTCTGCCAGGGGCACAAACCCAGGGGGGACGGAGCTCAACGAGCCCTCACCGCGCACAACCGCCTTCCCGTCGGATGGCTGTCGGATGGCTGCCAAGAAATCGCGCTGAGAGACAGGAAAGCCTGCAAACCCCTTCCCGATCTGCCTTGAAAAGCTTTTGCCCGGGGAAAAGAGGGGGTTAAGGAGTGCCCAAGTCCGGGCCTTGCCTTGGCTCCCTATAAAAGGAGCCAGGAAAAGTTTCCCGCACCCCTAAAGCCCGGGGAGAAGCTCGGCCAGGCGCAGCCCCGCTGCCCCCCCTGCCGCACCTCCAGGCAGCAAACACGGCCCAGACCGCGCCGTGCCGGACCCACGGGAGCCCCGGAGCGTGCCCGGCCGCCCACGCGGGATGCGGCCCCGGGAGCAGGGAGCCCAGCCGCGTCCCCGGCGCTGGGGGGGTCCCCGGTATCCCCTACTCCCCGCGACAGACACTTGCCTGTGATCCCCAGGCCGGCTGCCGAGCTGCCGGGGCAGGCGAGGAGGAGGAGGAGGAGGAGGCGGAGGACGGGCAACATCTGCGGGGCCGGAGCGGAGGCAGCTCCGCCACGAGGCACCGGACGCTCCCGCCGCCGGGCCGGGGGGGGGGAGGCGGGGGGCGACGGGCGGAGCCGCCCCGGGGATGGCGGAACCGGAGCCGCTCCTCCCGCAGCTCCTCCCGGCCCCGCCCGGCGCTGGCCGCTGTCACGCCGCAGGGTGACCTTGCCGCGGGAGCCCCGGGAGCCCCGGCCCCGGCTGCCCGGCCCGGCTGCGCGGAGAGCGGCGAGCGGCCCCGCTCCAGGGCGGGGAAAGCGGCGCGGGAGGAGGAGGAGGGGAGGGGAGGGAGGAAGGGAGGGGAGGGAGGGGAGGGAGAGCAGAGGGGAGGGAGAGCAGAGCAGAGGGGAGGAGGGAGAGCAGAGGGGAGGGAGGAGGAGGAGGGAGAGCAGAGCAGAGGAGAGGAGGGGAGGAGAGCAGGGGAGGGAGGGAGGGGAGGGAGGGAGAGCAGAGGGGAGGGAGGGAGGAGGAGGAGGAGGAGGGAGAGCAGAGGGAGGGAGGAGGAGGGAGGGGAGAGCAGGAGGGGAGAGCAGAGCAGAGGAGAGGAGGGGAGGGGAGAGCAGGGGAGGGGAGGGGAGCGGAGCGGAGCGCTCCGCACAGGAGGGACCGCGAAGGGGCCGCGGGTGCGGCTCCTGGCTCCCCAGCCCGGCCCGGCCCCGCTTCAGCTCCTCCTCGCCGCTTCCTCTCCTCCTCCTCTCCCCTTCCTCCTCTCTTCCTCCTTTCCTCTTCCTCTCTTCCTCTCCTCTTCCTCTTCCTCTCCTCTTCCTCCCCTCCTCCTCTCCTATTCCTCTCCTCTTCCTCTCCTCCTCCTCTCTTCCTCCCCTCTTCCTCTTCTTCTCCTCTTCCTCTTCCTCTCCTCTTCTTCTCCTCCTCCTCCTCTCCTCTTCCTCTCTTCCTCTCGTCTTCCTCTCCCTCTTCCTCTCCTCTTCCTCTCCCTCTTCCTCTCCTCTTCCTCCCCTCCTCCTCTCTTCCCCCCCTCTTCCTCTTCTTCTCCTCTTCCTCTTCCTCTCCTCTTCTTCTCCTCCTCTTCCTCTCCTCTTCCTCTCTTCCTCTCGTCTTCCTCTCCCTCTCCTCTTCCTCTCCCTCTTCCTCTCCTCTTCCTCCCCTCCTCCTCTCCTCTTCCTCTCTTCTTCTTCTCCTCCTCCTCCTCTCCCTCTCCTCCTCCTCTCCCTCTCCTCCTCCTCTTCCTCTTCCTCTCCTCCTCCTCTCCTCTCCTCCTCCTCTCCTCTTCCTCACCTCCTCCTCTCCCTCTCCCTCTCCTCTCCTTCCTCGGGCAGCCGAACTCAACACGCAGGAAAGAACCCGAAGGCAAGGCCTCCGGGTACCCGCTCTGTTTGCCACGGTGCCACCAGCCCCAGGGCCCGGTGGAAAAGGGCGCTGGGCACCGAACGGCACCGCCGTGTGTCCCTGGCCCCGTGGGCCCTTTGCAGGACGGGGAGGGCAGGCCGAGGAGCCCACGACAGCAGCAAAGGTGGTGGGTCAAGCCAGCGAGGTGGGTCAAGGCCAGAGATCACCTCATGGGGATCAGGGATCGGGGCCTGATCAGGGGTCAGGGCTGCGGTGCCGGTGCCGCTTCCCAAGCTGTCAGGTCACCGCTGCCCGAGGGAACGGAGGAAGAAACCTCCGTCGGCGGGGCGGTGCGTTGTCAGGGTCAGCTTGTCCCACGAGGGCTTAACCCAGTGTCCCTACCCCCGGGAGCAGAGCGGCTTTGCAGCCTGCACCTCCTCGGAGGGGAGATGCCGTGCCAGGATCTCTGACTCGGGACGAAAGCGGCCGCACTAAGGTGCTCCCTGGGCAGGAGAGCCGGGCTGCGGCGGTGCCGGGTGAGGCACGGGCGAGGGCTGTGCCACCCGGGTCGTGAATTCCCACCTTTTGGCAGCCGCGTGCGCACAAAACCTCCGGGAGAGCAGGGGCTGAGCCACCGCACCGCGAGGCAGCCTCGGATACAACCACGGCTTTCGGGTTGTCTCTCGGAGGATGCTCTGCCCCCTCCGTGGGTACCAGCCTGCACCCCGGGAACAGTGAGGGGAGCAGGGCTGCGGGGAGGAGAGGGGCGGCCAGAGCGGGGACCGGACCCGGCGTGGCCAGAGGAAGATCTCCAGGAAGACATCAAGATGCAAGAGAAGAAACGTGGACACGCGTGTGTGCGGAGGGAGGGAGGCCCCGTAACCGTCCCACTAGAGGGAGCGAGGAGATCGGTCGTGAGGAGGCAAGCGGAAGGGTTGGGATGAGGGAACCCAACAGGGAGAAGGAGCTGCAGGCAGCAGCTGGCCCTTCGTCCCCCACCGCAGCCTGGGGATGCTCCTGGCCAGGCCACGCGTGTCTCGGCAGCTAGCAGTCCCACCTCGTGATGTTACACAGCGTGCTGCTGCGTCGGCAGCGTTAGGGCTCTACGTCCCTCCCGGGGAAGCTTGCCCGTCTGTGGCTTTACGGGGCTGGCCCCAGTCTTCCCCCCTCCATCCAGCACACGGCTCGCCACCACGTTTGGCTGACACCACGGAGGCAGAGCCTCGAAACAGGCGCCTTTATAGCCATCCTTCCCTGCGCCACGAGACACCTTCCGTTCGTGCAGAGCCGTGCGTGGATGCCATCCTGTGCGGCAGGATGCCGTGGGCAGCGGCGGAAGGTGGCAGGACACGGAGGGGCTGCCCCGCTGCCTTCTGCTGGGCTGTCCCCAGGTCTCAGCTCCCGCTGTGAGAGCAGGAGCAGAGGCAGCCGCCTTGAAGGAGCACTAGGAAAGCGGGGCTGCGGAGGTCGGGGACAGGAGGCAGGGCTGGCCCGCACAGGCGGCTGACGCACCCGGACCCCAGCTGGGCTGGGCTCTGGCTGTGCTTTTTCCTTTTTTTTTTTTTTTCTTTTTTTTTTTTTTTGGATGCTCTGCTTTGCCAGGAGGTTGCAAAACCCAGGCGATGAGTCAAAACAACCCAGAGCTCCCTTCTACCCCCTGCAGCCCAGGAGCAGCCAGGCATCGTGTCCCAGCTTAACAGCGCAGGGATGGCAGGAGCAGCCCTAGGACGGAGACATCTCCCTTCGGGGTGCAATGACGGATCCTGGGGCTGAGCCACGCTCTGCGAGAGGAGAAGCTGAGCCGAACCAGCCCAGATCCTGCTGGATCCACCAGCTCTCCATCACGGCTTCTGGGAGCGGGAGCTTCTGGCCAGCGAGGGTCAGCTTATGCCCATCCAAGCCAACCTGTCCTGTCCCGTTCAGGGTGACGGCCAACCCTTCCAGCCTCAACCCTACACTTGGCAGCGTGTGGGGCTGGCCCAGCTCTGGAGATGGCCTGATGCAGCCAGGCGGGGAAGATCTCCCTCCGCCGTGATAACACGGACAAGCAAACCCTGGCCCCAGCCGCAGGACCTCCGAGAGCGACCTGATGGGCAGACAAGGGCTGGGGGCTGCTCCCCACCCAAGTGCTGGGAGGGTGTGGGGGGGAAGACGCTGGGTCCTCATGGCTGATGTCTTCCCCTTGCAGCCCCATAGCCGGCACGCAGCGGGGCAGCCCGAGCGCTGCTTCAGCCCCATTGCAGGCTGAGAGCAGGCGGAGGGGCCGAAACCTGCTGCCCCTCAGTGCTGGGCAGCCAAAGCCAGGCGTACATCAACCCAGAATGAGCAAGGCTCACCCAGAAAGAGCGTTTCTAAGATATAACCAGGCAGTGAGCACACGCTTCCCCCGTGAGCCGCCCCAAGAAGGGGAAGGGGCCTCTCGCATCGCTGCGGTTAGTAAATGTATCTCAGCATCCTCACAAGGAGCTGGATAGTTCTGGGGAAGGAGGAAGGCATGAAAAAGCTCTGAGCAGCAGGAAACCTGTGGTGGGAAGCTCTGAGTCAGCTCCAACCATGGCTTTGCTGAAACCAGGCCCCCCTCACAGCCTCCGCATGGCTTGCACGGTTCTCCGAATTCCCAGGAACAAAGCAAAGGGTCTCTGCACCTCGCAGAGCGAGAGCACGCCGCGTCTGTCCGCATCAGGGTGTCTGTGTCTGCGTGCGGGAGGGCAGGGTCTTGGGACCTCTCGGAGGTCGGGCTGAAGGTCCCTGCACAGGTCTGGCCAAGGGACCGGCCCAAAATGGGCAGTTTGGGGCTGACCCAGGTGAGTTTAGGGGAAAGGACAAGGCTGAAAAGCAAAGTCTCCACTTAAATGGATTGCTGGGACCATGGTTTGTACACTACCGCATGGCACTACAGCATGGCAGCAAAGGCTGCTGGATATGGCACAGTTTCGTGGGGAAACTGAGGCAAGGAACTGAGCCAAACCGTTTGCTTGGGTCATGTGGGAGGAAGGGCAGAGGGGGTGAGACAGGTGAGACTGGTCATAAAGCCTAAAACACCTCTTCCACAAGTCTTACTGAGAGCATCGGCACGGCCTGACCCCCGGCGCTGTGGGGTGCTCACGCCGGCAGACCCTCCCGGAGCACCCCTGAGCCAGGCCTGCATCGTCCTGCTCGTCCTGCTACCGCGGCTCCCTTTCCGGAGGGATATTTTGGATGCGGCTGAGAAAGAAGAGCTTCTCTGGGCATCTCTTAAAGACACGGATCCCTCCCATCGTGCAAACTTTCGGGGCTGTTGGGGGAGGATTTTCTGCTGGTTCAACAGTGGTCTCAGGCAGATTGGAACTGCCGATCCCAGGGAGAAACCAGACGCCCAGTTGCTGCAGCATCGGTTACTGCGGCACCAGCACTTAGGCACTGCCAGACAGCATTTCTGGGGTGCTGAGTCATGTCTGTTTGGGTCACCCCGTCCTCGCCCCACTGGCACACCCCTGCCCCCAAGACAGGCTGCCAAGGGGGACCCCACAGCAGGACCAGCCAGCACCATGTGCTCCCACACTCCTTGCCTCCAGGTCCCCACGGGGAGGGCAAAGGGGCACCACGGGCCCTGGGCTGAAATACTTCAGTTCTTCCCATTCTGAACTGAGGTTTTATTTCCTCCGAAAGTGGCCGCCACGTTGGTCCCTCACCCACCCTGGCATCTCTGCAACCTCCCCGTGTCCCCCTCCGATCTCCGGCACCGCAGGCGCCCGCGTCCTGCCCACGGGCTCTGTCTCCCCAGCGTGCCCGTGAGGAGGCAACAGCCGCATCTCCAGAGGGCAAACCCAAATGTGTCCTCCTCCTACCCCTCTCCCTGCTCGGACCCAGCAGACCCTTCTCCCAGCCCACCACCCTCCGCAGCAGCCCAGCTACTTGCTGGCTCTTTGGAGGACCAAGTGTACCTCCCAGGAGACCACCCCGCGGCAGATGGGTCCCTCCACATTTCACCACGAGTTAAACGTGCTGTAAAATCACTGGTATTCTGGGTAGAGGAGGACATAAAAGACCTGGCTTTAATCATCCCTCTTTGCTCCGGGCAAGCAGCAGGGCTGCCCCAGCCATCTCCAGGGGTTTTCTGCCCGTGCCTGATGCAGGGATGGTGACTTTCTGCTCGAAAATGTGTGGCAAGGGATAACACTGACTCTTGAAAAGCTTAACGCTGGCTGCAGGAGCTGGGACCAGCGTCCCAACACCGGGCATTTTGCTGTTGGCACCCACCCCTTTGCAGTCTGGGCCTCCCAACACGCCTCGTGTTCCCAAACTGAGCCCAGTGCCACGCTTTGGTTTCCGCAGGCAGGGAGAGGCACTGGTGACCTGGCACGGCCCCAGCTGGAAAATGACCCCAGAGAGACCGGCACCGAGGCCAGTGCCCAACCGTGCTGCACCAAGCCTTGAGCACCACATCTCCCAGGAGTGTCCCCTCTGCGGTGGCCTCGTAGAGGTGCCCCAGCCAACAAGAAGGTTGCCCACCCTGCTCCATCCCGTACCTCCATCCTGGTCCCCGTAGATCCACCTCCAGTTCAGTTTTTCAAAGACTCTTCTTTTACCCAGGACCCTGCATTGGCATCTCCCCCAGAGGTGCCGCCCGATGGCGACGAGGACCCCGTGCCGCCACCGCAGCGGGATACCCCAAAGCACCATACAGGTGGGCGAGGAGAGGTCCCAGCACACATCCACTGTAAAGCTTGGCCCACTTCACAGCCGAACGTGCCCCACAGCCCCCCGTCAGCGGCCAGCCCCACAGTGCGCAGGCACCGGCCCCCTGACCTCCACCCACGGGCCAGGGCATCACCCAGGGAATGTGACTCTGAGAGGGGGTGAGCTGGCCCTCACATCTCCCGCCTCCCGGCATCGTAAGGGCTCTGGGAGCCCTCCTGCTATTTAAGTCTTTTCTCAGGGCATCTCTCATCTCCTTCCAAACCAGCCTTTCCTCCCGCTGACCGAACACACTCCGTCAGGGCACGTCGCCGCGGCAGACGTGCATTTGCAGCATTCTGCGGGACGAACAAACCCCAGGGCATTGTCCAAGCCGGACATCTTCCTGCCAGTGATCTCGAGCACTTGGGAAACCACGCAGGAAGCACGGCCCTCTGAGAGCCTATGCCGAATGGGGGAAACTGAGGCACAGAGGGGTAGGGGGCCAAGGCACATCACTGGCAGTCTTCTGTTCCCCAGGTTCCTGCGACAGCTACGAGGTGCGATGTTGCGCTGCCCCATGGATGGGGTGATCCACCCCGGCTTTGCTGGGCCACGGAAGAGGTGGCCAAAGGAGGAGGGTTGGTCCTTGCCACCCCAGGAGAGGGTGCTCCCTGCGGCGAGGGCAGAACTGAGCCCGGCACAGAGGTCCCCGTGGGTTCTCCACGTGGTCGGGGCAGGAGGGCGAGCTGATCCAGCACCTCGGCTGGAAGCACTGACCTTCCCGTTCAGCCTTGGAAGTACGGTGTGATGGGGAAGGGGGTTTTTTCCCCCAAAAAAATCTGGGCACAGGAATTGATCGGTTCAAATTGAAAGACAAATGTGTGAGAGAGCATACCAGGGAGGTTAGCAAAGGCCTTCCTGAGCTGCACGCAATGATTTCACATCCCGGGGGGCTGCTGTTTCCTGACTGAAGATCATGTAGCCAACACATGTTAGAAATCATCAGCTGCTCGAGCAAACGACGCCAGGCTGTGGTTTCCCTTAAAGGAACAGCCTCGGGAAGCTCAGACCCAGCACTGGAGTTCTGCGCCAGAAGATGCGAACCAGGGAGGAATGCCCTGTCGCTAACCCCGCTCAAGAGGGGTCCAGTCTAGGCTAACCCAACAGATCCCGCACGCCCTATCACCCCCGTAAAACATGGGAAAATAAGATGACTAAGTCGCACATTCAACCGTCCTGCCTGAAGCAAAGCTGAAGCGAATCCAAGGGACAGGCTGGAAAATCCCAGACGCCAGGCTCGCATCTCCATGCGGGTGCTCTCTGCCTGGTTTCCCCCACCCCAGTGCCTCGCTGACAGCACTGGCAAGACCCCAGCAAAACACCTTCTCCTGCTCTCCTGCACTTGCTCTGCACCGCTGCGTGCTGAGGAAACAAATTTCCAGGCTCAGCTGACCCTGCTCTCCTAGTGCACAGACCAGGAAACATTAAAAGTGAAAAACAACTCCTCAGCCAGCATCGGGAGGCTTTTTTTTTTCTTTAATCTGGCTCCCACCCAATTTTCTTTGCACAGTTCCAGTTTTGGTCCTGCCCTCGCTCACAGGCTTGGCTGCTCTGCAAACCTATCTCCAAGGCACAGAGAGCAGCCCCAGGCTACCAAGTTCTTGTGGCTCCAGGCTTCCCTCTGCTCAGCAGCAGAGCCCACGTGTGCCCTTGCCCCGTCCGACAGCAGCGCAGGGGTGAGCGGTACCCAGGTTGCTCCCGCACGCACGTCCACACCCCAAATTGTAAATGCATCCGGCCCTTCAAGCCCAGCTCCACCGAAAGCAGGAGCTTGGCCATCTCTGCCCTCTCTCCACCCTGCCTGGCTGGCTGCCCTGACAAGCAAGCGCTGCCCCTTGCATGGGGGGTCCCAGCGCACGCAGCCCCTCAACACCAGAAGCAGGCAGAATTGCTGCCTGAGACCCGGGCAAGGTTTTGGAAGTCATTTGTGCCATAGATGCACCTTTCCTAGCTCTTCGCCCTCCACCTGGCTCTGAAGGTCCTGAGCCTTTTTAATGGGAACAACCAGGAGGTTTTGTTTTTCATTGGATTTCTTAGAAATGAGTCGTCATCTCTCACCTGGCTCAGTGCCCTCCCCTGACTCTGATGAAGACATCTCGCCTGCGGCCCCAGCCACTTGCCGGGGCAGGGACGATGCCCGCACCAGCGCCGAGCAGAGCAGCGCCTGCCTCTCGCCGGCTCTGAGCACCGGGTCGTGCACCGAGCTGGCAGAGAGCAGGGGAAAAACCACTCATGGACTTGGCAGATGCTTTTGGCTGGAAGATCCCCTTGTCTCGCGAGCGTCCTGACTGACACAGCACGGAGGTGGAAGGGGCAGCGTTTTCCCCACCCAGGTCCCTGCAAGACAAATCACCAGTTCAGCAGCTCCTCCCCGCAGAAAGAGCAGATGACAGCAAAGGGTGGTGGAGATGAGAGCGGGCACTAGGATCAACAAGCAGCCCAAGCCGAAAGGCTTTGGCTGGGACGGTTGGTAATAAATCAGTCCTCAGCCCTTCAGCATCCGCCTCCACGTCTCTTGTCCACATCTGGTCCCACCTCCTTCGCCCTGCCCCTGCAGCTTTGCTCTGACCGTGCTCCAGCGCAGGTCGACAAGGAGGTGGGGAACAGGGGGAGCCGCAGCCCCCCAACAGCGTCAGTGCTGCCTTTCTGCTAAACGAGCAAGAGGAAAAACCTTTTGGCTACCCAGAAGATGCCAAGGAAACCGCCAGCCTCCTCCACACACAATCCCCCCATCCTCTCCCTTCACAGTCCACTGGAGACACCCGTGCAGGGAGCGAGTGATTAGATCAGTGATCTGAAGACATTCGTACGGAGCCTGCGTTACCCAAGGCTTGGCCAAGTCTTTTACAAAAGCAATAAAAACAGATAAGGTGACTAGTTACCCGCTTCCCCGTGTTTGGGAGGTCATGATAGCCGGTCACGCGGCTCCTCTGCGTGCCGGGCAGAGCCTGGAGGAGCCCAACATGCCTGGCTGGTGCTTCAGGGACTACTGCACATTTGTGCACACCTAAGGATAAAATTGGGCTTGGGGATAGCAAAGTGCTGAGATTTAAGTATCCCCACGCTCACCTCGTGGCAAAACAAGCATGGGTGGAGGGAAGCTTGTGGAGGAGACCCACTCAGAACTGCTCCTGGGGTTCGGGCGTGCCAACCCGGCCAGGCTGCAGTGACGGGTCCAGAGAGCAAGGGTTGGGAGGAAGGACACGTGTACGAACGCCAGCCCAAGGAGCAAGGAGAGAGCCAATACTGACCCTGCAGGGAGCCCTGCCCAGGGGCGAGGGCAGGCAGCCATCGCTCCCGAAACAAGTGTCTGCTCGAGGAGAAACGTGGGACGGGGAGGGCAGGGCGAGCGGCTGGGCAGGGGACGCCCCCGCATCGCTGCTGCAGCACTGCCGGCCCTTTCTGGCCAGCTTTTCCTATGCAAAAGCCACCTTAAACCTCCATCTCCCCTGTCTGGGTGCTCAGCAGCCCCGTGCCAGGGTGCAGCACCTGCGCGATGGGTGTGAACTGCTGCAGAGACAACACCCACTTCCAGGAATAGCCACCGGCACAGGCCAAGGACACCCGTGGGCCACCAAGATGCCACAACCAGATAGAGCCTGGGGGCGATCGGGAAAGGAGAAAGAAGGGGGACCAGGGGTCACTCCCAGTGCGCGGGGAGCACCCTGCTTCGCAGGCAGGAGTGCTCCAAATCAGGCGGAAGAAAAGGCAGGACCTGCTTGAGCCTTTGCCATGCTCTGCCCCACGCGCGACCAGCTCGGACAACAGGGCCACCCACTCACCTCCCCGCATCCCGAGAGGTGGCTGCATCTGGGGATGGGCAGGGGGACCTGCTCCCAGCCCCGAACGTCCTCCAGCAAGGGCCATCTCCTCCATCTCCTGGGGAGGGAACCCCAAGCAGCCTCAGGCTGCCTCGCCATCCTCCTCCGGACCCGCGGGAGGGTGGGTGCTGCCTCGCCCTCCGAACGGGGCGAAGAGCCTGGCAGCGCTGCATGGGCAGCGCCGCCCTCCATAAGGGGGGACAGGGACGCGTCAGCAGAAATGTAGGACTGGAAAGATGCTTGAGAGCTTTTTCTTAAAGCTCCTGCCCTGGCAGCTAAGGGAAAGGGCAATTCCTGTCCCCCCACCCGAGCCCAAGGCAATTAGGGACCTGAGAGGGAGTTGCTGCTTCCCCCCCGCCCCACAAATCACTAAAAAGAGAAACTGGACCTGCTCTTTCCCTTTTAATTAGGTGGTACCTGTGAATTGCTGCCTTCTCCTGCATCCCCTGCGTCTGCTGGGGCTCCCTGCAGGAAACCCGTCCGCACGAAGCCAGGGGGAGGCAAGAGGGTTCGGTGGAAGAGACGGTGCCATTCCTGGCAGGCAGGATGTGAAGTGGGACAAGTTCCTTTTTTAAAGGAAAAAAAAAAAGCCCTTCATTGTGTGAGAGCGCTGGAGAAGCGAGCCGCTGGTAAGCTGCCTCTTCCTACCAGCTCTCCCTGTTCCCCGGGTGGGGGGGTCCTTAGATGACACACGCTCTGCAAGACCCAGCCCAGAAAGTCCAGGCTTAAGGGACCAAACCCTGAACCGATGTTATTACTGAAATATCACAGAGAGCTTTAAGCCCCTCAAGGGTCAAAGCTCAGCCTGGCAGGGCTTTGGTTCACAGCTCTCACCGAGGGAGAGCAGCACTAGCTGGGGACCCCCGTGGCACGCAGGGAGGTCAGCCCTCGTGGACTCAGAGCAGCTCTGGCTTCGCGGCCACGTCTCGGTGGCACGTCCCTATGAATAACTGTGGCTGCAGCACTGGCCTGCGTCCCAGCCTCGGGACGGCTGCAGGGCCTGAAGTCCTGGGGACGGGACGGGCCACAGGGCAGCTGCCTCCATCATGGGTCTCACCTGGGTCCAAATTCTCCCGCTCACAAGCCGGCCCCTATTTCGCCATCAGTCCTAAATCGCCCCCCAGCACAAGGCTCGGGGTTACCAGAGCTGTCTGGGGGTTTGGGCTGGGGCCAGCCCCCTTTTCCCACGCCCCATCCTTAGAGAAGGGGGAGCGGTTCTGGGAAGACTGAAGTGCTTGTGTGTTTTATCAAGATCTCACCTTCATTTCAGCGGTAAAAGCACTAAAAGCCACAGACTCACCTGACCACGGAGTGGCTATTGCAGTGGTCAGGTAGCAGCCGTATCTCCAGCCTCTCTGTTTGCTTTCCAAACAACTCGACATTTGTATTTCAGAGCGACTGGGAACCCTGCGCGCCCGCAGGACGGAGCACCGGGACTCGGTGGCCAAACATCAGCGTGCACAGAGGACAGCCTGCCCTGCTGCCCGCCCGGCGCTGCAGCTCCCAGCCCCGGGGGGGCTCTCGCCGGTGGGCAGCGTGGGCACGTTCCCCCCTGGGCAAGGCCTCTGGGAGATGCTCAGCAGCAGCTGAGCCCCTTTCTGCAAACCTTCACCTGTCTGAGCTTCTCGGGGTGGCCAGCTGAGCCCTGGCCAGGCCTGCTGGCCCAGGGCCCCACAGGGACGTGTGGCCAGCTGAGCCCTGGCCAGGCCTGCTGGCCCAGGGCCCCCTCCCTGGAAACACTCCAGGTCAGGTTGGACGGGCTCCGAGCAAGCTGCTCTGGCTGGAGATGTCCCTGCTCTTGCGGGGGGGTGGACTAGGTGACCCGTGAAGGTCCCTTCCAACCCAAACCATTCTATGAGTCCACGAGTCTGTGACAGGGACGCGTGGCCCATCACCCCAACCCGTGTCAGGTCACGTCCCCCCAGCCCTGCCACCTCCCGTCCTCAGCCCGTGGGGCAGCGTGGGGGGGTTGCTCGCTGCCCCGGAGCGGGATGTGCCCAGCCCCGCGGGGCCACCCCCGGCGCTCCCGCTGCCCTGGGTCACGCGGGGCTCCCCGAGGGCCCCTGTCCCCCTGCTCCCGCTGCCGGCGGGGCCCCGGGGCCGCCCCCTCTCCCGGGGCCACCCTCGGTCCCCGCGTCCCCCCCCACCCCCGGACCCCGCGGAGGGGGCGTGGCTGCGGGAGGCCCCGCCCCGCCCCGCGGCCCCTCCCTCCCCGCGGCCCCGTCGCAGCGCGGCGGGCGCGGGGCAGCGGCAGCCGGGGCGGGCCGGGCCATGGCCCCGCACCAGCCCAGCGCCGGGCCCTTCCTGCGCTCCGACAGCGGCGGCTCGGAGGCCCCTATGCTGGCGGACGGCCCCGGCCCCGGCCCCGGCCCCGGCCCCGGCCCCGGCGGGGCGCGGGGGCGGCGGCGGCGGCGGTGCGGGCCGCTGTGGGGCAGCGTGGCCGTCATGGCCATCCTCGCCCTGCAGATCGCCTCCACCACCGGCCTCTTCGTCTACTTCACCATGGCCATCTCCAAGGTGAGCCCGCCGGCGGGGCCTGGGCCTGCCCTGCCCCCGGCCCCCCGAGCCGCTCCGGTGCGGGCGGGGCCCCGGGGCCGGCGGGGCTGCTGCTCCCCCGGAGACCCGGCGGCTGCGGGGGGGGCTCCGCCCGCTCCCCGCTCCGCGCCGCTGCGAGCCGGGGACGGCGGCTACCGGCGCTGCCCCGCCGCGGGTCCAGATGTGGAGGGGGGCACTGCCCCGAGCCCCGCCCGGAGCCGCGGGTCCTGATGTGGAGGCGGGGGGGGGCACTGCCCCCGGCTCCCCTGGGAGCCGCGGATCCAGATGTGGGGTGGGGATGGACACGGCCCCCAGCTCCGCCCAGAGCCGCGGATCCAGATGTGGAGAGAAGGAGCCTTTGTCCTGGGCTCCGTCCGGAGCCGAGGGCCCGCACTGGGGGGGGGGGCCCTGCCCTGGGCTCCCCTCAGAGTTCGCAGCTCCAGAGGGGGATGGGGGCAGCTGCCCTGGGCTCCGGGCCCCATTCGCCCCTGGTTCCTACTTCATCTCCCCCCCGGCCCCCTCCATTCCCGTCCCACCCACGCTCCAGGACCGCCGAATCCTCCTCACCCCCTTTGTGAGATGCTGGAAGCGGCCTGGCTGGGAAACCCCCCCCCAGCAGCAGCTCTTGGGTGCTTGCTCCAGCTTCATCACACCAAATAACCGTGGTGGGACCCAGCCGTTCCCACCTCCCCGCAGGGTCCCTCGTGCCAAACCGCTCCCAAACTCAGCCTGGTCCTGCTTAACGGCCCCCCCCGGCAGCTGACTGGGGCCCACCGCAGTCCCCGAGCAGCGGGAGGGTCAAGGAGGGGGAAACACCAAACCGGAGAGACCTCTGCCCCGGGGAGAGGGAAACTCGGGCCTGCCAGGCAGCTCCACGGACGGCACCCACCGTCCCTGGTGATGGAGGGCGCATCAAGAAAAGGGCCCCGCAGCGCCAAGCGTTGCGCAAAACCACAACAGAGGTGGGGAAAAAAAAGGAAAAAAGCCCTGCCCGTGGATGCAGGAGGAGCGGCCTGTCTGGTGCCCAGCGGAGCATCCTTCGGAGCAGACTTCAGCCCTCGCTCTGGGCTTTGTTTCCATCCCGGGATCCCATGTGGCACCCGCCGTGAGGGATTTACATGAAAGGCACTGGAGAGAGGAGGGGAACGCGGGCAGCCAGAGCCACAGGGAAGGGCTGAAGGGAGGAGAAAGCCACTTAAATTGACCTCTTTGGGCTAATTTCAGAGGCTGGTCACTGGGTCCCTGCACGGGATCTGTGCTGGGGATAGGTAGTCAGAGCCCAGCATCTCCGGGGACACTGAATCACTCTCATGGCCAGCCTGCCCTCACCCCCTCACGTGGGGTACTTCCCGTGCCTCCAGTTTTACAAAACTTTCCCACTTTTTCCTTAATTTAAACACCCCACCCAGCACAAGGTCCCCAGGAGGGGAGAGGGAGAAGGCAGGCGGAGGGGTTACCCTGCGAAGAGAGAGGTGCTGGTGGTACGTGCAGCCTGTCACAGCAAGCTTTCATCAAGGCAATTAGCTTGATCAGGCGGTGCCAGGCGGTTGTTAGGACCCCGAGGGACGAGGCACACGTTTGCAGTCCCTGTGCCACCGCCTCACCGGGCGCTCGGAGGGGGGCTGACCCCCGTTACGCGGGCACACGCCATAATCGGGGCTCCGGGCGGCGCGGCGGAGCGGCACGTGCTGGCCCTGCCCAAGCACGCGCTGGTGGTGCGGAGTTCCGTGCGAAGAGCCCCATCGCTTGGGGCTTCGCTGCCTCGGCGGGCTCTGCGCATCCACCCACTCGGGCAGGCAGGCCTTTGCAAGACTGCAGCCCGGCTGGCTAAACCCAGCCCGGGGAAAACGCTCCTAGGGCTGCGCTCGCCTGTCTCCGGCCACACGAGCCACCGCATCAGTCCCTCCGAGCTTGCCGCTGCAGCTCGCCTGCCAGCCACCGTGCTCCTGGCGGGTCCAGCCGGCCAGTGCGAGGACAGGCTGTTGGCCCAATAGTGCAAACCCCCCCCCCCCAGCCCTTTTTACCTGACCTCGCCCCGTCTTTCTGCTGGTACCAGAGTCTGTATTGATCCCAAACATGAGCGCGTCCTGGTACCAGGCCAAGCGAGTGCCCAAAACTGCGGCCGAGGGAGGCGGGCAGGCAGGAGTCTGGTGGGGGCTCGGAGCAAGCAGAGACCTGGGGAAGCGCAGGGTGCTGGAGGTGGCCAAGCCCCAGGTGACGATGTGGCCAAGCCCGAGGACTCCTGGGGCCTGGGAGTGACCCAGGTGATAAAGGTAGGATGGCCACGGTGCCAGTGTTCGCTCCCAGCTCCTGGCACACTGATTTCAGGGCAGCCGTCCCATCTGTGCCTCAGTTTCCCCGCGCCCTAGGCAGCAGCATCGTGTGGTGAGGCCCTATAGCCAGCCATGCCTGTCCCCCACTGCGACACCACAGCCAGAGCTGAGCCGGGTCAGCCCCAGGACAGCCTGGGAAGGGGAGCTTGCCGTGCAGCCGCCGGCGTCACGGGGAGGGAAGGCTTCCCAGCCCAAACCGCAAGCCAGCGCAGGCTAGGAAGCATCTGAGATCTGCCTGGGCTGACGCAGCACCGCGAGTGCTTGGGGTCCCGTCCCTGGCCAGCACGGCTCGGCAGCTGGAAGGGCAGAGCTGCGTGAGAGCTTGTTTTGCAACCCCAGTTTAGCTCGGGAACGGGAAAGCGCGAAGAGCGTGGCGCAGGCTGCCTGGGCACGTCCAGCCTGCAGCTGCAGCTCTCACCTCTGCGTGCCGTACGGAGCCAAGCCTCGCAGGGCAACGGCTTCCCCAGGAGCTGTGAACATCTCGCTCAAAGCTCAGGCTGGGTTTTGCCGCTTGAGAAGCCTCGTTCCCCCCAGGGCAGGAGAGGAGGAGGTGAAGGAGATGGGGAATGGGAAATTTGGGTTCCTTTTCTTTACCCGGTGTTCTGCAGCTTGCGGGAGTCCCCGAGTCTCGCCTCCTGCTCGCGCTCGGCGCTGGAACTCAGTGAAAGGGGCTGTCGTGTTTCCCGAAGAGCCGGGATGAGCAAGACTCGCTTCTGCTGGGGATCGTAGGAGGACAAGATGAGATTTAACCTGTCCGATTCACAAAAACAGATTTTTGACAGAACTTGGGATCCACCCAGCCTCCTGCCACCTAACTCCACCCCAGCACGGGGGACACAGTCGGTGTTGGCACCCCGGCGGTGCTGCCCTGTCCCACCGCCGGCTCTGGGATCAGGGCAGCTCAGGGTTGTTCTCCACCCCATGGTGTGGCTGTGGGCACCCTGCCGCTGCAGGAGCGGGGCCGAAGGCGGCCGCCCCGTGCACGCACCCCGCCGGGCATCCCCGCTGCTCCCCGCCGCCGAGCTGCGCGCGCCGCCCTGGCCGGCCCGCTTTGACGCGGGGATGTCCGGGTGTTTCTGTTCCAGCTCAAAGCCCAGGCGCCGGGGAGCGCGGAGGAGCTGCGGTGTCTGCAGGTCATCAACCAGCAGCAGGAGGGCTCCAGCCTGGAGGAGCTGATCAGCAACCAGTCCTGCCTCAAGCTGGCCAACACCATCAAAGCCTACGTGGCCACGGTGAGCCCGGACCCGCCGGCTCTGGGGACCAGGGGAGGATGGGACAGCCGATGGGAGAGCTGTCTGCCTCCCTGCCTCAGTTTCCCCATCCGCCTCCCCGGAGGGGTGGCAGAGGGCAACTGCACGGATGGTTTAAGAGGGGGGCGGAGGAGTGGGGCTGGATGCCAGGCCCTCTGCAGCGAGGAGCGGGTGGAGCCCAGAGACATAGCGTGAAAGGCAAGGTCGTGAAGGCTCCGGAGAGACAAGAGGAGCTGGGGCGCGGGGGACGCCCGTTTCACCTTTAACCGTGGGACTGTTTCTCTTCTCTGATGGCCCAGGTGACGGAGAACGTTATCCGCAGGAGCACGGCGAAGGGTGAGTCCCTCCTGGCCCAGCACCGGGGCTGGCAGCCGCGGTGCCGCTCGCCGGTGCTGCAAAGCATCGACAGCCTCTTTGCCGCGGCCGGGTTGCAGCCGGACAGACGGAGCCGCGGTCCTCGTGTGTGCAGCTCAGCGTGCGGCCGGGGATGCCAGCGGGCTGGGGGGGCTCGGTCACTCCCGGGGCAAACTCCGCCGGGCACGGTGCTGCGAGCTGGGGCAGGAGAGGGGAGAGCAAGGCCTGTCCCAGCGGGCAGGTGAAGGGCACGCGGCCCCGGGGAGCGGGTGGGAGGGACAGCCGTGTACGTCTGTCTGGAGTCCGGGGAACCAGGGCCACAGGGGCAGCGCAGAAATGTTAGATAATGATTGACTAGACATTTCCATCCCCAAATAACCCCCCTCTTTGATGTGTCAGTGGGGCATTTTCCTGCCCCGCTCGCTCTGCTTGCTCAGTAAGCAAGCTCTGCTTGCTCTGCCGGCACGGGGCCGGGGGTCCCCACGCTCTCTGTCCTCTTCAGCCGCGTGTCCCTTTCTCGCAGAGGAGCGGCGGAGCTACTTCAACACCTCGGAGGGGCAGGTTCCTCCCAAAACAGCCGGCAAGCCCTCGGCACATCTCACCCTCCGCCCGCAGAACCTGGCCCAGGATGGTGAGTCGCGGAGCCCCGCTGGGCACCGGAGGGTTTCTGAGTCGGGAACAGGGTAAAGATCGCACCCAAATGGCAGGGGACCAGGATGGGAGGATGCATTTGGTGGCAGATGGGGAGGTGTTTCTCCTGTCCGGTCCAAGACCGCCTCCTTCACCCCTCCAAGCTGGACGACCGTGGGAGAGCGTTAGAGCCACCCCCTCCCTTTCTCCTGACCCTGCCGGGTGCTCCCCAGAGCGTCTCGCTCCCCTCGATGACCCTTCCTTCTCCCCAGGAAACTCCAAGCGCTTCGGGAACCTCTCCCAGTCCTGCCGCCACGCCATCGCCCGCTGGGAAGACAGCACCATCCACTCGCACCTGCAGAACATCACCTACCGGGATGGCCGCCTGCGGGTCAACCAGGCGGGCAAGTACTACATCTACTCCCAGATCTACTTCCGCTACCCCAGCGACGGGGCCAGCGCCCGAGTCTCCGTCCCCCAGCTCGTGCAGTGCATCAACTGGAAGACCTCCTACAGCCAGCCCATCCTCCTGCTCAAAGGGGTCGGCACCAAGTGCTGGGCGCCCGAGGCGGACTACGGGCTCCACGCTCTCTACCAGGGGGGGCTGTTCGAGCTGAAGGCCGGCGATGAGCTCTTTGTCTCCGTCTCCTCCTTGGCCATCGACTACAACGATGCAGCAGCCAGCTACTTCGGGGCCTTCCGGCTCGACCTGTGACAGCCGCCTCCCACCTTCCCGCTGCTCCTGCCCATCCGCTCTCCGGGTGGCCCCGGGGCAGCAGCCATTCGAACAGGACAACGGCCGAATGGCCGGGGGGGCCTGGCGCAGGGACCGTCCCTGCGTGCGTCGTCCCTCGTGGCGAGGGACGAGCCAGAGGAGGGCACGGGGGGCGGCTGCCCGCAGGGACCCCCTGCGCTCGGTGCCGCAAGGGTCCCCGCCGTCCAGCCGGGAGGAAGCCCGCGAGCCAGGAAGGGTCCCCGAGGGCCCACGGGAGACATGCACGAGGGGGGACGTCCCAGCCCTGGGGGGACATCACCTCCCTGGCTCCTGTCTGAGCAAACGGAGCAGGTAGCACCGAACGGCTCCCTGCTGCCGGAGAGGCACCGGGGTCACATCTGCAACCGCAAGACAAAGCCGTCCCCGTGGCAGGGTGACCCTCCGCGAGTCTGGCCCCACGTCTGGCAGGGGCAGACCCAGCCGGGCTGTGAGCGCTCGGGGACCCCGAGCTGGAGGCGCTGGGACAGAAGCCGGGCTTGGCAGAGAGCAGCGGCACAGCGAGCGCGGGCGCAGGGCTGGCACCCCCGGGGCAAAGCACCAGGGCAGAGCCTGCAGCGACGAGGCGGGCCCAGCATCAGCTTCTGGAGAGGAGTGATGGAGTTTCAGTTCAGGCTAATTAGAAACCTGGAGCGATTCCAGCAGCTGGTTTCGGGGGAGGTCAAAGAGCAGGACCATGAAGCTGGAGTAATCACCAGCCCAAGCACCCGGGCACGTGGCAGAGAGGTGCATTTTGCCCGAGCCGAGCTGCGCAGGACTACCCAGCCCAGGAGCTTGCCATCACGCCTCCCCTTCGCTTCTGACCAAGCATCTCTTTCCTTGGGGTTTTTGGTCCTCCCAGCCCTGTTGGGCCAGCGCAGCCACCCGCTTGCTCACATCTTTAGCCCTGGCAATCGTTACCCTGCAGGGTTTCAGCTCATGGGCGAGCCCCGGCGGTAGCAGCACAGGACCCAGGAGGGACAAGACGAAGCCCTCGGCGTTAAAGGCCATGTCGGATGCAAAAGGTGGGTTGAAGCAGGGCAGAGCGCGGTCAAGCTGGCTCGGCCCACGGACGCTGGGGTGGACGCAGCCCCCTTTTGTAATTACCTGTATACTCTCTGTATCATATTAAGACTGTTGGTGTGTACGGACAGGACGGCAGCACAGTCTCCCGCAGAGGATGCAAGCACCCGCCACGCTGGCACGGCTGCGAGGGGGGCTCTCAGTGCTGGTTTAAATAAAGCCTGTACTCCAGCACTGGTCTGGCACCTCTCTGCATCAGGCACCCCAGGCAACGTGCTCTGGGCCTCCGAGCAGTCGCAGTGCTGTGCGAACCAGACATTTTGAGGTCTGGGCCGGTTCCCGCGCTCAGCTGACAACGCTGCAGCACCCCTGGGTCCTGGGCAGCCCCGCTCGCTGCAGCTCAGCCTTATCTGCCCCCCTCTCTGCCCAGCCCAGGCTGGCTGCAAGCGGAGCTCTGCAAGGGGGCAGAGCAGAGGGGCAGCTCCCCCGGCTGCCCGCAGCCTCCCTCCAGCCTCCCCCCCATGCCTTCACGCCTACCGGAGCAGAGTCCGGCCGTGCCAGCCCGGTGGTCCTGGCACACAGGCAGCAGCAGCGGAGCATCCCGGGTGCGGTGCCAGAGCTGCCGGGTGCCGAGGCGGCCTGGGGGAACGGGCTCGTGCGGTTCCCAGGAGCTCTGGCCCCGAGAGCTGCAGAGCCCAGCGAAAGCTGCAGGCAGTAACTGGGTCCTGTCGCGTCTTGCATCTGTAGTGCCTCGAAGGGCTCCGCCACCGCCTCTCTGCCACGGGCGCCTGGGGCATCCCCAGGGAGATGCGCTCCCGCTTCCAAGCCCGGAGCCTTCATCTCCCCTGGGACCAGGGGCAGCCCCACCACCAGCTCCAGCAGAGCCCCTCCCGGGACCTGAGCCTGGCCCAGCTCCTCTTCCTCCCCTGCTCCCGTCAGCTCTCGGGGCTGCGTCTCACCCAGCTGCCCCGGGGGATCCCGGTGCTGCTCCTCGTCCTCCTCTCTCCGCTTTGGGGTTGCCAAGCCCAGCCCAAGGCACAGCCAAACCCCGGGGGGCCAAGATGGGCTTGTTCCGCACCACGCCGTGGCCAGGCAGGGGCTGCTCCTTGCTCCTCCTGTCCGTCCCACAGCTTTCCAGGCCTGAGCTCCCTCTCTGCATCCTCGGCTGAGAGTGGGGGCCAGGCTGAGCCAGGTGGCTCCCGCATCCCCCCCACCCACAGACGTTGGCCATTGCCACTCGCCAGCCTTCAGCTCCAGCAAGGCTGATACACGCCCCCCCCAGGGGCACGGTTTGGCCCCGTCACCCTGCGCACGAGCGCCTGGACCAGCCCTGAATGCACGGGCAGCTTTCCCAGCTCATCCAAAGCCTCGCAGCCAGGGAGCACCCCGAGCGCCGTCCTGCCGTCTGCAAAAGGGGTGACACGGCTGCTCCCCGCTCCAGGCGGGGCTGCAGGGTCCCGCTCCCCCTCCCCCAGCCACCCCCTCCCCGGCCGAGGTCCCCCGGCCCCGCGGAGGGAGGAGAGGCTTGGCTCTGCAGCACGCTCGGCCCTGACCGGCGCGTTGTGCTCTCGCCCAAGGCAAACAGAACCCGAAAGCGCACAGCGCAGCTGGGTCCCCGTGATATCGCTTAGCAAAGACCCCCAAACACGCTGAGCCCCGCAAACCCCTCCCTTCCAAAACCACCTTTGAAATGGTCCCTTTTTCTTCCACTTCTCATTCCTCCTCCTGCTTTCTCAACCACCTTGGGGACCAACAACAGGAATCGGGCTCCCACGGCTCTCACAACCCTTACCGGCTCGAAACCTCCTCCCCGGGGAGCACCGCACTCATCCCGGCTCCCACATCCCCGGCCCCTGAGCTGCCTTTGGCAGCAGCTGTGGGAGCTCAGGGTTGGATCAGACAACGGAGCAGGTGGTTCCAAGTTTTCCTTTGAAATAGAGTTTAAAGCAGCCCCCCCAGCCTGGCGGGACGGGTAGGAGGTGGCCGTTTGCCACGCAGCAAGCAGGAGCCGGCGGCGGCGGCGCAGGTAAAGCAGCCCCTCGCGTGAGCTGGGAGAGCCGGGCTCCGCGCCAGTGGGGCGAGGGGTCACTCCGCTTTCCTGGAAAGGAGCAGATTCGTGGGCGGATGTTTTTGGAGAAGACGAACTCCGCAAGCATCAGGCCAATGGCAGCCTCGCCAAGTCTGGTGAGAGCCGAGCGGCACTGGGCGATGAGAGACGGGATAGACGGGGGGGAAGAGAGCTGGCAGGGTGGGGCGTAGGCTGGGTTCTCAAGGTCCCAGCTCTGCAGCTTTTCCAGGTCTCTGGGCTCTTCACAGTGGCCAGCAGCGGGGAGAGGGGCTGGCAGGCGTCCCCCCGCCCCGCCGCTGCTGCCGAGCCGCTTCTGGAGCCATGGGGCCGACCTGGCCCGTGGGCACCCTGGGGGGAGCAGGCTCCTGCAGAGCCCCGCTGGCACGAGCGGAAAGGGAAGGCGAAAGCTTGCCAGCGCCGGGCAGAGCTGTCGGAGGGAACAAAGCCAGCACGCCCGCACCCAGCGAGGGGCTGCCCTGGCCCTGGGCTGCGCGGGCAGGCTTGAGGCACAGGCTGCTCCAGGAGAGGCACCGGGTCCTGACTCTTCATCTCTCCCCGCCCCGTGACATCTCCCCTTTCAGAGCAACCTCACCCTTCCCAGCCCTGGCCTGAGCTTCGAGGAGGCTTAACGCAAAAAACCCGAGAGGCTGAGAAAAGCAAAACAATGCCGGGAATTCAATGCACATTTGACATGCGCCGAAACTGGAAGACGGTTTTCAGTTTCCCAGACTAGTCTGAAATTTAACAACAAGCAGCAAAACGCTATTGCGCCCGTGATTTAGGCACGGGAGACCCTCCCGCGCTGGCCTTCCCCCCCAGCCCCAGCAGAGACTCTGGTTTCATTCCCGCAGCCACGCGGAGGTTTCCAGCACCAGGCAAGGCTGCCTCGCCGCTTGCTCATACAAACGCAGGTCCTGGGTTTTCTAAGTTTGATGTTAACGAAGAGTCCTGAAGACTGGACAAGATCAACCCCTGGCCACGTGTGCAACATCCTCAGAAATCCCCCATTTCGTTTTAGGGAGTGACTGGAAGAACGACCCGGCTCGTGTCCTTCTCCAAGCTGAGAGCTCATTGACACAACATTATGCAAAGATCCCCCCCCCCCCCGGGAAGACCTGCAGGACAGCCCAGAGGTGTGAAGGGGATGGGGAGTCTTTAAGCAAGGGGGGTTGAAGACAACCGTAACCCGCTAGCCCCCACCGCCTTTGTTTTCTACAGCTGCTGGGGATGGAGAAAGCAGATGGAGTTGGGCAAGAACTGAGCGTGCAGGCAGGCACTACTCGATTTCTTCACCAGGAGACCTGCTCACTCATTAAGCCTCTGTGCCTCAATTTCCCCACTCATACGAGACGCCTACGGACGCTGGTCTTTGTAGAAGGCTCCAACACCGGAGGAGCCTGGGGCTCAGCCCCACGTGTCTCGGGGTGGAGAGCTGGTGGCACAGACACCACCAGGCAAAGACCTCGACCCACTCGCCGTCATGGATTTTACACCAAAAAAAGAATCTGTGCGTGTGCGTACCAACACCTCATAGCGTATACAGCAATACCGGCTGCTGCGTTACTCATCTGCTGCCGGTGGCAGGGTTACTTGGCCCTGCCGCGATTTCTTCCTGCAGCTGCGAGGGCAGAGCCGGGGCAATGCCAGGGAAGGCGAGCGCCGGGCTGCCTGCCTGCCCACGCTGCCTGGAGGAACGGGTGGTTTCGGGGAACAGGATCGGTGCTAAACCTCGGTGCCAAACCTCGGTGCCAGCAGGCCAGTTACAAAACTACTCCCGAAGGGAAAAAGCAGTTTGCTTTTCCCGGGCCGAAGGCAGCGCGGACAAGCCCGCACACTTCACCAGAGCCTTTCCTGGCCTCTAGCAGGATAACGTCTGTCAAGCTCAGAACCACACGGAACAAAAAAAAAAAAAAAAAGAAGAAAAACACCCGAAACTGAAAGCCACTCCAGCTCCCCAGCCCGCTCGGGCGCCTCGTCCCGCCAGGTGACGGCTCAGAAACCTGCCCTGCCCTTTCCTCCTGCTTTAAAAGGGACACGACACACTACAGCTCTGAGAACATTTTCAGGTTGACCTTATTTCTCGTGGATTCGTGTTGATTTGATCCAGATACGTACTGCTTCCTTTCAGTCGCTGCCAAAGGACCGTCTTATCTTCGCCGCCGTGAAGCTCTGCTTTCAATTCAGCGCCGACGAACGTGCCAGCCAGCCAAGGGTGTTCACAGCACTAACTGTGCTGCCCTTTGTCTCAAAATAAATTCTGGGGCTGAAATCTCTTTTTTTTTATCCCCCCCCTTCTGTTGTTATTAACCAGTTCATCACTACATCCAAGTCTGTTGCTCCTTTCCAAACAAGATCTTGTTTTACTTTCAAGTCCCAAGCCCAGAAACAAGTTCGCAGCAGGAAGGAGGAAATCCACACTGAAAAACACGTCAACACCCCAGGAAATCATTTCTTGGGACATTGTAAATAAAGCGTACAAAGAAAGCAAGCCCAGGGTTGTGACCCCACTATCACACGCGCCCAGACGCCACCGGCACCCACCGCTCTGCCCTGATGCGCATCTGCCCCGGGGACACCTCGGGACATCGCACCCAGCCGCGGCTCTCCCCCAGGCATTAAGCAAGCCTGAAAAAGAGGAAAACAAAACAGCAAATCTCTTTCCTTCAGCAAGGATTCAAATAGCTGTGAGGAGGCAGGGTGCTCGTTAAACCGATGGGAAAACATTCGTGCTCTCGCAACGCGAGCGAGCCGGGGGAACCCCGTGCTGCTGCAGGCAGGAGCCCGTTTTCATCCCTCCCGTCCATGCTGGCCTCCCGGAGCCATGCTGCCCACAACGCCTTCCCCAAACGGTTGCAGCCCCCCGGGGACTGGTGCTGGGGTCCCACTGAGGCCCCAGAGGAAAGACGCTGCTTTGAAGGCGATTTCTCTCCCCCTCCAGAGTGAATTGCCTTTTACTTGGACTCTGAGCAACAGACCTCGGACCCTTTACCTTGGACCCTGAGCAACAGACCTCGGACCCGCTCAAGCAGTGAAGCTGATGCAGCAGCTCGGCCGTTCCTTTCTCACCCGCAGACACATCACCGCCGCTGCCTGGCACGGTCCCAGGCTCCCCCGCCAGCACCGACAACTCCCTGGCTCTGCCCTTGGGATGAGCGAGCCGTACACCAGAAAACCCCTGAGCCAGCTTGATCCAGACTTACGGATCTCGTGCGCAAAGGACACGCGTTTTTTCCCTTTATTTCCCCAAGCGAGACAAGCTGGAGATACCAGGAAAAAATAATTCCACTTACCTACTGTTCAGTTTTGGGCCTCTCACAACAAGAGAGACATGGAGGGGCTGGAGCGTGTCCAGAGAAGGGCAACGGAGCTGGGGAAGGGTCTGGAGCACAAGGCTGATGGGGAGCGGCTGAGGAACTGGGGTTGTTCAGCCTGGAGAAAAGGAGGCTGAGGGGAGACCTCATCGCTCTCTGCAACTGCCTGGAAGGAGGGCGTACAGAGGTAGGGTCGGTCTCTTCTCCCAGGTAACAAGTGACAGGACGAGAGGAAATGGCCTCAAGTTGCACCAGGGGAGGTTTAGACTGGATATTAGGAAATTTTACTTCACTGAAAGGGTTGTCCAGCATTGGAACAGGCTGCCCAGGGCAGTGGTGGAGTCCCCATCCCTGCAAGTATCTAAAAGCCGTGTAGATGTGGTGCTCAGGGACAGGGTGTAGTGGTGGGCTTGGCAGTGTTAGGTTAATGGTTGGATTCGATGATCTTAAAGGTCTTTTCCAACCTAAATGATTCTATGATTCTATACTGCCCGCAGCACGGGGGAGGCAGGAGGAGCCCGTCCCTGGGCACCTGGACAAAGCTGCTAAAGCAAGTCCTGACCTCCACAGGAGCCCACTCCTCACGGACACCCCCGTATCGGCTGCCTTAGTCCAGCTGGGAACCTGGCAGGGGGAAAGGGATGGCACCGGGCTCCCTCATCCACCGCATTTCGTTAAGGTGAAGTTCAGAGGACTGGAGCTTCTCCGTGGCCAGGCAGAGAAGACGAGGCGAGCAGCAGAGCGTCGGTGAGAGCCCGCTGGCCCCGTACCTCCATAACAAACTACCTCGTGCATTTTGCGTCCCGTTCAACCCCCAGCACTAGGCTGGGGGAAGCGCAAAGTCACCTACCCCAACTCTCATCCTGCCCTTAAGAAGGCCGACGGCCAGGGCAGGCATCCAAACCGCTCCCCAGAAGGGTCCCCACTAATGTACCTCATAAATATGGTATCCTAACACCCCCCGGCAGGTCCCTTCCTTTTCGGGGTGAGGCTAAAGAGGAGGGTGCCCTACGGCCACCTCCTCGCAGTGTCACCCTGGAGTTCGGAGGTTTTAGCAGCAGATGAAAAAGGCATTTACAAGAGCATCAACCCCCGCTTTCTCTCCGGGTGGTCAACCCAGTGCTGCAAGCACCGTTTCTTGCTCAGCTGAGGAGGTCACGGGCTTGGTGTTATTTATCAAGCGTACGGATTGTCTCCGGCTCTGACTTGCATAACCAGCTGTTTGCTGGAGAGAAACCCCAGGGCTCCTCCTGGAGTCGTTCCGACGGTAAAGCAATGGAAAAGCAAGAACTGGACGGGGCAAAACCCTTCGCAGCAGCGCAAACCGCCCTGGGGCGGGGGAACCCCTTCCCAGCCAGCACCGCTGCCTAGGGCCAGCGGAGAGAGCGCTCGAGTTAAAAAAACTGAGTACGGTCTCTCCCCTGCACAGGATTTTTGATGAAGGAGTTGAACTTACTTTTGTAGGAATTAAAGGAATTCAATAAAAGCAGACAGCAAACAGCCAGGAGCTTCTCTAACCCGCATCTTGCTGGGGGACGAAGGCACCCATCCCCGTATAGAGCTATACATCTATACCTGCACAACCCCCCCGTCAGCCTCACGTTCTGGGCACAGCGCATCACTGCTGTAGCTAACGCAATAACGACGATCGGGTAATTTTGCTGCAAGTTTCCCTACGCAGAGAACTACAGCTTAGAAACAGGTCTGGAGCTGAAATGAGTATTTCCCTTACACAGACACCATTTACGTTGGTCAATGGGGTCAGCAGGTTTTCGCATCCAGAGCAGCTACAAAGTCACGCTCCAAGCTCCTATTTGCACCTTGCCCACGCGTGCCAGGCCTCCAGCCGTCAAAGCACGCACCCCATTCGCACCGGGGATTAGATCCAGATTAGAAAGAAGCAGAAACTGAGAGATCTGCTCAAGCAAGAGGCAAAGCAAGGTCCTGTACCATTGCAGCGTTTCTCTTTTACTTGCCCATCGTCAGCACGTTTGGTTTGGCATCACGAAGACTCGAAATCCTGCCCGTGCCAAGGACTGAGCCTCTCTAAAGCCCAGCTCTACCGGGCTTTCCCGCAAAGCCAGGGGCTGTGCTTTCCCACACTCTCACCTCCCTGTGCAGGATTTTCTCAGGCCAGCCTCCCGAGGACGCCTCTCCCACGCAAAAACACCTCCACGCCGACGGCCGCGGCGGAGCTGGGAGCTTGCCCGCTGGCGTAGCCCCTGCGCTGCCGGGCAGGTGTTTCCTGCCCCGAGCTGCCCTGGGTTCCCAGCGCTCCCACGCCCAGACGGCAGAGCGGCTGCGGTCCCCTCCGACGGCATGCTCCCTGCCCTGCCGCTTCCCCAAGAGCATCTGGGATAGCCCACCGGCCAGCCGCGCGGCTCCAGCCTGCTCACGGGTTTCCCTTTTGGCACCTCTTGCCCTTACCTTCGCACCACGCTGCTGCAGCCTTCCCACCAGGACGAGAGGAACGGGCTCTCACGTATTGCGGATCTAACTGAGGCAGGGACCATATTTTTCAAGCTAGAGCCTTCCTGCGTATTGTAAGGTAAGCAGAAAAGTGGAAAAAAGCTTTGTCTTCCTGCTGTCCCAAGCTGGGAAGAGAAGCCTGCATGCAGGGGACAGGCATCCCCAGCCTCTTCCAGTGCAGACATCCCCTGGAGAAGCGGAAGGCGGCAGCTTCTTCCCTGGACTCACACCCAGACTCACAGAGCATCCATCTGGCAAGAGGGGGACAACCCTCTCCAAAGAGGACAAAAACCCCAGCATTTAAAGGCAAAGCTTTTGCTGCCACCAGGCAAAGCCTGCCGACAGCCACGGCCGAGGCAGAACGCAAAGCATCTCGAGTTGTGAGCGACTCACGGGCACGCTGCGGTCTTTGTTTCAACTCAGCAACCATCTCCTGCTGTACAAAACCACCACAGACAAAGTCAAGGCATTTATTTTCTAAGCAGAAGGTGTCTGATCCATTAGTAACATCTTGGTTTGATTCAGCTTTAAGCTATACCAGAATTCAAGACATCACCACCTCCCTGCCAGGTTAAAGCAGTGGCAGCAGGTACTCGCTGTTGGCTGGCTTTGGAAAATAAATAAGCTGGCTTCTGCTCCAAGGAGAGATGAGGAATTTGTGTATATTTGAGAGAGTTTAAGACTGACCAAGCTTCAGCCACCTCTAGCCAGGAGTCCCTGCTCCCCCAGGGAACAGCTTTATCCCGGGCAGCGGCAGCAGCCTCACGCAGAGAACCCATCGCCTCCTGCCACCGAGCCTCAGCCCGGGTCTGTGGGTGCCGGCGGGGACAAGGGGAGTTGTTACCACGGCCTCTGCGGCTGAGGCTGTGCGAAGTGCAATACCTGCTCAGCTGCCGGAGGTTAGTCCCTCAGGAAGCACAGCCAGAGCCCTCGCTCCTTAATTCTTGGCCATTACTCAACAGCTTGGCTCCCTTCTGCAGCCTCGGTGGTGAGCCAGAGGAAGCTCTGCTGCCACCGACAAGCCTCAGCCACGGACCGTAAAACGATGTCTGCTACGGACTGAAGCCACGATGAACAACATCGACCTCCGAAAGCATTCGCATACCTTCAAAATTCCAGTAAACGGTCACAATTTTATTAACAGGAAAATAATTTGATAAGATCTGGGACAGGGACTTGAGGAGCACAGACGTGGAACGAGTTATTGGCCGACAGTGGTCAGGAAGGGCTTTATTGCATAGTTGTTGGCAAAAGGAGAGACACCGAGCGGTGCACGTACGTAAAGTGGCAGTGTTGCCAATCCCAGAGCCAGGATCCGGGCCTGAGTCGGGTGCGGGGCTGAGGAGAGGAGCAGGGAACAGCACACGCATCCACGTAAACGTCCCGGGCGCAGGGCTCTCCAGCAGGACATCCTCAGCCACCTAAGACACTGCTGATTAAGGAAGAGGTCAGTTGTGCAATATCTAAACATGATCAGAGTTTACCGGGAAGTGCAGTAAAGGCGGGGCGATAACTTCGGACTCAGCCTTTGCGATTTTAATTACATGCTCAAGGGAAATCAAGGAGAAGAAATCCTTAGGCATATATCGGAAAAAGGGATCACGATGAGAATACAACTGTTAACTCCTTCTGCCTCCTCCTCGGGGTTCTCCTGGCAAGGCAGCGGCAGAGTACTTAAATACATTCACAGAAGATTAATCAAAATAAGCTTCTTCCCAATCAGAAACTGGGACCAATTTTAAGGAGATCTGGTCTTCTGGGGGGTTTGGTTTTGTGGGGTTTTTTTCCTTCTTTCAGCAAGACACCCTCAGCTAGCCAATTTTTTTTTTCCCCCTCCCCTATTTTGACTTTACAAGGTTCTTATTTTTACCAAGTGGCTAATTGGGAATACACCACCCCTGAGTTACAACCACACCTTTCTGCCACCACCTGAATGCTGTGTGCAAAATCATCCTTCTCCTTCAAAACTTCTGAAGGTATAGACCTGGTCTTTTCCTCCCCACATTAGTAACAAGAGTTCACATAAAATAAGAAGAGGAGATATAATTCTATAGCATTTTGCTTTTACTCCTTCATGGAATCTTTCCAATGCAACTTCACAAAAGCAACGTAAATAAAGTCTTTTTTTTCTTCTAAAAAGAAGATTATGTTCCACAGATTATGTAGTGCAATTGGTTATCTGGTAGAAAAAACATTATCTTCTTCAGCTCCATGGAAGGAAATGCTGAAAACAGTTCCAGGGTCTCAATAAAAATAGGAAAGTATATCCAGGATCTTCTATAAAGTTTCTTTTGTGGTGAACACATAATACCTACTAGTCTGCCTTTAATTGAAGAGTATAGAATCTGGGTCCTGGTTAGCCAGCTGTGCAATGTGCTTTAATACATCCTTTTTGGTAATGATCCCGAGTAGCTTCCTGAAAAATGAAAACACGATTTTAGCGCATCAACACCCGCAGAAGGTATCCTTGCTCTCACATAGCTTCACACAGGGCAACTGTAACTGAAGTGCCTTTTTGGATCACAGCGCCGACGCTCCACACAAAGCACGGCGCTCGCAAGCCCCAACAGAAACTCTATCGGTATTTTACACTAAAAACGGTAAGGTGGTTATATTAGGTTCTATAGAGACAAATGCCAATAACTATGAACACCCACCTTCTCCAAAAAGATCAACCTGAATGTCTAGTGCTGCGTTTTAAGTCCTAGTACTCTCAGCAAGCAAGAGTCCTAGTACTCTTGCTTTCAGAAAGGTGCTGGAAGGCAGGGCAGGAGCCAGGGAATTGGGCAGAACGTCTGCGGGGAGCGATGCTGAGCAACGCAGCGTCTGCCAGGAGCTGAAAAGATCAGCTGGTGCAAACGCAGCGCAGCAGGCAACAGGGAGAGAATTCCTGCCGGTGCCAGGCTTCAGGGAACAGATCGCTCCAGTTCTATCTTTGCCCTCATTCCTCCCCACCTCACCAAACACGCTGTTTCTGATCGACACCAAAGCAAACTCAAGTGGTTACGTGATACACGTGGCCAGATCTGAGAGGAGGCCGTGAGCCCTTTCCATCGGTTTGAGGGACCCATCACCCTACGGAGCTGTGCCTTCGCCTCACAGCCTTTACGCTACTGCTTCAACGGGAAGGAGGCTCAGGGGTTTCACAATTGCTTTTTTCCAGGTAACAACAACTCCAGCTGATGCTCAGTGCTCTACACATCAGGGGCCTTTGCTCACTCAAAGGAGAGGAGGTTTGGACTCAGGTCTACAGGCAATCCTGGGGCCCCAGGGCTCTGCCTGCAGCATTCTTACCCGTTGTGAGTAACCAGGCACTGGCGCAATCCCAGCTTGCGGAATATATCCACGACGATTTCCATAGGCGTTTGGTCTGTCACTGTGAAAGGACTGAGGTCCAGGATGCTCCTGAGTTTCAGCATAGAGGGGGAGCTTGGAGGCAGCGGAGGAGAGTGGTCAGTGAAATAAATAATTGAAGTGCTCACAATCCCATCCTGCTTCTTCCGGGCATTTTCTGGAAGAAGAAATATTTGATTAAATGTCATCCCTCCTTTCCTTTTCCAAACTGAAGAGCGTACCCTTTTCTCTCTCTGCCCACAGTGGGATGGCCTTAAAAGTCCATTCCTTCCCTTCACCTGCGCTGTTCCTCAAGGCAACCGATGACCCAAGGAGGGTACGATATGTTTCCGTCCTATCTTCTAGTAACTACATCATAACCTCTAAGCTCTCCAAAGTTTCACCCCAGGGGTGAGATCAGCACACGCTTCGCCCGATGTCAAGGCTGCCACGCATCTCAGCATTTTGCTCTGGCCATATAAATGCAAGTCCTGGAGATCTTTCACTTCCCAGTTTTAAGAGGAGGTAGATAACATGCTTTGTACTTTTATCAGTCACCGATTTGGGTACCATGCAGAGCAGCTAAAGAAGTATTTTTAACCTACTGGCTCAGGCTCCATGCCCGTGACTAGGGTCAAGAACAGAAAACAAGGCAAGTACTTGCCCTCACTCAGATATTCACACTAGCGCATTACACTCCTGCTACACGGGCAATCTGGACATCTGCCACACTGCAGCTCCGATCTGGTATTCACATTCCAAGACTCACCGGGAAGGGGCCAGCCTGGCAGCCCAAACACCAGACTGGATATTCAGAGCTGGCCATCAAAAGCTAAATCCCGCCCTGTAGCACACAACAGTGCGTTACTGTGTGTATCTTGAGGAAAAGATTACTCTTAACGAGTCCCCGGAGATTCAGAACACCGCAAATGCAAGAATTCGTGGTCATTCCACAAAGCAGCCTTACAGAAGGAAGGCAACGCGCAGAATTATAATATGATAGTGCACTTTTTTCTGTATTTCATCCCATATTGTCATAAGCATTTGGCCAGATACTTATCAGAAGAACGAGAGCAATATTCACGTGCTCCAAAAGACTGTATTGCACATCCTAAAACTGACACCGAAAACTTATCTTAAAAGACAGAGGGAACACACGGGGTTGATTTATAGCTGCAGGCAAGTGAATGATAAAAACTACTCCAGCGCTGCCATGGGACAAAGCTACCTCAGGACCAAGCCCTCACGCCACCCATACAGAAAGTCATCGAGCTTGAGCGAAGCAGCGCATTCAGCCATGCGCTGGAGAACACACTGCAGAGCTCATGCGTCTTCAGTCCTCCATGATCACCTTCTGCTTTTGTCCAAGGTAACTGCCACCCCCCTCCCAGCAAGGAAGCGTGCGAGCAGCTCCAGCTCACCCAAGCTCGTCACCCAAGCTCAGCGCAGATGCTTGGAGTCTGAGCTACAGCTGGACACAAACCATACGGATTCAGCTTGCATGAGAGTGTGGGGCTTGGTACCCTTATGCCCAATTTTCACTCCAGCGCAGATGCAATTTTTAAGGACTCGCATGCCCGTGTACCCCTCAACCCTAACACACAGATTTCTCCTGCTTCATCAAGAGAAGACATACTGTCTTGCCAAGCCAGCAAGAGACAACGTGACCAGACCTTCCACTCGGGTCCCATGCTGGGAAACAGCACTTGCAGGTTTCTAAGAAACTGGAGAGTAAGAGGAGCCGAAACGTGCCCTAAATTGTAATATGGCGGTGTTGTTTCCAAAGGAGCTCGACTCGCATCACAGACGGAAATGGCATCTGAGTGATGCCAGGACAGTGCTTACCGAGTCCTGCCAGCACCGCACACCACCTGCCTCACAGCCACCAACGCACAAGTGAAAGACCAGGCTGGCTTTCAGTGGTGAAGAGAGATGGAAGACACTAACATCAGTATCGATATTTATAGGTTTGACAGCACCACCTCGGACATGACCCAGTATTCACTACATGGACCACCCAGGCTTTTTTCCTTAATGAAATAAAATAAGGTTTGAGACATTAACAGTTAAGAAAACTTTCCACATCCAGTCATCCACAAAGTCAGAAAGGCTTAGTTCTTGCTGGCAAGAAGTCTCATGCTTCACAACTGTGCCCTAAGGTTTATGAATTCAGCAGGGCCACACTAATTGCACCAGGCAAGCCATCCTGTCCTTCGCACTCAATGCATGCAGACCCCACGCTGCTCGGGGATGGAGACGCAGGCGCCAGTAAGCACAGCCACCATCACTACTGGGCGTTTAAACTCGTCAAGTGAAGTACAGCTGGTGCCATTTAAGGCCTCTGACAGCATCATTTATCTATGCAGTATCTTGCCTCTTACCAATTGAAATGATGAGGTCTCTCCTGAGGACGAATCCAACGAGCCTTTGGGACTCCCGTGACACCACCACCGGATAGCCACTGTACGTGGTTTCATTGATGATGGTCTCAACATCTTCTACAGTCATGCTGTCCTGAGTGATGACAGTCAGAGGAGGATCGCTCCTCCGTGGCCTCATTACGTCCATCGCAAGCGTCTTGTGTGAGAACTCTTCCTTGGCTTCCAAGAAAGGGTATCCGTTGAGGCGAATATGGGCATCGTAAATGCCTTCCCGCCCAATGGCATCAGCCACCCACTTGCTGGTCATGGCTGCTGCCATCAGAGGAACGATGTATTCCAGTCCACCAGTGAGCTCAAACATAATGACCACTAGTGACACAGTCATTCGGGTCACCCCACCTGCAAACAGAACACAGGAAGACAGACAACATGAACAGGCAATTTTGGGGGCTTCCAGGCAGGAGAGCTGTTCTGAGGGTTGCTACAGCTGTCCTCTGCCAACGCACCTAGAGAAGGTCTTGTATCAGCAAGAGTTTGTACTGTTGGACTCCTCCATCACATTCACCATTCCAGTGGAAGCCAAACACAAGCAGAACGCAGTACTGAAACCATCCGTCCCTTCCAGAATATCGTGCCATGGGCTGGCTTATAAGGGTTTGCTATGTGTTTTTGATGGGTTTTTCCCTGAACCCCGAAGCAACCTTAAAAGACGGCTAACTTTCTCTCATGTTACTTAGCTAGCTGCAAAATAGTCTGGCCATGCCATAGAAGGGCCTCATACACACCTCCGTAGGCAGGTCATGAAAGGCAACCTCTGACAGGCTCTACGCAAGAGGCAAGTGGCATCCCCACATCCTCTGGTTACCAGCGTTAATTCCCCTAACAGCAAGGGCTTCAGACAATTGACCTTGCCAGTTTGCTGGCTTTCAGCCAGACATTTTGACTACTGTTCATTACACTCCTGCAGGTTTTCAACACTAAAAGAGTTGAGGCATTTCAACAGAAAATAGATGAGTCTTCTTAAATATTGAGATTGGGTTTTTATAACAGCATTTCGTTTTGGCATATTTTAATTATGCTTTTGAGAGTCAAGTCCCAAAGCTACTCCCAAATATTTTACAGGAGTTTTGCTCCAATAACCACCTCCTAAAGGGGCACATACCCTTTAGCACTGTCCACTGGTAAACAGAACAGTTAATGAAGCAGAACCTTATTTATTTTTCATCAATTACATGCACACAAGAAGGTGTATCCCTTTTAAAAAGGCCAAAGATGGGTTTTGGCAGCATGCTTTTATTGTTCCTGAAATGAGAGTTTCTCCTGATGCAGTAAAGTAGTCCCTTAAGAGTCAAACATATTATTCCGTGGAGGAGAGGATTGGGAATTGCAGTGAAAGTGAAGTTCAGTCACGTGCACTCAATTTCTCAAATTCAGCCAAGCAGAAGAAGTGTTACCAAAAACCAGAGTGCTTGAAAGAAGAGTTGCATCATAAGATTTAAGGCCAGAACAGGAAGTAAAATGAATTAAAACCCCACAGCAAAATCTAAAGTCCCTGGCCAGTCTCATTTGTTCTAGCTGCCTATTCAGGAGGCTCCCCACTGAAACCTGTCACGTCCAACGACAGCTCGGTGCTGGCAAAAGAATGCAAACAGGATGAGAAACACATTGCATATTCTACTACAAAGTTTCCTGTTCTTGAGATGAAGCCAGCTTCTATGGGCTGTGAGAACAGCAGCAGCATTTCACTGGCACGCTTCTTTACATGGCCACCCAAGACCCAACCACAGCTTGGCCTTCACAAGACATCTTGCTTACCCAGACACGCTGCAGCCCCGACCATTGCATAGAGGCCAGGAGTGATGCAGTCAGCTCCTTGGCTGCACCAGCCGCTGAAGATGGCCCAGTCGTGGTGGTAATAGGCCAGCTGCTCCATGGCTACTCCGAGCAATCTGCCTGCTATAGCACCCACCGCCATGCTGGGGATGAAGAGACCTGAAGGGACCTGAGAAAACACGCACCGGTAAACACGCCATTTCTCAAGACGTTTCAAAGACTAGTGACGGAAGCTCGAAACAGGACTGCGTTAGAAGTTATGCTGAAGTTAAAACTGGCAAGGATGCCTTGCTCTACCACTTTCCTGCACCCTCATGCTCTAGCGTCTCTGCAACGGAGTTTGAATTTACTCCTTTCTGAGCAGGAGAAACAGCCACACAAGAGGTTAGCGTGGACAGAACAAGCTTTCTTCAAAAGCTTATTTCCCAAGAGAATATAACAAAGCTTCGCCCGCACACTGCTAACACTCCCCCGTGCCCTTCCAACCACACGAGTACGTGTTTATTGCCTGCACGGGATTTTCCCACTCCGCCAGCTTCACGTACGGGGAGTGGAATCATCCTTCTTCCCTGGCAGAAATTCAAACTCCACCGTGAAAGTGAGGGTGCCTGGAATTAGTACACACAGCCCAAGTGACACCCAGCAGAGCCACTGCCGGCAAGTTTCACCTCTGTGCTTCAGCTGTTCCAGGGCTCTGAAAGCTCCTGTTCTTTGAAATCAGAGAATCTCCCCCCTTTCCTTTACACACTTGTCATACAGCTTTCTCACACATTGTACGTCTTTCTCACAGACTCGATGATTGCCCTTGAATGTCAGCGACCACCTCACGGCAGCAATGATGTCCAAACCTCTGTGGTGGGGTCACCTTTCTGGACAGACCACTCGAGGACTGGGGGGCAGGGGCAGACGCTCAGCTCCACCTGCTGAACCCCACTGCAGGAAAGCTCAGACCTAGGCAGTATATCCCCAGCTCGGGAGGCTGCCACCAAACAAGTTCAGAACCATCTGGCCAAGGAATAGCTATGATAAGTAAACATTTACAAATTAAGATAGCGATTGCTTTGCAATTAGCTATTGCATATACATCAAAAAGGCTTAAGGCAGGACAACTTAGAAGCACTCTGTGTCTGGAAAATGGGACATGAGGCCCTGAGACACCAGCTTCAGCGACTGCATCTGGTGCCCATGCTCCGGCTAAAAGGTTTCCACTGCCCTCAGTTATAAGCAACAGAACAAATAATTGCAGTCTACCACCTTGCTCCCTTCTTAACAGGGCTTGGGGAGGAAAACACATCTGTTTATTGAGCAAATAAAACCCTAAGATGTGGGGTTCCTGCAGAGGATGAGAAGAACATGAGCTCCTTTACAGGCAATTCTTACCTTCATTCCAAAGGTGAAGATCGTGATGAAGACTTTCATTATAAGGGCCAAAGCCAGCTGCCACATGGCAGTGTAAACTCCCGGGCCAGCAGCTCGGTCTGGCAGGTCATCCCCTTTGGTGCTGTTGAAATCGTTCACATACTCGCAGAGCTTGGAAGAGTCCAAAATCCCACAGTCGTTGAAGAGCTCGGAAATCAGCTCGCTAGTGCTCATTCTGGTGTACTCGTTGGGGAAGGCCAGAACGGCTGTGATCGCAGTCACTACAAACACCTCCAGCACAGGGTATTTACCAAGCTTGGTCGTCTTGCGTCGCCTGCACCAGGCAATGTTGCTGCGAATGAAGAAAGCTCCCCAAAGCCCACCAAATATTCCCAAAAGGATGAATGGCACAAGCTCCAGAAGATGCCATGGCATGTGAAACTCCACGTAGAAGAGAACCAGGCGGCTGTTCCCAAAAGGGTTGATGGAGCGCAGGGTAAATGCAGCGACCAGAGCAGCGAAGAAGGAGCGCCACAGTGTCTTGAGAGGAAAGTAGTAACTGACCTAAAAAGGAAAAAAAAAAGCAGATTCAGGACTGAGATCAATGTGCACTGGCTACATACCCTCCTCCCCAGCCAAGCACCCCAGGCTTTATTTTGAGCTCCCGTTCAATGCAGATTGCAATGACCAGGATGGGTCCAGGCCTGCATACTTCCACTGCAGCAAGTGCCTTCTGTGATCCCTGAAGTGGAGGCAACTAACTCGGATAATAAAAGCTGTTACAAATCAGCTATGAGCGGAATCCGGAGAACGATTTGCCTTGCGTGCTCTGCAAAGCCCAGAAGTGCCAAACAACAGTGCTTGCCATAGCTGCCACCACAACTACTGCTCAGCTGAGCAAAACCATCCCGTTCCTCCTCTGAGCTAAGCCCTGAAAGCAAGCAGTGGTGATCCATTTCACGCCTGGATCAAAAGAACAAGGATTAGAAGTTCCTTGAGAAGAAAAGGGGTTTGATAAGTTTGTTCCCAGGTACACTGGGACAGAGTTGTCAGGAGAGAGTGGACATATGGAAAACACGACAGAGGCTGTGGCTGTGAGCAGTCGGTGTTGCTGAGCACGGACAGACCAGGGGAAACCAACAGGTTTATTGCAAAGCTATGGCTAGACATCATCCAAAATAAACTAGCCAGTATTCGTAAGAATTACCTGAAACCCCAATAAGCTTTTAGGTTGCTTGGCCTTGTAAATACACCACCAATCAGTATTCAACAGGCTCTCCTTTCCACACCCAAGCAGTTATGAGCAGACTGTATTTTTAAACCAGCAGGGTCAGTTCTTGCAATAAAACAGCTCGCCAAGAGCAAATAGAAAATGCTGATGTTACCTCTTCCAGACTAAAGAGCACTCCTCCAATCGGTGCACCAAAAGCTACAGACACACCAGCAGCTGCAGCTGCTGATAAAACCTAAGAGAGAAACCAAAGACAGTCAGACCTTTTCAGCCCCCCTCCAAACCTTCCCCCTTTTTTTGTTTGTCTTTACTTAAATTTGTACAATCTTTATCCCCAGTGAGTGCACAGTAAGCCAGGGTCTGACCTGTTTTAAAGACGGCGGGGAAAAGATGGAGCGAGCCAATTCCCTAGGGAGAAGGGCTGCAAGCAGCTACAAAAACATTGGTGGTAGCATTTCAACAGTCCCACCCTCAAATCGGTAGAAGTGGCATCACTGGCAATTACCTTTTTCTGTTTCAGCTGATTTCGTGCTGTGCTTTCACCTTAGACAAAGCTTCAGTAAAACAGAACGGCAGTAATTTCACCTCCCAGAACACACTTTGCCTGTCTCGCGTTCATACCATTTCTCAGAAGAGGGTAACACAGTGGAACTAGAGGTGCTGTGGGGCCACCCAAAACCCTGCCAGCCCACTGGGTGGGTTCTGTTGGTTTTGGTTTAGCAGAAGGCAAATTGGCCAATGTGATACTACGCATCTCACATTAACCGATCTCCAGTGACTCATCCAGAGAAAAGCCTTACGGCACTGTGAGGAAACACTCATGAGCTTCACATGAGATGTTAGTTTGGCTCTTACACCATGCCCATCGCTGTGTCCCTGAAATCAAAGCCCTTCATTCTATGCCTACGGCCAAGTCCAGGTCCCTCAAACAGTCCCAGCATAGTTTATGGAGTTGCATGGCAAACGGACAAGCGTTGCAGAACTGGGTCGGCAGCAGGTGAGTGCCAGCGAGCGCTCCCATCACAAATGAGATGACGACCTGCACTGGGGAGATGCTGTGGTGGCTTTTGCTCCAACTAGGTGTTGCGCTGAGGCACACCAAGAACATGCCAAACCAGAACAACTTACATTCAGCGCAAGGCGCCAGACCCACCGGTCTCCCCACGCTACCTCAGCAGTTTGACAACATCGGTGCCTCTCCGTACCTCTCTGCGCTTCGCTTCGTTCTTCCTGTATTTGGTGAAGAGATGACATAAGATGTTTCCACAGCAGCAGGCGACGTGCACCAGGGGCCCCTCTTTGCCCAGGCTCAGCCCAGAGGACACCGCCAACACTAAGGTGATGGTTTTGATGATCAGCGTCCACTTGCCCAGGTAGCCTCTAATGATGAAACCACTTAAGATAGTTTTGATCTGGAAGTCAAGCACACAAAGCTCTACAGGCTTTCATTCAAGCCCTGCTCAGAGCTCCTGTTTTACTAGGCGCTCCCGATCCTGCCCTCGACTTTCCCCTACAGCGTTCAGAGTCCCCCCCCACAGCTATCAAAAGTAACATATAGAGTCGGTAAAAATATCCCTCCATGCAAAGGCAGAAACAGCCATTTGAGTATTTCCTTCAGGGCCACTATCCCTGCTGAAGAAACGCCTGAGGCTAGCTTTTGTAGCCCGTCTTACACAAACGGTGTGCTTTTGTTCGTACCTCCTGCAGTAAATGCCAAAACATTTTAGTTTTTAAAGGGACTGCATGGAGACTTAAGTACTTAAGACATGTTTCAGGAATAGTTTGGAAAAAAGCCCCTATATTAAGCCACCATCTACAGTGCAAGAAATTATTATTCCATAGCAGGCACTCGTAATCTTTGGATGGTGGACCCCCACCCCACCTTAAAAAAACCCAACCCACTTTCATTCTCACTCACCTCTGGGATCCCCGAGCCACAGGCATAAGGAGCAAACCCCTTCACAAGTAACACAGCAAGAAGGGAGAATAGCAAGGCCCAGATAACGTACATGAAGTAGTTGAGAATATATGCAAAAGCCCCCTGAAACGCAGAGAAAGTTACCCAAATTAGATCATTTCAACTGAGATCACATCAAGCCTGCGCACGGGAAGCAAGCACACAGAAAGAGCAGGTAGTCTCACATCAGCCAAAACCGAAGAGAACTACAGGAAGTCTGAGGTTTCAAGGACAAGTTACATTTGCTGGGTTACGGGGATCTGAACCAATCGTATCTCCAAAGACCGTTACATAAAATAGCAAACAAGGTACGCAAGTAGCTTGGTACTGGGATAAGTGGTGTCCCAGTCAAGCGGGCTGCTCCGCTGGATAGAGCTGCCAGAAACACGAGACTCCAGCTCATCTGGCATTCCTCGAAAACATCCGTGGGCAAAATATCCTCCGAGAAGCAAGTCTTGGAGAATTACTAAAACACTGCACTTGTAAATGTGTCAGTGTTTTGCTTCCCCTCCGAGGACAACACAAAGTGACTTGTTTGAGTTTACTGACACCCTTGGAAGACCCCAGCGATGAATGTTAAACCACTGAACCACCCATAGAGCTTGCACTTCTGGCACATACATCCAGATCGCTAGCAAGGGGCGATACAGGCTGGGGAAACGGGACATTTGGCAGCAAAAACAGTTGTAGGCACACCACGTCACCTCTCCATGGCCAAGGATCAGCTGGGACCAGCTCTTCCACTCGGGACACTTGTCTCTGTCTGTAAAGGTTGTGTTGGATTTCCAGCAGCAGTGCTCATGGTTAAACCAGAAGCCTGCTAAACACACTCCTTCTTTCAAATCTGTCATCCAGTGGGCAGCAATGTCTATCAGACCTGCTAAGGAACCTGGTTTAAAGGGAAAAAAAAAAATTAATAATTGCCTTACGCAGACTCAAATATCTGAAGGTTACAGTCTGCCCTACTAATTTTTTACTCGCCTACCAACAAATAGAGCAGTACTGATATTTTTGCCTACAATTAACTTTTATTCTAGATTTGCTTAAGTATATATATTGAAAAGAGTAGGTCAGGAAACAAAGCATGCCTAATAATATTTCAAAGGTTGACCATCGCAAACGGTGTTCAAACCCACCCTACATCACTAGAAATTAATTCTTCTCATTTACACTGAAAGAGCGCTTATTAAATATAGCACAGCAAGTAGTCCGAGAGGCAGAGGGGGACGTACTGCATTTCTGGAGGACACAGACAAAACGTGTCACCAGTCTCCAGCACAAGAGCTGGAATCCAGGAGTTACATTAACAACGCGAAGACTGTGACAGGCATTTGAATTTGGAGAAAACATTTCCAATTCCAATTAAAAAAAAAAAAAAAGGAGGGGAAGTTACAACTGTGGCGAGTGAGACAAAGCAAGCAGACAGCCAGTAGAGAAAGTAATTCAGATTTTTAAAAGAGGAATCTTCAAGCAATTTCTTATTTTTCTGTTAAGAATAACTCCTACAATCCCCACAGACAAATGCTGCAATCAGCTCTGTTCTCAACTAAAACGCCACATCAAGACAGAGGCCAGGAACAGAGACCTCTGATCTGTACGAGCAAGTGCTAGCACAAGCTCCAGAGGTAGCAATAAACATTTAGCAAATCTTCCAGTTAATGAAAAACTGGCTAGCAGCTTTCCTATGTAAATATTAACAGAAGATTTAATTTCATTCCTCGTGATGAACGCTTAGCTGCTTTCTGTCGGGAAGATCTGTATCCAACCGATTTACTTCTGCTGCACTGGGTCCAAAGTTTGCTTCTGAAGTCATTTAAAAGGTCTCAGCCCGTCAACCTCTGAAAGAAGCCTGACCTCCCAAGAAACACCTCTCACTCTCTCACTTTTTATATCTAAGTATAGTAGAAAAAAAAAGAAAGAAGAAAATCTTGCTGGCAGTCCTTGGCATTAACCTCGCCAGCGTCAACGAAGAACGTTCAGCGAAGATGCTGTACAGCATGACACTCTCCTCTGACCCAGCATTTTGATCAGCTCTGCTTTGATGATTTTTTTTTTTTTTAATTTCATTTCAGAGCTCTGTACCAGCAGCAGATCCAGAGCAGCATCCAGGACAGCTTTCAGTCTCAGTTTGTCTCTGGGTATTTACACAAGCACGGCCTCAAAGCATTGAAAAATAATTTTCCATAAATTGCAAAGCAGCAGCAGAGCCATCAATATCAGTGCAGCCCCTTGCACAGCCTTGCTCCAGGGACAAAATCTCCAGCTCTAGCGATCTGCCAGGGCTTGTGGGAGGAATCGATACTGATGCTGCAGTGCAGAACCAGGACTTTGTTTTAAATTGAGGTTTGCTCTTACCTGCCAACAACCCAATGAGAAGCATCAACAGCCAGCCAGAAAAGGCATCGCTCACGCTGTGTATCAGTGCCCACGTGGACTCTTTACTTCTACTGGTGATCTAGAAAAGTTTTTGTTTTTCAAAAAGAAACAACAATCTGTTATGACACTGATCTACTTTGGTGTAAATGCTCTAGAAACTAGATGGTGATGTCGTTAGTGGAAGATAGCCCCTAACGTTCAAAACAACAGCTATCATGACATATTCTGCTTCGAGGGGAGAGACAAAAAGTATCAGGCAGTGCCTGCTCTTACAGCTGGTACAGTAAACGCAGCTCTGGTTAGGAGAGGTACAAGAACAGATCAAGGATACTTCCATTCTTCCCAACAAAAAAGGAAGTATTCAAGTAACGCTTTCCTCCTAGGTGTCTCTCCTGCATAAAAACAAGACAAAACTCATCCCTTAATCTTTTAAAGCCGTTACGTGTTAGTAATAGCAAGTTACCAATATCCTGATGCCACAAGCAAATCCAAACCCTGAAGAAACCGTTCAAGCACTTTTGCCCCCAGCAATTTACCAATACGGCCTCGTGGGTATCGATGCCCACCAACGGTGAGAGCAAACAGAAGCTGTCACCAGCATTTCATAGTCTCCAGCTACTACCTCGCCATCGGCAATACAAACGAGATGTTGCTTTGAGCAGAGGAGACTCTGCCAAGCGCTGCTCAGCCAGACACGAGGCGGGTCGCAGGTTTAACACCGACACAGAGGAATGGTCAGGCTGGGAACCAGGCTGTGCTGGGGGCACTGGAAAGTGGGGCTCAGACCCGCCCTAGATGCCCCAGGAGGGCGAGCTCCTCCTCAGAGGCTCTGGCCCTGCTCTGCCTGCGTCCGTCCGGCAGGGACGGCTGAAGCCTGTCAGTCTCACTGCTCTTGACAGGCAGACAAAAGGGTGACAGAACAGCTATTGTGTGCGCCCATCACCCCGGCCGCCCCTCCCAAGGGAAACGTTCCAGTACACCACTACTATTCCCAGATAAAAAGGCACATTGATGCCAACAACTAATACTCACTAAATGAGGAATAAATAAAGTAAGAATCCTTTCTGCCTGAGCGAGCATCGTTTGTTTTTTTTCCTCTGAGTTTTTGTCTTTCAAATGCTGCACTGATCATGAGAAGAACTGCTACTGAATCAAGGCAGGGGTTGGGGTGAGTGCCAAAACTGTGTCCTTTATATTTCTTTTCATTGGACCAACCCTACACCTCTCTGGCCAGCAGGAACTTCTGCCCTGACCTGATTTCAGCTTCTTTCGATAAAGACAGAGGCGGTCTTTTTATACAAGTAACCTCTCTGCAGATGGGAAATGGATAGTCCTGTTCCACGCTGACGGGCATCATCTTCGTACACAGGCATCTGTGCATGGGGGCATACGTGTGAGAAGTCTTTTGGGTTTGTACCATAGATGGGAACAGTTTTTTGGGCAGGAGGTAGCGGGGGCATGGAGCCCCTTAATTGGGTCTCTGCTTGCGCGAGTTTGGGCATTTTACTGCATTGTATGTACTCGCACACTGAGCAGGGACTGTGTTCAGTTTGTGCACTGTTATTAAGACACAAGCTGTTTTGTGAGGCTCAGGGAAAAAAATAATTAAAGAATATTTTGGCAAGCAAATAGACAAGTTGAGTTCAGTCAGCACCCTGCAAGAGTTCTGCTAGCAAGGGCTTCTCGTATATCAGGAGTATGCTGGGGACATCGGTACTTTATTTAAAGCATCCCTTGCTTTCTAAGCAGATTCCTTTAATTGCAGAGAGCGGTGAAGTCCTGGGAATGAATTCTGAAAGAACTGCACTTAGTTTTCTCAAACATGCAGCACAAAAAAATTCCAATAGAAAGAGCATCATTCACAGGGGCAATTGTGTGAGCAGAAAAAACAGTCTGTTTCTTTATTGATAAATGGGATCATGGGTGCTTAGATCCTTCCATTATAAACCATGCAATAGCAATGTAATTCTTCCAAATAACGCGTGCACCGTCCATGAGTAGGACTGCAGGTTTTGCTATGCTTCAGTCTCGAGCAAGCTTAACATGGCATAAGAACATGCCCCATTAAGGCATTTAAGGCGTGTATCAGAAATCCGCCAAAGCTTTTAAAGTAAATAAAAGTCTTCAGAAGAGAAGTAGCAATTGATAAACTGCAACACGTTCAATTTAGTGTTCCTTTTCCTCAAAGTAAAGATCCTGCGAGAGGCCCTCAGTTCCCACCCTAAGGGCAATCCCTCCATCCTAGGTGTCTCTCTAGTCAGTGCCTCCCTCGTCCGGCAATCAGAACTAAGATTAGCTCTAGCAAGTTAATTATTCTGCTTTCAGTGCCAGCAAGGAGTAATAAGAAATTTTACCTCTCTGTGCCTGTCCCGGTCCCTGGACTTCTCTCGCACCCAGTCTATAGTGTTAAAATCTTCATAGGTGCCCACACCGGGAAGAGGCTCCTCCAGGAAGTCCATCATCGTGCTTGTGCCGTTCATCCCTCCTCCATTATATGAGGAAAATCCTGGTGGGGGGAGGAAGGGGGAAAATTGAGCATTTCTTAGTTTTCCCCCTTCTTAGAAAAAAAAAACCAAAAGACAACCTAACATGTCACCAAAACACTAACTTAGGGGAAAACCACAGATTTCAGCAGAAGCAAAGAGCTCTTCCTTGAGCTAAATACTGCAAGCAAGCCTCCCAGGGATGACCTGGGCAGCACAGGTACAGCCTTCCCCAGCTCCCGCAGTTCACATACAGATGGGGTCGTTCCTGGAAACGACTGTTCAGGAGCCAAAGTAAATCAACACTAGCATCTAGATGTTAACTCTTCCCTAAATCCAGGACTTGCCATGACGATATTTTGCCATTTGAGGAAAGCAGAGTGGAGAGGGAGAGGAGAAGGTGAACATTCGAGACCCCCAGCAGAGCTGAAGGGAGTCCCAGGTGGATCTAGTGAAGGTGAAAGCAGGAAGGGCAGGAGGGCCATGGAGGGGAGCAGGGAGATGGGAAGCAAAGCATCCGACCCCCCATCAATGGTGGGAGGGGGCAGGAGGGCCTGACAAGCAGAAAGCGGTACCAAATGGGGGCTTGGGGAGATACCAAATCGGGGCTCGCAGCCTCCCTTCAGGTGAAACAAACTCGGCCAAACCACTCGACCTTCTGTCTAACCTGCTCCAGCCCATGGAAAGTTACGTTTAGCGTGGATGTACGTTCCCAAAATTTGTCACAAGACGGTCTCTTCAGTTAGGAGCGCAGACCAAGGGCGTGGGGCAGGGTAACGCGAGGGCCTACAGAAAACTATTAGTCTACAGTGTGATGAGGGTTGGCCAAGTCCATCTGAAGACAACATACAAGGGCTTCACATGGTACAAGCCATGCTCCCAAACAAAGCCTCCGAAGCATCATTCCCCCCAGTTCCGCCATCCTCTGCCAAGAAAATAAATCCATTAATCATAGAATCATTGAACAATTTGGGTTGGAAGGGACCTTTAAAGATCATCTAGTCCAACCTCCCTAGTCCTGGACCCCAGCATAGAAAACAGGTCAGATCCGGTGGATTACTGTTGTCTCCACGTCCCCACGTGCTCAGTTTACGGCCAGTTCCCAGCCAAGCTGACGTTCGGCCCCTGCCTCCTTCCAGCCCGTCCGGCTGCTACCCTGGAGGAGGCAGGTACCCCCGAGGAGAGGGCAGCTGAGAACCGCTAGAACAAAATACTGAGCATCTTTGATCTGAAAAAAACTTTTAACACCCCCATTAATGTAATACTTGCTCCTTTAAAAACGGGTTTCTTCAAGCCCCTTGCAAGCAGTTTGAAGAAGGTGTTGAAACACATTGAGGAAAAAACAAAACAAAGGTCTTTGAAACCTTATCCAAGGAAATCAAGGAGCTTTCTTGACAGATTAATTGACATGGAACAAGTTTTTCTGTGCATTTCAGCCCGAGCTTCACTCCTTTGCGTGTGCAAGCACCGAGGCCCCTGCTCCAAGTCAACACCGAGAATCCTTCAGTAATTACTCCAGGTATTTTTTCTTTCTAAGCCACCAAATGCTGAAAGGGAAAAAATTCCCCGGGTCACTCCAAGAAACACTCTGTTAGATTTCAGTGGAGATGAAAGGTGCTCTGCAGTCTATTACCCACTGCACAAAAGCACCCTCAGAAAATATAAGTGACGCTACTTTACGCACTGAATACAAGTTCTGTAACTCCCTTAAGAGGCCTTTCACGCTACTCTCACTCCCAAAGGCTCTCCAGGGCCCTGACAGCTGGAGACCTCCCGAGCTTTACACCTGCTATGATGCTACCTGGGGTTTTTTTTTAATTTCTAAAAACTAAAACCACGCTAAAGGGAAATCACCAGTACAAAAGCACACAGACCAGGCAGGGCTGCTGAGAGCTGCTAGCTGACTTGAGCTCTTCTGCACAGCAGCCTTCCCACGCTGACACAGCGGCGATCCAAACCAAGCTCAGGAGAACATCACCTTTTCTGTTACAAGCAAACTGGGGACAGAGCAGTAAGTTTTCTACATTGAGCCCGGCTGATTACGAACGCACATTCTGGAGTTGTCTGATGCCCACCAAGTCACACAGGCATCTCTGGCATGCTTAGTCACCACTATTTTACTTTGATGCCCCTACAAGAAGCCAGCAGCGACCTACCAGACTACCTGCTGTGCACCACCTCTCTGTTTAAGAAATGGAGGAGGAAATGATGCCTGTGAAGGAGGGAAGGATGCAGCTGATAACCCCTCCTTTTGCACATACAGCCTGCCTCTACCTTCTGCATCCGGGAAGATGGCACACCAGCAAGACGCAGTCGTTGCACCCTGCATTTGGAGGGGGCAGAGACCGGAGCTGTGCGACAAGCTGTAAAGCAGCAGGGAGTTGCACAGATGAACTCCCTGATGTCCCAGCTCTGAAGACCTTTAAAAACAGTCTTGTACAACATATATCGCTGGTCGGAAAAGGAGAAGAGTAGGGTGCTGCCAACCAGCTAACATGCACCCTGAGCAATCTCAGTAAGCGGCTGCCAGCCAGCAGCAAACCAAAGAAGTGGAGTACAGAAAATCTATGAGAAGGCAGCGAGAGACTGAAGTCCTCGGTAGTCATTTCTCACCTGAGCTGGGAACCCCAGCCTTAAATAATCACAAATCATTCACTTGGCAATCCACAGCACACCAAAGCCACTTATACCCCGTACGCTCTGCAGAGCAAGCACAAGTTCACGTTCTCCCAGTAATCCATGCTAGTAGAACATGCACCATGCACGTTCTTCCTCCAGCAATACGCTGCTACAAAAAGCTTCCCAGGGTGTACGCATGGAGACACGAGTAGGGAGGCTGGTTTTTCAGACCGGGGCAGGAGAGTAAATCTAATCATGGTTCTGTAAGACACTAAGCATTTACAGTCATCCTGAAGGGAAAAAAAAAAAAAAAAGACAGAAACCCCAAAATCCAGTCAAAATTGAAAGGTGGTGGGGAAGACGAGTATTAAAACTCCCATACAGAAGGATAATGTTTAATATTTCATTTAGCATATTTAGGTTGTAGATACCACCAGGGCAAAGATGTCTTCAGATGGGGAGAAGTAAGGAATTCAAACAATTGCTCTCTACCCCATCATCTAAAAGCAAGAGAGGGGAAGAGAGACCTGTGATGGCTTCCCAGATTGGCACAGCTGCCTCTTAACAGAGAAAAAGCTGCAGGAAAATGAGATGAGTCACGGAGCATAACTGACAACTACCACAAAATAACCCACTTTAAAAAAGGCTCCTTGCTTTATTTGGGAGAAAACAAGGTTAACTGAAGTTCTCCAGAGATCTTCCAGGGTGTGAGTGTACAGACTGTGAGCCCCACCTGCCCGACTTGCACTGTAAAGAAAATGGGGCACATTTCCTGAGCGCCTGGAGGAACTACTCTGTTTTTAACAACATTTTTGCACTTATGAGGCCAACGGCTTGGTAATACACAAACTAGCGTCAATGCTTTCAGAGACTTCCCCGTTCAAATATCCCCTCTGGAAATCCCAAGCACTGTTCTACAAATCTGACGGACCAAAACCTCCTTGAAGAAAACATCCCAATAACAACAGACAACCAGGTTCAGCACGGTGCTGAGATACCTGCAGCTCCTCCTGCAAGCCTGCTTACCTGTATAAAGCCTTCCAGGTGAGTGCTGCCCCACAGCCTCTCAAGGCAACGAACCCCCTCTGAAGCAGTTATTTGATATAGGGGACAAGACGAGGCATCGTCCCAGTCAACCACAGCTCAAGCAAGTCACACCTACGGTTCAGAGCTGCAGATCTTCAAAGCAAAGGCCACGGACACGGAGACCGTGACCATAGCAGAACAACTGAACCAGGGAAGCAAGGCAGGGTTTGATCCGGCGCGTCAGCTCGATGGTGGCACCGGGCTGCGAGCGTGCCACCGCCTCCCAGACCGCACAACACCTCAACGCCCATCGGGGCCACTCTGTGGCATACCAGACCTTCTCACCACGGTCACCAGCTTGCTCACCTGGGTCCGACTCCCATTTCCAGGGTCCCCTCTCACATTACAGTGCATTTTTAACATCCCCGCTTAGATAGCGGCTGCTTTTCTGGAAAAGTTGAAATATGAATTTGGGGGTGGAGGGGTGGTTACTGACTGTTGCTAACAGCATTAAGGAAAGCCAGCATCCATCCAGGCATTTGTTTTAGCTCTAAGGTCCCCCAGGCAAGGGAACCACCACGGCCGCATCACTTTCAGAGCGGCTTCAGATACAAGTAACGAGGTGGCTCTGGCGGGGGGGCCTCTGAGGCTTTGCTAAGTGTGCATGACGGGTTTCTACCAAGCCCAGCGATGCAGGTGACAACACTGAGTCTACCTTGAGAAATGGAAGATGAACGACTACCTCCCGCACACTCACCTCTCAAAGCCAAGCAGCTCAGCCAGAAGCTGAAAAAGCCAGAATATTTGCTTTTGTTTTTAGAGGAACAACTAGCTCTTCTAGAAGTGCAACAACAATTCCTGTCTCCATGCTGCAGACAGCAGGCTTTCACTGTCTGTTCAATTTTATTTCAGCACACCTACCGCAATCCTTCCTAAAGATAAAAAGATGCAGTTGTCCTAAAAAAAAAAAAGTACTAATAAATCAGTGTTAAACCTAGTTAACTGAGACCACTTTGAGAAGCATTTTCTGCAAGAAGATGAGATCAGGGTCATTCCTTGCTCGCTCTTCTGGAATAACTGCCCAGACCAGCAACTTTTAGCTGTCCTAGGAACACTCTCCCAGCTCAGAGCTGCCACAGAGCAACATGAACAAGACCCCGAGGGCACAAAGTCGGCACACAGCACTGCCCGCAATGCAAGAGGGGCTGCAGGTCATCGCATCCTCAGATCCACCCTCTTACACAGCACCGAGAGTCCCACGGGTACCAGCCCGCATGATCCCACCCATACCACAACCGGCACCTGCACAGGGGATCTCGCGGCGAGGCCAAGCGCAGAAGGGACGGTCTGACTTGACTTGCAGGCTCGGGACCAGCCGGGCGCACTTTGGAGACTGATCCTGCTCTCCAGACTCTGACCCCGTTCAGCCCAGCCTGCCGACCCTAAAGCAGCAGGGGTTTACGTTACAAAATCAGAACCCCAAGGTCTCCAGCCATACGCGGCAATTTCACAGCCGTGTAAGCGGATAAGCTGTCCGTTTGACAGAAGATACTGAGAAAATGTCCTTATATTTTTTCCAGGAGTAATACCGAACTATAAAATGGCTGACAGCCATAAATATTTATCAAGATCATACTTCCTGCCTCGGCTTGGTGCAAATGAAGGATCCTAGGATAACCAGATAGGAATAAAGGAAGAAAATGAGCTCAGTAATGCCTTGTCAAAATACAATCAAGATGATCGTACACGTCTCCCCAGTTCCTAATGTATGGATCTCTAAATCACTATTTAATGCCTAGAGACAGCAAGTTAAATGCGACCCTGTTAGAGAAGTACAGTTCATTTTATAAGCACAGATTTGTTAGTGTTTTGATCACCTCTTCTCCCCAAGATGGGTTAATGCTCCACTTTAGAGACTCTGCCTGGCTTTAAAAAAAAAAAAAAGGCAGTGCTTGTTAAAGTTACAGGCATCTGTCATTTGCAGTACAGCAAACCCACAGGGCTTTATTAATTGTCCCACAGGCACAGCAAGATGACAGCAACGGCACCTGGGAGAGGTCTGCCTCCGCGCCGCTCCCCTTGCTCTAGCAAATCTGGAAAAAGAAAGGGTTTTGCAGACAAAAGGGAGACTGGCAGTAAACAACCAACCATTACACAGCAGAAATCCAACAGACCACCCCGGCTGCTCGCCCAGCCCAACCAGCCCTTCATCCCAGCAGAGGAGCAGGAGCAGCTTTGGAGCTGCCGCCAGCAGTTTGCTGCTCCGCAGCCTCCGCAACGCGCGCCCGCAGACAGACACGTTCCCCCTTGGCTCGCGTCCCCTCTTCCTCCGTGGAAGGGGTCTCCTCACCCTCGCTCAGCCACTCCTCCTCCCGCGGGAGCACCTTTGGGAGCCCGTCCGTCCCATGGCCGCGTGGGTCGAGGGACGGCGGGTGCTCTTTCGTCTTACAGCAGCACTTGCTGCGTCCTCTTCCTCCGGACTCGGCGAAGACGAGCCCGCAGCAGCGCTGGGCCCTCCCCGCACGCCCGGCGTGTCGTCACCAGCGGCCGTCACATGAGCTGGCCCTTGCACCTCGCTGGAAGGAGCAGGATTTGAGCGGCACAGGGAGAGAGGTTCACGCTTGCAGGCAGGCAGGCAAGGACAGAGGAGGCTGGCTACGTCCAGGGATCGTGACTCCCGATGCGCCCAGAACGGAGGCTGCACCCTGAAGCTGCGAGCGGAGCCGCACTCAGGACCTTTTATCTGGCAGAATATCTCCCCAGGGCTAAAATCTGCCCCTTTGCTGTGCTGCACCGACTCGGTATTGCAGACAGCTGAAGCTGACTGCGCAAGGGCTTTAAGATGGAGAATAGCTCGTTGCTAACGCTGTTTGCTCTCATAAGCACTAGAAGTCAGGCAGGTTAAAGCTGTGCACTCAGACCTCCAGATCCCCTTCACCCCGACAGTCCAACCCCAAAGATCCGGCAAACCCGGCACTTAACCACCGCTCCCACAGCCCGTCTGCGGAGGGACGCCCCAGACACGAGCACCCAGCTAACCGCGTCAGACCGGCGAAGCTCCTGGCACACTGGCCGGGGACATACCCTGCTCTGCACCCGCACGTTTTCAAAGGTCTGGACCAAGGCAAGCTTCAGCACAGGAAAACACGCATTTATCAACGGAGTTTCCCAACATTGGTGGGTTCAGTCACAGATGTCCTGACAAAACCTTTCTTCTCCCACCCAGCTGACGTTTTGCTTGCTAAATGGCTAGTGGCAATGCTCTTTGCTCTCTGTCTTTGCAGAAGGCAGGCAGGCAGGCGCTGAATTTTTCTTTTGTCCTCTCTGTACAGGCAATACTTCAGAGTGCTTTCCTCAACCCCTCCCAGGCCCCATGGGCACTCTTTATCTTGCCATTCAATGTACATAAGAGCTCAAAGGGGCTGATGATTAAGTTCTTCTGGCTCCAATTTGCTAGCGATAGCTTGTCATTTAAACATTGTCTGGCAAGGCTGAAACACTACACCCTAGCAAAAGTTGACTTTGGTTTCACCTGATATGCTGGCTGGAGGCTGCTCCGAGAACCGTGGGTTTCTGTCTGGAGGTCAAGGAGGAAGGCGGCTGAAGAAAAAAGCCAGGGGAGATATCTCCCAGCTCCGGGATGGATCTCAGACTTTGGCCCTTTAGCAGTTCTAATGGATAGGTCAACTAGTCTAACCTGTCGGAGGTGCAGCAGCTGAGCGAAATCCCCTGGCTAGCAAGCCAAGGAAAGGTTTTTAATCCTTCTGAGAGCAGCAGCCAGCTGGCCAGCCCCAATATTGCAACTAGCTATGCCCCCCACCTCCGCTTCCCACTGCACAGAGCAAGTATGTCTGGAGAGCACAGACAAGGACAGGGCTAGTGGGTAAAACCAAAATCCATATGAAACTAAGCTTCACTAACCCTGCTGCACTTTGGGTGTTATTTGTTGCTATTGCAATTCTCAGCTCTTGCCCTTGGAGCTCAAAGAGAAAAAAAACCTTCTTAAATCCTACAGCAAAAAGGAGACCTTCCAGCCATTGAAACATTCTTAAGTCTTCCTCCAAAAGAAGTGGGGACCCCAGTCCTGCCTTTGCTCCCTACAATTTAAAGCACATCCAGAGACTGCCATGACGCATTACATCTTGTTCCTCCCGAGCCCAGCGTCTGCCTCACCGCTGCAATGAGCGGAGAAAGGGCCACTAAAGAAAAGCACGAAATAAGCTGGCATCACTGCCTAACTTATACACCCCACCAGAACTACTTTAACCTATTCAGAGGAAACCATTTGTATTTTAATAGTTTTGGAAAGGGATATGAAGGAATTAGAAATCAGTACAACCTACCCTCATAACAAACCACTTGACAGAAGCAACCCCTCATCTAGGCGGTATCATTTGGTAAGGCAGCTGTTCCAACAGAGATTTTGCTAAAGGAATCAGGCCTTGTAAATCTTCTATTTCTTCCAAAAAAAAAAAATCAACAGGACTCCAGGTACAATCTAACTGACCATTTGGGTATCCATGAAGCTTTGGACAGAATCTCTTTTAGAAGGTCTTAAGCAAATTAAGCTCTTGGGGAGTAACAGGGAAAGTTCTCTCACAGAAGAGCAACTGTCTGAAGACACAGGATGTTAAAGGCATAAATTCCTACATTTCAAAACAGGAGGAAGGCAACAGTGGAATCCCATTCACTTCTGCTTGTACGGGACTATTAAATATATTTGTAAGTCATCTGGAGAAGTGGCGCCTACGCTTACTGTAACTTGTGCTGGGTAACCAGCATCTCCTTGCCTGGCTTTGAAGGACTACAGCTGGACTACAAGAGAGCAGAAGACACTCAACGCCAAAGCAAGGCACGGGGGGCAACAGCTGTAAACAATGTCATGCTCTAAGTCAGCATGTCTGACTTAAAAATTCAAGTGTTTGCGGATAATGCTCTGCAAGCAGTTGCTCAATACTTGAGAACAGTCAACAAGGAATAGCTTTCTGTAAAAACCCTTAAACTAAGAAGCAGAAAAGATTTACTGCTGTACAAATGCACCTTGAACACCACGTGCAGTTCTGGTCACCTTTACTGTGGCACAGAAAGGAGGTGATGCCAATAAGACAAAACAACTTCTGGGAAGCACGACTGTATCCTTAAAAAGACTGTGCCACCCCATCGACCCTTTGGCCAAGATTAAAATCTACGCTTTGACAACAACTTTGAGAAAGCACCGCTAAGATTCACTTGCTGCCTGGCGTAATGCCATCACCTCAGTACGACAAGGAAAACTAGAAAAGTATCAGGGGATTTTATCAAAAAGCCAAGTTTGATTCCCAAGCACAACTTAACAGCGCGGGGCGGGGTGGGGGGGGAGAAAAAAAAAATCTAGGAAAGTCTTATCTGTTACCTTTTATTGACGAAATGCTGAAGTCCAAACCAGAGAAGATAAGAGTGAGAGAATGTGCTGCTCAGTGAGTTTTCAATAACGCAAGCATCACAGTAGCAGGCCTGAAAAGCCCCTGCGGTCCATTTTAAATCTTTTTGACTGAAAGTGCTTGAACATCTACATTTTGTCTCAAGCTCTTAAAGAGCTCCAGCCTTTGGGAAGCAGGTGCAATCTTGAAAATACCAGTTAGGAACAAAGTCTCATAGTCAGTCTAGATCCTACATGAAGGTATTTTTCAACACAAGCATCCCATGTTCCAGGCAGCAGGCAAGGCTGGTGGTTCCCATCGGGGACCCGACACAGTACGAAAGTCCTGTCGCTCATTAGTCAAGGGCTCGTAAGGAAAGCATGGAGGAGCACCAGCTGCCAAATGCACTCCAGATTTGCAAATCTACCAAGCAGCAGGTGACCCTTCCTCCTCTGGTCACTTGACAGGACCCATAAGCTCCAGTTGTGGCTGTTTTTTCAACTTGAGATGGCACCACTCTTGCAGGAGAGTTTGACAGCCTTGGAGAAGGTGGTAAGAGAGGGCTGGGTTCTGGTTCCAAAAGGTCTCACTAACTCACCCCCATCCGACAACACATCAGACCGCAAAAGCAGCCGGTCCCAGCCAGAGGTTTGCAGCCAACTCCACCATGGCAGAACCTCAGTTACCACCTCTCCAGCTCCGGTCAAGCCTGTGCCACCACGCCGTCAGGCTGCGCGCCTGGCACCCAAACATTTGCCAGCAAACATTTCCTGAAGTCAGTAGGGGAAGTTCGTAGAGTGAACTGAAAACAGGGTTTGGGCAAGCAACTCTTTCCCAATATAAATTTCCTCTTTTACTTCTGTGTCAATCCCCCTGCAAACTTAAGCATCCTGCCGACATGGAGAGCCACCGGGTTTAGGGCAGCCCCCCGAAGTGCCGATACCACCATCAGTCCAAGCCGCACGTGCCAGTGGGGAGGACCCCCACCGTTTTTCATAGAAATAGCCACAGGCCTTCAAGGAGGGAGACAGGAAAAGCCTATTTAGGCAAGGAGGGAAACAACTGAGTGCTGTTTCAGGCCAGCACAAAACTAAACTCAGCTCGAGTTACCCACCACTGCTTCTAAGCTCCGTAGAATAATCATTTCCTTACAAGAAGTTAAAGAATTCAGCTCCTTCTCTCTAAATATTAAACATGAGCACACGTTTAACTTCAGACAGCTGATACCCCAATGGCTACAGAAAAAGCAGTTCTCACCAGCAGGTAAGAGAGCACGAATTTACAATTCCAATACCAACATGCACGACGTGATTATTTCTCTGTACCTAATTCTGCACATACTAGTAATTAACAGATCTTCAGAAGTAAATTCGGTCACAAGTCATTATTTCAAGCTCTGTGCGAGGAGTTTTGAAGTGGACTCCCAGACGTGCCCAGTTCTAAAAGTCACTTCCACCAGCAGGTCAGGCTGGAGCGAGCACGCTGCCCGAGAGCCGCACCGCAGCCAACCCCGACGTACCAGCCACCCTCCTTCGCGTTGGACAGAACCCAGAAAACAACACGCTTGGGATGTAAATCTTGCACGCATTCCCTTTACGCGCAGACAGAGGGTTTTTAACCACAAACCCAGGCTTATCGCTCAGAGTTAACGCAACCGCTACAAAAATACAGTGATCCTTCCTACAAAAACACAGCTTGAGCCTGAAAGGGGCGAGAGGGACCAAGCCAAGTAGAAAACAATCACATGCTCCTCATAGGATCTCCAGCAGCAGAAGAGCCGGTCGTTTTGGCTACTGACAGGCAACGTTTGAGGAAGTCTCTCTTCACTTGCACTACCTGGAAGCAGACCACATAGCTGAGAAGCAAAACAGAAGCATTTCTTTTTAATTTTTGCCCTACAGTAAAGAGGGGTGGGGGAAGAAGAGGACGAGAAGGTTTATGGGAAGTCATGGAGACTTGCAGTCTGCTGTCCAAAATTCAGTATTTTTTCTTTCAAACTAACATGATAATTCACGGAAGACAAAAATCAGGCAGACCCTGCTCGTCTAGTGCCAAAGCTCAGCAAAACCATGCGGGTTCATCCCTCCCCCATTAATTTCACCACCTCAGGCTCAGAGCAGAGGAGGCAGCAACAGACCCTCTCTGGACGCTGGGGAAGGCCAGCGTCTCGGGCTGTGTGCAAGCTCAGCACCAAACCCCTGTGTGCCAGGACATTTCGAGATTCCACAACGGACAACCTTTAAAATTATAGGTAAGGAAGAAGGGAAGGGGAGGGGGGAGTCTCTGCTCATATCACAAACCCCTAGGAATCGCTCTGCGCTGTCGTCCCTGCCCATCACACTTACGACACCTCCCTCGCAGCACAGCCAGCTCTTCCCTACAGCAGCTATTTCTGAAAACTCCAGAAAGGACTACCCAGAAGCCCTAAAAGCAAAGTGGTGGGAGAGGATATGCTACATTTAATAGCAAAGTAACCACACAGATGGCTAAGAGAGCAGTTTTCCCCTCTGACAGGTTACTGGATGCACACAGCCCGAGATCAGGCAGCTCGGTTGCTGGAGATAGACAAGCAGTGCCTCCCCACCACAACAAAGTCACTCACACGCTTCTTGCAATTGCCTTTTATTTTAAGGAGATCTTCTACTTTGCACGGAAAACGTGCCTCCCACCAGCCCCCGTTACAAAGCAATGCTGGGAGCCAAACGCGGCACATGAGCCAGCGTTGAGCTGTTCTGCAGGAGTCTATTCACGGAGGCGGTGCAGCGCAGCATCCTGCAAACTATCCATACTGGTGCCGTGAAATGCTAGACTCCCACCCTTGGCAGAGGCCAGTGGGACCCATACGGAACATATTAACATCAAATCCTACCAAAAGCCATTATGAAAAACAGAAAACAAAGAGATGCATATGGATATTACCTCCTATCTCCCTGTCGAGTGGCGGGTCATCGTCTGCCATGGAGAAGTCCAGAGATGCTCCTGCTATTTCCAGCATATCTTCATCGCTAGTGCTGCTCTGGAAACTCCCCCGTCGATAGCCTTTCTGATCCATGGCCAGAGCTTCCAAACCTGGGAGCAAAGGGAAAAACTTCAGAGCCCAAGCATGAAGACTCATTTTCTAAGCCAACTGGCCTGACACCCACTTGACACCTTGTCCTAAAGACCAGGGGGCTGCACTGCTCAGTCCCACGTGAAGGCAAAATGCAGCGATACCACCTGGAGTTTGGGCTAGAACAGGACAAAACTGGATGTTCGCAACTCCAAGCAAAGCTCTTGTGCTAGATTTCATATTGCCACATGCCAGAAACAAGTCCCAGTATGGCATCGGAACTCAACTGGAAAGACATACAAACACCGCAGCAATAGGGTGCCCAGGTTCTTAAAAGAAAACAGGTTTAGAAAACTTTGCGCACCCAAGCTAAACCTCACAGAGGAAAATCCTGCCATAGTAAAGGACCCTACACACATATCCTCTACTCCTCAATCCACCGCCTGCTGGAAAAAGGCTCCAACTGGATTCTGAATAACCAGCTGCCAGCCACGAGACAGGCTTAATCAAGGCAATGAGACCGACAAATGGCAAGCAACCACCCCAAAAACTAGAAACAGCCCCTGTCTCAGCTGCCACAGCTCAGGTGCACTGTCCCATGTCACCCACCGCCACGGCTTTCACTCGGGTGCATCAGAGCTCCGCTGGAGGTGGGACTGGGACCATTTGGAAAATTAAGTGTCATACAAAGTCCCCTATCTGATAATCGTGCACAAGCTAACACTAACTTCTGCGACTATGATCTCAAACACAAGAGCGGCCTGAATGCCTCGGATAATGTTTTTTCTCTATGGAAAACCAATGCTATTTCTAAGTTCTTGGTCTAAAAAGCCTCTCAAGATATCTTCTTCTTCTCCTTCATGTTTCCCACAAAGACTGTGAATCAATTTCTATCTGCTGATCACTACCAGACAGAGCAATTAGAAATCCACTTGAATAGCAGGTAAAAAATGACTCAGGTCAGCACCATGTTAGGCAAGTGACATCTGCTGATGTATTTTTTAAATAATCTTCACATGTGCTCTCAACAGGTTTGCAATGACTTTTTTCCCTTCCTTTTTTGACCATTTCACCTCCCACGGTGTCCTTGTATTTCCTGCAGAGCCCATCACGGAGGAAGGATCCTCGCAGCAGAAATGCAGCTGTGATGCCCTCCAGATGTGCCAAGCTCACCTGCCTGTCCTGCTCCGAGATGTATGCAAACTATCAAAACAACCCAAGTGAACGATGACTCTTAACCACCCACACAGGAAGCTGCAAAATGCAATCTGGAAGTGTGCTATTAAACTTCATAAATAATCTTAATTAAGTACCCTTGACCTGCTGCCAGAGCTAGCCATCTCAAGGAGCTGCCCGTGCCAGACCATGACACAAGACCTGTCGTCTCTCCTCCTCTTCTCTAGGATGGCAGGGAAACTACAAAAGCACAAGCATTGAAAACATAATAAGAAACTAAATTGCAAAACAAATTCAGGTCTTGGCCTCAAAAATAGCTCTTGCAAACCTGAAAGTGGGAATCTTTTCATCTTAATGAGAAGATAGGCCGTGTTCGCTTTTCTCTTGCAAACATACATATTTTTCAAGAGAATTATAGAGGAACCAAATATGCAGCTCAGCCTTATTTCAGGAAGGGAAAAAGCCAGCCAGCATTTGCAAACAGTACGAATTACACACTCGGCAGAAAGCACTTCCTATTACAAAAAAAAAGCCACCACACCACACAAAAAATAATCTTGGCATTGTACGAAGTGACGTGCTGGGCTCTTCACTGAGCCCTACTCCGTGGAACACAACGTTACTTAACTTTTAAGCCCTGTTTACTCATTAAACTGGTGCAGAATACACCAGTAAAGAAAACGCTGAGCACTAGCCGAGGGGAACTGGGTGTTCGGGAAGGCCCGTGAGCTGCCGCACGCCGCCCGGCCACCAGCAACGCTTTTAGCACGCTCGGGAAGCACAGCGATGGCGTGGGCTGCAGTCCTCCATCGGCGTGCACGGAGAACCGAAGGCAGGAGAAACTGAGGAATTCAAAGCTATTATTTGCCAGCTAACAATAAAAAAACCTTAAATTTCATGAAAGTGCTGTGGTGCACCTCCGGTAATCTGCTTCCAGGGAGCGCAGGGGATGCCAGCTCCCAGCCCAGGAGGCAGGGATGGCATCTTTCACCCCGGCAGAGAACTAAAGAAACTCTGTGCTTGTGTGTCGCAGGGCTTGTCTGCAGCATAGCGTGGTTTTATAGGTATTTTCCAGTAAGACTCTGTGTGTGTGTGTGTGTGTATATGTGGGAGGGGTGGTTTAAAATATGTCTGTATTCACATATTTGCTTTGCACAAAAAGCATAAATCCGTACCCTGCCAGGAGCTGAGCCCCTCAGCCGACAGAAGGCATGATGCTGCCAGCACCGGCAGCAGAAGTCCCTGTTTGAAAATTGGAGCAATGTCACCTCCTGCTCCCCCCAATCCATCCCCAAGGTTGTTCTCGCCTACAGCTTAAAAAACCAAAACCAAGCCCACAAGCACACCACCGTCCAGTCGCAGCAGAGACCGGGTAACAGCCAGCAGGTATGCAGCACAAAAAGGACACAGAAGATGATAATTCAGTGCTCGCTTCTCTCCCAGGTCCTAAACCTGTATCTCCAGGGACTGCTTTAAGTCGCTTTTTCTTACAAAAATGCCCCCTCTACGGGCGAGCAATGCCTTTCCAGGCTAAACCATGTGCACCAAAGGAAAAAAAAAAAAAGACTGTTCTCCTGCTACGTTGTTAATTTACCACAATACTTCATTGAGCGATGGCTGCTTCTTTCCTACCAGGTCAGGGGCGCTGCCCGGGACGCGCCCACAGCAGACGTACCTACCAAAAGGCTCCTGGGGCACTCGACGCTCGCGCGAGCGAGAAGCCATCCTCCTCCTGCTGCTCCCATTCACCTCCTCTGCCTTTTTCAGTCCGTCCTGGTTTTCCCCGTCGCAGTCAAGCAAAGGGAAGCAACGAAGCAATGAGCAAAACCTGATGGGGTTGGCCCCACGATGCCTGGAAGTGAGTCAGATGACAGCACTCGCCACCAGGAAGCCGGAGCACCCCACTGCCATCCTGCAGAGCAAACCCAGCCCCAGCCTCTGCCACGACGGTGGCTTCAGCCCTCGCAGCGCTCTCCAGTCAGCGCCAGACGTCGCAGGCTCTTCTCCCCGTTTCATGCTTGGGCATCGCCGGCACGCCCAGCAAATCTGCTCCCCCAGCCTCGCCGCAGCACCCGTCCCAGAGCCACTGCGGCACCCCGCAGGGGCGGCAGCCAGAGGAGCGGGACCGGCGAGCCGTGGCACCGGTGAGCTCTGGCACCGCCGCTACCACGCTCGCATCCACCGAGCCCCCAGCCAGCGACGCGTGGGCTCGGAGCAGCCCTTCCGGCACGCAGGTCCAACGCTTCCCGAGTCAGAGCGTGGTAAAGGTTCCTGCAGCATTTTTTTCCCCGCCGTCAGACGGGAGGCTCGGCTCCGGCTCCACCAGCACCACAAAAACATCGCACCAGGAGAATAAAACTTAAAAAGGAGCAGGGAGAAATCCTGACCGCCTACGTGAGTCATTGCTGCTGCGGGGGAAGGAGCCAGCTTACCACCTAGCGGCTACTGCACAGGAAAAACCAAAGCCCAGATGATGAGACTGTCTTTTTTTTTTCCCCAGAGATCAGCAAATCTAAGCTGAGCTTTGATAGTTCAGAGCACTTCTTCCTCCCCATCCCCACAGCATCTCTTCACAGGGGCAGGCACATCCCTTCCCACAATTACCAGATCCAATACTACACAAATAAGAAAAAAAAAATAGAATAAGCCAATTGTAACTGAACGAACAAAGGAAAGGAGAGAAAAATGCATCATTTAGCCGTTATGTCTGGCTGAGAGCCAGCAGAGCAAGGCTTTCCTGCAATATTATCACTCCAGAGGCTCACGTTGCCATTAAAAAAAACCCCATTTCTCTCCCAGAGCAGAGGAGGTTACTCCATGAGAGAGAAACTTCAGTCTGCTTGTAAACCAAGTGAGCTGCTTTGGATGTCATTGTATTCCAGCCCACAAAACATGTAACCCTGCCAGGCCCGGGCTCGATGTGCAGACTTCAAGTGAATTGCAAGAGGGCTGAGCACTGATCTTCAAAAAAACCCAAACAAAACCAAAAAACACACACCCACAATTGTAATTTCTTCTTTAACTGCTAAAAAAAAAATCAAACCAGAGCGCATACAAAGTTGGAGGCAGCATTCACAGAAGAGCTCCAAGGTTTTCAGCCCTCATCTGAAAACAAATCGGGGTTCAGATACCGGTGGAACCCTTGGAAGTATCCTTTTCTAGCTTTATAAAAGAGACGATGCTATTTTTCCAAGTCACTCCTTCCTCCAGCTCCCTGCGCTGTCTGAAGTGACTATAACCCATCTCCCCTTCTGCACAGACGAAACTACACCAAGAGGGGAGCTGATCACCGAGAGGATTTTTTACACCGCCTTTAAGTTCCCCCCGGGTGGAGCGCGTGACATACAAATATCTTCAGGGGAAAATGAAATGTTCCAAAATGTGTTGCTATTAGCAATGGCTTGGTTTCGCGAACAGCACATGAATCACTTAACAGAAGGGTTTAGTGGCTCAATTAAGATTATCAATGTGCCTTTTACCATTGTATTTTAAGTGTATGGTCATAAAAGCATTTATTTACCTATATTCACTTCTCAATGTCCGCCTGCCTGTTTCTCCTCTGAAGGGCAAACAACTGCTTCATCCTCGAGCATCAGTCCGCTTCTCCCATTCCCCCTCTCCCCAGGAGATGACAGCTCCCTTCCGGGGTGGCCAAGGGGGTTTTGGGGCTCCCCCAGCCCAGCGCTAGCGCAGGAGCAGGCACCTGGAGAAGCCGTCCCTCTCGGGCCGGACGGGCGGCACGGAGCCCCACCGGCACACGGGGGCAAGGCTGACCCGGCCGGCGGGAGCCTGCCGCTCCACCCCGCAGCATCTCCTCCTCGGCGGCCGCTTGAGCGAAGGCAAACAAACACCAGGCGAGGGCTGCACGGCCAGGCTGGCCTGGAACAATGGATGGTTTTAGGGAAACTGGGAAATCTACCAACACAAGCCGAACACAGAGACGAGAATTGTTTTAGGGCTTGTTTGGGGTTCCTTTGTCGTTCTTTAGCGCCTACTCACACGGGCCCCAGGGAGACGATATTCCACGCTCGGGCCTGACATTCTTCCAGCAAGGTAACACGCGCCGTCGCGTTTCACCAGGTAACGCCAGAGAGCAGCGTACGAATCCTGCGGCGTTCCGGGTTTCCCTGGCACTTTCGTACACGGGGCTGATAGAGCGTGTTAATGGATTCACTGCCATCCCGGGATGCTTATGTACTGACAGGCACGCAGACGCTTATAGCTGATGTCCTTAAGTCCTCGTTAGCATCACCTCTTCCTGAATAATTCATCATCCCCCACAGCTTATGCCGCTCAGCCCAGTACAGTGCGAAACTCAAGTGGAGGCAAACATCAATCACAGCTGATTTCACCCTCGGCTCGTGAGTAACTACGCTTAGCTTCTGAATAAAACCTTCTTTCTGGGACTGTTGTTAATAGAATCACATATACTTGCCCGAAAACTGTATCTCCAGAAGCAAGATGTTCCAGTATTTCATTTATTAGATTAAAAATCCCCCACAATCATCCACCACCGAGTAAAGAAACGGTTTGCTGCTGCAGACACTTTACGTAAAAGGGATTTCTAGAACTAAGAAAAAAGCAGCCCATTTCTCCTGCTTTACTAGGGATTTCCACAGCTCATGTCAGCTACACGGAGCTGATCAGAAGACTTTAGGGGAGCAAAATATACTCGTGAGGCATATCGCAGGAGAGCTTTGTGTTGGTTTTCCCAGTGGAGGGACAGGAGAGAGGAGAACAAGCAGCCGCAGACCTCTCTCCTGGCGTTTTCCACACTAAAAACACTTAACACTTACAATGCAAGAAGGTTTAACAGCTTTGAACTGTTCAGGTCACTGAAGAAATCCCTATTTATTTCTAGCAGATCCAATGAACACGGTGCTACGCCTTGCGAAGATAAAAGACCTCGTTACTCAGATGGCAATCAAGAGTCGTTCCACCCCAACTTCTACACTAATTTGCAGGTAGTTTTCCCCGTCGGTTCCTGGAAGGCATATACCTTGGTAAAGGCCTTGTACAACTTTCTAAACCTGGTATCTGTGAGAAAAGTTTTGGCTGTCATCGTATGCATAAACACTGTGCATGCTGCTCCTAATCCCTGGGTATGTGCGCATTTAAACAAAAATCAAGTAGGAATGCACTTCCCAAGTGCTTTGGGGAAAAAAAAGGCAAGAAGACAGAGTGGGATGGGAACTCTGGAAACATCTGCCTTTCCGATGGGAGAACAAAGGCCAAGGATATCCACAAAGTGCCCAGTCAGGGCCGTTACAGAGCCGGAGCCGGCCCAGCCGCCCGCCGCACACGGGCCTCATGGGCTGCGGAGACGAAAAGAGATGGAAAAGAGCACAGGGATGTCCAAGTCCTGGGGAAGGCCTGCTCCCGAGAGCCCCCCCACGAACAAAGGGCTTCAAGCAAACAGCTGATATTCTCTCGTTCCTGCGCCTCGCTTTCCTTTCCAACAAAGGAGCAGCAGCTCCTTTTTTTCCTGCGGTACCAACGAGCAAAAAGACGTAACAAGACAAGGTCACGCAGGCAGGGCGGGCAGACTTGAGACCAGGAGCCAACAGCCGTGGGGCTGTATCCCGTCCCACAAAGCAACTTGTGGTTTTTATCTAAATCTTGTCATCTGCTTCAGTACCTCCATCCATGAAATGGGGGAAAGCTTATTTACCTCTTGTGGAAACGGCAGGAAGTTGTTGGCTTTGAACTACTGGCATGAAAGGTGCCTGTGGGTCCAGGCGAGCGGTAGGGGTAATCCACACGGCACGGGTTCACTCAGAACAGCCTTCCTTGGTGAGGTGAAATCCATTCCAGCAGCGGACTGCTGCGTTCATGTTCCCCATCCTAAAACCGCACTGGGAGCTTTCGCACTGCCGCAGCCGCAACCCCCGGCACGACTCGAGGCAGGTACCGACCAAGACGAGCTGCTCCGGCCACGCGATGCGCTGAGCACACAGATGCAACCACAGGCACTGCCGGCCCCATTAAAGACCAGCGTAGGTCCTCCAAAAGCCAAAAGAAACGTTGTTTATCACAAGTTCAGCTCAGCTGTCACTGGTAGCACCAGTAAATCACAATTCATTATTAGAAACATATTTTCTTAGTTCCTTCCTGCCAGTTATCCGCTGCATCAATTGGCCTCTCCAGGAAACCTCATTCCCCCTCCCTCTTCCCGGGCGCTTTGCAATATTAATCACGTTGGGTATAGTTTTAAGGAACGGTATCAAAACAAGGCAAGTCACATTTACCAGTCAGCAAACAAGACTGTTTACAACGTTACTGGAATTACCAACTGCTAGGTTGCTAAATCATCTCTGGCAAACCAGGCCCTGTTTTGGCTGGGGGCACATTCCCATTAAAAACTTCTTACGACGACACGAGACAGCGACAGGGAAAGCTCTTGCACAGAGAGGAGTTACCAGCAAGTTTCCACGCACAAAAGTGAGGTACAGAGCAGGGGAAGCGAATGCACCGACACCGGGCACTGACCTGCACGCGGTGTTCATGTTTCCTACAAATTCGGCAGGGAAAGGGGTTTCTAAGCAGTCGCTGTCAAGGCGGCGTTACCTCCCCAACCCACACAGATCCTTTCTTACCTTCAGGGCTTTTCCTGTTATTTGAAGGGGAATTTGGAAGCAGCCCTACAACCGCCTGCAGGTTGCAAGTGGGTTACATTTCCCACAGATAACATCTTTTTGCTGTGCTACATCACCTTGCTGTACTTCCCAAAAGCCAAGAAGCAGTTCTTCCTGATAATCATTGACATGCAACCACAGCTCCCAAACCACCCCCCCACCCCTAAAGCAGTAAACTCCCATTTAAACATTTTTGGTGGTATTGCCATTTTTTTTTCCTACAGTTGACTACACCTACAAGCTGGGTCCACAGAGGTCATGGCTGTTGGAAGCGAAGAGCTGCATGGGAGGCAGGGAAGGACAGAAAAGCTGGTACGCCGGTGTACTGGAGGTGCCGAGCATGGCGTGCCCCCCGCCTGCAGACACCTGAGGATGAGCGTGGGAAGACGCACACAGCCAGACCGACCCCGATGTCCCTCTGCTCTTCTCAGAGGGTTTGTTTTTCTCCTGTTTCACCAGGGCAAGCATCTGTGACACTTCAAATAACCGGCCTATTTAGACAGACAGACTACACCTTGGATTTCCCGATACCCGCTCCTGTTTCCAAAGTTACGTGCTGCTTATCTCTCCTCCCAGGGTAGACGCCTCTGCTTCCAATCCACGGAGACATGCCTGGCGTGAGCCATCCGGGATTCAGGAGAGGACCCACAGCAACGCCAGCCCAGGCCCTGCACCATCACCGTTCACGTTCCCAAACACCGCTCTGATTTGCACCTCTCTTGTGACGCCGACTGCGGGCCTCGGGCAGCTCTCGGGCCCAGGCTCACCTCTCATTTAGTCACCCAACAGGTTTGGGTTTATCCTCTTGTACAATACCACCCCACCATAGCTTTGCTCGAGTGTGGCTCCTCTTCCTTGTCCCCATCACAGGAAGGCCACACAAGTGCACCCACCGACTCCAACAACGACGATGATTTTTCAGGTGTCATTGTCCAGAAACAGCACGTCCAGCAGCGTTGCAGATTTCTCAGCCGTCCGATCAGGAGGACGACATGAGCCGTTGGGAGTTCAGATCAAAGCAGCCTGACCAGCAAGTTTACTGCCATCATGGACATTTCAGTGCTTTTCTCCAGAAATCCTTACTTTTTTTTTTTTTTTTAAGACGTTTCACCATACAGAAACGCAGTAAACGCCGAGACGCAAGTCAGACCACCTTGCTTTCGCTGGGTTGGTTTTTTTCCTCCTAAACTTTTTGCAATTTCTATTTTAGCTTTCAGTTAAGAAGCCACAGTCTTAGATCAGACACCTCTTCCCCTGGTCCTGAAGCATAACTACCACACCAGTCTCTAACAGCCAAGAGCTCCTTCACAAACACGTCCAGCTCCTTTTCAGGTTCATGTTTTGACAAAAAGCAGCCTAACTTGAAAAGGCAAAAGACCAAATTTACAGGCAGTTTGTGATTGTGCCGTGCCACAGACAGTTAAGGGGGGGTTTGCTACTGGTTTTTAAGCTTTCCATATTTTCCAGACTAAATTTAGTTATTTACAGCCGTTTCCATACTGAAACACAACCGGCAGCTTCTCTGCCATTACCGCCCTCTTTGGAAATCCAGGATGGCAAAACTGGCTGACGAGCACGTCTCTGCGCAGGAGTACCAGCTGAGCTAGAGCCTGGTTTTTAAAACATACCTGCGTAGCTGGTAAGCGGTGACTCCACAGCGTCTACAGGCCATCCTCAGGTCAGGAAATCTTCAACAACATACAGCCAGGTGTCACTCCATTCATCCAGCCTTCCCAAGGCAAACGGGAAGAGTGCGATTAACACATGACACAGAGCAAAACAGCCAGAATAAATGCAGGTGGTTTTCATCACGGAGACTGCTTCAGCATTAAGAACAGACCTGACACGGTTTTCATCCTGAAAACATCAACACCTTGGATGAAGACTCTAAAGCCACCTCCTGCCAAAATCTCTAGCCTTAAACTGGATCACAACCAGAGCTGTCCTCACGGCCAACTCCTCTCCTAGGAGAGCTCTAGGAAGCAGAACGTCCCTACGAGCCCTGTTTTCGTTAAGGAGATAGGCTGCTTCTTGGATGGCAGTCTCCAAGGCGAGATGGCCACAGACCGTGCTCGAGGAGCTACAGCCGAAGCCCGCACTGACGAGCAGCGAGGAGGAGTCAGGGGCTCATAGACAGATGGCAGCAAAGGCGCTCGAGCGGCCGAAGGCAGCAGGACCTCCCTCCATCCTTCCCCGTGACGGGGTCCGGAGGGACCAGCCCCACAACCCGCAGCTTCAGTCCGGCACGGTGCAACACACGGCAGTTCACAGCAGCGTGTCAAACCAGCCACAGCACCTCTGCCCCAAAATCAAGTGGAAAAATGATGTGGATGCAAGACGAGAAGATCTTAATACAGAAAAGTCTTCGAGGCAGCATGAAAACCAACAGTCCTGGCCAAATGTGGGGTTTATATAAAGCGTTCTTTTTCCGCTTTATGGTAAGGAAGCGCACAGAGTACCCGTGCTAGCCTCATTTAAATCCAGACACTCTTCAAGGCTCAGTAGTGTTTCTCAAATGTGATTCCTGATATTGCAACGGGCAGATCCCAACAGCTAGTCTAGCAAGAGGCTTATATTCTCTCCCCCGTTCCCAAAAATATATCCCTGCACGGCCACCCAAGCAGCACAGCTCTCCAGACATCAGGCAGCCAGTGCTCTGCAGCCATCTGCACCCACAGACGCTCGGCACCCACACGGGTCCCCCACGCCACAAACCACACCAGGCAGTTTCACACCCCACGCAGAACAACTTGCCAGGCAGCAGCGTTTTTAAATACCGGTCCTTTCCTGTTTACCTCGATAAGGCAAACAAGAAAATAAGTCTATTTATTAAAGGTACAGATAATATTCTACTTCCCGACTAGAATAAGTTGGCTGTAGCCACAGAACTAGTGTTTTGCAAACTCATTTCCACTTTTCAGGTTAAAAACGTAACTCCTCGTAGTCACACACTATTCATGCACCGTAACCACTAGCTGTGCAACACGAACGCAGAGGATCCTCACTTCTGGATTACGTGACTTACGATCATCCCATTCTTTCGTATCTGTTACATTTAGTTATTTTACTGGAATTCAAAAAGGACAAGAATTGGCTGCTACAGAGCTGAAGTCTTTCAGATCCAATGGAGGAAGCTTATGCCCAAAACCGTGTCAGACAAAAAAAAGCCAAATAACCACTGATAAAATACCATCTCCTCAAACACCACCACTTTGTCCCCCTTTTCCTTTTTCCCTTTTTTTTTAAAGAATAAGGACCATCATGGCTACGACAGCAAGGTTTCAACAAATATTTCCAATTATATTTTAGAGTTCAGTTTAGTTTCAAGCTTGCATCAAGTTTCAGCTGGAAAACTGTCATTTCATACTTTTGTTAAGTGCCAAATACTGTATTTCTTCCAGAGTACCTGATCTTTTTTGTTTGTTTTTATGAGACACTTCACAGCACACCCTGAAATTCAAACAGCACAATCATGTTATCGTGTTTACACTTATTTTGGGGAGACTGCAGTTCTGCTTCTTGCTTGACAACATAGAAAATGCCCAAATTACTGAAATATAGGCTACAACGGACTTAAGAGGGGATTTTCTGAGGCACAAAGAGAACGTACAGAACCCAACCTGCACAAAATCCTCAGTGAGAAAAGCCTGAAAGCCCCCGCCGACACGCCGGTAAGGGGGTTCCAGGAGGAGAACCGGAGGCCTGGCAAGAACGGCTGCTAAGCTTGCGCAGGGAGGTGGCGTTCACGATCCAAAGAGATGCTGCCAAATCGCAGGGAGAATTTCGGCTGGCACGCACCGAATACTATGAAGCAGCCAGGCCCCGCGTGCTGCGTGCACCAGTTACCTTTCCAACATCTTCCTCTCCACAAAATCCACCTGAGCTGCTCGGTGCATGCGATGCAGAAGATTTTATACATTTTTTTCAATGGATTTCATTCTGCTTGCAGGCACCTCCTCGGGCTGACGGGCTATTTGATCCAAAGTATACATGCTCTTTCCTTGTACAGTCACTAGATGTTTTAAAAAAACCAAAAAAAACAAAAACAACCCAGAAGTTCCTGAAAAGGAGGGATAAAAATGGCATTTTGGAAGCGCTGAATTGCAGCCCAACAGGTCTGAAACCCCTTGCATTGAACCAGAACAAGCTGGCACACAAACAAGAGAGCTAACTCGCTGACCACAACGTTGAAGCAGCTCTTGGCACTCACTGAATTTCTACAGATGTTTCAGCTCCCTACAAAACCAGGATGCACGTTCGATGGCTCACCTTCCACCCTCCAACAGCAGAAGCTGCAACGTTTTGGTGTCCAAACGTTCTGCACCTACCCACGATGCCAGCGCCTTCAAAATACAAAGAGGTTTCCGTATCACCTTTGGGAAAAGTGAAATTTGGCTAGAGAGTAAGGCAGCTATGGCCAGTGAAATAAGCAGCCTGATCCTCTATTTAATTTGCAGCCAGGTTCCCAGGAAGCACCTTTAGGATGGAGCCTCGGCAGCGGCACGCTGGCCTCATCCACAGCAGGCAGCAGAGTCACCGCGCGGGTTTCAGACCCTCTGTTAAGGGACACCTTCCATGCTCTTTGCTGTAAGTGTTGTGGAAAATGCAACTGCACACACGTTTCATCAGGAACCGTTCAATGTATTGCCATGCAGCACTTAAGAGATCACAGACACTATACAAACACACAAAGGATTTCCCCTTTATCGATTACGGTCCTTACGGTCTCAAAGAAGCACAGAAATGGACTGCCGCTGACTGCAGCAGTATTTCTTTTATTTAAAACTTTTTAAAAAGTGATATTGTAGCAGGTGTGATTAAAAAAGAAAAAAAAAATCGAGCTAATTTTACATACCCTGTGTAGGTCTCACTACAATACTTAAATTTCTTGAGAATTTTCTGCTTAAAGCAAAAACCCATGAAGAGGCAAAAGGGCTGTTAAGATGAAAATCAGGGACACGACGAAAATCTCCCACTGCCCAAAAAGCCACCGGTTGCCTCTGACCAAAGCACTCGTCTGGGTATTCCCATCTCCCCCATTACGCAAGCATGCCCGTAGCATCCCTTCTTCTGAATAAAACACACACACACGCCCTGCACAGACGAACCCAGAGTTCAGTCAGTTGGCTGCTGAAGTTCGACTGAAAAAGAGCCGTACAGAGACAGAAGGAGCTTCCAGGGCAGCCTGCTCTGTCCTGGAGACGACCAGCCGATTCTGCCCTACAGCACGGCCGCTTCTTTCTTCTCCAGATAACAACAGGGTGCTGCAACAGCCAGCTTCGCCGGAGACAGTCTCACCCATTCCTCAGCCTTGAGAAACCAACAGCTGTTGAGGAAAACCTCGATGGTTTCACCCTAAGGATGCAGGGACACACACCCAACATCCCACCTCCCACGACACAGCCGTGCAGAAGGGGAACAGCTATGAAACACCTTCAGCATCACCGCAACAAGCCCTGAAACACAAGTTATGGTGTTTTCACACCGCTTCACAGTATCCAAGCATTTGCCTCAAACCAAAAGGACTACACAAACACCTGCAGCGTGACAGCGACGGGTACGCAGCACCACAGAAGTCCAAATCATCTGGCTTTGTAGCTTCCCCTATGAAGGAGGCAGAGATGGGCCCAGGGTTACCGTGGCTGAAGGGCTGTGCCTGGTCCGTCTCACGCGGCAGGGTCCCCAGGGCCCTTCATCTGCTCTGCCTTCGGATGCTGCCCAAGCTACACCGAGGAGACGGGTGAGCTTCCACACTCGAGGGACTCATTCAGAAAAGGATCTTCCAAAACCAGGGCTCACAGTCCTTCAGAAACAACTGCACGTGAAGCTGTGCTGCATAACCAAGAGTGAGTTGTTATTCCGGAGGGAATAATTAAAAGCATGACGCAAGACGCACGTAAATATTCAAACCCACGCTGTCAGTTCTGCGCTCGGGCACTCAGACCTGAATCCAAACTCCCGGACAAACCCGCTGGATGAGTCTAAGACCAGATGACAGCAACGTCAGCCACCGCCAGCCCTCACCTGGCTGTGCACACAGTCTGGGGCGCCAGCCACCCCGTCGGAGTTCATCCACCCCCAGAACCCCCAAATGACTTGCGATGTGATATGGATGAACTCCACCCCTATGTAAGCATGCTCAAGGTGAGGAATTGGGGGGGGCAGGTTTGCCTTCCTTCACTAGTGACCAGGTCCAGCTGGAGACACCTTCCACACCAAGGAGGGAAGAAGAAAACGAGGAACCGTGGCAGAGGGAAAGAACTAACATGGGTGTTGGGGAAGGAGGAGGTGGGTGAAGGTAGACACAGGGCAAAGGAGCAGAAGAAGCAGGCGAGCCTCGAGAGCCCAGGGAGCTGCAGCAAGCACCTCGATCCGAGGGGAGGATGCCGCCACCACCGCACAGACACGTCCTTGAAAATGCTACCCCCAGGTAAAAAAAGAAAGTTTGTGTACAACACCCTGCACTGAAAACCCCCATACCAAGCCTAGGCAGCGGCAGCACAAGCCCAGGTCCTGCGGGAGATGTTTCCAGGCATCTCAGCAGCAGGAGACCCTCCCCAAGCACGAAGCCACCCGCCACCACCCCACACCAGAACCACTGCCCCCCCCGCACCGCTGGGCCTCCCCGATTTTTGAAATCCCTCTGCTGAACCCTGCTGCCGACGGCTCGCGTGACAGTAACGGCTGCCGACCTAAGAGCTCGCTGCACGATTCCTCCCATTAAACCAACTGTTGGCGAAGAGCAGCTCTTTATCCAGAGAGCAAGCGACTCCACGTTCTAATTGCATGCTGCAACACGACAATTGCACAACCGGCTTTTTGCCTCGCCAAGACACCTAGAGCCAAAAAAATAAGGTATCGTTAACAGATATTTTCTTAAATATTGGTGTTACACAGCCACATTTCTTACTCAATTACCAGCTTCGTGGGTTTTTTTTTTTTTAAAAAAACAAACCGGATCAAATGCGAATCGGACAAAACAATGCTGGAGAACGACCGAAGGAAAGTATTTAGATGAAAATAAAATCTTGCCTCGCAGTGTTACCCAGTCCTGAAATGCAATGGGCTTGCCAAGAGCACACGGCAGCCGAAAGCAGCAGCACAGCTGTATGGCAAGGGACACAAGAGAAAAGAAAAGTAGGCCTGTGTGGCACAGCTTCCCAAGAACCTCCTACAAAACACGGCGGGAGAAAAGAGAAATGAGCTTTGATATTTTAGGGCCCACGGTGATTTTCTAACTTCTGCAGCTTTCTAGTAGCTGAAGATCACGACCTACAAGTCCACAGGGAGACCAGAGGAAATTTGCTGTTACGTTTTCAAGCGTGTGGGGCGTACGGGGGGGTTAGAAGGTGCAGGTACAACACAACTCCCTTAAAAAAACCCACTTTGGGTTGGGTGCTGCTCCCAAACCATTTCAGCTTCTGACTGGGGAACAACTGTTAGCGACAACGCCGCAAAATCTTGGGCAAACCAAAACCAAATCCAAACCTCAAAAGATGTTTTGGTGCAACCAAGTTTAAGGTCATATACCACAGACCTTCGCCTATCACCATGCAGAGGGTGGGAGGCCATTTCAGAAAGGAGCAGCTCAGCAAGAAAATGATTTGGCCATTGCATCCCAAAGAATTAAAAATTATTTGCTGTTTTATACAACCGTCATTCAAGCAGTATTTTAAAAACAAAAATAACCCTGTTTTCAAGTCCTTCTAGGAACAAAGGGAGTCAGAGGCGCAGCGGTGTCTGCCAGCCACACGTCCCTGCTGCCTCCCAGGTGCTGTTGCTCGCAGTCCCACCCCACGGCCACCCGGCCCCACGGCCACCGGGAGCCCAGAGCAGAGCCACCAACACCTGGAAAATTATGGAATGTGCTTTTCACCAACACCTGCTTTGCACGAGTGCCAAAAGCTACATCGTTCCTTTCGTTCCGTCCGCGAAGAAAACTGAGGTACAACCTTCAAGCTTAACAAAGGCTTTAAAACTTGGCCAAATGAAAGCTCACAACATCCAGAAGCCGGTAACACACATCGTATTAAGGATTCTCAAACTCTGCCTGCCCTACTTCTCGCCCGTCTACACGTGGAGGGACCTTCGGACGGGAATTTTCCTTGAGCACCCAAAGAGACCGAGCGGGACGCCAGCTCCGGCCGCGCGCGCTGCAGCAGAGGCAGACAGAAAGGAAAGCGGGTGCCGTGCCGTGCCCCCCGCCAGCTCATCACATCGCCGCAGGCCGCCCCGCTTCTCTGCCCTCAGCGCCGGCGTTCAGGTCAGTCACGATGATGAGAGGATCGGATCATTTACCCATCCCACAAGCGGCGTCGGTACCTTCTCCCAAGGCTCGGCCGCTCCTGCCTCCTCTCTGATGCTTCCTGGAGCTGCTGGAAGAGAAGGAGTCACCTGCTCAGGCAAGGAACGCAGCCAGGAGGCAGAGCCTTCCCCAGCGCTAAGCCGGGGGTCAGCGCAGCCCCGTCCCTCAGGCCGGGGGGGCCGCGGGCACTCCGGCCGCCGCACCCCTGCCAAGCTCACGGGGAGCCCCCGCCCGCCCCGGGGCTGCGGGAACTCTCCCGCTTCGTGATTTTCTCCGGCTTTCTACGCCGGCTTGTGCCAAAGCTCCTGCTCCCACCGCCAGCCGCCACATCCGCGCCCTTCCCCTCCCCGAGGCCGCGGGCGCCACGGCCAAAACGCAGAGGGGAGAAGGGGCGGCAGGCGGCCACGCGCCCGGCCCCGCGGCCGCCCCGCCCCGCTCTGCCCCACCAGCGCTGCACTCCCGCCCGAAGGGCTCAGCCGCGCAGCCGCCCCGGCCCCTCGCCCCGTACCTCCGCCGCCGAGGCCGAGCCAGGCCCCGGCCCGGGCCCCCAGCGCCGCCGCCGCCGCCCCCGGCGCCCCCCGCGGCCGCTGCACCTGCGCGACGGGCGGCTCCACCCACGGCGGGGCGGGGCGAGGCGAGGAAGGGGCGGGGCGGGGGCGCCCGCGTGACACCGCCCCGCCCCGCCCCCGCCGGGCGGCCCGTCCGCCCTGTTCCTCTCGCCGGGCAGGGCTTGCGCGCAGGCGCGCTGCGCTGCTGGTGAAGCACAGGCACGCCTTGCCGGCGCCATCTTGAGTGTGGGCGCCGGGCTCTTAAAGCGGTATGCTCCTCGTTCTGCAAGGGCGGGGTCAAGGGCAGGGAAAGTGGGTGCGGAGGGTCCCTGCGTGAGGCCACCGTGAGGCCACAGCGCGAATCGCACCCGGCCCCTGTCCCGGTCCTGCCGCACCCCCTCCCCGCCATCGCTGGCCCCCCACCGCAGACCCCGCCATCGCTGATCCCCCAGCAGAGACTCCCCATCACGGACCCCTCGTATTGCTGCTCCCCCCCATCGCTGGCCCCCCATCACAGGTCCCCCCCATCGTTGACTCCCCCATCGCTGGCCTCCCCGCAGAGACCCCCCCCAACACTGACCCCCCCATCACAGATTCCCCCATCGCTGGCCTCCCCAGCAGAGTACCCCCCATCACTGATCCCCCTCCCATCACTGACCCCCCATCCCAGACCCCCCATCACTGATCCCCTCCCATCACTGACCCCCATCCCAGACCCCCCATCACTGATCCCCCCCATCACTGACCCCCCATCCCAGACCCCCCATCACTGATCCCCCCATCACTGACCCCCATCCCAGACCTCCCCATCACTGACCCCCCCATCACTGACCCCCCCATCACTGACCCCCCATCGCAGGTCCCCCATCACTGACCCCTCTCCCATCACCGACCCCCCATCCCAGACCCCACCACCACTGAACCCCCATCTCTGACCCCCATCTCCCCCCCCGGGCTGGTGCCGCAGGTTCCGAGGGTCCTGGCGAGAAGCTCTGCCCTCCGCCTCGGCCGTGGGCCCCGCTGGGCCCCCCACGCTGAAACCCCGGGGAAAATCCCACCCCGCGGGCCGGGGGCGTGGACCCCCCCAAAACCTCTCGTGCTTTTCCCCAGGCCCTGCTCACCCACCACCACCCAGCCCCGGGCGGGGCCATCACCGCTGCCAGAGCGCTTGGGGGGGATTGTCACCCGCTCTTAACAAAATGTGTCCCCCTTCCCTCGCCCACCCTTTCCCCGGCCACCGCGGAGGAGTCGGGGCACACGGAGGAGTTTCTCTCCCTAAATGCCCCCGGCTGCAGAACACATCCTTATACAAGCTGGGGCACTTCCCAGCCCCCCCAAAGTCCGACTGTGAGGGGAAAATGCTCCCGGGAAAGGGAAAATTTCCCACGCCAGGAACGCTTTTCCCCATCAATCCACTCAACGCCTACAAAAGACGTTAGCGCAGAGAACCTGTCCCTCGGCACTGGCTCGCCCACCTCGGTGCCCCCAGCCCCGCTTTCGGGGAGGGTCCCTTGGGGCAGAAAATACGTAAGGTGGAAGGAAGGTGGGTTTAAAACAGGGGCTCGGTGTCAGGAAACCAACTTTTTACCCCCCAGGTCTGCTTCTGGCTCCTGGCGTGGCCGCAGAGGACAACCTCACCGACAACACCCTGCCCCAGGCCAGCGCCGGACCCCCGAGCCGTGGCAGAGCGGGGGGCTGGCGGCTCTCCCTGCGCCCCGGGAAGGCTCCGTCCCTCCTGTCCCCCAAAGCGGACAAGTCCGGAGGAGAAAAGGCAGCTCTGGTGCGGGGGGACCGTCCTAAACCCAGCACCCCTCCGCTTCTCCCCACCCAAACCCCACCGGACGGGCACCTCAGGGCTCCGGGGGCTAAACCCAGCTCCCCCCCAGCCCAGACCCCCCGGGTTTGGCTGCACCCCCTGGTCTCCGCCCGGACGCTCCCCGTAACCCCCCTCCACCCTCATGCCAAGCCGGCGGCACCGTCGGAGCGGAGCCCTGAGCTGCTGTGTGAGCCAGGGAGGAGGGAGGGCCGTGCTGCCTCAGTTTCCCCTCTCCCCGCCTGCCTCCATGGGCCAGGCGCTGTGACAGAGCCCCATCGGCCGCAGTTTTTATGGGGATTTTTCCCCCCCACCGGTGCATGAGCATCCTCAGCAGCACTGCGCTCCCTGGGACAGCAGCTGGGGCAGTTCGGGTCGTGTCCCCAGTAGGAGCCAGCCCTCCCAGTGCATCCCCGCCACCAGAGCCCACCTCCCAGTCCATCACCAGTCCCACCAGTCTGCCTGGGGACAGGCGGTGGCGGGGATGCTGGCAGCACTAGAGGGCAGCAATGGTGCAGGCAGGAGCTGCCCGGGCAGGCAGAGGCCACCACCACCCAGGAGCACCTCGCTTGAGCTCCCGGGTTACCTTGGGGACATCTTCTTCTCCTCCGGTGGAGACTGGCTCAGAACCCGGCTGGTTTCTTCTCTGGGCCTGGAACCCAGGAGAACCCAGAACAACCCAGAAGAGCTGGGAGCCGTGCTGAGGACACGGCGGGGTGATGCTGCTGCAAGCGGAGCAAGAACCTGTCTCATCCCCAGCAAGAAGCTGAGTCCAGCAGCAGACCAGGGCAGGGCAGGACCCAAACCTCCGGCTCTCCCTCGTCCCGGGAGCAGAGGTTCACCTGGCTGGGGAGGCTCTGCAAGCTCCCGGCTCCTGCTCGGGACGCAGATGCACAGATGTGTTTGCGTTCCTGAGGAACGGCTGCTCAGTCACTTCTCCTCGCATGGCGTGGGAAGCCCTGCAGCTCTTCATTGAAAGGCTGCACCCGGTGCCCAGCACCCTGGTACCCTCGGACCTCCCGTGTCCCACCAGGAGAGGTGGCAAAGAGGGTGAACGTCACGGTGGGGCTGGCAACGCTCCTGTTTTCGGGACATGGGAGGAGAGACACCTTAGTTTTACCATAACAGCGATCTTAGAAGATGGCACCGGCACCATGCCATGTAAACGAAGAGCCTTTAGAAGAGGAGGACCCTGCCACAAGCCCTGATGAGGTGAACCTTGGCTTCAGGTGACATTCCCAGTGATCGCACGGCTCGGCCAGGCCCCCCCAGGGTTTGGTGCCACAAAAGGAGCGGCAACTCCCCTGGCCTCAGCCGCAGGCGGCCCCGCTGGACGGGCAGCCAGCCCCACCGCATCCCCGTGCGTGGTGTGGTGCTCCCACCTTTAGCCGTGCACCGAGCTGGGCCGTGCTCTCAGCCCCCCACCGCCTTCCTGGGAGCAGGGGCTGCTGGATTTGGCTTTCCACCTTCTTCTCCCGCCATGCTCGGGGCATCAGGGCTGGTGAAGAGGGGCAGGCGGGCAGCAGGTCCCTCCCTAGGGACGGCGAGGACCCGTCCTCTGCCCAGAGGCCCGGCACACGTGGCAGGGAGCGGGTCTCTCCTGCCCCGCTTGCTGGTTTGGTCCCTTTCTGGTCCCCTTCTCCCCCCTTCTCCGAGTCACTGTCCCCAGGTCTGGGAAGTCCTGCGTGCCCTGCAGAGGAGGTCCTTGCCCTCTGCACTCCCCAGAGCAGCCCCACGTCCAGCTCCCGTGGGACTGACAGCCCCACCATTTTCCCATGAAATGAACTAACGTCTCCTTTTTTTTCCTCCTGGAAGATCAGCATTTATTTTCTCATTTGCATAGCATGCAAAAGGCCTGGAAGAACCAGAAACAAACAGGATGGGGAGGTGCAATTTGGAAACCTCGGCAGAAAGCAGACTTTCTGCGAAGCAATGGTCTTTGGGAAGGAGAAGCAGGGCTGTGGGGCCGGGGAAGAGAGGGAAGGAGAGGGCTCTGCTCCGCTCCACGGCTGTCCTGCCCATCCCGACAGCCGCAAGCGCTGCGGCGGTGACTGGGCTGCTCCATGGGGGAACTTCAGAAGAGAAACCCGGACCTGGAGGTACTTGCAGACATGCTCCACGGGCAGAGCTGCCAGGACCGGGAAGGCAGATGATTTCCTGCCCATTGTTTTCTACGCCGCTTGCCCGGGAGCTTCACCAGAAGGAAATAAAAATCCCCCCTGGCTGGATGTGAAAGTCAGACCCATCACACGAAGGCAGGGACCGGCCCAGGGCCTCCTGCCTCGTCCCCAGCGTGCTGGGAAGCCGCTCGGTTCAGGGAAACAGGAAGCCCTGAAATAGCCGAAGCTGGAAACACGTGGCTGGGGGGGGAGCGGAGCTGGGAGCACCCAGCGTCCCACCGCCTCGTCTGCACAGCCCCTGGTTTGCCCCGTGCCATCCTTTCGTGGTGAGCCTGCTGCCCTTTGCCTCTCCTGCCACTGCAGTTTCCTTGTCTCCTCGTCCACCCCGTCCCAAAGCACTGGGTGCTCCGGGACCCGTCCCTGCCCTGCTCTGCTCCACCCTGGATCTGGCACCCCACTTGGAGAGCGCACCCAGAGAGAGGTCCCGGTGGTGGGTGCAGTCTGTCACTGCTGCCTGCAGAAGGCATGGCCTTGTCCTGCTGCTAACAGAGAGCTCAGCCCCGAACCCTCCCGGGGCGGGGATAAAACCAGAGGCGATCCTCAGAAAGGATGCAACTGGTTTCTTGCCCAACCCCACACCACGACCATGCAGGGATGGAGCTGCTGACCCTGCGTGCTGACCCAGGGCAGGCAGAAGGACCTAAAGCCAGGTCCGAGCTGACCACAAAGAGGGCGAGCGGGAAGGAGGGGATGCTCCGGACCACGCCAGGCTGCAGGGAGGAGGATGCTGCTTCATCCACCTGATACTTGCATGCGGTGGCTACCAGCGATATCTACCCAGCATCGGCCTTCCAAGTACTGACAGCCAGCATGCAGTTGGGAGCCAAGAGATAGCAAGGAACACACCCCATAAAAAAGCAAATATCACAGCAAGAAGGGAAAAGAGTTGAACTTTAAAATCTAAACACGCCCTACAGCGGTAGGACAGGCAGGACATGAAAGCTCATGGGACACAGTGAGAAAGGAGCGTGTGGCTGGGCATCATACTGACCAAACCCTAAAGAATTAGAAGAAAAAAAAAGGTATTTCAAGTCCAAAGATCATTGTATGAATAGACTGCTAGCCTCTGGGTGCAGAAAATCAGGGCTGATTACGGTGAGGAGGGTTATTTGCAGGCTTAGCCCCCTGCTTGAATGCAGGCTCGGTGCCAGAGGAATGGTGACACGAGGCAGGACCCTCCTGGTATTAGTTTAATTAGTTCAATTATGAGGTTAATGCCAGCTAAGCCAGCAGGGAGCCCCGGCCCCGATCAGCTGTGTTCCTCTGTTCTCCCCGGACCTCGCCCCGACCTGGGCCGGTCTCGGCAATGTCAGCCAAAGGGTTTTGGCTGGGGCGGACGTCAGGCTCCTGCCCCGCGGCCCAGGGCTGCCCAACGTTGCCGCTGGTGGGGACCGCAGGAGGGCAGCTCCTAACAAAGCGGGGGGGAAAGGCAGCAGGAGAAAGTCCAGAGAGATGGAATAACCTGTCTGGGGCAGGATAACCTGCCGTCATCCGTGCCCCGGCCACGCTCTGCCGCTGGATGAAATACCGCCGGCCGAGAGGCGCGTGAGGCTCGTCCGTTCCCGGTCCCCAGGGCCAGCCAGCAGCCAGCCCTTGTCCTAGCAGAGCAGAACAATCCCGGGAAGTGACCCGGGGGGGCGAGGGGACAGGATGCTGCGCTGGCCACCACCGCCGGCATTGTCTCTTTGGATACCTGGGGGGTGAAGTCAGAGCCCGGCCCGACGGAGGAGCACGGGGTGGGGGTTGAGCGGGGAACGGCGGCCAGGAGAAAGAAACACAAAATCCCTCTCATCGCAGGCACCCGCCTCGGTCGCCACCCGGGTGAAACCTCAGCGAGGAGCTCGTCCCCTCTCATCCAGGGACGCTGGCATCCCCAGGGGTGGAAAGCACCCACTCCACGCCGACCAACACTGCGGAGCTCTCCTGTCCCCTGGGCAATGGGGGGGTGACACAGAGACTCCGTGGGGACTTCTTCAGGAGTCAGAAAGAGCGGTTGCAGCACTGCTGAGGAAACCTCCCAGCCCTGTTCTGCAGCCTGGTCTGAAGGCACAAGCCTCCAGGCAACCCTGCACAAACCTGGCCCGTTGCCCGCCCTGGTAGCTCCTAAAGGCAGCGTGCTGTCTCCATGGACTGCCAGGTCACTGCCGGCCTTCCCAGGGACTCCCCCAAGGCACCCAGAGGTGGGGAGCATCCTTGGGGTTCCCTTGGGGCACTGGTGGTGGAAATCAGGGCAGAGAGTGTAAAGCAGGAGCAAGACCCCGGCTCTGGTTGGCACCAGTACTCTGCAGCCTGCAGGGACGCGGGCTGGAGCCAGCCCCACGCTGTTCGCCGTGGGGATGAATTCAAGCACCCAAGGGGTTCACCCTGGGGCAGTCCTTCAGGCGCTGGCTGGAGCGGGGATGCAGCTCACAGGCCTTAACACATCCTGAAAGATGGTCCAGGAGAGACTCGCCGCTCCTCGGAGAAGACCCTGCTGAGGGCTGGCGGAGCTGGGGACTCCACGGGGGCTGTAGGGATGGAGAGGCACGCTCAGCCTGGCTCTCTGAACACCCTGCGCGTGACAGACACCTCCCTCCGCCCCGCTGCCCATCGCAACTTGGCTAGCTTCATCCTTGCACCATTATTCCGTGCAGGTAGCCTGAGCCCACCATGGCTACTGAAGGCCCTAACCTCTTGCCTGGCCCATAAGGGCCACGTTGTCGCGTTCCCATCACTCTCAATCAGGACCTGAGGCTGTTCAGCCTGAACTACCGCTCTCCTTGCAGCCCTGCGCCGACCAGCCTCTCTCCATCCTGCCTTTCCCGCCCTGGGGACTCCCCCAGCACAACCATGACCTGTGACGCCCCAAGCCTCCTCTGTCCCCACTGGATCCCTCCGTGGTTTCGCATCCCTCCATGGCATCGCAGCTAAAGGCCGCCGTCTCCACGGTGGAAGCTGCGGGCAAGGACGGTGGAGAGCTGATGGGACCGGTGATGCCGGGCTACGGGGTTGGTGATGCCGGGCTACGTCACCTCTTTCACTTCTGGGAAGGAAGTTTGTTTCTGGGGAGGCATTTCAACAGAGAGGAGCAGTCAAAGCCTACACTCATTCCCCTCTTGCCTAAGCACAGCTCTCCCTTGGAGGAGGCAAAGCCAAGCCACGTAACGCAACGGGGTGTCTCCTGTCCGCAGTGGCCGAAGGCAAGGACCGACGTTTCGAGAGCTGAGAGACAGTTGGGTTCATTACGTCTGGAGGCAGGCAGGGTCACCATGCCCGTCCTACCTTGGTCCCCAAAATGGAGATGCTCCCCGCAGCCTGCGTCTGGCTGCACTGGCAAGGTGGCGAAAGTCAGCAGAGGGGAGCGAGTTGGTGTTTGGGCCATCGAGTTGGTGTTTGGGCCATTGAGTTGGTGTTTGGGCCATCGAGTTGGTGTTTGGGCCATCGAGTTGGTGTTTGGGGCACCGCGGACCTGCACCCCCCAGGGAAACACCTCAGGCTCTGCTCGGCGGTCCTGCCGGTCCCGCGCCCCCCCGCCGGCATCACCAGGGCTGGTTTTGGGCAGGGATTCAGGCGACAGAGACTTTGGTCCTCCCAGGTCCTGCACTGATACCTGCTTTGCCACCTCCGGCGGGCAGGACCCGGGTCGGGTGCAGCCAGGGCTGGCAGCTCCCTGGGGAGAGGAGGGGGCCGAGGACAGCACCCACCCGGGCTGGCAGGGCAGGGAGGGAAGGGCTCGAGCGCCGAGCTGCTCAGCACGGCTGCGGACCGTTTCACGCAAACCCGTTAGGAGGAGGACGAGCTGACGAGGACCCACGTCACGGTCAGGTCCCACAGAGCCGGTGCTCCTTCCCGCTCCCCCCAGGACGGGGCTGCCGTGGGTGCTCCCCTCACTGCTGCCAGCCGGCCAGCCCCGGGGGGACCTCGCACCCTCAACCCAGCACGGGACGAGCGAGGAGTGCTGAGCTGGGCTTTTGGAGGGGAAACGTGACCTACGAGGAGAGCTGTGCCTGCCCCCACGCAGCTCTCCAGCTCCAGCTAAAAAGCATGCTGGAAAACACGCTTTTAAGTCAGGACCTGAAAGGGCCCCACTTCTCCCTTTCCTGTAAATGCGGAAAGATCCCCCCCAAACACGTGAGAGGGCTTGCTGGGAAAGAAAGGCAGCAGCAGTCGGCATCCCCAGGTTTGGTTAGCTCCCAAAATAGTCACAGCCTCTTGCACCACCACGGCCAGAGTGTCTGGGCAGCCAGGGACTTCTGGGGGAGGGAATCCCCCAGAAGGATGTGGTTCCTCTCCGAAACACAGCGTGGCACAGACGTCCCCGAGCGCACGCAGCCCTGGGCAGCACCAGGCGCGCGTCCTCCCGGCTGCTGGAGGAGAAAGCACCAAGCTGGAGCAGTCCGGAGAGGACCAGAGAGCCATGTTACAGGGGGATGGAGGAGAGCTTTTGGTGGGACTGCTGAGGTCCTGATCCAAATCTTTCTGCAGTTAGACAGCGAGCCCCTCTTGCTACTAGGTTTTAAGCTCAGCAAGAGCAGCAGCGCTTTGCTTTGGTGTTTTGGTGGGGAAATACCTCGCCTTATGTGCCTTTCTCAGGGCTGACCCGGTCAGCGGGGCGTGATGAAGGAAATCCAACCTATGATATCTTTAGGGGAACTCTGGTGACTCTTTTTGCCCCCCTGCAGAGGCTGGGGAGATCCCTCCAAGTGGGAGCAACTTCATCGAGGAACACCAAGCCTGGGTAGGCTGCGGGAGCGTGTCCAGCTCCATCAGCCCCCATGCACAGACAGAAGCCCTGACATCTGCACGCTTGTCCTGCCTCCCTACAGGCCTCGAGGGACGCCTCCATCCAGCGAAAGGCACCCCATCCCTTCTTCCTGTGGAGGAAGAACACAGGGAGGCACAGGCAACACCTGCCCAGAGGTGGTCCCGACGGTGGTGGCCACCAGGGAGGCTTCTGGCTGCCCTCTGTGCAGCAAGGGAGGGAGGTGGCTGGTTGCCAGCCAGCCCCTGTGTGGCTATGGGGCTACCTCGGCTAAAGCTCTCACCTCCATGGCACAGCCTGGCCGTTCGGGTCCCCAGGATGCCAGGAGATCTGCAAGGTGGCATGGCAGCTGGAGCTGAATGCCCCCAGGCTGGAGGAGGGGGCTCGCTGAAGCCCCTATGAAAAGAGCATATGGGACCTACTGCTGGAGCAGTGCCTGCTCCGCTAGTGAATAGCCACCGCGGTCTCCAGAGAGGCTGGCTTTGCAGCTGGGCTGGAAGGAAAAGGTGCAGGCAGGAGGCCCGTGCAGTTGCCTCGACTCCGGTAAGCCACTTCCCGTCCCTCGGCAGCCCTGCGTACGCTGCTCTCGCTTCTAAGAAAACAAGCAAGCGGTGAGCAGGCAGCAGACCGCAGGGCGGCGAACGCACGGCTGGCAGCGGTGCCAGCCTTGCAGGGGGCCCTGTGCAGGCACCGCGTGCCTGCTCCGGCCTGGCTAGGGCTGGGTTTCTTCTCTGCTGACCGTGGCCGGCCGGGGGGCCGCAGCCCGCGTTCCCTGCCCTCCGCTGCCTGCGCCCCGACCAGCCTGGACCAGCAGCTCCCAGCTGATGCTGATGCTGATGCTGATGCTGGGAGCTCCAGCATCCCCCAGCAGCGCTGCTCAGGGGCTGACTGGCCCCGGCTCCTCCAGCACCCTCAGCTCCCGGTGCCTCTGGAGGGTGGGTTCCCACCCTGGCAGGTCCAAAGCACTCTCAAGACTCTTTGTAGAGCCCTGCACAAAGTCCAGCCTGGCCCTGCTGCTCCCAGGGCTCCTTGGCCCTGGTCCAGCCTCCTCCGAGCTGCTGTGGGAAGAGGGGCCCAGGGGAGGAACTGACTTGTCACAAGACGTGCTTCTTCGCGCTGATTATTTTTGCAGCACCTCCACCCCACGTGCGCACAGGGGCCATCCGACCCGCCCCACTGGCCACCTCGGTCAGCCTCAGTCCTCTCTGCTCTCGGGTTTTCAGCCGCCCGGGAGGCAGTGGTCCCCCCAGGCTGCACAACAGCCCTTGGACAACTGTCCCCCCATGGGCGGGTGGATGCCGGAGCCCCCATCTCAGTGCCACCCTGCGTGTCCCCAACCCCTGCCTGGGGTCCCCAGGAAAAAGGAACATCCCCCGCCCTGTCCCAGCAGAGGATCTGCCGGAGCCCCGGTGCCCAAAGGGGTCTGCTTGCAGCGATGGGCACAAGCCCGTCCCGGGGGGGTTCGGCTGAGCACCACCATTGCTGCTGTTGTCAGTGCAGGCTGGGCAGGACGGTGCTGGCATTAGGTCCCACGTCACCCACATGTCACACCGGCACTGTGGGGTGCCCAGTGCCAGCCCCACCGTCCTCCCGGCACCAACCCAAGCAGATGCTGACGACAGCTATATGCTGACAGCTATATGCTGACAGCTATATCATGGGGTGCAGGAGGCACCGCGAGCCCTGGAGAGGATCCTGCGCACATGGGACAGCTCGGCCTCGTGGTGCAGGCAGCACCCACGTAGCCTGCCCGATTCGAGGGGCTGGAGGAAACGCGGGGTGAAACCCAAACCCCTCTCCTGGCAACCCCCACAACAAACCACCCCTCTGGAGCTTCACCGAGTCTGTTATTTTGCTGCAGGGGTGTATCAGCCGCAGCAGATTTGGGGCTTGAAAGTATTTATATCTGCAGCTGCTTAGCAACGTTTGCAGACACCGCACTGGTGCGAGCCGGCGAGCGGCGCCCAGGGAAGGCAACAGCGTGGGATTCCCCAGCCCGGCACTGAGCATCACCACGACCCAGCCAGAGACCGCGCTGGCGGGCGGGCCGGGGGTGGTCTGGTAAAAATCCCCTTCCCACACGGGCTGGTACGGCGCTTGTGATGCCTGGAGGCAGAAAGGGACCGTAGGTGGAATACATACCAGTCAGAGCTAGATTGCAAGGGCGAAACGCCTGCGTGCAATGACTCAGAGGGGAAAAAAAACGTCCCGAGTGACACTGGGGTTGCTGCCATCACCAGTGTGCACGGCAGGGACAGTCCCTGCAGCTCCTGCTGCCCTGGCCCCATCGGCGTGGGCTGCGTCTCCCCACAGAGCGGGGTGCTCCGGCCCCCGCGGCACAGCCGAGCGTCACGGGGACATCTCCAAGCATCACCTCCGTCCCCGCCACGCTGCTCTCAGCCCCGTCTTCCGGCTGCCCCTCGACGGGGCCGGGGGGTCCATTTGGGAGGCAGATCAGCGGCCACGTCACGCAGCATGGGGAGGGTGATGGCGGAAAGCGTCCCCACGCGTGGCCTGCCCTGCACAGGGCTCTGCTGAGGCTGCTCAGAAGCCCAAGAGCTGCTCCCTGCTGAGAGCTCGAGTTTGCAGGATTAATGCGTGCTCAGCAGACTCCTGGGAGAGCACTAAGCCCCAGGCTGGCAGATTAGATGACCAATATCCTCCTGGTCAGCACCCCGTGAACCAAGGAGTGAAGGAAGAAGCTAAAACCGTCTCGTTTCCTGCTCAGACGGTTGCAACAGAGCCGCATGTGGCCCCGCTCCACGTGGACATGACAGGGAAGGAAGGGCAGCGCTGCCAGCCCGGAGACGAGCGGGACTCCACATTCCTCCTCTCCCCTGGGCTCCTCCTGGTCATCCCCCCGCTCACGGGGCAGCTGCTGGGGAGGGGAAATGCAGGGGTGGACGGAGCATCCCTTACAACCACCAAATCTCCCTCCAAGCTCAGCTGCCCCCAGGTCGATCTCACGCCTCAGCCGTTCCCTTCTGCCTGCCCCGCCGAGCCCCTCACCCGGCAGGGACACGCAGGGACCCGGCAAGGCAGGGAGTCCCCCCCGCAGCACCCAAGGCTGCAAACCCACATCCCCTGGGGGCTTGCTCCCGGGGCTGCCGTGAGTGGCAATAACCAGGGGAAGTGCCACCAGGGCAGGGCCGTCGGCAAGCGGGACCCCCGGAGCAGCGTCACCCGTGGCCACCCACCCCAGCCTTTCCGGGCGCATTGGCAACAAACCCCCAGCTGCAAACCCAGCTCTGCGTTCGCCTCTCGTTTCTTTAGGCCAAGCAAGAAATAGTCCCCGTAATGTATCTTTGGGATAAAGTTTTTTAAAGGCTTTTCAAGAGAGAGCATCAACAGGAGCAGAGCAGGAACAGGTCCCCAGGGTCTCCTCCCACCAGAGCGATGGAGATGGAAAGCAGATGGAGGTGGAAAGGGACAGACTCTGCCCTCCTCTCCCACCCCTGCGCTCTCCGAGAGCCACGTGAAGGGGTATGCAAGCGGCTGCCATGGCCATTTGCCCACCCTGCAGCTCCTGATGAGGCCCCAGCCCTCCTCTCCCCGCTCCCAGCGGGGTCAGGACCCAGCCCCGTTGGAGCAGCCGGGCTCCCCACCAGCCCCGGGGGCTGCTCCGGGGAAGCCCACGCTCCCAGACTGGGGTTTGCCCCAGCAAACGGGGTTTTGCCCCAGCAAAGCCCAGCCGGGCAGGGCGTTTCCCCAGCGGGGCACAAGGCAGCAGGAGGGTTTGAGTTCCGGGGACACATTGCAGGAGGCTTCGCTAAGGCCCCCCCAGCAGAGCTGGCTCCCTCCCTCCGTCCATCCACCCCTGCTGCCAGGGTCCGAGCTCAGGGCACAGCAGCCCAGCCTGCCCCACGCTCTAGGAGGGGTCCTGGGAGAACCAGGGGGTCCCCTACCCCGCTTCAGGCAGACAAACGCTGCTTAATTTGCTTCTCAGAGGCCTCTCTCCCCATCTCTCCGATGCCCCACTGGCTGGTAGCCCCCAGGGCTAGGGCCCAGCCCGGGCATGCCTGCTCCCAGCCCGGCAGGCAGCTGCAGAGAGAGGAGCCCATGGGAAAAGGCTGGACGGACACACACGGACAAAGCACGGAGACTTAAAATCCCATTCATAAAAATACATCCCATTTGTACAGTGTGTAGCATCCTTTTAACAGTATTTACAGCAGCAGTGGGGGCAGAGGCACTTGGGGTGCAGGTGGGGGCCTTATTTGAGGCTACCCATGCAAAGCGAAGGGCCAGCAGCGGCTGTCACTGCCTGCGACAGATGCTGCTGTGGGAACAGGCTTTCCTGACCCGGGAGGGGACACCAAGGTCTCTCTGATGTCCTGCAAGCTGATCTTCCCTCAAGTCACCCAGGGTTTCTCCTCTGGCTTCACCAGCGGCATAGACCCCCCCCCCCACCCCCAAACCCGCTCGGTCACAAGAGCTGCCAGCCCCCCTCGAGGGCAAAGCCCCCTGCCCCCAGCGAGAGCTCGTCCCATCTCACGCTGGCAGAGTCCTGCCCTGCGTGCGGGAGCAGAGCAAGGCCCAGCCACCGCCACGGCCCGCGGCCCAGCCCGTCCCATTGCTGGGTCAGTCCCCGCTTGCGGCTGGCGCTGGCCTTCCCCGGCGCGGAGCGGCGTGGCACGGCACGGAGAGCTGCCGCCCACCCGGGCGGTGGGTGGCAGGGGCACAGAAGCAGAGGGTGCATCGGGGAGGCACGGGGCTCAGCTGCTGTGGGTCCTCCTCTCCAAACTCGCCACATCTCACATCTCTGCAGGACAATCAAGGGGGGGGGGAACAAAAGAGATTGGTGAGACCACTGTTGGGGGGAGGAGGGCTGCACGGTGCACTGGACCCCCCAGGCTTCACCAGCAGCAGGGTTAGAGCAGAAATCTGCTGGGGGAGGCTCTGGTCCCCCTCCTGCTTCGCTGCCTCCCAGTATGGCCCAGGGCCAGCAGAAGCAGCGCTTCCCACCAGCCACCTCATTGCAGACACTCAGAAGGGAAGGGAAGGGAAGGGAACAGATACCGAGAACTGCGACTTATGCAGCCTGCCTAGGGGGAAATATTTTATATATTTTTTTTAAAGCAAGTTCTCTCTGCCTCCAGCCTGTCACCCAGGGACCTCTTTGGAGAGGAAGTGTGTTTCCCCAGTTTCTGCCTCAGTTTCTGCCTCCAGACACAGGAAACTGTGTCTGCCTCAGTTTCCCCAGCAAGGAAGCTATCGGGCCAGCCAACCTCACAGGACCGCACAGCTGCCTGGGTAAAGCTGCCAGAGATACCCAGCACGGCATCACCACCTTCCCCAGGGGTACCTGCAGCCAAGCCCTTTACCAGGAGAAAAACATCTGCAGGAGGAGACCACGACCCGTCCGTGCTCCCCGAGGGCTGGGATTCCCCTCTCTGCCACCGCACAGACCCGCTGAAGCGGTTCCCACTCCGCAGATGGGGAAGTCTCACTCTGAGACCTGCCCACAGCTTCACTCAGTGCCAACGCGCCCCAAGGGACACTTCCACGGGCACGTGTTAGGTGGCACCTATCGAGCCCGAATCCTCACTTTCCTCCCTCCAGATGGGATATTTCCACAGGGCCGATTTTTTCCAGGCTGGGATATATCACAAGGAAAAATACTCTTTTCCTCCTGCTCACCTTCCCCGCCTCATAGCAAAGAAAAGCCTTTGAGCAGCAGGCGGAGGGATGCCGTAGGCAGAGACCCACAAGCACCTGGAGATCTTCCTGAAAAGGTCAATAGCTCTGCAGATTGCGCTGTCTGGCCACCTTTTTTGCAGGTCTTTGTTGTCAGGACCAGTCTGGCCTTCACATCCCCAATCCCCTCCTCCAGGACACCACCACCTCCACTCCACCACTGGGGGAAACTGAGGCACCAGAGAGGGAAGACACTCAAGCAGTGGAATTTCTGCCCCAGCTGAAAGAGCTTGAAGGGGGATGGGGGGGTGACATCCAGGTGAGCCCCCCCTCAAAAGACAAGACAGAAGGATTCCAACCCTGCAGCCAAAACCAGGTCTAAGGCCCTGCAGTGGGAGCCCCAGGCAGGAGGGTGCTGGGCCAGGCTCCGCTGAGCCGGAGGCAGCGGGGAAGCCCCAGCCCAGGCGCCCTGCCACGCTGGATGCAGCTTGGGGCTCGGAAAGCACAGGGATCAGAGCTGCGTACGTACCCTCCAACACTTTATCCAGATCCGCAATGAACTCCTCCAGCTCCTGCGTGTCTCCAAGCTTAGCTAGCGGAGAGAAACACACCATCAGGTCTCTCCCATTCCCTCCCCCGGCTCTAATTTGGGAGAAGAAAGATCCCTGCACCTTGTTTCTAACCACAATTGCCCCAGCTGCCTGCTGCTTCTGTCGCAGCCAGGTGCTGCCCGGCAGCGGTGGGAGGGGGTTGCAGGGGGGGCTGCGTGTGCACAGCTCGGGAATAACCCCAGCCAAATGCCCCCGGGCGCAGCGTCCCCGTGGGTGGATGCATCTCTGTGGGATTACAGACCACGCTTGTACCCAGCTGCTGAAGGCATCAAAAGGGCAGCACCGAAGCTTTCCAAGAAGTTGCCCAGCACTGCCCGGCTCTGGAGTCCCGCGCTCGCACGGAGCTTAAGGGCAGCTCTAGCATCACCCGTCCGCAGGGCAGGGCGCTCCCCCCGCCACGTGCACACACGGATCCGTGCGTGGGAGTTACAGGGCTGAGGAGCAAGGGGTTTCACCAAGGACACTGCTTGAGGGCAGCATGGGCAGGAAAACCCCAGGACTAACTCTGACCTGCAGACACGCGGCATTTCCACCCCCCGCACCCCAACCCCCGCACCCCCTCTGCCCCTCAGCTCAGGCCCAGGCTCTGGGGGTAGGATGGTGCCCACAGGGATCACGCAGATCAGCATCCCATAACCCAGCCAGCAGCTCAGCGTGGGGGAAAGCGGAGAGGCAGGGCACGTCCTCCCACGCACACGAGGTCGGCCAGCAAGGGCTCAGCTGAGGCCAGAGCTGGACTGGATCCATACACGGTGGGAAGGGTGCTCACCCTCCCTGTGCCGCCTCGTCCCTGCGAAATCCTGTGCTTCCCAGGTCAGGAGCAGAGCTCCTCTCTGTGACGCTCCCAAACAGAGCTCTGGCTCAGGCTAGCATGGCTGGGAACATGCCAGTCCAACTTTATACCTCTTCCAGGATCCAGCCAGGACCCCAGGGCTCATTCCCACCTCCAAATCCCGCAGGACCCCATGGGCACACCCCCTGCCCCCCCGCCTCAGGGCGGGTGAAGGCCCATCGCTGCCGAGCCAAGCCAAGCACGCAGAAGGAAGCCCTGGCATCAGCCCTTCGGACAGATCTTTCAGCCTCACCTTTGGAGGGGTAAGCATTAGCAGGGGTGTTGAGGTCCTCCTCGCTGGAGTTGAGACTGCTTCCTGGGGACGTGCTGGTACCTGCAGGTGCAAAGCATCGGTCACTGTCCGCAGCCACAGGCACCTTACAAATGAGCTGCAGGACCAGGGACCAATCTCATGTGTGGCATAGGGTCCCTGGTCCACCCTCGCTCTTGGCCAGCCCATCTGCTCTGCCCCTGCTGCAAGGAATGCTTGGAAAAAGGGAACTGAGCTTCTCTGACAGGCCAAACGGTACCAGAGGTTGCCTGGGCACAGCCACGCGGACTCCTCAGGGTTATCACAGCGAACTGGTTCCCTCCGAGCTGCCGGTTATCCCAAGCCTCGTGCAGTCCTGCCACAGCCAGCCCAGCAGAAGGAGCCCCAGCAGATGTTGGCAGGCCCTGCGCCGGGATCCAGTGGTCATCGCCCCACGCTACTCATCCAGCCCACGAGAGACGAGTCAGACGGGCAGCTCAGAGCTGGGATCAGCGGGAAGCTCCATGGTTTACCACAGAGGAACTCCACAAAGCAGCTCCATCCCCACAGACACCATCCTCCCCCAGGACTCCTCATTCCCCAGCCCCGGACTCACTCTCCAGCTCATCAATGCCGCTGTCGTACACGCTGTGTCCCGCTTTGCTCTTCAGCTCCTCCAGGTGCTGCTGGTATTGACACGCAGGGCCTCTGTCAAAGTCCTCCATCACCTCATCAAACTCCCGCAGCAGGTCGCTGAGCTCATCGGCCATGGCTGGGGGCAAGAAGTCAGCGGAGGAAGGGGTTTGGGGCACGCACCAGGTAGGCAGCCCCAGCAAAAGCCTCTCGGGAGCAGTACCAGGCTGGGGACGGGGCAGACCCGGGCTCCGGGCCACCTCTCTGCAGGCAGGCTGCCAGCTCTCGCTCCGTGCAGCGAGCCCAGGGCTGACGTTGCCCCTCACAGCTCTGGGCACATCCCGCTCCTTGGGCAGCTCAGCCATCCCCCAGCTCATCCCGCTGCTGGGCAGGGGCCCAGCCCAGTAAGAGCTGGTCCTAAGCAGGCAAGGGTCTTCATCCCGGACCCAGCTGCTTCCCCTGCCTTCGGGGGAGGTTACGGCAGGGCTGAGCAGGGGCCCTGGCCGATGTTGAGCCCGGAGGACCAGCAACAGCACGCCGCAGCCTGCGAGCGGGGCAGCGGGGAGCCCCGGCCGCTGCTCCCCGGGGACGTGCGGCTTCTCCCTCCGGGTCCTGCCTCCCCAGAGCCAGCCCGTCCCGGGGGGCCAAGGCTGGAGCGGCGGCACACGGTGCTTCCGAGGGCTGAAAATACCAGCACGGCCGGCGGGGCGGAGCGGGGCGAGGCCGGCCCCGAGCTCCGGCCGCCGCTGAGCCAGCCCACGCGGGAAGGGGCGACCAGCGGGCTACTGGACCCGGCCGTGCTGACCCGACGGAGCCCCGGGCGGCACATGGAGGGCGGGGGGGGGGGCACAAGCCCCGGCCAGGCCGAGGCCGGCAGCCTCCGCCCCGCACGCTGCAAGCCGCGCCCTGCTCCCCGGGGCTCTCCCGGCGGGAGGCTTAGCGAGGCGGGGGGAACGGGACAGAGGGGCAGGGTCCCGCGGGGAGCCGCGGAGGGGGGCTCCGGGGAAGCACGGCACGGCACTGCACGGCACTGCACGGCACTGCACGGCACGGCACGGCACTCACCGGCGGGGTCCGCTCGGGTCCGCTCGGCTCCGGTCGGCTCGGGCCGGGTCCCGCCGGGCGCGGCGGTTTTACCCCCGGGGCCGCCCCGCGCCGCTCGGGGCGGTGGGCGGGGCGTGGGCGGGGCGTGGCCGCAGCGCCCTGGCGGCCCCGCCCCGCCCCGCCCCACTCGCGGGACCGCGTCGCTCCCGTGGGGTCCCGGCCGCGCCCGTCCCCTGCAGCCGCCGTGGGTCACCCCGCCGGTCCCCACCCCCACCCCCCCGTGCGAGGGTCGCCCTGAAGAGACGGGCCTGGGTGTCGGGGGTCTCCCCTCGCCCCCGCAGGACGAGGGACTGGCCTCTCCCACGCGGGGCTCGCCTTGTCTCCACGCTCTGATGGTCCTGAGTGATGCCCGGGGCTTGGGGACCTTTGTCCTGTGGAGCCGGGTGGCCAAAGCCCTCCCACGCAACAGCGGCCACGGGGGGATCTCCCCGCAGCCCACCCCTGCTGCCCCTGGGCGCCTTCCCCCCGGCACAGCGCGAGGCTGGTCCAGGTGAGCTTCTCCCCAGGCTGGAGACGTTCTGGAGATCTTCACGTTTCCGCCCAGGTGCCGCTGCCTTCCCTGCACCGTTGTCCATCCTCCAGAACTTGAAGTCCCGTAGGATGAGTTTTCCACTTCCCTTCAATGAAGCTTTGCCTCCTTTCCTCAGAGCTCACCCCTCCTTCGTCCTTTCTGCGGACTGAAGTCACCCCTCCGCGCGTGAGAGTGGGCTTCGCAGTAGATTTTCTTTCTCCTGTGTTTCTCCTCCTGCCATGACCTTAAAAACTGACCTACGACGGGGCAGACAGACGTGGTCACCCATTACAAGAACGCTGCTACTTCTCTGCGCTTACGAGCTGCATCTCCTCAGAATCACAGAATCGTTCAGGTTGGAAAAGACCTTTAAGATCATCGAGTCCAACCGTAAACCTAACACTGCCCAGCCCACCACTGCACCATGTCCCTGAGCACCTCATCCAAACGGCTTTTAAACACCTCCAGGGATGGCGACTCCACCACTGCCCTGGGCAGCCTCTTCCAGTGCTGGACAACCCTTTCCGTGAAGTCAAATTTCCCAATGTCCAGTCTAAACCTCCCCTGGCGCAACTGGAGGCCATTTCCTCTCGTCCTGTCACTTGTTACCTGGGAGAAGAGACCGACCCCACCTCTCTCCAGCCTCCTTTCAGGCAGTTGCAGAGAGCGATGAGGTCTCCCCTCAGCCTCCTTTTCTCCAGGCTGAACAACCCCAGTTCCTCAGCCACTCCCCATCAGCCTTGTGCTCCAGACCCTTCCCCAGCTCCGTTGCCCTTCTCTGGACACGCTCCAGCCCCTCCATGTCTCTCTGGGAGTGAGGGGCCCAACGCTGAACACAGCATTCGAGGTGCGGCCTCACCAGTGCCCAGTACAGGGGACGATCACTGCCCCAGTCCTGCTGGCCACACTATTCCTGACACAAGCCAGGATGCTGTTGGCCTTCTTGGCCACCTGGGCACTCTGCTGGCTCACATTCAGGCGGCTGTCGACCAACACCCCCAGGTCCTTTTCCGCCGGGCACTTTCCAGCCGCTCTTCCCCAAGCCTGCAGTGTTGCGTGGGGTTGCTGTGACCCAAGTGCAGGACCCGGCCCTGAGCCTTGTTGAACCCCACACAGTTGGCCCCAGCCCATCGATCCAGGCTGTCCAGGTCCCTCTGCAGAGCCTTCCTCCCCTCAGCAGATCAACACTCCCGCACAACTTGGTGTCATCTGCAAACTCACTGAGGGTGCACTCGATCCCCTGGTCCAGACCATTGATGAAGATATTAAACAGGACTGGCCCCAGCACCGAGCCCTGGGGACACCACTGGTGACCGGCCACCAGCTGGATTGAACTCCATCCCCCACCACTCTTTGGGCCCGGCCATCCAGACAGTTCTTTACCCAGCGAGGAGTACACCCATCCAAGCCATGAGCAGCCAATTTCTCCAGAATGCTGTGGAAACCGTGTTGAAGGCTTTACTGAAGTCCAGGTAGACAACATCCACAGCCTCTCCCTGCTGCGAATGAAAAGCTGTCCACTCTTCTGGTGGCATCAACCCAGCAACTGTCCGGGTGGCGAGAAGGAGGCAACGGAGGCAGATGCTCCCTTGCTCTCGTCTGCTGGTTTGGAAAAGTTGGATTCAGGCTACGCTTGCTTTTTATAGAGGCTGCATGCCCCTAACTGCCTAAAATATCTTCAGACCATCTCAGTATTTTTTTTTTCAGTATTAAAGATAACGTACTGAAAGTCTTAGGTACTCTAAGGCTGCACTCAAATTTAAAGACCCATATCTGAATGAGGGAGCTGAGAGCCGGTTTGTCCTCCCTAGGTCTAGGATGGTCGGCGGTTTGTCTCAGTAGGCACTTTCAATCCACGCCGCCTTGGTGGATTCAGGAGCCCATCAAGGGCTCTGCCTGCTTTTTGCCAGCCCTGAATCAGCCCAAGCCGGCATCCTCTGGGCGGGTGAGCCGGCCACGGGGGAGACCACAGCCTCTGGAGAGCGCAAGAGCACTCGTGGGTTTTCCAGCTGTGCCGGCCCGGGGTTTTCTTTAGCTCTTACTCTTTCTGCACCTAACCACCAGCGACTGCTGACACCTGGGTGGCTCCGGGAGCGAGGCGATACGGGCGAGCTTCTCTCCTTCAGCTTTACTAGCGAGTTTTCGAGTCAAGAGGTCTGTGTCTGGGCAGCGTTACTCTTGTGTTACTCTACAACACGCTCCCACGACCGATAGCTGCAGCAAGCACCGCCGCTCAGCCCAGCGCTGAGTAATTCCAGCACCAAAAGCTGGCGAACGAAGAGGTCCTCAGCCATTAAACGCTGTCTCGCCGCTTGTGACCAGGACATCAGGCAGAGACCTTGGCCTGACGATTGCGGGCTGTGCTGGGGACCCTTCGATCTTTCCCGGTGAACGTACGCCGCAGAGCAGAGGAAGGCATTCACCGCCCCTTGCCGTGAGCTGCTGGCTTGTGGACGGGGACATATTCCCTCATGATGCTTCGATTTCGACAAAACCTGGCTGCCTGCGTGGGCTCCCACAGGTATAGGAGGCCAGGCGTTACAGGGGAGAAGAGCCTTTTTTGCAGACAGAAGGTGTCTTTACTGTTCATCTCCATTCTTTTAATGTCCTGGGTAACCATACCCATCAACCAATGTCAGCAGCATCTGGCAGCGTCCCTAGTTCTTCCCAGCGCGGGGTGGTGCAGGACGTGATTTCACCCCTTGCGATGCAGAACCCGTATTTAGCAGATGTTGCACGTCAGCAGCTGAGATGGCATCGGGAAGCGGTATTAGAGCAGGCTCACCTGCCGCAGCGGGAGTAACCCAGCTCTGGTTTGCCATGCCCCGGTCGGGGATTTTCCACGGTGAACGGCGCGGCCCGGCGAAGGCTGGGAGCCCCGGCGGTTCCTCTCAGACTGGGTGGTGAGGGGAGCTCGGCCAGCTTGGGGCCGGTTCTGCTCCACAGCCCTGCCCTCCCTCCAAGGGCAAGAAACATCCACCCAGTCGTCCCGTGCTGCCCATCGCCAACAACACGCTGCCCTTGCTGCTCCTTCCTCTGACGGCTCCTTTCAGCTGGGGCAAACTCTCACTGACTTTTTAGGTCAAACAAAATCAAGTATTGATGCCGTGGTACCTAGCACTGCTTCAAGAGACCAGGGCAATATTATCTGCCAGGTGAGCGTGACCCCTTTCCTCTCTGGATTTAACCCCTCGGGCAGTTTCTCTGGTCTCAAAAATACAAATAAAGCAAAGCTTTGCTTAAAATGGGAGGAACTTATTCTGAGTCATATATGTTCTTTCAGGTTACCATGGGAACTTGAGTAGATAAAGTGTTACGTGATGCCACTTGCTATGGTTACACGCGTGTGTATCCTGATCAGCAGAATAAGGGAGGCACATGGGTTAAAAAAGAGACAAAAAAGGATCCTGCTTTCTTTGCTGTTGACTGCCAAATCACTCGCTCGCTCATGAACCTGAGTAACTGATCCCACTGCTGCAAGATACTCCCTGTTGTACCCTTCTTAAGACCTCTAAGCTTGACTCTAGCTGTAAAAACCCCTCCAGTGCCGCATCGCCCGAGCTGGTTTGGGTTGTGTTGGTGCTAACGACCAGCCGGCAAGGACCCCCACCAGCAACCCACCCCCGTGCCGGCACAGGGGGCCTAGAAACAGCAAGACAGAAACTTTCAGATTGTTTCAAAAGGTGAAATCTCAGAGCCTTGCAGATTCAGCCTGGGGAGGCGGGGAAAAGAGCCCGACGGTAACTAAATCGGAAGCATAACAAAAGCTAACCGGCTTTTTCAGAGCCGGTCCAGAGCGATGCTAATGCTTCATGAATGACAGTGCTTTGCAACTGATTTGTAAAGCGGGGTTTATTTTGCGAGGCTGAAATAAAACAAGTTATAAGCAAATCCTTGCGCGCACCAGGCAGTGACAGCCGGTGTGCTTCTGAGGGAGAAAAACGTCTGCGTTCTGCTCAGAGGAGGCAATTCCCGGGCAGGACGCAGCGACGGCCGGTGCTGGGCTGCCCTCAGGCGGAGTTTTTAGCAATATCCCCATCGGCAGGGACAGGCGGTCCTGAGCAGTTTCCAAGTCTTGCGATGTGGTGGTAAGAAAGAACCTACAGTGACTTTTATATTTTTGGTAGCAAATGGAGAAAGGCGGTGTGCTTCCCAGCGAGCCCCCGGTGCCCGCTTCTGCCCACCACTACGGTGTTGGGAAAGTAAACTTCAAAAGGACTTTTCTTGCAAAGCAAAGCAAAGAGTCGCCGAGTAGTTCAGCATCCCTGTCCGAGTGCAAGGCTCAGGGCCGGGTCCTGCACTTGGGCCACAGCAACCCCATGCAACGCTGCAGGCTTGGGGAAGAGCGGCTGGAAAGTGCCCGGCGGAAAAGGACCTGGGGGTGTTGGTCGACAGCTGCCTGAATGTGAGCCAGCAGAGTGCCCAGGTGGCCAAGAAGGCCAGTGGCATCCTGGCTTGTGTCAGGAATAGCGTGGCCAGCAGGACTGGGGCAGTGATCGTCCCCTGTACTCGGCACTGGTGAGGCCGCACCTCGAATGCTGTGTTCAGCGTTGGGCCCCTCACTCCCAGAGAGACATGGAGGGGCTGGAGCGTGTCCAGAGAAGGGCAACGGAGCTGGGGAAGGGTCTGGAGCACAAGGCTGATGGGGAGCGGCTGAGGAACTGGGGTTGTTCAGCCTGGAGAAAAGGAGGCTGGGGGGAGACCTCATCGCTCTCTGCAACTGCCTGAAAGGAGGCTGGAGAGAGGTGGGGTCGGTCTCTTCTCCCAGGTAACAAGTGACAGAACGAGAGGAAATGGCCTCAAGTTGCGCCAGGGGAGGTTTAGGTTGGATATTAGGAACAATGTCTTCACTGAAAGGGTTATCAAGCACTGGAACAGGCTGCCCAGGGCAGTGGTGGAGTCGCCATCCCTGGAGGTATTTAAAAGCCGTTTGGATGAGGTGCTCAGGGACATGGTGCAGTGGTGGGCTTGGCAGTGCTAGGTTTACGGTTGGACTCGATGATCTTAAAGGTCTTTTCCAACCTATACGATTCTGTGATTCTGTCCCATTCAGATTGCCGTAAGCCGGGTGGTGACTCTGTGTCCTGTGTAGTGGTGTTTCTGAAATGGGCTCTGCAGTGCCTTGCCCTTCTTCCCATCACCCCGTGGGAGCGGTGTAGAACACAGAGCGCAAAATCTGAGGGCAGCCAGCCCGACTGCCAGGAAGCCTTCACAGGGATGACTTGATGCTCTTGTACGTGGCTGTTGTAACGCCCAGTGGTGGCCACAAACCTTTCAGTCACCTTGTAAATCCTTGTGTGACTTCCAAGGGGGCAACACACAAAGACAGCTCACCGCTACGGTCCCGTGTAGACCTGTTGGCCGAGCATCTGCAACCCCCCATGTCTCTCACATCCCCAAATGTGGCGTAGCTCTGCAGCCCCTATTTCCCAAGTGCCATGAACATGCTAGAGTTCATATGGTATCCACTATTAATTTCTCCACGCTTAGTTCTTAGAGAAGGGTACACGGCAAAAGCCGTGGAAGAACAAACTAAAGCTCAGAGGAATCAAGGGAGAGAAGCCAAAGTGATGTTGGTGGCATCAATCTACACCACAGCCGCTCTCTGAGCGACTTGCTGAGGTGACGGGGAATGAGGAAATGTTCGCTCTGCTTGGGTTTTTCTTTTTTGATACTGAAAAATTCGATCGAAAACATGCGATGGAGGCTGTGTGGACTTCTCACCATTGACCTCAGTGCCAGATCCATTGCCCTTGGTAGTACTGACAAGTCAAAGCTACACCTAGAAGCAGTGGCATCAGGTTGAGCGCTGGCCGTGACAAGGCACGAAGCACTTTGCTGGCTTTGTGCTCTGCTCGAGACCTTAATGTCAGCCTCGATGCTCCTGGCTTCCTCCTTTATGAGCAGCCCAACGGCTGCAGCTGCTGAAATGTCTGGGCAGCAAAGTGCTTGTGATGTTCTCACGATGAACTAAAGGTGAGGGATGCAGAAGGTTTGTGCCACCGCCATCCGCTGTCCGTGGCTGTCAGTCTTGCCAGCACCGCAGCCGGGCAGCGGGCTCAGCGTTGTCTCCAGCGCTGCTGGCAGTGCTGTGCCGTTCTGCTCGCCTGTGTTCCCCCCTCACGCGTTACAAGTTTCCAGACTTGGTATCACCACTACTGCACAACTGTGCCTTTCCCTTTCCTCTTCCGTTAGAAGATGTTCCTCTTTGCTCCCCAAGGAATCCAACGTACAACACGCTTGCAGGGAAGCTCTCCCCAGGATGGCCCATCGCCCACTGCACCTAGCGAGCCTCATCTGTCCATTCCCATACACCTACGACTCCAACACTTCATATTCCCCCCCCCGATGACAAAAAAAGCTAATTTGCAGTCCAGGTTTCAGGCTGGCAAAATGATCTGAGTGCCCTTTTGTCCAACTGAAGATATAAAGATCACCTGCTTCTTCTTGCGTTCAAAATTCTTGTTGAGCATTTGTAACAACTCCTCCCAACCTGAGGATCTGCCCCCTTCCCAGCGCTCCCCCTCAGCGGGGACACAGAGAGATCCACCATCAAGTCATGGCCAATAGTCACGGGAACACCTTGCCCTTGGTAGTGCGCTACTGTTAACGGACTCAAGCTGTTAGGACTAGCAGGAGATAACGAGTCACTCGCACCACATGGAAACGGTGCGACCAACGCCAGCTGTTGACTGAGGAGCGGATAGTCACGCTGACATGGCAGAGGCTCCTAGGAAGAAATTTGGAAGGTCCCCCAGAGGGTCTGCTCTTGCAGCAGGTATAATCCCGTAGTCTGTCCGCACAGAGCAGCCGCTGCCTCCTCGGACATGGAGTTGGTTACACAGTTGATGCTCCAGTGTGCTGGTGACCTCAGAAAACTTCAGCGGACTCATGGTGTCCGGAGTTTATCTGCTCCTGCAGACTCAACAGCACTGCTCGTCTCTGGAACTTATCAGTTCTCGGGAGGCTTTCACCAGCTATCTCTCAGCACACACTTCTCCCTTCAGCCTGCTGGTCTCCAGGAACCACTTCTCCACCCACTCCCGACAGTGCCCATCCACAGGAGAGGGGCCTTTACAAAATAAGAGCTCAACCCTGCGCAGTGCAGCTGAGAAGGTGCAGTACCGTGAGACAGGTACTGTCCACTGGAGAGATGCCGCCGAGGCTATGGTGGAATACCTCCTCCCTCTCAGGCTGGGGGCACAGAAACGCTCGTGCAGTTGTTAATAATCCTCTTGATGCTCCAAGGCGTAGCCAAAGCCACGACACTGTTACGGCAGCGAGGGACAGGAGCCGAGCCGTGGGCTCCCTGCTCACAGTGCAAGACGCCGGCATTGCTGGAGCACGCGTCCGCACCGGGGTGCCAAGCGTTTCCCCGCGCCTCAGCGCGGCGTCTGGCAAACCAGCCCAGCTCGCCTCAGACTGGTCCGGGGAGGAGGACCTGAGGACCAGGGCTGCCGAAGGGCAAGTCCCGACACACGGGGCCACGGCTGGGCCCTGCCTGCCTTGATGGTGGCTTCTCTTGACCCCTTGCTCTGCACGCTCACGTCCAGCTGCCTGAGCTCAGTTTGGTACGGGGCCATTTCTTTTCAAGAGGCCCGCGCGGGCTGCAGGAGCTGTTTCCTGGGCTAGGGTGACCCTCTCTCCATGGTGGGGGAATCAGAGCATCCTTAGGAGATCCCAAGGCAGAGGTGTACAGCTCAACAAGTGAGCCCTTCAGCCACAGCTCCATAAAACTTGCTGCCACCTCAGCAACGCTCAGAGCTAGACTGCAACACCAAGGCCTCGCACTCGGAGCCCAGTCACAAGGCTTGGGGAAGGAGGGGTAGGCTGTTCCCTATCTCTTGTAGGAACCCCTGTCACCTCCCCCTGTAGAGCTGCTGGTGGGAGCAAAGGGCAGACGCTGGTCCGTGGCCTGAGCTCAGCCTGTCCCAGTCCCTCCATCACCTCCTGTGCCATGGAGCCGGGGCTCCCCTGGGGTGCATCAAGTGAGGTCCACGTGATGGAGCCATTCCTGGAGCCTTCCACACTGTGCTGGGGTATTTTTCCACCAAGCAACCAAGGACCAAGCCCAGCATGCTCTCCTCACCCCTTTCGTCCTCTTCCCTGCGCCCATCACAGCCCCCAAGGGAACCCAGGCTCTTTTGGGGGCACATCTCCTGCAGTCGGGGCAAAGCAGCAGTTCCCCGGGGTCAGTGCCATGAGCACGGGGCTGCCCCGCGGGAGGGACGAGGCAGCCATAGGCCCTGGAGCCCTTAGCAGCCGGGGCACCCTGGGCCCAGCTCGCCTATGGGACCAGCTTGGCCCATTGGTGCATGGTTCCACCCCGGGGTCCTCCTGGTCCTTCAGTGGCACCGGGAAGTCAGAGGCTGTGGCCCCATGTGGCAACCCATGCCCTGGGGTGTCACCCCCCCAGTCGCCCATCCCCTCCTGTATCCCCTCACCAGGTCCCTCCTGCCTGGAATGCTGTCCCTGTCTGCAAGCTGTGTCCGGGGGACACCAGGGTGTCCCTTTTATCCCACAATAAAGTCAGTCTTGAAGGGTTTTAGTTGGAGAGGAGCCACAAGGATCCAGCTCATGGGGGGTGGCCCCTGGGGTCAGGGGGTGACTAGTTTTAGGGTGCACATGGGTCACATCGGTCCCCGGTGGCCCTCAGGTAGAGCACTGGTGGTGCGACCGTTTGTGGATGCAACTGGATCCCGGATGATGCTCAGCCTCTTCCCAGCTGTCTAGGTGGAGCAGGACTCCGGGGAATCCCACTCGGGAGGCCACAGAGCCTCACCCAAACCCTGACCTAACCCCAGCCAGAGCAAAGCACAAACCCTCTCGGCTCCCAGCGCGTCTCTCTGCTGGGAGGGCTCCCGCCCTCACCCTAAACCTAACCCCAAAGATTGCCCTCACCCCAGTGTAAACTTCTTGTAACCCCAGACCTAACCAGACCTTATTTTCCTGTCTGAAACACTTCTCCAGCATCGCGGCATTGCCCTGAGGTTTACCTCCGTCCAACCAGAACAGCAACGTAATTTAACCCTACCATCAGAAGTCTCCCGAGTCTGAGAGGTTGGGCAGTATCAGACGACTTTCCCTGGCTCCCAACGTCACCTGAACACCAATGGTTATAGGTCAGGCAAGCCCTGGCCTCACCCCAACCCTAAACAAAGCCCTAAACCTAATCTTGAATCTTACTCATAAACCAAAACTTCAACCAACCCCTAATGGAAACCCACTGCCGTGTTTTACACGACTGCAAAACGTTTTCCCCCAGTCACCAACTTCACCCAAGCATGCTGAGGACACCCAACCTACTTCCAACAGAGAAGGCCCAAATACTTACTCTATCTCAGCCCTTAGAGTCACCCTCATCTCCTTGCCAACCCTACCCCTAGTCCTAACCTAAAACCAACCCCAGCTCTAATCCTACCTCTATCATGAAGCCTAAACACTTGCCAAACCTGTACTCCCAAACCTACCATTAACCCGAGCAAAATAATTTTACTGTGGAAACTAAGACGGGGGGTTTATTGACCCTACAAAACTTCCCTAAAGCAACTCAACTGACCCGAGAAAGCTGCAACTCAAAATGATACGACCATAACCTTACACGGAAAACCAACGTTAACCCTCACCTTACCGACAAACGTCACGTGGGGGCCTGGGCATAGCCAGACATTTCTCATGGCCACCAAGTCACCCCCAGTGGTGGGAGCACCACGGAGCACCCAGGAGGAGCTGGGCTCCGAGAACCCAAAGGACCAACGCTCACTCTGCAGAGGTGCTCCCACCCTACGCCCGATCCCCAGGGCCATCCATCAGCGTAGCCCCAGCCCCGCGCTGTCAGAACCCACGTCCCAGGCCATACTCAGACCCGCATCCCCGCTGTCCCCAGGACCGAGCCGGTACCCGACCCCGGCCAGCACCCACCGCTCCCCCACGCAGGAGCATCCTGCCAGCCCAAAGCTTCCCGGGGCACCGGCCGCGATTCCCCATTCCACCTCTCATCCGTGGATCGACAACGGATGCGAAGGTAGGAAAAGCCCCGTGGAGCAAAGCACCGATGGAGCTTTGGTCCTCCTCTGAACATCCCCGGCCCTCCCTGTCCTCCCTGAGCCGCAGTTCTGCCAAACACTCCAGCCTGGTTTGCTTTTCAAAAGCTCTCTTTTATTTTTCAGCCACTTTTGGGAGGGGAAGCGGTGTCAAATCCTTCAGCTTCTATCCAACATGCCAGTGTAGACAGAAACATTTTAAACCACACCAAGGAAAAAAAGAAACCATGCCCACACGTCCGTGTACGGCAGCCGTGATGAGGAGCTCATAGCAACGGGCTGGGAACTTCTACGGAGATAAATTTCAATCAGTTCTCTGCAAAGGCTGAGTTTGGCAGAGTTTCAGAGTCATGCATGAAACCAGACAATTAAATCCATTGTGGAACGTGGATTTCTGTCACACGTGAGAAACTCTGCTGTCTAAATATAACCCCAAACATAAAATATAATATATTTTATATTTATGTCTAAATATAACCCCAAATGACAGATGGGTGGAGACCTATGGAGCAACAAAAGGAAGCGACTGCTAAGCTGAACTCTCTGTGCCCTGAGCTTTTTGCCAGACAATTTTGCCACAATTCACGGAAAACAAGCATCTCTGTAATCATCAGTGTGTATGTCTTGGTTTCTCCAGAATAAAAGCCACAGATTTGCAGCTGATGTCAGGTAGCCCAAACAAGAGGAGCTGTGATCCATCTGCCCTCAACACTAGAAAATCCTGGTAGAGCTCATTCTTTCTGCCCTGCTGCTCTCCAGCGTTACCCACCTTCCTCCCCTGCCTGCCTGCCCTGCTTTCCTACGCCAGTGCTCCTCTGGGCACCGGTTCTCCTCCCATCCCATCCCATCCCATCCCATCCCATCCCATCCCATCCCATCCCATCCCATCCCTTACCAGCTTCCCACCTGCCTGCCCTCTTCTCTGCACTCTTCAGCTGCATTTCCTCGGAAGCAGGATTTAAACTGTGAACATGACAATTGACATTCCAAGCCAAGAGACGAAAAATTCCACAGTCTCAGAAGACAGACGAAAGACAAAAAACGTTGCACGCAAAAACTGACGGCCACCTCTTTCGCTGTCTCTTTGACCTCCCCTTCCACATACACCGACTTTTCACCCTCCGTCGTGCCGGCTGTGGCTCGGTGCGCTGGAGCGGCGTCCCCGAAGCTGCCTGGGGACGGCCGTCCAGAGCATCCCTCCCTGCGCTGCTGTCTCACCCAGGGACAACCCGGCCCATGGGGGTTACTGAGTAAGGGCCTGCCAGGCCACGTCCGGCAGAGCAAACGGAAAGAAAACAACAGAAAATATCTGCTGCTCATTTTCATTCTGCCAGATCAGCTAGAAATGTACGTTTGCACACGGCTGGCAGCGACTTCCAATGCCTGAGCAGTAGGAACAAACCAAACCAGACACTTCTCAGCCAAAGATCACGAAAAGACACCATAATCTGTAAAATACATTAGAAGGTCTACTTAGTGCATGTTAACTCAAGGAAAATTGAAGTTTATAATCCTCAGAGTATGTTGTTCCCTCTTACTACAGCAGCCATACATTTTGGGGTCGATGCAGTGTTTTCTTTCTCTAAAATGAGCGGTTCGAAACCTGGGTTCAAACCCAGCAGCAAGCTGTGATTCACTCTGCACAGGGCAGGCCAGGGTGTCTTTGCAATGCCGGCGCTGTTGCTTCAGCTCCGCGGGCGTTCCTTTAGCTCCAGGAGAGCTTTCTCTCCGCACAAGCCTGTGATGCAACAGCAGACGGTGAACGGGATCCCAAAGCACCAACCGCACAAAGTTGAACAGCGTTTTCCATCCTCACCACCCTGCTACCAGTGCCCATCTGCTTCTGTCTCAGGCCAGCCTCCTCGCTGGCTGCACAGCCCCCGGCTACCGCTCCCCCTGCCCCTGTAAGCGGCCAGCCCCCACCAGAGCCCAGCAAATGCCTGGAGGTACCCCAGATGGGGTCTGTTTTGCCCCTCCAAGTCCCGTCCGCCGAGCACGGCGCGAGCTGCCAGACACCCGCACCAGCCTGCACCAGTTCGCTGTCCCAGCGCGCAGGGCTGGTGGCCATTCGGAGGGGAGAGGTGGTCCTCCGCAGGCAGGGATGCCAGGAAGCCACCCTGCAGTCCCCGCCCGCGCTGCCGCCCAGCGCGCTGCTAACCCCGAGGCGTCAGCTCACGCACAGCTCTGGGGCCAGAAATCTCACGCCTCAAGCTCCTGTGAAGCGGTGGGTCGCGGAGGCCGTGCTGCAGCCCACGGCAGTGGCTTTCCGGCTCGCTCCCAGAGCGCGCTCCCCTTCGCTCGCCGCTGCCTACACAACCGTGCACGCGCAGCCGCTGCGCGAGCACACGGGTTTCTTGGTTGCCATCTAGCAACAAACCCACGTGCGGAAAGCCTTGCTGCTGGCAACCCGCAAACACCTCTCCTGCTGTGGGTCTGCCTACACCGGAACAATTCGGCATGGCTACTGGTAGCAAAGATGCTCCCACAGACGTTCACGCTCCCGTGGCTTCTCCACTCCTCCAAAGTGGGATAGAGGGCTTATTTTTGTGGAAAAAAATGGGCCACCTTTCCCCAGCAGAAGGCAGCGCAGAGGGCATGGACCGGGCTTGCTAGATGCCAATGTCCAGGTTTAGGAACGAGACGTTGCTGTACAACTCTGATGAGACCGAGCTGCTCTCCGGGGCGCGGGTCCAACCAGGCAGCGGGGATGGAGCACGCTCCTCTGCTGAATCCTCACCCTCTGTGCTCCTAAGAAAGTAAAAAAGAGAGATGCTATTTGCAAACGGCTTCTGTTGCCAACTCCACGCCCGAGTGGCCTCTAGCAGTGACCCCGAAGATTTGCCATCTCTCGGGGCAGCCCCAAAAGGAACGTGAAGACAGACAAGGAACAGTAGCAGAGAAGACTCGTAAGGTCTGTGCTCCAGGAAACCGTCCACGTTTGCTGAAGGAGTCACCAGCCCTACAAGGAGCCCGACGGCTGCCGAGCATGCCCTGCTTCACACCACAGGGGAGCAAAACACCTCCTGCGTTATGTGCCACGATCGTGGGCCCAGATCATGGGACACAAGGCCCTTTTACCCCACCTTCTTTAATCACAGGGAAGGGCATGAGCTCAAATTCTGAGCCTCTGTGGGACTATCCTATCTCGCAGCCAAAAAGCCGATGTACAGACCCAGCTGGCAGGCACAGGCACAGACACGAGGGCACACAGACGCAGGCAGGACAGGCAAAAAACGCACAGAAACGCAGACAACACCAAGGGTGAAGAGAATTTGGAGGAGGCTAGTGATGGAGCTGAAAACGGAGCAGGCATCGGTGCGTGATCCCGAGAGGCTGGAGCAGCGGAGGGCTCTGGGGGTGCAGCAGGACAAGAGCTGTGCAGGTATGCACGCAGAAGGACGCCTGCAGGGGAGGAGTTCTGATGCAGGGCAGATTTGGGTACAGGAGAGAACATGGCACAGGCTCGGGGGCGGGGGGAAGGAGAATAGGGAGCTCCAAGGGACAGAAAAGCTGGGATGTTTCAGCTGTTAGGTGTTAGCGCAGAAAGTGAAGGATTTTAGCTGGGGAGTTCATGACCAAAAGTGGTGGAAGGAAGAGGAACGATAGGCGGGAAGATCAGCAGGATTTGTCCGTCGCTTGCCGGCAGCGAGGTGCCCGCCGGCAGCGCTGCGCCTCGCGGGGACTTACGGCGTGGCGTTGAACTTCCTGCGCAAAAGGTAGTCGATGACGTCGGGGTCTGTCTGAAACAGCCTCCTTAGGACATCACGTTGCATTTCTGGAGAGACCTGGGAGGGATACACAGACACGCGTGCTCATGGCATCGCCTCCTCTCTGGAGGAAGACGAGCAGAGGAGCCAAGGGCAGCAAAAGGACTCCGGGTCAATACCTGCTCACAGACCCACGCTGCCGGTGCCGTGTCCCGCACACCAACGGGGCTCTCGGCAGGATCTCAGCCCCTGCTCTTCCCCCGCTAACCCCGGTCCTTCGGCTCCCTGTAGACCTGACAGTTGCTGCAAGGCTTTTTGGGGACCTGAAATGTCACATTCCCACAGAGCTGTAGGAAACGGACGGTTCTGGTATTTCTCGGGAATTTCCCAGGTTTTAGGGAGGATCATGCCCTTGCTGACCCCGGGGGGTTCTGCTGGGCTTTCAAAACAGCTGCACGGCCTCCACTGGGTTGTCCCCAAGGACAGCAGCCACATCAGCTGCGTGACCGCCTGGCGCCCACCTACATGGCATCCCCTGGGGACTGCTGCAGAGTGCCCGAGTCCACACCAAGCACCCGTGGTGCTCGAGCCGGTACCGTGCTGCACATCCACATCCTCTCCCGCTCAGCCGCCATGCCCGCCTCCAAGTCACCCCGCCGGTGTTCAGGTACTGCACTGCACTGCTCTCATCCTCCTCCACCAGCATCTCCCAGAGCGGCAGAGAGACGCACGGAGCCTGGAGAGGCGTCCCCGGTCTGTCGTGCCTCCCTGGCATCCACACTGCACCAGGGCAGAGCGGAGAGTGCAACAGCGAAGGCTTGAAGTCCACCTGGACAACCATGCGGAGCAGGATTCGGCCCGGAGAAGATGCAAGAGGCTCTTGCTGCTGCCTGCAAGTGCCCCGCGGGAGGGTGGGGAGAGGATGGGGCCAGACCCTTCCTAGAGGTGCCTGGGCACAGACCGAGGCGCAGCGGGGACAAGCTGCAGCAGGGGCACCTCTGACCAGGAGAAAACCCTTCCCCTGAGGGTGGTGCGGCCCTGGGACGGGACCCAGAAAGGTCAGAGCTCTCCATCCTTGGAAATAAAAGCAAACCCCAGCTGGATGCAGCCCTGATCTAGCTTTGAAGTGAGCCCTGATCTGGCTGGTCTGGAGGCCCCAGAGGTCTCTTTCCATACAAACCTTGATGTGACTCTAAAAGATGCTTTTGGGAACCCCAGGTCGATGCATCCTCTAAGACAGGATGAGCACTCCCTGCCTCACACTGATGGTCCACATCATCCAGCAAAGAGTAGATCCGAAGCGATCCCGTCCTCACTGCCCTCACCAGCTCTCCCCACGTCCGCCCGAGGCTGTGGCACCTCCACCCCACGCCATCGCCTTCCAGCTCCTTCCCTCTTCTCGGGTCTCCCATTTTTTTTCTCTTCTTTCCCCCCTCACTGGGACTTTAGGGGAGAAACAGGACTGAGGTGCCACTCCTGCAATTGCTCTTGGCCAGTTCTTTCCTGTCCCAAATGAGCTCAGTCAGACGTCACCAGGGTGGAAAGCAACAGAGAAGACAGGACCTCTTCATGGCGTGACCCTCAGCTCTGCCTTTACGATGCCAGTAACAAGCCATCACAAATTAACATTTACACCTGGCATGAGGAATGAATTTTCAGCCGACTCGAGTCACCTGCTGCTAAATGGGGCTGTGAATATATCCTTCCTTCTGCTGCCACTAGAAATGAGTTCAGAGGGGAAGGCAAGGTCTAGAGAAGCCACCCTGAGAAAGCCTCACCTACCATGAACAAGGTCTGGTAGTGCTCAATCAACCGCTGGAGCACCAGTATGATGGCAGCGCTGTCTTCAAAGTTCATGGCACCGGCGTCTTTCTCTCCAGGCTTCTCTTTCTGAAGGATGTTGGGACCAAAGATCATGGCCAAGTTTGAAACTGTCATTTTATTCCCAGGAATCTAGCAAGCAAGCACAAAAAGAAATTGCAGATCATAGGTGCACCAGCATGAGGTGTCCCAGGACAGCCTCACCCACCCCAGAGCAGGGACACGAGCTGCTGAGTGAGGCCGGGCGTTGATCTGGGTCCAGGCTGGTCCTCTCCGAGCTGGTGGCAGGGCCAGCATGAAGGGTTTGTGGTGCCGGAGCGCGTGCTCACCCCCCCTCCTTGCATCAGGGCCTCCATTCCCATCTACCTCACTTTCATAACCCCTTCCAGAAGGTAACAACCAATATTTCTATATCGTCTTACAATATGGGACAAAAATCAGTCTCTTTGAATCACCAGGAGACTTGGAGCTCGAATTGTCCAGAGAAACCAAAATCAACCTCCACGCGTGATGGTAAGTCCTTCATGAAAGTTGGAGGTGGAAAAACAGAATTAGTCCACAAGAAATGCTCCTTGCGCTGCCTACGGACACACAGCCAGGTCTCTCTGGGGTTACTGCAACCCAGAAAATCACTTAGCTGGACTGAGAGCAACCCCGACCTGCCACGGACAAGGGCATTTATCAACAATTTGGTTTTGCCAAAGGATTCACCCAGGCTTGCAAGAAGCTCTGCTGGGTTTTAACCAACAAAGTTTGAGCAACCGTTTCTTCGTGCAGTCAACCCGTTCGGGCCAGCCTTACCTCCTGGCCGTCAGGGCCCCAGGAGCTCTCGGCGTGCCGAGCCACCTCGCCGAGGAACCGCAGGAGCCGGTGCAGCGTGTCACTGTGGCAGGGGGGCAGCAGGAAGAGCAGCAGCTGGAGGACGGCCAGCTGCGCCGGGCCCTCCATGGCTAGGCAGAGAGCAGCCCGTTAATTAGTGCGGTTCCCAGCCCGGTAGGCACTTCCAGCTGGACAGCCCTCGTTTACATCCACGGTAACGAGCTCTGGAGGGAGCCAGACTGGCGTCTTACCCTTCATCCCATCCATGCAGGGATAAGCTCTCTGGGAGACCCCAGCAAGGGCTGCGATGTGATTGCATTGGGTATTGTGCAGCCTCATAGTCAAAGACTGTCCTAGACCAGAGGGATTATAATCCCATTATCAAAAAAAAAAAAAAAAAAAAAGGGCAGACTGCAGGAACTGCACATGGCAGTGCCAGGCAGCACATCGCCAATCCCGCTGCTGTCAAGTGCTTTTGGCAAAGAAGGGTGGTGAGGAAGGATCTGGGAGCCAAACGTTTGAAAAATGGTACGTGGTGTGGTGTGGTGTGAATTCATGCAGTCCATTTGGCCTTTTTATTAACAGTGACGGCAAGGGGAAAGAAAGTCACCTCGCTGCAGCGACAGTGATGCTGCGCTGGCAAGGGAGGAGGACAGGGAGAGAGCAAACAGCCAGCCAAGGCTAGAGAGAGTGACAAAAAAAAGAGGAGGGTATGATGCAAGAGGGACGTTCAAAGCTTGCGTGATGGATGAGAGGTCAGAAAGAGCAGCGGATGGGGGACCGCGTGGTCCCGTATCCTGCTCTGCTGCTGGCTGCGAGAGGAGGCTCCTTAGATCACTTATACAGGGAAAATTGGCAAGAGCTTCTGGTTCGGGTGTGAGGATCACAAACCCGGCGTGAGCTGAAGATCCGCTCAGGTCACACACGCCAGCAGCGCCAAGAAAACAGGCAACGGCAGTAGCGTGTCATGGAGCACGTAACTAAACCACAGCCCTGCAACCTGCTGAAGGTCGTGTCCACCACACAGCTGGACGGGCTCAGAAAGCGGCTGGAATAGAAATCCTGTAAAGGCCACAAGACGCTAATGAGAGTTCAGGCTCAGGTTACCTGGAGACCACTGGAAGGTGGAATATTGGAGGAAACAACGCTGTTTTTAGACACTCCTCTGAGTAAGAGACCTGGCTGCTCCTGGAGATGGGACAGCGGTCCAGACCAACTTTGCTCCAGCCACGTGTGCCCACCCGTAGGCTAAGCCTGGAAGACACGGCTGTAGCCTGTACGCATCACTCCGAAAACCCTGTATTTCAGTATTGTGAATATTCTGCAGTTCTGCTTGGCTTTTTGGGGCAAATGGCAATGGCAATCTTTATTAACCTTCTCATCTCCCAGGAAGAAAAACATGAAGCCCATCTTCTAGCCACAGCAACACCAATTTCCACCGGGGAAGGCACAGAGAAGGTAGCTCCCAACCATTTGCTCCCAACCATTTGGGAACCTGACAGTTCCCAACCATCTGCTTTACGCTGTGCCCTAAAAGTCCTTGTATGACAAAGGTGCGTCATTTAGTCTTCTGTCTTTTAGACTGCAGACTTGTAGGAGAAATACTGTCACTTCACATTCAGAGAAAGATGAAAATATAACAGAAGTAACAGCTTGGCAGATCCGGACAAGGGTTACAGGCTCCTGACCCAGAGGGAGAACATCCGACGTTGCTGGGGCCGGGTCAAAGCTGGGGCCGGCAGCGACTCAACCCCGTCCAGGGCATAGCCACAGGCAGAGGGAAGGTGCCGCGGGGCAACGTGCCGGGCAGCAGCCGTCGCACAACCTCCCGCTCCTTCACCGCCACCCACGCTGGCCGACACCACCCCGGCCACGTCACACGCAAACAGGGAACAGAACCGTCCACAGACACAGAGAAACCAAACGGGGGTGACCGCTGCTAAAATACGAAGATGCCGAGTCAATGGGTTAACGCGGCTTCTGCAGAGACGTCCTGCTGTTCAGACCTCCTGCAGCTCTCTGGTGGGTCAAGGACAGGGGCGAGGGGGGCTGCTTCGGTCTCCCTGGATTTCTAGAAGGTTTTGGGCAAAGGATCTCATTTAGAGTTTTGAGGTAAAAGAAGCAGCTGTGACATAGGAAGAAGATCTTCTGGGGGACAAAGAATTAATTAAAAAATGGGAAACACAGGGCAGGAGCAACTCGCACAGTGTTTGCTGTTCGCAGCTTGTGCTGTTCAACGTGTTCCTTAATGAGCTTGAAAAGGAAGACAGCAGTGGCAGGAAGAAACCTTTGGAAGCAGCGGCCTGGCCTGGTCTTCTCTCCAGCTTTAGATGGTGGTTCCTTCCCTGCATCTTTCTTCTCCACGCTCTTTACAAGCAGTGAGACCGTCAAGCAGTGAGACCATCTTCTGAGGTCAGCGACCTCACCCCAAATGCCCTGTGCCCAGACCCTGCAGGTTCATCACCCTGCAGGCTTCTGGGGAGTGGGACACAGGCAAACACCCAGCCCTTGTCCTCCAAAAGCATCTGCCTCTCCTAAAAGGACGAGGAGGAGTGATCCAACTTGAGAGGAATCTCAGCTTTTGCTGACTCTTTCCTGGCAGACTAAGTTTATCCCTGTGCTCCAGGATCTCCTTCTTCATCACAGACTCTCCCATCTTGTCAGGTGTGGGCATCCCAGCTTCCAGATTCCCTCTAGAGCCTTTCTGTAGACGGCTCTTACAAAACACTGAAGGAGGTGGCAGCTCAAATTATTGTCGATTTGCAAACTAGCTGATTTGGAAGCTCCTACCAAACATAACGCAAATCCCACACCTAGGACTCTAAATAAAAGACACCAAAGTAAAGACAGCACAGCCGCTTCCAGCTGGGGTGCAGCACTGGCCTGCTTTTCCCGTGGGATGCTATCGTCTTCTGTTTCTCCCCTTCGATCCAGGTCTCTCCTGCCCCTGCAGAGATGCACAGCTAGAAGAGACGGGCGCTGCCGCCAGCCTTCCATCTCCACCACCAGCCAGGTTTCCCGATCTCCCTAAGGAGACCACGTGCCGCCAGTCTCAGGAGATATTTATCCTGAAGAAACTCAGTGCTACGTGCCCACAACGAGAAGACACACCTTTGCTCTGGGGCGATTTCAGCAAGGACAGGCTGGTTTACGCTCCTGCTTTGCAGTGCAGGTGTGCTGGATGCTCAAATGCCTGAGCTTGAGGGTGGAAGATTGCCTCGTACGTTCTCCTAAATCCCTGTACACCCCTGTTCCCCCCACCACGTGCCCTCTCTTGCTCCCTGGCATGGCACAGCCCGATGGCAGGCCCGTTGGTGCGTAGCTGCTCGCTGTTGATGTGGAAGCAGGCATTCAAGGATTTGGGTTTGGAGAATCAGCTCCGAGGAGAGAAGGATGGCAAAAGGGAGGCAAAGAGACGGTGAAGGAGACCAAAGAAAGAGTGATGCTGGAAGCTGTGGAGACTCCCTAAAAACTCAGTCACCCGAAATATGGAGGGTGGGGGACCTGGGTAGAGCGTTTGCAGAGACGCCCGTACAGGCAGTGCAAACCGCTGGGCTGAGCCCCTGCGCAGCACGCTGAATCGTGCTGGGACCCGGTGCTCAGCCAGGTCGTTGCACAAGAAGAAAATGCCCTTTTTTCCCGTACAAAACCAAACGCGGTGGGTGGGCTGTGCAGAGTGAGAACAACGCAGCCCAGGTACTCACAGGCTGTGCTGAGGAAGGCTGCATAGAGCTCTCTGGGAATCAGTGAATCCGGCATGTCCCGAAGAAACTCTTTGAGCAGAGCAGCCACATCATGAACGCTTTGATGCTCATCCAAGAAAACATCCAGTCCTCGGTCAAACTCTTCCCTCAGCTTAAAGATGGAAGAAAGGAGAAGAATAAAAGCAACGGTCAGTTCTTCCTCTTTCTACGAGTCACGCTGTCAGAACTGTCCCGTACAGAGCTACTGCAATGGCAGGACAGGAGGGCTGGCTACTCCCAACGTCCCCCTGAGGCAGGGCACCCCCAGAGAAGGCATGCCGGAGCCCAGGAGCCTGCTGCTGCCCAGAGGATGGGCCACAGGACCAGAAGGACCTGCTGGCTGGTGAAGGGAGCCCAGCGGGGCCTCTGAAGTGCCAGCCAGGGCATGGAGGCTCATCTGATAAAGGCAGCTTGGAGAGATGAAGCCTGCTTTCCACGGCTGGGAGAAGGACCCAGCAGCAGGTCACAGGCTGTGATCCAGCATGTGCCTGTGATGCTTGAGACCCCTCCATGTCAATGTCTGCTTTATTCATTCCCCGCCCATACAAGCATCTGTCCTTCGGACACGGTGCTGCTGCAGAGGATGCAGTACGTGTCTCACTTTACCTGCTGAACTCTTTTCTTGGAGCTCCCAACCCGGAAGATGCCCACGGTTTGGAGACCTGGGAGACAGACAGGTTAGTGCTCTGCATTTCCACAGCTCCCTGCCGCCCCGACTACTCCTTGGAGCACCTCAACATCATGGCAGTGGTTCTCTTGCGCTGCACGCGAGGCAGTGCGTGCTTCCCCACTCCTGGCAGAGGGGGTAAAAAGGAAGGTTTTGGAGCTGTAGGATCTTCTGGGGTTGATGGTCTGTGGGTCGGAGAGGAGAACTCACCTGTGCAGTCACTCGGAGCTAGATGCTGGATTTGCAGGGGGAGTTAAGGTCACAGCGCACCAGGAGATGGGTCGCTGATACCCGCAGTGACATTCGCTTCTCAGCCCAGACGCTACACCCAGCCCAGAGGACTCTCCCCGGGCAGCTCTTCAGGAGCGTGCCCTGCCCCAGGAATCAGCTGCCTCCTCCCACCTCGGGGACGGCCGGGCCCAAATGCCCCAGCCCACCAGGTATGATGGGTTTTACCAGCCTCCTGTGGGACAGGCCCTCTGGCTGGAGAGACACGCGTATTTACCGTGCGTTTCAATGTGTCTGCAACATCTGTCCACAATCCGCGGGACCTGCCAGGTGATGGGGTTGAGGCTCAACATCTTTTTCTTGCCCAGGCTTCTCCGTGGATCCAGCTCGTGGGGGTGCGACAACTGCAGTGCCTCCAGCAGCTTGGAAGTGTTGTCACTGAGGTCAGTGATGGAGTCCACGGACATTGCCCCCTGAGACGGAGCAGAGGTGATTCGCAGGGTGGCAGGAACAATCCCACAAGATCCCAGTCCACCATCATTGCTGTGACCTCAGAAGTCTGTGGAAAAGGGAGGCATCACCTCCAAACGTACACAGAGGTCTACAGAGCCTGTCTCCATGGTTCTCTTGCAACCCCAGACCTTTCATCTCCCATGCATTTGTTTATGCGCACTGCTCCTACTGTCAGGTGTTTCTAAACCCAGCCTTCCTACTGCACGCAGGCACGGGGAAGGAGGAAACGTCCCCAGACCTTTCACCTTCGACTGCGCAATATCCTGGATTTAGTTACCTGTATTGGAGCTGCTTTACACCGGGGGTTACAGACACTTAGCAAGAGGCAGGCGTGGGTCTCTACTCCAAAGAGATGAGGCAAACCACAGCCAGCCTAATACCCACCTTGCCTCGCAGGAAACAGGACTGAAGCCAAGAAGGTGGCCAAGGCTGACCAGCCACACCACCTTCCTTGCCCTTTGGTAGTCAATACAGAAAGCGGAGACCGGTTCAGCGGCACGGCCGATGTCCCCACGGCAGCGAGGGGTCTCTCCCTGCTGCGCGGCCAGGGACCCGACATGACCCACCATCGACGGCCACAACTTCTGGTGGGAATTCCGCAAGCGCGGGGCCCAGTCTCCACCTGCGACGTTGCCAAACAGGCAACGCCGTTTCACGGAGCAGTCATATCTGTTCACAGTGCTGCTCACCACGATGCGAGGCAACGGAGGAGCAGGAAAATCCACGCCACTGATGATGAATCTCCTCCTATCCCTATCTGCCTCTGGCTGCCTGGCCACGTCCTTCTGGAAACGTTGGCTCCGTAAGAGCTGAGCTAGTAAAGCCTGTCCCAGCCCTCACAGTCCATCTCTTGGGGGAAGTAGGGGCACCCCATTTCCCTGAGGGCAGACCGGGACCGACCCAGCATGCAGCACGAATAACTCACATTCGTTAAGAAAAGACCCTGGGAAACCATAGTTATTACTGAAGCCAGAGCCTCCCCCAACCTGCAGCACCATCGCAGCGCAGCCCGTCTTTGCAATCGTACCCTTCGCTGGCTCCAGGAGCTGTTGTCGAGAAAAGCTGGGGAAAGCGGCTCCTCCGGGAAGACCCCGGAGGGTACCAGGCCACGGCTCCTGCCCATCGGGGACCTCTTCTGCCTCTGAGCCCGAAAGCTCGTCACCGTCGCTTCCACCTCCAGGCAGAGCCGGCGGTTCTTCTTCAGTGCTTCCTGCAGTTGCTTGTAGGCACGGTCATTGGCGATGACTTGGAAGAGCGGGATCCCAAAAGTCTGAGGAGAGCAGTCTAGGGAAAAACACGGGAGAAAGGGAAAAGTATGGCTAGCAGGAAAATCAAGAGGGAGCTGCACCAGCACAGCCCAGCTGCCAGGGGCACGCATGCACGCCTGGATAAAATAATTAACCAACAGGAGGGAATACCGGGATACTGTAAAGGTAACCACCAGCAGGAGAGTGAAGAGGACAACGTGTAAAACCGATTGAATACGTGACAAGAAGATCTGTAGCTTGAAGCCAGGACGGCAGTCCTGTAACTATCAGTGCCCTTGCATGTCCTGGCCCCTCCTGCTCCTCATCCCGCTCCCCAGGAGCCAGGAGTGCCTGGGGTGGGTGGGAAGAGCAGAGCATCCCCAATGGCCCTGGGCAAACCCAAAGGGGAGCTGCTGCCCCTGGAAAGCCCCGGGGCATTGCGTGGTGGGACTCAGGGTGCAGGGCAGGGAGCTGAGCGGGGAGGGCACAGTGTGGGAGGCAGCGTGCTGGAGGAAGGGGAAGGAGACGCTGGGGAGGTGGCAGGAAAGCTGGCCACCATCAACGTGCTTGCTGCAGCCTGTCCCAGTGTTTCCTGAACTTCCCTTCCTTTTATTGGTTACAGCCTCATGAAGATGCCATAGCGTCTATGAAGCGGAGGCTTCATAAATCACCAGAAATATTTGCTATGAAAGATTCTTACCAAATCATAACCTCCAGTCTTCTATAGGGTTTGCGTCAGCTATGTCTGTTCGAGAGTGACAGTCTTGGTATTAATGGCATTTTTCCCAAATAACTTTCCCCCTCCATCCCTCCTTGCAGATGCAAGGAGAGCTCTCCTTACGTCCAGCCTCCACACCACCCTGGGCCAAGGGGTTTGGCAACCGGAGTACAAGAGAGAGAAACCCATTTTGTAAAGTATCAGGCTGCTGCCCAATAATTTCCTGGAGTGGACTTTGTACTGGTGTGAAGAAAATGAGGAATTGCTCATTCCCAGCTGGCTGCGCCCTACACTTCTGGTGTCCCCAGGTTTGCGGCTGATGTCCTTCAAGGGACAATAAAACAGAACTCGAAGCAGTGAGACCAGGGGTAAAATGGGCAGACAGAAATATTCAGATGTGTACGTCTTTACAAATGCACGTTCACGGACACACGCATTTCGTCCACACACATATGCATCCCTTCCAGACTCTGGCATGCTTGCGCGCGTCTCGTTACACCCCGCTCCGGAGAACAGCGAAACAACATGGGACAAAGCACCTTGCTGAGTTTGGGCACCTCCCAGCTCGGCCCCATCAAAATCCACCAATTCCGTTTGAGAGCAGGGACCAAAACCTGGTTAAAAGGGCGGCTGCTCACCTTTCTTCTCCTTTGAAAAGCTCTCCAGTTTCTGGCGGATAGATTTACTGCGCTTAGGTCCAACTACGAGGAGAAAAGAAAGCAAAGGTTCTGCATCATTAGGCTGTTTTAGCACAGTCTTCCCTTAAAGACATTTGCCTTTCTGCACCCTCGCAGGCAGAGCACGGCCACGGGCAGAGGGACGCTGTGGGCCTGACGTGGCCCTGGCCCAGAGAGGATGCATGAGGCCACGGGGGATGGCACGGTGGGCACCAGCTACCGGGGGAAACAGCCCCAGAGATGGGCCGCCATCCTCCCAAAGTGGAGGAAGGGACCCCTCCACGCTCAGGCACCTGAGCCTGGAGGTGTCTTTAACCCCATAGCCATGGGTTAAAGACACCCCGGCCGTGGGATTCACCCCACCTGGCTCAGACCACAGCCCTGCAAACCTCCCTCCCTCCCGGCTTACTGATGCCTTACTATCCAGATGAGCAACCCAGCAACGCACAAAACCACAGGTCAGGGCACGTGAACCATCAGGCGGCCAGCAAATGCTCTGGCGTTACAAAACAGAGGCAAAACGACCCGCAGCTGCTCTTCCTGGTGGCATCCTAGCTTGCCATGCCCCAGAGGAGACGCCTGGTGCTGCAACAGCTACCAAATGCTGTCTCTGTATTCGTATAGTCTATATACATGACTCTGGATTAATGACGACGTCCTAGCAATTACTTAATGACTCAGAAAGCTACGCTAATTCATCCTCAAGAGGTCTGGTCTCGACACTGGAAAAAGAAATAGAGCCCCAGAAAAGCTTTTGTGAGTGTGTTACAGAGCATAGACAAATAAAGTTAGACAAAACACATGCCACCAGAAATCCCGTACTGGTCCCAGGGAGGCAAGCCCTGCTCCTAAGCATTCCCCACGTTGCACATCCAGGGACAGCAGTCGGCAGCAGTGAACTGAAAACTCATTCACTGCCCACCCTAAATCCTTCCAGGACACATCACCCTGTTCTGGCTTGTGCTCCTTATTCCTGAGGAATTCTCTTCCTAGAAAAGGCTTATATAATTGTTTGGGTTATCTTGTAAGACTTAGAAGAAAGCTATGAAAATTGGTATGAGCAACATGTGCAGCCTACGTTAACTATTCTGCAGCACCGTACATGTTGTTTCATTCAAGTGACCAGATAGCAGGAAGATGAAGAAGAACAACATGGAGACAAAAACCACCCAGCGAAGGAAACAAAAGGCCAGCAAAACTCCACTGTTTCAGCAGAGAGTTAGGAGGGGTGACGCAGTGTGCTGAGGCTGAGCATCAGCATAACTCTCCACTCCTAAAGCTGTGCAGATGCTCCTACGGGAAACAAACCATGAGGCAGCAGGTAACAAAGAAACCGTGAGGATCCCCCTGCCCAGAAAGCCTGAGCCGGTATCTCCACGACAGAGTAACGCATATGAGCCACGACAAACCTAGGAGATGAGGACACCTTCTTTTCACTGAGATGCATTACAGCAAGCTTGATGCTGTGCATCCTTCAAAGATCTCGTTTTTCTTGGTCATCTCCTGCTTGAACCACAGACTTGTTCCTGCAGACTTGGCCAAAACGAGGTGTCGTGCCCATGCCGCGTTTGCTCTCTAGCTCAGGAGGGTCATCCTGAAGGAGGCTTGTTTGCTGTCAGGTCTGAGATGCTGCAGAAGTTTGTTGGGATTGAATGAGGTAAAGAGTCTCAGAAGGAAAAGAGCAGCCCAGAGGGTATCATCAAAGCTGAAGGTTGCCCCAAAGGATGGTTCACAAGGGGACGCACACCCCGTGATCCTCATCGTCTAGGTATCTGGAGATACGAGGATTAAAAGAGGTGCTGAACACCTTTTCCTTGAGGAAAACAGTAACAACTGTGCAATGGCTGTTTGTTAACGGAGGCAGGAACTTCACGTGGGTAGACGTTGGGGAGCGAGCACAGACAGGTCGATGGGCCCAAATGGAGACCGTGTAGCCCAAATTCAGGCGTTCCCAAACATCATGAACTTCCCTTTAAAACGCAGGGGAGGAAAATGATGTTGCAAGTGCAATAGTTTCATAGCTAATCCTCAGCATCTTACATTGACTCCCAGCCAACTAACCGCCAAAAGAGCAATTAGCAGGTAGAAATCTAAAGGATACAAAGGTGGACTAAAGGAAGGAGGGATTCCCTGACAGCAACCGCTTCCTTCAAACAGCAGGGGAGCATGAGAGCGATGTCCAAAATACACACAGCAATGAGATCAGGACTTTGCAGTCCCCCACGCTTATCCCGCAGGAAGAGAGGAGCCCATCGGACAAAAGGCAGCACACTTAACAGCAAGGAAGGAAATACTTTTTTTTTTTTTTTTTTGCAGTGTAGTGGTCCCTAGAGAAGCTACTGCTGTGGGGTATCACTGAAAATGGGATCACAACAGCTCAAAATAAGAAAAAAAAAGAAAAGGAACCAGGATGTTTGTGGTCAGAGTCCCGCAGGGACTTAAAGGCAGTCTGTGGTGACTGGTGCTGCAGCCCTGGGGGAACTGGGAGGTCTGGGAATGAGAGGGGAGCTTCTTCTCTTTCACTCTTCTTGAAGCCATTTCATTGCATGAAATCTTCCGAATAATAATTAAGACAGGAAGCCAAACTTGGATGTCGCCCCGAGCAAGTACTTGCTGTCCAGTGTGAGGCTGAGCATTAGGCAATGCTCCTCCCGTGGGACAGGTCCCCAGAGACGGGGGGGCTCCACGCGTGGGAGGTCCCAGCCCCACAGCCCTGCTGCGAGCGGCTGGTGGGGCTGGAGACCCTCGAGCCCCCTTTGCACCCGCACTGCTGGGACCGTGCGACCCTAGGGCTGGTGAGCTGCGCGTCTCCTGCCCTACTGGGATGCCAAAATACGGCCCAGGGCAGAGGAGGCATTTCAAGGTGGTCTGTCCACTCCTGAGGAACGAGTAAATTTGGGAAGGAGTCCGCTGATCCCCAACTCACTGTGGTCGCTTGGTTTGATGCGTAGACGTCGGGGGATGCAGGCAGCTATGGGAACCCAGACAACGCCTGTTTGTCTATGTAGGCCAGGACAGAGGAGCTCAGCCCCTGTGGAGCTTCTACATTTATCTGCCCACTCATTTCAGTAGCACATCTTCCAGCCTTGCATAAGCCCCATCCCAGCATCAGGACTTTGTGCTCGATATTAATCCAAAAAGCCACACTTGTCCTATCCCAATGGCATTAAGATAGTCCTAGCGGAAGACCTTGCCAAGTCATATTGCATCTGGTTTGGATTAGGGGGATCAGAGGCAGACAACAGGCAAGGTCATATTCTCACACTCCTACGGACACACAAACCCTCCTCAAAAGGCTGATTAGGCCTTCGAGACTCAGACCAAAGCAGGGAACAAAAAATAAAATGGACCAAAACGTGTCACAAATGTCTTTCCATAAACATCATCCCTTGTTACAAAGCGTGGGCACGGGGATGAGGATCAATAATGGCTCCGACCTCAGCCCTCCCTCGGCAGGAGCCGTCCTCTCCCATCCTCTACCTGTAGCCAGTCTGAGATCTCCAACAAGCAGCTTCTCCTGCAGCTGGTAGAGGGCAATCTCTTGCAGACTGGCTCTTTCCAACTCCGAAAGGTTGTGCAGAGGCACAGGCTGCATTTTGGTGCTTTGTCCTGGCAGAAGAGCTGAGGTAAAGGTCCTCTGAAAAACATACATATATAAAAATAAGAGAGTCAGGAGCACATCGCAGAGACGCCTGCTTTAGGGGAGAAGCTGCTGAAAATGCCACAGGGTGTCTTTGCAAGTGCAGGAGGCACCTGGCCCTCTTACACCTCTCCGAAGAGCCAGCCGATCTGTAGGTGCCCCGGCCACACCACCTCACTTTGACCTTCCAAGCAAAGGCCTTGGAGGCATCAGGGGGAACGTGAGGGACCTCAGCCCTGGCTCCCAAGACCCCACAAGCTCCCTGAGGCACCTCAGTGCTTGGCAGAGAGCTCCCTGGCCAATTCTGGCTGCCATCTGTTTTCACATGGAGCCCAACACCATCAGGCTCACGTACACAAGACGGGGCACATCCTGGCTAGCCGGGGAAGGGACTGTGGTCCCGATGCTGGGACTTGGCCATTCTTCACCATGGGAATATAGTTCCTGGCTGGCATCAGCCTTGAGACCACGCTCCACGTGAGCAAAGTCAGGGTGGAGGCAAGTCCGACCATCTCCTTACCAAACCTAGAAGGCACAACGTGTTCCGAAGCGCAGCGAAAGCTCGTGCGAGGGAAACGGCAGTAAGGAGCGCTTCGCCCCGCTTGGTCTGACACCTTGTCTAACGCATTGCTCGTCCCACCTGGGAGCTGCTCAGCAACACGCACACAGACGAAGCCAGGGGCTCCATCCCAGCGTGTCCTCACGTTGCGCGCGCAGACCCAACCCTCAGCGGCAGGTATTGGCGGCGGCATTGGGATCAACTCTGGATACGTTCAGACTTGGACTTCCTTTGCCTTCCTACCCCCCTAAGAAGCGGCACCTAACGAAAAGCTCCTCCTGCCTGCTGGGGCAACCTGAGCCTTTCCCAGCTCCCCCCAGACACCCCCCGCTTTGCTTCGCCCCTGCCCTCCAGCGAACTCCACCAAGTCAGGGGGCCTGAACCTTTTGGCATCACGTCAACAGGTCCCAGCAGCCCATCTTCACAGGAATCCGCTGAACGCTGCTCCCCGCTGCTCCCCGCCAGCCCGACCGCCGCTCACCGCAAGCAGCACCGTGGGCTCTGGGTGGAAAGGGCCTGGGACGAGGTACCAGCCTCAGACCGGCCCCTGGAGGATGCTGTGCAGATGCACACCCCTCCTCTCCCTCACCCACCCCCCACCACACACTGGGTGCCCCGGTACCGGGAGCAACTGAGGAGCAGTGCCCTCCTGAGACAGCCTCGAATGGCTCTGGCTCGGGCTGGTCCCTGGTGGCTGTTCAGGCGGGGACGCGGGGACGCCGGGGCCGTGCGGACGCTGCCGCTCCCGCGCTCCTCCAGCGTGCTCCGTCAGGCGGGGGGAGGCTGGACAGACGCTTCCCGCCCTGCAGAAAGGTGGGTGCAGCAGTTCCCCTCCAGTGTGGGTGAAGAGAAGAGAGCTTTGGGGTTTTCTTTTTTCAGTCATAAAAACTTCTGAAGCCTAAAAAGCAGCACACATCCCACTAAATAAGACTTACAGTCCCCTTTCATTCACAAGCTCTTCTTCTCTGCCTTTTCCCCCCATTTTAAATTGGTTTATTTCTTAATTTAATACTTAACACTGAGCTTCATCTCTTGTAAATCAGACACTTCCAGCACCGCCCGGTGCTGCCGAAGCCTCACCAACGCCTTTCCCCCAGCACCGGCTGGACCGCAGCCCACAGCCCCACGCAGGCCACGGCCAAGCGCCAGACGCCCCGTGCCCTCTCCCGCAACTTTGGGGAGCTCTCCCGGTCGTTTGCAGCCTCCCGGAGAGGCCACGCAGGGACCCGCGCCGGCTCCCGGCTCCTCGCCCTGCACCAACCTGTGTGCCCGCTCCGGTGCCGAGGGCAGAGAGGCTGCGGCCGCTCCCCCGGCCCCCAGCCTGCCGCAGCACACGACGCCTCTGCGGCACCCGGAGAACCCGGCCACGGTCCAAAGAGCAAAAAGCAGCAATAAACAGAAGACAGGACCAAGGTTATCAGCATGTGCACAGAAAAGATGTGGTCAGAATACAGGCTCCGAAAGGAGCCTTCCCAAAGAGGGCTTTAAGGCATTAATGAAAAATAAATGCCTGGAAATCTCCTAGAGCCAGCGATAAGGGTGAGAACAGCCAGGAGTGCGGCAAGGCAGCCTGCACCGGCTCGTCTGTCAGCATCACAGAACCACAGAATCGTACAGGTTGGAAAAGACCTTTAAGATCATCGAGTCCAACCGTAAACCTAACACTGCCAAGCCCACCACTACACCATGTCCCTGAGCACCACATCTACACGGCTTTTAAATACCTCCAGGGATGGTGACTCCACCACTCCCCTGGGCAGCCTGTCCCAATGCTGGACAACCCTTTCGGTGAAGACATTGTTCCTAATACCCAACCTAAACCTCCCCTGGAGCAACTTGAGGCCATTTCCTCTCGTCCTGTCACTTGTTACCTGGGAGAAGAGACCGACCCCACCTCTCTCCAGCCTCCTTCCAGGCAGTTGCAGAGAGCGATGAGGTCTCCCCTCAGCCTCCTTTTCTCCAGGCTGAGCAACCAGCCTCCGCACAGCACTGGCTGCCCACCTCCATCCCTGTGCTGGGGAGGGCTGTTTTCTGGGACAGTGTTTCTTTTGGCCAGGTTTTCAATTTCTAAAGATATTTAGAAAGTTACATAAATTAAAAAACAAAAAAAAAGTATAAAAAGAGTTGTTATGAACTCCCCAGAAGGGCACACCAAAAAGGGAACTCAGCTAAAGACAAAGATAGCCTTGAAACATTTGACGCGTATTACAAAAAGCACAAACCTCAGCATAGGCGCGGTGACAAACGTGCGCTGCAGCACAGCCACGCGCCTGGCACAGCTCAGCACCTCGGGACGATGAAAACTGGGGTACGCGGGTGCCTACGGCTGTCTCATACACCGGACGCAGGGGTGAATCACCCAGGAAAAGCCGCTGCGATCCTACCGACACGGCAGCTCGTTCTGCAGGCAGCCAGAGGCAGCACCGACCCCCCCAGAGCCTGGAGCTCAGGGGATGCGTTAGCGAAGGGGCCAGGGAGTCACCGTACCCGGTTACATTTTAGGTGAGGCACAGCCCACGGAGGCATCTGTGTCTTGCTTGAAAAGGGGCTTTTTCATTATTAAATCATTGAACAACACCAGGAGCTGTTCTTTAGGCTCTGCAGCTCGCTTCGGCCTCCCCTCAGCTTTCTGCCCCTCCACGCGCTCCCTCGCACGGCAAGCTCAGCGATCGGCATTGAATGCAATACATGGCTTTTTATAACTTTCATCCTGCAGGAAAAAAAAAATCTGTGGAAGGAAGAAGCAGCCCTTTGGGAACGTATTTTATTTACTTTCTCAACGCGGCTGCATGTAAGAGGTCCGTCAAGCTAAAATAACTCAGTGGTCCTACCAAGCTTTGCAGACGGAGATCCTGGGTGCGAGCTCCCCTGGGAGAGCCTGGGTGGGAGAAGGGGGCACAGGTAAAGTGTTGGCTTTGACAGGTAGGAACATCTCCACTTGCCAGCAATAGCTCAGGTGTTTCTGCCACGCCAGAAATGAGGGGCGAGCGGAGGCGGTGCCTGAGCAGGAGCCTCCCGGCAGGACGGGAGCCGCTCTGCTGCCAGCAGATGCTGCGGATGGACAGACAAGCCCCCGAGACAGACACACCGAAGGAAATTACCTTTCTGCAGATGAAGCTCACAGCCCCTGCCTCAGCCGGAGGGATGGTCGGAGCGGAGTCACGGAGGATGCGGCCGCCTTGGGGCAAGGAGGAGGAAACCCGGTTAGGAGAGGGAGCAGAACAGAGGGAAAGCAGGAAGGAGAAGTCAGGGCAAGCTGCTGCTTACCTGGCCCTACCGTAAGCGCTGGGAGAACAGCCCTATAAAACGCCACCAGCGCTAGCTTTCCGACAAACTCGTGCTTCAGCTGTTAACCCCGAAAAATCTGGCCTTACTTCTTGCAACAAGCGTGTATTTATGCTCACGGGAGCAAGCCAGATGGGGACCACCACCGACAGCTTCAAACTCCCCGACGGCAGCGCAGCGGCTCGGAGGGTGGCCCTGCGCCGAGAGGGCAACGCCCTGCAGAGCCCCGCTGGGCAGCGGGGCGGCCGGAGAGCTCGCTCCAGCCTGGGCGGGCACCGGTGCTCCCCGCAAGGAGGAAAACACCCACGGGCAGCGGGGCAAAGCCAGAGTGCCGCAAATCCTCCTTCAGAGGGGGATGCCGTAGAATGAATCTTACTAACTCGAAAACAGAAATAAAATGCCTTCCGCTGGGAGCGTTAACATAGCGATTCTTCTCTGCAATGACTTCCCCTGCTTATTTTTAGGACGAGGGCTTATTTAAGGAAATCTCATGGGAAAGGCTCAGCTCAGCCACCCCTTCTATTCCCAAGGAGCTGCAGTTGCTCCCCCATTTTCAGCAGCAAAGTCACCCTCTTCCCAAGTTGGAACGAAGGGCTGACGGTTACCTGCCTCATTTTCCTCTCGCAGCACGACCAGCGGCAGCCTGGGCTCTCTTCTCTTCCTTCAAGATGATGGTTTTCACGTGGCCCGCAGAGCAGCTGGGAGAACCTTCCCTGCCTGCTGGCGGGACAAGCGGTGAAGGGACGGAGAGGAGACGCTGCAGCTGAACGCGGCCGAGGGGAGGAGAGGGGTGATGAGAACGTAAATTTTCTGCCAAAAGAAATGAGAGCCAGAAACACTGCGCGGAGAGAGAGAGGGCAAGGTTAGATGGGAAGGAACAGCACTTCCCACGCCCGACAGCGTTTGTGCCTTGGCAGGGGATCAATCATTGCTCAATCTATCTCCTCTGTCTCCATGCTTTCCCCACCCTTACCTACCAGTCCCCAGGACGCCGACCGAAGCATCAGCTGTTCTGGCAAATGAAACCTGAATGGTTTTTGGTGCCTGGGTGCTGGCCGATGAGGGCCAGCGGATGATTTTCACCTTGGCTCTCCATGCAGACCTCTCAACCGCTCCATCACAGCATCTTCACGGTGACCGAGTCTCCAGCGCGGGCAGGCACGGGCAGGCTGGGCCATGCACAGGGCTGCCCTCCGCACCCACGATGGGGCTGAGGGACCGCAGGGGCCCCCTGCAAAGCTCTGGCACTGAAGAGCTCACAGACCTGATGGGACAGATGTACAGCTAGCATCTGGTACGACGTGTTGTACGTGGCGGTTACGGACCCCAAAGAGCCCTACAAATCTACGGCAACCCGCAAGACATGCGTGTTAACACCCAAAATTGGCACCTCCTTGCACGTCAACACGCCCACGAGCGCCTCGGGGACCGCAGCCGGGCTCCTGGTCCGTGCCATGGTGGTGATCGGGGCGCAACAGCGCGTTCCCCGGGCAGAGCCGTGCTGCCCCAGCTCTGCCCAGTCCCGCTGCAGCCTTGGCCGCAGCTGGGGAGAAGCTGAGCTGAGGACACGATGCAGAGCCCTGGGAAGCCATCCAGTGACTGCTCGGCGGGGGTCTGCATGCAGCACAGAAGAGGCTGACTGCCAGCACGAGGTTTAATGAAGGACTATCTCTGCTCCCACGCCCGAAGAGAAGGGAAACATATGCCGCCCCTGCCTTTGCTCCAGCCTTGCCCACCGAGACACACGCCAGGTCACAGCACCGGGGTGACAGGCCTCATCTAGGACTTGTCTCACTGCCGCTGATGCTAACAGGAGAGCTGTCCTCTCAGCAAAGGGTCCCCCAGCCCACCCGAGGACTCAGCTGTCCCTCAATAGCTGGAGCTGCTGTCCTGGTGCCAGGAAGAGTCCTGAGCGGGATGTCTGCTCACTGGTGGCCCTCCCGTCCCCAGCGGGACTGCTAGCACCACTTCCATCGCAGTTCAAACCCTGGGATGCTCCCACGCGCTCACTGACGAGCGCGAGGCAATTGCTGGCTCCTGCCCTCCGGGGCGTTGCAGTCCCTCACAATGTTCTGCTGGCGCTCGGATGCCCACACCGTGACGCATCCCATCCCAGGCCCAGCTCTTGTGCCTCCAGAGCATCTTTCTCCAGGAGGGTCTGGGTTATCCGCAGGCTCCCTTTTAAACTGGACACCTCCTGTTCATTTGGGACCCGGCTCTGCCGCTGCCGGCTGCCCGAGGGATCTCTGCATCTCCTGGCCCAGCAGGCACCGGTTGCCACCGGCCGTCTTGCCTCCTTCCCCACAGCAGCTGCGTTTTGAGAGGCCCCAGCCAGGCTTGCAGCTTCCTCCAAAGCGTGCAGCCATTGCACGGGAACCCCCTTGCAGGCTGCTGCACCTTTGTGGAGGCTGCTGCGTTCCCGTTTTCTCTGTGCATCGCCTCATTGCCCATCTTTGTCACCAAATATAAACTTGTGTTGCTGTGCTGCACCAGATGTCCGGCCCAAACACTGCCATGATCAGCAAATTCCATCTGCTTTAAAGAAGGAAGGAGGAGGTCGCAGACTGTGAATTCACTGCCTGTTGAGTAAAACCTCAAAAGAAGCTGGAGAGGAAGCAGGGAACGTTTCGTAGCCGTTTGCCACTGACCACTTGCTGGCCCGATATTTGTGAACGCTCTGGAAATTTACTACAAGGACGGTGAAGCCCCATGTTGGCAGAGGACTTGGGCTGGAGCTCCTCCTTTCCTGTAGCAGCCAACGTAAGCTAGGTGAGAAAAAGAAAGCAGCAGGGCCAAGATTTGCCCATAAAAAAACCCGTTTATTCCTTAAAAACACAATGTTCATCTGCAGTGACACAGCTATTCAGAACATTTCTTTAGAAGGGTTTTCATCTGCTTCCAGCGTTGCAAGCCTTCGGTGCCAGGAGCAAGGAGAGCGGGCAGCCCGGTCCCGACAGAAAGGTTCCTTTCACCCATTCCCGCTGCCTGCACCCAAGCGAGCTGCTCCAGGAGGCACCCGCCCCCAGAGCCCTCCGGAGACAGAGCGTTTGGCACCTGCAGCGGCATCCCGCTTGCCTCCTCGCTGTCCGGGGAGCCCAACGGCAGAACAGATTTCTCCTGGTGGCAAAGAGCACACAAGGTTTCAGGGAAACCTCCGTCCCTCTGGAAGGGCCTTGGTAAAGAAAGCCTGGAGAGGGGAAGAAGCAGGACCCAGCACCCATCTGGCCCTTCCTTGCTTTTCCAGCACAGAGCCATCGCTCCGTAGGTCCCAGCTCCGCTCCCTCCTGCTGCCCCACAGAACAACCTTGCCCGGTCCACCGTGAAACTGCAGAAGACAGCCTCGGCCACACCAGCTCCCACAGGATGGGTCTCTCGCTGGCCAAGGTGGCCTGTCCAAATCACAGCTCCCACCCCGCACCCCACACTCCGGAGGACCGGGGCATGACGAGTCCTTCTGCCGCATCAGCTTCCACGTTTTAGGTTAAATCCAGCCGCCGCGCCCCGCTCATCCAGCCGATCTCCTCTGCACGCAGAGTCAAGGACGTGCCTTTCCTGACTCCTGTGTGCTCTGACCGTGTCTGCCCTCTGGGCTCTCAAACAGTCCCGTTTTCTAAGGTTTCTTTCCTCATTTTCCTAAGGAGAGGCCTCTGCTGAACACGGACTACCCTGTCCTCTCTCCGCCCGGCTGAACACTGAAGGGATGGGGCAACGGTGACCAGCTCCTGCCCGGCGCAGCAGGCGCGTCTCCTCTGTGACTGCCCCACCTCCCCAGGTGCCCGCGCATAGCAGGTACGAGGCTCTGCAAGTGGAACCGAACAATGACGGGGACGATGGTTCATCTAGCTTGGGGGAGGCACCAAGGTTACATCGGCCTACGCGCTGCATCAAAACTGCTTCCATAAAGAAAAAAAGACGGGTCGTTGTCATAGGAGACTCTCTCCTGAAGGGAACAGAAGGCCCAATATACAGATCGGACCCACTTCTCGGGGAAGTCTGCTGCCTGCCTGGGGCCTGGGTTGAAGATGTGAAGAGAAAGCTTCCTACCCTGGTACGGCCCTCAGATTATTATCCATTATGGATTTTTCAGGTAGGCAGCAATGAAGTTGCAATAAGAAGTCCAAGGGCAATCAAGTGAGACTTCAGGGCCTTGGGACGAGGGGTTAAAGGATCAGTAGTGTTCCCCTCTACCCTTCCAGTTGCAGGGAACGACGAGGGGAGAAACAGGCAGAGCCAGCGGATCAGTACCTGGCTCCGAGCCTGGTGTCACCAGCAGAATTGGGGTTTTTCTGATCATGGGTGGGTCTACACTACACCAGGCTGCTGGCGACAGAGGGGGTGCACCTGTCTCAAAGGGGGAAAGGATCTTTGCACAGGAGTCAGCAGAGCTCACTGAAAGAGCTTTAAACTAGATTTGAAGGGGGAAAAGGGATAAAACCAGGCTCGCTAGAGATAAGCCTGGGGGTGGCACGCCAATGTTTGAGGGACGGTGTGCTAGCAAGGTCCTTCCATCTGCTCCACAATGTGCTGAGTACACTGGAGCACGTTTGAAACGTCCCCGTACTATTGTGCGCAGCACCTTAGCCATCTCGCTGGGGGTAGGGGATGGAGATCCAGGCGGCAGCAAAGACAAGGGTTGTTGATGTGTTAGAAACCACAGAAGTGCCCGAGAACAGTCACATAGGAATTAGGGCTTCTCCCCCCAAAAAGGTGGCGGGATCAACAGCCCAACTGAAGTGCATCCACACCAACGCACACAGCACGGGCAACAAACAGGAGGAGCTGGAAGCCGTTGTGCAGCTGGAGAACTATGATATAGTTGCCATCACGGAAACATGGTGGGCTGGCTCACACAACTGGAGTGCTGCAATGGACGGCTATAAGCTCTTCAGAAGGGACAGGCAAGGAAGGAGAGGCGGTGGGGTAGCCCTGCATGTCAGGGAGCGTTTTGACTGTCTAGAGCTTGACGATCCAGCTGGCGGCCGGTCACAATACAGGGCTCGGTGCTGGGGCCAGTCCTGTTTAATATCTTCATCAATGGTCTGGACCAGGGGATCGAGCGCACCCTCAGTGAGTTTGCAGATGACACCAAGTTGTGCGGGAGTGTTGATCTACTGAGGGGAGGAAGGCTCTGCAGAGGGACCTGGACAGCCTGGATCGATGGGCCGAGGCATTTTACCCTACATCTTACTAACCTTCTGCAGAGGGTTGGGGAGGAGCCTGGCATTTACCGAGAACACGAGGAACAGCCTTTGGGAAGATTCAGGAGGAGAAAAGTCTGTGCTGCTTGAAGCACTTTCAGAAGCTCGGTCTCCAAAGCAAAGTGGGTGAAGCAATCTGGTGGTAAGCCATTACTAAAACAGAGGTCTGATGTAGGCTCTCTGCTCCACCCAGATCAATGAAAATTAAATACCCTTCCCATGCAAAAAAGTATTTACAGACTGACTCTGCAACGCACAGACCACCAGTGGCACTGCCAGCATCACACTCGGCTCCTAGTGACACTGCCTTCATCTTAGCTTAACTGTTGAACCACTAGTAGAGAAAATAGCATGAAAAAGAACCAACCGTTTGGCTCAGAGAACTCCGAGTCATCTAAATCTTCTTCTGTTTTTAATTTAAAACCTCAGTTTTTAATCATAGAAATGTCTAAAAAAATGGGGTTTTTTTCCTTTTTGTGGTCCTAGAAACCGGAAAATGCCTCTCTGTTGTTGCTTCAGAGGACAGTCTATGGCTGTTCCTACCAGTAAAAAGAAGGTACAGGATGAGAGACTTGGGCACACAAAACACATACAACATTGGCAAAACACACAGTCAACACGCTGTCCTTAAAAATATCAGACATGAACTTTTTTCACAAAATATATTGAACAGCACTTGCCCATTAACAAATAACTGATCAAAGAAGCTACAGAACTTGAAGTTTCTTCCAGTGCTGCTCTGGACTTACAGTTTCACTTACATATTATACCACCCAAGTCCGTGATGCGTGCAAGATAATCATCATGAACAGAGGTAAGAGGCATCCCAGGTCTTCTTGGCGTACATATCCTGCTGTTGTTTTCAGCGTTAAGTCAAAGCTCAAGTCATTTTCAATCCATCAAAGCCACAAAACTTCCACCTTTTCTCTAGGCTGGCCCCAACCCCACTCAGCTCCTGCCGGAACGTGTTCTGGAGCCGAGTCATGAGAACTTCCACTTCCGCGGTGCAAATCTGTGAAAACAGAAGGAAAATGTCACTAAAAATGAAGGCACTTTTGGTCACGGAAGCCCTGTAATGACTGGCAATATTCAAGCTCAAACACATTTAATTGCTAAAGTACACCTCGGCTTTCCCTAGACGTCCTGTCCAAATACTCATGGTGATAATCTTGGGACGGCAGGAGTTGTGTACTGTCACACTTCGGGGTGAGATGGCTGCAGATATAACAAACACCAGAAATAAGGGTAAAAGGACTGTCCTAATTTTTTCCACTGTGAAATGCAAGATAATAGATTAAAAACTCCCAAGCATTTAAGTAACGGAACGGTGAGTACTTTTACCATCGCTTCAAGAATAGAGTGCTCGGTTACTGGGTACAGAAATCAGGGACGTGGGGAATTTATATTCACATTCCGCACAGCCACAAGCATTCATCTACAGCGCAGCTACCATGTCCCCAACAGCACAGGAGTTGCTCAAACAGAGCTAAGATACAAGATCCGGAGGTTACACCGCTGCAGAAAAGAAACCTAAACATATAAGGTGGACAGATTTGCTAGAGTGGGTCAGACCAAAGGCTTGTCAAACCAGACTCCTGATTCAGGTAGTGACCCATGGTGGAGAATGATCCACCCAGTTCCTGCCCCAACCAGACCAGAGCGCTGGCGCAGGCCCGGGGATGTCACCCTGCCGCCTTTCAAGATGACTGGTGGCACCTTTCTTCAGGAAGCACTCTCTGCGGTAGCTTTATAAGCTTCCGTAACATGGCGAGTGGTAGGAAGCATAACGTGTTACGTGGTTTTCTCATACAGCTGCATCTTACTTCTAAAAACACTGGCAAAGTTACGTGTTGCCTCACCGCTGTGCCCTGTAAGAGCTGAAACGAAAGCCTCTGTAGGGTTTTCATGGGGTTGAAGCAGTGCACGTACCTGCCAGCGTCTTCACCCAGTCACACACCAGCTATACAATCTGCATCAAAAGTCAATCGCACATAGGCGGGCAGGCCCGTAAACTTGACTGCTCAGGCATTTACTAGATACAAGTAAAGTTCAGCAAGTGAAAAAACTTTTAAGATGCTGCAAGTTAACAGTTTCAGGACATATAAAGAGTGCAAAGGCTGTGTCCACCTTATATTCAATTGCCTGCTATGGTTTTCTTATGGCAGCAGAAAAATTAAAACCTTATTTGTTATATGCAGAAGAATTCACGATTGCTTCTGCTGTGTATTTGGGACTGCTTTGACACACGTTCAGAGCTATCTCTGCACAATAACCTCATCACCTGCTGGTTAGGCAGAGCATTTTTGGATAAAAACATGGATATTTTCCAACAGTGCAGCGCAATGTGACATCCTTTGTACGTGTCCTGTTGATCTACCACAGTCGCTGTCTCTGTTTTTAACTCCCTTTACAGCTTGCAGAGTTTGTAGCTCTGTAGTTGCGGCACTGAGTTTCCAGGGCTGTGCTTTAAGCCAGGTATAGACAGCGCACCTCCTGCTGATGTTTCATTTTCACCCTTGCCACAGTGGATTCAGTTTGACTGCTCTGTATCGTCAAGCCTGATCCCACTTCATGGTCTCCCATTCAACGCATAACTGGATCTTCCAGGAGATAATCTTGGGTCGCTTCCCCTACCATCCTTCCAAACTCACGTTTGACTCTGACCTTCTCAAGGAGGCATTACATTGTTCTTTTGATTCACTTACTTTCTGCGTCTGCCAGCATGAATTAGTTTTCAGCTAGCACTTAGCTAGGGAGAAAAGGTTTTTCCTTCCAAGAGTGCAGGGCACCACTTACCCCAGGGAAGACAATGTACACAGAAAGTATGTTCAGTTTTAAGCCTTCATTAGCGCAAGCGCATTCCTCCGAAATCCCTTTGGCAGTAATTGCAGGTCCACAGTTTTCAAAATGTGTGCAACATGTGGCAAAGATCAAGAGCACCTGCTTTGCAAGATGGATTTGCATTGGATGGATGCGCTTTTGTCATCACGCTGTTTTGCAGTCAGGCAGAAACAACAGTCCAAGTTTTGAGAGAGACAGAAAGAGCACAAGCTCAGGCTGGCAATGGGTTTGGTAAGGCAGAGGTCCAACCTAAGACACGAAACAGAGAGCGGACACCCCAGGAGGAGCATCGTCTACACTGCTCAGCACCTGCGACGCTCACAGTGCTGCCGAGGCTTTCTGTAAGGACTGTTTCATGGCTTCAAACCACCCTTGGTCTTAATTTCTGCACTGTCTGCTGACCTGCTGGCCTTCTTGGAGAGACTGATGGGCAGGGAACAGGAGAATGATATTCCTCTTCCTTTCCTGCTGGCAGCTTCAAGAAACCAGGTTCTGCTCTCAAGTGCTCCCCCCACTCCTACCCCACCTCAAGCCCAAAGATCTGCTAGACGTTAAAAGCCACACGCCCAACTAATACCTAGCTCCTGCAATAATCAAGAGGGAGACAAAAGAGCTAAGACGTAACCTGAAGAACAAATGGGAAGACTTCCTTTCAAGTGACCGCGCACAAAAGACTTGTGCAAGTCAGCAGGCTGATGTGTTTACCTGAGTGTCAGCAAACAATGAAAAAGACTGATGCCATTCCGGAGGTTAAAGGGTGCGCTTTTCACAGGGCTTTTCTGCTAAGCTTATTGTAGAAACCTCCAGTAGCCCTTTTCTACACTGTGGATCCCAAAGAGGAAGTACCAGAAGTCAGATGAACAATATGATGGCATTTCTTTAGGAGCTCCAAGGAAAATAAAGGCAGCTGTTCACCTCATAGACAAATTCAGAACTAGAATGAGAAGATAAATTATTAAATATGTCTTTAAAGGGCTGGAGCGATCCTGGACGACACAGGCCAACGAGCCGTGCTTTCTTAAAATGGGGAAAATTAAACAGTAAGTTATAAACAAAGGCAGCTGAAAAAGTTCCAATCACAAGAGATGGTTCCCCTGCTGGTAAGTCTCCTGCTCCTGGGGCACTTGAAGGAAAGACAACCGAAGAACGGTATGGCAGAGGAGCGAGATGTAATTTCCTTGAGCATTCAGAAGCCTTTGCACAGTCCCTCCCCATTTACTCTGAAAAGGAGTCTGAAGCCAGCGATACACAGAAATACCGCAGGAAAGAGCAGCTTCTTGTTGTTCTAAAGAAAACGCAGGAGCGCTGCTCTTGTTATTGCCCCTCCTGACCCCTGCACCCAGGACTCAATCCCCCCACTTAGCACAGACCCCTGTAGCAGGGACTGTGATTCAGCATTTATGCTTTTGTAGTATCAGGCCCTTGCACAGCACCTTCCTAAAAATGACTTCACTGACAGTATCAAAACAGAGACAGAAAAAGCTCAGTGAAGGGCTACAAGACCAGAAATGTGGAAAAACGTTGCTCAGAGACACAAAAACACTATGACTGTTCAGTTTAGAGATAATATATACAACCAGTGGCACGGCAGATGTTAGAAGATAAACAGTAGGCAAGAGGCAGGGTGGTTGCTCTTTTCCTTAGAGGTCATAAGGATAAGGGAAACAGAGGCAGCAAACTTAAACAGAATAAACAAAAATACATTTTAGATGGAGATTTTAAAGATGGAATTCACTGCTGCAAAATACACTTACTGTCAAAGGGTTTTCTTGAATTACGAGCAGGATTACACATGAACATCTGCGGCGAGACCATCACCTGTATTTATGTTCACATTCAGCTGTGTGAGGGCTAAGCCAGAAGCTGGGCTGCTTTGAGCAACCTGATCTAGTGAAAGGGGGCCCTGCCCACGGCAGCGGGTGGACTGGATGATCTTGAAAGGTCCCTCCCAACCCAAACCCTTCTGTGATTCTAAGAAAGTTCACCCCTTCCCTTGTCCTCTTCCAGCAAATTATTCCAGCTAATACACACCAGTTCCTCCTGTCCAAGCCCCGCACCGTCCCCAGGGAGGGAGTGAAGCTCTTTACCAGCCACACAGACCGAACGCACTCGGGGCACAAACACGCTGCCCAGGCTGGCTCAGGGAACTGGAGGTGCTGGTACACCTACTTTGCTGTCCAGACGCTGCAGGTAGGAACAGATGTACTCTATGCTTGCTCCAAATGGGTGCACGTGAAGAAACGTCGAAATTATTCCTGGGGAAAGGAACACCACAAACATCATTCTCAGGAGACAAAAGCCAGCCGAGAACACCAGCTCTCTGTTACTAGTGGCACAGCACAGAGGGATCTAAGTGGGCATTTTTGGTTTTAAGTACAGTGAGGTTTGGCTCATAGACTGCAGAGGAAACAACAGCTAACCAATGCGGCTGGTCAGCACTTAAAACAGACCTCACCGCTCTCACTCTTTGCCCAGTACTGGTAACGTGCCCAGTGACGAACCACACTGAGATTATCACACACATGGGGATGCAGGGCCCAAGGAGAGGGAAAGCAGAGCTCTCCTCCAGCTGTACCGTCAAAGGCCAAGGAGCAGGAAAAGACAGAAGTCAAATGGGGAGCGCAGCAGTGGCACGTGTGTCCCACCCCAACAGTTTTGCAGCACCCGGTTAAATAGAGCAACCCACGTTTGCACCCTGTCACGAAGAGATTCCTTTCCAGCTCATGGACAGGTCTGTATATCAAAAAGACTGACTTGCATTTCTGAGCACCATCTGCAGACAAAGGCTGTGCCTTTGGTTTTCCCCAAAGTCCCTTCCCTCTCAATGCAGGAACCAGCCCATGATCTGGCACAAACAGATCCATCTGGATAACAATAAATGATTTATTGTTATTCTCAGATCAGATGTAGAGGGATGGCTAAGGAGAACTTGGCTGAGTAACAATTAGCTAAAGAAAATGCCTTGTCCCATCAAGACAAGGACTTCTGTTCCTCCTTTTCAATGCTCCAGAAAATCCCCAACTACCCAGTGCCGTGGGCTGAAAAGTCATAGCAGCCATGTTCGGTTATTTTTCAATAGTACTAGGAATAGGCAAGGGGAAAGGAAACAAAAAGGGTAGCAGATACACCTGCGCTCTAAATCAGAGGTCACCAATCCCTTTGTGAGCATCACTTCAAAATGCTGGCCATATTTCTCATCCCAGTGAGCCTGGCCTTCTCTCCCTGCCACCTTTCTCCACCCTTCCTTCCTCTCTGGCTACAGCTTCTAAGCTAGAAGAGCTTATCTGCTTGGGGTCCAAGGCACCCCACGCCTGACCTAACGGTGTGCCTTACTGCTGTGTGCGTCCCCACGTCACCCACGCTGTGAGGTGCTGCAATGCTCAAGCTGATTAAAGTCTTAGAGCCTGTGACACTGCTTAGGATCCCGTAAGGCTGATTAGGCTCTAACCGAACGCAGACAGACCCTCCTCTGTAACTTACTGCCCTTCAGCGATGCCTCCCAGAAGAGCAACTTGCACTCCAGTACGCGCTGAGCTGGACTGTCACTACACACAAGCCCCCTCTGCATGCGTGTGGTTTGACTGAAAGGTGCGCAGCACAAGATTTCCACACGAGCAATGCACAAGGTGAAACCCTGACCCCACCGAGGCTCGAGGCTTTCCTCGGTTCCAGGACTCCCATCGCCATTGGCATAACCAAAGGAACAAGAGGTGGCCAGTGGGAGCTGCGAGGCCACCTTGAAGTAAGTCCCACTCAGTTCAGGTCTCCAGCATTGTCACCAAGCCCATCGAAAGAACTTACCAACTAACAGAACTTCTCGTTCAGATTTCACAGGACTAGTGCTCAGTGTCTTCTCAACCGGACATTCCTTCTCCTGGCTGCACGCACAAACTCTGGATGTACTGCTCTCCTGCCAAAAAACCACAGGGCCCGTTCCACACACCAGCAGCACAGCAGGCTCCCTGACGCATCAAGCAGCGCCTTGCTCAGTCTTGACAGAGTCTGTATTTTTGTTTTCCTGTTTCCGTGAGTCACTGCATTCATCGCATTGCCATAGCTACTGTTGGTTTTGCAAAATGCTTCCACCAAAGCACAGCGATGTTCATGCTGCTGCGTCCGGATTATCAGGTTACATTAAAAGCCCATGAAGTTATGCGAGGCACCACAGCACACACTTTATCAGCCCTGTTCACTGGTATGACGTCTGCTCTAGAAGGGCCTTAGTTTATATAATAAAAGAAAAAACAGACTAGAAAGCAAGCCTTGCAGTGACTAATTCAGATGCAGATGTTTATTTCTCAGATGCCTAAACTGAGGCAATATGATTAACCAAGTGCCTAATGGCTGCACAGGGTTTAGGATCAGACTGTCCTTGACTTGAGTTTGCGGTACTGAATTAAAACAGAACTTTGCATAATTTATTATCCCCAAAATAAACACAATACTGCCAGTGATGCAAAGACTTGGTGGGTGCATTAAAAGCAGGACTTTCTTTTATTCCTAAGTTTTATGTGGAATTCCAGTAATCTGAGCTACAGACATCTATAACTGGAAATAGCCTCCAGTCACTAGTGAAATGGGCTGGACTTGGGCCAATAACAAAGATAGAATTCAATGGCCCCTTGGGTTTGCTGCTTAGCTTCTTAGGCCAGCCCAGTTCTCAACTACACAGGACAAACTCTGCAGTCCTGGCCTAAGCAGGCTATAATTGCTTCTGCAGGAGAAAGTAAAGGTCTGCACTGCGGAAACGGAGCTAGCTTCAGGCTGACACAGGGACTGCAGTTCAGCCAGCAGTGTGATACCAGAAACGCACTGCCTGCTTTCTCTTGGAGGTCCAACAGATATTTTTGAAGGCTAGTTGAAATAACAGTGCAACCAACTATCTTGCACACCAAACCCCATTTCTACATCACAGTGTTGCAAATACCTACTGTTCTTCCAGCCAGAAGCTGCTAGCAATGGACAACTCGATGATTTTAATCTGCACGTAGAGACAGTCTGTATGTACCGCACTTATACACTTCACGACAAACCAAAGTTTAAAATATGGCTCATTTTACAATGAGGTGTAATTACTTCCCTCAGTAAGATATTCTGACTAAAGTAGCAGAAAAGAAACTCTTGGACTTACATTCCCTTGACAATCAATTGCATCTCTCTCCTTGTCCTCTTCATCTGCTATGCTTTGCTACATACAGGTAAAGAAAAGGAAGATTATTGATAATAGGCTGTTATTTCTGTTCTTTGATACCAGGCACTGAAGCTCCTGCACTGAAGATTACTGGGATACAAAGCCATTTTTAATCACCAGAAAGACATTTATTATCTTCCCAGCTCATGGCACAAAAAGGTGGGGCTAAAGATTGAAAATCTGAGACAAGACAAGACCTCGGATTTGGCTCTATGGTCCTCAGTGAGAAGTGCTACGTAATGTTTCTTGTCTGTCTGTGTAATTGTGACTGTGCTATAACAGGAGAGGACCAAGCAACTTTAGATTCATGCATGGGTCCGCAATCAAAAGAGAGAGTGGATCACATCTGAGAAGAAACAGTATGTATTTATGTTTAGAATAAATCCAACACGCATAAGAATATTATAACACCGACAAAACCTTTCAATTCAATAGTGTTTTATGGAGGTCAGATAAAAACACGTCCCTAAAATGCAAATCTAAAAATCAATGTTTGATAATTGAGACCCTGTTTTCTTATCTTTTAAAGCTCGGCTTGCAGAAGAACACATTTCAGCTGCAATACCACTGTATACTATAAAACAAAAGTTAATCTTTCATTGATACAGTTGCTTATGTAGATGGTCTCCCTGGTACATGAAGCAATCAGGAAGTTCATTACCGATATACATCCCCCAACGTGGCAGGTACTTTGTCTAGCTTTCCAAAGACGACTGCTCCTAAGCCAGGGCTAGGCATCTTCTACCCTCTGTCCTTCACTGCGCTCATGAGGGACCATGAAATCCAAGGACTGCATTCGCTACTGAGAATAAGGAAGCACCGAGATGGCACATACCTGCTCCTTCAGGTTTTCTAACAATGTTTCTATTTTTAGTTTGTCTTCTTTCACTTTTTCTAGCTCAGCTTCTCTCTTTTTGTATTCATCTTGTACTTTCAAAAGATGCTGGAAGAGAAAAGATAAACTCAGTTCTTAACCTGCTTTTCACCTCCTACTATTTAAAGAACATAAAATGAATAAGGGCTTTTCCATGAAGACCAGACAGATCATATTCAGAACAATTAAAGGTTAAGTATACAACAAGAAGAAATCTTTTCTACAATGTACCTTAGGAACGTCTTTGCCTACTAGCATACAAAAAAAGCATGACTTTGTAAACATGGGGCAGTAATTCCATCATCAACAAACCTTCCCTGTCCCTGAAATAAAGCATGTGCCGTGCACTCGACTGCGGGCCTGACCCATGGTAAAGGCAACTCCTCCTCTGCCCCAGTCTGGTTCACGCTACAAACAGTCAGCACACGGGAAAGAGCAGCACAGAAACAAGGGACCTGGGGAAGTCACCTTAAAGTCTTCCTAGATCTCTAGCCCCACATTAACACGGAGGTGCCTTGCAACGCAAGAAAATACTCTGAAACAGCTATTAGATAAGGAGATTTGCACTATTATTTGCACAACTCCACACTGCGGGAAAATGCGATGACTGCTGCCCACCCTGGGCATCAGCCCAGCAGCGCAGGGTGCTTGCAACAAACACCACAGCGAGCGGCGCGCTCCCTTGCCTGGCAAAGCTCAGGAGAAAGGCTGGGTAGTGAACCACAGCCCACGCCTCACAGGTAAGCAGAATGACATTCTCGGGCCCAACCTGGTGTCTCTCAAGGAGAGCCAAACTGTGGTTGTGTATAACAGTCTGCTGGCAGAGCAAAATTGTTGAATCAAGTAAAATCTTGAATGCGGCCATAGGGAAAGCAGAGGAGTACAAAAACCTAACTAAACAAACCAACACAGGCGACAGAGGAAAAGTATGATTGATCTCCCACTACAGCCAGAAGAAAACAGTGCTCAGCAAACTGCTAACAGCAGCGGGCCTCCCAGAAACAGGCAAGATGAAGTCACCAGGAGGAGAAAAGTTTAACTACTAATACGGCAAAGGCACTAGCCTAGCAGCTTTCCTAAGTCAAACCAGGATACATAAATATATATATATTTCAGTGAATGCTTTCTTCCATGCTTAAAACAGCCCTGATCAGTTGTTTAATATTTTTCTCCCTCAACTAGGAAAAAAAAAAAAGAAAAAAAAAGATTCGTAATCCTATTCATTAACAGTTACAAACAAACTTTTTCATCTAGGCAGTTCCTCCAGAGTATTCCCCCAGCACCATTCATGCTTGTAGCAGTGTAAAGAGAAATTTGACCTGCCTGACACCTGCGAAAAGGGAAATCTGTTATGTCCTGCAATTCCTGCCATTTCCTCCCGCACTGAAGGCTGACGGTGACTACCGAAGTCTTTTCCTGCCAGCTCCAACATCGCAAACACCAGTGCTGTCAGTTCATGTGTCACGTCCATCCAGAGAACAACCACAGCCTTCACAGCATTCCTGCAGGTTCTTATTTTAACGAAGTGCTTCCCTGAACTATTATATGCTCTACACGCTTGGTTATCAGTCTGGCTTAATACCCCAAGGGCTACTGTTAAGGTTTACGAGGACACAAACTGCTCGATATTCAGCCCAGGGAAACCCCAAAGAACAAGACATGCCCTACACATTGCTGTGAGAATGAAAGCCCAGTGAAGTTCAGCAAAGGTGTCAAAGCAAGCTTGGGATTTCCCACTTTCTTGCTCATGCTGGTAACCAGGATCTCACGTGGTTACGGAGCAGGTAAGCACAGACTCAGTACTTGAGAAGTCACAGTGTAGTCAAGCAAAGAGCACACAAGGAATCCATAAACTATGGATTGTTTCCATGTGACTTATCAGTTCATACGCAACCACTGTTTTGAATGTTTGGTTGTTTGGGGTTTTTTTTGGCAACACTGGAAATGACGGAAAGTTGCTCCTGTTTGCCAGTTTTGATCCCACTGAAAAACAAAATGCCTTTGCTTGTGTTTCTGCTCCACATCACAGCCCCTTGCCCTTGCAGCAAGGTCATAGCTATAGAAAAGTCCGGGCCCACCTTCTGCATCCCCTGCAGAGCCTGCTGGAGAAGCTTCATCTGCTGCTCCTTGGTTGTGTCTTCATCCCTGCTCGCTTTGCCTTGCTCCTGCTTTAGCAGTTCCACCTCGTTCCGGTAGGCATCCAGCTGCCAGCGCAGACTGTCGTTTTCTTCTTTCAGGGCTTCCACCTGTGATACCAGCGCTGGAGGACAAGGCAGGCAGGGATCAAAAGTCAAAGAACTGGGGGCAAGAAGTCCTTGGGTGCTCTCCCCCAATGCACAGTGTCTCCGCAGCTCCCACCGCCCAGTTACAAATCCAGAGTACCAAAATGAATTTGTCCCAACCACTGTTTGCAACGTCTCTTTAGAAAACAAGCTCCTCTGGACAAAGAGCACCTCTCAGTGGTGAATGCAGTATTTAAGTTGGATGACAAAACCAAAAAAAAAAGGCAAAAAAAACCATATTGGGGTGAAATGACCATGCTGGCAAGGAAGCAGATTTCCTAACCAGCAAAGCTGAAAGACTCTGGGACAGGCTCGACCGGCACCTTCAGCCAGAAGAATGTCTCCATCAAGTCATGGGATGAAACACCTGCATCCGTCTGCTGTCTGCACAGGGCTTGATAAATTCAGGAATGGGATTATATAACGTTACGGCTGCACAGACAGCTTCAGCAGGTTTCAAAACATACCCATGATGTGGAGGGCATAGCCTGACATCCCATAGCCTTGCTATTTACCTCTGGCACTCGGGCCATGGCCAGAGCGTGTGGAGGTACGTTTGCCTGGGACTCGCACACTGCACTCAGAAGACAGGGAAGACAGACAAGACACGCCGCATGGGAAGAGGGTGGGTTTTATCTAATTGCCCCCACTCATTCTCCCAGCCAGTGAATAGTGTTGGACCCCACTCTGCGCAGCCAGACATTTCAAAAGGAAGGACAGTAGATCAAAAACTGCTTTCCTCATATCAGAAAACCAAGGTGGTTTTTTAATTGACTCCCTAAAATGGATCGGGACAAAAAAAGGCAGTTTCCATGCCACACAACCTTCATGATGGCATTTCCTGAGCCCCTGCTCTTTATGAATGCAAAGAGCCGACAGACTTTGCCTGGTCATTTGGCCGCCGGGTCTGCTCTTTGCTCCCATTCACCATCTGGCCACACAGAGCAGGGCCAGGCAAGGACGTTCTCTAAGCTTCTACTACAGCTGAGACACAGGCAACCGTGCCTGTACGCTGCACTGGCAAGCTCAGGAGCAACGAGGGGGAGGCGGGACCACTGCCGAGCAAGAAAAGCCTTCCAACGGCAACCTATAAATAGCTCTGGCATAGCCCACGGCAGTGGGAAACGTACCTGAACGTCACTGAAACACTCATGTAGTCAACAAGATTTGTGCCGATTTGCCAGTGAAATGCTCAGTAACAGCAGGAAAAAGCTGCGGTGTTTCTGAGACAGTGCAGGTGTCTCAGCAAGGCACCTTTTGAGAAGTGGAGGTGTCTGAATAAGCACATGTCCTCCTGCTGCTTTCAGGAAAGGGAATTCAGAAGGAAGAAAAGACTAGATGTTTTTAGCAGAAACGTTTGGAGAGATGGGCCTTTCATAGTTTTCCGAGGCAGAAGACAGCTTAGGGACAAACTACATTGCTTAGGACAAATGTAAGGACCTGGCTACTTCTCTTCAGATGATCTAAGCAAAGCATGATGAGCAAAAGTCAGAGCATTTAGAGTCTGGTAAAACAGACCACAGAAAAATTTTGCTTAGACGGGGTCAGGGGTTGGTGGCAAGAGGGCACCTGGAAAATGCTTTGGAGGCATTACAATGTTAGTTCAGCTCGAACAGAAAGGTTGCTAAGGCAGGCTCCTCCCAGGTTATCATCCAAAGAGAATAAACTGGAAGCAACCTGGACCAAAGACATGGCAGCATGTGAGAAACAACAGTTCTAAGCAGCCCTGGAACAGTTCAACTGGGGCAGACAGCTTTGCCAGCCTCTGCCACCCCCGAAGGACGCTATGGTCCTCAGCAGTGCGTTACCAGAGTCACAACCAGGGCTGTCTGCTGATGCCTAGGACCAGATTCAAGCCGTTTAGGAAATGGTAGCAGGAAGAGAGAAAGAATGGGACAGTGAATAAATCTAAGCAATTCACAGAGGGGGAGAGAGTGGAGAGGCAAAAGATCCTAACGGGTACAACAAGGCAGACCCCAAACCAGTAGAGGCTCACCAACCTAGAAAGGGCCTGGAGGGCATTAGGAGGACTCAATAGCTGGTGTCCCTTGTCCTCCATGACACCCGAAGGAATCCCAGACAGACCGACAGGATACGAGCATCTTGGTGCCTGCACGCTGGACAGACCATGTGGAGACACATCCTGGTGCCTGACTACTGGACCGGCTACTTGGGGACACAGTTTAACGCTTGTGAGTATACGGCTGCATGAGTATTTGTGTGAACCAGTAAGATCAGTATGGCTCCACTTTTCTTTCTCCCCTTGTATAACGAGTTGGCATTGAGATTCACCGTGTTGTTGTTGCAACACTAGGACATCAGAGTTCCCACACAACCTTCATGATGGCATTTCCTAAGCTGACTTTGTAACCTCAATATCCAGGAAAGTCCTTCAATGCATTTCTGGACTATTCATCTTATTTCCTGCAGACAAAGGGAGAAGGGGTATTTGGACAGTGCAGTTCTCATGTCAGTCCCAGCCAAGGGCATTTCAAGCTGTGCGATACAGCAGCACTCAGCTGACCGCACAGCCCTGCGCCAAGACTACAGCCACGTCTACCACCACACACTCTTGCTGCTCCCTCTCCGAGCGCCGCTGCTCAGAGCTCCGCTGAAGCCCAGCACCTTGGGATGGGAACCCGCTGCTGTGTGAATGTGTCTCCGGTGCTGGGCAGGCATCAGCGGTGCACTGAAACGGGACAGCTCAGGTCGACAGCGGTGCAGCTGCACAAGCAGGGTGCTCCGCACAGAGCAGCCGTGCAAATGACCTCAGCCGCGCACCGCTGTGCCTGGGCCGTTACCGGCAGACGTGGCAGGGAGCTTACAGCTCCTCCATGTACATCTCCGAGAACCCCGCACGTCTCCCTAGGCACTGCGGTTCAGACACAGCTTTAGGTGACCCTGACCATCGCAGGGAGGAGTGACAAACACTGGCTACAGAACCAGGCACCAAGAGGAGAACAACTCCGGTAACTGCCGTTGATTTCGCTCTGCCTGTGACAATTTTGGGGTACAGAACAGTCAGAATGGGGCTCCTGAAAGAAACCAGTGAAGAGACAAGTACTTTGTTTATGAGCTGTAAAAAGTGATTTTACCTGATTCTTCTGTTTCTTTCATCTCTGATGGATCTTCTATTTCTTCATCAGACATTTCCATTTCCTCCTCTCTTCGAATACCCATTAGTTCATCATTATGAATGTTACGAATTTCCTAAGGTTCAGAAAGTAGAGGGTTTTTTTAAATACAGATTACAAGGAACAGATTGGTTGGATAAAAAGATGCTGAAATGTAAGTCTGCAAAATGCAACTCCATGATATAAGAAAGGGGAAATGATAAAAAAAAATTTGGCACAGACTATTAGATCAAGGACAATACTTAGCATGAGTCAATCTGTCAACGCTACTGGTATTACCGACCCTTCCATCTCCCTGCTACTCTTTGCCCCAGGGCAGGCACCTAGCCTTGCCCACAGTGCAGACTCTTGGTGAACCCTCTCCCCACATCTGCCCGGCTTGATGTCCACACGCCTCTCCGACATTCAGCGCTGCCCAACCTCACGTCACTACCTCGTGTCTGCTTGCTTGCAGCACGCACCTAGACCAGTAACTCCGTGCCGCCACGAACCGCTATCAGTGCTGTCCCCTGCCCCACACACCCCAGGGCTGTGCCGCTCTTACCCCGATGCCATTCTGCCCTGCCTCTTCCCTGCCGGGCTCCTACCGCACGCTCTCCTGCTCAGCGCCCGCGAGGGATGCCCCCGCTGAGCGAGCAGTGCCTTGGTTCAGCCATCACCGACAAGCGTGCCTGACTGAGGTCAGCCCTGCCGTGCAAACCGTGAGAAACCGTGCTAGGCCTTATCTTCTCAGGAGCTAACAGTACCAGCCTGAGCTGGGACTAGACCAAACTACAGCTGCTACAGCTGCACGCCCTGCACGTACTCCAAAGGGGGTTTGACTGTGAGTCCATCCCTTGACACCCCTAGCCCCCCAGCCCACTGAGCTCTCCGGTACGGCAGCAGGCTGCAGGGCGGTGATCCTCCCTGAGCAGGGATGCCTCTCAAGGTTACCCCTCCAGGCTGAGAGGCCCTTTACCTGGCATCTGATATCTATAACGAGGTAAGCGACATTTTACATTACGCCTGAAAGCATATCGTATGCTAGCAACATTTTTTTATATATCTGTCTATCTATCTCTCCAGCAATAGCTTAATTATAAGTGTAGTAAGTAGCAGAGTGTTTGACCACTGTCAAATTACTGTTTAATTACCATTCAGTTATTCAATAATCACCATTTGATTACCATTTAATGATCATTCCATCATCGATTAATTATCATTTGATCATTGTTTAATCATCAATAAAACCCTTTTAGTTAACCCCACAACCATGACTTCATGACTTAACAATTCACCTGTGACAGCATCTCCACCGGTGATGTCCCCCCGAGGCTGCTAGCTGCCATCTCCCTGGCATTTCCTTCTCCTGCCATACAACATATCCTGCATCTTCCAAGCAGTGGCCTACAAGGTGCCCGGTACTACCTCGTCATGCACTTCTCTTGCCCTGCTGCAGCACGATTGCCCCCATGACCCGTAGCGCTGCCCACTCTGTTCCTCCCTGCTCCGTGCCTCAGCCACGCAGCCGCACGGCTACAACAACAAAACCTACCTGAGACAGAGGGCATGCAGTTAGAGGCAGGAATTGCAAGTACGCAGATAGAGGCCAGAGGCTGCCCAGCCACCTCCCGGCCCTTACCAATCCTGGTGCATTTTGGGGCTTCTCTCCCAGCTCCCCTCGTGCCAGCCACCGGTGCTCAGCCTGCACCACAGCGACTCTCCCTCCAGCTGCCGGGATCCGCTCCGCTCTCTGTCACAGCCTTGGTCCACATTTGGGATCAGAAAGGAACAGAGGTCCTATCCCTCACTCCTGCCTGTGTGTGTCCTTTCTGCTCTGTTCACCTTGTCCAGGCAGGGCCGGCCAACCCCACCTGCTCCTCTGGACAAGATCCCCTGCTCCGTCCTCTGCTCCGGCCAGCTCACGCTGGGCAGAGACGGAGCTCTGCACAGACACGCATCAGTCCGTTTCAAGGCAAGGAAACACCTAGCTCAGCCTCTCCATCCCCTCTGCAGAGCAGGACAAGCAACATGCAGAAGTCAGTTAGTCAAGGAGATGGAGATGTCAAGAATACTTACTAGAGGCTAGCACAGGCGGCCAAGTGTCCCTGCCCGATGTCAGTATACCACAACTTCACTTGGATTATACACCCCAGAAACAGCCATAGGAGAAAAGATAGAGAAGATTTGCTTATGAAATAAAATTAGCGTCTAGCTCTTTGTAGATTTTATTCTAATGGCCTGAAACATTCAAAAACTCTGCTTGCCACCACTGAGCACACGTCCACCAAGAGCAGCCAACGGGGAAAACGACCATGCTTTCAGCTTGGATGAATGGACACCTTGGGGGCAGCAACGGGGAAAGGGCAAGAACAAGACAGATCCGAGCGTGACAGGCAGCGCCGGCTACACTTCCAAAGCAACTGCTGCCTGCCCTAGAGAGCACCCATAAAATGGCAGCTGGGTTGAAGATCAGAGGAAAATCTTCCCCCCGTCTTTAACGGACTCTGCTCAACAGCTGAAAGCCTAAAGTGGCCTCGAAGCTGGAGAAGGCTGCGCAGAGCACAGCGGGGCCAGGCTTGGCTGGGCTGCGCAGCAGGCTATGCCATGGTCCACCAGCGCCCTGACTGCGCCCAAGGGAGAGCCCTGGATGGGAGAGGAAAAAGCATCAGAGAAACCAAATACTCGAGTGAGGCCCTTCCTAAGCAAGGGAATATGCTGGCTGGTAGCTACCGTAGCACGGTGGTTCACCAGGTCTCAAGCTTCCGTGGCTTCTTAATGAGCTGCCTGCAGCTACAGGACTTGCCGGACTTCCTAGCCTAACACCCCCAACACATAGCCGTTCCCTGAGCTGCCCGCCAGGCTTTTCTCCGATGCGGTGACCCACAGGATTAAATTCTGCTAAAAGCTGTACCAAGAAGATGCATCTTGTGGGTCCACCTTCCTTTAACAGAAGGCCCTAAGCTGGGGGAGCCCAGCAGGCTGAGCCCAGCAGCAAGGGAAGGGGCCTCACCAGTGGTCTCACAGCCTCTTCCCACGGGGAGAACTTACCTTCAAACACAAGACAGCTCCAAATGGAGAGAGTGTCCCCACCCCAGTCACAGTAAGCAAGCTCAGTAAGCAGGAAAGAACAGGAGCGCTAGGGCTCAAAGTAGAGGCATCACCCGAATCAGACTCTCCACCTGGCTTACCAGGTATAAAACAAAATGTTAGCTCCTCCTTTAGCTACTACGAAAGGTTTGACTCAGTGGGATTTGGAAAGAAAGTCCCAGAAGTGCAGTCTCACGGGGAGATCACAGCTGGAAACTTCCCAGGAACACACAGTCATTTAGAGTTTTCCAGCGCTGTGAAGGATCGATCATCTGCTTTTTACCAGAAGGCCACTGGCTGGGTATTATCTAACTCTACAGACTTCTCTCAGGTCGCAGCTATGTGGGGAGGTGGCCTGCATATACCCGACCTCGTGGTGATCACTGATCACCAGCCTGTCCGCTTCACCCAGACTTACTTTTGATATTAAATAATCTTAAAGGTGAAAGATGACTTCTGGCTTTGCTGGGATAGATTTGTTTTCCAAGTTTGTAATAAGGAACACGATACCTGAGAAAAACACAGAACCACAAGAAGATTTACGCTAGAGGGAAGGGATGCCATGCAGAGGACCTGGACAGGCTGGAGGGGTGGGCCCGTGTGAACCTCATGAGGTTCAACAAGGCCAAGTGCGAGGTCCTGCACCTGGGCCAGGGCAATCCCCACCACCAGCACGGGCTGGGGGACGGATGGGCTGGGAGCAGCCCTGCGGAGGAGGACTTGGGGCTGCTGGTGGGTGAAAAACTGGACGTGAGCCAGCAACGTGCGCTCGCAGCCCAACCGTGTCCTGGGCGCATCACCCGCAGCGTGGCCAGCAGGTGGAGGGAGGGGATTCTGCCCCTCTGCTCCGCTCTGCTGAGACCCCCTGGAGCACTGCGTCCAGCTCGGGGGTCCCCAGCACCAGGAGGACATGGAGCTGTCGGAGCGGGCCCAGAGGAGGCCACGGAAATGGTCCGAGGGCTGGAACCCCTCTGCTAGGAAGAAAGGCCGAGAGAGTTGGGGTTGTTCAGCCTGGAGGAGAGAAGGCTCCACGGGGAGACCTTATTGCGGCATTTCAATATATAACATGCAGAGAGGATATTGTGTCACTAAATTTGTACACCCCACAACGGCCTTTCAATATATAAAGGGGACTTACAAGAAAGACGGAGAGAGACTTTTTACCAAGGCCTGTAGGGGCAACTGCTTTAAACTAAAAGAGGGCAGGTTTAGACTGGACATAAGGAAGAAATGTTTTACAATGAGGGTGGTGAGACAGCGGACCAGGTTGCCCAGAGAAGCTGTGGATGCCCCATCCCTGGAAGCGTTCAAGGTCGGGTTGGACGGGGCTTTGCGCAAGCTCATCTAGTGAAAGATGTCCCTGCCCATGGCAGGGGGGTTGGACTACATGGTCTTTGAAGGTCCCTCCCAACCCAAACCCTTCCGTGATTCTGTGGTTCCATGCATAAGCAGTCTGGAAGACAAATCTTGTAAGAAGCCGTATGAAAGTTCCTAACAGAAATAACAGAACCAAACAGAAAACTTCATCATGTTTCTGCTTTGCAAAGTTCAATGTTCTTTATTACTATACCATGAAGGTTAAGAAAGCAAAGCCCATGTAGCTCTTATACGTGACCTCTTTCTCTACAGAAAGAAGAATGATACATGTACAGTCTCTTTCCAGAAAAGCAATTTCTCCTGTCTATAAGTCATACTCTTATATCTGTTATTTATGCCTTTGCAGATGAGATCTATGGAGAGAGGCTTAATCAGCTACTTAACGCACTTTTTTCTGTTCGTTAATGTTGCACATGCATTGGAATATCAATGTGTCACCATTTCATTAAAGATTAACGTTGACATACACTAGAAAATAAGGATAATGTACCTCACAAACATTTTGCACTAACACCCAAGAGTGCTGGACTGATTACCGTTTCACCAAAAGCAACCCTGTAAGATCGCTCCTATATGAAAGTATATAGTGATCTGCTGCTTTCATTTCCATGCCCTGGCTGAGACAATCCCATCTCTTTCACAGAAACTAACATGCCTCGGAGAGTAACAGGTTTCTTTTTAGACACTCATTAGTACAGGCTCAGTTAAAAAAAGTTGGTATTTTAACACAGTTAAGACTAACAACCCAGACTAATCTTTTCCGAGGTCATTTAAGCAAACCTGTTCTGTTTCCCACTGGGACAAAACCAGGAGGATCCATGTGGGTCTGAGACACGGTGCCTAGCACTGCATGAGGAAACGGTGATACCTTAGAAAACACCTCCGGAGCTATCGCAAGTGATGCTCTGTGAGCTTGGTGTTCTTGCAGAGTCATAGCTACCCAATGAAATCACTAAACCCATTTAACACTCATTTTCCAATACAAATGCATTGGAAATGGAATATTTTAAAATATTTGCATGGCATTTCTTCTTCCCTGTTCTGAGCACTGGCAGGAAAGAAGCGATGATGGAAGGCATTTCTTCTAGACGCATCAGAATACCCCACATGGCACTGATGTGCTGCACAGTGCCTTTAGTATAGCCTAGCCTTCAAATTCCTAATAGAAATCAGCGTACACGCCTGACGGACCGGCACGCTGCGGGGATTTGGGTAGAATGTATGTGCTCTCCAGCTTGGGGCTCTACTTTTGAGACAGACACCTGAATATTGCAGAGAAGGAGTAGCTGAACAGCGTTTCAGCATTGTACTAAAAGAGTAACTGAAGAAGATGCTGTGGTTGAAAGCTAACCTTGCTCTTTATTTGCTACTCTACAGCTTGCATATGAAAGTCCTTTTCCCTAGGAATAAACAAGCACTTCGGAATATGCTTGTCTTTTACCACCGCCTTCACCTGGCTGGGCTGTCATGAAGCATCTCCAGACTTTCAGCTCTACCTAATCTACACAGACAGGCACAGGCACGCTCCTGCAAGATGGTTGTGTGCTAGAAGTACTGAGTGCAATCCACAACTGGGAGCCAAAAAACCGGTCTTCCAGAGAATTACTGGGCAACATTAGGCAAACACTCCTCCACTCGGTGCCTCCCCTTTCCCCATCTCAAGAGGGCACATTCACTACGGGCTGCACAGGGCTCTGGGAAGACACATGACAAGGTCCAGCAGTCAGCAACCTTTGCTTTCCAAGCAAGGGAACCGAAACAAAGAAAAATGAAAATCCAAAGCTATCAGGCAGAGTAGGATTTCTCACCCAGCCCTGACTAATCGGCAGTGTGTGCAGACAAGACCCTCTCGGCTGTTTACACATCTGTCAGGGGAACACTTCGACAATGGTGCCAAACGCCCAACTGCTTTCCAGTCCCTCGGTCACGGCTGCCATCCTATGCATCCAGATTGATATTCCCAGCATGGCTTTGCTGAGCGCTGGCAACCCACTGGGCTGGAAACCTTCTTAAGGTTACGCTGAGATGAGAAAGCATCCGCTTTGCCTTATTTCTGACATATAAATGAGAAGATCAGCTCCAAACTGTTAGCGTTTCTGCAGTGAATAAAGAATATTTCCAAACACAGCAGTGTCTCCCTGGGTTAGGATAAAAGGCAGGTATTTTTCATAGCAGTTCTTTTCTACACTTCAGATCCGGGTCCTGCTACTTTGAAGAAGTCTTTATTGTCAGTGGTAAAAACTGATTCAAGCTCTACCCTACTTTAAAAGCTTAATGAGCAAGAAAAATACAATTTCTTGCTCTTTCCCTCAAAACTATTCATACCCCAGGGTGACAATACTTCTTTACCACTTGGAGCATTAACCTTTCCAGGGAAGGGACACAGAAGTGAGACGAGCTCTGACTGGGAGACCCACCACGGGGCCCTTCCGCCACTCCTGGCAGCCCTCCGCGTTTCCAGGAGCACAGCTATCTCCTCCCGTCTCCCTCAGGCCAGACAAACGTCAAGGTGGGCTCCACTGCCAGATGCAGCCAAGCAATGTGACATCCCCACTACACAGGTGACAGAAGGCAGCGTGTTTCATCACAGACTCCAGGACAAACATCTCCCAAAACCATCCCTTTCCCAAGAGACGGCCTTTCTTCACCTTAGCTTTATTTTTTCTGACGTTGTGCCTGACTCCAATACGATTTGGTAAGATCGGATAAAGGACTGAGAACTATTCTTCCTCTTGCAGGAAGAGCAGTTTGAGTGGTATGCCTTCTTCTGTCAACCCCATCCTTGTCACCGCCTTCAAATCCTGTATTTCACTAGCAATGTCACTGCATGGGATAAATACACAAACACGAGAACGTTCTCCCTCAAGTTTTCCAGACTGTCCAGCTGCAATTATTTCCACCTCTCAAGTCTGTCAATAAAAATGTGATAAAACAGATCTCTGATGATGCTTAGGGTTTGTTGGTTTTTCTCTCTAACATCTCTCTAGAAATCCCTCTTGCTTTAACATTAAAAACAGCAGAAAACAGATCAATTATTATTATTATTGTGCACAACTTCAATCCGCATACAGATCTCAAGGTATTGCTACTAGTAACACAAATACCAAGAGAAAATTTATTACCTGTAACACAACAGACGACTGAGTAATTCCCATCTTACACTGTGAATTAAGGTGTTGTTATCCACGCGAGCATTGTGCAAACTTAACATCAATACCCTGACAAGAAAGAGACTGTGCTGGAGGAGGATCTAACACAATAAAAAATTACCAACCTCTGCTTGTTTGCACCACACGCTGATGTTCTTACGCTGAGCTTTCGTGAAATGGTCCCAAGCCTTTTGTTTGGAGGCAGAATGGTACACGGCCACTATCTGCTCGACTGTAGTATCAAATCAGCAGTCAAATCAGGCCAGAATATCATCCAGAGAGGGCGAACAAGAGGAGTAAAGGAGTAAAAAAGTGGAATCAGGCAGGTGGTTTGGCTAACCTTTTCTTATAACACTGTACTGTGCTGAAGCTACGCTCAGGAAAGGGACTCTGTGCCTGGAAAGAAAAGCATGGACTTCACCAGGCCAGCGTCAAATGCTCACAGAGTAACGATCAACTGGGGGAAACAGCATCTGCTCTCGACTGGAAAAAAGACAGGCACGCGTTGCGCTGAAAAATAGTCAAATACGCTGCGCAACACTGCCTATGAGTGTAGCAAGTACAGGCGGGTAGCACTCGCTCTCTAAAACGGGATGAAGAAGTACAACTGTGAAAGCTGGCACTGTGGATGTTCTTCTGCCCAGCGGGCGCAGTCCCAGAGAGCAGTGCCACAGCCTGAGCACGCTACACAAAAAGGATTCTGGTGTCAGCCAACAACTTTTTTTGTTCCTGAGATTTATTCCTTCTATTTCTCTAGAAAATTTGCAGAGGTTTTTGGAAATACAAAATGCCTCTCCTTGGATGAGAACTCACCCAACAGCAGAAAGCACATCTACCCGATTTTTTTTTTTTTTACGCTTGTGATGTTGTAGCAGGCATAATTCTTATAAAATAAAATCAGCTCTCTGCTACTTAGATTAACCCAAGAGTTGCCGAGATATCAGTGGGTGTTTTATAGAGCGGAGTTGCATGCTACTGTCTATTACTACTTACTCTGCAGTGCTTGCTGTATTTCCCTCTGGACCGTGTGCCCATGTTTTTTACCATGAACAGAATTTTAAAAAAAAATTTAAAAAAATCAAGTATCAAACAAGTAACAGCCAAAATTATCGAATATAAACCTGAAAGTGAAGAATGTTCACAAGCTAGCCAAGGGGCTCAAGGAGACTTAGTACAATGGTGGAGAAGGTACTCTGAAAGGCACTCTTAAAAAAAAAGTAAAAAAAAATTCAGACTTACTAAAGAAAGGATGTGTAAGAGGCAATGAATGGTTTGAGGAACTGTTGTAAATCACATCTTGGAACTAATATAGCCCATGCCTCTTTCTTGATTTCATGGTTTAATAAAGTACTGGGATTGGAAAGACCCAGGTTTGAAACGCTGTTCTGCAACAGGTTTTCAGTTGCGACTAAGAACAGGATGTTGGGAACACTGCTGCGTCCTACCTTTGGCGAATAAATCCTGTACACTTCGCTGAGGCACCAGATTACCAGGAACTTACCTTGTCCGTGCACAGAAGTGGAGTTGAAAAGATGACAGAACTACTAATAGACTATAATTAAAAGAGGAAAAAAATTAAGAATTCATTCTCTCCTCCCCCCCGACGTGGACTCTTACTCCAATAAGAAGTACCACAAGAAACTTTTGCCAAGTTAATGATATATGCTTATAAATTAACTGTAGCTGCACAGAAGCGATTGCTACTTCTTTTCCTGGAGCCCTTTTAGTGTGGCCTCTCTAGACTCTAGAAATTAAGCATCTTCCCTACAACAACAGACACCAACATTCAGCGCGGAAACACTACTCACACTGAACCAGAATCCCTGAGAGAGCAAGTTTGAATTTCTCTTTAGCTTCTTCCATCTCTTTCTCATGAGCTGCTTTCTCGTTCACTAGTCTGCGAATGTGGCTGTTGGCCGACTGGATCATGGAGTAGAAGTTGTTGGCAGTCCTCCTGTTCACTTCTCCACGCTCTATCCAGGTCAGCAAGGTCTGGATGGCTTCCAAGAACTTTGTGTCATCTGCAGCAAGAACGAACACCTTTACACCACAGAAATACAGGGTCGCCCACGCAGCTTTTAGATCCTTTCCCTGGCACTGCAGAACTGCTCTCTTTCAAAGGTCAACTTACTTCAGGCGGCTAATCACAATTTGTGAAAGCACGGTATTATCTGAATACAAAGCCATACAAAGGAAGGCAAGTCTAACGTCAAGCTGATGGAGCAAACCATCTGTTGAGGTGCAACAAGAGGAGGACCAACAGCTAGAAACCTACTGGAAAACTTCATATGCCTATTCAGATGTACTCTGTCATGAAAGAAAATATCCTCCAGCTCCAAAATAATCAGGCCACACACGGGTCTTAAGCTTCAAAGAAGGTCTTAGGACCTAGACTAGTCCTTTTAACATGAACAAAAATGATTTGGAAGAAATGGTTGTACTCAAGTATGGGTTTGCTTTTACAAAAGGACAAACCTGAAAAAGAGATGGCTAGGAGAGCTGCTGTGGGCAGGGTGAGGGCTCAGTCTGAATGGGCTCTGCAAGGTCTAGATGGCACCATCATTTCAGTTCCATAAGATGACCACTGCAGCACACAAATCTCTGCCCCAGCATCTGCACAGAAGGGTGGCCGTGGCCCGCAGAACCACTTACCTTTCAGTTTCTCAGCGACAACGCTGCACTCGTGGTCAGAGTAATGGACGACGGGAGGTGGGGAGGGCGGGCGGAAGCGCTCCTCTTCCAGCCTCCTGCGATGGCGCTCCTCTCGCGCCAGCATCCGCTGCTTACATTCCCACTCGTACAGATCATCCCGAGCCTGAGCAAAATCCACATGCAGGCGCCCAGTATCCTTCTTGTCAGTGCTGGAGCCCAGCCTGATGCGGTAGCCTGGCAGTGATGACAACAGTGTTCAGATGGGAGAGGCGACTTACCTTGGGCTCCAACCACCCACCAGTGCCCGCCTCACTCCTACAGAGCCAGAAAGCCCCTGAACAGAAGAGTTTACTGAAGAGTTTAGTGCACAGAGCGCGATGCTGGAGAAGGAAACCTTGTTAGGGGGTTTGCTGCTATCTGCCTGTTTTGCACGTGCTAGGCCAGACCTTACATGGGCTATTCCTCCTCTAAACGCTACCAAGTACTAGGTCTCGAATAGCAACTGTAATTGTACACAACCTCTTGGGCTGCGGGACTCAGCCCAGCCCGAGAGGGTTCACACGGGGAAGGCAGAACTGCCTGGGATCCACACTTTCGCAAACTTCAGAAGCTGGGGATGGGAAGGGGGAAATGAGAGGTGAGACATGGCAGAGAGGGCAGCAGATGGATGGTGGTAATCTTTGGAACAGCCCCCATCATCCGGTGGGAGCGGGAATAAGGTCAGCAAACGTGCATGTCCACTGTGTGGGAACTCTTCTCACCAGCACAGTTTGCAGGACTCCTTTTCTGGAGTTTCACATCAAACATGTTAGAAAGCTCTCCTCTGTGATTAAGAAAAGCACAGGTGGGATGTATGGAAGAAAATCAGAACTACAGAGAGACTTTGTACAAAGAACAAACCCAGAAACAACGCTTGCGTGTGGAGGACACTGATGACTGTGCACATGACCACGGCTCTGGGCAGGAGGAACTATAAGCAGAGAACGCTTGGAGCTAAAGAGGCTGGTTTGGCTACGTAGAACGGGTAACCGCAAAGAGAGACTGCTCCTACTAATGGGGCATTGCACGTCTAAGTCAATTCAACAGTCTCTGTAATGAGACGCAATGCTTACAATCAGTCAAAACAGACTACAGAGAAGTTTCCATTATTTTAAACAGCAAAGAGCATTTCCCTCGCTTATCTTGACAATCTTGTCTCTCTGGAGAGAGGACGGGCTTTGGAGGCAGTACGCTGGTTTGTTAACATACTGAAAGAATGCATTGGGAAGGGATTTTAGCATGGAAATAGAAAGTATTACTGTATTTTTCTAGAACGGTAAAGAGTCAGGCAAAGAGCCCAGGCTGCTCAGGGCAGATGTAACCAGCACAGCAAACGCGGGCTTGACTGGAAACGCGCAGTCTGCCAGCCACGCAGAGTCTGCAAACACCAACCGTGAGGTCTCTGTCCTCCCCGAAACAAACCTCTTAAAACCCTACGGATGCAGAACAGGGGCTCCCTAGGCAAAAGGAGCCCAGGTGTTTCAGCTCTGATGACTAACAGGGGGAAAAAATATCGATGACAGTCAAGCACACCTTCCAATTAACAAGCAACTGAAAGCAACTGCAAATTTTTATAGGACCCTTAAGCATTATCTGCAGAATCAGCTGGACATTCATCCAGGTAAGATGGGGATGGACTCTGATTGTACCTCATCCCAATATTATGTAGAGGTTTGCAGTACCCAAGGTAACAAAGCATTGCTATCTTTCCTATCAGGAGCTGTTCTCATGTATTTAAGCAGAAATGCAATAGCAGCAGAAAAAGAGGCAAACTGACACGACATTAGACAAATCTTCCAATTGCCACAAAGCCTATCATTATGGCTGTAAAGAAGCCGTTACATCTCTGTCCCAGAATTTTAAGCTGCCATCTGAGACAGAAATACACCTACCAGAAAGATAAAGCGCCTTGTCCACCATGAACTCCTCAGCAAAGCGGATATGACAGAAATTCTTCTTACTCTTTCGAATAGCTATGACTTCCCCACACTGTTCAAACACTTCCATAATGATCTGCTCGGTTCCATTTTCCGGCAGTCCTCCAACAAACACCGTCTTACACCCTGGGGGCCTCTCTCTTGTTGCTGGAGGGGGAAGATCTGAAGAGAGCAAGAGAGAGAAAGCAGACCAGGTTAGTTTTTGGTTTGTCAGCACACACTCCGTTCATCTGCCCACCTCCCCTCAGAGACGACCATACCTTCCTGGCTTCCTTCAAATGTACACCTAGCTACGCTGCATTCGACTTTACCAAGCAGTAGATCTATAGCACTGCTGAGGTGCTATACGAGAATAAGCACATTTACCGGCCTGTTTCCCAACAAAAGATCTCAGGAGCCCGAAGCCCTCCAAACACTCTCCCTAGCACAAGCAAAGGCTCACCAAGCTCCTGTCGTAGAACATGAGCAGCACCAGGACCTCAAAACTTTTATCATGGGAGGTGCTATACAAGCACAGCTTAAAGGACTATCCTAACGTAAAGAATACGTAGAAAACGTATACAGAGGATCCTAAAGGGCAAAAAGGTATACAGCAGTCTGAAAAGGGTACAAAAGTATTAATGTTAAGGGAAGGTCATGAACCAAATCTAGACGAAAAAGGTATTACGGAAGGAAGAGATGAAGGAGATGGGTATAGCCAAGAGGTGTAGAGGAATTAATGTTTTCTTTACTCATATGGCTAAAATGAACCACAGAACATAAAAGCAGGCTGAAAGTTAAGCCTAGCTTGCCAGAAGCAGGTTGCTGAGTATGCTCACTTACCCACCTGCAACATCGCAGCACACAAAAGAGACTGCAGGAGGCTGCTGTGACTTGGAGAAGTGTTTCTCCAGCACCGAACTCATTTCCATGCTCAGGTGCCCACCTGGCAGGTGCAGCGAGACCCTCCCAGCTCAGTACGTGAAAGCTGAGAAGGATTATGCGCTTGTTACCTGGTATTTCTTAATATCTGGAAAATCCTAAGTGAATTTCAGTGCTGAAATCCATTGCCACTGGTTAAGTTCACAGAACTACACCACTTACATATTTATTTAACAAAATAGTTGTATTACATCCTTTTAATTCTTTGGCATATTTCCAGCAAAGTTCTTCCAAAAGCAATTATTAGGATTACTTTCTTTTTGTTTGGAAACTGCTCCTTTTGGTTCCCACATGGAGCCTGACCACTGACTTGCTACAGCCTTATGAAACAACATACTTAACCTTCTTTTCTGTAAACCCCAGTTCTTCTCTGCCAACAGTTCCTTTTAACGTCCTACTCTTACTTCACAAGAACAGAAGCTGCAAGACAGTGCCCTTCGTCAGCACAGCCTCGTCCTGCCAGCCTCCCAGGTGGACAACAGGGAACGGACCAAACCTTGCCCCACGTGTAACAGGACACTGGAGGTCCCTCCTAAATCAGAAAAGCACAAAGAGCCAGGGAAGCCCAGCGGGCCAGCCTTGGCAGCGTTGACCAGACGTGATGTGGACCGAACACCTAACTTGTGGCAAGTTGCGTATTATCCACTCTGAGAGCAGCTTGCACAGTTCATGTTTTTCACGATACAGACAATAGAGGAAAGCCCCTTAAAGCCTACAAGTAGGAAAGCAAACTAAACAAGAGAAATGTGATTAAGAAAGCATGAAGAAGTGGAAAGAAAGTGGTCTACTCCGTTATGATATCTTCCCTCGTGCAATAGCCCATGCTCCCCAAAGCAGCATCAGGTCTCACAGTGATATTTGGAAAAATACTGACAAGCTCCAGCCTGGCTGGCTGCAGGAATAAAAATATTGATCCCTCTTAAGTTGAAGCAGATTGTCTCATGGCCACAACAGTTTGTTACTAATTCCCAGACCAGGAACTAGCTTCACACCACCATTTAGCAAATCAACTGTGCTGCAGCTGTGCACACTTCAGACTTACCTGCTTCAAGCTACACCCACAGACACAGATCCACACTACCTCTGAAAGGTATCTATGTAGATATCTTTCCACGAAGGTATCTGTGTAATAACTATGTTATAACTGTCCACATAGATATCTACGTAATAATTACAACTGAGACAATTGTCTAGGTTTCTTAAAAGAAACTAAGGGCTAAGGGATGAAAACAAGTTCCTTCAGAAGTATCGATTTATCTTGTAGGTAGACGTCTAGAATAGAAAAATCATAACCAAATACTGACCTCTCTCTTTCAGCTTTAAAGGGAGTCTGGAAGATTAATCCAGCTAGTAAACACTTATCCTGAGGTGGAACACACTTCGCCTAATTTTAGATACCCTGAACGTAGGTTTCCCCACAAGCTAGTCACTCTGTGCTCCCCTTATAATCACGGGAGAGCTGGGCAGCAGAGCCTGGGGAGATTTATCTTCCTCAAAAGCAGACAGTATTTCCTCAGATGAACTGCCCCAAACTCTACCAGCTGCTCTCCAGTGATGCCAAAGGGGCCGCAGGCTCCAAAGTGAAAGGTCCATGGTGAGGAAAGCCTAGAAAAAGAGGTAAGAGTAAGTCCATCTGGATCATCACAAGTTCATTCTGAGTGGCCATTCCTGGCAGTAAACTTTGTCAGGATTACCCTGACAAAGATAACGACAAGGTTGGTATGGGCAACATCATCTCTGCCATGCAAGTAAGTCACTGGGGAGAAAACACAGGCAGTAAGCGTCAGCACAGAATGCTTGAAGGGATGAAGAATGATTAACTAGGGATGAGAAACTGAATGGACGCTGAGGGATAAAGCTTCTTTTCCAAAGGGCCTGCACAGTTAAAATCCTTAGCAACAAAACTAGCATTAGGATCTATGCTTCCTTCTTTCTTATCTGTGGAAAACAAGGAAATATTCCTCTAATTTCCTGAGACAGAGTCACTGAGGTCTGAAATCACCTGTTATCTAGATTCTCCGAATGGGAAGACGGAGGTCAAACAGGTCTGCACGCTAACATACACGTACCAAAACACGACAGAACAAAACCAATGGCGTTGCAACACTCCCTCAGAGGCGTATGGGACTGTGACGATGGGATACGGCCGAGGTTTTGCCAAGCGCTCGGGAGGTATTACCATCGGGGCTGGCACCCATGTCCCACCACTATTCGTTTCTGCAGTGACCGCTGTGGGCCAAAGGTATTAATGCACTGAGAGGAGAGAGACTGAACCCTTCCCGTCCCGGCTGCTTTCCTTGGGGGTTGCCCTTGAAATGGCAATATTTAACACTGATTTTATTCCCCCCCTTCAGAGAACCAGCAGCGATAAGAGGTGCCGTGTCCGCCTGGACAGCCTACCACCTCCAGGGCTCCAGCTGGAGCAGGGCAATGAGTCAGAAGGCAAAGCACTGCCCTCAAACAGAGAGGTTTTAGCAGCTTGCCAAGAACAAGCAACCTGTAGACAAGAAGCAATCATTTTGTGAAAGTAACCGACCAAATTTAAGATGGTTTTCACATGGCAGTCTTGACCTTGGCCTTTTCACAAAGGCAGAACTGACCTTGAGACGAGTTCAGTGCTGTGCCTAGCCAGGGTTAGGGAGGCAAGACATTCAGAAAATGCCAAGCTGTGCAAGAGGAGAAAAATGGAGAAACAATTGCACTTGCTTCAGTTCGGAACCTAAACGAGAGTACTTAAACCTGTTAAAGTAGGACACAGAACAAAATTATTGTTGGAAGAAAAACGGGCAAGCTCCAAATGAAGCGAGGCAAGGGTATGTGCAGGAAGGACTGAAATTAGTGGCACAGCTCTGCGGTTCAATTGTGAGATATAGTGAAAAAAGAATACCATGGCTAAAATCAGAAATTACTTGGACCACAGAGTGCTCAAGGAGAGGATTTGGATAACACTAGAAATTAAGTATTTTTTAATATTCTAAAAAGACACCATGCTATGAAGAACTCTGTGACTATGACACCAAGTTTCTCAGATAAAAGCTGAAGAACAGATGTATTGATGATGATACTGCAAATGACAAGGCAATACATTTCATCAGGTAGTTCTTGAGGCCAGTAAGAATTGACACTTGAAATCCATGGGGCAGTAGTTTGCAAGTATTAAGGACATTAGAGAACAGCTAGCGCTAAAACAAATAATCTTGATGGAGCAACCACAAGCTGATCCACTTTAACTGAGATGAAAAGCTAAAAAAGCAATGTTTTTGCTGCAGGTTTTGTAACTGAAGAGGCCTTTATTTCATAGCAGCAACTTTAAGAAATTAAAGCAACTGGTCTGAAACGCTCTAAGGACTTGAATGTAATCGACGCTTCCAATAAATGAACTAGAACCTGTATGTCAAAGCAAGGAAAAAAAAAAGCCCTCCCTGCAAGCCTAACTGGATGAGGAATCACTCCAAACAGACTTCAGAAATACACATACAGAGTCTGCAACAAACAGGAAAGGAATCGAGTACCACAGAAAAGTACACGTTAGAAGCAGAAAGAGTGGGGGCAAAGTAAGTTTTGACCAAAAAAAGTAATCAAGATGATCTAGAACCTTTTCATGGAAATTAATACAAGCACCAAGAATTCCCTCAGCCAGAAAAATCCCAAAGTCCAAAAAACAAAGAACTGGGACAGACTGGATGCTAAGTATGTAACCGATAAATGTCTTCTAACAGCAATAGCTAGGGATATCCTCCAAAGCCAAGAAATGAGATGTACTTATCTCTATCACATCTACATTTTGTTGGCTATTTCACCCCCTTCCTCTTTCCCTGCACCAGCCCAGCCAACTGACTGGTAATGATGTTTTTTCTCCCCTCTGGTTTTTATAATAAAAGTGAGGAGAAAGTGTCAGTTAGCTAGTTTGAAGGGGATCCTTGTTTCTTGCTATAGCCTGGTGAGCCCTGACTGTCTGTTTCTTAAAGTTTTCTGTCTTATTTCCAACTGCCTCTACTCTCCTTCCACCACATTCTGCAAAACCCAGAGCACGGACTCCGCACAGACCACGCTGGCTGATCCAGTCTCCTTACCTCCAAGAGCTTTGAAGCCTTAGATGATACACGCAGGAATCATGCCATGAAGATTAGAGTTCAAATATCCAGGGACTGGAATGCTTTCTTTCCCAGCCCTTATCAATCTAACAACTGAAAAGGCTATTTACTGAAATGGCCAACACTCAGTGACAAGAATAGGCTTTTCCTATTGCTTTGTCACCTGCTTGCCAGCGTCTAGTCATAGTGACTCACCCCAGAGCAACGTAATGGCTCCTCTCTCATATACACTTTATATATATATATATATACACACACACACACATACACACACACACACATTCCTACACAGACAGACAGAAACAGGAGAAAACATAAATAGACAGTTACGTGGGTTAGGTGGGAAGAGAGTGCAGCTTTTGCAGTGAATGATCTCCTTCACAGCAGGCATGTCTGGAGGGATGGGAGGTGGGACTATCCCCAAGCCTGGCATCATGGGGTTGATCGGAGGGATTCCAGTCATCATCCCAAGCGCAGGATCAAAATCTAAATGGGGAAGAGAATGAGGGAGTCAGGCAGTGGTTTGGACTCATACAGTAACTGTTTATTCAGACAGCAAAGGGAGTACTCTCCCCACATATGCCAGTGAAAATGAGCTGAATAAACAACAACAGGGAGGGAACATCACAATACAACTCACCAGACCTTTAGATTTGTGCCCTTAAAACAACTATTTAAAAACTATTTCATTGTTGATTGTGTCAGCCAAATAAATTTTCTCTGCTCAAATAAACTACTTTCTTTTCCACTCTGTAGACACCATCTCCCATCTAGTGTCAAAACATTCCCCAGTAAGGTTTATCCACATAAATAAATCTGTGGCACATGGAAACAGCGTAAAACCTAACCCCGTTTGGTTTCATTACGTAGTTTAGTAGCGCAGACAGCTGTGACACAGGGTTAAGGGCATCATCTTGCAAACTAGACAAGTGTACCAACTTCAGCAGCTAAGAACATGCCAGAATAATTCTGGGTAAAACGCACAGAAGCATTTAAGGAAACACCGTATTACGTGCCTTACCCTGCTTAACTTGTTTCTAGGCTTTAGTTAACCCTCTGACTACACCTAAGTAGCATTTTACTTTGATTTTGCTCTTAGATTTGCCTCCAATGCCGAATAAAACTAAACAGAGCTGTCGAAGGAGGGGTATTATATCTGTTCAGAAGTTGCGAAGCCTGGGGAAGCAATACCTGCAGGCAACCAAAATGGAAAGAGTATGCCTAGAAGGCTCATGAGTCTGAGAATGTCAGCAGCTAAGCTGTAAGGACAACCAGTACCAGCAGGGCCAGCTGGTACGATCGGGGCGAGACCTCAGGAAGAACTCCCTCCTGCAAGCACACGACATCCCTACCCTCTACCACCACTACTCTCTTTGCAGAAGAAGCTCTGAACACCTCGGCCATCCCAAAATACCACAGGACACTACCACAGAACACGCAATCCCGAGCACTACAGAGCCTTTGAATCTGGCTGCTTGTTTCAGATGCAGAGGGATAAAATTAATTTTGCAAGGCACAGACAAAAGTTACAAACAGGCAGAACTGAGAGGTGCAGAGGCAGCATTTTGCTTTGATCCTAAGCTGGCGTCATTTCAGATGCTATTCATATCCCTAGGGCAGGCAGACATTTTTGTATTCCTCTCTTCACAACCACTACTTACAGTAATCTGGATGCAGGACAACTTTTAGTGCCCAGATTGGATGTTTGAGTTTGGTAGCTGAATTTTGTTTTCCTTTGTATTTTCAAATATTTTACCTGGGGCTACATTTATACACGCTTTATGTATGTCGCTTTGCCTGCCTAATTTGGATTTCCTTGCACTCGGTGCAAGCGTTGCTGTTCATTTTACACCACACATGAACAGTCACAGTAAGAACACAGATCTGAGGCAAATCCTCTGCCATGAAACAGGCGTTTCAGAGGAAGGCACAAGCAATCTTCCTGTAGCCAACTGTGAAATACAGATGTAGGGATACATGTGAATTGTATCCTTATCCACAGCCAGCTGCTGCTGGGATGGCCTGGTCTATGACACCTGGCTTGCAAAGTGTGACATTAAAGTTGCAGAATTTTCACATTTCAACTTTCATTAGTAGGTTTCAGAGATGACACTGTCAAAAAGATCAGGCAGACAGTGCTGTCTTCAGCTATTTTAAATAGCATTTTCACCTGTCTTAAAAAAAAATTTAAAAACGATGCAAGTCTATCTTTAGGTAGAGCCCCATTCCACAGCACAGGCAGCCTTACTGCTCCCTCTGATGGTGCTACACGACCCCCTGAAACACACTGCGTACGCGTTTCCAAAGGAAATGGGCTGTAAGGAATGACAAGGCTTGGCCTGAATGATCGAGGCTATACCTGTACAACTGCTGTCTCGGGGCACGGAGGTCTTTGAGCTGGGGCTTGGCCCACAGGCTCGGACCAGGGAAGAGAGGATGGGGAGAGGTTACCCCATCCCAGATCTCTGAGGTTTAAATTCACATATTGCTAAGTTGAAGTTTGAGATGAAGGTCACCTCATGGATGGCTGTGACCTTCAGTGAGAAAACTCACCAAAGATGTGAGGTAGCTGGAGAAAAACTGCAGGACTTAGTCCTGAGCAAGTAACATCCTGATCCAACCTGCGACAAAGGTATTGCCACTGAAAACTGAAGCGCCACAAGCACAGGACAGCCCCTTTCCTGAAGGGCTGGAAGAACACTTGCCAAAACCAGCATCCTGGCCTCCAACCTATCAACACACCTTTCAGATTTCCTAGGTTTGGGCTGGGATGCTCATTACTTCCCTCCCTTTTGGCCACATCTGTGCCAGTAAACTCAATTCCAGCTGTGAAGCGTTAGACCAGTCTCACAAATGCTGCTGGTCTGGGCCAGCCAGCCCCTGGGCATGCAGCAGGTACCAGAGCAGGCCCTGAAGTACCCCTCTGAGCAGCACAGAAGCCACCCCAGGACACCGGCTCTCCACAGCCTGTGCCCTGCTGCGCACAGCCTTGGTATCCTCCTGTTAAAGCACTCCTGAGACAGTAAATAAACTCTTCGTTTTCCTGGAGCTGTACTCCAAAGCATCAGCAGGGAGTGACCTGGACCTTGCCCACTGCTGCCCATCAAGAGCAACTGGAAAGAAGAGGAATAGCCAAAGCTCTCACGGCTGAGACAGCAGAGGATGGGAGATACACGGAGCACACAGTGATCTGCTGGAAAACGCAGAGACCCTTCAGAACATCCATGTCTTAGAGCCCAAGACGCCATCTGTCTTCCCAGCACAGTTTGATATACGTAGAAACACAAGAGATCAAGAGCACGACCTCAGTGCTGGCAGCAAGAGGGGCAAAACAAGGTGCGTTTTGGCCACCTCCCCACCGTCCCTGGCAGGGTGATGGCTGTTCTTCCCAGCCCTACAGCCAGAGGTGCCGGGGCTAACACTGGGCTACCTGCCACATGTCAAGGACAGGCAAGTGAACCCACTGCTACAACTTTTGCAAGCCTCTAAATTCAGTCCCTTCACATTTTATAATTCTTCATGCCAATGAGAGCAGTCTCACCTTGTCCTGGTAATTTGTTACTGCTTCAAGGTTAGCTGACAGCAACGGCTATGGATGCCAGTCAGAGAAAATCCTTAATGCAGGAACAGAGGAGCCTGGGGAATCCGATGGAGGAGAAAGCCAAGATGGGTGTTTCTCTGATTAAGCAAGACTTACAGCCTTCTAAAAGCATGAATGGATACACTTATCAGAAGCAAAAGAACTAGCAGGGTAATGAACTATCACGTTATACTGATAAGTAGAAAGTGTGTATGCAAGGGCAAACAGAGCCCGTGGTTGTTGGATTTGTGGCGAGCCCCACTGTTTATTGCTCAACCAATGTGCAAGACAACTTGCCAGCTTGCGTAGAGACCTACTTCTTCTGTTAAGAAGCTGAGCCCATGGTTACAGGCCAGCATGCAAGAGGCTTAAGCAGCAGATTCAGAAGAGCCAGTCTCCATTTTCAAGAACAGAAAAAGAAGAAAAAAGTCCTCAAGGACTCTAGAGTTCAAGAACATCAGGCCTGGCAGGTACTTCTTGGTGAAAGCTGTGATAACCTTTTTTATACAAAGCTGGCAGTAGCTGGATGGAGTGAAGGGTGCATTCATTTTAGACACTGAGGTCCTCTTAAAGCATCTCACAACTATATACTTTACTTCATCTGTAGGAACAGAAACTGGCTGGTAAATTCTTAAGCATTTTTAGACTTTTTTTTACTGTGACCTGAAACTTTAGTCCCACCTAGCTTTCAGAAAAGATGGCCCAAAGCACATCAAGCTTCCATTGTCTCTCATCTTTACAGATAGGACTGGTCTAAACTTCAAACCATCACTGTGCTTGGGAACTGATCCATACTCACCTGAGCATCCTGCTCTCTTGCAGCCAGATCAGAAAAAAAAAAAAACATTTTGCTCCTTCTAAAACATTCTGAGTTGTGTTGGGTGCAGACCTCCTGATCTCAAAAGGATCAAACAAACATCACTCAAAAGCCTTCCCCTATTCTTACAGCAGGGAATGGGAGACTGGCTTCAAATTTGTGTACTCTCCTAGGACAGACTTCTATTGATTTTTACTTGACAGAAGCATGGGAGCAGGAGAATGACATGAAAACAACACCCCTACAGCAAAGACAAATGTGAAACAAGGCCTAGGAGAGAGAAGAGTACAGGCTGCATGCAAAACTTACGGCAAGGTAAGTGATGCTGTTAGTTAAATATACTATCAGCTGCACAGCAAACTACCTGCTCTATGCCACAAGAGCAGAAATAGGACTGCAGAGTGCTGCCAACACAGACACTCCCTCCCCAGGTGAGCAGGCAATTATTCAGGCAGGAGACAGCATCCTTCTCAAGCGCTTAATGCAGTAAAGCACCGAAACAGTAATTTCATTTCAGGATTTTGATGCGCAAGCATCCTGCACTGCTGAGAAACCAGGTACAGCGCAGCTCTGTTCCTACAGGAGCTCTTTAACAAATCCTGGATAGGATGACTCACCCACGCACGTGTACTCCGGACTACGAGGTGGTGATTTCTGGAGCAGAAACCTTCATTAAGCTTCTGCCATATCCATTTTACTGCCCTACTGCTTTCCTCTTCATCTCCTTCCCACCCTTCCTTTTAAGCAGTTCCAGCTCAGCTTAGAATAATGTGTTACTTGGTACCACTGGTTTCCTGAGCTCTGCGTGGGACCCTCCTCCTGCTGGTCCACTGCAGAGTATCTAGAGGTACCCCACAATAACCACTGTTTGCATCAAAAAACACGTATTCTCATTTCCTCTGCAATCAGTATTAAAACACTGACCTCTAAATAAATCACTTGGAGACATTAATGCATTTCAAACACAGCTTATTAATGTTTTTTGTACGGGGTAGGCATTTATCTAACTCAACTGAATAGGTTCTTCTCAAAGACATGTTTGAAAGAAAAGGTGGGCACAGTCTGGATAAACTCACGTACCAGGCAGGAGGGGCTGTCCTGTCATCCCCATGGGAGCCATCCCTAGATTGTTCATCGCAGTGGTCCAGGCAGTTGGGTCTGACATTGGCAAGCCCATCGGAATGGAGTCGAGGCTTAGATTTCTGCCACCATCTGCTGAGAGGAAAAAAGTGATTAAGAGCTTAGTGCGTATCTTAACTCTTCTGCAGGGCATACATTGCCCAGCAAGGCTCTGCAGCATCAGCATCCAAAACCAGATTTGAACCTAACACACAGGAAAGAGCCAAATGAAAAAAAACACAGTTCTGTCCCTCTCGAGCAGACAACATTTTACGGAAGCAAGGTCTATGAAAACACTGCCTTCCAAGAGCGTCTAAATAAATTATGGTTTATCCACTACAGTCAACAGCTCTAAGGGGCCTTAAAGGAACACCGATTAAATGTAAGGAGTACGCTTTGATTCCTCCCAAGAGATTTATGAACAAAGGACAAACATTCAGCAGGTATAAATTGTTGTAACTGCCCTGGATTTAACAGTGATGGCCAGCCTGTTCCAGCAGGGAGTACGTCCACTGCCATTTGAAGACATTTCTCCTCCACACTAGAAGGGGAAACGAAGCAAAGAACAACGCCTTGCTGCTGACAGCAGCAGTACCAGTGTTATTTACTCAAGGTCTAGCAGAGTTATCTGGCAATCCAGGCGGAACCATTAACATTCGTATAACATGGCTTAATTAAGCATTCACATCTTCTTCAGTGATTTAGCTGGGTCAGCCACGCCTTTAGCTGGTTACTTCCAGGGACCACCAAGACACATGCTTGTTCTTTTTGTTTGCACAAGTTTTAACTAGAGCTGCCCAAATGCAAAATATCTGATTTCAAAGAGGAAAAAAAAATGCTTAGCACAAGGTTAACTCCGCACAGGGAAAAAAACCCAACAGATCCAAAAAACAATCCCCACACAAACTTTTTTTTCTTGTGGAAAAACACAGAAGGGCTCATCCAGTTCAAAAAAGCCAACAGCCAGTGCCCAGGGCGTTGTTCTGCTACGGAAAAAGACAGAGCTCGAGATAGCTGCCCAAATCAGAGCAGGGACACTAAACCTGGCCACCAGCAGTCCCAGAGCTGTCTCACATGCCATCTTCCTGATGAAGCTTTCATAAAATGAATGCTTGTGTGAAATTCAGAATTTCCATTTCCCACCCCGTTCCACCACTCCTCTCTTCTTGGCCTCAGAGAAGGGACAAGAGATCAGTTCATCATCCTGAGATGCCACCTCTACGTCCCCGCTGAGAATTCTCCCTCTGCACTGACCCATCTTCTGCTAACCACCCAACCCACGTATCACTTGGGCCATCTCCGTAATCCTCATCTCCCACGCTCAACTTAAATGAAGCACTGCCAAGGTCAAACACCTAGCCTTGGCTTCATCCTTCCCTCCTGTCACTGCCAGTCATAGAATCACAGGATTGTTAGGTTGAAAAGACCTTTAAGATCATCGAGTCCAACCATTAACCTAACACTGCCAAGCCCACCACTACACCATGTCCCTAAGCACCACATCTACACAGCTTTTAAATACCTCCAGGGATCATGACTCAACCACTCCCCTGGGCAGCCTGTTCCAGCGCTTGATAACCCTTTCGGTGAAGACATTTTTCCTAATATCCAACCTAAACCTCCCCTGGCGCAACTGGAGGCCATTTCCTCTCGTCCTGTCACTTGTTACCTGGGAGAAGAGACCGACCCCACCTCTCTCCAGCCTCCTTTCAGGCAGTTGCAGAGAGTGATGAGGTCTCCCCTCAGCCTCCTTTTCTCCAGGCTGAACAACCCCAGTTCCTCAGCCGCTCCCCATCAGCCTTGTGCTCCAGACCCTTCCCCAGCTCCGTTGCCCTTCTCTGGACACGCTCCAGCCCCTCCATGTCTCTCTGGGAGTGAGGGGCCCAACGCTGAACACAGCATTCGAGGTGCGGCCTCACCAGTGCCCAGTACAGGGGACGATCACTGCCCCAGTCCTGCTGGCCACACTATTTCTGACACAAGCCAGGATGCTGTTGGCCTTCTTGGCCACCTGGGCACACTGCTGGCTCACATTCAGGCAGCTGTCGACCAACACCCCCAGGTCCTTTTCCGCCGGGCACTTTCCAGCCGCTCTTCCCCAAGCCTGCAGCGTTGCATGGGGTTGCTGTGACCCAAGTGCAGGACCCGGCCCTGAGCCTTGTTGAACCCCACACAGTTGGCCCCAGCCCATCGATCCAGGCTGTCCAGGTCCCTCTGCAGAGCCTTCCTCCCCTCAGATCAACGCTCCCGCACAACTTGGTGTCATCTGCAAACTCACTGAGGGTGCACTCGATCCCCTGGTCCAGACCATTGATGAAGATATTAAACAGGACTGGCCCCAGCACCGAGCCCTGGGGACACCACTGGTGACCGGCCACCAGCTGGATTGAACTCCATCCCCCACCACTCTTTGGGCCCGGCCATCCAGCCAGTTCTTTACCCAGCAAAGAGTACACCCGTCCAAGCCATGAGCAGCCAGTTTCTCCAGGAGAATGCTGTGGGAAACCGTGTCAAAGGCTTTACTGAAGTCCAGGTAGACAACATCCACAGCCTTTCCCTCATCCACTAAGCGAGTCACCTTGTCACAGAAGGAGATCAGGTTGGTCAAGCAGGACCTGCCTTTCATAATCCCATGCTGACGGGGCCTGATCCCCTGGTTGTCCTGTACATGCCATGTGATGGCACTCAAGATGATCTGCTCCATAACCTTCGCCGGCACCGAGGTTAGACTGAGAGCCCTGTAGTTCCCCGGATCGTCCTTCCGGCCTTTCTTGTAGATGGGCGTCACATTTGCTGACCTCCAGTCAACTGGGACCTCCCCGGTGAGCCAGGACTGCTGGTAAAGGTTGAAAGTGGCTTGGTGAGCGCTGCCGCCAGCTCCCTCAGTACCCTTGGGGGGATCCCATCCGGCCCCATAGACTTGTGCATGTCTAGACTGTGCATGTAGCAGGTCGCTAACCATTTCCCCATGGATAATGGGGGCTTCATTCTGCTCCCCATCCCTGTCTTCCGGCTCAGGGAGCTGGGTACCCCGAGAACAGCTGGTTTTACAATTAAAGACTGAGGCAAAGAAGGCATTAAGTACCTCAGCCTTTTCCTCAGCCTTTGTCACTGTGTTTCCCCCCACGTCCAATAAAGGATGGAGAATCTCCTTAGCCCTCCTTTTGTTGCTAATATCTTTATAGAAACATTTTTTTATTGTCTTTCACGGCAGTAGCCAGATTAAGTTCTAGTTGGGCTTTGGCCCTTCTAATTTTCTCCCTGCGTAACCTCACGACATCCTTGTAGTCCCACCACCCTTTGCAGTCGTCACCCATTTCACTTTTTACGTCAGCCAAGCTCTATGCACTAGCACAATGCCCACACTGGAGTTAACCTAAGTACAAAAAACCACCTGCACACCTCTGGCTTTTTCCTTATCTGACAGATGTCATTGATCGGGGGAAAACAGAACATCCTTTGAAATAGCTCAGACCTGATGCTCAATAGTCAGCAGACTTAGTGTCAAGTCAAATACGAATTAAAGCAGCATGAATAGAAGAACATACTACACCCCAAAAAAGGAAAATTCATCTCTCTAGCTGTCAATGATTAAATCTAACTTCAAGCATGGTTTTTGGAGTAAAACACTATTCTAGGTTCATAGCAATGTGTTGCAATATAGTTAGATAGATGGCAACGCGACAGGCAGGACCTACGGCACATCACAGCCTGTGAACAAAGGAAATGGGTACTTAATTACAGCATTTGTTCACCAGCCAGAGGCAGTAACACTATTGCGAACTCAACAGACCACACTAACTCGCGTTTTATTATGACAACATGCTCACCCACTGCTTTTTAAGTGGGAAAAACATGCACAAGAACATCCATTTTTGCCTCAACATAAGAACACTAATGAATTTATTCCTTTCAGATTTGTATAAATCCTCAGCATTTTCTACTTACTTAAAGGGGGCTGATAAGAAAGATGGGGACAGACTTTTTAGTAGGGCCTGTTGCGATAGGACACGGGGTAATGGTTTTAAACTAAAAGAGGGGAGATTCAGCCGTGATATAAGGAAGAAATATTTTACGCTGAGGGTGGTAAAACACTGGCCCAGGTTGCCCAGAGAGGTGGCAGATGCCCCATCCCTGGAAACATTCAAGGTCAGGTTGGATGGGGCTCTGAGCAACCTGATCTAGTTGAAGGTGTCCCTGCTCATGGCAGGGTGGTGGAGTAGATGACCTTGAAAGGTCCCTTCCCACCCAAACCATTCTAGGATTCTATGATCTCCCTCAGTCATGTTTCAAACAATCAGCTCTTGTGACCCGTGGCCCACCTCTCCTGAAAAAAATCCATGCTGAGCTGTCCCAGTTTTGTAACTCCTTTGTTTCAGGAGATCTGGGACAAGCCTGAACTTCAGTTATCACCATTCGTCTGTCAATGTGAGAGCACACAGGCTACCAGGTCGGGCAAAAAGAGGGAGAAACAAAGGACACCAAAGAGAAATGGGATTGCTGACTTGGCAGTTGCTAGTTTAAAAGAAAGAAATGAAATCAAATATTAAAAAAGGAAGCACCAACATGAAAGCCAAAACACCCAAGAGAAGGCAGCAATGCAGTAAGGTCACGGATCATCCCACTGCACATGGGTGGAAAGCTGAGAGCTCCCTTGCTGTCCGGCAAGTGTCTATCCAGAAGAGACTGCACCGGGGTGACACACAAAACAGTGCTTCGCCTACCTATCCCAAGGACACCTGCCCCAGTCCAGAACCATATGTATTATTCAACAAGTAAGATCACTGCATGTTATTCAAGTTGTGCAAGGTCCTGGTCTTGCATCTCTGCGTCCAGATGCCCAAATGAAAACAACATTTTCATTTCGCAATCACAATGCGGGCAGCTGAAGGTTGTGCCAGAACAACCCACAGCCCTCTGCAAGGCTGCCCCGACCGCAGAAGTCCTGCCAGCAGGGTCAGGGTACTGAAAGTCGCCCTGTTACAGTGCACTCCACAGCTCAGCCTGAAGAACTTGGATATTCACCATTTCCAACAGTAACGATCCGATTTTGGTACTTAAAAAGCAGATCTGCACTGAAACAATCCAGTACAGGAGAAACACAGGTTGTCTGTGTATCCAGCACACACAAGAGGCACTTGAGACATTTAAGGACCTCCAGGTGTCTAAAGGAAACATGCAAAATAATGAAAGGAACAAAATAAACTCCTGGCTGTACCCACTTCCAAGAGTCCTAGATGCCTCCTTTGGGGCAGGTGACAGTCCCAGGGGCTACATCTACATTACCTGCACTCACAAGCGGACTTAAGTCTCCCATCAGCTGGGATACATCTGATAGCAGAGAGGCAGAAACCACCACCTCCTTCCCAGAGGGACAAAGAAGGTTTCCTCCCAAGTCCTCCTCCTCCTGCACCTCTGAACAGGCCTCACATCTGCTTCGCACACCTCTGGGAGCGGCACCCAAGCGCAAGGTACATACATTTGGAAGGCGAGGTACTCGCATGCCATCAATATGTTACCTGAATCCCAAGGGAAACACTTGGGCTGTCATGGCTCCAAGGGACCCCTGATGTTCATAGCTTCTTGGTACAGAACAGGGAGGTCACAATTTTGTAGCACATGACATTACACATTGCAAAACCGAAGTCACAGTTACGTCTTGTTCCACCGCTGGCCAAATCTCTACAAGGAGATGAGAAAGCTATCTTCTTGCTGACTGCACCACAGAGACAACAGGATCCCAAAAAAGGAAAAGGAGTCCTGCTTTGGCTGCAAGGAGATATCTTAGGGTAATTAATCTTAGCTGAATCAAGAAATTAGGATGTAGAAGGGTGAACACGGCATACATTTGTAACCAAAAAAAGCTTATCAGAGATAATCTAGAGAGAAAAATAGAAAGCAGCTGCAAAAAAAGAGTATTTTCAAGGGATTATAAAGGAGACGGTTCGTTCAGACACAAATGAGAAGGGGAAGGACAGGGAGGGAGGAGGAGACACATGAGGAGGACAGCATAAGCCCTCCGTCAAGAGGCTAAGCCCCACACTCCCAGTGGAGCTCTCCTGTGCTCTCACTATCAGCACCTCAAAACCATCCCTAAACCGTGCTGGACTATTAGCTGTGAAGTTCTGGATTTTCCTTCAAGTTTCCTTTAAAGGATTTTTCTCTTCAGGGAAACAGAGTTGGACTTTCTCTCTACCCAGCTACATTTCAACCTCTCTTTCTGCAACTGCGTGCTTTGCACATCGCCTTCCCTCAGCGAGATGGCCTTCTGCTGCAAAACGGCACCTCTGCCTTCGGCCCAGCCTGGTCCTTCCCCTCCTGCACCAGGCTTCTCTCGATGGAAAAGTTACACAACTACATCCCCCAGACTGCTGTTTACACGACGTACGTAACACCTCGTCTTCATGGCACGAGCAGATGCCACGTTTCCCCAGTCACACTGGTGGGACTGCACTTTACAACCACAACATAATCTGCAAATACATTACTCCGTCTGTTTCCAATCACTCTGAGAGAAATACAGGGAAAATTTCTTAGATACCAGCTTCAGTAAGACTCCTAGATCTGATATTACATCATCATAAGCTATTATGGTCCATTAACAATTTGCTTTTATTACATTATCTTAAACATTAATGTCTCCAGTCATTCAGGCTGATCTGCCTTATTATGCTTTTCATTATGGTCATTATTTTAATATTGAGATATTGTCCGATTAGAAAAAAAGGACAAATCTATTGGGACAGGTATAGAGATTCCACAATGCTTAAAATAATAATAATAATACCACCAAAGTTGCTTTTATTTCGCACAGAAACAGCAACGAGCACTCACCCAAAGCCATGCAAGCATGGAACCATGAATACTGGTCTGACTGCAAGCAGTACCAGACCACAACTTCATTTCCCTCTGTCCACCTTCTGCATTAGCACCTTAGCACAGCAGCTCTTTTCGGTCTACAGTTATGCGGATGCCTTCTCTATTGCCAGCCACCGAGCTGCTACTCAGCTCACCTGGAGGAACGTTTGCTCTCTTCCTCTTCTTGCCTGGATCGCTTCCATTCTCGGCTGGGCTTTCCGACACCCACGGGCCAGCAGCGCTGCCGAACTGCAGAGATTTGTTGTTGCTGGCAGGATCAAAGGACAGATGGTTTAAGCCTAAAAGAGAAAAATACCCTCAGAGGCTTTCTTTAAATTAGCTTGCGATGCTTCAGGATCACAGCAATAAGAGAAACGCCCAGTCCCAGGTACAAGCAGCCCTTCAGGCCCCCAGAGGAATCGTGTCCCCTGCTCACCATCCCCAGCTACGCCTGATCTTAGCGTTACACTGATACCACTTTAAAATACAACTCTCAAACATTAATCCCAACACCCACACAAATCAAAGTGTTTGATACTGTAAACCAGGGGTGCATCTCCCCTGTGTTGCACAGTATTCCATGTTTGGAAACTCAGAGGCCAGAATTTTTTTCTATTTATTCCAATCCAGGAATACATTTTTAATAGTTACTTAAGGTTTACGCAATTTGTCACCACTTGTGAATTCACCTGGAATTATTTACTAGCAAAAAACAAGGCACATCTTAGATGATCTTCAAAAACATAAGGTGCTATTGCAATTTTTATTCAAGGAGGCTGGCAAGCAGTCGCCCCCCTCTGTAGCCAAGGAAGGGTGCTCTGTAACGCGCATCCCCGAAGAGGGGAGCTCACAGACCCAGCCGACGGGACCCAACTCCTCCTCAGTCAAACGATGGATCCACTATGAGTCCAGACAAACTTCCTCAGCCGCAGGGCTCAAGTTCCCTCTCCCCTACCCCGCAGCACAGGAACAGGTTTTCCTTTGCAGGCACCGGCCTGCCTCCGATTCCCACTCCGTCAGTCCTCAGCCACACCACCGCCAGCCGCCCCGCGCACTGGGCACGGGCTGACGAGAGCTGCGGAACACGCTGGCAGTGCCTCCATACGCTCATTTTAAGAAGCACAGCACTCAAAGACAGAGCGCCTCGAGTCCTGTTATAAAGCACACTCTGAAATGTCAAGTAACCAGTAGCCTGAACATTACTCAGAAACTACTTTGCTCATCACTCGGATAAAGTTTTTTTGTGTTTCCTGGAGGTTTTGAGTTTTTCCTCATTCACAAACGTTCCCATCCCTACACAGGACAAGTTACTTCAGTGTCGAGCCCAAGTTTCACAAGAAATATCCAAGCGTGTGTTTACCACACAATTAAAGAAAAAGCAACAGTTAAGAAGAAGAAGTAAGGAGAAATACGATGAAGCAGAAAAAAAGCTGCCAGAAGTAAACGCTGGCTGGTGTGATGGCTTTCGCGCCGCCTCCCAAACGTCCAAGCACTTAAGCGACACGGAGCTGAAGCGTGGATGCTCACGCGGCCGGGAGAGGCGAGCAGCGGCCTCAGAGCCGGCTGCGTTTGAAGAGCATCCATTGCACCACGCTCAGGCTGCGCACGCTGGGGCTCCCACGGTCCCCGCTGCCAGGATCCAGCGTCAGCCCACGAGCCGCTGAGCCTCGTTGCTAACACTTGTGTTTGGACAGGTCACAACCCCAGAAGCAAATCAAGAGAAGGCAGATGGGTGCACTGCAACGTCTCGCTGTCTCAGTACAAAAGGTTTAGTACAAAAGACTTCTACATAACTACTTAGGCTGTCAGTCAAAGAAAAGTTGCAGGGGGAAAACAAATTGTTCTAAAACAAAATGTTCAACATGTCAGAAGAAAAGGAAGTTTCAGAAAACCCCTAAAATGAAGGAGCAAGCACAAGGAAGAACGTCCAGTTGTAATGCTGACAGCATAGGGTCCTGCCAGACTCCTACAACCTGATGACTGTAGTTCTCAGATGGTTTCTTCTCCTGAAATAGCTTCTTTGGAGTTTAATTCCTGACATTCCCCCACCCGGCTGACCAAAGTTGTAACTAGATATTCAGTGGCCTCTTCAACATCCCTGAGAAGGTGTCTGTATCCTCACCTTCCGCTTCCCAGGAGGCAAGGCTGATCAATGTGGACCGAACCTCGCTCCTGTCAAGGCCCATCACCAGGAGAGAAACTCAAAGGGGAACCAGAACAGCCACCATGGGGAGCAGGAAACCTGGATTTTGGTCTCTGCTCCCATCTTCTCTCCTGTGAGCACCCCGAGTACAGTTTCAGGCGTCTATAAGAGCTCTGAAGCCCGATGTTGTTTTCCAGCATCATCCTGCTACAGCCAACTAGTTGTTTAAATGGTTACAGGATCTCCCTATGCGATCCTAGTCGCCCTGTAATGAAAATCAAAGGATTTATAGGAAAACTCAGCTATGAAGGAAGAAAAAAAAAAAAAACTGCAGAGGAACAGAGCTTGCTGAGGTGGTAGTTGATACAGTGGAAGTGGGGAAAGGAGTAAGGTTTTTTTGACATGAAGCATTTGAATGAGACAGCTTTAAAGGAATGGACAGTTGGGGTTACAAAAAAAAGATTTGAGAAAATATCGTTTGGAGCTTTTTTTAAGACCACAAGAGAGCATTTCTAAGGAGAAATAAAACAAAACTGGTATTACAGAAGCTCAACCATATAGCTCAACAAAAACAAGGCAAAACCTGTCCACCGCATCCGAGTTGGGGAGCAGGGAAAGCAACCGTCACAATTTCAGGTCATCTCCCGTTCAGTCACATGGGGGTCAAAAGGCTTTAATGGACAATTCACAAAACTGGGCAAAATTGGGGATCTCTAGGGGATATCATGAAACAGAGCAAAAAGGTGATTGGATCCTTGAGCAACCGACAACTATATAAAGTAAGAAAAGCTAATTATGCAGATTTGAACCAAAGAGGATTGAAGAAAAATTGCTTTGCAGCTTCCAGTGTATTTCCTAATTCAAGGTATTACATCCATTTCAGAGTAATTCTGTGCTAAACCACCTCTTAGACGATCACCCTCCACAGATCCGTGGTGGACAAGTTGCAGGTGACGGTCAGTTAATCACATTTATTGCCAGCAGAATGCGGTCCCAACCATTCCTGGCTCCCTAAAATGGTCTGTTTCTTAAAACTACAGGTAACAAGAAAAAACTACTTTGTAAATAATTCCAAATTACCGGAGGCTTCAAACATAACGCTTCAAGTATGCAATTAATCACAGCAAGTTTTAGAGAGGTATACTGCCCTTAATTGAGCACCGAGTTCATTATCCACCTTCTGTCATATTCAGCACTTGCAGGGATGCAAGACTGAAGCAACATGAAAATATCCAGTTTGATTTATCTTTGTCTCAGCAAACTCACTCTGAAGAGTCAATGCAAAAAAAAAAAAAACCAAACAAATACTTTTTGTGGACCTGTATAAAGTGATAAAAATAGCTAAATTTCTACTAAGGCATGCCTATGTTCCTGGGGGGCAAAAATCAGCAGAACTACAGGAGTACCAAAGATGACAGTTATGCCACCCCAATGCACTGACGGGCCGAGGGATTTGTACCAAACCTTTCTCTAGGCACACTGCAGCATCGTGATTTCTATTCGAGAGGATTCCAATTCCAAGAACTTGTTAACAAACATGGTTGCTGCGTACGGCTGTAAATAGACAACAGAGTGGATACAGAGAGCCTGAAGGGGCTCTTCTCTTAGCTACTGAAAGGTGAGAACGCAAGAAGAAGCCAAAAAAATAAGTACTATTCGGCTGGCAACAACAATAGTCACGCCCGGCTATGCAAGACGCCTACAATGCTGTTTCTTAAATACCCCAAAGTCAAAATATCACTGAGGTCATCGGGGATCAGGAAAACAAATCTCGAATGCAGCACATTAAAAATAGAGAGAGGCCGTGCGCAGCAAAGAAACAGGGAGAACGGAAAAGGAGCAATCGTAAGATTTACCTCTATTATCCAGCTGATGGAAAAGGCAACATTAAACTTGAAAGTGTGTTTTCCCACCCTTGGGCATAGGGAAGGACGTGGACAAGCAGCGATCCAGCCAGACACCCGTGCCACCAGGCCTGAAACGGATAGACACCCTGCTCTGGCTGAAGACGACACGCCATACAGACACTCAGCATTAACCAACGCCTGAATGTTAATGCACACCACTCAGGCAATTGCTTTCTAACCCACCAGAGAGCAAAGGCAGCTACTTACTCCAATTATTTCCATCATCAGTTTGAGCTAGGATGCTTCATTATGCTCTGCGGTACAGGAGCAGCACTCAGATGCTGCATCTGCTCTGATGACTGTGCTGGGGAGGGAGGCAGCCGTCTCCAGCAGAGGTGAGCTAACAAGGAGTGAAAAACTACTTGTGTCCTCTGCAAAAAAATTTTAACAACATATTTTGGGGGAAAAAAAACCAAACAAACCAACCAAACAGATTTCTTAGCTACAGGACAGCACCCCTGCCAGTTCAGTCATGAGTCAAGCCGTAAGAAAGTGCCTGAACCAACAGAACAGCTCATGCCAGACCAGAAGGGAGGCAGCCCAGCTCCCTCCCAGCTGCCCAACACACCCCGTACGCCCCTGCCAGCCCTGGAGACCTCCTGTGATCTGATTCAGCTCACGCCCCGGGCAGAAATTAATGGAGCTCCTGGGAAGCGGATAATGTTCTGCTAAGATTAGTATATCCAAGTTGCTCACAGAAGGCTCCAACCCTAACCCGACATATATCGGAAGGAGCAGAAACAGACCTACAAATGCTCTTAAGTCTTCAGCAGTAGGTGCCGTGACCCTGACTATCCACCGCCTCCCCGTCGCAAACGAAGCACCGCAGAGCTGCAAACCAGCAGGCAACTTGCTACGGAGCAGCTGTGAGCCAGCAATGCCTCTCCTGCTTTCAGCATGCAGATTAACAAGAGAAGACCTATAAAGGGAGGAGAAGAAACCATGGTGACGGAGAACTGAACAGTAATTAATAAGTACATGTTTCTCATCTTATATCATTTCTACCTGAAAACATCCAGACCTCGGGTGCTGGCATTAAACACTGCCCCAAAGGCAGCTACCTGAAGAGCTATTACGAAAGAAAAGAAAGATATGTTCCTGGAATTCATCCAGCCCTGTGAAAAGCCCAGGAGGGCAGCTCAGTAATTAAAAGCATTCCTGAGGAATTCTCCTCCTGGTTATCTCCTGCATCAAAAGGTCAACCTGTTCATGACAACTTGTTTAAACAGCCTGCGAGGAGCAAGGGGAAGGGGAGGCTGGTGCAATTGCAAGTAAAACACTCTTGAACAGGCACAGGAACACGACTGCTGACTTGGTGACCAGACAGACGCTGTCCCAAAGCTCCCAGAGTTGTTCTCAAGTTAGGGTCACTAGCAGCAGCAGGCTACGCCTGCAGAACAGTCTCTTCCAGGCATTATATGTCATTAAGAAGAGATGGAGTAAGGAAATCTCAAATCAGCCTCAGTCTCTCCCTTCTCGGCAGATCCTCACCTTCACTACTGCTCTAAGAACCTGTCAAATCCGCTCTGCAGCACAGGGGCGAGTTTGCAGCGCTGGCACCAACCTCTAGCAGTAAACACGCATGCAGGAGCTGCTGTGTGTGCCCAAGGACCAGCAGCAGAGCTCGGAAAACACCCTCCAAAATGAGTACTGCAAAGTCTGAAACAGGACCGGTTGCCTAAAAGGACGAAGTTCATCACATGCAAGAGGATGAGGTGGATATGAGTTGCAACCCGACAAGGAACATGGAGACGTGTTCACCCTGTGTTACCTGCCAACGTCCTGGGCTGAGCAGCAGGCCAGGAATTGCTGGGTGCCCACCCACAAAGTTGACTTTTTCAAAGGAACAGTCACACCAGAAAAGGCTGCAGTGAAGTAAGAGCCAGTTCTTCATTTGGACATGCATTTATCAAAGCAGTCACACAAGTTTTTAATCTGATGTCACTTAATTCAAAGCCAGTCTTCCTTGCCAGCAAGAAAAGGCCTATTGCAGAGTTAAAACTGTCAGGTTATGTGATAAAAGCTCATTTGCACGCACACAGCAGCAGAGAGAGACAGTGACGGACGGGGAAACCTGAATAATACCTGACTCAACTCCTCCCAGGCCTATCACAGGAGAGCCATCAGTCCCTTAAAGCCCACATCCACAAGCCTGGAGGAGCACAATGGCAGGCAGGAAGCCAAGTTACAGACACACAGGAAGGACACCCTGATGGGCCCTCTCGCAGGGCAGTCCCAGGAGAGCCCCAGCCCCCATCCCGGGGCTGTCCCGGGAGAGCCCCAGCCCCAGCCCCCATCCTGGGGCTGTCCCGGGAGAGCCCCAGCCCCAGCCCCCATCCCGGGGCTGTCCCGGGAGAGCCCCAGCCCCACCATCCCAGCATGAAACCCATCCAGATGAGTTAAAGCCAAAGCACCTTTCAGACTCGTACACCAGATGGCCGTGGCATTGTGCAGAGGGACCTAAAGGAGGAGTCTCCATACCTTCAAGGCACCTCTCTTCATACAATACAGAGGGAACCCTGACAACCACCTTTTGAACAGCTAGACTTAAAGTCTCATCTTCTAACACTACTTTAAAAGTTGATACCATTTTGGACATACTCCACTGCACTGCTCAAACACAGCCTTAAACCTTAAGATGAGAATGCCATCTTTAGGAGAGGAGTTCCTCCTCCAGCTTGGACATGCAGGCATACTGACTCCAAACTGTGTCAAAACTAAACGCCACCCAAACAGGTAGCAGTTTGTAATGCATCTCGTGTCCTGCTGAATTACTGGGACCCGTGTTTGTGACACTTCAAATTTCCCACCACAGCGTCTCACGTAGTCTCAACCTGCCACTTCAGCGGCTTTTCCCCACATGCAAGGGGATACCAAGGCCTCCAAGAAAAGCATTGTTCTCACCAGTCACACAGCTCTGAGGGCCCTGACAAAAAGCCTGTCCCCTGTCATACACCAGATGACACCGTACACGCGCTGACGTTTCCTCCCAGTGCTACAGCCCTGGGTTTCACTGTGATTCTTCCTCTCTACTCTCCCCAGAGAACCTGGGGGAGGGCTTGAGTTTGGGGGGTTTGTTGTTGGTTTTAAACAAAGTAAACTGAGGAAACTATTTTCCTGTTCGATTTTTTGGGGTCACGCTTACCATGGTGGAGCTGCGGCATCCAGACACAGTGTTTTCTGTCAGGGTCACGCTCTCCTGAATGCTGTAAGAAGTCACACAGGATCAACTCTGCAAGTTGGGCCAATGCTTCTAAGTTTTCTAATTTTGGATGAAAACAAAGAGCCGGAGCTCTGCAGTTACATGGTTGTCTGCTCTTCTAGACGACATTTTGCAGGCCTACAAATCTTCAAGATCACCTAAACATTGACACCTTAAGCCAGCCACTGAAAACTTTTGCAAGCCACGACATGTTGTAGCATACCTGCCTATTTTCCTTGCAAAGAACACTGCTGTCCCATATACCCCTGAAGAACAGCAAGAAATGATTTGCCAGCATATGGACCGAGGCTTCAACTGCAAGCTTATGAAGCTGACTTTTAATTTGCTACTTAACAGGCAGCAAATATAAAGAATGCTAAACAGGCATAATACGATCACGGTGCGCCATGCCAGGAACATAACATGCCGCTGCAGTCCACGCAAGCCATGGGCAAGAGTCCTGCTGAAAGCCCCTGTGAGCTGGAATTACAATAATCAAGTTATGCCATCAAAAGGGGATGCACTCGTAACAGCTGTGGCATTGCCAGGAGAAATAAAACAGCAACCTGGACACACTGTACAGCTGGAGCTTTTGGAGCCCCATGTAGACACTAGAAAGAGGCAGCTGTTACAAGAATGCTATAAAACCAAAAGCAAGACTCTTACCCAGCAGTCACAGAACAGGATTCAACCGATGTTGCAGCAGAGGATGGGGTCACCCTAAGCTCCCCTGAGAGGGGGGACAACAGTTACCCTGACAGCCAACAGCTATCTGCCTGGCCAGAGTTCAGAGTACAATTCCTCTCACCTAGGAACATTTCAAATCAACCCACATTTGGTCACAGGAACCACGCCGCTGCAGTGGCGACAACTCTTCAGTCACTACAGGGCAAGACAACTGGCCAGCTCAGACATGCTGCCTCGGGGAGAAATGAATCCCCGACCCACAGTCGGGCACCTCAAAACAGCAAAGCTGCTGGAGGACAGGCCAGCTGTGATGCAAGACTTAGAGCTGATCAGCCACAGACTTCTACCTGCTCGGTATGAATGACAGCAGGACACGACGCTGCTAATACTGTTCCAACAGCTCACCAAGAAACGCAAAGCACAATCCACAGGGCAAGAGATACACACGGCAAAAACGACAAAGAACTACCCTTGGCGTCGTGTTCTTTGATAAAGAGGCAAAGCTGAACAGAATATTTTGGATCACATTGCAATGTCTTGCACTCCATCAATTAACTTTTGTGTTCAAAATAGACTCAAAACTACTGGGAATATCACTAGCGGGTCCAAAGCTGTCTCAAATAAAGCAAAACTCTGCGCAAGAATTCAGATCAGAACGGAGAGGTGAGTGGGGACTCACTGGGAAACCCAACCCTTCCCTTCTCTAGAAGCAAATCACAGAATATTTCTCACTGGGAGGGATCTCTGGTGATCGTCTAGTCCAACCCCGCTGCTCACAGCAGTGTCAGCTCCTGCAGGTTGCTCAGGGCACTGGCCAGTTGGGTCCTGAATATCTCCAAGGACAGAGACTCCACCACCTCCCCGGATAACCCGTTCCAGTGCCTGGCCACCCTCACAGCAAGCAAAGTTTTCTCACGTTTAGTTGAATTTCCTGTATTTTGATCATGTGCCCTCTGACTTTTCACTGGGCACCACTGAGAAGACTCTGACTTCATCGTCTTCACTCTTTCCCATCAATGTGTATTTGAACACACTGATAAGACTCCCTCTGCCCCCACTCCAAGCCTTCTCTTCTCCCGGTTAAACAATCCCAGCTCGCTCAGACTCTCCTCGCTAACAGATACTCCAATCGGGCTTTCTCCAGAGCATCCATGACTCTCTTGTACTGGGGAGCCCAGAACTGGACACAGCACTCCAGATGTGGCCTCACCAGTGCCGAGGGGAAGGATCCCTCCCTGGACCTGCTGGCAACGCTCAACCCAACACAGCCCAGGATGCCGCTGACCTCCTTTGCCGCAAGGGTATACTGTTGGCTCGTCTTCAACTTGATGTCAACCAGAACACTCAAGACTTTTTCCACAAAGCTGCTTTCCAGCATTTTGTCCCCAGCACGTGCCGGTGCATGGGGTCATTTTTCCCCAAGGTGGGGGCCTCTCATGATAAGAACTGCCGAAGGGTGACAGTACGATAAGTTCAGTGGAGCGTTTTTGGGGGGAAGTCAGGTGAGGTCCAGTGTGAGATCAATGACTACCTAAAGGATGAGGATGCGTTCAGCTCAGCATTAAACAAATGCATTTCTAACTACCAATACGCATGCACTGCCTGCGAGAGATGTGGGCAAAACCTAGCAAAAGCATCATAAAGGCAACCAGAGACACTCCTGGGAGAACGGACTGTGGACTTGCTCCAGCCACTTCATGAATATCCCACTTCCAAAAAATTTATTATTTATGGGCTCTCCATTAAATGTAATCAGATATGCTCTCTAACAGATGCAACACATGATCCCCAGACGTGAATGCAGCAACATTTTTTGTGCTGGTACAAATTCATGGTGTCAGATTAATGCTCAAAAGGTGACCACGCAGGGTGTGATTAAGGCACTGGTACCAGGAATCCAGATCCAGGCTCACCATCTCATCAAGCCATGGCTCAGGTCACCCTGTTTGAGAGACCACACCAAGATCAGCGAAGAGCTCACAGTTAAAACCCGCGTGCGTTCCCACTGGAGGATTTGGTTTTGTTTTCAACCTCAAGCCATGTCACAACGGTCACATCTTACAGAACAATCCTAAAACAGCCACACCAGTACAATGAAGGGACGAGAGTACGAATGAAACCAAAAATTATTCTATTGCTCTCAGATTTCCAGAATAAGCAAATTACTTTCCTACAGCCTTTTTTCCAGTTGATACTTCACAGGCCAGCGATGCACTTTGAGGCAGTGCCGAGGCAGCAAGGGTTCCTTCCTGTGAATCCCTGCATTAGGATGTAAGATTTAAAGAGCTAAAATGCAACCGCTTCAGATCAAGCTTTGTGTCCGAAAACATTTCCAAACTGCACGAGGAAAGGAGGAAAGTTTGTACCCCTGCTGTGAAACTTCATTCCAATTTACAGCTTTTTTTCTTCCAAGCCAATTATTTCTCAACACAAGAACTGGTTTAGAGCTACCCTTCTCATTTGACATGCTCCTCCGTAGTGCCTAAACCTCTTCAAAAGGTAGAAATAGGACTTTCTTGGTTTTAAAGCTGACCCTCTGCATTTGCAGCTTCAGTATGGCATGCAGAGCACGTGGTACGAGTGCTCTGGAAAAGAAGCCCACTGTCGTGCTTACACAGCCTCAGACAAGGATTCCACAAGTCAGAAATATTCAGAAGTTACAGAAAATGGAAGTTGATGAGATCATGAACTGCAACATATTTTTCTCTGCAGGCACAAGCTGGAAACTGAGTAGCTCCTTCACAAGCCATAAACAAAAATGAACATATTTTCTGGGTAGCGTCATCTAGAAACAGCACTAGAGAGGATGCAGTTATTCTTAGTCCCACTCACACGACAGATCCTGGTAGCTCCTCCAGCAAGGACTTCCAGGATCCCAAGACTTAATTCCAAGGTACTTTGCCCTGTTTTGCTCCAGGCTCTGTGAGCAGAGAAAGCCAGGAGCTACCACTGACGGTCGCCGAGTCGCCTTCATCTATAGAAACTGCCATTTACCTCGTGACGCAGGTCTGGCCCTCTGCGAGGGTGGCTGTGGTGAGCAGTAGAAGTCCCTGGGCACAGCTGCCAGCCCCAAGAGCCTGCCTGCGGCCAGGAACAGGGTACCTGTCAGCCAGCAGCTGGAAGGCTCTGGGTGGAGGAACCCACGCGACTCGAAGCGGGCAGCCTTGTCCTTGCCTGCGGGTCTCCAGGGCCCCCCGAGACGGGACGAGCTACCATCCACAGGCACCTTATGGCACACTCAATGCAGAGAAGCAAAACGTCTTGGGAAAGCTTTGCTCTCACTTCCCCAAGACAGAGAAAGAGTAAATGACCCACGAAAGAAAAGGGCAGTATTGAAAAGTGGGCAACGGAAGCAGTACAAAAACTGGGCACCTTGCTTGCTGCTCTCTTGCAGCATGGAGTTTGCTCCAAGAATTCCACCAAGTCAGAGAGAAGATTTCCAATGCACTTTACAGTAAGAAACTCCTCATTATGTCAGATTTTCCACCCTAATATTGGTAAATGCCACGGACAGCAGCCACCTTCAGAATCGATTGCCTCTCTTCTATCATTTCTGCGAACTGCCGTTCAGCTTCACCTCCAACCACATCCCACTGGATACAAAGAATGCGCAGAGAAGAAAGCTGAAGCTGCAGAAAAACTTTTCTCCTGGGCACAAAGCAGGATAAAAGCTGACAGAATCAGTGAGGCACAAGCACTTTTCCTTCATGCCGACCTTAATGAAGCGTCCTTGGCTATTTGGAGCTGGTCTATCAGGAGGGAAGGGCCCACCAGCACAGGAGCAAGACTCGGGGTTTTACTCAGAGCCAGCCAGGAAAGGCAGAAATCAGGCGATTTCTGCATTTGTAGTGAAGTGCCGTGCAGAAGCTGGGGGGGGGAGGAGAAAAATTCGGGTTTTCAGTGAGCGTCAGACCGGTGTCAGCATTTCTAGAGAGCCATGTGTGGCACGGGCGTTAGTGTGCCCTTCACCTCCAAGTACACCCAGTACATGTCTGCAGGGATTTTCAGAAGAATGAATTTTTAGGAGCAAGATATCAGGAGCCGCCATAATGCAGCGACTAAACATTTTTTAAAAAACAACTTGGACTAGAAGATTCCTCACTAGAAAAATGGATGGGGGAAAAACAGTGAAGATGCTTAAAGCAGGAAATGACTGTCAGCAAGTCCTCGCACACAGCAGCAGCGGGTTGCTGCAGGTGGCCTTCGTCTCTGGAAATAGATGCCGAGCTGTGTCCTTCGGGAAGACGCGCGGCAGTCTCCCGCTGTCCTAAACAGCATTAAGAGCGCACAGCCCCGCCTAGCCCTTTGGGCAGGTATTGATTCGGGTCTGCGCTGATGCTATATACGGCTGTAGCTTTCACAGCACACGTTTAGAAAGGGCCTGGATAGAGAGAGGAGAGATCTCAATGTTCCAGGCATAAATCAAGGGAGGGTAGATACTTCCCCGGGTCCCGTGCCAGACCCTGGACAGGACTTCATTTTCCAACCGCTAGTTCCTGCAAACAGAGCTCGGCCATTTGCTTAAATGACCAGTGGAAAAAAATAAATCAGAAATAGTCAACAACGTGAACCGAAAAGCAGTGGTTTACAGGTCATTCCTATTACTGAGAGCTGAATGTGCTGACAACACTTCCACCCAAAACGCAGGTTTGCACAGCTCGCTGTGCAAGGCTCCTATGACTTAGAGAAAAACAGCACCCCAAGAGGGCTTCCACTTCAGGATTTTTGCAAAATCTTTCCTGCTGGGTTTACTAACGTTCAATCAGATGACCACAGGAGCTCTGCCCACAAGCCTAGCACTGCTTCAGAGGCTCACAAACCAGTTCACCCGGGGCCAGACAAGGGAACCTCATGCTCCGACAGCAACCTCACGCTGCTGCCCGTCACACACTCAAGGGTTTTCTGGACGTCCAACTAGTTAATAAAGAGCAGGTACACAAATCTCTCCCCAGTAACTCAAAGAAAAAAAAAAAAAACTAGTAACAGGTACTCTGCCACTTTCACATACCTAAAAGCATTTTAATGATACACTTAAAAAGCCCACGTAGATTATGCCCACTCATCAAACTTCTCTCTTACCCAGCATCAAGAGGAACTTAAGAAATGGGCTGACACAGGCTTTACTATAAATATGGATTTACCTTTTGCCAACATTGGCAAATATATGAAATAAGCATTGCTAAGCCTGAACAGGGGCCCCTTTTCTTTTCTGCGTGTTTAGAAATGCAATTTAGAAATAAACTGGATTCCAGGATACAATCTGCCATCTGATCACATACTGCTTTTTTTCAGCTCTAAAGAAACACACTTTGGAAGAAACCATAGTACATAGCATCTGCAGTAGTCAATCAGAAAACACAGAGAAAACAGCAAGGAAGGGAAAGGAGAGAAGATGCCGAGGCTTTGAAGTTCCATTTCGATACCAACCATTTGCTTTCCGAGACTAGTTCCCAGGTTCAAAAACTCCTGTTGGGCTTGTGCACTCTTTTCTACTGAACTCCGGGCTTAAGCGTCATGGTTAGAGCTTTACAATCATCAGTTCGATCCAGAAGCTGCCTAGGCACACTGATGAGACCAGCAGACTTTTGATAGTTACTTCTGTCAACTCCATATAGTCCTAAATGCTAACAACACTAACGAGACGTTATCGGAGAAACGCACTTTCGAGAAAAGCACACAAAACACGTACTTCACCTGCGTACTGCACGAGAAACATGGCAAGATGCTGATCATATTTCAGTATTTCAGCCAGCTTTCCTGCCGCTCCCCGCTTGTTTATTTGCTTAAAAGACGGAGTCCAGGGTTGAGCTCCCACGCTTAGTGCGGCTCCACGCAAGCCTCCAAGCTCCAGCTCCAAGCACAAAAGGGAAGTTGGGTCCTAACGATGGTAAAACCGCCACCGCGCTGCCCCGCAGGCGGGCAGCGACAGCCCAGGCATCGAGAGCACAGGCTGGGACTGGAGCTGGCAAACGGCGGCTGCATGTGTCACCATCAGTCTCCAGTGACGGACACTGATAGGCACATTCTAGGCCGTGGGGGACGGAGGTGGACAAGCAGGTGGAGAAGCGATTAGCAGCCAGTACATCTGAATTTGCAAGGGATTTCATACATCAATGCTTTGAAGCGCTGGCATGCAGTTAAATAAACCCTGTTTGCATGCCTGAGATTAGTTGCCTTTGCACAGAAAGATTAAGTTCTGGTAATCCTCGATGGCAAGAGGCACACCACTCGCTTTCCTTGATTCTGGAAGCTTGTACTCAAAAGAAATATTAACTTCAGACAAGCTAATTATTCTAGCAGGGCACTGTCAAAATTAAAAAAAAAAAAAGAGACACACAGAGTCCCTTTCTTCTTTGACCCTGAACACACAGCGTTCAGCAATACCAAAGGGCTACCTGCAGTGTTCTCAAGTGAATGGCATATTTTCACAAATATATATCCACAGCAGCAACAACACAGAGACTTGATCAAGGGGTGTATGAGCTGTGCCATTTGCTTACCGCGGTAACCCAAAACAAAGGAAAAAAATTCTTTACCAGTGTGCGTACGCACATACGCCTGTATGCCGGCACAGACCCAGACACTCAACCCTCCTTGCCACCCCACGGGCAGCCCTCGGCAGCCACCCAGCCATCATGCCAAAAACTAAATATTCCACGGCGTGTTTTTAGGATGTTCACATGGCTCTGTCAAACCACCTTCCCTCTCAACACGTTGTCTAGAAATTGTTTTGCGCTAACACTGGGACTGACGGGGCGAGCAGCTCGTCCTCCGTCGCCTGGGGTGCAGAGCTCCAGGCTCAGAGGGGACATGCCCAACCCCAGGCAGCTCATCGGTCACATCCCCCCCATCCCGCCAACCTCACTCACAGCACACCCGGAGAGCAGTACCTGCCGCTGCGGAACAAATGCTCAAAAGCTCACATTTGCAGAAATACATTTCTGAAAGGCTAGGAGAAGAAACGTGTCAGGCAAAGAGATGCGGGACTAACTGCACAGATCTACCAGGGGGAAAAAAGGGGAAGAAGGGAAAAAAAATAAATAAATAAAAAAAGAGGGAAGTCCCAAAGAAAACTCTGGCAGAGTCAGCAATCAGGATGATCAGAAAGTCCTAGCACAAAAACCCAGAGCAAGGGGCCGAGAGCCTCGCAGAGAGGCAGCACCAGCACGAGGACCTGAACAGCTTCATCTCAGCCAGAGCAGCTGGATGCAGGGGAAGGTGCCGCTTTGGGACGGACACGCTGGCACCTGAAGAATGTCAGCAGAAAAGTTGGGGATTAGGGGAGAAATCTCACACCATCTTTGGAAGGTGCACAGAATGCCCGTCTCCAGCAACACCTTATCTTTGAAATTACTCGGCGATTGAACTTCACTCCTTCTACGAGCTCAAGTCACCAGTACCAAAAACATGACCTTAAACTAAGAAACCTGACCTTACAGTGGCTCAGACAGACCTTTCAACACCTTAACGGAGGGGGCTTTTTAATGAGATGTTACAAAATCCCTCAAACAAAGCATTAAGAAAAAGAAAAACCAACCAGTCAGCTTCCAGAGCAGGAAAGAGGTGAAAGGCTGGAGTAAGAAGGAACGCAAGTTTGCTGGACAAACTCCCACCCCCTGCATTTTACCCATCATCTCGCGGCTCTGCTGCAATGTTCTGCAGGCCAGAAAAATACAACGTCTAATTATTGTAGCTGTGCAAGTGAAGTACGGGGGAGCTAGAAAGTGTGTGGACTAATGAATAACCCACCCAAGGACTAACACGTTTGCGTAACAAACGTGGCACTACAGAACAAAAGCATTTCTACGCAGCAGGATCTGAATATACGTTGCTGTTAACAGCTGGACCTCACACACACGACCAAAACATCAGCAAAATAATTAAAGACCGTAAGAAACACATAAATATGTTTTAGTGTAATGCTTAAGGAACCGAATAAATGTGTGCACACACATATACATGAACCAAAGGATCTTTACGGAGTGGGGCTGTGGGAGCGTTACAGCCCACTGGCAGCTGTGGTTATGGGTGTGAGCGTGCCCGAAGCTAACAGTGCTTCCCACGTACAGTCTGGCTGCAGCGGAACGGATCTGGTGCAAGCCCAGTTACACGGCTGGGCACGGCTGAGCCTGCCCGGTGCTCAGCAGAGAGAGAACACAACCGGCTACACCCAAGCGGCTACAAGCTGCTGCCACCTTTATCCCCCTCTTTGCAAACCAACCACTCCTGGAGCATCAGAAGGGGCCGGTGTAACAGTCAGTCAGTTCGATAATTTCTTTAAATACAACTCATTTCTTCCTCCCTCCTGTACCACCTTGTGACATTTTAATTACCACCGCACCCAAAAGGCAGCCCGGAGACTTCCCCCCCAGAAGAAACCTTTCAAAGCAGCTTCCCCGCCACCCAAAGGGCCACCGAGGTGCAGAGCACTGGAGATGCCGCCACCACCAGCGGGTCCCTCGACGCTCTGCAGACTCCCACGGGGGGGTGCTGGATGTGCCACCCAAAGACGTCCCGCTGCCGAGGCCGGGTACGTGCCCTACGGAGCGGCCGGACCGACCCGGCGGCCAGCACCCCCGCCCGGGGCCGGGAAGGACAGCTGGCGGAGCCCGGCGAGCCCGGCGGCGAGGGGAGGGCGCTGCGGCCTGGGCGGCGGCAGGAGAAACCCCGCGGGCGGGGGCCAGCACCGGCTGCCGCCCCTCCGCTCTACGAACGGGGGCACCTGGCAGCAGCGACCCGCTAAAAACGGAGCGCACGCCGGGGCCCCGCCGCTCCAGGCCCAGACCGGAGCCGCCGCCGCGCTCCCCACAGCCTGCCGCGGCGGGCAGCGCCGGGCCGCGGGCGCAGCAGGCCAGCCCCGCGCCGCCATTCGGCCGCACCCGCCGGGGTTGTCCTGGGGCCGAGCCGCGCCGCCCGGGCACAGCGAGGCCCGGAGCCCCCCGCTCCCCCGGCCCGGCCCGGCCCGGCCCGGCCCCGCCCGCCCTCACTCACCGCCCGGCCCGGGCCCGCTCCCGCTCCCGGCGCCGCCACAGCCGCGCTCCGCGAACATCCGCACCGCCCCCCCGCGCGCCCCGCCGCGGCCGCCCATTGGCTGCCGCCTCGCTAGGGGGCGGGGCGCTGCGCGCACAGCACGCCGGGACGGTGGCGGCCTCGGCCGGCGCGCGGCCCCGGGGTCTCCGCCCGGCGGGTACCGGCCTGGGCCCGGGCCTCCCCTGCGGCCGCGGTGGAGCAGCGGGGCCGGCCCTGCAGCCCTCCCCCCGCGTCCCTCTGCGCCCGCCGCGGCCCCGGCAGCGTCGTTCTGCCCCCCCCCCCCCCGCCCCATGTCCTCCCTCTGCGGCTCCCGGGGCACCACCGGCCCCGTCCCAGCGGCAGCTCCCGGGGAGCTACGGCCGCCTGCCCCCGTCCTGGCCCCCAGCACAGCTCCGCGTCCCCCGGCGGATACGGAGGAGCGACGGGCTGGAGAGCCCCAGACCGGCGGGGTTGGCGCGGGCCAGGGCCCTGGCTGCCGGCAGCGCGGTGCGGGCCGCTGCACCGGCCCCGGGCAGAGCCGGCCCCGGGCAGAGCCGGCCCCGGGCCGCCCGCCCGGAGCAGCCGCCCCCCGGCTGCAGCCCCCAGCGCCCCCGGGTTACGAGAACAGAGGCCAGGGTGGCAGAAATGCGGTTTATTCAGCAAGCGGGGGAAGCGCTCTCCGCCCTTCCTCTGCCCCCCTCGGGGCAGTAAGAATCCGTCCCTCCTCACGCCATGGCCTCGGCTGCGCCTGCCCTCGTCCAGCCGCGCTCCTGCGGCCTCCCCAGAGCCCCTGGGCGACGCACGGCCCTCGGCACCCGCAGCGGCACCCGCAGCGGCACCGCACTGCTGGGGCAGCAGCGGTGGCGGGAGCAGGGGGACAGATGCTTTCTGGGACAAGAGGTGAAAGCCGGCACGGTCTCACGGGGAACGGCTGCCGGTCCGTGCTATCCCAGCGGGATCTGGAGGTGTCTTGCAGGAACAGAGACCCAGCTACTCCAGCCTGCGAGCACCCCCCCAGCCCGAGGCCTGGAGAGAGAGGAGACGCAGGCCGGCGCCGGAGTGCGGGTGCTTAGCAAGGGATGCTCCGCTGCAGGGAGCTGCTCTGCTTCCAGCTGCACCGCCTCCTCCACCCGCACAAGAGCTTGGCAGAAGCGTCTCTTCTCCCATCCAAGCCACCGCCCTGCGTCTCTGCGGCACGAGGAGGCTGCCCGAGCCGCGATCCCCACCGGGGATGGGGACGCCGCGGTGGCTGCGGGCCCGCGCAGCCAGGGCTCCCGCTCCCGTTGCTCGCGCGGTTCCCGATCTGCAGCGTCACCTGGTTCTGCGCCCCGGCACAAACGCAGCCGATGGCTTGGCCCCGCTCCGGGGCCGCGGGCAGCAGAACCACAGCGGAGGCGGCGGGCAGCGAGCTCGGGAAGCAGCAAGAGGCCCACGTGCAAAGCGTCTCCGGTCACACCGGGCACCCGCCCGCGAGGCTCCCTGCGGGAAGCGTGCCGGAGGGAGGCAGAGGACGGCTTCGGCGTTACCAGAGGCTCAGTGAGGATGGGTCGGCTTTGCAAAGCAGCAGCCGGTGGAGCTCAGGCTTCACCGAGAATAGGCAGCAAACACATCGTACAGACGGATGATGTGTTGATCCCCAGGACTGAGTCAGACTGGATCCACCTACTAGATCCACCTACGAGGCATCAGGCCGCCCACAGAGCCAGGACTGCTCTGTACAGGCCTTCTCTCGGGCTCGTTCCACGTTGTACAGCTAGCAACGGCATCCGCCATGTGGTACTTGGTCTCGGGCCTTCCCAGGCGGAGGTGAACGCCACAGAGGGCCTGTTGCTTGGGGCTTTTTTTTAAAGGCACTTGTATTTTTGCCTCTTGCTCTAGGATGGGGAAGGCCCCAGGACCAAGGCAGGTTCTGGATGCATGCTGGATATGGCCTTGAGCCTTCATGTCTACCGGTGGGGCAAATGACAGAGGTGGAAACCACTGCTATTTTATGCATAGCACCCTCATTTTCAGATTAGGGTACGTTCTTAGCTAAGAAACCTCTTTTACAGGAAATTTTCTTGCCACATGGATTAAATGGACGTGATTTTACGAGAAGCAATTAAATATCATCATCGCCTCCGGCAGGGTCAGCAGCCTGGCCACCGCTGCAGTGTGGCTGGGCATGCAGAAGCGCTGTGTGCTCCCAGCGTACAGGGACCCTCGCGGTCCCAAATCCAGCCCCCCAGCCCTGGTGGGACAAAGCAGCCCTCCTGCAGGGGGTTTTCCCTGGCTCCACGGCAGCCGTTCCCCCTGCTCCTTCGCCGCGGCTCCGCGTTCAGGCGGTTACTCATTAACTGCCTTTACAGCCCAAGCCAAACAGCGACAGCACAGCCCGTGCTGCCCCGCAGCTCTCCCAGGCGGGCAGCGCCCAGGGCTGCTCTGCGCTCGCCGTGCCAGCTCCGGTGCCGGTACAGCTGCTGCCAGGGAACAGCGGGAGCCCTCTCTGCATCCCCCCTGCCCGGCAGAGACCCCAGACCCAAACCCCTCACCTCTGCCTCGGGTGGGCACAGCCCGGCGTGGGGGTGACCCTGCCGTCTCTCTGGCTGCGGGTTTGGCCGCAGCTTTGGGGGATGGCCCAGGCTGCGGCTGTAGGATCGTGAGTTCGGTTTAGGAGCGGCAGCGACTGGGAGCGCCTGTGGTCCAGATTTAGGACATGCACACACCTCCCAGCCTCTGCTGCCCGGGCCAAGAGCCAAAGGACAGAGCCAACGCTGTGCGAGCAGCCCTGCCCCGGGCGCCTGGGGCTCGTCCCCCGGAGAGCTGGCGCTGCAGGCAGAGGGGAGGGCAGGCAGATCCCAGATCTGGGCAGGGAAGAGCCAGGCAGCGATGGCTGAAGGGTCTTAGCCTGTGGAGCGGGTGCTGAGGGCTTGGTCCCAGGAGACACGAGGCTGCTCTCGCTGAGGCTCTCCGGGCAAAATCTAACGTGGGCCATGCACCTGCAGTTTGGGGTGCCTGGGGCCGGTGCCAAACGGGCCGTGCTGCGGCTCTGCAGGGCTGGGGGCATGCCGGAACACGGCCACGCTGATGCCTGGGAATTAGCATCCAGATTGGTCCCACCCTGTCTGTGATCTCCTCCGCAGCTGGCAGGCCCCGAGTTCATGGTCGCGATGCAGGAGATGAGCCGGAAAGCCGGTGACAGCCGCTCCTTACTGTGTCAGTCCTGGAGCCGCAGGCAGGACACGGTGGGGAGAGACTTGGTGCCTCTGCCAGGGAAACGGCGGCCCTTCCCCAGGTGGAGGAGGACTCTCTTCTTCACGCCTGCAGCCAGCTGGGAGAGCTGCAGCCGCACGTCCTTCTGCCAGTAGGAGTAGAGCAGGGGGTTCAGGAGGGAGTTGCACAGTCCCAGCAGCCAGAGGTAATTCTCAATGACTTTGTAGGGGAAGCACTCGGGACAGGCAGTTTGCACGATGCTGGCGATGAAGAATGGCAACCAGGACAGCGTGAAGCACCCGATGAGCACAGCAACAGTGCGCATGGCCTTCATGTCGCTGGTGGTGCGGGACGGGGGGCAGCCCCCCGCCAGCCCTGCGTGCTCCACTTCCCGGATATGCTGCACGTGCACAGAGGCAATTTTCAGCATGTCACAGTAGAGATAAATGAAGAGAAAGAGCGCTGGGAAGAAGCCGACGCAGAAGACGGTGAGCATGTAGGTGGGGTGGACGACTCCGAAGAAGGAGCACTTCTCGTGGGTGGAGATCTTCTGAAAGCCCGGGGTGAGGACTGGGAGGAAGCCGATGATGGCAGCAACCAGCCAGAGCCCCACCAAGCGCACCCCGACCCGCAGGCCTGTCACCAGCTGGAAATAGTGGAAAGGCTTCCTGATTGCCAGGTGCCTGTCGCACGCAACCAGAATCAGGGATAGGATAGAGGCAGCAGAAGAGGAGGTCACGAAAGCCATTCTCAGGACACAGAAGATCTGGGGAGGATAAAAGGGCTGGGAAAACTCATCCATGACCAGACCCACGACCGTGAAGCCAACCATGGCATCCGCAACGGCGAGATTAAGGACAAAATAGAGCCCCTTGGAGCCGCTCTTCTGGATGAGTTGGAGGAGAGCGATGGCCACCAGCGTGTTGGCAGTGATGATGAGCGAGGCCAGCACAGCGAGGATGGCTCCCAGGGCCGAGCTAGCCATGGTTGTCCCCGGTGGGGCACAGCCCAAGGACGGCACGTCCCCAACAGGGTTCTAGGGCATCCCTCACCTGGGGCTTCTGGGCACGTACGGCTCAGCAGCCAGGCAGCGGCGGGCGCAGCCCCTCGCTCTCGGGTGGTGCGGCGAAAGCCCCGGGTGTCGCGGCGTCTCTCGGGCTGGGGAGCAGAGCTCTGCTGAGCAGCTGCCTGCCGGAAGGGACCGGTGCACTCACAGCACCCGCTGTGCCCACGGAGGTCCCTCCCCTCCAGCCACGTTTCCAGACAACCCTGGAGCAGGCGGGTGAGCAGCGAGCGCCTGGGCAGGAAGCTGCCACGATGGCACAGGGGGTGGTGGACATCCCCCAGGCAGGCACCAAGGACCCGAGCAGAGCCAGTGCCCTGCTTTGACACGGGTGCTGGAACACGCAAAGAGAGTTCCCAACGCCCAGCCCCACCGGTATGCGTAGGTGGCACAGCTCGTGGGGCTCCTGCGGGGTCACTGCCAGACCCAGGGCAGCCTCTTCCCGCAGGGACCGGGGGAACGCCACCGATCCCTTCCCGGAGCAGCGGCCGTGAAAGCGACCTGGTTATAACGGGGAAAAGTACTGACAAGAGATGTCTGCTAAAATACAGATGGAGAAAACGTCTGCCAGCCTGGGCAGCCGGCACGTCCTCGGCAGGCGCAGGTGGGAGACTGCAACGCCCTTGATAAGCGCGGCAGGGAGCCCCGGGCTTCCTCCGCAAGCCCAGAACACAGACGCTGCCATAGCCTACAAAGGGCCCTCCCGAGCAAGCCGGAGCCAGCAGCAGCTGTTCCAGGAGCTGGTGTCCTCTGCCCACTTGCGGATCCACGTAAAAGCAAGCGGCTACCTACCCGAAGCGAGCCCCTCTCTCTCCCACAGCTCCCCCTGCGTGAACTTCTCTGCGTGATCCTTCGGACCCGCCTGGCTGACCCCAGGCTCCATGACACGGATCGCCTCCAAAAGAGACTTCATCCGCCATCGATCGACCTCGCTCCTGGGAGCGGCTTAATGAACTGTACCATAGTACTTTGAATGAAATATATATACTTGCTACTAATACTAAAAAAAAAAAATTATATATACACACTTGCTTTACTCATAAGTGTATTTACCTTACTAATAGTAACTTGTAACAAAGAAATTCACGGAAACAAAGCCTCCGCATCCTTGTGTGTTACAGAATCCTACGAACCCCCTGTCATGTCCTTTAGGCTCCCGCGGGGTGGGTAACCCTCGGGGCTGTGACCGCGACCGCTCCATCCCTTTAAACAAAGTGCCACAAGCCACCTCTCCTGCCTCATGAGCTGGAAAAATCCGAGCTGCCAGGAAACGGGGCAGGTTCGAGCCTTCCTCTGTCAAACAGTAACCCGAGGAGCGCGGGCGGACGGGAGAGGCCGAGAGCGGGGCCGGGGCAGGACGCGGGCACTGCGGTGGGGGGGAAAGACGCAGCAGACGTACGAACTGTGGCCGCTACGGATGGAGCCGGGGAGCGGGAAAGCCCCTTGGGAACGCCCGGGGTCTGCACTGCAGGTGGCCAAGGAAGGGCTCCAGTGGCCTTACACCCTTCCAGCTCCTCCCCTTTCGTGTGCCCAGGGAGACATTTGGGGGGTCTTAGCTCTGATGGGGGAGAGGGTCCAAACGCCACGGCACGAGATCGAGGTGGAGAGGGGCTTAGACAGAGAGAGGAGAAGTGGCCGGACAGCTGGGCGCATCCCCGTGAGCACCTCCTTGCCCCGTCCCATACGTAGTGCGGCGGTAGCTCACCGTGACCGGGCGGTCCTGCTCTGCAGGGGCTCCTCCATCCCACCCCACCAGGACACAGCGGGTATCTCCACAGGACCTGCTCAGCAGCAGCGGTGTCCAGGTGGCGAGACCACAGCTGGTTCAGCAGCCATCACTGGCGGCGATTCCTCCTTCCCCGTGCCCCTCGGCAGCTCAACGCCACCCGCTTTCCCAGTGACAACCCCAAATACTTCAAATCATGACCTTTATGAGACCCCAACAGGCATTTCCCTTTTATCCTGCATCAGTCTACCTGCTTTGATGGCTTTCGTAAAGGACTTAATCAAAAGCCTTTTGGAAACCCAGACAGACTAGATTAACTCCAGCTTCCTGGTCCACATACTTGCGGACTCCTTCAGAAACCTCCCAGCAGATTTGAAGTCTGGATTCCTCCTCTTCCTCATCCATCAGCCATTGCCCTTCCAGCACATCGTAGTCATTTATGTCTCAAGTCTTCATTAGAGTTTCTACCAGTGTGGCAAAGACGTCGCGGTCACTGGCTGGTAGTTTTCTGCAAAAAAAACCTTTTTTTGAACCCCGTCCACGCTTTTGACAGTTCCCTAACGTGAGGAGAACTTTAAACGAGAGGGCTACAAGCAAGAGCTTTGGCCTTTTCATCCTCAGGTCCCCCAGCAATTTGGGATGCAGGCCCAGCCCCCTGCTCACGTTCATGGAACGCCCTGTCCCACCACCTCCTCTGCCAACGTCACAGCTTGAGACCTACCCCCAAGCCTCCCCATCAGAAGCCTCCAACAGAGAAAGCCCTCTGAGCTCTTCCAAGTAAAACCAGACAACCTTCAGCTTGCCTACTACAGTCTTCGCTTTTTTGAGCAGCCCTTTCGCTCCTCGATTGCCCGCCAGCCCCAAGGACCCCCTGGAAGGCTTCTCCCTTCTATTGGAAAGAGGACGTGCCCTCAGATTTGGGGCTTTATCTTGGTTAGCGGATGCCTTTGGTCCCTCTTTTGGTGTTGGCCTTGTTCACTGCCATTTTTCTATTTAATGTCCCAGGGACCATGGATATTTCTACTTTCCACATTTGGGTAGGCCTTTGTTTTCCAGGGTGCCTTGAATACCACCTCTGTGTCAGAGTTAAACCACGTGGACCTTTCCGTGGGTGCGTGGGGAAGGTCCCTTCCAGTGTCCATCTTCGGTGGGATATATATGTACCCTCTCCACTGCAGACTCTAACACTCATGCCTACGCTGTCTTCACAGTGCTTGCAATCATTTTTCAGCCACTGAAGGCAGCAAGATGTCGGTGGCTTCGGGGCACGACCACGGCCCACACTGCTGACTGGGGCAGCCCTGGCTGCGGCAGCCCAGGCACCGCCGCCTCCTGGGGCAGCAGCAGGATCTGCGTCGACACGTGCTTGACATAAGGAGGTACACAGACTGCTCAGCTCTGCTCTCACACGTTACTTGGCACGGCACAGAAAAGCTTAGAAAGAGAAAGACGTAAGCTTCAGCACATAGGACAAACAGATGTTTAGGGAGTGCTTCTAGGAAGGACATCCTGAGGCAATGAACCTCCTCAGAAAAGGCCAGATCTCCAGCAGCGCTACCCCCTCACACAAGCGGTTCCAATGCCGTTTATGGGTTGGCATTTTTGCTTTTAAAACACCTACCAAAATACTAATCTTCTACCAACTGAGACACCCGAAGTGACTCAGCTTTTCCTCCCTGTCGGCTGCAAAGGCAAGATGCTTTCGGGATGAAGGGCTTTACGACCCACCACCTTCAGGAAAGACCTGGCGCGGCGCCGAGGCGTGCTCACAACCAGCCGCCACCTCACCGCCACATCCGCAGAGATCGCCAGCGCCGTACCTTTACCCGCAGTTACTATTGACAGAGCGAGGCAGAGTGACATGTGGCAACATTTACGACAGCCAGTGCAAGCAAAGCTCAGATAAGGGACGTCTCCAGGGGCTGGGGACCACTCAGCAAGCGGAAGGAATATCTCCAAAGCCATCCAGGGGAGCTGATCCAAAGGGAGGAGGAAGAGGGGAAAGCAGAGCCTCTCGCCAGCACCTGACAGCTGAGAAATGCCAACAGCGAAGTGGCCGTGGGGACGCTCCTCCGGCATTGCTGAGGAGCTCCTCGTAGCAGCCTGAAGAACGTGGGCAGGATAGCAACTGCAAGTACCGAAGAACTGTCAGAGGCTCAGTCCAAAAATTAACAGCAGCAGCAGCATCCCATGGGGCTGCACAGAAGAAACGGCTCCAGAACCAAAGTGACAGAAACACTGAAGAAAACCAAAAGAATGTAAGGAACTGCAGTGAAAATACATCTCTCAAATTGACTCGTATTCATCCACCACGTATTTATTCACTTTGTAAAATTTAGAAATTCTTTTCAAGAGTAAAGCCGGGTGAGGCCCATGAACCTTGTCCACTTTCAGTCCACTGCTCCCCATTTCTGGTAGCTTGTAAGTATAGTTTAACTCTGAAAATGATCCTCCCAGCCTACTGAGCTGTGGCCCTGCAGTAATACCTCTGTTCAAGGCATGATTTAAGTCGTGATTTAAGTCCAAGAGCTTATTGGAGTCACCTTCCTTATGCTTGCAGCTGCTCCAAGGCAGCTATGCCTTTGCAAAATCACAGCAAACAATTCTCTCTCATTTGTCCGGGCTGCACTTGGCTGAACGTCCCTTGTGCAATTTGCACAGAGAAAATCTCAGCTTACAGCACACCCAGACAGGAAGCGCTGCTGTGTGTCACAGGGGACCTTCCTCCAAACTAAAGCCACCCCACAAAGAGGAGAGGGAGCAGGAACATAAGAGCTGTTTGCTTTCGTAGCCATACACATTTAAAAAAAAAAAAAAAAAAACAGAAGAGGATGACCAAAATATCTTGCTTCATGTTCTGCTTAGCACTAGCAATGTTAGAACCACTATTTTAAAGCAGTGGGACATCTGAGTTCAGCTTTAAATCACATTACCTCGCTTTAAAAATTATATAGGCAAAAATAATATAAGCAATAAGGTGAAGAGACTGAGGTTTTGCAAACCTGAGCTAAGAGTGCACCACCATAATCTTCTGACACTAACAATTAAACTTTGGGTTAGCAACATTTCTATTGTAGTGAATCCTAAAGATTGCCTTTATATATATACTTGGGGAAAAAAGATATATATAGCATGCTGAAAAAATAGCTTGTTCTCGCCAAGGGCAGACACGTCTGCTCTGGAATACACCCGCAGTAAATCTGCACAAACACAAACACAAGCCATCCAGTCAATAAATAATTTAATGAGGTTACAGTTCTGCAAGAAAACATGACAGCACCCCTTCCCAGCCTCACCCCGCAGGCACGGCAGAAAAACGCACACGAGCCAAACAACAAACCACAGCTGCACCAAAAGGCCACGGGAATGCACAGATCTTCACAGAAGATATCGCTTTGGGCCCAGACACTTGTACGCTGTCAATACTTGCCTCCGTGTGAGAAAACATGCAGCACCCACCATCAGCCTCCCGGTTACACTTCAGCCAGCTCATGCTCCAGGGACCATGCAGTTGGGGGAGGAGGAGAGCCCAGACCCACAGGTACCAAAACATCAAAACACGGGGATGGTGAAATGAAGAGGAAGGCTGCAGCAAAGCTCTCTGCTGCAAGTCTTGAAGATGACTCATGAAATGAAGCCAGCTGTCAGAATGGAAGTCGCTTCAACTGCTCGTATGTGATAAAAAACTGAAGGGAACATCAAGGAATCGTGCCAAATAGATAAGGCAGCTGCACCGGGCCTCCCGACATGACCAGGCCATGCCTGGCAAGGCCAGGCAGGGACAGCATCAGCACAGTACGGCTGAAGACCAGGGTGGGGAAGCCGCTCTTCCGGGCAGCATAAACTGATCTGCACAGGCAGAAGAGAGAGCTGTGGGACAAGAGCCACCAGGAGAGGGAAGAGACTGACCCAGAAGCAAACTGGCCCAGGCTTGCCTAGGCCCTTGAGAAAGAGAGGTGGCTCTAACCCCAGACCAGGACTTCTTTAAAATTAATTATGCACACAATTTCAGAGGGCGAGAAGGATCTAGTAAAGCAACACGGCAGCTCTGGTTCTGCAGAGCAGGTCAGCACCCGTCTCAGAGCAGCAGAACGTTCCCCAGGCTTCCCTCATGGAACAGGAGCCGATCCAGAAACCGCAGCACCTCCAGGAGCTCAGGCCAAAGGGAAAGTCTCAAGCCAAGCGCTCGAGAGCGCTCACTCTACAGGAAACCGCCTGTGCTGCTGCACTGGAAGTCCCTGCGCTGGCCACCTACAGAGCTGGTAGAAGCAGCAGTCACAACCAGTGGCATTTTTTGGCACTTGAACCAGCAGCAGCCACATCATAGCTTATGTCTGTCCAAGCAGGACAGGGAGCCGGTTTGGGCTGCCGCAGGGAAGACAAAGAGGTGCCCCATCAAGGTGTCTGCCCTGCACTTCCCTTTACAGCTTGGTTTTCCCCTGCCTGTCCGTACCCATGACCTCCCAGCAGCACACTGAAGGATACAATGATGTTCCAGGGACCAAGCCGAAGCCAGTTGGGCCAGAAACCTTTATAGAGCGCAAAGAAGCCCTCACTCTTCCATGTCTGGGAGGAGAGAAGAGACAGATCAATTACGAGACACACCAGGTCTATGCTCTGCCCATCTCCCCAATGCCACATGTGATGTAACGGCCCTTTACAGCTGCTGCAGTAAGCAGACAGGCCAGTGGAGATGCAGTTCAGTTCTGTGAAGCGTCACTTACAGCCTATGAACCTAATCAAACCGCATCGCTGACAGAGTTTTGTCCCATAACGTTGGGAGTATGCTCAAGCTGATGGCGACCTCAGGAAAGTAACTCTAGGCCCTTCTCTGGTTTGTCTCAAACCCTCACTGACAAGCATGTTCTGTCACTGTAGAACCTAACTGCTCACATCAGTGGTGTGTGGTGCTGGAATCTGGCCAGCCTCCTAAAGACAGGGATTTGCCCACCTCCCTCTCCTCCTTACCTTCACAAGACCGTCCAGAGTGCCCTTATAGAGCTCCGTGCTGCCCACTATTGCCCTCTGGTTCATCATCCGCGTCCGCACCACGTCCACAGGGTTGGAGGCAATGGCCCCAGCCAGCCCACATGTAAAACTGGAACTACAGACACACCAAAACAGGAGAGAAGAACAGCTCTGAACTCAGACTCAGACAGGCCTTGATGTAAGCACAAGAAGTATCTTTCACTGGATTTTATGAAAGGCGTTTAGCAATAAACATTAGCTACACTACCTGTTCCCACCCAGAAAACAGGCAGAGGCAGGAACCATACCACCTCAGGACCCCAGAGAGCTAGGGGACCAGAAACGCTCAGCTTTGTCTAACCAAGACCCTCGTCGGAGCCCACTGCTGGGTCTCCGCAGGAGCAGCCTGCAGTCCAGCAAGTATCTCCGGGTGCTGTAAAGGTGACACAGACCTGAGGGCAGCCTCTTGAAAGCGCACATCCTTCTCACCAGAGCAAACATTTCTTCGGGGCGGGGAAGGAGGGAGGAAGACCAAAGGCAGCAAGAGGGAGCATGCAGCTGCTAGTCTCCTCCCTCCACGTATGGTCTAGTGCTTGTCACCTTCAGCCCACAGCAGGCAAACCCAAGAGAAGCACTGCAGCACCTCCAGCTAAAGTGTCTGCCAGAAGAATAGGAAAATGTAGGTGAAAAAAGACTTTGGGAGGTCTCTAGCCCACCCCCTGCTCAGAGCAGGCTGACTTCAAAACGTGGTCAGGTTGCTCAGGGTCTTGTCAGCTTTGCAAGCCTCTGTTCATCTCACAAAGCTCTTCCAGCAATGGCTGCAAGCTGACAGTGTCTGTACAGGTGAGGACCTCGGACTGGAGCAGCTCTTTCAACTGATCGCTACAGGCAGTCACACACCCGGAACTCCTGCCTTGTTCATAGCAGGGCAGACATGGAGCAACAGCACTTCTGGTCATCAGCGAGCTGAAATCAAGCTGACATTTCACATCACCAAAGGATTTCTGCCAGGCTCCTTCTCCAGGGAGGTCTCTCTGGGGATACTGGCTGGTCATTCTGAGCTGCTCCAGTTGACACAGCAGATCCCTCAGAACTATCAAGCCTGTTCTCTGCAGCTCCAGAGCACTTGCTCTATAAATAGGTCTCACCCCGAATCCCACCTTGCTCCTCTGCTTCACACACCCCTGCCAAGCCTGGACAGCGCAGCAGCTGCACCAAATACTCACACAAAGTGGGCAAAGATGGTGTCACCCATCAGGCCTGACAGAATTAAGTGCTTCTTGGTGATGTCGTAGACTGGCAGTTCCACCCCGACCACGATGGCAGCTCTCTGAGCTGTTGGCACAACACCCTGCAGAGCACAAACGTCAGTCACAAGCAGAAACCGCTGCCTGGGGACTGCAGCTAGTACAACATCTCCTCCCTGCTTCCTCTCGGGGGCCTTTTGCTGACAATCTACCTTGTATCCTCCTTGCCCTATCTTGCAGCCGTAGCTCTTCAGGCAGACCAGCTCACTGGCTCCCAGCTTTACTCCAAAGCTAAGGAGGATTCCTCCACCCTGGCAGCATTACCCCAGCTAGATTAACCACACGCTGCTTCTCTCCTCCCAGCCACTAGCACAGAGGAATCAGGCTATAATCCACTCGTCCTCCCCCACTGAACAGCGCCCACCAATTTCAATACCAGAAAAGATTCTGCACCACAGGAAGAGCAGCTGCTTAAGGAGCCAGGTGGGGCTCCAGGTCCTCCTTGCTACATAACAGCAGAGAGAGTCTGCTTTGTTAAGGCTTTTGGTTTAGGAAGTTTTAATGTATTAAAAGAGTTGCTGCTGGCAGGACATTGATCTGGGAACTGGCAAGACAATTACTGGAACAACTATGAGCTTAGGTAAGAGGAATCAGCTACCTTCTGTCTGAGAAATATCCCAGCAAACCCCTCATCAAGAACCAGATAAAAATATGTGCAAATTTTTATTGGCTTGCAGAACAAGGAGAACATGGCAGCAATGCGGGGTTGGGCCATTTCACAGGAACCGTAACACCATCCAAGTAATTCAGGGAGACCCATGGCGTCACAAGAGCGCTCCAGGGTCACTGGGACCCTTGAAGCGACCCTTCAGTGTGGCCGAATTATGAGCCAGCCCATCAGGACAGCCAGCTTTCTCACCACACAAAACCAGAATAACTGTAGGAAGCAGAAGTACTTCTCAGGTTTATGGCTCCTGCTGTCCCCATCCCGCTGTGCTAATGCGGCGCCTGACAGCCTCCTCCTGGGTTCCTGCCTAACGCAGTCCTGGCACAGCCAGCTCGAGCATCCCCACAAGATGAGTGCCAGAACTGGTGAGCACAAATGTCTTCGCCTCAACGTGAGGGAAGACTGGAGGGAGGAGACAGTGGTTGTCCCGGACCAGAGAGCGGCGAGACCAGCTTGATCACTAGAATCCACCTTGAGCCTGATCTGTCCCTGCACCGTGTCCTGTCTGCAGCACACATCAGCAACACAGAGGGTTTCCGTTTCTTTTCTAGTCTCTCTTCCCCTCTTGTGTGTCTTTGTCTAGAGAGCAGAAAATCTCAAAGCAAATATTGTGTCAACACTGGCAGTTGATTGACTCCTCCTCCCCTTCCCACACAGGACACTGCAACAGCTATCTTTCTGTAAAGGACTTCAGTGACCAAAAGAGGGAGAAATCGGACTGTTGCCTGGAAAAAAAAGCATTGGGATTCTATCGTTCCCATACCTGACCTTGCAACTCAGCAGCCTGCTAGATAACAGCATATGGAAGACTTGTAATGGAAGGACAAAGTGAGGTTCTCTAACAAAAGCCGAAGTTAACCGGCTAAAACTGCTAAAATCCAAACAGTGAGACTTGAGCACTGGTAACTCTCACCTGCCTTCAAGCCCAAGAGCCTTACAGCACCAGCTTCCCCAGAAGCCACCCCTCTGTCCTACTCCTTGCCTGCTCAGAGGGCAAGTTTCAAGGGGTCTGAGACTGGGTAGGTGGGGACACAGGGAAAATTTGTCCCTTTGGAACTTCAGAAAGCTACTGTATGTCACTAGGGTCTCTCGGGTTACTTGGAAGAATTCCTCTTCCTCCACATGAGGAGGTGCTCAGCCACTCATAGTCAGTGCTGGGTAAATTGCCCTGCTCACTGCGTGCAGGGTCACCTCCAATCGACTCCAAGATAAAGCTGGCTGAGCATCCTTCCTAAGGCAGGCCACGGGGAGGATCCAGCCCCCAGTGCTGGTCCATCCAAGGGACGCTCACGTATCTGAAACTTTATGCACACCAGCTTCAGTCCTGGAAACCAGGTCTGCCTGGCCCAGCGCTGATGCTGCCATAGCACAGACCCGATCTCCACCACAGACGTGCTTCTGTGTGTCTGGTATCCAGAAGCAGAACTTTGCTGCTACCCTTGGTTCACAGTTCTCTTCAAGAGCTGCACCTGGGTGTAGCAAACGAGTTGAGGAAGCTGTTAGTTCTGCTGCTAGTGGGGGGGTTCCAGCAGCTGGTGCTCACCCTCCAGAGGCCTCGGGTACCCTCCTGCTGGTAGATGTCGATGAAGCTGCCAATCATGCCACCCTGGAATAAACTGCCTTGAGCCTGCATTCGAATCTGAAAGAAACGTGAGAGTCAGGGGGACAACATGGGCGCCTGCCCCGGAGGGCAGAGATACCAGCTCAGTGGGCCTCCGGGCAGAAAGAGCAACGGAGCAACGCGGAGCAGACACCGCCATCCGTGTGTCCTCTCCCTGCAACCCATGCAGCAAACGATGACGGCGGGCAAAGAGCAGGGACTGCAACAGCGTGGAAGCACAGCGCAAAACTCAGACAAGACAGAGAAGTGACGGGCAAGGCCTTCCCACTCTGAAAGCAGTCCGAGAAAGTTGATCTACACAGGGAGAAGCGTGGGAAAGCTCTCCAGGCTCTCTTTGCTCAGAGCAGAGCTACCCTGACCCCAGTAACCCCGCAGTAGGGAATGGAGGGGACCAGGCAGTCCCCTCTGGACTCTGGTCACTCCACGTAACAGGTAGGACTTTGCAGCAGTGTCAGCAAAGCACAGCACGGCGACCAAAGGCAAAGGCGCCGAGGAGGTCTCATGAACAGCTGGCTACCACCCACTCACCTTACCCAGCTTTACTCCAAAGAGAACACAGCCTCCACCCCTTGCCATAACAAATTTCATGATCTTTAAGCGCTGCATTTTTAAAAACCCATTTATGGGGCTTCTGTTCCCATTCATGAAAAACCCAAATTAGCAGAACTGATGCCAGCAGTGGCTCAGAGAGCACCTCACTGCAGCTGGGAGAGATGCATCTTCAGTGGAAAGCAGCAGCTTCTACACGTCAAACCACAGCCAGCCAGGAGCCGTCTCTGGCCAGGCACACTTCTTACCTTCAGCACATCTGTCGGATTGGCGATTGCAGAGGAGATCACCCCTGAAACCACTCCGCAGATCACATTGATTAGCAACGTTTCATCTGCAATCAAGAAAAGAAAGTCAGATCCTAAAGATCTAAAGAGGAGGTGCACAGATTGCACTGAACAAGCAAGAAGCTGTGGGAAGAGCAGAGAAGCTCAGGTCGCAAATCACATGGTGAAGCTGCACGAGCAGAGGCTGGCCAGCTACCATCAGCTCGTGGCAGATCTGTCCCCACACCTGCCAGAAACAGAAAGCAGCAGGAACGCTCGGCGACACGCTCTCAGAGAGAAGCGGGTCTTACTGGTGAGTCTAGCTGATCAGACAAGGAAGAGACCGCGATACGTGAGAATTTTGAACAATTATCTGAGATTTCAGTGTCCAGGGATGCATTTCTCATGATGGAGACAAGCCAAGACAGAGGAAGACAGAGAGGGGCAACCCAACACTTCTCAAGGCAACCTGATACCAATTGGTTTTGATCTGGAGCCCCAGCTGGCCGCACTCAGAATATGTGGCCACCTCGAGAAAACAGAGAATAGGCGACCCAGGCAGAGACAGTTAGATGCAATTAGTTCCGAGGGGCGGGTGGAATAATCCAAGACTTCCAGGCCCAGTATTAGGGTGATGGTTATGTTGGGAAAAGGCACGGCCCTTTGCTGGTACTGACCACAGCACTTCCCAGAGGAGACCAGGCCACTGGCTGCCCCAGGCCTGTAGGGAGACAAACATTCAGACAACGGTACTCACAACTGGAAATGCCGCAACAGCAAGCGAGGAGAGACGGGCGGCCCAGCGTACACGCACAGAACCACGCACAGAGAGAGGTGTTACTGGAGAACAAAGCAGCCCCTGGAAAGAAGCTCTAGCACGCTGCACTTCCCAGTCCTCTCACCGGCCTGCTGACCGGCCCGGACCACCCATCTCACTTTCCCAGGTCGGAATGGCATTACAATATTCACTCATGTCACACCAGGGTTTAAAACCACGCGTGCAGATCTTGGTGCTCCTTCAGTGAACACGTACCAGACTTCTGCTGCTCCGCTCCCTAGGTAGGAGCCGCAGAGGCCCTCATTACCAGAGGTGTACAGGTCAAGAGCGTTCCCGGTGCCCCATCTCTGCGGTTGGAGCCAAAGCTAAAGAGCTGGGCAGTACGATTGCTATCCAGAAGTGCTGTGTTCAGGCACAAGGACTCAAAGGCTCCAGTAGGAAGACGGGAGAGACTCGCTACTGAAGCTTTCAATCCATGTGCCACATCTGATGTACAGATGGGACGTGATGTCTTCCCTGAGACTAATCAGAAAGGAGAGACGAGCCTGGGTCAGCGATACCTTTTTTTGGCTCTGACGTTGCAGAACAGCGATAAGGCTGGGGAAAGGACAGACCTGGCTGGAGGGGGAGGCGTTTGGCTAGGGACTGTGGGCAGTGCCGCGCACGGCGAGATTCACATCTGTACTGAAACCTATCCTTGCTATTACTGTACAAACAAAACCACAGTGCCAAGTAACGAGAACTCCATTTCTGTGGGAATCTATAGCTGGCAAGGACGGAGGAAGGAATGAGCAAAAGCACACCGCACAGAGAGCACGAGACTTGGCACGCGCCTCTGGCGAGACGAGAGGTGCCTGTACCGACATGTTTACCGACACTGACCTTCCATGCGATCTACAAAGAGCCGCTTCAAACTCTGGTAAATGCCAATCTTTATGGTGCCGTAAGACGCCTGTCTCAGCAACGCAGGGGCGATCCTGAGAGGGGGAACAAATGAAACCATTGAACCCTGCCAGCGCAGTGGTCCTCCTTGCAGCCCCAGCCCAAGGCACTCCCCATCAGCCCCCAAACTGCAAGGGGCAGAGCTTGGGCCAGGCACACCCCTGCCACGGCTCAGAGCTCCCAAGAGGCGCAGCTCTGTCAGGATAACAACCCCGGGTGCCCAGAAGCACCTCGGATTGCCCCCACGCACCCTCCAGTGCGGGAGGCTGGCACCCACGCAGCCCTCGGCCTTGCCACCCAAGTCCTCGCTCCCCACCTCGGGAAAACCGGGAGTCTCCAGCCTGCAGCAGCGCTGCTGCCCCAGCCCCGCTGCTCTCCCTGCGGGGCTCGGGGCCGGCTGGGATCCCGGGGGGCTCGCAGCGGCGTGTGGGCCCTGGGGGGCCCGGGGCGGGCAGTGGCGGGGCCCGGGGCGGGCGGAGGGGGGGCCCGGGAGGGCCCAGCGCTTACCCCGAGTAGAGGGCGCGGCCGCCCTCCTCACGGCAGATGCGGAAGAGGGCGTGGAACATGCCGCGGTACCGGACCTCGCGGAACCGCGCATCGGCGCTCTGGCCCTGCACCTGCAGGCGCGTCTTGGTGAGGTCCACGGGGAAGGTGCCTGCGGGGAGAGCGGCCGTCAGCGCCCCGCCGGCCCCGCGCCGCCCGCCCCGTCCCCCCGCCGCCTCACCGAACTCGGCCACGATGGAGGCGAGCCCGCCGTACACGAAGGGTTTCCAGTTCAGCGCGGACATGGCATGGCGGAGCGGGGCCGGCGGCGCTCCGGCCCGGACACCTCCCTCGCCGCTGCGCGCCCGCCCGGAACCGGAAATGCAGAGCGGCGCGGGGCGCGCGGGCGGGGCGCGGGGCGGGGCGAGCGCCCCCTGCCGGCCCCTCCCGGTGGCCGCCGCCCCCGGGGCAGCGGGAGCGGGACCGGCGCTGCGGCGACAGCGGCGACAGCGCCCGGCCGGGCGGCCGCAGGCAGAGGGTGCCCCCCCGCCCCGCTGCTCGGGGGCAAAGCCCCCCTCTGCCCCGCTCCTGCGGAGCCGGAGCGAGAGCGCGACCCGCAGCCGAGCTGTTACTGCCCACGGCAACCAGAGCCGGCCAAAACCCCCCCCGCCCTCCGCCGCTGCGCACCCCCCGTGCCGCCTCCGTCACCCGTGGGGTGCAGGTCGAGTCGGCCCGAACGCAGCGCGAGAAAAACGCGCGCCTTCCCCCGGTAGCAGAGAGGGGAAGGCTGCTCCCGCGGCCAGCTTCTGGTTAACGGGTAACTTTTATTACGATGTTTAAAACAAAAAAAACACCAGGACATGGCCCGGACACAGCAGCGCAGCCCTCGGGACCGTCACAGAAGCCCGGAGATGCGTCGGGTGGGCTCAGGACCCAAAGCCACCCACCCGTCTCTCCCCCACAGTGGAAGAAGGGGACAGCCCCACCGGGACCGGGCAATTTTGGGAAGGAGAGCGGCCTGCCGCTCCCAGCGGCCATCTTCACGCCGCAGCGCAGCATCCGGGCACAGCCACAAGTCCAACGCTGCAGGAAGGGCCGAAGGAGGCAACAAAACTCACGTCCCGGTCCGCAGCCCGAGGATGGAATGAGGAACCAAGCGGAAGGGGCTGGAGGTGAACGGTCCTGCCACGGCGTCCCCCCAAGAGGTGCAGGGAGGCTCTGCGCAGGTTTCTGGGTGGGCTCGGGGCCTCTCTCGGCCCCCGGTGTGCTCACCCCAGGGCTCAGCAGCGGCTGGAGCCCCTCGCAGAGCCCCGCTCCCTGTGCCGGGGATGGGGCTCCCTGGCACCGCGCTCCCGGGATCTGCCTCCCTCGGGACACTCTTCTCGCCGGCTGCTGTGCCCATCGCCCTTCCTGCCGGCCTCCTCTCGCTTCTCCCTCTCTTCCCACAAACCACTTTGTCCCCTCTGGTCCTGGCAGCTCTTTTCCCCTCTTCTCTCCGAAGGCCTCTGGTGCCTCCGCTCTTCCTCTTCTCGCTGCGTCCTGCTCACAGGCTTCCTCTCGGGGCCCTTCCAGGGCTGCTGGCTCCCGCTGGCGTAGCGCTCATAAGCCGGGTCCTCCTTCTCCTTCTTAATCTTGATTCTGGGGTGCGCCTCCTCTGCGGACACCGCCCTCTTGGCAGCCTGCGAGCTCTGCTTTTGCCGCTCCTGTCTGCTTTTCTCCTCATCTGAAATACAAGGTTCATCTTTCGGGACGGACAGTCCTGCAAGCGTCACCTCAACTCCCCACGCTCTGCCTAGCACCGTGGTGCCTTTCCAACTCCCCTCCCATTTTAAGTTCTCCCCCCTCCACCCAAGCTTCACAGCCTGTTTCCCCCCTCAGAGAGATCCTATTCCACTTCCAAACCCGAAGTTTTTCTCCTCCCGCTTGAGCCATCCTACTTCCTTCTTTAACACTCGCCACGCCACGTTCTTCCCAGCAAGGATCCCTCAGGCACTTCAGCGCAGCTTGGGATATCCAGCACCTTCCTTTCATTCTCTTTCCTCAGTAACATCCACGCAATAAGAACATCGTGATCTGCTCCGTGGAAATTCTCTTCTCCAGACCCAACAACTCTTTTCCCTCCTCACTCTCCTTTGCCCCTCTCATTTTTGTTCATCTCCCTGGAGCTCTGGAGCAACACCTCATCCCCACCCTTAGTTTTGTTGTCTATTTTCTTTCCTCCAACCCTTCCCTCAAACGAGGACTCCAGCCTGACGGACGTGCCCCTCCGCCCCACGCTTCGGCCCCATCCATCCCCTGCCCTCCTCCATGCCACGCAGCGCTGAGCTCCTCTCTCGAGGCAAGGCAGGAGCGCAGCAAAGACAGGTCTCAAACCCCGCCAGCACAAGGGCTCAGCTGTAGCTACAAGATGGCCCCGAATACCTGCTGCTGATACCCGTCCATCGCAGGCAGAACCCGGCTGTGGGAGGGAAGGTTCCTCTGCACGCCGTGCCACGAGCTCCAAGCCAATTTCAGAAGAACGGACACCCCCACCCCACCCCACGGTCGCCACACTTAACCGGCTCGTCCTGGGAGCTACAGCCCACCTCGGCTGGGTGCCGCCTGGAAGTCGTTAGCAAGCCGCAGTAAGCGGCTCCTACAGCAAGTCGCTGCTTCTAGCGCTCCGCTGGCTCTGGCAAGGGTAACTTTTCAAGATCTCTGCTGCACAGATGGAAAAAACCCCTAACAGCTTCCTAAAAATCCATCAGTATAGCTGCACAGGCTGGCGCTTTACATGGCACGTTTGTTCAAGTTCAAGTTGGATGTACTCTACATCTTTCCATTTTCTTCCAAAAAACGTAGAGCAACAAATCCTGCTGCGTCCACTGAGAACAGGAGGTACTCGGGCACTTGGGTGGTCTAACTCACGCTGCATTTCTAGGCCTACTTTTACAGAATCATAGAACAATTGGGGTTGGAAGGGACCTTTAAAGGTCATCTAGCCCAACCCCCCTACTTTATTTGGCCACAGAATCTCATCTCGATCTGCTGGTTCTATGTTCTACTCAATGCAGTTATCTCGCGTAGGCCGCATAACGGTCATTCCAGACACCTACAGCACTCCAGTCCTACAGTACCAGCATCCACATTTTAAGATTAAGTGGTGCTTTTCTTAAACCCTCCCTCTCCCTGTCCCCCATGGCACTGCTCCCCCTGCAGTAACCCTGCAGCCTGGCAGGCTTTTTTCCAGGAAAAATGCTATTATTGTCTGGAAGATATGGCTCTTCAGAGGCTGGGGGAGGACATTCATAGCTAAGGGCTAAATACAGGCACTCAGATACACCTCAGGAGATCACAAAGTAAAGCCTGGACGTTCGGGCTGCAGCTCTTTCTCAGAGCACACCCGTCCTTGGTGTTCCCCTGAGCAGAGGCCCCTCGCGAGGCTGAGGGCTCTGTGCAGACACTCCCACCCGGGGCCAAGACTGGCAGGAACACACCTCACCTTTTTGCTTTTTTACGGGCACATCATCATCTTCCGACAGGGAATCGGATGACGTATGAGGTGGCGTTTTAACTCCACAACCCTTTGCATGGAGGGCTTTTGTGACATCATCTAAGTCATCAGAGTCCTTGGGGGGCCGATAGTTGGCCACATGGTCCACTCGAATCGTCCTTCCTTTGATCTACGAGAGGAGTCACGCTGTTAGCGAAGGCACAGACCAGCTCACCACGCGCTGCAGGTCGCCACTGACCTGTGCTGTCAGGGCTCCTGTTTGACGTGAAGCAGCACCTCGGGAGCCATGGCAGGCAGGCCGGCCCGCGTCCCAGGCTGCCTCACTCACCTTGATCCCATTGAAGTTGTCGACAGCGAGAATGGTGCTCCTCTGGTCCTCATAGCACAGAAAGCAAAAGCCTTTGGATTTTCCAGTCTTCTTGTCCCGCACCAGGTTAATGTTGACGACCTCCCCGTACCTGCGACACACTCTTAGCACCCGGGGCAGCGGCAGGGGCACGGCGGGCCCGGGGGGCTGCGGCACTTACTGCGAGAACACGCAGATGACATCCCCCTCCGTCAGCTCGTAGTGCAGCCCGCCTGCGGCGAGAGGGAGAGGGAGAGGAGGGAAGGGGGCACCGGCACCGCGCAGGCCCGGCCCGGCCCCGGCCCCGGTCCCACCACCGCCCCGGCCCGGCCCGGCCCATACCGACGAAGATCCAGGCGCTGTCCTTGTATTCCGCGTGCCACGAGACCGCCTCCTGCACGCCCAGCTCCGCCTCCCGCGCGTTCAGCTCGTTGATCAGCTTCACCTTCGTCAGGGGGCTGAGGGCGAGGGCACGGTCAGCACCGGGAGCGGAGCGCGGGGGGCGGCCGGGCCTCCCCTCCCTCCGCGCCCCGCAGACCTACTTCATGGTGGCGGCGCCGCACACTGCGCCTGCGCCCGCCGCCGCGCATGCGCGCCGCGCTCCGCTCCCCCCTCCGCCCGAGCCGAGCCGAGCCGAGCGTTGCCGAACCGAGCCGAGCCGAGCCGAGCGTTGCCGAGCGTAGCCGAACCGAGCCGAGCGGAGCCGCGCAAAGCAACACCCAGAGCTGACTGGAGCCGCAGAGACTTTATTGGGGTGACCGTGACAGGGGCGGCGGGAGCCCCGCTCAGCACGGGCAGGAGTTTTTACCGTTGGCGTCGTGCGTGGGCTCCAGCCGGCGGGCCTGGCCCGGCCGCCCCTCCAGGTCCCGGCAGAGCAGCGACCGCTGCACCTTCAGCCGGCAGGCCAGGCACATGAAAATGGCGTCCACGTTCTGGCTCTCCTTAGGGTCCTTGGCCGAGGTCTCAAACAAAAGCATGTTGTGAGCGTCGGCGAACTTCAGGGCCATGCTGGATGGCACTTGGATCAGGTCTTTCAAGTCACACTTGTTCCCAACGAGCACCCTGGGGACAAGGGGGGGCACTGCGTGCCCGTTGCACTCCTCGATCCACATCTTGAGGTTGGTGAAGGAGGTCATCTTTGTGACGTCGTAAACGAAGACGACGGCGTGCACGTTGCGGTAGTAATGCTCTACCATGCTCTTCCGAAACCTCTCCTGGCCAGCCGTGTCCCACACTTGCACCTAGGAAGCAAAGCAGACGAGAAAGAAGGCTACAGGAGCGCCGAGTGTCCGCCCCGGGCAGGGCCTGCTGCTCGAGGAGCAGGCTGGCTTGTTGAAAAGATGCAGGAGGGCTTCCTGCTGCGCCATCTTTGAGAGCAGTGCCGCGGCCCTGAGGCAGGGCGCAGGCAAGGTGAGCCTCGCAGAGAGGGGCAATCTCTTATTAGACAAACCAGGACTGATGGATGAGTTACACAAGCCGTTGGGCCTATGCCGACACCGCCCGAGGGTGTATAGGCCAGCACACGTGCTTGTGTAATTCAACCAAGCAAGCCCAGCTCATCTAGTAAGAGAGGTCACGTCAGCACTTTCACTCACTTTCAATATTCACTGGCAAGTGCAAGGCTCTGCGCAGCATATCCCATTTCTCAGCCGCTGCAGCTGATCCTGTATATTCAAGAGAATTGGCAGCACACTTTTCAGCAAGAAAAGTCCCTGCCTGGTGACTTACCTGACTTTGTAACACCTTGCCAGGCAGCCCTCCTACAGCTCTCTGCTGCTGGACTGCTCCCTGCTTCTCATCCTCTTCCCGATGCACTTGACCACCATCCCCACCACAGAAACGAACCGCACAAAGCACTTCTCGTTTCAGAAACATTCTTGCGCCAGATCAGGACATTTGTCCGCCTAATCCTACGCCATAAAAGAGAACCCCGACAATTACACAGTGGTACGTACAGAGGAGTCAGGGCAAAGGGAAGATGAGAAGGGGGAGCCACCCTTTGTGTGAGAGAGCAGCGGGAGGGCATGGAGCTCTGGGGATGGGTGAGGAGCCAAATGAGAGCTTGCGGGTGAGGATTAAAGAGCAGACCGGCATGGGTGACATTGTAGTGGGTGTCTGCTGTAGGCCGCCTGACCAGGAAGAACAAGGGGATGAGGTGCTCTGCAGACAGATAGGAGCAGCCTCATGTTTGCAGGCCCTGGTCCTCGTGGAGGACTTCAACCACCCCGATAGCTGCTGGAAGGACAACACAGCAGGGCACAAGCAATCCAGGAGGTTCCTGGAGAGCATTGATGACAACTTCCTGACCCAAGTGACAGAGGAGCCAACAAACTCCTGGGCTGGATGAGCAGACAGTGAGGTGGACTGGAAACTGGCTGAACGTCTGGGCCTAGAAGGTGGTGATCAGTGACACAAAGTCTCATTGATCACTGGTAACTAGCAGTGTACCCCAGGGTTCAATACTGGGCCCAGTCCTGTTCAACACCTTCATTAATGATCTGGATGGTGGGGCAGATTGCCCCCTCAGCAAGTGTGCAGATGACACCAAACAGGGAGGAGCGTGGCTAGGATGCGAGATGGTCGTGCTGCCACCCAGAGGGACCTCAACAGGCTGGAGAAAGGCACCGACAGGAACCTCATGAAGTTCAACAAAGAGAAGCGCCAAGTCCTGCCCCTGGGGAGGAAGAACTCCAGGCACCAGTATACGCTGGGGACCACCCAGCTGGAAAGCAGCTTTGCAGAAAAGGACCTGGGGGTCCTGGTGGACACCAGGTTGAACATGAGCCAGCAGCGCGCCCTTGCAGCAAAGGCGGTGAATGGTATCCTGGGCTGCGTTAAACAAAGCATTGCCAGCAGGCCGAAGGAGGTGATCCATCCCCTTTACTCAGTGCTGGTGAGGCCACACCTGGAGTGCTGTGTTCAGTTCTGGGCTCCCCAGTACAGGAGAGGCATGGACCGGAGAGAGTCCAGCAAAGGGCCACGAGGATGATGAAGGGACTGGAGTATCTCTCCTGTGAGGAAAGACCGGAAGAGCTGGGACTGTTCGGCCTGAAGCAGAGAAGGCTCGGGGGGGAATCTTACCAATGTGTAGATATGTGAAGGGAGACTATGAAGAGGTTGGAGCTCGGCTCTTTTCAGTGGTGCCCAGTGCCAGGACCGGAGGCAGTGGGCACACCCTGAAACACAGGAGGTTCCCTCTGAACATCAGGAAGCACCTTTCACTGTGAGGGTGACCGAGCACTGGCACAGGTTGCCCAGGGAGGCTGTGGATTCTCCATCCTTGGAGATATTCAAAAGCCATCTGGACAGGGTCCTGGGCAACCAGCTCTGGGCTGCCCTGCTTCAGCAGGGGGTTGGAGCAGGTGACCTCCAGAGATCCCTTCCAACCCACGCTTTGCTGTTAGTCTGTGATTCTGTGAGTTCTGCTGGCCCTTGTAGGTAATGTCTTGAAGCCTGGAACTGGCAATTTCTAAGCAAGCATCTGTGGTTAATCCAAATCACCCTGTACCCTACCAAGACAGCGCCTGCCCCGGAGTCTTTCAGAGTGGAAAAATGCTGGCAAAGAAGAGCCGCTGCTCATCCGTTGCCCTGCCAGTCTCTCCTGGGCTGTTCCATCTGGGCAGAGCAGGAGAGGGAGGGTACCTCGCCCACCTCTCACCTCCCCTCTTGGACGCGTGGTCCCAGGAAAAGGCCAGTTTGCTGCATTGCCTCCCACTCCTGCCTGCTGGAGCACAAATAATATGCAAAGGTAGAAAGCCTGGCAACGTTTTCCGGCTCGTGGCAGTAAGACAGGCTTCATGCCAGCCTGCGCTACGGCTCACAACAACACAGCTATGTGGCGGGGAGGGCAGGGGGGAAAATGAGCACCTCTCCTCTTAAAGGAGAGAGAGAAAAACATTCATGGACGGTTTAAAAGCACAACTAAAGTTCTTACCCACCAATAGTAGCTCTAATTTCACTGTGATTAGTCCCTCAACTTTTGGTCACCCATCTGTCAGCAAAATAGCAATATTTGCTCCTTCCGGCAGTCAGTCTCGCACACAGACGGCTGTCGGTGCTGATCCACCTAACCAGGCGGGCCAAGCTCAGCTGCAAACTGTGCTCCCCAGGCTGCTTCCTACCAGCCGCCGTTGATCTGCGGATCTGCTCTGACAGATCAGCCAGAGCTCTCCAGGTTTGGGCTGATGCGTTTCTTACAGGTGTCACGCTGGCCTTCGTACAGCAAATTCGTCCTATTCTAGTTCTGCTGAAATCGCACCCTCCCGGTGCTCGCTGACAGCAGTCTCCAGCATTAGTAACACAGCTGCCAAGCCCACTGCAACCAGCTCGTGCCAGCTCCCGGCCTTCCAGCGCAGCCGCTGCCAGCCTACAACCATCTGCTCCCCCGAAAACACATTGCTTTCTGCATGCGGCTCCTTCCCCCGGCTCCCTGCAGCTTTGCCTCGCTTTTGGTCCAGCTTCTGAAGCTGGAGGCCGCCCTGATGCTTTGAGGACCCGGTCGCGCTGGCTGTCGGGAGAGCAGGAGGACAGCAGCGTAACCGGCGACCGGGCAGCAGAGACGGGCTCAGAAAGCGGCTCTGCGAGACGGGGCCGAGGAACCTTCCCCGTCCCCCCCCTCCAGTTGGGCTGGCAACAGCAGAGCCCCCGAGAGGCCTTCGGGGCGCGGAGGGGCAGCCCCGGGGCAGGGGCCGGGCTTGGGGCCGGGCCCGCTGCCGTCGCTGCCCGGGGGCGGCGCGGCTGCCGCCGTGGCCCACCTTGATGCGCTCCCCCTCGATCTCCACCGTCTTCTCGCGGAAGTCCACGCCGATGGTGGCCTCGGTCTTGTCGGGGAAGGTGCCCCCGCAGAAGCGGAAGGTCAGGCACGTCTTGCCCACGTTGGAGTCTCCGATCACGATGATCTTAAAGATGCGGGTCTGCACGTAGGGCTCCAGCGAGGACTCGGGGCCCGGCGGCCGCCCGCCGCCGCCCGCCGCCATCCCGCCTCGCCGCCGCCGCCTCACCGTCTCATGGGGCCGCGCCGCCCCGCGCACCGGCTACGGCACCGGCACGGCTCCGCCCCGCGCACCGGCACCGGCACCGCACGGCTCCGCCCCGCGCACCGGCACCCGGCACAGCACGGCCCCGCCCCGCGCACCGGCTACGGCACCGGCACGGCCCCGCCCCGCGCACCGGCACCGGCACCGGCACCGCACGGCTCCGCCCCACGCACCGGTACGGCCCCGGCCCGGCCCCGCGCAGCCGCACGGCGCCACGTGCTGTCCCCGCCGGGCCCCAGGCTGCGGGGATTCGCCCGGGCACGGGGACCCGGTCAGCCCCCCGCGCCGAGCGACAGATCCGGCGACAAACCGCCTTCGCGGCCCGGGCCGGCCCGGGCATCCCGCCGGCTGCCGGCCCGGGCCGGCTGGGGACCGGCGGGGCAGCAGGCAGCGAGACGGGTCACCTCCCGGAGGGAGGGGGACCAGGCCAGGGCCAGTGGTGGGAGCAGGGTGGGGCAGGACCAGAAGCTGGGGGACAGAAACACCCACACGCTCAGAAGCTGAGAGACGCCAACGTGCTCGCTCCCCCCATGGCTGGCCATGCCAGAAGGACCCTCTGTGTCCGGCTCGGCAGCCACAGCCACCGGGGCTGCCGGCCCCGGGTTTCAGGCGTGTGCCGGTAGCGCGCAGAAGAGCCCACGCAGGCGGCGCACGGATGCTCCGGCACGGATGGAGCTGCCCGCGCCGGTGCTGGCAGGGGGACGTGCGGCAGCTCCTGCCAGAGGTGAGCCGGGCCTCCAGCCCTTCTCCCTGGCTTCCTAGGGCTGCGCTGGCACTCCCGCCAGCTGCCGTCAGCGTCAGAGATGACGGGGAACGGGATGCGGTCTCTCTCGTCCCCATCCTTCGCGGGTGGAGCAGGGCAGCAGGCGCCTCTGCCCGTGCTGGCAGCCAGCACTCATGGCGTGAGGGCATGGAGGTCTGCAGCGTGAAGCGCGCGTGCAGGGATGGCAGGAGCAAGGGGTACCAGGTAAAACCGCACAGGGAAGAGGAGTAGCACCGCAGGAGCGGGCTGAGGGGACCTGGCTTTCTTCTCATGAGTAATCTGAAATAGGCTGGACAGTGTGCTGCGGCACAGGGAAGGCATCGTGGAGAACCGCAAGGGCCATAGGAGGAGAAGCAGCACGGTCTGCCCTTCCCCCTGCTGTCTCTGCAGAGACTCACAGTGCTCCAAGGGGCTGCACTGCTCCTGCTGCCCCTGGTAACGCGGCCCAGGCAGCTCCAAAAGAGATCACAGCCCCCGAAAATTGGCCGCTGATACAAAACAACTCCTGCAGTACAGGCACTTGGTGGGAACTGGAGGGGCCAAGGGCTGGGAAGGATTTACCAGAGGTACCCAAGTGCTCACAACTGCCCCAGGGTATCAGTGCTCAGCTGCCTGCTTCCAGCAGCACCGAAATGAAACAAAGAGGGGGCAATAAACCACACAGCAGGTGGAAAAGCCTCATAAAGTTGAGTCTGGGCCTGAAACACATCCCCCCTTTCTAATTCTGGTCCTGCGTGCAGGTCTACACAGCTGAGTGAACCCACCCATTCAGCCTCTGAGCCATCCTGTCTCACTGGACTGCCTCCCGTGTAAAGAGCAGAGTCACACAGAAGAGACCCTCCCCATCGAGGCTCACGTACATCGGCTGAACTGAGGTTCTGGCCCCTAAAGGAAGCCCAGCTGATGGACCCAACAGATCCACTGGGACTACATCCCAGAGACATTACCAGAACACCATTTCTGACTACCCCCAGCTACTTCTGGCCTGGCCAAAAACCTGCAGGGCAAAGTCAAGGGGAGATGAGGACACCAGCTGCAGAACCGCCGCTCAGGCCTCTCCCTGCGTGAGCAGAGACAACACTGAGAAGGCCCCAGGAAAGACCCGTTCTTTCCCCAGGGGTAGTTGGATCCTCCTGGAGACTCCGCCTGAATGCTAGCCTAAGGAGGAGAGCTGGGGAGTTGCTGTCGCTGGAAGAGGTTGCTGACCAGATTGGCCGCCACATTCATGTTTAAAATGTCCTCAGCAGAGCACTGGACCTGCTCCTCACATCAGAAACGACAAGGTCAAGGGGCCAGGAGGGAAGGTACGAGACAGAGGCAAGAGGGCTCTCTAGTGGAGCCCCAAGACTGTAGAGGAAGAAGTCCCTATTTTAAGGGGATAAATATTTGCCTCAGCTGCTTTTTATGTCCCATAAAATACACCAGGGGAAAAAAAGCAGCAATGTTCAAACCCTAGGCTGTGTCTTCAGTTCATTCTGTTACCAACGTAGCCAATTAGGTGTTCCTTCGAGGGCGTTACCCCAGAAGTGCTCCTAGCTCTTAGCCCTGCTCACACAACCAATCTGCCTGCGCGTGTCTGCTTCCCACGTCAGGCGGAGACTATGCCAGTCACCTAGGCAGGACAGCACAGCCCTGCTCAGTCCAGTTTTCCACTCATCCACTTCATGCCACCACCAAGAGATGGGAGGAACATGCTTTTAACAAAGGCAACATTTTCCGGGAGTTCCCGGAGGCTTTTATTTACAGAAGCTGTTTGTCAGACACTAGAGCTTTTCGGTTTCTATCTGATGCTGTCTGGACTTCTCTAGTCTGTGAAATAAGATGCCGGTGTCAGGTCCAAGCTGTCTCCCTTCAAAGGGACACGGCTTCCCATTGTAACGTGGCAGAAATGTCAAACTTGAGAGACCTCTCTCTTCTGGCTCAACAGCCAGCCTGGAAAGCAACTTGTCTGCAGTGTGTGGGATCACGGGCTGCAGGAGGGTCCCGTAGACACGCAGGCATTCCAGCGTGACGTGGATGATGGTGTCAAGCCAGAGCTTCTCTGCGGGATCTTGTCGGTTGAGTTTCCATGGCCTGTGTCTCTGGAAGAAACTGTTGGTCTGCCTTACGCACAGGGCAACACATTCTAAAGCCTTGTAGATCTGGAAACCTTCAAAATAACTAGCCACCTGCAGAGGCAGAGAAGCCACAGATGCCACGAACTCATAGTCTTCAGCAGAAGCCCTACCCATGGCTTTCGTCCCCCTGTCATCCAAGATCTTTGGAAAACAAGACTCTGAGAAACAAGGGTAAGTGTTGCTGGGGTTAATGCTGAGGGCTGTTGACCGATTCAGAAGCCCCCCAAGAGCATCTGCCAGTTCCGAATTCACTAGCTTAACAACCTTCTCATCATAATAGTCACAATCCCGCTCAGGTACACCCTGCCGTAGCAGGAAGTACCGAAATCCATCTACCGTGTACTGTCCAATACAAGCAAAGGGGTCAATCACGTTGCCCAGGCTTTTGGACATCTTCTGCCCACGGACAGTCCAGTGGGAGTGCACAAAGATTCGCTCGGGGGGAGCCAGCCCTGCTGCCATCAGCAGCGCTGGCCAGTAGACAGCGTGGAACTTGAGGATGTCCTTGCCCACAACATGGTGCGCAGCAGGCCACCACTCACCGTGCGTCTCAGGGTAGCCCACCACGCTCAGATAGTTCACCAAGGCATCGACCCATACGTAAATAGTTTGTGTTGAGTCACTGGGAACAGGGATACCCCACTGCAGCCGGCTTCTCTCACGAGAGACGGACAAGTCTGGCAAGTCCTCTTCCAGCCAGCGGAGCACGCGCTGGTAGAAAGGGTCAGGGGAAATGGCGTGTGGGTTGTCCCGGAGCCACTTCCGCAACGGATCCCGGAACGCCGAGAGCCTGAACATGTAGTTCTCCTCTTTGGTCCAGTGCACCTGAGAAGGCAGGAGAGAAAAGAATTACGGCCCAAACGCTCTGCAAACAGTTTTACAATTTGCACACAGCATTCTCAACGCAGAGTTTGTGGCACGCTCCCGCTGCGGTTGGGTGTGCGCCCCTGGTATCTTTCTATGACTAGCAGGAACCTCCTCTCCTCCAACACCACCTCCCTGGCTTCCCCAGGGCAACACGTGAGGACTCAGGCACTTGGGATGGCTCAGCACTCTGCTTTTAAAGGTGCTCGTGCCCCAGGGAAGGAATACCTTTCTACCTGCCAGATTTATGTGTCATCAGGCAAGAATGAGGGAGACGAGAATACACTTTCTTAAAAACGTCATTTTGCGATAACAATAGAAAATCATGGAAAGACAAAATGACGTCGTTAATTACTGCCTTACTAACAATCCTGGTGCGTGCCTTTGCCGTGTTCCTCTTTTTCCCCAGTTTAAGCATTAGTGCATCTTAGTTGCTAAGTTTGTTCACCTGTAATCATGTTAAAGTACTGATGGCACTTCTCCCACACATTTAAATTCATTAAATGACACTTTTAGCTAAATCAATGAAAACTTTGTGGGTAGATACGGTATGAGTGAGCTGTGTAAAGGCACTCAAGAGATCTATGGCTAGGTCAAGAATTCTTACCTTTTAAAGCTAAATAAGGCTCTAAGATAAGAAAGTATAGGCTTTGGCATCGCACAGGAGAGGTTCGGTTTCCAGCGCTGAACCCAACAACTTCTGACTGAGCCAGAAAGGGCCTCGCTCTCAATACAAGCAGTGAAGAGCCCACCGCACCTCAAGCGAAGATACCCTAGGGAATAACTAGTCCTAGTGGTACAAAACTGCTTTATGATGTGGTCGAATTTAACTAATTTCAGTGGCAGCCAGTAGCAAATACTACCTTTGCTTACTTGATTAGAAGGTCACCCCAAAAGAAATATTCTTCCCTACACAAATCATAAACAAGTTACACAAAAATATTTTGGTTCCGGAAGTCTTTATGTTTTTCCATAACCTTTTTCAGCTTCTGGGTACCAGCTCTCAGCACTCTGTCCAGGAGTAACGCTTCACACAGAGCCAACGCGATGTCCTCCATCCAATATTCCCTTTTACACAATCCAGCGATCCCGTTGGTAACAACTCAGGATGCAAAAGCCAACTCAAAGTGGGACCTGCAATCATTTCTTCCGAAGTGCTGACCAAGTCTGGCGTTTGGCTCTGAAGAGCCCACCTCACATCATCTGCCAAGTGCTAAGAGCTGAGCTACCTACCAGCTAGCTGCCTGCAGAGAAGGTGGTTGCCAGGTGAGTAGAAAGCCGTTCAGTGGGAAGAGGAAAAGAGATTAGAAATAGGCTGTCTCCTGAAAGCTGGTAAGTCAGAGCCTGGAGCGTACAGAGAGGTTGATAAAGGGCAGAGTAATTATAATAACCCACAAAACCAGCGTCTTTGTTCAAGGCTTGCCTGTGAACAGTTACTGGAATACCTGTCCTGCAGACAAATCTGCGTGCTGTCTCTCCTGACCTTCACACAGCCCTGACCTTAGGAGCACAGGATAATTCAGGAAGTCTCTAGTCCAGCCTCCGGCTCACAGCAGTCACCTACGGTTACTCAGGGCTTTAGGCACATCTTGAAAACCTCTAAGGATGGAGACCGCAGAACTTCCCCAGGCAGCCTGTTCTGCTGCTTGGCTGTCCTCATGAGGAAAAAGTTTCTCTGTAAGCCCAGGCTGAACCTCTCTTGTTTCAACTTACACCCATTCTCTCATCCTCCTGCCGCGCACCATTAGAAGAACTTGGCTCCATCTTCTTGATGACCTCCTCGTAGCTATTGGGGAGCTTCTGCCACTAGGCCCTCCCAAAATCCTGTCTTCTCTAAGCTTGAAGAAGCCAGCTCCCTCAGCCTCTCCTCAAATGGCAAGTGCTCCAGCTCCTAACCATCTTGGTGGCCCTTCACTGAACTTCTTCCAGTTTCTAAATTGTGTTTCATGTACTGGGGGATGGAAAACTGGATGCAGTACCTAGCTGTGGTCGTTAGAGTGCTGAGTAGAGGGGGATAATCACGTCCCTTGACCAGGCATCGCTCCTGTTCATATAGCCCGAGATCATCCCGTTGGCTGCCTTTGCTGCCAGGGCACACTGCTGGCTCACGTTCAGCTTGTTGTTTACCAGCCCCCCCAGGGCTTTTTCAGCATGCTCCCTGGACAGTCCCTTCCCAGCTCCAGCTCATTTCCTCATCAGAAAGAGAATCCCTGCAGCCCCACGTGCACCAACTGTCTCCCGGCTGGACCTGAGCAACGAATGCAATACTTCAATAAATGCAGCTGCCCTCCCAGCGAGTACAGAACAGCACCGTTCCTGGTCCTGCAACGGACCATCTGCTCGCTCTACAGGTGAACTAATCCACCAGCCCACACCAGAACGAACCCGTAGAACGAGAGCAGTGGAGGTGGGACGGGCCCTCCGCCTCTCTCCAGCCCCACAGCCTGCTCACAGCAGGGCTGGCACCAGCCAAGGCTGGGACACCCCAAGGATGGTCCCCCACCTCGCTGGGGACCTGCCGCGGGACTGCACTGTCCTCCTGGGGAAAGAGCTTATCCTAACGCCGAGCCTGACCCCGCAGCACAGCTTGTGGCATCACTGCCCCTCGGTCTAGCGCCTGGCACCCCCGAGAAGCACATGGCTTCCGTTCTTTGTAACTGCCCTGCGCACAGGCGTGGGCTGCTGTTAGCTTGTTCCTTGGCCTCCTGTTTGCCAAACTAAACTGGCCCAGTTCCCTCTACCTCTTGCAGGCCTGTGCTCCGTACCCTGACCACAGTGGGAGCCTCTGGTGGCTCCTCTCAGCTTCTCTGCGCATTAAATGACACAAAAGCATAGTAACAGAGTGAAGAAGGAGGGTGATTTCCTACAGAACAAACTGATCTCTCAGTGTTCAAGGAAGACCTGAAGAACATCATTCAAAGAAGACCTATACATTTTTACCCCCAGGCTCTACTGGATACCAAAAATCAGAGACTCACCAGAAGTACGGGTTTTACGGCATGTTGGAAACTCCCCCTTTTCCTTCACAAAACCCTCAAGCAACGAACTACCCAACTGTCTCTTTCTGGTTGGAGAGGAACACCTACCATCTCTTTCCACCACCTTGCAAGATCTCCTCTGCACCATGCACGCTGCCGTTTCTCTTGGACAGTTTGATACGCAGCTAAGGCAAGTAACCGTTCTCAGGGTATATTTGACTTTGAAGCCTGCTGACTCTATTTTAGATCTAAAGAATGATTTCTTTGCCTGGAAACTTATCTTTCCCCAACTACGTTAGGTGCTTTATCAAGAGATATTATTTGACAACATACCCCTTTCTGTGTGAACCAACACTCCTATGCCCCAGCCTCGTACAAATATCACGAGAGCATAACCTCTGCTTAGCTCTGAAGCATGATTATCTGCAACTGCTGGATTAAATCATGTAACTCCTGACACCTTACAGAAAACACAGTGGCAGAGAGACTCTCAGTCAGGTACCACGCTGCGTTGCACCGCTATTCAGTCATCGGACTAGGCCACAGGCAGATGACGTTACGGTGTTTTAAGTAGGGCTGAAACCCATGTAACAAGACTGATGAAAAGTGTCCAGAGGCCAAACTGAATTGCCTCACAAAACAGGTCTGAAACTCCAGACACCCAGTGAACACCTCAGTTATAAACACTGTTATCCTTCTGTACAGCTAACTGCTTTCATCACTGCTTTAAAACACTGTTTCCAGGCCTGCAGCCTGTGGAACCCAGCAGCGGCTGAATCCCTCCCATGGCACGTGGCTGAAATTTGTACCTGCCGGTTGGGGTTTTGGCAGCTCTCCCTTGCATAGCCACACACCGCTATGAAGACAGAAGAGACATTCTATGAAATACAGGTGAGTCTCAACTGACATGAATTACTAAAGGCTACGGGAAGCATTAAACACCCCCAAATTTGGCCAGACCAGAGCAACAGATGAGTGCGCAGCGCTTCTGCCGGAGTGGCCACCCTTGACCGGGATGGTGCAGGTGTCGTTACCTGATGGCCGCTCTCCAACGACACCTTGCACGGGCGTCCCTGGGCATCCCTGCGCTCGGCGAGCTGGCTCTCGGGCAGGAAGCACTCCTCGGGAGTGCAGTACCAGCCCTCATAAGACCCCTTGTAGAGAGCCCCGCCATCCCGGAGGGCGCCCCAAAAATGACGCACGGCTCGCTGGTGGCGGGGCTCGCTGGTGCGGGTGAAGTCAGTGAAGGAGACGGCAGCCTGGCTCAAGGCCTGGCGGAAGAGGCCCGAGACCCGCTGGCAGAGCTCCGGGGGCGACGTCCCTGCGGCGGCCGCGGCCTGCTGGATCTTCAGCCCGTGCTCATCGGTCCCTGAAACGGCAGAGAGGCCGGGGTGCGGCGGGGGCCGTGGGGAGGGGGCGCGGGGCCGGCCCCCCCGCCCCCGCGGGGCCGCAGGGGCCTCGGGACGAGCCTGGGGACAAGGGGACAGGGGACAGCCTCGGGACAGGAGGACAGCCCCGGGGGAGGTGGGCGAGCCCCGGGGGTGAGCCGGAGGGTGCGGGTCAGGCGCGGGGCCGCGGCGCCCGGCGGGCCCATGCTCACCCGTGGAGAGGCGGCCCGGGCCGGCGCCGCGGAGGCCGCGGTGGCGGTGCAGCGCGTCGGCCAGCAGCGCGGAGTAGAGGTGCCCGATGTGCGGCGGCCCGTTAGCGTAGAAGATGGGGGTGGAGAGCAGGAGGCGGCGGCCGGGCCCGGTGGCGGTGGCGGTGGCGCGGCGGGGCCGGCGCGGGAAGCGGCGGGGCGGCCGCAACATGGCGGCGCCACCATAGAGACGGCGGGGCAGAAGGGACCGCCCGGAAGGGTCGGCGGAGGCGCGGCAGCGGCGGCCAATGGGGCGCGGGCGGCGGCGCGTGCGCCTTGCGGGCGGCGGGGTCGGGCCGGCGGGGCCGGGAGCGGCGTGAGGTGACCGGCGACATGTTCCGCTGCCGCGTGGCCGCCGCCGCCGCGGGGGGCCTGGCGCGCGCCCTGCGCCCCCTCAGCCCCGCGCCGCGGGGCCGCGCCGCCGCAGGTGAGCCGGGGCCGCGGCCGGGGCCGGTCTCCCCCGGCACGGGGGGCGGGCGGGCCGGCGGGGCCCTGCCGGTGTGGCAGGCCCGGGGCCGGGGGGCGGGGGGGTGCTCTGTGAGGGTGGCGGGCGGGACCCCCGCCGCTGGCTTCCTCCCACATGCGGGTCGGGGCGCCCCTTCCCGCGGCGTCTGGGCGGGGCGGCGGCCCAGAGCTCCCCCCCGCCCCCCCGCTGGGCCGCTGCCCGGGGAGACGGGTCGCGGCCGGGAACCGCCGTTTTCCAAAGCTGCCGCTTGCTCGGGGCCCTCGGCTCCCGTCAGGCAGGCAGGGGACACCGGACCGCGGTTCCAGCGGCGCGGGGCGCTGCCCGGTGAGGAGGTCATTTGGGAAAAGCGCTTTTGGCGGCGGAACGGCCGCGGGGCATCGCGCTGCCCTCGGTGCACCGGCGGGACGGGCTGCCCGGCTCCGCCGCCTCGGAGGGGGCTCGCGGGTGAAAACGGCGCGGTGAGGAGGGGGACCCGGGTGCTGAGGGGTGGAGGAGGTGCAGACGCTCAGCTCCCGGGAACGGGAGGGAAAACTTCCATGTTTTGGGAAGCCACGAGTGAGGTGGAGCTGTTCCGCGTGTTTGGATCCATCCGGACGCTTGTGACTTTGCTGCGGGTCTGTATCACAAACGCGCGCGTTTAGGGAAGGAGCTCCAACGGGGACAGCAGTTTGCCCGTGAGTATCGGAGGAGGCGGAACGTGTTTCCTGCGCCGGGTGGGAATACGTTCTGCAGAAAAGCCCAACCGCTTCTGCCCGCTTCAGCTGGCGTTACAAACACAGCGCTCGGAGCAGCCGCCGCGATCGCTCTGTTTGGAGCTCTCATTGGGACAGGCGGGAGTCTGTGATTAAACTATAGTAAAATAAAATGTTATACAGCCGCCCAGCTAGACGCGCTCTTTGTCTCACGTGCTGGTAGGTGCCTTTGTCTGGATTGGCAAACCTTGCTGCTCCTCTTCATTTGGGCTGTCCTTTCTGTCAGCAGAAGCCTCTTTCCGCTGGTAGTTGGCCTCAGCGGATTACGCTGTGTTGGCAAAGGGACTTTTTGCTGGTATGACCGTACCTACTGCTTGTCCCAGCCGTAGACCAGCGCCCGCCTCCGACAGAAGAGGCCTGAGGAAGGGCGTAAGAACAGCAGACGTGCAGTACACGCGCGTCTCGGAGGTACTCTCCAGCGGTACGTGGCTGGAAGGCTCCTTCAGCTGGAGACCGTCTTTCTAGCCTCCTAGAAGATGTTCCTGCTATTAATTTGTTCAGTTACTCTTTGATCTTACAGATGCTTTTAGTATCCACAACTGCCTGGAGCCGTTTGTTGTGGCAGAGAATAATTCACTGCAGTCGCTCAGATGTGGTACTGGGCTTTTCAAACAAGTAGCTTGTTTACTTGGTTTCAGAAATTACTTGGTCTCTGAATTTCAAAACGTAACTTTGTATTGACAGTGTTTTTGTGTTTTTTTTCTCTAATAAATTGTATTCCTTAGGCAACTTGTTGCAGCGCTGGAATGTTCCCATAAAACTGCAGATGAGCAGACAAGTGGCTAGCTCTGGTGTGCCCGGGGGCAAAGGCGATAGTTCTGTTTTTGTCCTTATTGTGGGCTTATCAACGTTAGGAGCGGGTGCCTATGTAAGTAGAAAGGCAGTTCATGGAAAGAAGCTGCAATACATCTCTCCTGTCAAGCATTTGCTGTATTTCAGCTAACTTTACTTAGCTTTTTATCTCTGTAGCTATTTCTTCCTTCAGAAAACTTCAAGGGGAGCTGAGCTGGCTGGAAATTAACTTCTTATGATAATTTTATTTTTTCAGCTGTAATTTCAGTTACCTTTTAGGTTTCTTCATAGTAAAGGCACTCTTTTTTTACATACTATGACCAGCCACAGCTCTGTTGTCTTGTATGTGATAGTAGCATATAGTTCAGGGAGAGTTGAATGGCGTGTGCTTTTAATACCAAAGTAAACCATTCTTTGCCAAATCTCAATTCAGAACATCAGTGTTGAGCTTGTGCGAGTATACCAAATCAACCCCAAACTGGTGAGCATACATTTATGTCCTGCTCACGAGATTCAAAAGGACAAAGCTTTTCAGCCCGACTTGGAGAGTAAATCCCATTCCCAGAGAGCTGCAGAGCAGCAGCATTACCTAGGAGTGGATGGGTCCTACGTTTACGTCACACAAATCTTTGTTTCAAAATTCTTTCTCTTAGAGGATTGTATTCATTAAAAGTTCCGAGTCCTGATTTTCTCCTAATGAAACTCTTCACGTGCAGAAGGCTCCTGGGAAATAAAACAAATTCAAAACAGCGCATGGAGGAAAAGTCTTTTCCTATTCCCTTTCAATATTCTTTACTGTGCCCTGCTGTACTTTTTTGGACAAACACGGTAACTGAAATTACAAAGCACATTCTGCTTTTCCCAAGGTCTGTTTAATCAAGAGCCCTTCTTAACATTCAGCTCTTTCCCTCTCTTCTCTTTCATTGCCTGTCTTCACCTACAGTTTTGCAATGTCATCATCTAAGATGCCCTTCTAGATCACTGACGTCTTCAGGTGTTCCTGGCAAAGCTGGCAGCAACCTGTTGTTATACTTAATTGTAGGAGGAACAGTCACTGGGACAGGAGCTTATGTAAGATGCTGAAATAAATGTGTTTTAATTGGGTGAGAGGGTGGAGGGAGGGTGCCTTTCTGCATGTCGTACCACGTTAGCCATTTGCTTTAACTAAACTGTCTTTGTGCTCCCTGGCCTCAGATATTTAATTTCAAGGGACATTGTCAAATAACTTAAGTTTACAAATTTGGTATTCTCAAATAGTGTAGTTCTTGGTGGGAACAATTGCCTTAGAATTAACTTTTCCACATTAAATAAATCTAAAACCAAAACGGGCCATCTTCTATTTGTAACCATCAGAAAGGCACAAATTAATTAACACATCTATTCTGATATCGGTAATGGTGGCATACAAAAAAAGGAAATAATCAGCTAAATATAAGTATGCTAGAGGAAAGAAAAGAAAACTTGTCTAACTTTGTGATTTCTTCAGAGAAGAGCACTGAAATATCACTCCGTTATCTGGCAAAGTACACAGCTATGTTTCTGACTAGAAAGAACTTGGCATTGTCCCTTTGGAAAAATTTATCCTGAAGACCTGATTTGATATTTTGCATGTATATAATAGTCTTCTTTTTTCTAAGGGATCAGGTTTAATTTGCTGTATGCTGCCTTTTGGACTTGCTTAAAAACTTAATGGTTCTGCTTGCAAAAGCAGAGGTAGTTTTGTTAACCTTGACTTTTATATGTTTAAGCAAAACGCTTTAAAAATATCTTTGTCTTAATTCTTTTCAACACTGATGAGTTCTTGTTTTCTGATACTTTTGACATTGTTTCAGTTCCCTGGATATGCTTTTGTCTGCCTGTGCTCTTTTTTGTGCCTGGCATTAAATTCCTCAGTTCTTCTTTGAGACTGTTTGCTATGTTATAAAACACCTAATGGTGGAGACTGGTAACATGCAGAACGTCTAGGGAGTAAAAGAGATTTCCATTCCCCAAAGGAATTAACTTTTGTTCATAGTTGGGATGTCATAACACTCGGTTAGCTAACAGCAAGCGGTTTGGCATCAGCTGCAGCATTACCTGTCGTGCCTTTACATTTAGGAGGCTTTTATTTCTTGCTGGAAATGTTCCAGTTTTAATATTCTTTCAAATTCCAAATACAGTCATTGGATAGATGGTTGCGTTTCAGACTGTCTTGGTAGGTTTTTTTCTCTTTTATAAACAATGCAAAATGAAAGGTAATGTCGTGCACGTGTGATATGGCTTAGGAGCAAGGCTAGGTTTTGCCTTAAAAAAGTTGTTTGCTCCCCTCTAATTTGTTAACTGTGGGGGCAGATATCATTCTGCGACCTGCTTCCGCAGTCTCGTTGCCTTTTGCTTCTCTGCATTACCAATTTTTCTTGGCAGTTAACATGATGTCTTAAAAGATGTTCTCTCCTTGTCTGTACCGCTAAATTGTATCCCCAGAACATGCAGGCCATGCTTATACTGCATCCCGAGTTTAACAGTCAAATGAACAGAAGGTCAGCGTTCAGACACGGGAACCTCTCCCAGCTGAAGGCTGTTACCTAGAGCAGCCACGCTCCCGCGTCTGAAGAGCACTGCTAACGTCACGCCTGTAAGATCTGGCCTGCAGAAAGCCAGTCAGGTTGTTTGCTTGTTCTGCCCAGCTGCTCTAGGCTTTTGAAGCTGGGAGGAGTTGCTTTTTGCCTTGAATTTGTCTTCCTTTTCTGCAGCCTTGTGTTGTGCCGTGTGCCACGGCCTAGCTTGCAAATAGCCTTGGGGTTTGTTTGACTGCGTTTCCTTTGTTGTATCTGGTTCCTCTTGAAACAGGTCTGCAGCCCAGAGGCCAAACATCTGCAGAAAGGTTGGTTGCTTGCTTATGGAAAGCAACTAGACAACTGAGATTCAGCTCAGCATATGTAGAGCAGATCGTTTTCTGAGTGCATTCCTCTCGTAGCTATATATACTTACCTCTATGGGCACTTTTTTCAGTGAGGTATATTTTTGGTCCATGTGCTTTAATTGAAAGCAGATGGCTTTTCTGAGCAAGCAGGATAGACAAAAGCCTGTCGGGGGGTAGAAGCAGAATGGTGCCTTGATGCTGTAAGATATACAAGGTAAATGTCTCCTTGTCTGTCTCCAGGTATACAGAACATTGAGAGAAAACAAAGAGCGATTCACCAGCCGTGTCGCAAAAATAACTACGCGATCTCAAGAAAATGAATCATCTCCTTCCGGTGGGTACTAGCCTGCTGGTTCTAGGTTTGGGTCTGTTTTTCATAAGCTGCTAACTTGAGACCTCTAAACCAAATGGAACAGAGCCCTTCTGAAAACACAGATTAGCATAAGCTGTGCCTTCGCAGCATTGTCACTTCTCGGTGCCTTCTGTTGTTTGTGAACTCCCATGTCTTCCCAGCATAGAAGATGGTGCTAGCTTTCCATGACCCACAACAAGGCTCTGTTTTACAGATAATCGTGAGGATAAAGTAGGTTGTCCCTCAGGGCTCCTTTCTGCCATTTATGCCTTCTGTGATAAAAGGAGAAAAGAGTTAGCCCTGCTTTTGGCTTTTACCCTTACACAGTCTGGCAAAGACACTGTGATTCCAAAGGGATAACATGGGCTGCCAGCACAAAAGCCTCTGTGCTGTGCCACATCCCTGTCCCGTGCATAGTGGGCTGGGCATGCGAGAAGTATTGTGCTTGGGCCACATGTAGAGGGAGAAGTGGGGACAATTGGCGAGGCTCTTGATGATGCTTTGCAGGCTGCATGTGGACCTGCTCATTGAGTTATGAGATCTCAAACTGCAGTGTCTGAACTGTTGAGCCAAAGGACGATGCATTTCCTAATAACAGTGGCTTTAGGTCATAGAATATAGGGTGTGTTATGTCACTTTACTGGGAAACCAACAGAAAGAATATCCTGCAGACAGGACAGAAAACTGATTGCTTTGGTTTAAGGGAGAGGATAAAACATGTTTATCAGGGTTGAGGCTGGAGGACAGAGAGTGAGAGCCTAAATGCTGAAGCAGAGGTCTTGGGAAGTCTACGTTTCTGGAGACTCTGTCCCTTTATAGTGGACAGCCTGTTAATCCTATGGTCTCCTTGAGTCAGCCTGAACTGCAGCTTCCTAACGGCACTATCCTTGATAGCCTGTGCTTCGCTGAATTAAGTCAGTGCCTTCTCTTTCAGATACAGATGCTGCTTCTCAGGGCACAGCAGGTGAGTCTTGATGGTAATATTTAACCGACTGTTTTATTCCTACATACGGTTTAACTGCATGTTGCTTAGAAACAGGACCTGCATGTGGGAGGAAATGCATTCTGGTAGGAACTCAAAAGTTGGTCTCCTTTCAGAATACAATTACAGAAAAATACGCCTTGGCATTTTAGGGAACTTTACTTTCTTATAAACTGTTCACTGAATGGCCAGTGCAGAGTTTTGTTCTTGCTCACAAGTTGATTTGTGTTCTTAAAGAAGACATGCAGCTAGATCAAACACTTTGCAGTTTGTATTTTCCAAATAATTTTGAAAATTGTTTTCTGATTTGAATGGCACCTAGGCCATATCTCTTCTCCTGGTGTTTTGAGTAATCTTTGTCCTTCCTGCTAGCTCAGCAAACTGTCACTTACTGTAAAACCTGAATGTTGGATCTCTAGTGCGTTGTTTGGCCAGAGTAGAGGCCAAGCATGTTTTTACTGCCCTGAATCTACTGTACAGAGAATGTCCTGATCTTATATGAAGCTTCTGATACTGTGTATTGAATGCTGGAAATGAACTTTGTGGGTCTTTGACTTTGCAGCCACTTCACCCATCTGTGCAAATGTATGCAGCATTCTTAAATAGATCAATTTATAAAATGAAGCTCTTTGAGAGTCTGCTGGACAAGTAGCACCTGTTCAGAGTAAGGCTTGAAACCTGTTAACAGGCTGCCCAAATAGTGGTATTCCAAGCTTGTTATGTAGCTCGCTCTTATTCTTAACATCTTAAACCAGAGAAAAGTAGATCTGTAATAGAGGAGCTAAAGCCACGTGACAAAAGCTGTGCTACTGGCCTATTCCAAAACTCTGCGGTTGCCATTGAGCTCAGCTGTGCAGATCTAGCTTAGAAAAAATAATTTGCTAAAATCTGACAGTTTGATTTATGCAGGGAGCCAGCTTTGAGTGAAGCAGCGGCATGGTTCTGGGAAGTATATTGGGGCGGAAGGGAAGTGGAGGAGAAGGTATTTGAAGGGCGATTTGCCAAAGGAAGCCTGTATGTGAAAGGTGTCTGGTGACATACTCTGTTCTTTGGGGCTGGGCCATTTTCCCTGCTATATCTGCAGTAAGCTGTCCAATCTGTCACCTGCAGCTCTGGGAGCTCGCCCTGAGGTCCCATCTCATGTTCCTTTCCTGCTGATCGGTGGAGGAACTGCTGCTTTTGCTGCTGCCAGATCCATTCGGGCTCGTGACCCTGGTGCCCGGGTAAGAGATGCCCTGTTCTACAGCAGACTTGTGTGGATGACTGAATACTGTGCTTGCTTCAGAGCCTCTGTTGTATGTTTTGCCATTTGCCTGGCATCGGTACAGCTGATGTGTTTAATGACCAATTAAAGGTGCTGATTGTGTCTGAAGATCCTGCCCTGCCCTATATGCGTCCACCTCTTTCCAAAGAGCTATGGTTTTCAGATGATCCAAATGTGACAGAGACTCTGCGATTCAAACAGTGGAATGGCAAGGAGAGGAGGTATGTATCACTTACGGGTAGCGAGGACGAAGCAGAGTGTTTAATGAAAAGCTGACGATGATCAAACTGTTCTTGTGAGAGAGCCGCTGCAGAGCTCTGAAGGACCCCAGAGTGCTGTGTGGACAAATCACGGGGTAGATTTCTGTGTCCGTGTCTGCTATGAAGAGAGCCCTGGGGTGTGCGTGTGTCTGCGTGCCTTGTCGCTAGGCTGATCGAAGAAGGGACAGAGCATTGCATGCTGTGTGCGGAGCTTGTGTGGTGTTTTGCACTGGCGTAGCTGACTGACTACCTTGTGGAGTCCACGAGACTCCATGATGTAGGCCGCGGACTTGTGGAGCGTGGATTCCCAGAGATGCTGAGATGTTACAAACAAGTCAGTCGAGCACTAAGGAGCAGACTGAAAGGTGTGGCAGTGCTGGCGGTTGTCACAAGGAGTGCTGCTTCACACATGAGAGTTAGCTCGGTACTTAATACCTCTTGAATCTTGCTGTGATTCCCTTGGACATACACCACCACTGGCAGAAATCCTGTGAAATAAGTTAATAGCAAAGGTGAGGGTATAGCTTCGCAGTTTAGAGCAGAGCTCCAGGGACCCTGGATCACATTTGATTCTTGTGACTTTTGTGATAAAGCCTTACTGATCTAAACCCTTGAACTTCAACAGTGTGAAGACCCTCATTCTTAAAAATAGATAAATACGAATTCTGGAGCTTGTTATGGATGCATAGAGTTATCTTTGTATCATTGGGAATTGTTGAATAGCTGGTATCATGGAGAAAGTGGAACCCATTTGATAATGGAGCTTTTTTCAGTATATATTTCCAGCCACCGTCATTCTATGTGCCTGTTCGTGATCTGCCTTTTGTAGAAAATGGTGGAGTAGCAGTTCTCTGTGGCAAGAAGGTGGGTACAGCACTACCTGTTGTTCTAGCATCATACAGTTCTTCCCAGGCAGAGCCGGCGCTCTAAGCTGAAACTAAACAACTGTAGATGGTGGTGCGGAGGGTTGGCTGAGGAGGAGAATGTGTACAAGTTTGGGAAAAGTGTATATGATGAAGCAGGGAGAATGCTAATCTTAAGGACAGCATGAGTGAAGTTGGAAAACGGGAGAAGCTATGAGGAATAGCAGTGAGCTGCGGGAAGATGAGGAAGAGGGAAGGATAAGTCTAGAGTCTGGGCATGGGACAAGAATATGTAGAGCTTAGAGAGAGGGTGTGACAAAATGGGACCTAGGCTATATATCGGTCAGAGGGTGAGGTAAGGAGAGTAGAGTGATCTGAGTAGTGGGTTACAGTGTCAGCAAGAGTATTGTGCAGAAGAAGGTGGAAAAGTTTATGGTGACGCTTCTGATATATTTGCTTCCTCAGTTTTTTATATGTTGCCAAAATAAGATTTCAGTGACTCCCCTTACTGCTGAACTACAGTAGGTATCCGAGTCCGTTTCTTAGACTTGGATCCTGGGAGGATCAACCTGATCTATGATGGCTGCCAAAGAAGTTGTCTCAATTCCTACTTCCAGTCTTCTCCCTTCCCCCCTCCCACCCTCCCTAAACTTAAAGGTGGGAGAATGTTACTTCCAAGTTTGCTTCTCTAATCAATAGTCTATGCAGTTTAACTCGAATGGCCTACAACGCATGGAAGCTTGAGCTCTCCTGCTTCTTTAATTTTGCAGGTTGTGCATATGGATGTTAGAGGCAACATAGTGAAACTCAATGATGGTACCCAGATATCCTATGACAAATGTCTAATTGCCACTGGTAAGTTGTCGGGTTTTTTCTCTTTGTTCTTTGTCTTGCGCCAGGCTTTTTATTTCAGTGGCATTTATCTGGCGAGGAAGTTTCTGCAGTATGTGTCAAACACTTGGTAGAGCAGTCACAGGAAGGACAGTCATACAGACAACCATGCCATTGGGTTTTTCACCTGCCTCGCATCAGCCAGCTTCTCTGGGACGTTCAAAGTTTTGCCCTGTGAAAATCAGCAGGGCAGGAGGAAAAGGTGACTTCCCTAGCAGCTCAGTAAAGGAACTCCAGTAAAGGAACAGGCCAGCTGCTTCAAATCCTGCCTGTAGCAGTAGCAAGCAGAACAACCAGCTCTTGCTTGGGCAGAGCACTGATCCAGCATCTAACAGTTCTACGGCCCTCTGTGGTTAAAGCGGAACTGGCTGTCTCCAGTCAGCAGAGCAAGCTGTATAGCATCAGATCTTTTTCCCCTGGGTGACTGTTGAGTCACCTACGGCTCACACAGAAGGTCTTTCATGTTAAAAACCCAGACAGCAACAGAGAATAGAGCGTATTGTAACAGTTTGGAAAGATTAAAGATAGCTTTGCATTGTCTGGATAGCCAGTGATGTGGCCATGGTATCATTAGTCTCTCTCTCTCTCTCCTTGTCCTCAGGCGGTTCCCCAAGGAACCTACCCGCCATTGAAAGAGCAGGAAAAGATGTACAACAAAGGCTGACCCTGTTCCGAAAGGTAATCTCCAGGTGCTGCTAGTCCTGAAAAAATCAGAGCCACTACCACTATTTTCAGCTTTTTAACTCTTCTGCTTTGGGTCCAGGACAGCCTTCCCTTGGCAGCTGCTTCCCTCAGCTGGTAACCAGGAGTCCATTTGCTATTTATTCCTTTTCCCCAGGCAGGTAAACAGGGTCAAGTCTACTAGACCACTCATCTGCTTGCCTCGGGCCTGAGAGCTGTTATAATGTGTGATTTTGTTGTTGTTGTTGTTTTTGTTTAGCTTCCCTCCTGTATAATTTTGCACTTTCCAGGCCTTTTAAAAACACGAGCAATGTAAGCTCTGTACGTTGGTGTGGACTGTAAGCAGCGTGTGCCTTCAGGACCAGGAGTAGATGCAGGAAGCTAGCTTAGTACTCCAGCCTGACACCCCTCTTGAATAAGCGTGTGCCACAGTTCTGCAGCGCACGGGCAAGAGGTTGGCCCTTGGCCTGGGACAGGACTGAGACTGCTCTCATGCTCTGAAATTTTAGCTGAGTATGAAGTTGAGCGTTCATGTTAGCTCTTGGATTGGCTTAAATAGTTTTCTGATGAACTAATGAACTGATATCCGTGCCTTCTTTGTGGCATTTCTTCACCTTCCTCCTGTGCCTTGGGACAAAGTGAATAAAAGACATGGAAGTTGGTCTTCTGGTTTGTGCTGTAGAGTTGCTTTCTGTTGACATACTCTGCCTTCTTGAAAACATGGGATTTGGAACAGGCATGCAACCTTCTCCTTAGTCTAGTTCAGGGAATGAATCAGGAATAAGAAGCCATGTGGGAACTTTCTGCTCGGTGCTGGACTTCCCCTAAGGTCTGGTCTGCTCAACGGTTGGAAGGGAAAGATGGATGATGTGAGCTGTGGCACCCTTGAAGTACTGTATGTGCTGTAGTACATTTGCGTCTAGAAATGCCATTGTAATTTCTCTTGAAAGTTAGGTGAAAATGCAGGAATCTGAGATTGCCTGGACAGGGAAAAGCTTGCACAAACGTTAGGAAGCCAGAGAGTTTTTTCTGTGCAATAGACGAACAGGAGGAAGGAGAAACATGTTTCCCTTTCTAAGCTGGGGAGAGAGTTGCTGTTATTTCAAAGGGAGAAATTGGAGAAAAATATCTTCTGCTGCCGTTCCTGTTTGAGGATATTTGAAATGGGAATAAATCTTCTTTCAGATTGAGGACTTCAAAAATCTGGAGAAGATTTCAAGAGAAGCCAAGTCCATCACAATTATTGGTGGTGGTTTTCTCGGCAGTGAGCTGGCCTGTGCTCTGGGAAGAAGAGGTAAGTGTGCTTCTGCAGGCAGCCTGTCTTCAGCTGGCACCTTGACAGAAGTGATAGACATTGAATGTGAGCAGCCTGACATTACAAACTTCCTTTTCATTCCCCGACTGCTGAGTTTTTGCACAGACCTGTGGTTTGCCTGAAATAGCCTTAATGCACGTGTGTTTTGTTGGCTATGTGGCCTGGCCTGGTTTTCCCTTTTCTCTCTCATTAGCTGCCAAGCAGCCCCTGACCACAAAGTTGGGCTCCCTGGAAACTCTGCAGGCCAGTGCATGTTGCAAAGTCATTCCACCGCGTAAAAAGTTACATTTGCTCTCTCAGTGCTAAAAGCCACCCTAAAACTATTATTTCAAAGAGGTTGTGAACAACTGGATTCTTACTGTCGAGTGCGTGCAGCTTTTTGAGTAGTGTCTTTGTGGTGATTTTTCTAATAAGGGAAGTTTTCTCCAAAGTACTAAGCATTTTACTTGGAAGTCTGCTGTCTGTTATCCTGGAGTTTGCAGGTGTATGTGATACAGTGGCCAGTCACTTTGTGACTCCTGTGGAAAATCTGGGAGCCAGAACTCCCAGTTTTGGAAACTTCTGTCAGGCTCCTTGCATAAAGTAAGGCATATGCTTGTGTCCTGAAGTCTGTGCTGCTGCTCTTTATCCATGAAGCCTGCTCTTTGCTTTCCTTCCAGCACGAGCCAGAGGCCTGGAGGTGATTCAGCTGTTTCCAGAGAACGGCAACATGGGCAAAGTCTTGCCTGAATATCTGAGCAACTGGACCACAGAGAAAGTCAGAAGAGGTGAAGCTGCCCTTCAGTGCTCCTCCTCCGCGAGTGGCAGAGCTGTGGTGTTTAGGCCAGTGGCTGTTGTGTAGCTCTTCCTTGTGAAATACAGCTCTCTGCTTGCTTTGTCAGTGGAGTCTCAGGAAGACCCGGGGCCCTTCCAAGGTGGCCCAGGTGCAGAACAGAACAAGTTGCAGTTCAGGCAGCTTGGGTAGCACCAAGCTGCCCTGAATCTCTGGCTTCTTAGCAGCTCCTCTGGGAAAGCCAAGCAAATATGCATGCTGATGCCAGTGAGGTTTTCCCTCTGGCTGTTCCTGCACAGAATGATCCCTACTGCCATACTTGTGAGTTCCTTTAACGGCCTCTGTAATCTGGAACCAAAGTTGTCTTACGATAACTGCCTGTTCTCCTCTTCTGAGTTGCTCTAGCCTCACATAATTTTACTTGTTACAGCCTAATGCAGTCAGCCTAGAGTCACTTTGAGAGAAGCGTTGTGTAGCCCTTGCCTCAGCATACACCTTTGTAAGGCCAGCTGCTGTAGTGTTTAGCTGATAGAGTCGGTACGATCTGAGATGCCTTTTTTCCATTTGCTGTACTCGGTGCAGAATATATTCCTGTGCATTGGTAAGTGGAGTGGGGATAGAGGGAGGAGGGATATAGCTGGGGCTGCAGATTGCAGGGCCTGGTAACCCACAGGCCTGAGTTACTTTCTTTATGGACGCTGCCTTGTCGGACCTCTGGCTCTGGCTGTGACAGAGCAGTAGGTAACTGAACGTCCTTAGTGCCTGAAATCCTGCCTTGGGGAGTTCTTTTGGATGTGACCTTGTCATCATATGAGACGTGTACTTTAGATTGTCATTTAAGTAGCTCTTTCCAACTTTTTAGCTGGGTTTCTTTCTCCTCATGCTTCACTCAAAACTGTACTGGAGCATGCAGGAAAGATAAGGTGGTCTCTCTCTTGGTTCCTAACCTGGCCCCTGCTCTGCCTGCATCTGTTTGCACCAAAGATGCCCGCTTCAGCTGAAATCTGTCTACCCCGGAGCAAGCAGTTACGTTTCCTATGTTTGTTTCCAGAGGGTGTTAATGTCATGCCTAACGCTGTGGTCAAGTCTGTCTCTGTCTCTGGCAATCGGCTGATGATTAAACTGAAAGATGGCCGAAAGGTAAATTTAAAAGCAGGGAGAGGGTAAAGTTTGCAGGGGCATTGAGAGAATTAAGATGATAATTGTGAATTCCCAAACAGGTGGAGACGGATCATATCGTGGCTGCAGTAGGGCTGGAGCCTAACGTGGAACTAGCAAAGTCAGCTGGGCTGGAGGTGGACTCTGACTTTGGAGGGTTCAGGGTGAATGCGGAGCTGCAGGCCCGCTCCAATATCTGGGTGGTGAGTATGTGCAGAGGAGTTTTCTGTCTGCTGGTTGTGCTGATGCAATCAGAATACACAGAGTTATGGGGGCTGGTATACCTCGATTAGGTGAATGGGGCAAAAAATAGCAAGTAATGAGACCAATTGTAGTGCAGATCCTGCCGGCAGCCATGGAGTCTGTTCACGCACCGCAGCACGCGTTGTTGCTGTGGTAACGACTGTGCGAGTTTTTGAATATTTATGCTGCGTAAGAGGAGTTGGGGTAACCTAAAGATAGCACGGATTACTCTATTGCGTAAGAGTCCCGTTGGTGGGAGTCGAGACTTTGATTCCTCTGAGAAAACGTACCTGATGCTGTTTTATTTTCCAAAGATCAGTGAAAAATGCTGAGAAATTGGGACTTGTGTGGCCTGGGGAGCGGGATAAGGTGGTGGTGCTGGTGTTTGGGGTTTGTCAGAAAAACTCAGTTCATAGTTCCATTTTGTTCTCTTCCCAGTGCCTTTTTTGTCTGTGCATTAGTTTAAGCTTTTGATGTCCATGTTCAGTCCTCACTGAATGATTCTTTTTAAGGCAGGGGATGCTGCCTGCTTCTATGATATCAAACTAGGTAGGAGACGTGTGGAGCACCATGACCATGCCGTTGTGAGTGGAAGACTAGCTGGAGAAAACATGACAGGAGCTGCGAAGCCCTACTGGCATCAGTCCATGTTCTGGTAACGTTGATTTCTTCTTTTGGCGTTTCTTATTTGGCCGGATTGCAGGAGCTGTGACAAGATACACCTTGTAAAGCTTTCTGTTTCCTGAGTGTAGTGAAACTACTTCAGCAAATATCTTGTACAGCTTCCTGTTCCCAGAAGCTGAGGGAATGGGAGGGCATTTGAGCATTCGCTGCTCTGCCCTGACCTCTCTGAAATGTTTTTCCTTCCTGCAGATCCCAGTTTCTCCCTGAACGCGTCCCATTCCACAAAGCACGTAGCGATAAAAAGCAGCCCCTTCCTCAAAGCAGGCTAATTTACACGTTGAACTTAGCAGCATCTTTTCTGTTACAATTCTCTAAAGTTCCCAGCACAGTCTGTTGGTTTCAGTTGTGTTGCACCTTTGCTGATTAGCTGAACTGATGCTTCAGTAGCAATGCCTTGCTACATCCAGGAGCGTACATGAAAGTTTGTTGTTTTCCAGAGAGAAGTATCGAGAAAAACAAAACACAAAACCCCCCAAACAAACAAAAAATAACACACACACAAAAAAATCCCAAAGCCTGTTAGGTGAAGATCAGAAATTCAAAGTTAGCAGGAGTTTAAATATGGGGAAAGGAGTTTTACTTTTCTTAAAGAAATCCCCTCAAAAATAGTTATGACTTGCTTTCGTTTACCTGAACACTTGGTCTATACTGCACGGAGTCTGGACCCAGAAGAGTTTCTCACTTCACTTTTAAACCAGGACACAGAAGCGTCCATTTCAATTGGGTGTTTTTCTTGAGGATACTCTGACCGTGACGCAGGTGCAGGCCATTGGGGGTCTGCGAGTTGCAGTCTTATGTTTTGCTGACAGGTGTTAACTCTGGGCCTTTGCCAGCCCTCACTGAGAGAGACTTCCTTCTCCCGTGCTAAAAAACTGGCAAATAGCAAGAACTTCTCTTGCATTTTTTCAGGATGTTCAGGATCCCTCCTGAGCTCTGACTTACCCACTGCTGGGTGCCTACTCTGGTTAGCCCGCATATTATTGGTGTTCCTTTCAGTAACCCCAGGCTGTGCTGGAGGATTCTGGCCAGAAAGGTAGCGATGTACATGCAGAGATATCCAAATTGTTTTGTGGGATGCAGTTATTGCCTCAGCATAGTTGGGAACACTTTTGACGCATCGTACTTACTGGGCCCCAAACCACAGCTGCTTTGACTCCTGTAAGCGCCCCAGTTCAAATTCAGCTGGTGCCCAGTTCAAGGAGGTGTTACAGCAATGTTTTATTCTCTTTAATATTCCTGAAATGCTCTCTCTGAAATGTACACTAAATAATTGTCTGTGCTGCTAAGTGCAGTGCTTAGAACTCAGCGTTGCCAGAAGTTTGGTCAAATGGTCTTATTGGGACCCGGAGGAACACTTGCTTCTGCCCCAGCTGTCTCCTAGTCACATTGGTACTAAGCAAGCAACATAGAAGATTTTTGCACGCACCTACTAACTGCGTCCCGATCCTCACGTTTGAGTGCTGAGGTCAGATGTGGGACTTTCTAAAGGGTCGAGCTATATGCAGCTCTTGGAAGCCACCCAGCTTCCTTCAAGGGAGCAGGCCTTAAGTATTTTAAGGTTTTGTTCATTGGACTGTTTTCTTCTGAAACTGATGGCCTTAGACTTGCTGTGTCTTGAGCCCTTGTTCCACACTAATGTGTGCAGAAGAGACTAATGCGTGTCACTTCAGCCTGCGTACTGTGATCTCTCTCGCACGCGCTCTCGTTAAGGATTTGGGGCTGGATGGAATTGCCTTGTATTTGTCTCACTAATGCTACAGATGATTTTTTTTCTGCTTTGTTCCTAGGAGCGATCTGGGTCCTAACGTAGGGTACGAAGCCATTGGCCTTGTTGACAGTAGTTTGCCAACAGTAGGAGTCTTCGCTAAAGCAACAGCAAAAGACACACCGAAAAGTGCAACGGAGCAATCGGGTAGGGCTATAGTCGTGCTTGGGAGCTGTCTCCGTGCAGCTCGCTCTGTGTCGTGTCGCTTTGTGTCTCGCTCTGTGCGGTGGTCACAGAGTCAGTCTGATCTCTGTAGAGCACTAGGAGACCTCTATCTGTTTGATTCTTTGCTAGACCAAGCTTCAAAGGCTGGTTTTGATATTAAAATGTGATTAAAACATAACATTCCTCCAAGAAGACATCATGCAACTCATTTACCAAAATTAACACTTTTTTCCCAGTGAAGCTTAATTTCCTCCATAGCAGTAAAATGATCCATTTTTGCACAAAAGAGATTGTGTGGATCTAAGCATATTTATTTTGTATATGCTGCCTGGAAGAAGTAGACTGTTCTGTCTTTTGCATTCGGTGATGGAAGTTGGGAATTGTCAGTGTTGCGCTTCGCGTTAGGATCGCTTCATTCTCGTGTTATTGAAGCTTAACTTTTGCTGGACGCAACTCAAAGAAAAACATCTCAGTCTCTTGCAGAACCCTGCTCTTTAGTCTGCTTTCACCATCGCAGGCAAATAGCTGCTGCTCTTTTCTGTACTGGATGTCTGATATCTCATGTCTCTGCATTAGGGACAGGTATTCGATCAGAGAGCGAAACAGAAGCAGAAGCCTCAGAAGTTCACATTTCTCCAAGCTTTTCACCAACGCCTCAAGTTCCAAAGCAAGGAGAAGATTATGGCAAAGGTGTCATTTTCTACCTCAGGGATAAAGTTGTGGTAGGAATCGTATTATGGAACATCTTCAACAGGATGCCTATTGCTCGAAAGGTCAGTACAGGACTAGTATGCTGAACAGTCAGGCTTGCTTAGATCGGGGATTTTCTTGTGGAAAAATCAATCTACCCATTTAAAATGAGGATAAATAAATGGAGATGCTCTGTCTGGGGCAGAGCTGTGCAATATCCAGTGGTAGCCCTGTCTCAGGTGAATTATGGGAGATGTCCTTGTGGTTTTCTGCATGTTTGTTCAAAATTCTTACAGAAACAACTTGAATCAGGTTTATGCATCAAGCCTTGCCTTTGCATGGCTGAAATCTCAGGTCTGTAATAAGTAGAGGCAAGAATCACAGGCGAGTGAGCATCAGAGTGAAATGTCCTATTTTTGTGCTACTTTGTCTAATGTACAAGTGTCTAAAACAGTCTTAAACATCTATCATCCTAGATACACAGCCACAAAAAGTCAGGGTTAGAAGCAGCCTTGAGTAGGTGCTTAGTCTGTCTCCATCCCCCGTAGTCTGTCTCCATCCTCCGAGGTAAGATCAGCTATGCTTAGGTCATTTTTTAACATCTTTGGAGAATTTCAGTAGTTTAAACTATGAGAATGATTCCGCACTACCCCCAGGTGATCTGTCCCAAAATGAACTATTCTTAATGTTGGAAGTTTCCGTTGGTATCTAATCTGAAGCTGTCATGATGCGGTTTAAACCTGTTACTTCTCTCATCCCCACGAAAGAGCAATCCTTCCCTTCCTTCTCTTAGCAGCCCTTCCTTTAAATCAGAGAGCCAAGTATGTACTCTCTGCAGAGAGCCTTGGCCTCTTAGTCTCGTTGTCTAAAAGAAAAGATTGCAAGTTTAGGCCACTTACACTGGCTCCTAAGTCAATGCAGAGAGACTGGCCCATCTTCTCACAGCTGAGATGAATCACTTTTTGAAGGTCCTTGTTCTCCCCGGCTGTTAAGGGAAACCCAGACATCAGAAACATCCTACAGGGAAAGTGAGGTTGGTTTTAACTCCAGCCATTCCTGTAGGCAGATAATGCTACATTTAAGACTCCCATATAAATTTTAAGACTCCCATATAAATTTGGCTGTAGTCAGGACTGTTGTCATGTTGTGGACTGCCTAAGTTGGTGAGTGGTCATCAGCAGGGCTTGAGAGAGGGTCTAAGAAACTCACCACATGGGCTGGTGACTCTACGCAGTCTTGCAGCACTGGTTGTTTATAGTATGTGCAGGTTTTAATGCGTTCTTCCATTCTTCAGATCATCAAAGATGGGGAGGAGCATGAAGATCTCAATGAAGTAGCAAAGCTTTTCAACATCCACGAAGACTGAACTCCGGAATGGGAACACTGCAATAGGAGTGAGTAGGGCAGCGGGGGCCGCTGGCTGTGTGCACCCCTTCATCTCAGACGACGTCCTCTGAGTACTTGTGAATATTTCCAGTCACCTAGAGTTCTAATGTTTGCACCAATAAAGTCAGATTGTTCTAAGTTAAATGCCTTCTTCCCGCACCCGTGCGTTGCTAGTTTTGGAAGGGGAGTATGCTGCCTGCTGCTGTCAGTTGTGTCCCTTGTATCAACAGCGGAGAAGCCTGCAGAGCTGCCTCTCTTCTTGCAGCGCTGGCGAGCTTGCGGCCCTGCTGGCTAGCTGCAGTGCGTGGAGGGCTGTGCTCTTGGCAGCAAGTGCTGCCCGTGTCGGAAAAGTACATCCCGACGGGATGAAATAGTAGGTGATGCAGTGGCTGCTATGTAACTTGCATTTGAAGCCAGGTTTGTGCTCCAGCCTGGTGACCGGTATAAGACGGTATAGAAGGGATGGGGAGAATAAGGAGAGAGGCTTAGAGTTGCTAAGGCAGGAGATGAGGGACTAAATTATGAGCCCGATGGAGGAGGTGCACTGGTGCAGGTTTGGAGAGCACAGGCTGAGGTGGGTGGGGAGAACCAGTCACTGGTGATGCTGGACCCAGGGTGTGCGATGACGTCAGGAGCATGTCACCAGCTCTCCGGCCACCATGTGGGAATTTGGGTGCTTTCTGTTAACAGTGAGCTCTCGGCTGTGCGTGCCAGGTAAAAGGGATGCAGGAACAGGCCGCAACACTGCACAGTGGGGTGGGAGTCGGAGGGAGAGGTGGTTTCACTGGGCACTTGGAGACAGGTTGATGCCTTGTGCAGGTGAGGGTCTGTAGGCTGCCCCTGCTTCCCCTGCCACAGGGAGTGCTCCGGCGTTACCAGAAAGCTCATCCCATGCTCTGCGATTGTTTCTGCTTAGGCTGGAGCTGTTCCTCAGCCTGAGAAACTGATCCAAAACTGATCAAGAGGCCCGCCTCACATCCTCGCAGGGCCTGGGCACTGGCACGGGAGAGGACGCCAGCCTCCAGCCTTGCTCTGTTTCAGGATGAGGTGTGAGGGTAAATGTGAGAAGGGGTCCAGGATTGCTGTTGCAGGGAGGGAGAATCCGTTAGAGAATCACGACTGAGCTTGGACCCCAGGAATCACAGTCCAGGCTTGGAGCCGGTGAGAGCGTGTGCTTCCATTCGATGTGTCGGGAGGCGAGCCTGGGATCTCGCCCCGGTGGCAGAGTCTTAATCCCAGCTGCGCCGTGGCAGGTCATGCTCCGCCTGCATGGTCCTTCTCTTATAAAAGGCTGCCGAGGGCTGCGCTAGGTGAGCTGTCTCCCTGGAGCCAGGGAGTTGGCTGTCCCCTGACTGCTACTAAAATTTCTCATCTCTCTTGAGGAATATTCCCTGTTGTGGGGAAAACACTGACCCTGATGGCAGCGGTTACGTGCAAGAGATTCTGATTCTCCTGCTCCTCTTGCATAGGCAAGCGCTGGAGGAATTGAGTGAAAAGCTGGCAGTGTTTCCAGAAGCAGAATTGGAAGCGGGAAGTAGACGGGTGACCCTGCTCCATCCTCCCCTGCAGCCTCCGAGGCACTGAGCGCTGGGGTCCCTGCCGCTGCCCCGAGTGATGGCCTTGTGTCCTCCAGAGCTGCAGCAGAGGGACAGGGAGGTGGGCCTGGGGTTGGAGCATCGAGTTGTGCAGGAACACGGACAGAGCTCTTGATTCATATTTGGGGATGGGAAATCACCTTGTGCTCTTGTCTGTTCTGCGTACGGCTGGCATGCGACGCTCACGAGTAAAAATGGAGCAAAGGGAGAACAATTTCATCTTGCTGGAAACCAGCTCTGAAGCTCGCGTTTGGGAAGCTGTAGTGTAGCGTGAGGGCGTGCGTAGCCTCGGCTTCCCTCCCTGTCCCCAGCTACTTCCTAGGTCGGGGTCCGTGGCTGCGAAGGCAGAGAATCTCCTGAGCCCTGGGTGGAAAGGATGGGCCAGGGTCTGCTGCGGCAGAAGGAGAGGGGCTGGGCCCTGCGTGCACGGGCCTCTCGAATCGGGAGGAACAGGAACGAGGGATCTGTGCTGCCCACTTCATACGGAGTTTAACAAAACCCTTTGACCAGACTCGGGGCCCTGTCCCATCAGAGTTTGAGTAAATGCAAACACGGTGATCCCACAACCTCGATCCACCGCCACAAGGAAAACATTCTCCTTAAGCGCTAATTGAAACTGCTTCTCACCCAGACGGATACCTCTGGAAGGGTCTGGCCCCATCCTCTCCCTGTCCTCCTTCCCCCCCATGAGCACCTGCAGAGGCACAGCCTTGAGGCTACACCTCGGGCGAAAGGCACCGAAGAAGAGCAGCCCCTGAGGGGCCTTCCAGAGCCGCCTGGGCAGAGGGCTGCTCCCCCCAAAGCTCACGGCGACCCTTGGCAGCACCCCGGCATGCCCAATGGCCTCTGGGCGTGGTGCCACCCCCCTCACAGAGCCCTGGCGGTCGCTGTGGAGATGCCCAAGGCCGTGACGGGGCCTGTGGGCCTCCCATGGCTTCTCTAGGCGGGGGCCTGGGGTGGGAGCAGCGCCTGGGGACGAGGCCCGGGGCGGGGGCACCCAGAGCGGCCGAATGCACTCGGGGCCGGGCTGTGCAGGGGCCGCTGGCACGGGGGGCATGGGGGACGTGTTGGGGCCTCTGTGAGGGGAGAGCAGGGGCTGCCCCGGGCCGGGCACAAATGCCCAGAGGCCATTGTGACGGGGGTCCCCGCGGCGACCGTGGGGGCATTTGAGGGAGAGCCCTGGGGCGCCCGCTCCCAGGAGAGCCGCTCCCGGAGGAGGCAGCATCTACCCGTGGCGGGTCTGCGGCAGAGGATGCCGAAGATGCCCGTGGACGAGGAGGCGAACGCCGGTGCCCAGCCCGGCAACAGGCTGCCGGGCCTGCAGAAGAGGCGCCAAGTGAGGGACGGGGCAGGAGGGAGAGGCCGGTGCTGGGATGGGGCCGCACGGAGCTGCCTCGGTGCCAGGGCCGGCCTTGCCGGCACTGCGGGGGCCGCTGCGCCAAGGCAGCGGCCTCCATCCAGTGCCTCCTCCTCCTCCTCCTGCCCGCAGGTGGGCCTCAGGCAGCCGCAGGCAGCGTGGCAGGGCAGCCGGAGCCAGGCCTCGTCCCTCCATGGGGACAGGCTGCCATGGCTCCCCTGCCCAGAGAGCTCGCAGGGCGCTGGGAGCCGCCGTGCGCAGGTAGGGAGCCCGAGGGAGACGAGGCCCAACGTCCTCCCGACCCCAGGAGCCGCCGATGGGCGGGCGGGAGGTGCGGGAGGGGACAGGCGCGCCCGGCCCCCATAGCAAGCTGAGCCCCCCGGGCCGTGCCCAGGCATGCCGGGGTGCTCCCGGGAGTGGCCGTGGGCCGCGGGGGGACCAGCCCTCTTCCGAGGTGGCTCTGGGAGCAGGGCGGCAGCCGCCCGTGGGGCGAGTCCTGCTTTGGGGGCTGGCAGGGGAGCCCGGCCGCAGGAGCTCTTCCAGCCGGGGCGCGGGGGCAAGGGCCACAGTCACGAAGCCTCTCTCCTCGGCTTCTCTTGCAGACGGAGAGCCTGGCACGCGGGCTGGTGCTGCCCCGCAACAGGGTGGTACTGCCCCGCAGCAGGGTGGTGCGGGAGGAGACAGCCCGTCTGCCAGCCTTGCCGCCTCTCCCCAGGCAGGCAGCGGCACCCAGGCACGCACCCGCAGCTCGGCCACCGGGAGCTGCCGGCACCTGCCACAAGCTGCCTCCTCTGCCAGCAGCACCCTCTGCGTCTTCTGCCAGGGGCAGGGCAACGGCCCTCAGCACCGCAGCCACCGGCCACCAACACCTTGTCCCACCCGCTCAGGGCGTCCGCGGTGACTGGGGCAGAGCCGCGAGGGAGGAGAGCTGGAGGCCTGCGCTGTGGCTGTGAAGGACGCAGCCAGCAGCTGGTGGCACAGCGGGACCGGGCACACAGCACGGCTGTGGCACTGACAGCAAGAACAGACGAGGTCTGGGCGGCCGACGGCAGCGAGGCCCCCGCAGCTCAGCCCGCGCCTGATCCCTGTGCACGTGGGGGCACCGGCGCTGCCGGCAGGGCCCCCGCGCCAGCTCCCTGGGGCAGCGACACGAGGCCAGGGCCCGGGGGACGAGCAGCAGAGCACAACCCACCAACGCCGGCGGCACGCATCAAGGGCTACCTCAACGGCAGGTCATTGCAGGTGCAGCACGAGGCTGTTGCGGAGCATCTGGCCATTGCGTCCACCAAGACAGAGCCTCTGGAGGAGCTGGAGAGGAGCTGCCTGTCCCGCACCGGGCGCAGCCTGGCCCAGCTCAGGAAAGCCACCCTGCTGCGGCAGCAGGACGGCCCGGAGAGTCGGCCCGAGAGCAGACGGCCCGAGAAAGGAGAAGCAGCCTTTCTCCCTGACGCGCTCGGGGTGGCTCAATGTCAGACACGGGCAGCCGAGGGCCCAGGACGGGATGGGACGGCGTGGGATGGGACAGGGGGATGAGCCTCCCTCTGCCTGGGGCCAGCCGCTGCCCACACCCTCGGCCTCTGCCCGTGCCTCCAGCTCCCGGCCGGCTGGGGCCTCCACTAGCCTCACTCCTCGGTGCCCGTGTTTTGAGGCAATCGCTGTTCTTGGGGTGTCCCGGCAGTGGCTGGGGAGAGCCCTGGGCTGGTGCTGGTGCCAAGCCGGCAGTCTGGCTGCATCCCCTCAAGCTCCCTTCCCATCCGCCTCTCTTCGATTCAAGTCAAGGAATTCGAACATTTCAGATCTGTCGTAAATTTGGTCTGTTTTACCTAACGCTTGCACCGCACTGCTTCTCCTTGGTGTCACGAGGAACCTCCCCATTGCGGAGGGGTGTAGGAGCACCTCCATGAGCAACTTGCCCCTCCATTTTTAAGACCCTCCTCCACTGCTCTGGTGCTCCCATCAACGGCAGCGAGTGCAGTGCTGTTGGTGAGTCCCTCCCCGGCAGGGCGCAATCAAGGCTTGCCTTCCAGTCCCGGCATCAGGGCATTCCTGCTGCCTTTGGTCTCTTCTCTTATAGCCATGTCAATGACCTGCCAGAAGCAATCCCGTGCCTTGTGCCTCTCATCCTGAAGCTATGCCCAGGCAAGGCTTTCCTTGCAGAGATTAAAACAGGTTTTGTATCCCTGGACCAGTAGCTGTTTTCCATCAGACCCGAGTACGCTCGGGCACCAGCCCGGCGGCGTCCTGCGGGGCTCTCGGGAAGCTTGCTGGCTCTGCTGTGGGGCTCTGGGCCAGTCCCTCCTCCTCCTCCTCCTCCTTGCCTTTGCCGTGCTCCAGCACCACCTTGCCTCCAGTACTGCGAGAAGCTGAGCTGGCATCCTCCACGCTGCCACGGTCGAGGCAGGGGCAGGTAATGACCGAGTTGCTCAGCCATGGTCTTTCTCCGCGCTGAATCTCTGCTGCTGATCTAGTCTTTGTTTTTCAGCTTTCTGCTCTCGCCAGCCAACACCTTGGCCCATTTTCTACTCGGTTTCGCCACTGCCTTTTCTCCTCCTTTAGCCTTCTGTTGCGGTCTTGGACGTCCATTTTTCTGAGGTGGCTCTGATTGGTGCCAGTACCTTCGTGGGCCTTGTTGTAAACCCCCGGCTTGTTTCCTGCCCTCCAGCTTCCCCTTCTCTGCTCCCTTCTCCTTAAAGCCTCTCTGCATCACTTCTAAGGACTTGAAGATTTTGGGTCTCGCTGGCTTTCTGCAGTGATTTACTTCTTTTAAGATCAGATCTTTCCTTCCTAAAATTCAGCACCCCTGGGGTAACCCCGATGCCCCTGCGCCCATGTTTGCGGTAGTCTCCATGCTGTTGACGCTAGCCAGCGGCTGGGGGGGATGAGGGTGCAGCAGCCGTTGTGCCCCTGCTCCTGGGCTGCAGGACCAGCAGGGAGCTGCCTTGGAAAAGTGTCCGTGGTTTAACCTCGGCTCTCCTTAAGCGACCCGTTTGTGCGGACGGCTGTGATCTCCTGCAGACGCTCAGGAACAGCTTGGGGCCTGGGGACGGCCCTGCCTTTCGGTGACCTCCCCAGACCCCGCAGCCCTGGCTGCCCCGGCTCAGGCCCCAGGCCGACAGTTCCTGGGTGCTGCAGGCTCCTCCGCATGGCACCCCAGCTACGTCCCCCTCCTCATCCCTGCGAAGCCTCCGATGCTCCCTGCTTCACCACGCCTGCTGGCAGTTGTTTCTGCCTTTGATCTTGGCTCTGTAATGTTTGATGGCCGTTTGCCTCCAGCTGGCTTTTTGAAGCTGGGCAGAAATCTAATTGTGCTGTTAAAACGCAATGCTTGCAGATAAAAGGGCGGGACGAGGCACTGTTACTTACCCACCGTGTGGCTACTGCCACACGCAGCGAGCGCTCCTTTACACTTCACCTCCTGGGTCCGGCACGCAAACACTCTGATCTTTCACCGCCACTTGTAGAAAAATCCCCTTTACCCAAACCAGTGCGTGTCCTGCCCCAGACCGAGAGCTTGTTCTCTGTGCAGCTGCGTCTCCCTCCTGCCCCCAGCAAGCCCCGGGAAGGCGGACGCAGCCGCTCCGGCTCCAGCGTGGGCCGCAGCAGCGCCAGCCCCGGCACGGGTGCTGCGAGGGGAGTGCGAGCACAGTGGGGACCCCCCAAAGGGCCGGGGCGAACCTGGGCTGCCGAGCCCGGGGACAGGCAGACACCCGCTCACCCGCGCGTCGCTGCAGGGCCCGGCCGCGCACACGCACGCGGGCGCGCACACAACCTCCCGCTGCGGCGGGGGCCAGCCCTGCGTGTGCACGGCCCCCACGCCCCGCGCTGCACAGCCGGCTGCGCGCGTGCACCCCAGCGCTGCTGCCTGCGGGCACGCACACCCCCCTCATCGCACCGCACCCCTGCACACCCCCCCACCTCACCGCACCCCTGCACACCCCCCCACCTCACCACACCCCCCACGCCCCGCCTGCCCGTGGGCGCACCGGCACATGCCCAGCCACAGCCAGCCCCGTGCAGGGGTTCGGGAAATCTCCTTCCCTCGCTCCTGTGCCAATTAGTTTTTCTCGTACGACGTGGTACGAGCTTCCGTCAGCTGGAGCTAGCGTGCGGTGCGTTCCGCAGCCAGGGTTCTGTCGGCCTGACTGAAGGCCTCAGCTCATTGCAAGGAGGAGGAGGACGGCCCCACCCCGAAGTTAAGGACCTTTCTTTCTTGGAAGGTTAAAGCCAGCTCCGAAGGATGAAGGACACCCCCGACCGCCCAGGCCACGGCAGCATCCCAGCACCTCGGCCGAACCCTCCCCGACCCGGCGCCACGGGTCCGTAACGGCAGCAGGGCCAGGGATGGCTGGAGCCAGAAAGGAGCGGACGGCTGATGACGCCGTAGCATTACAGCTGCTCTGCAGAACAGTTTTGTACACCCTGGGCACGTGCAGAGGCTGAGGCATCCCTGTGCCCCCGGAGGGCACCTGGGCTGGGGACTGGGGGAAACAGGTTTAAAAAGGATCTTTCCAAGGCCTGTTTCAAAGGAAAAAAACCAAATAAAAACCCCACGCGCCCCCTCTGCTCCCACAGGGGTGAACCCAGGCTGGGAACGGCTGCCCCAGGGCCAGGGCTGCCGGGCCCTGGGGCTGGACACAGCCCCACCGGCCATCAGCGGTGGCGTTTGGGCACCGCTGGGCTTGGCCGCAGAGCTTCCGTTACCAGCGTGAGTCCCGAAGTGGGCATGCGTGCGCTGCGAGGAGCAGCAGAGTCTCCCCAACAGCTTCCGTGGCTCGACGATGTCCCCCCGCTCCACGGTGCAAAAGGACACGGCTGCCTGCTGAGGCACCGCAGCCCGCGCCAGCCCCGTGCCCGGCCCCGGCGCTGCCCTGGGCCGCTCGGGGCAGGCAGCCTCGCTGTCTCCCCTTGCTGACCCCCGGGCTCGGGCCACCGCGCAAGGAACCCTGCCCGCAGCAGGCATCAGACACGGGACAAGGAAGGAAAGGCAGGAGACAGGGGGCCTGATGCAGGTTTTTTCTGTACATCAGTGTTTTTGACACCACAGCCTGTTGCTGGTTATAATAAAACAGAAATCAGAAAGAGCAACCAGAATACACACCCAAAGGCAAAAAACCCTCGGCTTAAACAAGGTGCTGCCCGGCCCCCCGGAGGGGAGGCTGGCGGCAGGGGGTCCAAGGGGAAGGGGTAACACCTGCCCTGGCTGGGAAGAAACACAACACAAAGAAAAAACGAACCAACGAAAAAACCCAGCCAACGCTCCCGCTGCGGAGCAGGGGAGAGCCAGAAAAACCCAGATTGTCCCGTCCTCAGTCCTGTTAGCACCTGTACAATAAAACTGTACCATCTCCCGGGAGCGGAGCAGCCCTGCCCCGCGCCCGGGCGGCGGGCGCCGTGCCCGCTCTCTCCCAGAGAACTGCTCCTGGTGACGCAGGAGGGGTGCGGGAGCGGGGCCAGGCCGAGCAGACACCGCGCAGGGCAAGGAAGGGGCTTCTGCGGTGGCGAGAGACCCCGGGGTGGGGGGACAAGCTGCCGGGAAGCGTGGGGCGCGCTTGGGGGCCGCGGGCTGCGCTGCCCGTGGGACAGCCGCCGGGGAGTGGGAGCAGCAGCACGAATGAGATGGGGGAAGGAGCCCGGTGAGAGGATGGAGCGGCGGGGCTGGCTCTCGGCCGGCGGGTGAGCGCCTTCAGCAGAAGCCAGCTCCAAAGCTAAGGGAAGTGACTGTCCCCAGGCTCTCGGCCGAGGTGCTAGAGCCCGGCCCTCGAGGGCCGTGACCCCCCGGGTCTGCAGCTCAGGGGCTGGCTGTTCCAGGGGGAGCGCCGGCCTCGGGGAGCGTTGGAGAGGGGCCGGAGGAAGCCCTTATCCCCTAGCCCGGAGCTCACCATCACAGTGATACAGACTCAGCAAAACCAAAGGAAACGTTACAAATTAAATACTAATTAAATAAATACTATGGAAGACGTTGGGAGGGGGAGGGCAAACAGAGAGGCGCAGTTCCATGGGGTCAGGTGGGGAGCGGCAGCGGCACCCACCGCCCCTCGCTTCGGCAGAGCTGGAGCCGCTGCTGCCCCACGAGCTCCGGCTCACGCAGCCCCGTGGAGAGGGCTTCATCTCCCGCCGTAGCTGGATGGGGCCGACGGCCGCAACCGCCGCTGCTCGTCACGAAGGGACCCTGGGAAGTCCTTGGAGGCAAGGCTCCTCTCTCCCCAGCTGGAGGAGACCCTGAGGAGAGGAGGACTGGCTGGCCAAAGACTCGGGTCCCTGCTGCTGGCGCTGAGAGGGCTGCTTCCTGTTGGTCCTTATTATTGCCTCGTGATGCAGAGAGCGATCTGTCCCCGTCAGCTGCTCCAGGCCTGGTACTCCACCGCCGAACCCAGAAGCTGCAGCAGCTCGGGCTCGTAGTGCACCAGCTCCACTGTCTCTGCAGCACCCTGCGCCAGCTCGGGGCTCTCCTGCACCTCCTCCTGCGCCAGCACCTGGCTGAGAGAGACCTGGCGCTGGAACTCCGCCTTGGGCAGCGTGGCGATCTCAAAGTGCGGGAAGCGGGCCTGGAATATGCGGGAGGACAGCTTCAGCCGCTTGAGCACGTCGGAGAAGAGGAACCAGTTGCAGGGCCTGCGAGGACGGCAAGAGGATGGCAGGTTAGGGGCGGAGGGGTCCGCAGGCACGTCGCCCACCTCGCCGCCTCCCAGCTGCCGGCACGCCAGCCCTCCCCTCCACGCAGCGCTGCCGGTGAGGCCCAGCACTATTCTCCACGTGGTCCTCCTCCGCAGGGGGAGGACCTAGGCTCAGAGACGCGCCTGGGTCTGATTGCTGCTTTGCAGGTGACATCTTTTTAAAGCACTCAAAGCGAGGCAAGGACATGGGCGTGAAAGTTACGCCTTAAAAGGTGTCCCGGCAGCATCCCCACCCGGCAATAAGCCACACCAGAGGCTCCGTTGCCCGCCCAGCCATTTCTCCTGGGTGCTGTACGTGTCCCTCTGGATGGGCAGAAATTGGCAGGCATGGAAATTTGCTAAACAGAAAAGTAGCATTTTTGTTGCTGCCTCTTCCAAGTCGCCTTTCTCCTCCCTGCAGTCCAAGCAAATGCAATAGCCACGGTGTCACAGGAGGTGGAGAAGGGAGGACTGCTCCAGTGCTGTGACCTGATTTAGCCTTCCCCATGATGGAGGGGAAACAATCTGCTCAGCCCATCAACGCAAGCTGCTGCTGACCATCACTGGAGAAAAATGGGGCTAGGAGCAACAACAGAGGGAGAAGAGAGGGAGGCTTCCTGACAGGCACTGCGCAGGGACACCACACGGCAGCAGAACGCATCTGGCCATGCAGCCGGATTGCGCGGGGAGACCCCCAACTACACCCTCCTGCTGACTGAGGACGGACGGTCTGTCCCAGGCGCTGCAGCAGTGCTCCCCTGCCGTCACACAGCCAGAGCTCTGCAGGAACACGAGGAGCGGGACCCTGAGAGCTGCACATCGCCAGACACTGACTTGTGTTCCTGCAAGGCCCTGCCTTCAACCCAGTATCTCTAATCCTAATTTAAAGGAAAATAACCACCTAAGATACACAAGCTGCTCTTGACCTCAAGGAGCTGAAACGGCTGATGTGCTGCCGTCTGTCAATAGGATGCTGGGGCTGTGACCACCCGTGGTACAGAACAGCAGGCACCAGGCAGCCAACACAAATACAACTACCTTCTTGGCTTTACCCTCGGTTTTGTTTTAAAACAAGTCCTTTCTTAAACCAAAGGGCTCTTTCCTTGCTTGGTTCCCCCACATATAGGTCTCCCTCACCTATAGTCCCTCAGTCTTTCTCCTGTTTTCATTAACTCCGGGGGACAAGACCAAGGACACAGGGACTGAAGGACTTCACAGGCCTTGTGCCGTGCGAGGCATCAGCCAGCGAATCCCAGGCTGGGACTTCTCTGAGCACGACTGCGCTGCGGGAGTGCCCATCTGAGCGAGTGTCCCCTCCAGGTTCCTCCACAGTCACCGGAGAGCTGATCAGTCGCAGCCAGCAGTTCAGCTCAGCCCGACGTTCACTCCTGCCCTCGTTCGGATAAAGCCTGCTGACTAGTGTCCTGAACAAGAGGCCAAGGTGACCACCTCAGAGGTGGATCTCTGAGAATTAGTCAAACAAATTCCATCTTCCACTTGCTTCTCTGACTTGGGGCTTACAAAGCGTGGTTTCTACCCTCACGTTTTTCCAAAAAAGAGCCTGTGCAACGCTTCATTATGAGATGGTGTATGATGGGGAGTGTGCCACAAGAGGCATGTTACTGCCTCAGCAGCAGCAATTTGCTCCTCCTGGGGAAGCTGCAATAGCTCCATTCCTCTGCGTCTCTGCTTTGAGATCTCATTTGCTTTGAGATCTACAGGACACAAGTGCAACTCTATACGGCCTGTCTCCTCAGCACGCAGTCAGCTTGGGCTCTCAAAGTTTCTCAGACATGCATGAATTTTCCATATATGAACATCTCATGCTATCCCTCACCTGGAGGACAGCCTAAGGCTTTCTTGTACTGCTGCTATCCTCACGAGCTCAAGGGCTCTGTTCCGTGAGCGACCCCTCCACCCCAGCATTAATGTCACCCAAATGCTCTCTGCTCCAGGAAAAGATACTCACCCCCGAGAGACTGACACTTGGAGGTTGTAGCTGGGAAGCAGCGGCTTGTCTGAGAACTCAAACATGAAGTTGTCTGCTTCTTGCTCCTCTTCCTCCTGGTCTGAACTTCCTGGAGGGTTGAGCAGAAGATCGCATCCAATGCTATCTTTCCCCTCTGCAAAAAGCAAAACAGACGTTGGCATTGCTCACAGTTTCACACCAGCCAGTGCTCATCACTCCCTGGGGAACAGCTCTGCCCAGCTGGACCAGCTACCACCGCAATCTCGCATGCACCTTCCCACAACGTCACCGCAACTGTAGGAGCCAAGTCCCAGGGGCTCCTCCTGCTCTCCTTCCAGCCCCTCGTCTCGGAGAAACTCTGAGTGAGCGCTGGCTGCTCTGCACAGCGAGACTCCACTCGGTGACCAGGGTAGGTAGAAAGAACATCTATGTCATAGCAGCAACCTTCAGGTTTACACCGATCCCGCACGCGAGACGAGGCACTGCCTGCTGGCAAAAGGAGCCACTTGGCCTGGCACAGTCTTTTCTTGGGTCAACCACACGCTGACCCCCCGACTCTCCCTGGAACGGCCTCAGCCCCTCTCCTTTGCCAGCACAGCTGTCCTCAGCCTGAAAGAACCTGCGCCAGAGAGGAAGGAGGCGGATGTACGAGATGCTTTGTCTGCACAGATCCTATAAAGTGAGGCACTGCACTCTGCTCGTTGAGGGCTTCTCCACCCAGATCCCACTGTCGACAACTGTCAGCAGGTTATCTAGAGGTGTGTGCCAGCAACTCTGTCTAAATAAGGACTGCAAGGCTGTGCCACCAAACTGTGCAGCAGATCTAGAGATTAATACAACCAAACAACAATAAGCATGACTTCAGAGAATCAGCCCCACAGATTTCTGGCTTAAAGCTGGCTGTTCTGGGAGGTATCTGAGCTCCAGCAGGATTTGCTTCCATAGGAGATGCAGAACGGAGCACTTGATCCATAAACCATTAAAGACAGTTACATTTACTGTTCACCAATCTGAAAAGCATCTGTTGAAAAATAGCTTGCAGCCTGGATTTTAGTATTAAGAGGTATGAATAGTCTTGGGTTTGCAGAGTGCTGTTGTCCTGCTGAGATAATACAGGGTACTCCCAAAAACTTCCAGAAAACAGAGTGTAGATTCTACAGGAGAAGTCAGACCAAATGTGCTGGTGAGCAAATAAACCAATCATGCAAAAGTTCAACACCACGCATGAGAGAAAAGGCTGCAAAAAAATCTTATGGTGTGCTGCATCGGAAAGCTCCACGCACCATACTGCTCTACGAATAAACGCAGCGCCCAGCAAGAATGTTATTTTAATAGAGAAACAACAGCAGATGACAGGAGACATGCGCTCAGACAGGGTCTCAGGAAAAATATGAAATAATTTCTTAGTCCTGACAAGGACAAAAAAAACCCCCTAAGAAATAGAAAAACAGGGTGGTTAAATCTTCAAAACTTATTGTAGAATAGGACAAAAATAAGTGACATGAGTATTGGTCTGAGATCCCTGCTAGGCAAAGCTCAGACGCCATCACTGAAAAAACTCAAATTTCTTGAACAACCCAGGAAAAAAGAATTAAATGCATTTAACGTGGCAACAATATGGTCCAATGTCCATCCTGAAAACTCTTCTCACTAAGTCCTGTCCGTTAGCCCGAGTGAAGGCTGCGACGAGAACAGGAACATCCTGTACCACCGCAGAGTAACAGGGAGACAATCAGGCGCAGCAAGGCTAGTCCCAGGAGTAGAACAAAACCCTGGAGTGGGACTTTGTATCTGGAACTACAGTAGCCCGAAGTGCAAGACGCTGATGACTTTACCATACTCAGACCTCAGAGATCCCACACCCTGGCTTTAGCATTATCTTTTGGCCCCCAAGAGATTTGCAGACCTAAGGGAAAATGTGGACAACATTCCTGCCTCAAAGAATAGAAACAGATCCAGCAGGGGCCTGGGATTTCTCCTCCACCCTGAGGGACATGCAATGTTTTGTGCTTCAGCCGGTGGATCCGATGGAAGGGGAAGCTTTGAAGGACTGAACCACTGAAGGAGGAGAGCTGTTTTCTGCTGAGCTGGTTTGCTGCCTGTGACAGCTGGGAGCAGCTCAGTTACTCAGAGCAGAACCAGGTACTTCCCTGCCCCGGGGAGTATCTGCTCTTGGTGACCCAAGGTGACTGCTGAAGGCAACGGAGCCAAAAGGGCCCATTTCAAAACACTCGGTAAACACCGCTGTAAACAAACCAGCCCCTTGTCTCAGGTTTGGGCATCTTGCTCTTCCTTGCCGACTCAGGCAGTGTCCCACAGTAGTGCCTGGTAAAGCACATGTGACAATGGTCTAGCACTGCCATCTCACTGCTGCTGTAAGCTGATCTAGGTGTGGATGAAAAGGAAGGTCCCTTTCTGTGCCCGCTGAAAACAGACCTGGCAGGATAAAGGATTACTTCCCAGCTGGGTTAGTTCCTTGCTGCAACTTGCCACGCGGCCTCCCAAAGGCAGTGTCGAGGGCAGCACTGGGAATGCTCCAAGCAAAGGGGCAAAAGGAGGGGCAGCGTGACTGACCTTCTGACAGCAGCGTGGTGGTGCTTCAGCTTGGGATCTCTGCTGTCCTCTCTCCAAGCCAGAGACAGAAATCTCCCACAGGCAACACCAAAGCCACAGGGTTTCAGAACATTTTCTGCACCTGACATTTCTCCAGGGTTCATCACTCTCATGTCTGGGAGGAACCTATGTTCTCCCAAGTGCTGTGCAGAGGTACCTGTGAAAGTCTGAAGCACCTGAGATGCAAGCATCAGCCCAGCCAACACTGGAAGGATCCTTCCACTGCAGCAAGGATGAAGTGACATTTCTAGGGAACAGTATAGACAGAACAATGCAGGATTTGTCTGGCTTGTTAACCAACTTCAGGTAGCACAGGAGAGAAGGAAGACAAAAGCTGACAGATGGCACCATGTGAATGACAGAGACCCAGTACAGACACATCCACAATGGCCAGGATTTAGCGTGAAGTCCCACTGGAAGAGGTAGGACGTGTTTAACAGAGAAGGTAGTCTTTTCCCATCCTCAAATGAGGAAATACTCTGAAAAGCTCGACTAAGGTCCAGGGGAAGGAGAAGAAACGCAGTACCCAGCACTCCCTGTGGAGATTTTCCATGTGTGAGCCAAGTGCCTAAGCAAGGCCCTTGGGAGCAGTGAACTGCCATCACTGATGGCATCCCAATACCCCTCCATCCCCCCAGGAAACACCAAAAGAGTTGGTGATGGCTTGCTTACTGAAAAAAATAATTCCTTTCTTTTTGCCTACAGGGGTGGGGGACAGAAATGCGGGAAGACACGACGCAAGGCAAGATTTTTCAAGACAAGCCGAGGGATATGGAAATGAAAGAACTGAAACAAGCAGCTAATTTGAACGGAACACAATCGGCTTGCTTTTCCAAGATCCACCCGTTTCGTTTCAGGCATTAGGGCGTATGAAAAACAAGACAGCACATTCCTAAATTACTTGCATGTAATTTAGAGGGTATGAGAACTGGCAGTCTACAACCCCATGCCAGGATCTTCAAGGGGAAAGGACACTGATGAACGGGACATAAGCAGATACTAGAACTCAAGCACATAAGCTCTCTGGCTAACCAAGAACTCAGCATACTGTAGTAACCAAAGAGAGCCAAACTCTCCTACCCACAAAACCACACACAATTTTCCTTCCTTGTTTATCAGAGAAATCCAAGTGGGAGTCAGTGATAAATCAAAAGGGGTAATATCTTTACTTTAAAAATATTACAGTCAAAGAATAGCTATTTTTCTTGTGGTAAAGAGGCTTCTTCTTAAAGGATTCTGATAGCTTCAAAAGTGAGAAATTCAGAAGAAGGAGACTGTGGTTTGAACAGTTTCCTTGGCATGCCTGAGGTGCAAAAGCCTACGAACAAACCGTTCTTAGGAGTACAGAATTTCTTCTGTTCTGAAATGAAGAGACATCAGGGTCCTCCAAGGACAAGCCCTCTACCAAGAGCACCCTTCCGTATCTGATTTTTTTCATCTCTGGAAGGATGTCGGAAATGATGGAGGTGAGCAACTAAAATCAACAGCCTGTTAGCTTGCCAGCGTAAATAACCCAAGTCTTTATGAAGGGCTTGAGAGTGCTGATCTACTGTCTCAGAAGTGGTTGGGAGGGACTCTGCAGTCTGCCACAGGCCCGTGGCTAGATCCAGAACATCTTCATTCATGGACCCTGCGGGAACTGGAGCAACAGAGGGAACAATTTGTGGACCTTGTGCCTGTATCGTTTCAAGAAAACGTCTAAGCTGGTAACCACAATTTTCAGGAAGTGACAGTAAAAGGTACAAGTCATGCCTGCACTGGGAAATGCCTGGCATTGTAAGAAGAGGACCATCCCCAGACGAATGCCTCCCCTCCAAAGCAGAGGAAAGGGATGGGCAGCTCTGGGAACCTGGAAGTTCAAGACTTCTACTCCTTGAATGAATAAGTATGTCCTCTGCCTTCCTTGGTTTTATCTTGATGACCAGTTAGCAGGAGAGTAACAAGAACGGCGACACGAATCACATGCTCCGGGATCGATACCCAAAGAACCCCAGGAATCACCAGCAGCACTTGGAGTCTAGTCTCGCACGCTGTGTTCAGCCTACTTGGAGGGATCCACACATGCAGCTTCCCAAAGAAAAATTCTCTTTCAGGAGCAGCTCCCAGCACGTAACATTACGGCAAGATCTCTAAGACGTGAGCTGGGAGGGACGGGGACAGACCTGAGTGAATGATGTGTCATTACCCAGCATTACTTCTCTCTGCTCTGCTGCTGTACATGAAATGGCGTAGACTGAACTCACCTAGCACAGAGCTGCTGTAGAAGTCCCATGCTGTTCGAGGATCTCCATCGCTGCGCCCCTGGAGATCCGAAAGGTAATCTAAAGAGAAAAAATTGAGAGGGTTAACGCTTATCTACTGGTCAAAGCATGATCCTGGCATGCATATCCATTGATCCTGGGTGAGCCACTTCACCCCTGCTGCTTCTCCCCACTCTGCAGTTAGGCATTATGGCAAAAGCTGAGCCATAACTTGCAAGAAGAGCACCCTCGCTCAGGAGAGGACAACATGACCCCTGGCCTGAGAACATGAAACAGAAGCTGAAAAGGGAAGTCAACTGACAACACTAAGTGGGTTGGAAAGAAAGGTTCTTAGGGTTGTCTGGAGTTCAAAATCACATCCCCAACACCTGCATGTATAGTTAAGCCTGGAGGAGCACAGACAGACAGCTGGCAAACAAGATATTTTTCAACACTGGAGACTTTCTGCCTTGTATCTAGCTGGGAACCACCGCTACTCTAACTGTCTCTTCCTTGCTGTTGTGTAGAAGCCACAACACTCATCTTGCTTCTACACAAACAGCGCGGAAAGCGGGCACGCTTCACTCTCAGCCATAGGGACCTAAAATGGTCCTTTCTACCAACAGCAGGCAGGCAGCATCTGGGCAGAGCTGTTTTCAAGTAGAAGGCATCATTACTTGGCAGCAAAAATACGTTCACTTAGGTTATGCAGTAGAACCAGGAACTGTGGAGCAGTGTCTCCAAGCCTCATGCACAGCACTGTCTTTAGTTGTGTGACCACAGCATTGCCATCTCTTTGCACATTAACGACTGAAAAGTGACTTGTATCTTACTTGGAAAACAGTATACAATTCTATAATTAAAGATTGGGTGGTAAAAACACACACACATGACAGGACAGAGCTCAAATTATTCAGTCACCTGCTGCGCAAGCACTTCAAAACCCTTTGACACCCAGATTTGGTCCCATATGCTGCCAGTCAGGAAGGATGGAAGCACTACCACCCCCAGGCTTGGCACCTACCGCAGAGGAAGCGCTTCATCACTTCACTGGTGGCGAGCTTCACGGCTGTCTGCCCAGAGTAAGTGGCCAGAGTGGGATCAGCACCATAGGAGAGTAGAAGCCACATGGTTTCCAGGTTGTCATTTGCTACTGCATCGTGGACGGGCCTGCAAGGACAGAAGCATTGGCAGAAAAAGAAGAGACTGGAAGAGTTCGCAAAGCAAATGCTCTGTTTTGGGTTAAGACAAATCTAGTGATGGCCTACAGCTCATCCTGAAAAGACATCCTGCTCCCTGCCCCCACACCTCTCAGTGCTTCCCCAGATGTTCCCCTCTCCCTGGCTTGCCTTGTGCCATCCTGCGCGCTGCAGTTCACGTTGGCGCCGTGCTCTAGCAGAATGTGGAGGATGTCGATCCAGCCTCGTGCACAGGCTTCGTGCAGAGCTGTGTAGCCAGCGTTGTCACGATGGTTCACGTCACTGCTCTTTTTCTGCAGGCAATAGAGCACTACGTCCTACAGGAAAGACCATTGCAAGCCTGGTTACACACAAACCCAGACAAGGCAGTGCAGGGGACAAAGCAGCAAAAGGCACCAAAACTCACCTTGTAGCCCAGGCGAGCTGCTCGCTGCAAAAGGGTCTCCCCTGCATTTTTGTTCACAATCAGCCGCCGAGCTCCAGGAGGAATGTTCTGGGCCACAGGCAATTCGGGGGAACTCCCTGGGCTGACCCGACGAGACTTACAAAGTGTCCACAAGTCCTGGGACTTCTTCAGAGGGCGCATTTTGGGCTGGTTCCAGCAGCCTTTCCCCTGGAAAAGAAAGGAATACAACTCCTTGGCACATGTGGCCATGGCTTACTAACAGGAGTCCTCTTCTCTCTATTCTCCCCGTGCGTGTTCCCCTCATCAGCTCAAGCCGTACCTTCCCCTCATCACAGATCCCTGCCAGGTGTTTGGTTTTACATTTGCGTTTTCCTGATGGCTTCTCTAGTTCTTCTTGGACAGGAGAGCTGTCTGAGTGCTCCAGGAAGAAGCCATTCCGAAAGTCTGGGCGTCCTTGAGATTTTCGAGGGGATGGGGAAAGCCTGCTCCTCAGTCGTAGCTCTGTGCCTTTACCCTGCACAGACTCCTTCTGCTTCCGGTACCTAAAATCTAAAGGAGAAATAGGAATGAGGAGCTTCTGTAGGTACCGCACCGAAGGCCAGCAACCCAGATCTCTGCCACCAGGCAAAACAAACTGCCCATCTTTGATGGCTGCTCATCCAGAAATCCAGACCCACAGCGGAGGCACTGCAGTAAGTAGAAGCAGAGAGAATCTGCAGATTCTCCCCATCAGGGACGGACTCAGCATGGACACAAAATGCCCAAAGACAGACAGCCATCCTGGTCTGAAAAGGCCAAGCCTACTGAGAGCTGGGGCTTGCACACAACTAAGGCTTTTCCTTAGGTCTGACAGGGAACCCAGTACGAAACAGCACGCTTCCCAGGAGTTTGGTAATTGCATGCTGCCATATGGTGCGCTCCCCTACCTGTAAGGCTGAGCAGGACTCATGTGGAATAGCCCTTAGAGAGACAGAAAATACAGGCGGTATCCCCTTTAAAGCGCCTGTGAACAGTCATTGTTTTGCTGCCTACAAAACCAGACCCTGCCTTGCCCTCTCACATCTTCCCCTTAAGTTAGGTAGCACATTAAAGTTTCAATTAATATGCATGCAGGTAGGAAGTACCAGGATGCCTCAAGGGAAATCCAGTGTTTTCTTCCTTGCATTATACAGAGCTGCAGGTTCGCTCATTACGGAGTCCTGCACATCGCACGAGGACAGGCGCTCTGCTTCCCTGAAATAGCAACATCCCGTAGCAAGGGCACGACAGCAACAGGAAAACAAAGTAAGGAACAAGAAAGTAAAGCCCTGTGAACAAATAACTGCCTGGACTCGTATGATGCCGTACACCTCCCTCTGTGCCAATGATCAGTGCTGGAATAAAATAGGTTACACAGGAAGACCCCTGTGCAGACCAAAGGACAGAGGAGGCATCTGTACGCAGCTTTGCAGAGTGTGAGTCTCTGAAGCCCAGCTCTCTCCACAGCTTTGGGCACTTTGTTTGGGAACAAAGACTTTGCTTCATTTCTAGGCGAAGAGCCAGGAGATGCCCTGGTGGGTTAGTTCAAGGGATCAAGAGGATAAACTCCAGGAACAAAATTTTACATCTGTTAGGGACACTGCTGCCTCCAGTACCAAGGCAGGTTTTGTCGATCTCCAGGAGCAGCATCTTCAGCTTGCACATTATGCTGAGACTCTAGATTCTCCGCATCAAGCACCACACAACTTCCACTTACGTCTTGCTATTGCTAGGAAGCAGGGGCCATGGATCTTGCACAGAAAAATGGGTTTGGCCAATATACCAAGGTAGAACCACAAATAAAATCTCGAAGCAAGCATGCCTCAAGTACTGTTGTGCTGTTCTGGTCTCCACACCTCAGGAGGAACAGAGTGCAAGAGGAGAAAGGCAACCAACTGAGGGGTGGAGAGGCCACCCTACAAGAGAGGCTGGGACTCCTCAGTCTGGAGAGAAGGCAGAGAAGGATGTGACCAAAATTTGCAAAAATCATAAAAGGGTGGATCAGCTGAGTGGAGGAATCTTGTTCACCCAATCCTGCAGCACAAGACTTATGGGCACTCTATGAAATGAGTAAGAGATCAGTTAAAAAACAGACAGGAGAAAGGACTTTGCACAGCACAGAGGGAACTTCGGGGCTTCACTGGCACCGGAGGTGGTGGAGGCAGACGTTATCAGCAGGAACAGAAAGGATTTAGGCAAATTCATGCACAACAGACCCACAAATGAGCTAGTTGAGCTGTTCTGGAAGCTGTGGAAGCCCAGGTGCCTGAAGTCTGGGAAATGGCTGTGCTCAAGTGCTGGCCCTGCATAGCCTCTGCGCTCGGCATGGTCAGGAGAAAACTGTGGGCTAGACAGACCCTGACACAATGCAGCATGCTGGATGTGCTTAGGCGAGGAACGGGAGACATCTCCTTGCTCTGAACAAAGCGGAACGCACCCACAAGACATGGTCTGGCAGTTCTGGCTTCTCACCACACAGAACATGGTATTTGTTTTTAAGCTCACGCACAACTCTCAGGCTGTAATTAAGCAAAGTTTTAGCGATGATACTTGTCAAGAAGGCAGCACACGGCAATCACTAGCCCGCTTGCTGTTTTGGAAGCAATCACCGAATGGAGATTTCTGCTGGGCTGTCTGTAACACTGTCCTTGTCTTTTTTACAGCATTGCAACACTTTCACAACTAACTCAGGGCAGTAGGCAAGGACTTGAGGTGCTCCTTCCCTGATATCCGATTCCTTCTGCCAACGTGCAGGGGCTCTGTGTTTTAGAGCAAAGCTCTCAAAGCAGCCCATCACTGCAGTGTTAAATACACCTCACTTGGCAGGATGTGTGTCCATGTGAGGGAACACCTTCCCGGCAATGAGCAGCACCTTGGGCTGTGGAGGAGACAGGTAGGAAACGGCACGAATGTCAGGAACGTGGTAAGGAAGAGCCAAGTCTCTGACTGACACGTGAAGAGAAAGGGGTAAAATGCTGACACATCAGAAAACACGTAGCAAACAGGATGGTCTGTGTTTGCAAGTGGCACACTCCGACAGCCCCTGCACACCCAGGAGGAGGAAAACACAGCGACTCCATCACTCCTCCGAGCACAGAGGGGAGGTGGACAGTGGGTTCCTCTAGCCCAGAGGTCCAACACATGGCTCTGGCAGGGATCTGCATCTATTTTCACTCTCTTTAATATCCAAAGGAGACAGAGGAACACCACTGGCTTAGTGCTCTCAAGGCGTGCACCTCAACCGTAGCTGAGCAGCAGCGAAACTCCAGGGTGTGCACTCATAGGTGAGGAACAGCCAGTCCAGCTGATCAAAGTGGTCTGCCCAAAAGCAAGGTGGTACCGGTCAGAGAGAGGAGACACCGCCAGTGGATCCAAGCATTACCATCACCATCAAAGGGATATAGCCTCCTTCACCCAAGTGCCCGCCCCAAAGCCTAGGGGTCCTGGTTGTTTCTTAGGTGCACTTGATGATGAGGTGGCATTAACAAGCAAAGATTGCTTGTATTAACCCCTCTCCTGGAGGGGATCCAGCCCCCCGAGCCAGGTGTTTGTCAGTGGATCGCTGCAGCTCGTACCCGAAGATGACGCAGATTCTTTAGAGAGTACAGGACACAGTGGTCTGCTTTCTCCAAACACATGGGCTGGCCCCTCTTCCTCCTCTGGCTGCCAGCCAGCTTACAGTGCCACTGTAACACCCAGATCCTCATCTCCAAAGCCAGCAATGGCTCTAGGCCACAACTTCTGAATCCAAAATACAGAAGCTCACATATCTGAGGGCCGAGCAAGCAGCCCCTGAGGGAAACTGGCTTCTGGACAGAAGACAGACACTCTTAAGATGTGTGGTAAAGCTCCTGGAGAAAACCCTCCTGAATGCTGCAGTACTCAAACCTCCTTCTCAGGCTTTGTTTGGAACAGGCATCAGCCGGAGACAGTCTGACAGTGCCCCTGAACTGCAAAGCTGACAGGAAGCCCATCAGAAACTTTACTCCTGATCTCACAGAAGCACCCAGACACTGCAGCAACAGCGTAAAACTGTGCCAGAGCAGAAACGTAGCTTGGGATATCAGCTGGGGGGAGGATAACGGCCATCTCTACTACTCACAGCACCTCAGAAGCATCTCAGCCTCTCCTGAGGACTGTCAATCTGAGCACTGATGTGGCAGAAGGCAACAGGTCCGTATCCACTACATCACCTCCAAGAGAAAGGCCCAAGCGTATGGAGGGCTAGCAGAAGTGCTTCCCCCAACACCATGGCTCGGACATGCTCTTCTGCAACCCTGACAGAAGTTACCTGTGGGACACTCGGACACAGCTATGAGCTACCAGCCAGCTGTCAGCGCACACGCTGAGACACCAGCGCGCTGCTGGATGAATCCCAGCCTTACTTCCAACAGCCTCAAACTGCCCCTGGACAGACAGAGAGAAGGGACCACAGAGACTGCTAAACCTCAGGGAAACGCAGATCACAGATTCAGCTTTGACCACATGGTCTGGGCAGTTATGGGAGAAAATGCAAGAGCAGAGGTAGAGCAGTGAGCAGGACACAGGCAGGTGGCACAGCGTTCTCCTCCTAGCAAAGCTGCAAACGCAGAGGGGGATTTCTCCGTCGCTTGCAGACACTCTGGCTTTGTTAATCCTCTCGCCCATGTGCTCCCTGGTGCAAGCTTGCAAGTTGCCTTAATAAAGCAAGACAAAGCATAAAGAAGCCCGGTTGAATTGTGATGGCTCCATGTCCCTCTGCTTTAGCCAGGAATGCTGAACACTACTCCCAGGGGCCTGTGCTTGTCCAGAAATATTTCACTGTGCTACCTCGTCCGATTCTCATTTTCCCACGCCCTCTGTCTTAATCTGAGGGTAAGATCAGTATCTAATTAGCCACAGAAGCTGCTGTTTCCTACTCCAAAATTTACTGTAAATATTTTTGAAAGAAGAGCTGATCCATTGAAGCAGCCCATGCTGTGGACATCAAGCCATTAATAATGATGGAGTTTCATCATTACAAAAAAAAACCAAAAACCACACACACAACAAAAAAGCAACAAAACAAAATACCCCCATGTTGATCCCCAGCCTGGTACCAGAGCGCCCTTCCCAGATTGTACCTGCTTTGGATTTTCGCCTCCTGTGGGGGTAGCCCCCTCGTTCCTCCTCTCGCTCGGTCAAATATTCCCCTGTTTGGTATTTCCGACTTTTCTGTCGTCTCCTTTTCTTCCTTTTGATGTGGCTGTCATCTTCCTCCTCCTCATTGGGCTCCCACAGCTGCCTGGGTGATTCCACTCTCCAGGGCAGCTCCCGGGTCCTCCTCGTGTAACAGCTGCTCCTCTCGGACAGAGACCTGTCCCTGGCCCTGCGACTGTGATAGCGTGATGTCCTGTGGGATTTTCGCAGCTTGCGACGTTTCAAGGATGACTCCTCCTCCTCTTCCTCCTCCTCTTCTTCCTGATCCTCCTCCAGCAACGGTAAAATCTCCTGACCAGTCACATCACACTCTCCCGTCACACCAGCAGAAGAGCCAGCGATGCTTCCTGCAAGAAAGCGGGATTTCTAGCTGACAAAAAACGCCTACAAGAAAAGCCCTGCAAGGCAGGACAGAAGGCAGGCACAAGGCCAACTAAACAGGGAAACGCTCCCAGTCCACCCAGGACTCCCACCTGGGGCCCCTGGCACCAACTCACCCGACTGACTGCGCGTCCGGCTGCTCAGCACCACCGGAATGAAATCCCGGAAGTTGTTCTTGGGCTTCTTCTCAAGGTAACCTGTGGGGAAAAAGGAGCCTTGAGAAAACACGCCACAGATCTGTGCACGCACGTCTGCTGGCCTGGGAAGGGCAGTCCAGCATCATGCTGCAGCTCTGTTTTGGATCCCAACCGGCTATGGGAAGACACCAGCTCCAGAAGGCCGTTCAGCTTCAGGGGAGCGGCGGTTTGGCCCCACGGGCATCAGGGCAACAGGAAGCGCTGCAGCCTGACCCCGCAAGAACACATTGCCATTCACAAGAGTACCTTCCTCGTGGCTGTCCCCGCGGTGCGCCGGAGATGGGAACTCGGACTTCGCTGGCCTCCTGCGCTTACGCTTTACCCTGAGGCTGTTGTGATCCTTCACTGATCCCAGGCCGGTTCGGCCTTCTCGCTTGCTGAGTTCATGGGGATTGTCATGGTGTTTTCGCCACTGTGAATGGAGGACACAGACTGAAGCGTGAGCTGCTGAGTGACTGAGCTGGAGTAGCAAAGAAGGGACAAAACACTGTCCCCCGCTCATCATGCTGGTGCCCTCCAGCGTTTTTGACACCCCAGATCCATTTTTGCTCTAGATAACCTGCAGACATGGGTACACTAATCCACTGCCAGGCAATGCCAAAGAGCGTGGGTGGAAAGCCCTGTGCCCTCAGCTGCCCTCCCCTGTGAGAGCTCCCTCCACACCCCCAACCTCACTGCTAACCTTTGCCATAACCCAACAGTCCCAGCCCGTCTCACCCACCTTCCGGCCATGCACACTCCGGCTCCCCGATTTGCTTGGGGACTCCTCGCCGTCCTGGGCTTGGCACTTCAGTCTCTTGTGCGCCTGCCTGGCATCCCCATCATGCTGCCGCTTGGACTTGCAGCGCACGCTGCCCTCTTGCTTGATTTGGCCTGCTCCTTTAAGCTTGACCTCGGCAAAGGCCTGGGGAGCAGTCCCAGCTCGCAGGCAAGTCACAGAAGTAAATGACATGTCACACTCCACTCGCTCCTTCTTGACCCTGCACAGATCCACCTGACGCACGCACTGGAGGGGCTCTGCAGCTGGTGGCTCCTGGGAGCCTTCGCAGCCCAGCTCCTTGCGTTGACTCTCCGTGGGCACAACGGGCACCTCTGAAATCATTCGCAGGCTCTGCTGCCCAGCCGCAGGCAGATCATGTGACAAATACGCCGCTAAGACTTGGTTTTTAGGCTTTGCATCCACCTGTTTGAGGCTACAGCTCCCCTGGGGAGCCTCAGTCTGTACACTGCCCTCCTTACTGGAGTCAGCCTCTGGCTGATCACACTCTTGACTCTTCGGAGGGTTGTCCAGCTTCCCCTTCCCCCCTTTCACATCCAAAGCACTGGTCTGAAGAGATGGACCTGCATCCAACGGGACTGGATTGGCCGGCTCCTCGTAGAGCTTGGGCAAGGCCCGGCAGCTCTTGCTCTTGGCTGCAGCTTCCCGTTCCTGAGGTGGGAGCCTGGGCAGCCCCTCTGGCAGGCTCTGGGTGGCTGTGCTGGACTCTGCGGGCTGCACGCTCGGGAATGTCGGGAGCTCACCTGCACCAGCTGGCTTGCAGGAGCTATTCTGGTTTGGGGGCAGCTGCCCTGCTGTGGAGATGCCAATTGAAAGCAGGGGGGTTTGATGATAAGGAGACCAGCCAAGAGGCAGAAGCTGAGGATTGGAAGGTTTTCCATTCACAGGGCATCGCGGGTACACACTTCCCTGGCCGGGATTCCAGGTGGAGATGTCCTTGGACTGACACAAAGGAGCTCCTGGAGCAACCCTGCCATGAAGAAGTCTCCTGGCAGGATCCTGCTGTCCTTCTGTGCTGACCTGGTTGGCTTTCTTCCCACAGGGAACCCCAGCGCTGCGAGGCTCTCCCTGATCGATGATAGAAATAGGCTCCTGCTTGGGAAGGTGGCGCGGGTCCCTGCTGAAGCTCACACCGGGGTCCTTGCTGAGCAGCAGCGAGGCAGGCACCGGGTTGGCAACGCCGACGTAGGTGCCTGGAATGGTGCTGATGAGCGTGGTGTTCTTCACCCAGGAGCCCTGCTCGCCGTTGCGCAGGAACTCGGGGAAGATGACTAAGGGAGGTGTGGTGCTGAGACACGAGGTGACGCTGCTGCCCGTAGTCTGGGCCGCGCGCTGGGACTTGGACAGGACCGTGGTGAGAAGCGCTTTGCCGCTGGTGTGCACGGGTGTGAGGATGGGCATAGGAGGTGTCTTGCGTTGGCTGGGTGGAGGCAGTTTCTGACGATTGGACTTGGAGGAGAGATCGAGAGGCATCTCGCTGCACTCTGGAGAGGAGACCATCTCACGCTCTAGCTGTGGAGGGGACTTCAGAGGAGAGAGTGAAGTGGCAGCCCCCGGTGCGGGCGGCTCGGGAGCTGCCGGGGCTCTGGCGTGCGCACCGGTGCCGGAAGAGGGAGCAGCACTCCCACACGATGCTGCCGGCGGAGGCTGGCTGGACGAGAGGGAAGGGCCAGCGGTGGACGGGGGAGCGCCCTCGGCAGCAGCCTGGGCACCGCTTCCGCCTGAGGGCGAAGGGCAGCTAAGCTGACTCACCTCCACAGACACCACTTTGGCGTCTGAAGCCAAGGGTCTGGTGACGGAGAAGGTGTAGGGGTAGGAGCGCAACTCTGGGGAAGCGATAATGCCCGGCAGGCAACGCTCGTGTAGGTAGGAAGGCAGGACGGGGAGGGTGAGTGTGGAGGAGACCCCCAAGGTGGCTGGAAGTGTAGCCACGCTGAGTGGCTGCCCGCAGCTGGGTGGTGGGATGTACACCAGCGACTGGCTCGGGCTCAGAACTGCCCCGGCCTGAAAGGACAGGGGCACTTTTTGCATAGCAGGGGCCTGAGATGTGGGAAAGCACACTCTGTTCAAAGTAAAAGTAGCGGGAGTGGAGGCAGAGGTGTTGCAGCTGGAGACAACCACAGACAATGTCCCTTCTGCCAGCACGCCTGGCCCTTGTGCTCCAGCGCTTGGGGTGGTTTTCTCCTTCCCAGCAGGCTCGCTCTCTGCAGCCACGGAGCAGGCTGGAGGAGCATCAGCCTGCTTGTCGCTGTGAGGATCTGCAGGTGTCCAGGCAGCATCAGCACCACTGCTCTCCTGCTCGGCAGCCCTGGGGATTGCGGGCTCCTGCCCTCTGCCATCCCCCTGGCTTGCCAGAGGGCCCAGGGCATCATCTTTCACAGTCTTTCCCACACACTCCGGGTTTGGGTTGGGATCAGGTGGCTGCTCTTCCAGTTTGGGCCCGAGCTTTTCCTCCACCTTGCCATCAGCATCCAGCCCCTGGGCACTGCTGCCACCACTGCTGACTGCTGTGAGCTCCACCTGCAACAAGAAGGGAGGTGTTCCTGAGAGCTGTGCAAGTGGCTCCTAGCGAAGCAGGCAGGACCTTCTCTCTAGCCCCCCCAGGACACAGAGGCAGAAGTGGCAAACAGCTCTTGCCAAACTAGAGCGTTGCTTTGCCCTTACTGCACCTAGGCACACCCCTCTCGAGAAGGAGCCCGCGGGACCCATTAGGGTAGGTGCTCTTGCTTGGCCTGTTCCATCAGGGAAAGGCCTTCTCGGACCCAGACACGCACGCGAGGAGCTCACCTTGGAAAGGCTGCTGCTGACACAAAACTCTTGAGACCCCAAGTGCTGGGAGCTGCTCGTTTTAGACTCCTCATCAGAAAGGGGGGCTCTCCTAGCCGAGGAACAAGACACAGCATTACGAAACCTCCCCGATACGCTCCCAGCATCCTATCCCTCCCTGTCCCCACATGGGATAGCAGAGCAGCTGGCAGCCTGAAGAAGCGTGCCTGCTCCAGGTAGCCAGCTCCTCGTCATCACATGCTACACAACGGGTACCGGCCACTGCAGACTGAAGGGGTGAGGAGCACTGCTGTCCCCTGCAGTCCTCCCCCTCCTGGAGCTCTGCCCGCTGGATAGCACCTCCTCACACATCAGTGCTCACCCTACAGCTCCTACGGGCCTGACAAGCCTTTGTCCACGGCCCAGCAGCTCTCTGCACCTTCCTTACCCACAGCCATTTTGACCCCCCCGGTCTCACCATGGGCCAGCCCAGTCCTCCCTGACTCCGCTGCCTCACAGCCCAGCTCCACACACCCGCTCCTGTCCCCTCCGCTTCCTGTTCTGCCCCACCACACATTTCCAGTCCCATCCTCCTCCGAGCCCCATCCTGCTCATCTCTTCTTCCACAAGCACCTCCTCATTCCCATTCCTCTGTCTCCCAGCCACGCTCACTCCCTGCCCCGGGACTGCCCAGCCCAGCCCTGCCGCTCTCCTCCAGCCTCAGGTGAAGATCTCCCTCCAGCACCAAAGCTCTTCAAGCTCAAGCTGTCCGTGATGGGAGCAGCGGGTGTCTGCAGCCACGCCGGTGTGCAATGTCCTGCTGGCCTATGTGTTTGACCCTTTCTCTTTGGAAGACAGTTCCCGAGTGGAAAGCCTAAATTCAGGATAAGGATTGTGGCCTCCACAGAAATGGGGCACGCTGAGGAGACAGCTGTCCTTGTGACCTACGACAAGACTGGACAGGAGGCAGCACTCCCGTGTGCAGTGCCCTGCCCGGGACACTCCTGCCCCAGCAGTATTTACCCAGTGACGATTCTCTGGTCTCTAAGGGTCGTTCAGACAAGCTGCTGGTGCCAGGATAAAACAGCTCAAGTTTACTTTCTGCTGAGGACGTGATTTCTTCTGGATTTGCTCCCCTACCTCCCAGGCTTTCACAGCAAAGTAACAGACACAAGCTAGGGGAGGAAGCTTTCTCCTTAGGCTCCCGTATCCCCGGCACCGGGACCCCGCTCCAGGCTGCCTCACGACCGCCACACCGCAAGCCCGGCTGATGCTCCCGAGCCCCGGCGACAGCCCGGTCCCTTCGAGGGACTCCCGCCCCCTCAGCGGCAGTTTGACAGGGCCCTCCCCAGCCTGGCCTCCCAGGTCAGCGCGGCCACAGCAGGCCGAAGGGGGCTGTCATTAGCGAGGAGGGGAGATCTGGCCGCGGCGGCAGGGCTGCGGCGCGGTGCGGCTGACCAGGGCCAGGCCGCCTCAGCGCAGCCGGCAGGGCTCGGGGTGCGGCACCCGGGTCCCCGGCCGCGGCAGGCCCCGGGGCCCAGCCCTGCGCCGGGGCAGGCGCGGCCCCGCCGGGGTGAGAGGGCCTTGGGGGGCGGAGGGGGCGGGGAGCGGGGATCCCGGAGCCAGCCCGCCGCCGCAGCCCGGTCCCCACGGAGCCGTGCGGCGGGCGGGGCGGAGCGGGGCCGGGGCCGGGGCCGGCTCCGGCTCCACACAGGCGGGCGGCGCGGCGGCGGGACGCCAGGGGGCGCCCGAGCGCAGCTGGCTGCCCGCGGCACCGCGGCGAGCGGCCGGGAGCTGGACAGCGGGGCCCGGCCCTGCCCCGGCCCGGCCCTGCCCCGGCCCCGGCCCGGCCCCGAGCGGGGCGCAGCCCCGCCGCCTCCTCCCGCCCTCGGCTACCTGCAGGGGCGGCGGGGCCGGACCTGCCCCGCCGTCGCCGCCGCCGGGACGGCCCCGGGGGCAGCCCCGGCTGCGGCAGCGCGGCCTGCCTCCGCCTCCGGCCCGGGCTCCTCCGCAGGCCAGCCCGGCCCGCGGCGCGGGGAGCGCGCACGGAGGAGCCCGCGACGCCCAGCCGCAGCGGACGGGGCCAGCGCAGCCGCCCCGTGCCAGCCGCCTCCCGCCCGGCCCTAAACGGGGCCAGCAGCCAAGGGAGAGCGCTCGGCTGCAGCCAGCCCGGTTTGCCCGCCTTGCTCAGACGCCCCAAACTTTAACGTTTATTGTAAACTAGGAGTAGCTCCAAGTGGTTTAGGAGAGGCAGAGGGCAACGCCATCCCCGGCTCTTATCTGAGGGACGCACAGCGGGCCGAGCGGCTGCTGAGGGCTGAAGATGATCTCTGCTCACGTCTCTGCCCCGCGCGAGAGTCTGAACTCTTCCCTGTCCCACCGCTCTTTTGACTGGCCCTCGGAGGACTCGCCACCAAAAGCCTCAACACCCGCAGCGAGGAATGACAGGCGCATGCTGCCTTTGAGCCCATAAAACTCTTCTGGCTCCGGCTACAGCATATGTGCTGAGCAGGCGTAGTAGCCTCCAGGAAGCCACAAACTGATCAGTTTCGAGAACAAGACCCCAGAGCTGCGGGAATAAAACGGCGATACAAAGCCGCGGGGCAGGCCAGGAACTCGTCTTGATCGATTCTGCCTCCCAGCCACTAATCCTCCCTAATCTCCTATTTGGTGGCATGTCACAACTCTCCCATCTAATCATTTGGTCTGCACTAACCCTCCTGGGTCACTGAAAGCTCTTCTTAGAGGCTTGGCTCACAGAGGGTCAAGCTCTCTCCCTTCCCTGGCAGTTAAGAGCACAGGTCTGGTGAAGCCAATAGCACAGGCAGACAACTCGGCCTCGTCACCCACCAACGCCGTGGAGGCGATACAGCTACACACAGCCAACGGCTCCTCTGCAGAGGCCTCCAGAGCACTCTGCTTGTGGGCCCTCCTCGCTGGGGCACGGGATGTGGGGACCATCACAGAATGCCATCATTTGACCACACATCCATCCCCTCCCTGCGGCTCTTTCGCACCACAGTCCATTTTACACCCTAGGAAGAACGGGCTGAGCCAGCACCAGCTCCCTTCCTATAGCCTCTCCAGATCCCTGACTCACTTTCTCTGCTCTCTTCCTCCTTCCCCTACCACGCCGCCCACGCACCTCACCTCTCCTCGTTGAGGCCACACATGCGAATCCGCTCTGTGCTGGTCCAGTTGTGCACCCCACTATAGAGAGGTGCTGTAGAGATCATGACAGCTGCTCGTCACCGACCGGGACCTGCTGGGGCTCGAGGGGCCGCTCTGCCTACAAAAGAAACACAGAGGATTGGTAACTCTCCCCAGGGTGCTTGCATTCAACCACACTTCAGAGAGACTCATCCCCAGCTTCGCTGCCAGGCAGACAGGGTACAACGCCTGAGATGCTACATGTCTGGAAGAGAGCTAGAAGAAATCAGCAGCACCTTGGGACAGAAGCCACAGTCTGCTCATCCTCGTCTTAAACAACTTTATTGCCAAAAAGGCTCTGGCTACCCTGAGAGTTTCACACGGGCGTCTTCACACACATACACATCCCTTGAAAGATTCCTCCACTTTTCTTCTCCCTCCAGAGGGACCTCCAGCACCAGGTATCGAGCCGCAAGACAGAGCTTCACCCAAGATGATGGTCTGTTAAAATGCTGACATCCCCAAGGCTTCATAGGACTTTCACAAACCAGCTCATGGCGGGTTCAAAGGGGAAAGCCTCAAACAAGGAAGCAGCTGGGGGACCCTGGAGGGGAGCAGAGGTTTGCCAGCACTGCCGTCAGAGGTGCCATCAGTGATTATCCCCTCACTCTGTCGGGAAGGTGCTGGTATTCAGTGGAGTTACGGGTGGAAAACAGGAGGAAATCCAGAGATTCGTGAGCATCCAAGACGCACCGTCGGCTGGGTGGAGCTTTCGAGGGAGAACGTTGCAGCCAATCGTGCAGCGCTGGGTGTTCAAGCATTAAGGCAGCTTTGCTGCTCAAGTCGTATCAGGGAAAAAGCAACGAAGGAAGAGAGAATCTACTGTGCTAACAAGTGGACTCTGTCGAACCAAGTAGGACTGGCTGCAAAAGGCAGAGAGATGCTGTCAAAGAGGGTCTTGGTTCAGAGAAATACTAAACACCCGAAGGTAAAGCAGACACAGAGCCACAGCAACGCTCTCAGTGCAGCATGTGAGAGTGGGAAGAAGCTGAAAGCGACACGTGATCCCAAATCTCCGTCAGTTTTCTTTTCCCTAACAAACTCCTGGCGACACCAGCTCTGAACAGGACAAGAAGCAGCTTGCACCATCCGTTTATGCTGAAACGAGCCGCGCAGGGATCTACCGGCCAGCAGCTCAAGGGATCGAGCCGTGGAACTGAATGACTCCTCTGAAGGCAGCCGCTGCCGGGTATCCTCACCTCAGCCCAAACATGCCGGTGGGGATCCTCCGGACAGAAAAGAAGGGCCGGGCACATAGGAGAAATCGGGGCAAGGCAGCTTGTTTGCAAAACAGAAGCGACAGACCCATCTGCACGTACGAGGGCACAAGTGAGCAAACAGACTACGGAAATCAGAGGTCAGGAGAAGAGGGGGAAACCTGCTAAAAGACAGACACTGTAAGGTGGAAGAAATACTACACAACGAAGGGGGAGCCGGGCAGACGCTAAAACAGAGCAGGGTCATACCCAAAGAGAATGAGAGGTGGCTTGGAGCAGGAAGGGGAGGAGTCTTTTGGTGCTTGGAGAGAAATGCAACATAAAGGAAATAGGGGAACAAACAATCTGCGGGGATTTCACCATCTTAGGCTAAACTGAAAGAAGGGGAGGAGAAAGGTTCTGCCCCTGAGCACAGTGGCAGGACAGATGTTTCAGGAGAAATCAAAAGGGACCTTCTGCGCAACAGGGGAAGGGGACGCGTACGGCTGCGCGACGTGGAACAGAAGTTGGAGACGAGCTGAAGCCTCAACAAGCACAGATCAGGCGTGACCCGAGAAAAGGTCTGGCAAGGGAAAAGTGACAACAGGGTGGTGTGAGGAGCTGGGTGAAACAGCACATTTTGAGTACTCGAGTAAGAGCTGGTCACCAGAGGAGGCACAACGGCCACGAGAAGAGAACCGGGAGGACACAGCAACAGAGATAGACACTGTTTCATTAATTCTTGGCCTCTATCCTCTACAGACGATGTGGGACATGGGCCAAAGACAGGCATTTCACAGGGAACGAAGAAAAACAGAAGAGAAAAAGAATCAAGATTTCAACTAAGAGAAGGAATAAAACAGGGGGAAAACAACAGACGTGGTCGCAAGCACAAACCAGAGCGAACGGCGAAAGAACAGCATCCTTAAGAAGGCGGACCAGGAAGTTTATTGAGAAACGCGGGGATGAGCAGCCTCCCGACGCAACGCCGAACCAGAAAGAGCAACTGCAGCCTTCCTGGGTCAAAACACACTTTTAGTCGAGTCAACACAAGGAAACTGAGCAAATCTCTCGTCTACACTGGTGCAGCCTTGAAGCGACTTTAAATGGATGTAATTAAACTAGTAGGAACCCCTTGGAGAGCACAACTAGGGCATGGTTTCACATGCCTGTCTTCGAGTAGAAGCAGCTGTTGAAGAAACTGTTGAAACCCTTCTCTCCCCTCACCCCTTCAATCACCTCACTGAAACTGTGTGGTGTCCTGGTAAACCTGACCAGGGAGTTGATCTCTGCTTAAAACCTTTTTGTTTTTCATTTTTCCTGGCTGGACTGGTGTTAACCCATACTAGCTCCTAGGTCAGGTTGACCAAGAGGGAGCGAGGGCACAGCCTGGCGCAGAATCTGCTTAATTCACTAGGTCTGCCAAAGGAAATGTAGATGAAACCACAGTCTTATTTTGATATAGCTAAATAGGTGCCCAGCCAATTCTAATTAACTCCAAAGAAAAGTAGTTTAGAATGAAATAAGAACATCAACACAGCATTTTGCGTGGAGAAGCTCAGCGTGCGATATTAAAGCTCCTTCACCTCTCAAAACAAAACGTGCTCTAAGAATTGCGAACAAGAAAGGTGCCGAACGCCTTCACCTCCAACAAGCCCTCGGAGAGATTTTCAATGAAACTAACGTGGTGAATTAAAAGCAAGGGGGGGTTTTGTGCATTCAGACAAAACGTCTCATTGTTTTGCAAAAGGAGAGGATGCTACTCTGCAAACCAGTCTCTTCCAGGCTCCAGAAAAAGCAAAGCAGAAGATGTTTTCCTTGTAGTAAAAGCACGCTTGTACTCAGGTTAGCGATGACTTAGCTACACGTGGAAGTTCCCTTGGATTAAGTCAAGAAATTACTCTTTCTTCTGAAATACCGCTATACAGCCAACGGAAACAAGTTTCCGGAGATGAAGTTCTTTGGGAATGGATATTTTCTAATAATTATCTCTAGACAAATCCTCCTTGCACTAAAATCCCAACAGCGCCAAGACAACCGTAGTTTCAACACAGGCCGAGCTGAGGATGGCAGGACAGGCTGCCGTCGCCTTCACCTACCAGCTCCCACACAGCTGAAGAGAATTAAGCCCACGTAATCTCCATGCTGACCCCTGTTAAAATCCTGCCCGCTCCCCGGCTCTCAGGGACCCTAACTTGAGTTGCCCGAGGTGAGGCTTCCTAATTAAGTTTTCCACTGCAACGCAGCCCCTCACACTCGCACCTCCCGCCCCAGCGTGTCGTGTCCACCCCAATAACAGTCATTCCTCAGCCGGATCAGTTCCCTGACCTGACTCAATGCTCAGCTTCTCCAGCACTGGCATTGGCAAACACACAAGGCAACTTCTCTGGGCTGCCACTGAACTTCCAGCCACCGTAGCAAAGAGTTTGTTTTTTACCAGAGGGTTTGGTACTGTCGGTGTTCGCCCTCACTGATGTCACGTCTACGTTGCCACCTGGTCTAACCCACTTTCGTACTGCTTTGATCAGGTCAACCAGAGCCACGATCTCCTACAGCCGTCCACCTCTACGGCAGCTGGGCTGGACCCAGACCCGCAGGTACGGAAAGGGGCTTCTCCCTGTTCCTCACAGAGACAACTCGTGCCAGCCACTTCTTCACAGTGCAAATGCATTCCGCTTTAGGACCATGCTGCCTTGACCCCCCCAAGAAGCTTTTCATTTATTTTCCTGCTCTGTACATTTCCAATGTGTACTAAAATGGCTTGGATTTCAAGATGCTTACCTTTCCTCTCCCCCATCCCAGCACCAGCACGAGCTACGCGCCAACAGATCGGCACCGTCTCAGCTGCACCCTGCCTAGGCAGGCACGAGATGACGGGTACTGAAACGCCATCAGCCAGTCTCCTAAAATCCCCCAGCACAAGGCTTCCCTCCGCCTGGGCTCTGGGCAGCCATATCATCCCCCAATGCAGGCAGGAGAGCACCGTGCGATGGCATCGAGCAAAGGCCCGACGAGCGGTGACGTGCGCCGTTGCCGGCAGCCAGGGTTCAGACGGCACAAGCTTCCCCGGGGCGAACAGCAGTTTCGCCTTTCCCCGCTGCACGAGCGGCAGCCACGGCGCGAGCCTCGCGAGGCCAAGGGCCAGCTCCGGAGATCCCGCCGCGGGTCGCGTGGGCAGGAACTTGGTGCAGCTCGGCAGACAAAGCGATGCACTCGGCTGGGCTCCGGGTCCTTTATGGACGCGGTAAAAAGCAGCCTGCCAGCGGTGCCTCCGTTCACGCTCTCAGCTGCTGCGTTAAGTGGGCCAGCGGCACAGAGGGAGGAAAGGGAGACTCTCCAGCCTTAGGGTATGGAAAAGGAGAAAGCCCAACGCATCCCTCTGCAGCCGGAGATCGGGAGATCGCGGTGGCTCGCCTTCCCAAGGTGCTGTACGGCTCCTTTGGCCAGGGGGCACTGTGAAGGCCGGGAGGGATGCACTTTGACCCTGGAAACACACCCGCGGGAGACACCTTTGTAACGTTCATTCCCAGAGAGCAGCGAAACCTCGAAGGCAAGGGTTTTTTCCCCGGATGGCTACAAAATATAAAACTACGTCAGCTGCTGGAAACTCGAGAGGGACTCGGAGCGCATCGCCTGCAACCCAGCTGCTTCGACGGGAGCGAAAGCAGCAGAATAAGGCGGCGCGTGGCCCTGCGGCTCTTCAGCAGGGCTCAGATGGGCCAGAAGGAAACGGTCTGCATCGACAGGAACGGTCTCCTTCGCTTGCGATAGTTTGTTCACTTTGGCAATCTTCGTTGCCATTAGTAACACAGGCAAGAAATTATATTTGTTTTTATGTGTGATTGCCGGGCGTCCATTTGAGGTACAGAGGTCCAGAGCGAGTGCCAATCGTGAGAGTTGCCCGAGATGCCTTAGCAGGGATTCAGCTCTGAGCATGGCTTCAGAAAACCGCCTTAAAGCAAACTGCTTGCAAAAAAATAAAAATGAAATAAAAAAAGAAATTAAAAATTCATGACAGTCCTCTCACAGGACTCGCAACGGGCACGATACACAGCAAGGGAAAAATTTAAACAAGAAAACTGAAAAAACGGAAACAGTTCATCGTATATTGCGTTACCACTCAGGCGGAGGTCAGAAACTGTAGCAGAATTGACCGGGACAACCAGCGTGGAACAAAATCCAGCACGGCCAGGCCAGGCCAGCACCGCTGTCCGTCTCGGCGGGAGCCGGTGCCAGGCGCAGGGTCCGGCCCGTGGCCCGTGTGGCAGCCCCGCGCTCAGTTTGGGTTTCCCACTGGCTGCACAGCAGCCCGACTGCTGCGGAGCTGAGCCAGGCTTTGCCTACACGCATTTGCTTAAGCTGATTTAAAGACACAGTAACACCGCAAGTAATTATAGATACTCAGCACGATGAATTGGAAACAAAAACGAGAAAATCCATCCCCATTTAAACGGGAAAAAAAAAAAAAGTTTGCTGCACATTCGGTAGTGCTTTAATAATAAGTCCCAGCCGCCGGACGACCGGTGTCACTAAACTCTCGCTCACTCGAGACAACCAGGCTGTCCCCAGGAAAGCCCACTGTCACATATTTTTAAGGACTGAAAAAAAGAGCCACTGCGGGAGGATAGCATTAAAAAATTTTGTATCTGAGAAGGCATGCATCGTCCGAAATACTGCAACGGGAGCGCAGCCTCCCGTCCCCAGGAGACAAGCCAGCACGCCAGAGCCCAGAGATCCCCAGGGTAGTTTCATTCTGAAGGCCAAACCGCGCCAGAGTCCGGTCTCCCAAACCCTCCCAGAAACGCGTCTCCGGCCCCAGGTGACAGCGACAGAGCCGGTGCCCTCGACAGGCACCACGCAGCCCCCAGCGCTGCGCTGGCACCGGGACCAGCTAAACCCAAAGGCTGGCGATGAAAAAGGCAGGGCGGGGAAGGGAAGGCTGATGCAGACATGGCAAGAAGGATGCAGACAAGCTGCAAAGGGCGCGGGATGCACCAGCCCTTTCCTCGCACGGATCCCCCCGAACTCCGGTGGCGGCCGGCGAGGCCGACGGTGCTGGAGAGCAGATGCTCGGGAAGGAGGAGAAACTTGCTTCCTCCTTATTTTAGCCTGGAAGACCTTTTCCCCGTGCTTCTCTGAACCGGCTTCACCCACGCTCGGATGAAGGTACCGATGCCGCTCGCCGAGGAGCCGGCGATAAACCTCCCGGGCGTCGACACTCCATCCAAGGAGTTTTGGCTTCCCCTCGGCGAGGGCGGCAGGAAGCGCCTCCCGCCCGGTCCTGCCGCTGCCCGACCACCACCCCGGGCACGGGCGGGGGGCCCGGCCGCCCCCTCCGCACCCGCTCGGGCTCGGGGGGCGGCGAGCGGCGAGCGGAGCGGCACCGCCCCGGCCCGAACCCACCCTGACGCCCGGGGCTGGGACCGCCGGGGCTGGGACCGCCGGGGGGGTTCCCCCGCCCGAGCCCCCCGCCCGCGGCACGTCCCGCTCCCCTCGCCCGGCCCCCTCGCCCCGCGGAGGCGGCGGCTCGGCCCACGGCCCCACGCCGCGGCCGCAGCCCCGCGAGGCGGGAGGGCAGGCGGGCGGGCAGGGCCCCCACCCCGGGACACGCCGGCCCCCGCGGCCGCTCGGGGGGCTTCGCCCCGCCGGGGGCCAGGCCCCGCGGCGCTGCCCCGCGCCGGCTCCCGCAGCCCCCCCGGCCCCGGTGCCCGCCCCGGCTCAACAGTTGCCCCCGGGGCCGCTCCCCAACGGAGCGCGGCGCCGCCGCTCGTCCCGCAGCCCCGGCGGCCGCGGCCGGGCCCCCGCGCTGCCGCACCGGGGCAGCCCCGAACATGGAGGTGGCGGCGGCCGCGCTGCCCCCGGGGAGGGCTCTTCCGCCATCGCCCGGCGCCCGGCCGGCCGGCACCCGGAGCTGCTGCCGGCGCGGCCGGCCCGGGGCACGGCGGCCGCCGGGGCAGGCTCGGGCCACGCCGCCGAACTCCGCGAGCGCCCGGCGCCGCCGTCCCGCCGCCGGCGGCCGCCGCCCCGGGAGCGCTGCGCCCCGCCCCGCCGCGGCGCCCCGGGACCCCCGCGCCGCCCCGGGAGCGGCAGGTGCCGCCGGTGCCGGTGCCGGAGCCGCAGCGCGAGGCAGGGCAGCGGCACGCCGCGCCGTCGCGGGGCACGGAGCGGAGCCCGCCGCGGCCGCCGCCCGCCCGCTGCCCCCCGGCCCGGCGCTGTCAGTGCCCGCCGGCCCCGCCGCTGTCCCGCCGCAGGACGCTGCCGCCCGCCCCCCACCCCCTGCCGCCGCCGCCGCCCCCGCGCCGCCCCGCCGCCACCCCCGGGGGTGTCCCGGGACCGTTTCCATGGAGACTCCCGGCCGGGCGGGGGGTCGGCCCGCCCGCTCCCGTCTGCCTCCCCCCCGGCGGTGGGTGCGGGGCCGCGCGCGGGCCCGGGGTGCCCGGGCAGCGGGGGCCGGGCGTCCGGCGCGGGGCGGCGGGGCGGAGGGGGGCGGGCACGCACCTGCTTCCCGAGCCGGGCGGGCGGCGGGGCGCGGCGGGCCGAGGCGGGCCCCTGCCCGAGGCGGCGGGTCGGACACTGGGCGCTGCGAGCGGCGGTTCGGCGGCGGCGGCGGAGACACTGGCAGCGGCAGCCGGAGTGTGAGGGCGAGAGCGAGCCGCCGCCGCGGGGGCTGACGGGAGCTGTAGTCCGGCAGCCGCCGGCCGGCCGGCCGCCGCGCCGCCCCGAGGACTGCGGCTCCCGGCGTGCCGTGCGGCCAGCCCTGCCCGCGCGGGGGGGCTGTGCGGAGCCAGCCGAGTCCGGAGAGGGAACGGGCGGGCGGGGAGGGAGGGGGCTCCGCGCCCGGCACAGCCCGCGGGAGGGGGCGCGGGGGGAGGCCGCTCCCGCCCGGGGAGGGGCCGCGCGGCTCCGCGCTCCGCGGACGGCACCTCCGGGCGGCGCGGCACGGCACGGCACGGCTCGGCTCGGCGCGGCGCGGGGGGAGCCCCACGCACACACACACACACACGCCACACACACACACACACATACACACGCGCGCCGCACACACACGCCCGACCCCGCGCCGGGGCACCGGCGCCCGCACCGGGGAGCGGCGCTCGCTCCGCACCGGGGGGGGGATGGAGGAGGAGGAGGAGGAGGAGGAGGCGGCGGGGGCGGGCGCTCGCTCCACGCCCGGGCAGCGGCTGGGCGCCCGGCAGCGGGCAGCGCTGGACGGGCAGCGCCGGCAGCGAGCGCGGCGCCCGCAGCCCCGGTGCCCGCCGCCGGGCGCGGCCGCGGGGTTGCCTCCGGGCGCAGCCCTGCCGAGCCGGGCCGGGACGGCGGAGCGGGCGCGGGGCCGCCCGCCTGGCGGAGGTGGGCGCGGGGGCCCCCGCCCCGGCGGCGCTGGCGGCGACGGCGATGGCGCTGGGTGCGCTCCCGGGCCCGGTGCCCCGCCGGGCGGGCAGCGCTGCGGGGCGGGGGCGGCCCCGGGCGGGGGTCGAGGCGCCTCCCCCGCGCCATGCGGGGCACCGAGCGGCGCGGCGCGGCGGCTGGAAGTTTCTCACCGGCCCCCGCCCGAGGCACCGGGGCCCGCAGGCCCGGCGGCCGCCGCACTCCCCCCCGCCACCCCCACCCCCCCCGGCGGTGACCGACGCGGGGCGGCCCCGGCGGTGCCCGCCCGCGCCCCCGGCCTGCTCCGGCCCGGCCGCCTCGCCGGGCCCGCCCCGCCCCGCACCGCCCCCCCGACTGACAGCCTCGCCCGGCCCGGGGCCGCGCCGCCCCCGGCCCCCGCGCGGGCCTCGGCGAGCGGCGGCCCCGCAGCGCCCTGGCGCGGCCCCGCGGTGCGGGCACCCGCCGCCTGTCCCCGGCCCCCGCCTGTCCCCGGCCCTGCCACGCCGCCCTGGGCCGTGCTCCGGCTGCCCGGCCCTGCCCGGGCCCTGCGCAGGCACCGCCCCGCTGCCCTCTCCTCTGCCCCGCTGCCTGCCGCGGGCCGCCCTGCCTGCGCCCGGCCTCGCCCCCAGCCCCTCGCCCCGGCCTTCCCGCCCGGCCGGCCCCCGGCCCCGCAGCCCGGCCGCCCCCTCCGACGCCTCCGGCCTGGCGGCTCCCTCCCCGGCCCGCCCCGCGCACCGGCAGACCCGGCCGCCTCCGCGACCTTTCGCTGCCGCCCGCCGGGGACGGGCCCGGTGCTCCCCGTTTCTGCACCGGGGGACGGGCGGGGGGGGGGGGGGGCGAGTCCTGCCCGCGGCGCGGGGCTCTGCCGGGGGCCGTGCGGCACGGGCTTGTCCCGGCGCTGCCGGGCGCACCCGGACGAGGCGGGGCCCGTCCTGCCGGGGACGGGCGGGCAGGGGGCGGCGGGGTCGCGGTGCCAGGGCCCGGGGACGGGGGGCAGCGGCGGCACCGCTCCCGTGGGGAGCCAAGCTTCGGGGGCCGGCACCGGCGGCGGGCGAGGAGCCGGGGGCCGCGCTGGGCGTGCGGGACCGGCCGTGGGGCAGCGCCGTGGGGCCTGGCCGGCTGCGGGGGCGTCGGGGGGGGGGCTTGGGCTGGGCGGGGCTGCTCCCGCACCGCGGGCCCCCCCCCCGCCCCTCGCGGGTGCCGGAGGGGCCGGCCGGGTCCGCTCCCCGTCCCCGCGGGGTCCCCGCCGCTCTGCGCCCCTGCAGCCTGGCGCTGCTCCGGGGAGCGTGGCCCGGACCCGCCGCTCTGCTCCGGTGCCCGTGTTCTCCCCCGGGCTTGGCCTGTCCGACGGCGAAGTCTCCCTTCGGCTCGGCACGCGTGATGGGTGTCCAGGGCCCTCCAAGAGGTGGGCTTATCCCACAGGGCACCGGCGACGGTGGTGTCCCCCCAGCTGGCACATCTAGGGTGGCACCCGCACCCCGGTATCACCTGCCGCTGCCGGGAGCATCCTCCGCAGCCTCGGCACCAAAGCTTGCCTCTGCCTGAGAAGGGGAAAAAATATCTTACAAGGGGATCGAGCCCTTTTTTTTTGCCCGAAAGGCCGCAACGGCCTCGGGCAGGAGACGGCGCGTCGCCCCTTTGGGGATGCGGGCGCGCTCTGGGAGCGGTTCGGGGCGCGGGTCCGCAGGCAGGATGGTGCTGAGCGTGCGGGTTGGGGTGAGGTTTGGTGAAATGCGAGGGGCCGGCGGCTCTGGGGCAAGGCGGAGAGCAAGGGCTAAGCCGAGGAAGGCTGGGAGGGAGGAAACTCTTCCTGCAGAGGGGAATTACTCAGTTTCTCCTCCGTTACATCCGTACCTTCTCCTGCCCGTTGCCTCCAGCCGGGCTGTGGGCAGCCCCAGTGCCAACGCAGGCAGAGAAGATGCTCAAAGAGGCATTTCGGAGGCTGGGCGGATGGTTAGGAAGCCGGGCTGGCACAGCCTGCAACAGGCGCGTGACTGGCCCCGGGTTTATAAGGACCTAACTTATTTGCATCCTGATGCAATTAAAAACAGACGGTTTGAGCGATGGCCTCATCCTGCAGCCGGCCTTGCCCCAGCCCTGCAGGAACTGCACTCCGGGGCGCATGGTGCCGGCCGGGAGGGCTCTGCATCCCAGCATCGCATCCTCTAACACCGCTCTGCTCCTTCCTCGTTTAATTAGAACCTGCTAACGCTTTAGCGTCTTCGGGATGGGACGATTTGCACCAGGGGCTTTCAAAGGTGGTGCTGAAAAATGCTGTGGCTCTCTTGTTAGTGTTCCGGGGAAACGGGAAAGTCTGGGGAATGAGGAACATCCCTCGTCAGGGAGCGTGGTTAATCCGCTGCCGGTCACGGGCTAACTTGCAGAAAGGCCAACGTGAGTTATCTGTCGATACGCGCTGGAAAAATATGATTGGGAACCCTCACCAGTAATTTCCCAACAGAAGAAAGCCAGGCTGCCTGCCGCGGGTGGGGCCGGAGGCTCGTTTTAGCTCGCTTCCATCTCAGGGACACATCGCCCGGGAGCCCGCCCGGCCGCGGGCAGTGCGGGAAGTGGCAGGCAGCCCTGGGCTGCTGCCTTGCCTCGGCGTTTCCTCCACGCTGCCTGCCTGAGCAGCAGGGCTCCTGCCAAACTCCGCCGGTCCGATGGCACCCACGTGCTCTCCGAGTGCTCAGGCTGGTCCCCGGCCCTAAGGGGCTGTGTGTCCTCTGCCCGCTGCGGTCCCCTGAGCCATCGGGGCTCGAGCACTCGGCTCTGACCTGGCCTGCAGCCGATGCTGCTGCTGCTTTTGTTATTACTGCTTCGTTTTGTTTCTTTTTTTTTATTTATTTTGCCCCTTCCCTCTGGTTTTTGGGCAGGATCCACATTACTCCCCCCTCCCTGAGCCAGAAACAGCAACGCGTTGGCTAACGCACCCAGCCAAGCACCGGCCGCAGCAATGCCGCTGGCGCACGGCACACTCCGCTCGCTGCCAGGCTGCGGGTGGGGAGACCTCAGACCCTTCTCGGGACCATTTCAGCCTCTCTGCGCGTCCCCGAGCAGCTCTCCACCTCTCCAGCTGGGCTGCTAGGCCAGGAGATGCAAAGGGATCTCTCTGGTTCAGCGGGACACCTCGGAGCCTTCTCCTCCTGCAAGGGTGGTGGCAGCTGGTGGCGGTGAGGATGGCTTGTAGCTCCTGGCGCCAGGAGAAGAGTGACGGGGCTGATACCCCCTGCTTGCCGTGATGCCGCGTCCAGCTGTCCGCTCCACGAGCATCTTGTCACCAGGCTGGTCCTGCATTGGACATCCCAGCTTCAGAGCTTGGGCAGCGCTGGGAAGATGGAGTTGTGGCCGAGGAACCAGCCCTGAGCCAGGGAGGGGGTTCCCTGTAGGACAGAGAGGGCGTCCATTGCCCGAGTCTGGCCGTCTCTCTCTGGGTTTCTCGGGGCTTTTCCTTCTGCTCCAAAGAAGGAGCCTCGGTGCTGCTCCGTCCGTGTTGGACAGACAGCTCACCTGGGTTTTACTGATGCAGTAACACCGATGAGAGGTGTCGGCTCTAACTACAGACCTTGTCTTCCCGCTTTCCATGGGCCATCCCCACTCCAACGACAAACACTTCTGCAGCGTGTTGGAAGGTGCGGCTAAAAGATGACATCTTCGTCAGGGCAGCTGCCTTCTCCTGCCTGCTCGCGCCTGGGGGACAGCGGAGAGCGGGCCGGAAGGCCACGAGTCCCGCTGGGGACGCGAGGGGCCAGGCTGCTGCCCGCCGTTGCGCTGTGCGGCCCCTCTTCCCCCGGCTTCCCAAAGGGGCTTGCAGCAGGGACTAAGGAGGGACGTGTGATGGAGTCCCACCTCCCGCGTGAGAAACCACGTCTCTTCGTTATGAGCTTGGAGGTCGGTGTTTTGAATCCGGCCACTGGGGCCAAGACGATGCTGCTTCTGCATTGGGAAAGGGCTTTCATGGCTTGAGGCTTTGGGTTGCTTCACCTTGGACCTTCCGTGGGTGCCACGGGGAGCTCAGGGCTGGCCTCTTCCTCCTGACATGCTCCAGAGGGGATTTTTTGGGACTCACCTCCGTGCTGGCTGGAGAAGCGTGGAGAAATGAAGCATCGCCTCTGGTGAGCGGTGCAGCGGGGCGTCGGCAGTCGGCCCGGATCACGGGGATAAAGCGGGGAGGAACTGTGCTGTGCCGGGGAGCCGACGGAAGAGCTGGCAGCTTGGGCAAGAGCAGGCAGGGCAAAGGGATGGAGGGGAGAAGGATGCAGTGGGTGAGCAGAGCTTGGGGTGCCTGGGGAGCCCCAGAAAACAGGCGAGGAGCCCAGCGTGGCTGGGAGGGGTGCCTGCAGGGAGCCCTGGCTCCACTCCAGCCCCTTTCCGAGGACCGCGCGGCAGGAGGCTCCGGAGAGCGGCTCGCTGCGGGCAGAGCTGGGCCTGCCCCCGCTCCCCTGCTGCCCCAGGGCTGCCGCACCGGATCCCCGGCTCCTTCATCGTCCGTCCTCCGGCCCCGAACCCCCCAGGTCCGGCTTCGGGAGCCGCCGAGGGCTCCTAATTGTAACCGGAGACAAAGAGAGCCGGTCTTTGACCGCAGCGCTGACAGCCCGTGCCTGGCGACGCTGAAAGCACTGCCAGCAGCCCCGGGGATGGCCTGCGGCCCCCCAGGAGCTGAGGGCTGGAGTGGCCATCGATGCCCGGCCGCAGGCATCGCCCCCCGGCTCCCGGTTGCAGCTCCCCACCGCTGAGCCACAGGGGTGAGGGCAGCCGCGCTCCGCACGGGGTCGCGGGGGGGACCCGGCTGCTGCCGCTCGCGTGAGCGGGCGAGCCGCTGCGGAGGCTCAGGGCCGGCCTTGGCTCGGGCAGGACGGGGGCAGCCGGAGGAAGGTCGGGCAGGGAGCGGAGGCGGCGGAGCGGGGAGCGCAGAGGGGGCCGAGGCGGGGAGGGGCGGCGTGGGCTGAGCCGGCTCCGCGTCTCCTACGGGCACGGAGCGGGCACGAGTGCGTCCCAGTGGCGCTTCCGTGCTTCTTGCTCCTTGTCTTTGCGGCTCGGGCTTGCTTTTAATCAGGATTTCGCTGTGTGCGGAACGAATGACTGCGACCTCTGCGGTAGCTGCGTTTAAACGAAGGCTTGCTTTTGTAGCACCGGCCAGGATACGCGTACCACGCAGCCGCCTGCCATGAGGACATCTGGCTGAACGGCCTCCGCTCACCCCCCCGGGCTTTGCCTCAAACCTGCCCCTTCAGGGACCCTCCTTTCTCCCCCAGGAGGTTTTTGGTGCTGCGGCTCTGCCGGGGCCCGGCCAGGCATCCCCCAGCTCCAGGATGCTGCTGGTTCGGGGCTTGGCTACCTGGTTTCCCCAGGTGTGGGGGTCCAGCGCGGTGCCCCGCTCCCTGCCCGGTGGCCGTGACATCCCTCCCTGCCCCGATGTGCCCAGCACATCGCTGTGGGAGTTGCGGGGTGGCAGCTGGGACAAAGTCATCAGGGGGATACAGGGACTTTCCCCCTCTCCTTCCCAGGCAGCTGAAGACAGACGGGGACCCGTCAGCTCTGGGAGACCCAGAACGTGACATTACAGCATGACCCAGGTGACCGGGTCCCCATCCCGGATGGGTGACAAGGCTGGCGGCTGCTCCAGCCCCAGTGACTGCTCAAAGCCGGCAGCTGCCCGCGTCCCAGCGCCCGTCACCGAGCTCGGGGTGAGAAGCGGTTGGGTGCCACCGCACGCCACCCGGGGAGCCGCCGCAGGCCCTGGCCACCCATCTCCGCGGGAACGGCCCCGCTGCGGGTGCGAGGGTCCCGGCTACAGCATCTCGGCGGAAATCTCTTGCTCAGGTTGTGCCGTGCTGGATACGGCATCTCCATGGAAACCCTCCCGCTCAGGCTGTGCGGGCTCGGGAGATGCCATCTCCACGGAAACGCGGCTGCGGCGGCTGTGCAGGCCGGGATGCGACGGCCGGGCACCGGGTGCCCACGGCGGGAGGGTTGGGGGTGTCCGGGGTGCCCCTGGCTGCAGGGGGATGGAGGAGAGCCGGACCCACCTCCGAGGCCGAAGAGGGCCCGGGGGAGCGGGGGACGGAGCGCAGGCCACCCCTGTCCCCAGCACGGGGGCAGGAGGGATGGGGGAATTGGGGGGGGGTTTCCTGTGCCTAAAATGCCAACACAAAATCTGCCTCCCCTGCCCGATCCTCTCACACCGTGCCAAGCGGAGCCTCCCGCCTCCGTTGGGTTTTGGGGGGCTCACCCCCGCTCCCACCCCGGGGCTCAGCCAGGCCCATGCTGGGGAGGGCCATTTCCTATGCCGTGGGGCCGGAGGCGTTCAGGGGCACGGAAATCCCCCGATCCCAGTGAGGGAGGGTGCAGGACCCCCCCGACAGCCGGGGGGCCCCGTGATGGCCCCGGTGCTCACACGCACGTCCCGCGGCACGGGAAGCCGCAGGGCTGAGATTTCACCCTCAGAAATAGCCCAGACAAAATATTTTACGGGTTATTTATAGCCTGCATTTAAAAAAAAAAACCAAAACAACAAACAACCACCAAAAGCCTTTTATTTGTTGATTTTAAATCTGCCTTTTGCTTTCATTCAGCTCCCGCTGGGCTCCCCGCATGGCGGGTGCAGGAGCCCGGCTGCACCGGCGGCTCCCTGGCGGCTGGAGTAGCCCTTGGGCTCGGGCATCGGCTCTCCCCGGCCAGGCCCCTGCGCCGGGGCGGCTCGGGGGGCCACCAGCAGCGGCTGTGCCGCTTCCTCGGCATGGCACCCAGCCTGGGCACGCCACAGCCCCACCGCAGCGCTGCCCGTCCCTGCCCCGCTGCCCGCGCCTGCTGCCCGTTCCCCCCAGGCCGAGCGCCCGCGGGTGCCGGCCCAGGCTGGGAGCCACCGCCGCTGCTTGCGGCCGGGATTAGCCACTGCTCCCTGCTGGCACCGGGAGCGGCTCGGCCGCCCTCGCCGAGGCTCCTGGCTCTGTAAGCCCGGCTTTGACGTAGCCCAGAAAGTAGGCCAGTAAGAGCAAACTGCAGCCGCTCGCAGCTCTCTCGAGGGACGCGGCACTCGTGCGGCCGGGGGAAGGCGCGTGCACTCGCACCGTGGCTCCCCGGGGGTTACCGTGCGGCCGAGGAGGCGGCTGGCGAGGAGGGGGTTTTCTCCCGGCACCGGAGCTCCTGGTACCCACCGCCTCGCGCCTCGTGCCGTAGCCGGAGGCCGGCCCCGCCGCTGCAGCGGGAGGGGAGCCGGGCTGGAGCACGCCACGGGAAGGGCAAGGATCAGGCCGGGAACGTCTCCGCGGGGAGCCAGTCCCCGGCCCGCAGCAGCTCCTTCCCTGCGGCAGGGCCCCGCGGGGCTCCCCGGCCCATTTCCGCCCCGCCGGCAAGCAACAACCCCCCTGCGAGGGGCTCCCCCCAGCCCCGCTGCCCTGGGAGCTGCCAGCGGGCATCCCAGCGTCCCCCTTTCCTGCAGCGGTTTGCAGACCTGGAATGGGTTTTTAATTAAAAAAAACCCAACCCAAGCACTGACATCCCCGCGCCCAGCAATTTTATTTCTGCAGGGAGGTTGGAGGGACAACCGTTGCCCTTGGTGCCAGAGCGCAGCAGCTCCAGAGGAGCCTGTGCCGGAGTGGGCGAGCTGGCCCAGCAGCCCAGAGGGGCCAGCACAGCAGCACCAGTGGCCCCGCTGCATCTGGGTCCCTCCTCTCGCTCATCCCCAGCAGCTCACGCTGATGCTTTTTGCATTTATTTCTGAAGCATCTCTGGATGCTGGAAGCCCCAGTTCAAGCCCAGTCCAGCTCAGCGCTTCCCTTCCTCGCAGGATGAGGCACGTCCAGCTCCGTGGCTCGAAGCTCTCCCCTCTCAACGCTGGCTGAGCATCAGCCACACTCGTGCCGCAGGACCCACCGGCCAAAATTCAGCGTGAGGCAGCCTCCAGACCGAGGGGCCGCGTGCCGGCAGGTCCTGCTCGCTGCTTCAGGTGGTCCCAGCTTGTGACAGCCACAAACCTGCCTGCTCCGCCGAGGCCTGAGCTGGTTTCAGACCTGGCGGCCTCGGTCCTCTGCAGGATCAGCACCCCAGGAAGGGACTGCCCTGCTGCCATCATCGCCCCAGCCCCAGCAGGGAGCATTGCCCCCACCCTGGGGCAGCTGAGGAGGTCCCAGCCCAGCCTGGGGCAGAGCCAGACCCCTCTGGGCTGTGCAGCCCCTCCTCGGGGGTGCAGGAGACGCCCCGCACGACAGCAGGCACAGCGTACAGCAGAGGACGGTCCTTTGCCACGTGAACGTGGGAGAGAGGCCAGAGAGGCGCGCGGGGCTCCCCATCCTTGCAGACAAACGGCGGGACACCGCTCCGAAGACGCTGCTGAGCCCAAAGCCAGCTCTGGTTTGACCGGCGCTGGGCCTCGAGGCTTCCCAAGACCCTTCCCAGCCCAGGTACTCTTTGAGCATCCCAGGGCTGGGAGCTGGGGGAGCTGGGCTGGGTACCGGACAGCCCACGGCGCCCAGCCGGGCACCAGCCTGGGGCTGGGAAGGAGGCAGGCAGAGCCCTGGGTCGGGGCAGGGAGCCTGGCCGGGGCAGACGAGGGAGGCCCCCGCCAAGAGGGACGGGGACAGCAGTGCCACAGGGATCGGGCTGGCCCCAGCAAACCGGGGCTGCGGGGGAGCCCAGGGCCGGCTGCGGGCAGGTGGAGGTGCAGGCAGGGGGGCTGCGCACGCCCCACGCCGAGCACTGCCTTCCCCTGGCTCCAGGGCACTTCGGCTTTTACTAAAACAGACAGGAGATCCCCCCTACTCCCCCGGGACATCCCCAGGGGCCGGGGGGTGAAGGTTTCCCACGGCTTTTGGGGCAGGCAGGGCAGAGGGAAGCTGGGCTGCGAGCTGGGGCCACCAGCCCAGCGAGGGGCTAGCTGCTGTCACGGCACGGAAATGCTCTCCGCTTCCTTTCCTTTTTTCTTTTCAGCCCAGAGTAAATTCACACAACACAACCACAACCCCACCCGCAGGTGAGCACTATCTGGCCACCCCAGGGTGCTGCACGAGCCAGCGACACCGGGGCCAGGTCCCTGGCAAGGTCACGGCCCTCGCCCCCCAGCACCCATCTTGCCCCCCGCTCCAGGAAGAGCGCCAGCACCCAGAGCAGAAGAGCCCTGGGTGGTTTTGGGGTGGGAAGCGGGGAGTCACAGGGCACCTGCTCTCAGGCCCATGGGTGCCTGCACCCCAGTCCCACAGGACCACCCCCCTTCCCTGGTACGGCCCGGCTGGAGGGCAGAAGGGCGACCGCGGCAGCCCCGGGGGACAGGCGGCAGCCCCAGGACCCCGCCTGGCCGCCTCCCCGGGCAGGCTGCAGTGCCAGCGCAGGAGACATGGTCCCTGGCGCACGGGACGCGTTTCCTGGGAACAGCAGCAGCTCCAGCTCCTTCGCTCGGGCTGGGGAGCGTTCCTCCGGCTGGCACGAGCGCAGCACACATGGGAAGAGAGGCCCGGAGGGCTCCCTGCCTGCTCCTCCTTCACCATGAGGCTCCGGCACAGCCCTCCGCTGAGTGCTGGCCTCACCGAGCACCGACCGTCACCCTCTGAGGGGTGGGGTGGGCAGGGAGGCTGGGCTGAGCGGCAGGAAGAGGCAGAGGCAGGCAGAAAGAGGCAGGGTGGCTCTGCGAGGGCAGCGCCAGCTCCCAGCATGTGCAGAACAGCAGCCCCCCCTCACAGAGCCGCCTTCCAGTTGATGGGGTTTGCCAGAGCTGGGCAGGAGTTACTGCAGAGCTGCAGGCGGACCTGAGGAGCGGTGCTCCGCAGCAGGCTGTAAGAAAGTCCCTTTAGCCAAGATGGAAAAAAAAATATATAAAAAAGTTGTATTATACATTAAAAAACGGGGGCATGAAAGACAAAAACAGAGGGCAGGGGAAACCCAGCCCAGCCCCGACGGCTGCTCCACACCCAGCCCCAAGCGGCACCTCCCGGGGCCGACCCGCAGCGAGCCGTTCATGTTACACCAGGCCAAAGCACCCTGCCCCGCGCGGGGCCCCAGGGACAGGCAGGAGGGCAGCAGCTGTCCCGGCCCCCGGGCGCTGCGAGGGCAGCCACGCAGACCGCACGGACAAGGCAGCCCAGGGGGTTTATTGCGGGGGAAGCGGTAGAAGGTACTGGACAGAACCAGGGGCCTCTCCCGGTTCCTCCGCCTGCTCCAGTCCGAGCACCAGAGAGAGACGGGTGCAGAGCTATCGTGCTCTCTTGCGTGGGCGGCGAAAGGGGTGCTCTTGCTGCTTGGGCACAATTTCTAGCGCCGGCCCGGCTCTGCCGCCGGCTGCGGTGGCCACGTCGGGGACATCCTCGGCAGAGATGGGCTGGATGATGTGGCCTGCTCGGGTGATGACGCGGGGGGCGGTCAGCTTCTGGAAGGCACGCTGCGTGTTCCACGTGGTGCCCACGGGCGTCCGGATGCTGTGCTCAAACTGCTGGTGCCTCTCAAAGGGGAAGGGCAGCTCGCTGACCTGCGGGGAAACGGCGCAGCGGGGTAACTCCCACAGCGACCCGGCTCAGCACCCAGGGGCTGCTTTCATCCCACGCTGCCGCCGATCCCCACTCGTCCAGGACCCGCTCACGCTCTGCGCTGCCGGTCCCCTGCCCCGCCGACCACCTCGCTCCAGCCCCTCTTCCAGCAGACGCCAGGAGGGCTGGCACAGCAGAGGCTGCCGTCAAGGGAGCAAACTCCTGCAAACTCCTCCTGCCTCCATCACCCTGCCGGCCTCTGGGTTGCCAAAGCTGGAAACGATGCGGCCGGGCAGGGATTACAGGCAGGGATCCAGGACGTTTTGGGAACGGGTCACAGGAAGGTTCTGGGCCAGCCTGGGTGCTGGAGCACCCGCTACTGCCACTCGCGGAGGCCGGGCGTCACCCACCTGATGTGCTGCCGCGTGGATGTTGCGCTGCTCGCTCAGGATGACGTGGGGCAAGCGCTGGTCCTTCCTGGGAGGCGCCGGGGGTGGCTTGAGCAGGAACCTGCCGGGCAAGCGAAGACGTCAGGCCCCAGTGCCGGGCCGAGGCACGTTGCTGCAGCTCTTCCACACTTACCGTTTTATTTTCTTGGTGCTGGGCTTCAGTCCCGTGCCTCCCCACTCGCCCCAGCCCGGCAGCACCAGGTTCACCGGCTGCGGCTTCGCAGCCTGCTCTGCCTTGCGCTTCTCCCGGCGGAAGTCAGCGACCACGTCGTCCCCGGCAAAGGCCTCTGTGATCACCCCTCTTTGGTCGAAGCCACCCTCCTGTGGGGAGAGGAGTCAGTCCCCTGCAGTCACCCGCGCCCTGGGACCACGGGGCAGGCCCGTCCCGCTCACCTCCTCCTCCACGACCACAGGCAGGCTGGGGCACTGAACCTCCTGGGACTTGCCAGCCAGCACGGCCTGCAGGCTAATGATCTTCTTCTTGGCTGGTGGTTTCTTGGCACGCGTGTCCCCCGCTTTGCCTTTCTCCTGCTGCTGCGCTCGCTTCTCCGCTCTTGCAGCTGCTGGCTTCTCCTGCTCTTCCACACGCTCCTCTGAGGCCAGAGCCTCGACGTCCTCCATCGTCCGCACCCGGCCCAGCTGCTCCGACAGCAGGATCTCCTCCTGGGCCCGGGGAGGCTGCTCGATCCCTAGGCTCGCCTGCTCCTCAGCACAGACGGGGTGGACGGGGCTGTCCCCCGGCAGTTCAGAAACTGCCTCCGTCTCATCAGCACCTACGCATTGAGGCAACAGGGGAGAAACAGTCACCCACGAGCAGGGAGGCAGAGAGCAGGATGGCTGTGTGAAACCGGGCAGAAAACAGCCCCTGCGACCCCCTTTTGTTTGCCCAGCGCTGCGGCACACCAGACCCGCGCTGCCCGGGGCTGCGAGCTCCTCACCTTGTCCCTCAGGGCTCCCTGCCCGCTGCTGCCGCGCGTGCCGTTTCTGCGCAAAGTCTTGCAGCAGAGCTTCCTCCTCTGACATCTCCTCCTCCTCCTCCATCTCCTCCTTGCTCTCCACAGCACCAGGCACCGCAACATCTCCGAGACCCTCCTGCACCTCAGGCTCCTCGGCTGGGCCGCTGGGCTTGCCCAGCATCCAGGGATTAGCTCCGCTGGCACCCGCAGGGATGGTAGGGACGGTCACCGACATGAGGTCCTCCTCAGGCGCATCACCTGGCTCCTCCTCAGGCAGCTCCACCCGCACCTTCTGCATCAACTCCTTGTTCTTGGCCAGCTGCTCCTGCATGGCCTTGCGGGCCTGGGAGGAGATCGAGATGTTTCTAATGCAGGCCAGAAATAACACGCCCACCTTCCTTGCCCCACCTCAGCTGCCTCCCCCTTCCCCAACCTGCGTCGGAGACCTTGTTGTGGCCTTTCAGTATATAACAAGGGCTTATAAGAAAGACGGAGGGAGACTTTTTACCAAGGCCTGTAGCGACAGGACAAGGGGCAATGGCTTTTAACTGAACGAGGATGGGTTTAGGTTGGACATAAAGAGGAAATCCTTTACGATGAGGGTGGTGAGACACGGGAGCAGGTTGCCCAGAGAAGCTGTGGATGCCCCATCCCTAGAAGTACTCAAGGTTAGGCTGGACGGGGCTTTGAGCAACCTGGTCTGGTGGAAGATGTCCCTGCCCATGGCAGAGGGGCTGGACTAGGTGGTCTCTGAAGGTCCCTCCCAACCCAAACCCTTCTGTGATTCTATGATCTCACCTCCAGGTCATACTTAGCCATAACGGCCCTGGAGCGGGCCCATTTTCCCTTGTTCTGGTGCTTAAGACTCATCCGCTCCTGGGGGGGGAGAGGAAGAGAAGCATCAGAAAGAGCACTCTCGTGAGCAGGGCCTTCCCAAGGGGCGGGGGAGAAGCGCGGAAGCAGCACCTGCATCCTGAGCTGCTCCAGCTCCTCCAACCTTGCCAAGGCGGCCTCAGGGTCTGACTTATGCAGCAGCTCAAACTCCTTTAAGGCCTTGCGTCTCTTGCTTCTTTTCAGCACGCGATGGTACCTGCAGCCCAAGGGTAGAGAGCTCAGGGTGCTGGGGAGGCCTTTGGGAACGCAGCGCTCTTTTGGGCAGGAGGCTGCCCGACACATTGCAGATCCCGGGGAGGAAGGGGGCTGCTCTGCCTTCCTCCACGTTTTGGCCATACCCACGCACCGGGCAGCGTCGGCTCCAGTGCCAAGGGCAGGACCCAGCCCTCTACCACCACACCGAGCCCAGCAACAGCAGAGCCTTACTTCTTGCTCTTGATCTTCTTCTCTCGACGAGCCTTGGCTTCGTAGTAGGACTGCACAACCCGAGCCTTCTGCAGCTCTGCCCGCCGCTGCCGGGCCTGCCAGGGAGCGCAGAGTGAGGGCAAGCGCCGAGGAAGAGGCCTCCAGAGCCAGGGCGTGGCAGGCGGGGAAAGCACTCACCTCCTCCAGGCTCATCGCCTGCAGCGAGGCCGTCTCCTCCGGCGTCAGGAGCGGGTCTGTGATGGGCTGCTGCGTCTTGTGGAGCAGCCCAAAGATCTCCTGCTCCAGGGGAGTTCGGGCCTGTTGGGACGGAACAGACACAGCAAGAGCACGATGATGAGAACTGCAAGAGCTGACGCTCACCCAGACGTCCCCATCCTTCCTGGTGCCCCGAGCAGGTCCACAGGAGGGCCCAGTGAAGCGTGTCCCCCTCCTCCCGGTGGCTGGGGTCACAGCCCTGCTCACGGGTCCCACACAACAGCCCGAGGCTCCCTGCGGGCCTGCCTCGGCGCCCTCCCAGCCCTCGCGCCAGGTTAGGGCAGGCAAAATTCCTCCCGGGGTAGAGAAATAGGCTCGCAGTCGACAGGCAATGCTGAGCAGGTAGCACCGGGCAAGAAGCACGCAGCAGAAGTTCCAGGCCACGCGGCACCACGTCCCGCCAAAACGGAAAGGGACCTTCGGGCAGATCGAGGCGAGTGCCGGGTACGTCGGGAGCTCGGCAGGGGCCGTCTCTCACCTGAGCATCTGGACAGCTGGGAGAGCTCTCGGAGATGACAGCGACTCTCCCGCCAGCAGCACAGCCCCCGCCGGAACTCGCACTCAAAACCAAAAGCATCCTTCTTTCATAATGAAGATTTACAGATGCGCCGGCTTTGGCAAACCAACCCCCCCTCTGCCTCAGCACAACTGGCCGAGGGCTACTAGCAGGCAGCTGGCTCAGCCCAGCGGCTGGGAAACGGCAGACTCAGCCCGTGTGTCTAGCGCTGAAAGGCTAAAGAGAGGAGAGGGGACAGAGCAGGCTCCAAACCCTCTGCTCACACCTTACCCGGCCTCTCCCAGCGAGCACTCACACACCTGCTTTGTACGAGGAACGCAGAAGACTTCCCTTTTCATTTTCCCAAGCTCAGCGTGCACCTGCCCAGAGCCTTGGCTACCAGCTGGGCCTTCCTCACACCTTCCTCGCTCCTCGCTTCCTCGCACAGCCAGGAGACATCGAGCTGCCCCAGCTGACCCCTGGGAGCTGTGTGACACCTGACAGCACCCACCTTCCATGCTGAAGCCACTTGCTCCAGGGGGACGACTGTAGCAATCTCCTGCTTCAGGGGGAAAACCAGCTGCTCCGCCCGTCGGTTCTGCAAAACCACCTGCTGCCATTTGCCCACGTCTTTAGAGGTCCTGACGTAGGCAGCTTCCCTCACGACCTGCAGGCAGGGGCGAGAAGGGAAAAGCCTGAGCAGAGAAGGGCTGACGTAAAGAACAAGAAAAGCCAGTCCGCGTCAGAGAGGAGCGGAGGGGCACGCAGGGGCTCGACTCTGCTGCCCATAAGGCCAGAACCTCCCTCTGCCGCCCGCACAGGCCCGCTCACCCGCTTCGCCTCCTCTTTGCTGAGCGGCAGCTCCACCGCCTTTTTCTGCTTCACTCTGGTCAGCTCTTTCTTCACGCTGCTCAGGGCAGATTTGGGACGGATGGGCTTCAGGAGCTCAGACAGAACCAGCTTCTCCCCAGCACCTACGCGAGGTCCCGCACGTCAGCGCGGGCGCAGCGCCCGAGCCAAGGGGCTGCAGCTGCATTCAGATCCAGGGATCCAAAGATCCAGGGAGACGCAGCACACCCCAAGCTGTTGGCTGCGGGCGGGCAGCGCTGTCCCAGTCAGACGGCGGAGCTCTGCCCAGCCTGCCGGCGATCTCACCTTTGGAGCTGACGTTGAACTCGGACACTTGCGCACTTGCCTCCGTACGCTCCGCCAGCTTCCGCCTGTGAGAAGAGAAAAGAAAATAACCCAAAAGGCTGCTCGCGTGCCCCCCACCTGCTTCTCCTCCAAACTGCTGCCCCGGCAGAGGCAGAAGAGCTGGTGCCAGCAGGAAAGGGAACCGAGCGCCCTCCCTCCCTCCCGCCCGCCCCCTCCCTCCCAAGGCGCTCCTGGGCAGCCCCGCAGAGGCAAGGGGCAGAACGGGGCCGAGCCCCGGGAGCCCCGCAGACGCCCTCCACTCACCGCTTCCGCCCGGAGAGGGAGCTGACCGCCTCCAGGAGCTGCTGGTGCCGCCTCTCGCCGTCCTCCTGCCCCTGGCACACGGCGGGCGCGGTCAGAGCCCGGCCCGGCCCCGGTCCCGGCCCAGCAGCCGCCCCGCCCGAGCGGGCGCGGAGCACGGCGGCGGGGATAGCCCCGGCCGACGCCACCGGGAGCGGCGTCGGCTCCCCGCTGCCCCGCCACCGCCCGGCCTCGCCCCGGGCCCCAGCCTGCGCCCGCCCGGGCCGCGGCGCCCCCGGCCAGGCCAGGCCGCGCTCCGCTGCGGCCGCCCCGGGACGCAGGGGACGGGGCAGCGCCCGGAGCTCCGCACGCAGCGGCGGCGGCTGCCGGGGGAGCGCAGCCCCGCTCCGCTCACCTCATCCTCGCCCTCGCTGGCGCTCACGGCCGCCTCCACGCCCAGCCAGTCCTCCGCCATCGCGCCGCACGCCGGGCCGGCCGGAAAGCGCCGCGCCGCTCCCGCGCGACCAGCCGGAAAGCGCGCCGCTTCCGCCCGGGCCGCCGCCGCCCGCCGCGCTTCCGCCCTCCCTGCCTGACGTCACGGTTGCCGTGGCAGCGCGGCCCGGCGGGCGGAGCGGGGGCCGCGCCCCGGCCCGGCCTCGCAGCGGGGAGCCCCGGGGGGGCGGCCCGGCCCGGCCCCCGCCTCGGCGCAGCCCGGCGCGACCGGGCTGTCGGAGCGAGCTTCCCCAGGCAGCTCCGCCCCGGGTGCCCGGGGAGCTCGGCCGGCCGCGGGGGCGGGAGGTCCGGCCCTCCCCGGGGCGCCGGCCGCGCTCCCGCCCGAGCCCGCGGGGACCTGCAGCGTCCCCGGAGCGCTGCCGGGCAGCGGGGCCAAAGCGGGGCCCCGGGCGTCTCCGAAAGGCCGGCCGCCGGGCAGAGCCCTCCCGCGGTGTCCCCCGAGAGCCTCCCTCCCGCGGCAGCCGGGCCCCCTGCCCCTTCGGCCCCGTCCGACGCCCGGCGTCCCGCGGTTCTGCCGTTTCCACTGGGGAACGCCGGGGGCCGGGGCCGGGGCCAGGCCTGCTCCCCCTCGCCTGCGGCTCCACCGCCCCGCTGCCCCCGGCCCCGCGCGTCCTTCCTCCGCCTCCGCCTGCGGGTGACGCCCCGGGCTGGGCGCGAAGGGGCTGCGGGGCCGGGGCTGGCGCAGGGCGGGAAATGGCGGCGGCTCCCCGGCTGCCCCGTCGCCACAGCAACAGCCGCGGGGAAGTTCCCCGCTTCCCCCCGGGCCTGAAGCCCGGGCCCTGCCTCCGCCGGCCGCCACACGCCGCGGGGCGGGACGCCGCGGGGGTCCCCCGCACCGAAGCCCGGGCCTGCAGAACGCGGCGAAAAGGCCGCGAAAGGCGGGCGCTAGGGCTGGCGGCTGGGCGGGCGGGGCGGCGACCCCCCGGCGGGACCGGCCGGAGCATCCCGGGCGCTCCCCCGCCGCGCTGTGGCTCGGCGGCCCGGCCCCGGGGAAGGGGCGTTGTGGGCCCCCGTCGGGAGAAAACGGGAACGGGGGGGGGGGGGGGGTTGCGCGGCGGGGGGCTGGCAGGAGCCCCCGGGCCGGGCCCAACCGGGGCCCTCACCCCCGGCCCCGCTGCCGCACCGGGCTGCGCCCCCGCCCCGCCCCCCGCCACGTGCCGAGCCCCGGGGCGGCCCCGCCCCCCGCCCCGCCTCCCCTTGTCCGCACCGGGGCGGAGGCAGCCGCCGCGGAGTGACGTCGCGCGCGCCCAATGGGAAGGCGGGGAGCGGCGGGGCGGGGCGGCGGGCGCGGAAGAGCCAATGGCCGGCGCGGCCCCGCCCCCGCGGCGGCGCGGGGCGTGGCGGCCCCTCCCGCCGCGCTGAGGGAGCGAGCGGCCCGCCCGGCCCGGCCCGGCCCGGCCCGCCCGGCGCTGCCCGCACCGGCACAGGGTGAGCGGCGGCGGCGCGGGCCCCTTTCCTTCTCCTCTTCTCCCTTCCCCTTACGGGCTCGGGTCCCAGCGCGGCCGCCGGGCGGGGGCCGCCCTGCCCTGCCCTGCCCTGCCCCGTCCCCTCCCCTCCCCTCCCCGCCCGGTGGGGCCTGTGCGGGGCCGCCCCGCCGCCCCCCTCCCGCCGGGCGCTCCCCTCAGGGCCGGGGGTTTCCCCGGCCGCGCCCTGCCCCCCCCTTCCCCGATGGGTTTCCATGGCGACACCCCTCCCCGGGCGCGGGGGTTTCCATGGCGACGGCCGCCGCCCCCCGGCGCTGAGCCCCGCTGCGCTCCCGCCGCTCCGAGCCGCCGCCCCGGTGCTGAGGCCCTCTCCCTCTCCCCGCAGCCCCCAGCCCAGCCCAGCCGAGCCCAGCGGGGCCCCCGATGATGCCGGGGGCGCGGGCGGCGGAGGAGCAGCGCCTGGACGTGTGGCGGCCGCCGCCGCCCCAGTGACGGCCCCGCCATGTCGGTGATGGTGGCGAGGAAGAAGGTGGTTCGGAAATGGGAGAAGCTGCCGGGCAGGAACACCTTCTGCTGCGACGGCCGCATCATGATGGCCCGGCAGAAGGGCATCTTCTACCTGACGCTCTTCCTCATCCTCGGCACCTGCGCCCTCTTCTTCGCCTTTGAGTGAGTTCCCCGCGGCGGCCCGGTGACCCCCGGGCCCAGGGACGGGGCTTGGTCAGGGCTCGTCTGCCCGGGGGCCTCGGGAGAGGGAGGGGAGCGTGGCGGAGAGCAGCCTGGCGCGGTGCGGCTCTCTCCGGCGGGGTCTGCCTCTTCACCCCTGGCAGACTGACCCTGGAGGTTCTGGGGGAGGACGGGCCCTGCTGGAGCTTTCCCCCGGCTCTGCTTGCGGCGTGATGCTGGCCCTTCATCCCTACCGGTTGTGCTTCTGTGTGTTTGGGACTTGCAGTCCCTTGTCCCGAGCACAGCTAGAGGGGATGGGGGTTTGGGGCGTGAGCTCCTCGCCCAGGGATAGCCGGGGTGCAAGGGCACTGCTGCTGCAGCGGCCGAGGCCAGCGCGGGCTGGGCGGCGGGGCCGAGCTGCGTCCCTGCCTGCTGGGTGTGCGTGCAGCCCCCAGCTCGGCCCGGTTAGGGAGGCGATCCAGCCCGAGAATTAAGAAAAAAGGAGTGAGCTTGGTGGCACCGGGGTTTGGCGCTGATCCGACTTGCCCTGCAGCTGCCTGCTAGCTAGGTGTTGCAGAGTGCTGCACTACAGCAGATGCTCCCATGAGCTGAAGCCCTGGTGTTGGAGAGGATCCGGCCACCCTTTTAGATCAGCTCGGCAGCCTAAAGACCTGCAGCCAAAGTCTTGGATATGGCCAAAAGAGCAGGACCTGCCCCCTCCCCACAGCTCTCCCGTGTGAGCTGGGCTGGGGAACTGATCTGGCCTTAGACTAATCCTACAAAAAATAACAAACAACAAGGAAAAAAAGCCCGTGTTTGCCTGAGCACTGACGTTGTGGGGAGGGGGCAGGACTGCCCCTTTTGCCTGGTTCGAGGATGAGCTTCGATCAGCTAAAGAGCTGTGAAACTTTCCTTCCTCTGTCTCCATCAGCGTGTTTATGTTGTTCTTAAGGAGGCAAAGGTCCTAAACGGTGTTGGGTAACAGAAAAGCTCTTTAAGCCGGGAAAGCAAGCGGAAGAAACTGCTCGCTGGTTAAGCCCTGGCTATTCCTCCAGATAAAGCACTCGGCGCAGATGCTGGCCTCCCAGACGTCTTCCCCAGACCAGGGAACTTGTCTCAACTTCCCCTGGCCTGGCATTGCTCTCCCTAGCTCCTCTCGTTAGCGGGAGCCTTGGAAAGGGCTTTCTGGAACAGTCTGCCGAGGCTTGCCACATCCCAACAGGAGCGATGAAGTGGCTAATGTCGGGTATTGGTCAGGTATGAGACTGGTTTTTCTGCCTAGTCGTCGTGTAGCTTTGGCGGCAGGTGCCAAACAACTGTAATGCGAGGTGTTGGGGTTCCCGAGTGTGGAAAGCCAACGTTATCCCTGATTCAGTCTGAACTCAAAGGTATGAAATGACACTACTGTTTGTTTTGTTGTTTGTTTTTTTCCCATCTAAAAAATGGGGCTAAGACTTCCTGCCTTGCAGGAAGAATTAATAAGTGTTACTGCTCCAGAAACACTTACTGCGAGGGATAATTGCTCTCACTCCCTGCGGAGCCTGTCCTTAGCAGAAGAGTGAAGCCACATCCCGCTCTGCTACGTTTGCCCTCGCCAGCTGCCCGCCGTGGTTGTGTGGGACAGAGCGAACCAAGGCCGCCTTTCCAGTCCTGGGCCGCGTCGGCAGAGCGATGGTTAGTTTGGCTGTGGGCGCAGTGGGTACGTGACAGGAAATTCCTCGAGAAGCCCCTTCCCGTGCTCCAGGAGGCAGAGGCCTGTGGAGGGGTCGCTCGCGTCCTTGCTTGCACCGAGACATCCAGGACATGCTTTCTGCGTAGAGCGGAGAGTGGTTCTGCGCGGGCCACTGGCCCGGGGAAGTTTTGCTGGGAGCAGAATCGTCTCTGAATTTTAGTTAAATCGGCTGAGTGGTTTTGACTGGGGAGATGAGGACAAGTTTGGGAAAATCCAAAATACCCATTTGATTCTCTCAGTGCACACCACCTTAATGTTTTCTGTTTGAAAGAGGTGGGTTTGTTTTCAAATTGTTCGGGGATTTTTGAATTTGGTTTAGGGATGAAATGTTGCCTTCCCAGCCAGAAACACTCCACAATGTCTCTGTTTCACTGACCGAGCTCAGAAGATGAGCAGCTTGGCTGCTCGAGAGCCCTGCTTACCCTGCGTGCCTTCCGTGTGCGTTAGGGTGCTTCTGCATAAAGGTCTCGGCCTTGATCTTTTCGCTGTGTTATACCTTCGTTTCAGCTTTTGGCAGATTCTTTGGCGTTTGCGTGGAAATTCATGGTTTCCCCCTTAAAGTTTGTGCTGCAGAGGAACAATTTGGGTTGTTAAGATCTGGTTTTGGAGAGAAGCAGACGGTGGTGGGTGGAAGAGTCCTTTTCATTCTTGTACGCTCACTGCAGGGGTGCCTGTGTTGTGAATGCTTATTTCATTCAGCTGAATCACTTGCGCAGTCACACCTTGTCTAAACAAGGCTCGGGGATGCCTGAAGCCAGAAAATGTCTCGCTACACGACAGAGCCAGTGCAGGTTTGATCCTCGCCCTCCAGGCTGCTCTGGCTCGGCTCTGATTACAAACGCCGTCGCTGGAGAGCCGGTGGTGACTGGCATCGCACGTCATGAGATAAGCCGCCGCGTTCCTCGCTGAAAGAGTCCTCCCCAGCCGTGAAATGACAGCCTCTCTGTTTGGGCTGCTGCTGGTGGTATTTTTTTTTTTTTGCCTCCAAGTAGCTCCGATGCCATCGGCTCATCTGCTGTGTCCCCAGCTGAACGGTCTGAAGCCACCCAAGCCCTGTGTGGGGGAATTTTTATGTTTTTATCCCCTAGACCGCAGAGCTGTGGTCTGGAATCGGGTAAGCCTTTTCACTGGGGAGCAAACAGGACCCAGAGGGCTGACTGAGCTATCAGTGCCATACCTGGCGATCCGGCTCCTCCCTCCCAGATAAAGCAGAGGGCTGAGGAGCTGTACTGGCTCCTGGGCAAGTGCTCTGCAGCGACCGGAGTCCTCTGCCCAAGGGCACCTCTCTCGCCACCACCTTGGCAGAAAGCAGCTCCGGCTGCTCAGGGACTGAGGCTGGTCCCTGCAGGGTCCGAGTCCTACATTTAATTGGGTCTACTCTATGACCGTAACGTGCCATGTAAAATTCTGTTTAATATCCTCTTGGCGTTATTTCAGACACTTATTGTGTATGTCAGCTTTTTGCTTAGTTGTCTAACTACGCTTGTGGTATTCGAGCACGAGGAGAAGCCCAGGTAAAGCACTTAATGAAATCCGTTTGGGAATTAAGATGATGGGATGTAGCGTCCTCTCTCTGGCTGCTGGGGGTTTCCTCGTTGCAGCTTGCCAGCGTGTCTGCAACGGCCCTCCTGAAGCGAGAGTTCTCCATTCAGCTCTCCGAAGCAGCTGCAAGAGAACTGGATTTCTTTTGTCTTCAGCTTTTCAGCACGAACGTTCAACATTTGTAAATGTTATAGGCAAGATAGCGCCTGCAATGCCAGGCTCCTGAGTGTGGAAAGGGGCTGCTGTTTGCTTTTCCAATAACCAAGCATGTTTATCACTTTATTTTTTTTCCTACTTTCTTAACTATGTAGAGATTAAAATTTCTTTGTTTTCTGATAAGTTGAAAAAACCTATGCTTGACCCTTCATGTGACTTTATTTTTTTTTTTTTTTCCCCCAAACCCCAAAGATCCAAGATTTTGCACTGAAAAAGAGGTGCTTCTGAGATGGCTTTTACTTCTGGTTAGGTCTATGTCAAGCATTGTCAAAACTTACACACAAGTTGATCGGTGCTTTTTAGTAGTTACAGTTTCTCTCGATAGAGGTAAACTTGTTGGTATCCAGAGTTTGGCTCGTCTTGCTCGCGAAGACGTGTTTCTGGGTGAAGTGGCTGCTCCGGGGTTTTTGAATTGCGTGCCCTTTTTCTCGTACGCAGTCTCCTTTTCAGAAGACGACTTTGCTCTCCCTGCAGCCTGCACGTCCTCTGTGGTACCACCATTCCCCACGCAGATCTCGGGGTGCTCTCTTGCCTGCGCAGAGATTTGAGTGTAGCTGGGAAAAGAGCAATAACGTCGGCGAAACGTTTCTGTCTCCTGCCTGAAGTTGGTTGCTGCATTGGTTGGGTTGGAAGCACGTGGCATGTGCTCGCGGTGGAACCGCACTTGAAGAGGGTCTCTAGCGAGCATTTTCTGTGTCGCTGTTGACAGACGGGGAGAGTTTCCGTAGGCAACTCCAGTTCTGCCCGAGTGCTGCTTCGGAAAGGGCCCTGAACTTGTAGCATTGCAGTGCAGCAGTTACCCAGGTTTTCAGAGCAACCGCTTCCGCGCTTACCGCAAGTACATCAGCTTCTGGAAATTGTCCCAGGTCTGGGAGATGCAGATGACTGTGAGTGCTCTGGTGAGGGTCAAACGTTTGGTAAAGATACTACTTTGCTTCACTAGCGTTTGGGACGAGTACAGGGTGTGGTTATGCGTTAGTTTAGGAAATTTAAATAGGTGATTTGCAAGTGAGATGTAAATGAATTATACAACAGAGCTTGCGCTGAAGCCTGGGGGGACCTGGCCGTGAGATGTGCTGCCTGATGGCCGTGGCTGAAGTCCACTTCCATCGGGGCTGGCGTGTTTGTTTTCCCCTTCCTCCAGAGCTTTGCTTAATGTGCTGGTTACAACACACCTTCCAAAGTGGTCACAAAATAATCGGTCAAGCAGTCCTTGCACTGTAAACTCGTGGCACCTCCCAGCTGCGGCTTCTTGCCCCCCCCCCATTCTGATGATCTCTTTGTTTAAGCCTTTCTCACCCCCCAGCCCCCCCGCGATGATGAGTTGTGATAGTGCTGTTATTGTCTGCTATTAGATGACAAAATGCTCAGGAACACAGATATTGCACTGGGAGTGGAGGAGGAGCAGTATCCTTACATGCCAACAGTATGTCTCTGTTGACTCTCAGCTTTCCCAAACAAAAGATCTTTAAAATGTCTGTTACTTAGCACTGTAAATGAACTGCTGAGCGTAATCGTGCTGTAGATGAGGCATAGACTGAAGACTCCCCGGCGCTAGCGAGTACCAAGTCAAAACCTCACGTGGTGGCCTTACCTGTTGCTCAGCCGTTCTGGACGGCACTTGGCTTTCTCTGCCGTGGCAGATGCCCTGGGCATGTTCCCTGAAAGACACCTTCCTAAAAGCAAGGCTCCGTCAGTGCAGGGAGGGACGGGAAGCACGCAGTGGGCTCAATGTTGGGTCTTGGGATACAGTTTCAGTGCGGTGGGGTTTGTCTCGCTCACGCATCTCTGGCCTCGCCTCCAGGCTGTGTTCGTGCCGAGAGGACGCAGCGATGCTGCCAGCCCTGCTACCTGGGGAAGCAGGAGGGCCCTGCTCGGCCCCTGCTGTGCCAGGGCACGTCTGAGTGATGGGTTGAGCGTCCAGCACAGTGCCTGGATGTTTGCTTTGTGCTGGAGGGACGATGACAACAGGAGAATGGCTTCGCTGAGCAGACATCTCATGCGCTTCAGTGAATGGTGGCTGAAGGAGCTAGCGTTAATACTTCCTTGTGTGAGTTTCCCCATCAGACAGGAGAGCAGGCAGCTGGGGTTTTCTGGGGCTTTATCCCTGTCTGCCCCCCTGCCCACCTCTGGGCAGACAGGCAGTCTGTCTGGGATTGCTTCTCTCCCCTCCTGAATTGGGGACCCAACCCGCCCTGTGCCTGTGCCACGCTGGGAGCTGGATGGAAGGGCTGGATACCGGCTGGATGGTGCTGCTTCCCGTGCCACAGCGGGGAGGACGGTCACGCACTCATCTCTTTCATCTCCTAAAATTGCAGGCATCTTCCCATTCCCACACCACGCTCTGCAATGTGGTGACATCAATCTTGAGGCCACTCTTGCTGTGCCTCGGGGACAGCAGGACTTGCTGCATCCCCAAAGGGCAGGTTTCCTTACAAAGATGCGTAGGAAACGGTCAGCAGGGAGTGCGTCACATCCCACGCTCGTGCTTGTACGCAGATTGAGTGAGGACCGCACCGGTCGCTGCAGGGACTGATCCTGTTTATTCTTGAGTGCCACTGTGTAAAGCTTTCAGGTCTGTGCCTGGGAGAGTACACCCGGCACGGATCATGTGCTTGCAGGTAATAAATCTCTTTCCCGACAGTACACTGAAGAAACTTATAAGGTGTTGGTGTATATCTGAGGCTGGAAGCTCTGGCGCAGTTTCAGCTCAGCTTTAGCACAGTTCATGAATCCATATTTTAAGCCTGTAATACGTTCATGTTGTTACAACAGTTATAAAAGCTGTCATGTCAGCTGGACATGGGACAAGCTGCAGCCCTTTGAGGCAGACCGTGTCCAGCTTTTAGAAGAATAAACCCATATTCCTTCCCAAAATGGGATCCAAGGTTTCTGTTTAATCGCTGACTGACTTGCAGCTCTCTTTCTAGACTTTGCCCTTGCAAAGGGAAAGCAAAGTTATCTTAGGCTGCCTAAAGGCGGTAAGCTCAGCTCTCTGGCCGCTCAGCCTAGCTCTTCAAATGTAGGCAGGACTCTGCACATGAACGACTCTAAGGGTTGTGTTGTTTCAAGTAACTGCGGAGTTTGTCGTGTCTAAAATTAACAGCGTTGGTTTAGGGGACAGGCCCTGTGCATCGCTGTGGACGCTTCGCGTTGTGGTTGTGGCCAGAGCATGCTGTAGCCTCAGTATACAGCCCGTTTGTACGTTGTTGCACACAGGGGACAGTCGCTGGCATCAAGCAATGGGAAATTAAAGGCCGGTGAGCCTTCCTGCAGCGCATGGTGGGCTTGCAGAATTCGGCGCTGCAAAGGAACCAGCAGGAGCCCTTAACTTAACGCTACGGATGTGGTAGAAATCGCCTTGCTTAGGATGACAGATCCACTGGGGAGGATCGTCCCATGCCTTTCACCACAGTAGCCTTGCGCTTTCATGGAGAGCAACTGTGGAGAGCAGGAGCCTGGGTTGGATCCACCCCCGTGGAGTCAGGGCTCCCTAGGAAGCCGGGGTACCCAGCTTCACTGGGAGGAACCTGGGGAAGCAAGGCGTGCAAGGAGAGGTGAAATTTTGCACGAGCGTTGGGATTTGAGTGGGGTTTCCCTTAAACCATAGGAACTTCACACCAACATAAATGGGGTTTTCTGAAGGAATTGGGGTAAAAATGTATTTTCTTTCAGCCCAGTACATCTCTAAACCATGACTTCTGTACAGGTCTTCTGCACGGCCTGCGCTGCAGTGCCCGTGGAGACGTGTTTGCGGGTGTCCAGAAGTGACACAGGGCAGAGTGAGATTAATCGCCTTGCTCCCTTTGCACTGCCTCAATCGGCGGGATTAGCAACACAAATTGCGCATTGGACCTTTCTGTATTTATAAAGCAAACAAACCTTACGCTGTGTTTCCTCTCTCGAGCTGGGGTTGTCTTGGGGCAGGAGCCTTTCTACTTTATTTGGAGCTTTCGAGTCCCTTACCTCAGAAACGTCAAAGGAAGCCAGATGTCTTGTTGCACGAGAATGTTGCGCTTCCACGTGGATCCGTTCCTGAGAAGCACAGGACGCAGTTTATCCCTGGAAAGTAATTTCTGCGGTACTGGAAGCTGCTGCCTATTCCCACTGTTCCGATGTGCTTCTGTGCCTTCCGGCTCCAGTGGTGGGCTCTCAGACCAGGCCTTGGGTGCTTCTCCTAGAGGCATGGCCCGTCCCTTGGCAGAGGGCTGCAGCGGGTGTCCTCTAGGCAGGACCCCTCTAGCTGGCTGGTTGTGTTTCTAGCGTCGCCCGTGACTCTGAGCAAAATGGGAGCTGGAAACAAAACAAAATGCCGGAAAGTACGCTGTGCCTGGCTGGTTAAAAACATGGTGGTACTTTGATCGTGGCTGGTCGTTAGAGCTGCCCCAGGGATGTTTCCCTGTGGTGGTGGGATCAGAACGAAGTGCTGAACAGCCTCTCTTCTCCAGATGTAACCAGTGTTCAGAAAAGTCTGGACTCTGATGCCTTGCCAGGCTCTCAGGCCCTGGCTCAGGCAGACCTTGCGGTGGTCTGACTCATCGCCTCCCGATGTTTCTCTGCAGGTGTCGGTACCTGGCAGTCCAGCTGTCCCCAGCCATCCCCGTGTTTGCCGCAGTTCTCTTCCTATTCGCCATGGCCACACTCCTACGGACGAGCTTCAGCGATCCTGGGGTGATCCCGAGAGCCCTGCCTGACGAGGCAGCCTTCATCGAGATGGAGATTGGTGAGCGCAGAGCCAGCTGAGCTGGTGATGGCTGGAAAAGCCTCTGTATTTCTGGTGTATCCACAGGTTACATTCTCTGCAGAGCCCTTCTTCCCGGCTGGCCCTCCAAAAGTGAGGATTGCCCCAAATGGGGCATCTTACCACCTGCTGGCTAATTCTGCTTGGCTGAGTCTCAAAAAGATGGTGCAATGTACCTGCTTCCATTTCTGGGAACCTTTTCACGTGCCGTTTTCTCTCTTGTAGCTGTGTACATACAAACTCAGTTTGCTCTTGGGAAGGGGTGCAGGAAGCTTGGTGTGGGCCCCTTGATCCTTCAGGTAGAGAGGAAGTTTGGTGGATGCGGGTCTGTACAGTGACACCCCCCCGGCCCCTCTCAACATGCCCATGAAAACTCTGGCATCCCCTTTCCTGCCTCCAAGCTGCCAGGTTGGCTCTGAACCGTGCCAGCAGAGCTGTAACCACTGGCTCTAGACCCAGCAGGCTCTGATCTCACTGGTAGGAAAAGCAGGAAGGCGAGTTGTCGTTCTAGGCCCGTCATGTTGTAGCAGCAGGTCTGATCTCTGCCTGGTTCTCTCTCTCAGAGGCCACCAATGGGACTGTGCCACAGGGTCAGCGCCCACCCCCGCGGATTAAAAACTTCCAGATCAACAACCAGATAGTGAAGCTGAAGTATTGCTACACATGTAAGATCTTCCGTCCGCCCCGTGCCTCTCACTGCAGCATCTGCGACAACTGTGTGGGTGAGTAGAAGAGGCCGTGCCTGCTCCCGCACCCGGCTGTTAGGTGAGCGCCTTTGGAAGAGACCAGGTGAAGATCTGCACCCGCTTTTGCTCTGTATCAGGTCTCACACTGTGCCTGCTGAGCGAGTCCAGAACGGTGTTGTGTGAACAGACGGGGACAGTCTGCTTCATCTTAAGCTCAAGGAGCTTGAGATTTGCTCAGAACCTGAAGCCAGATGGTTCATCTTTGCCAGTACTTCTTTGGCAATATCTAGTCTAACATAAGTCTAACTTGTCCATGTAAATGTGCGGTCCATTTCTGAGTTTCGCTGAACTGCTGGCCTTGCTGGGCTAGGGGGTTCTAGTGGAGAGCTGTGTCTTGTGTGAAAGCAGCTCCTAGCATCAGCATGGAAATTCTGCCGTTGAGTGCCCCTGTTTTTTTGTTCCCCTTGCTGCATAGCAGAAGCTCTCTCAGCCCTTTTGCTTAACATAATTGGCTCATGCTCAGCATCCCTTCTCAAGGAAGAAGTCCCGTTCTTTTGGATCCCTCTCTTCCTCTGCAGGTTCCCAGCTCTTTGAGTGTTTATGCAGTCCCTTGAACCCTCTTCTAATTATTCCAGTAGGAGTAAAGTGGCACATGGGTTAGATAAGAACTTCTGAACCCCCAGGCCTTCATCTAACCTGTGTGCTGCTTTAGTAAAAGCTGTTATACCTCAGGTCTCTGGGAGAGAAGATGTGTATGGGGCCAAGCTCTTAAACTCTGTCTTAATGTGCAAAACCACGCGTTAGTAAACCAGTTTTGCACTTTCTTACCTGCCTCCCCTTCTGGAAGGGGGCCATGATATGGGGCCCTGAGTTAGCAGAGGGTTGGACTTGAAGGCCCAGGGAGTCCTTGTCAGCCTTGGAAATTTTTGAGTTCGGGGCACAGGAGTGAGCGTCTGGAGGCAGGCAGGACCGTGCTAGAGCAGCACTGATCTCCATCTTCGCTTTCACAGAGCGCTTCGACCATCACTGTCCCTGGGTGGGCAACTGCGTGGGGAAGAGGAACTACCGCTATTTCTACCTCTTCATCCTCTCGCTCTCACTCCTCACCATCTACATCTTCACCTTCAACATAGTCTACGTAGCACTGAGTGAGTCTAGCTGCGGAGAGGTGGATGGCTGGGCTGGCTAAGGGTGAGGGGGGATACAGATGGTGTTGCGAACCCAGAAGTGGTGGAGTGGGAGAGGGAACTGGACTCGGTGTGATGTTCCAGAGAAAAAATCTCTCTCTCTTTGTATTGCCAGAATCTCTGAAGATTGGGTTTCTGAACACATTGAAGGAAACCCCAGGGACATATCCTTCCACAGTGTGGAGGGGTTGGCTTCTCCAAAGCTGGGGGTCAGCGTGAGCTGCATTACGGAGGGACTGGAGTCTTGATGCCCCGGCTTCTCTAAGGAGTCTTTCAGGGCGTTTTCCCCCATGATTACAAGGCGAGGAGCAATTTTGTGGCTTTTGGGAGGAGGGTAAAACAGAAAACCAAGTCTAGGAGAAGAAGAGAAGTTAGGGTAGTGTGCCTGGGGGTAAGTGACACAGCTGGGGTGGGACTGTTCCCAGGCTGTTCCCAGTCCTTAACTGTTCTCACTGTACTGGAGGTGCTCATCTGTTTCTTCACCCTGTGGTCGGTGGTGGGGTTAACCGGGTTCCACACCTTCCTGGTGGCACTGAATCAGACAACCAACGAAGACGTAAGTAGAATCTTTCTGTTCCTCTGAGCCATCTCCGTTTCTTGTCGCTTCCTCGGTGTGTCACAGCTGCATCCATCTTGCGTGCCCTGCAGGCTGAGGCAGGGCTCCGTGGGCTGGGGGCGGGTGTTGGTGGAGCAGACCTGAGCTTGTGCCCTGACTGTTGCAGATTAAAGGGTCCTGGACTGGGAAGAACCGCGTGCAGAATCCCTACAGCCATGGCAACATAGTGAAGAACTGCTGTGAGGTGCTCTGTGGGCCTCTGCCCCCCAGGTAAGCTCTCGAGGGGCAGCCCTACCATTCTTGCCCCCAGAGCCCAGTGCAGAACCCTGACGAGCTCTCCTTGCTTGGGTACAAGACCTGGCTGCTCTTCTGACCGCACCGTGTGTGTTGAGGGCTTCTGGAGGTCACCTGGGACACGGCTGGATGCTCTGGGGAGGAAGGTCTTGTGTTGCCTTCCTTGCATATCTTCAGTGATTCAAGCTTGTGATGTGCTCCCTCTCACCATGTGCTTGGGAAGCCGGTGGAGGAGTGGCTCTCCTTCCCTGGGCAGCGTATGGAGCAGAGGCTCTTTCCAGGGCGCTCATTTCAGTGGGCTCCCACCCTCTGAACTGGGCTGCTCTCCAAGGGGCTTGATTTTCACAAGAGGATTTTCACATAGACACTGTAAACTAGGTTTGGGCTGTGCACAGCTTGTTTTGGAGAGGAACCCCTTCCCCTGACGTTTGTCTTCCACAAGCACTTTTCCTGCCAGGAAAAGAAGTCGGCTTCAGGGGAGGCGTGGGTTGCTGACGGTGTGATTCTGTTCTTGCAGCGTCTTGGACAGACGGGGCATCTTGCAGCAAGAGGAGAGCACAGCTCAGGAGGAGTCGTGCCCACGGGGGCCCAGCACTCAAGAGCCCACCGCTGCTGAGGGCCCCGGTGTGCAGGCAGAGGAGAGCAGCGCTCAGCAGAAGGAAGGCAGCCTTCCTCACCTGAGTGCCGTGAGTGATTCCCTCTGTGGGGGGGGTGAGTGGGCTGCGCCTGCTTGGAGTTGCTGGTGCTTTGGGCCAGCAGAGAGAAAGCTGACAGTGTGACTTAGCAGGAACAAAGCGACACTTGGGGCTTTGCTGAGAGGCTGCTGATGAAAAGCCTGTTGTGCTTTGGCCCTGGAAGCCAGCATCTCTCTGGAGCTGGCTGGGAGGGTGCTGGGCTCCTCTGACTCCTAGGTAAACCTCAAAGGAAATCACAGCTGGCTGTGGCTTTGGAGATGTCAGTCCTGCTGTGAGAGCACCCAGGAGCTGGCGCCTACGGAGGCTAGGAGGGGGGGAGATCGCAGGCATTTTGTTTTGGCGCTAAGAGCAAGCTGAAAGGGTTGTCCCTGGGAAGGGCCCTGGCAGGTGTGGGATCTCCGTCCTTGGGGAACGCCATTGCCCCACTGGATATGGCCCCGAGCAGCCTGCTCTTTGAAATTAGCCCCAGTTTGAGGATATGGTTGAACAGGAGACCTCCAGTTCACGTCCCACTTCCCACTTAAATTATTCTGTGAACATGGTGGGAAATGGCCGGGCCTACTTCTGCTCGGCCACGAGCTGCCTGTTTCTCTGGTGGAAACAGTCCAGACCACTTCTGGAGCAGTCCAATGCTCTGCATCTTCATGGAGCTGCTGTTTTGCCTGTTTGGTAGCCCCTGGTTTCTCCTTTTCCCAAGCACAGCTGAGACCTCTGCCTGGTGAAGCTGGAGGCAGGAGCAGGGCAGCAGGGCCAGGTGTCTGCATGCTCAAACAGTTGCTCTGTATTGGGGTGTATTCATGCAAGTCACTGCTGTCTTCTCTCTCCAGGTCCCTGTGCCATCCCTGAGCAACGCTGAGATGCCAGAGGAGAAGCAGCTAACGTCTGGGGAGCTCCCGGTCCCATCCCAGGACGCTGGGCAAGCAGAGCACTAGCCTCTGCTTGAAAGGGAGAACTTTCTTGTTTTGTCTAATCAAAGCTGGAAGTGATTGAGGAGAGGAGGAGATGGGCTGGATGGCAGGCAAACGATTCCTCATGGCCATTTTGCTTTAGTCATTATTCACCTCGATGCGCAGGCGGTGCGGGCTGGCGCTGGCCTTGCATGGTGTCAAAGGATAACGAGCGTGAGTGGCCCGCCTTGGTCACCGAGGGGCACTCACCACCACTGAGGCTGGTCTCCCTGCAGGCCGAGGCAGGACCTCTTGCTCTGCAGGTTGTCCTGAATGCTAAATACCGGCTCGGTGGCCGGGGCTATCCCTCCGTCTGGCCCCGACTCTCTGGCGAGACGACTTGTGGTCAAGCAGCTCAGAAGCGACGTTAGGGTCGGCCTGCTCCCTACTGCTGAGGAATCCTGATGGGAAGGGGAAAACAATTTATGGCAGTAGCGTCCTCCCTCCCCTCCTCCCTCCTTCCTCTAATCTGTGGCATTGTTTTATTGGTTAACGTGGCAGGGGTTGTCAGGAGACATTTTGGTGTCAAAAGGGCCAAAACAACAGGGAAGGTGTTCTGCTGGCAGTGGTTTTTGAAGTAGCTTCCGTCCCGTGCTCCTTCTTTTCATGTGACTTAGCCGGCACGAGAGCAGTCATGGCGGGGGCCCTCCTTCCCATCCGTCCCCGGGGCTCACGCCTAACTGGGGGCTCGAGGGAAGGAGCGGGGCAGCCCGTCTTCCTGCCGCTTGTCTCCGCGTCGGCCGCAGAGCGGTTGTGCAAGGGGTGTATCAAGCCGCAGGGGAGGGTCTGCCTGTGCCGCTGCCTCTCCAGCTAGCGCCGGGGCTGCGTTTGCTCCCGGGTGCCTGTGCTGAGCACAGGCGTGCCCTCCCCTTGCCCGCCAGGCTGTGCCACACCGCTCGGCCGCTGCTCCGCAGAACCTCAGCCCCGATTCTGCGTCGTGTCCCCGTGTCCCCCCTGCCTTGCCCTGCATTTCTCAGCCGTCCTCGACTGGCTTTCAGAGCCTTGAATCTTCCCCTGGGCTTTGCTTGGCTGTCCTGGGACTGGCAGTGCGGTGTCGGCCATCTGCGCCTCCTCGGCAGAGGAGGGAGGAGAGGCCAGGGCCAGGAGGCGGTGGGAGACCTCTGTGCTGCCGCAGGGCTTCTCTTCCACTCCGCGCTCCCTGTCCTGCGCCTGGCAGCCGGGCTGGGAAGAGCCTCATGTCTGCAGGGTCCTTGCAAAGGCCGGTGATGGCGGGAAGGCTGTTTTGTGCCCTGGCAGCTCTCCATCCCGTGCCATGAGTGCTGGGTACTTCTGTGCCTCCCTGCAGACATGTGGTGAGTGGGTGGCAGGCGGAGGATGGCCTGCCAGGGCAGTCCTGCTTGTTTCTCTGTGATGCTCCTGCCTGGCAGCGTGAAGTTGCTGCTCCTCCTTCCCTGGCCTCGTATGCCATCCTGCTTTCGACAGTGGCGTGGAGCAGAGCGAAGCGGGGAGCCTTGTCCCTCCAGAGCCTGATGTGTGTCTCCCAGCTCGCTCCTCATCCCTGGCCCCTCGCAGCGTTGGCCCAGGCCGTGCCTGGCAGCGGGTGAAGTGGTATGAACGTGGTGACCGGCGCTGCCCCCCCTCCCGTGGCACCGGGGTCTCCTCTCCCGGGTGAGAGGGCAGAGCTGCCGCCCTGGGCTCCGGCAGCGGGTGCACGGTTGTCCCGCAGCTGCCTTCAGCTGCTCCAGGGAAGGAGCCCCGGCCTCCCACTGCCCGCGGGGCCGGAGCTGCCCGGCTTGCAGCCGCTGCCACCCTGCAGCCAGACCTGGCCCCTGCCCCCGGGGCCGGGGGGGGTCCTGGGACCAGCCCCGGGCTGCTGCGCCTGGCCCCGTGCACGCCCCGCCGGCGGTGGGAGCCACCCCTCCTCTCCCACCCGCCCCAACACGCTACTGACCAAATCTCAAACTCGTTGTGGAAAAAGTGTATTTTTTGGTTTTACTAATCTATTTTCTAACGCGGTGTGTCGAGTGCTGCCTGCTGGGGCCGTCATGGGTGCTGCCTGCACCTGTGGTTCCTGTCTGCTCTGTTCAGGTTCTCCGTGAAGGAAGTGGGGGTAGGGCGAGGGTTGGGGTTTGGTTTTTTTTTTATTTTTTTTATTTTAAAACAATGAAGGAAACTTAATTGGTTTGAAAAATGGCTGAGCTGTAGCCTCTGCCTCTGTCTGTGCCTCCCCAAGCCGCCTGCCCCTTTACCCTTCCCTGTGGCTTTCCAGCCTCTACATCTCACGCTTCCAGGGTGTCTTATCTGCGTTGTCTTATTTGCGTCCTGCTGTCCCCCCATGGTGGGTGGAGGGGGGATCTCCGTGCGCAGATGCTGCAGCCTGGGCTGGGCAGCGACAAACCCCAGGCGGGTGCCGCCGGGGAGCGTCCTGGGAAGCTTTCCGTTCCCTGCAGATCCTGCTCCCTCCCTCCCCGAGCCTTCCCGGCAGGTAGGAAGCAGGCTGAAGGCCAGAGTGAAACGGGCTTGCACGCTTTTATTGATATCGAGCGCAAAGGGACAAACTGGGTGCCCAAAGGCCGATGCTGCAGCGCAGGAGCTGGAGCCGGTCACGCGCAGCAGCGAGAGCTGGGCTGAAGGGGGCTGGGGTGGGCACCCCGCGCCGGGGCCCGGCCTGTTTACTTGGCTGCCCCACGCTCCCCTTCCCGTGCCTGCCCCTGCCTCGGCTCCTGCCCACACCGGGAGGCTCTGCAGGGCCCTGGCCGGGCTGCAGCTCCCCTGCCCCTTCCCGGGGGCGCTTGGGGTGGCAGGGCGCTTGCTCCAGCTCCCTCTCGTAGCCCCCCTGGACCGGGCTTGGTGGCAAGCCACGGGCAACCTTTGGGGCTCCCCTTGAGCCGAGGGAGGGGGCTTGCGGTGCCCTTGCTGGGCTGCTCTCAGCTCGGCTGAGCCTCTTCCCCACAACCCAAACTTCCCAGCAAACCTTTCCCTGCCTGCCCTGGCTCTGCGAGGAAGATGCTGGAGGAGGGCGGCGCGGGTGTCCTCCCTGCCAGCGAGGAGCTGGGCTCGGTGGGACCTCTGCGCTCTCGCTGCTCAGCGCTGGGTTTGCTCAGGCCCTGCCTGCCGCAGACCTCCCTGTCCTCGCAGGCTCCTGCGCGCTCAGCCCAGCAGGCGAGGGCTCCGGGAGGAGCTCTTAAAGCTGTGGATAAAGTGGGGCAAACCCAGGAGAGGCAATCCAGGCCCGCGGCATCTCGGCGGGGAGCGCGGTGCCGCAGGGCGCCCGGAGCACCCGCAGCGGTGCGAGGCAGCGCAGTGCAAAACGTCCCGGGGGCAGCAAACGGGGCAGCCTCGGGGCGCCGAGGGCTGAGCCGCCTGCAGCCACGCGGAGCCCGTGCGCGGCGCGGGGGGCCCGTGCCGGGGCCGTGGGGGTCCCGCTGCCGGGGCTCACCTGCTTCCCCCGCGAGCGGCCGGCCCCTCCGGTCCGGCCCCGCTGCCGGGCCAGGGTGGGAAGCAGCCGTGGGCTGCGCCCGTCGGCGGGGCAGTGCTGGCAGGCAGGCCGGGCTCAGGAGGACTCTGCCAGGGAGAGAGCCCGCAGCTGCCCCTCGGGGCCCCCCAGCTCGGCCTCGTCCCGGTTGCCGTCTAGGGCCTCCGAGCCCTCGAAGCAGCCCGAGTCCCGGGGAATGTCCCCCTTGGGCTCCGAGGGGGAAGGCTGGGCTTCGGAGCTGTCGCCTTCCTCCGCCTCACTCGCTGCTGGCAGGGACAGGATGTGGTGTTAGCAGGCAGCGAGGCCGCTGCTGGGGCTGCCCGGCACGGGGGGCCGTGGGCAGCGCGGGGGGCCTCCCCCCGCCCCGCTCCCGGCTCTTACTGTCGTAATCCAGGAGGAGCTCGGCGGCCGTCAGCAGCTTGGCGCGGTGCTGGGGGTCCGTGATGTTCAGCTCGTTGAGGTGGGTCTCCCGCAGCTCCTTGAAGTCCTCCAGGGTCTGGTAGCCGTTCAGCAGCAGGGTGGAGGTGTGCTCCTGGGGCGGGAGGGCAGCGGGCAGCGCGGCGGAGGGGTGAGCGGAGCGTGGCACGGCTGCCCCGGCTCTCTCCGCCTGGCCCTCGGTGCTAGCCACGTGGCTCCTGGCTCTCGGCGCAGGTCCACGGCGGGCGCTTGCCCGAGCACCATCCAGAAAAGCCCCGTGTCCCCTCTGCCGCCCCGGCGGCGCTCGGGTGCTCGGCGGAGGGATCCGCGGGGACGGGGGATAGGGGAGGGCTGCCGGGGAGCGGAGGGGAGGGTGGTCCCGCTGCTGGCACTCGGGGCTCGTGCTGGGTGCCGCTGTCCCCCCACGGGCCCCAGTCCCTTACCTGCAGGTTGATGCGCTCCAGCAGCTCGTGGAGGGTCTTGGGCTTGAGCCGCTTGCTCTTGCCAGGGCCCCGGCTCTTGCGGGCAGGGGCCGTCTCCTCGGGGATGACGTCCACGTAGATGAACTTGAAGGAGCCCACCCTGTTGTTGAGCAGCCCGGTCCAGGTGCCCACGGGCGGCTTCTCGATGATGCCGATGATGTCCCCTTTCTGGGCCGAGGGAGATGGGGGTGGAGGCAGGCGCAGACTTGGGGACGGCTGGGGAACCCCCCCCAGCCACCCTCCCTCCCCAGGGCCCGCACGCCGGTCCTGCCCTTCGCCCCAGCTCTCCCCAGCCCCGGGCTGGCCGTGCCGTGGCTCACCCGCAGCTTCAGCGAGTCCTTGTCGTAAGGGCTGGGTGTGAAGTCGGTGTGGACGCGGGCCCGGCCGCAGAAGGGGCCGGTGTAGGCTGGACCGCTCTCCTCCAGCCGCAGGCTGTCCCGATTGCTGCCCCCGGGGCTGGGGCTGGAAACCTCGCTGCCTGCGGAGGGGAGGGAGGTCAGGATGTGCCCGGCTGCGGGGCGAGGGGCCGGGGTCCTGCTGGGGCCAGGCTCACCGCTGGACAGCTGGCGGCCGAGGGATGGGTGCCCGTCTTCCTCCGTCTCCAGGTAAGACAGGGGCACCTTTTCGTGGCTTGGCTCCTCCGTGCTGCCGGCTGGGGACGGGGGGCACGGGGACCCCTCCTCCTCCATGTCTCCCTGCCGGGGGGACCCGGGTCAGGCCAAGGGAGGGGGAGCTGCCCCCGCCTGCCCGGGCCCCCCGCTCACCTTCCCCTCGGCCAGGGCTTTCACGGCCATCCTGCCCATCTTGCGGTTCATGGTGCGGGAGATGACGGCCCGCCACTTCTTGCCCAGCTTCATCCCGCTGCTCCGTGCAGCATCGTCGGGGACGGCGCTGCTGGACTCGTTCTCGGGGATCTGGCCGAGGGACGGAGAGTGAAGGCAGAGCCCCACCTCCCCACCCCCGGCAAACCTCGGCCGGGCCACGCAGGGCTGCAAGACTCCTTGGGGAGCGGGACCCCAAGTCCCTGCTGGTGCTGGAACCCCTGGGGCTGCCCCATGGCACGTGGGCCACCAGTAGGACCAGGAGTCTGGGGAGACAGGCTCCGAAAAGGGCCGTGCCCGCTGGGAAGGTGTTCCGGGGGAGCGGGACGTGGCAGGGGGGCCGGGCACTCACATTCTCCTCCAGGCTGAACTCCTTCTCGCTCGGCACGGGGGAGCTGACTTTGGACTTGGCGAAGTCCTTGAAGCTGCTGGAGCGCTGGAGGGAGAGCTGGGGAGAGGGAAAGGTGTGAGGGCTTCTCCCTGCGCCCGCCCTGCCCTCCGGCAGCCGGGCCCCTCGGGTGCTCTGGCTTGCCCAGGGCGATGCCGGTGCTCGAAGAGATTTTTTGGCTGGCACAGCCTCCCCTCCCCTGCCCCCCCCTCCCCTCCAAGAGCTGCCACAGCCTGTGAGCCCCCCCGGGACGCAGAGGCCCGGCATCGCTCTCGGTGCAGGCGCGGCCGCTTGGCACAGCGTTCCCGGGGCCGGGGCTGCGCGGCGCGGTGCCGCTCGGTGCTGCCGCGGACTGAGCGGCGCCGAGAGCCCCGGCTCCGGCACCCGCTGCGGGCGCTCCGGCGCTGAGCCTGGCACTGCCGAGCTGGGAGCAGCCCGGGACCGCGCCGCGCTGCTGTCGTGGCACGTGGGCTGGGCACTGGCTGGGAAAACACAGGGGCTCTGCAACGTGGCCGCTCCGCTCAGCACCGAGACGTGGGCCTGCTGCGCTGGCCCGGCCCCTGAGCCAGGGGTTTTGGGAGCGAGGGCAGAGCGGGACCTGCCTCGTGTTCAGTCCTGCTCCTGCGGTGGCTGTGCCGTGGGTCGGTCCCTCCCTTCCCTGCGAGTGTCTGACGGCTAAAGGCTGTTCTCAGCGGCTGACAGCATGAGTGCGGCCATGCCCGTGCCCGCTGCCCTCACGTTCAGCTCCAGGCCTGAAAATTTCCCATGTTTTCTGCCTGCGAGCATCATCCCACAGCCAGGAGAGCCCCTCCCCTGCCGGCATCGCCAGCAAGCTCAGCCCTGGCTTGGTGCCAAAGCCACCGCAGCGGGTTTTGGATATCGGTCCTGGTGCAACCCTCCATCGCTGCCTCTTCCAGTCTGCCCTGTGCCCCCCTGCCTGCCTCCCTGGCTCTCCTTCCCTCCTCTCCGTGTCCTTGGGTGCCTGTCCCACGCAGGAAGGGGTTCCCCGTGCCGGAGCCGCCTTCGTTGCCGGCCAGCCAGGGTCCCCGCACGGCCGCACGGTCCTGCTCTCCCTCATCCCTGCGTGCCCAGCACCAGTGCTGCTCTGGAGCCGGCTCACATGCCAGGGCTGGGCGAGCTCAGCTCCCAGCCGCCGGCACGCTCGGAGCGCACACCGCGGTGCTCGGGCTTGCCTCGACCGCAAACGCAGCAATTTCCTTTCTCAAGTCGCTCTGCCCGCCCCGGGCTCCTGCTTGCGCCGGAGGCAGCTGAGGCCCTTCCCAGCCCCTGCTCAGACGCGGCCCTGCGCCTTCCCCTCCTCCTTCTCCTTTTTATCGACTTGACTGAGCATCCTTTATTACTTGTTTTTGCCATTTTCTTATAGAAGGCTGGCTCGGAGGAGGGCGACCCGGCTCCATCCCTGCTGGGGCTTTACTTAGCAGGACCAGCTCGGCCGGTGCATCCGTACAGCGGAGATGCTGGCGGTTTGCCCCGCTCCAGCACCCCTGAACCCACCAGACCTGGGCGACTTGAACCCCTCGGGTCTCCCCCTGCACCCTTCAGATGAAACAACTTCGTACCCCGTGCCCCCCCCCGCAGCTGGGGAAGCCGCTGCCCTGGGGCTGGAGGAGCGGGGGGTGCGAGAGCAGCGGCGGAGAGCCCGGCAGCGGGGGCCCTGGAGCTGGGGCAGCCGGCCCCCGCCCGGGCAGCATGGCAGCGAGAGGGAAGTGAGAGCGGCTGTGGCTGGGCAAGGGCAGGGGATGCCCGCCGGGGCCTGCCGGGCTCGCTGGGCCCCCCCCGGCACAGGGAGGGGGGGGCTTCACCCAGGTTTCCCCTGGGAGCTTCCCAGCACGGAGGAGCCGCCATGGCGTGTAGCTCTGCCGGGATGTCCGCCTGCCGCGGGCAGGACCGCGGCACCAGGCGCCGTCCCCCCGCTCCCCTCGGTGGCTCGCCGTTGCCGAAGCCAGCCCACCAGGGCCTGGCGAGAGCCGAAGCGCCTGCTGGTGCGAGACCCGGCAGAGGGGCCGGTCGTGGCCCCCGCTGGTGGCCGCAGCCCTCCAGGCAGGGTGGCACATGGCCCTGCTGTCGCCGGGGGCTCTCGAGAGGCCGCAGTGCCGGTAGCCGGTGCTGCCGGTGTCTCCCAGCACTCGGCGCGGTGCTGCCGGAGGAAGCGGCCAACACATGTGACGGAGCTGCAGCCTCGCACCGCCTCGACCGCAGACACCTTGCTGCACGGGCCGGGCTGGGAGCTGCGCGCCCGGCACCGCAGCCGTCCCCCACCCCCAGCAGGAAACAGCAGGCGGCCGCCCACGCTGCGGGGAGCCCACGGGGAGGGGGAGCCACTGCCCCCCCCAGCAGAGCCCCAGGGGTCCCACCAGCTCCCTGGCTTAGCACCCATACTGACCCCGGGGGTCCGTGCATCCCGGCCGCCCGCCCCACCGGTCTGCAAGCCAGGGTGGGAGCAGGGCGCGGGACAAGGCCGGCACCACGCGCCGGCCAGGCCACGGTGGCCGGCGGTGGCAGGGGCTGCCTGCTGGCCGTGCTGCCCCCAGGCCCCACGGGGCTCTGCCCCATGGCTGCCCCAGCCCCCTGACACCAGAGCTTCCTTGCTCACAGCATCCCACGGGCAGCCCGGGCTCGGCCGGCGCTGGGCGTGCAGGGACACCCGTGGGTGCTGACGGCAGCTGGGCACCGCCAGCGCTCACCTTCTTGTGTCCTGGCTCCTTCTCACCGGCGTTGGAGGGCTTGCGGCGCAGCATGGCGCTGGGGCCCGGTGGCAAGGGTGCGGTGTTCGGGCAGCGCCTGGCGCGGCACGTACCGAAGCACCGGCACCGAGGCCGGGAAGCACACAGGAAGCCGGCGGTCACATGAGAGGTGCTTGCAGTGGCGCGGCTTGGGGTGGCTGGCGGATGCGCAGGCTGGGGCAGGAGGAAGGAAACCCTCCACGAAGCTGCTGCCCTGCCTGGGGCCCCCGGGGCAGGGATGCCTGCCTGCACCCTGCCACCCCTCGGCAATGCTGCCGCCCCTCGGTGACGCTGCTGGTGGGCACCGTGTCCCCGCCATGCAAAGGTTGAAGGTCCCCAACCCCTCCGCCGTGCCCGCTCCCCGTGGCCGCTCATTCTCCCTGCCGGCACGCGATGGCCAAGCCCTCTGTGTGACACACGGTCCCCTGCGTCCCCTGCCATCCGCAGGTCCTCCTGGCTGGGCATCGAGCCCGGGTGGGACGTGCGCGTTGGCACCCTGCCACTGGCACGGGCAGGGCAGCGGGGATGGCCCCGGTCGGGCCGGCTCCTCCGCGCCCTCTTGCTCCAGTTCCCCCATCTCTGCTCCCGAGAATTAAAATCTGCCCTGAATCTGCCTCCTCGCTGCCGGTGCTGACTTGGCCACCCCAGGGCAGGGCAGATGGCACGGGCCGGGTGACACATGTGGGGCCAGGGGCCACATGGGGCCGGACGCCAGCCCCACACCAGCCAGCGAGGCAGCGGACGGGCTGGCAGCGCACCAGGCTGCTGCGGCAAGGGCACAGCAGCGCGCAGGCACCCGCCAAGGTCGCTCGTGTTTAATCACAAACGAGCAAATAGAAAACAAAAAAAAGGAAGTGAGCGGCGGGGAGAAGAAACGGCCGTGGCAGGGAGGGGGCTGGCGCGGGGCCGGCTGGCGCAGGGTCAGGCCTGCAGCCCGGTGAGCAGCGCGGAGAGGAGGGAGGCGAGGGCCAGCGTGCCCAGGGTGCCGGTGGCGGCGGCGGCTCTGCCCAGCGGGAAGGGCTCGGTGTTCCTCTGCAGCCAGCGGTACGCCTCCTCCAGCCGCTGCCGCTGCAGCTCTGGCCCCACGCGCGCCTGGATGGTCTTGTAGTAGGCGTTCAGGTACCGGATCTGCAGCCAGGCACTGTGGGGGGCTGTCCCAGCCGCCTGCCCCCCTCACCGCCTGCACCCCCCTTGTCCCCCGTCGGCCCACCCCACCCCGCCACCCCACCCCCCGATCACTGGCCCCATCCACAGACCCCGCTGCCCTCTCCATCCCCGCATCCACCCCTGCCCCGGCCCCTTTTACCCGTCCTGACCTCGTGCCGCGGTCCTGGTCTCCTGCTACGTCCAGCCCCGGCCCCCTTCGCTCTCCCCGTACCCCAGCCCCACGCACTGGCCCCACGTCCCTGCTCTGCCCCCCCGGCCCCGAGCACCCGGTACCTGCTCCGGTGACAGGAGCTTGAGGTCAATGAGGTTGCGGTCGTAGGGCACCAGGGACACCACCTCGAAGGTCAGAAAGGGCTTCTCCCCGCTCTGGTGCTGCCGCAGAGAGGTGGCGTTGGGTGTCCCCAGCCCCACCCGGGGGGTGTCCCCACCCCTGGCTTGGCGCAGCCCCCCCGGTGCCGTGCCGCCCCTGCCCGCCCGGCCCCGTCGCGCTACCTCGGTCTGCGCCTCCACCACGAGGGCGACGTCCTCGATGCGGATCCCGAACTCGCCGTCCCGGTAGTACCCAGGCTCTGGGGGCCAGGGAAGGCGCCCGGTGAGTCCCGCGCCCCAGCAACTCCCCCAGCCCATCCCACCCCAGAGAGGCCGGATCTGGCCCCTGAGTGGGGCCGAGCTGAACGCCTCCTCCCCTGGCCGGGCTCTGCGCCTCAGGGACGTCCCCGAGAGCCCGAGGCGCTGGCCGGAGCAGTGGGCGCACGTACCGATGGAGGTGAACATGCCGGCTGCCAGTGGCACGTTGTTGGACTGGAAGCCCACGGGCCCTGCAGGAGGCATGGGGTGGGTTACAGCTCCTGGGGATGGCGTGTCCTGCGGGGACACCCCGGCAAGGACCAAGGTGTCACACCGGCAAGAACCATGGGACCACCCCGGCAAGGACCGCAGGGCCACCCTGGTAAGGACCATGTGGCCACCCTGACAAGTACCATGGGACCACTCCAGCAAGGACCATGGGACCACCCCAGCAAGGACCGCAGGGCCACTGTGGCAAGGACTGTGGGGCCACCCCAGCAAGGACCATGGGACCACCCCAGCAAGGACCACAGGGCCACCCTGGTAAGGACCATGTGGCCACCCTGACAAGTACCATGGGACCACTCCAGCAAGGACCATGGGACCACCCCAGCAAGGACCGCAGGGCCACCCTGGTAAGGACCACGTGGCCACCCTGTCAAGGACCCTGGGACCACCCTGGTAAGGACCGTGGGGCCACCCTGGCAAGGACTGCAGCACCCTGCAGGCAGGGGACGCTTGCCCGCAGCAAGAGGCTCAGCTGGGCCATGAGAAGCCCCGGCTGAGCCCCGTCCTTGTCCCTGCCCCCCGCAGCTCAGCCCGTGTCCCCAGTGCCGGTGCCGGTGCCGCAGCACCTACACTCATGGACCGAGAGGAAGTTGCCGATGCCATGGCCGGTCCCGTGGCCGTAGTTGAGTCCCACGTCCCAGAGCGCCCGGCGGGCGAAGGACTCCACCGTTCTCCCTGGGGAATGATGAGGTGGGATGGGGGCCAGCAAGCCGGCGAGGCCCCCCCGCCCTCCCCATACCCATGCCCGGGGGGCCTGGGCAGGGCTGGGCTGCCCGACGCCTGGCTCGGCACCCACCTGCCGTGTTGGGCGGGAAGACGAGGCGGGACAGGTCGATGTTGCCCATCAGCACACGGGTGTAGGCTTCCTACGAGGGGCATGGCGGGGGGGCTGGGCGCGGTGGTGCCCGGACACCCCCCCGGCACATCCAGCCCCGGCTGGGACCTTGGTGCTGGGTGCCACAGGGGTGCTGGGTGCCACGGGGGGTGCTGCCTGGCATGGGAGGGGCCGGTACCTTCTGGAGGGGGGTCGGCACACCCCAGTGCACCGTCCGCGTGATGTCTGTCGTCCCGTCCCTGCAAAGGGGAGACGTGAACGGGGGACAACGCAGCCCCAGCGCTGGCTTTGGGGCCCCCTGCCACCACCCTGCGCGGGGGGCATGGGGAGGGGACGGGGGGGCTGTGCAGTGCTGGGGGGGTCCGCGTCAAGGGCTACGCACAGGTATTGCCCTCCGGTGTCCGAAAGGTACATCTCATCCACGGACAGCTTCCGGCTGCTCCCGTTGGAGGGGCTGTGAGGGGAGGACGGGGGGTCAGAGCCCGCTCCAGCCTCCAGCTGCCCGCTCCCCACCGCCGCTGCCGGCCCTGGCACCCCCGGCGCTGACCAGGGCCGAGCCGTACCTGTAGTGGGCCAGCGCCGCGTTGAGCCCGCTGGCGGAGATGGACTGGAAGCTGGGCCCACGGCTGTGCTCCTGGGCCCTGGAAGGCAGCAGGGAGGGAGATGCTGGGGGTCCCCGGCTGCTCTGCACCGGGCAGGGGGGGCCGGGCGCGGCGGCAGCACTGACTGGCGGAGTCTGTCGATGTGCTGTGCCCCCGAAAACTCGTCCACCTGCCCCTGCGGGACCGTCTTCTCCAGCCACATCAGGTACTGGATGACAGCCACCGCGTCCCGAACCTGGGGGTGGCCCAGCGGCATCAGGGGAGGGGCCCGTCAGAACCCTGCTCCCCCCGGCTGCCCCCCGCTTCTGCTCGGGGCTGTGGGGAGGGGGACAGCCCTTACGTGAGCGGCTCGCAGCAGCTCCTGCTCCTTGGCGTTTTTCACAGCCTTGGCCAGCATGACGGGGGAGTAGCTGTCCTCCAGCAGCTTCTCCTGCAAAGGCAGGCTGGGGGTGGCACGGCCGGGCACAGCCACCCGTCCCCTCGTGCCCCACGGCTCGGTGGCACGGGGCAGTCCCCGAGCCCGGCAGGACCCACGTCGCCCATGGCCAGGCTCAGCGGCGCGGGCGTCAGCGCCGGCACGCGGCGGTGCCCTACCTGAGGGATGACGCCGTAGAGGCCGTAGGTGGTGTACTCGGTGCCCAGCCAGACGGTGACGTTGCCCTGGGCGTAGCGCTGGAGGTAGGTGCGTGCCTGCCCGTACTCCTGCAGCTCCACGCACAGCGGCCCCGGGCAGCCTGCCCGCAGGGACTGCTGCGCTGCCGCCGAGAGCCGCGCCTTGTCCACGAAGAGGCTGGGGAAGGATGCAGGATGGGGTGGGCACGGCCGTGGGGCTGGCCTGCCGCCTTTGGCCCCCTCCCCGAGCCCGGCTGTGCGGGGCACGCCGGCGGAGAGGAGCGGGCTGGGGGGCTCAGAAGGGACGCTGGCTGGGAACGGGGGTCGGCCTCAGGCGGTGCTGGAAGTGGGGGTGCTGCACCCCGGGGTGGGCTGGGAGGGAGGTGGCTGGACCTGGGACAGATGTGGGGCTTGGAGGGGACACACAATGGGGCTGGGCACTGCAGGACGTGGTGGGCTCTGGGGAAGGGGGCGGCTGGGCTGAGGGGAGGGTCCCATGGATGCTGGCCCTGGAAGGGAAGGAGGGTGGGTGCTGAGCCCCGTCCGTGCCCCGTGCCCCTGGGGAGGTGCTGCCCACCTTATGCTGGTGTTGGTCAGCAGGGCGTAGGAGTAGAAGACGGGGTTGTAGGGGATGTCATCTCCACGGAGGTTGAAGAGCCCTGCCGGGAAGAAGACCTCCGAGCCTGCGCCCACCAACTGCCCTCCCACCCCAGGGCTCGGAGCCCACGGCACCCGCCACGGCACCCACCACAGCACCGCGGCTACTCACAGGCCGTCTCCTCCAGCCCCGACAGCAGTACGGCCGTGGGGTGTCGAACATGCTGCTGCATCTGCTGCCGGATCCCGGCCACCTTCTCCTGCCAGCTGCTCCCTGGGAGGGGAGCGAGCGGCCGGCTCAGCTCAGGGACCACCACGGCCCCCTGGGCTGGGGGCTGCCGCGGGTGAGCATCCACCCAGCAGCCTCGGGAAGGACGGCGGTCGTACCCGTGAATGCCTCCGGGAGGCTGTAGATCTCGCCAGAGGCTGGAGGGGGTCTCTGGTCACCCCACACTTGATCCACAAGGTTGGTCTCGATGGGGAGCAGGGTCCTGCCAGAGCCGTGCAGAGCCCGGCTGTAGCTGTTCCAGGTGTCTGAGGGGGGGGAAGCAGCCCGTGGTTGGGGGCACCGGGTAAATCCACACCCGGGAGCTGCCCTCACGTCGGGCAGGGTCACCCCACGCGATGGCCAGCCCTACCGATGGAGAAGAGGAAGGGGTCCAAGCTGATGTTCCCCCCAGCAGGAACTGCCTCCAGGATCCACAGCCCGATGGACTCGATCCAGGCTGCAGGAGAGAGCTGGGTGGCACTGGGAGGGTGAACCGCGTCCCAGCCCATGCTGAGCCCGGATGAGGCTGTGGCTGGGGCTGGGGGGGTCCTGGGGGCAGGGGGACGCGTCAGCCCCCCAGCCTGCCCCCCACTGACTTGTCCTCTGCAGCTCCCAGTTGCAGTCCAGCTGCCGCTCTGCCTGCGTCCAGTAGCGGCTGTCAGTCCACAGCGCAGCCTTGTCCTGCGTCACCACGCCGGTGCCTGGGACAGGAGTGGCGATGCAGGCGTCACCTCTCCCCCCTCTCCAGGCAGCTGGCGGGGACCTCCAGGGATCCCCAGCCCGGCCTCCTGCGTGGAGCGGGACCATGCCCTGCCCCGAGGATCCCCCAGCAGGCGGCTGGGTGCTGGCCCCCGAGCAGGGACCCCAGGGTAGCGAGGATGCTCTCACCTGCAGAGCCGGTGAAGCCGGTCAGCCAGCCCAGCCGGGAATCCCGCTCGGCGATGTACTCGCTCTGGAGCCGGGGACGGAGCCATGAGAGGCGGCCGCAGGCACCGGCTGGGGAGCCGGTCCCCGGGGGGGGCAGGCAGGCTGCTCCTTACCATGTGGGCGTCCGTGGAGGGCACGATGTAGGCATGGACGCCGTGGGCTCGCATGATGTCCCGCAGAGTGGCGAGCCGCGCCGTTGTGTTGGTGGCCGTGGGGGGCAGGTACTGGTGGCACAAGGGGAGACGTGCTGGGGGGGGCACCGGCTGCAGTGGTGGGGCAGGGGGTGACCCAACGCGGGGTGTCCCAGGAACAGGGCGGGCTGGGCACTGTGGGGCTCACCGGTGGGTCCGTGGAGCAGTCCCGGATGTCGGTCCTGGCGGAGGCTGCCTGCGGCAGCCAGCCTGTGGCACAGCCTGCCGGTGCGGGGACACCCTGGAGCCTCAGGCTGCAGCCTGGGGTCCCGCTGGCCCCTTGCTCCAGCCCAGAGCCAGCGCCGGGGCAGCTGTGACCCTCGTCCCCAGTCCCAAACACGAAGCCAGCCCAGCTTTGGGGCTTTTTGCAAAAAACAGTGTTTCTAGCCCCAGGAATAGTGGGTGAAACCCAACGCCATCACCCATCTCAAGAGGAAGTCAACGCTCCCGGGCACGGCCAGCGCCCGCGGCTTGCCTGGGGACGGGCAGTGGGATTGTCATGGGGTGCAGCCAGCGCCCAGCGTGCCCGGGAGCTGGGGAGGGGGTTGGCAGAAGGCAGCCCTGAGCATCCCTGGTGCTGGGGCTGCTGGAGGACCTGGCCGGCGGCCGGGGACGTGCCCCGGCAGGACCTGGCCTCCTCCCAGTGCTGCTCCGCATCTGGTGCCGCCACCGGCGCTGCCTTTCCCCCAGCTCTCCATCACCGACACCGCCGCAGTCTGCGGGCTGGGACCTGGTTCCTCATCTCGGGCCAAGGGCACCAGGCTCGGGTCCGTGGGGGAATGGGTCACCCTTAGCATGGTGTGGCCTCGGACGCCCGGTCTCCATGCCCCTGGGAGCTGCTCCTTACCCGTCACCCCCCCAGAGCTCGTCCCTGGGGTCAGGCAGGCAGGATTAGCCCCTCGCCGCAGCCCAGCCCCCCGCCCTAGGGCAGCGGGGCTGGAGCAGCAGCAGAGCCCTGGCTCCCTAAGGGCAAACCCACCCTTGCTTCACCCAAAGTTGTGGTTCGGACTGATGCGAAACATCTCCGCGTCCTCCGCGGTGGGACCGGCCTGGTTCCCGGGGGTCCCAGGATGTCTCATCCCCCAGTGAGCCCACCCCACCCCACCTCCCAGCCCAGCCCCTCCGACGTACCGTGGAGCAGGAGCACCCAGGCTGCGATCCGCTGCGGGGGGTGCATGGCTGCTCCGGGGGTGCCCAGCAGGACGGGGAGCGGAGGGGACGTTTCCCCAGTGCCTTGGGTGACAGGTCCCTCCTCCTGTGCCTTTGCCCCAGGGGCGAAGGGATGCTGGACGGGAGGGCCAAGGCCTGGAGCAGATATGGGGGGGTTATTGTCCTATCTATTGAAAGCGAATCCTGCTGCTAAATAAAAGCAAACAGCAAAATGAGCACAAAGTCCAAAGATCTTCCCAGAGCAGAGGTGGGGCTGTGCCAGCTCAGCCTGGCGCATGCCCGGGGTTAAAAGGAGGCAAGAAGGGGCTGCGGCGTGCTCTGCTCCCCCGAGTCCCTGGGGAAACCCCTGTCCCCTGGAGCCACGGAGAGCTGACGTGGGGACCCCTGGGGTGAGTGGGCCCGGGGGGGCCGTGCTGCCGGGGCCAGCTGACTCCCGGAGCCAGCCCTCCTCCTCCTCCGCCGGGACACGGAGCAGTGCAGAGCATCCTCCCGGGCACAGCCGTGGTGGTCCCCACCCCGGCGCCCAGCGGCACCCCCGGGCTGGGGCTGGCAGAGACCAGCGGTGGGGCCGGGGGGGACTCCACGGGAGTTGCTAAACGTTACCGCTGCCACGGGGAGATGCCCTTCCTTCCCGCAGGGCCCTAACTGCGTGAGCAGGGCCGGGAGCTGGCCGTTGGCAGGGCCAGTGGGGCAGCCGGGGCACGATGAAACACCCGCCCCGGTCTTTGACTCCTGCGGACGGCTGTGTGCCGGTAACACACGATTTCACATCCCCTGGCCGCGGCTGGGCTCCTATTTTTTTTTTATGTGGCTGCCCTTCCGCTGCGGCTCTAGTAACCGGGTCGCCAACCTCGCACCAGCAGGCTTTTTACCCCCGGGAAAAGCCGGTCGGCACTGAGGACCACGTCAGCGCCCGTATGGCTCTCACCGCCGTGCCTTTGTGCGGGGTGCTGGCCTGGCTGCTCCACGCTGAGAGTCCTGCACCGCTGCGGTGAGGCGACGTGTCGGCGTCCAGCAGTGGGTGGGAAGGAGCCGGCCGTCCTCGGCGGCGAGCTCGGAGCTCCCCGGGGATGCCTGTGGGCAGTGCCAGGGCAAAGCGGGGCAAGAAGGGGATGGGAGAGGAGCAAGAGGAGCAAGGGATGGCACGGGCAGCAGCACGGTGCACCGTGCTGGCGGATGCCTCTGGTCTCCGGGCTGGCTGTGGGTCCCACGCGCCTGCAGACGCTTTGGGCTGTGTGAGAGGTGGGGGTGTGAGAAAACCCCGAGTGCTCTGGGGAGGGGACAGGTCTCGCTGGGTCTCCCTGGCCTGAGCGAGGACGGCTGGAGGGCTCCCAAAATCCTGCCATGGGCCCGCCATGGACCGCAGAAGGAGCAGAGGCGGATGCTGCTGCCGCTCCCGCCTGCTCTCCCCGGCCCCTGCCCATGGGTAAGGGGCAGAGCTGGAGGGCGGTCATGGAGGAGCATGGGGACCCCGCAGGACACGGAAATGGTGCCTGAAAGCAGCGCGGAGAGATGGGGCCACAGCGCGCGTGGTGCTGGCATCCCGGCTTTTAGCCCGTGCAGTTATACGGAAAAGGGACCGGGCTTTGGAGAGACGGTCTGAGCCCACCTCTAGCGTGTGGGTTCGGGTTTCTGGGGAGCAGGAATATGCGTAAGGCCTTGAAGGTAAGCACGGGGTAACTTCAGAGCTAGCGAGAGCACATGGTCTTGCTAATGGAGCAATAGGAATAATAAATTGAGAGTGCTTTAGCGGGTCGGGTTGGAAACGCTGGCAAAGGAGACAAAGGCAATATTTTAGCATCGAGCAGCCTTGCACGATCAGAGGCACGTTTGGCGGCAGCACATGGAGGGAGGGGAGCGTGATGGTGGCGAACAGATCGAGCTATGCTGTGCGGGCGGGGTACCGGCCCCTGCCCCCTGCCCAGGCACAGGGCTCGGGGACCAGCGGCCGCCTCCGAGGGCTGCGCCGGGACCCGCTCTCTGCAGGAGGAGCCCTTTGTCCCGCCGAGCCCGTGAGCTCCGAACTGTCGTGGCATCTGCCTTGCTAGAAAGCTCGTTATGCTAGTCATAACGAGCCTTGACCCCAAGGCCTGTCACTTTTATTGCACATGCATTTCCTCTAACTGGTTCAATGACTTCTTTGTGGTTATTGAAGAGAAAGGCTGGCTGAAGGACAGACCTGCTGTTGGCAGGCAGCAGAGGTGTCCGTCCGTGGGTCAGGCGCGGACCTTCAGGGGAGGATGCTCATCCCCACCCAGGACAGGGGTACCTGGAGGAGGCCCTGCTGGAGGGTCGCTCATCCCAGACCATGCAGCTCCTTTTCACCGGCCAGGATTGTCTCATGGACCTGCTGCACCACAGGGTGGGCGCAGCATCACTGTCACAGCCAGCTGGCTGCCAGGTGGCCCCGGGGCTCCGTCCGGGGCTACCGCCGGCCGTGTGGCACGAACGCACGTGTGGAGGAGGGTAAAACAGAGACGGGACCGGGGGAGGCACGGGGCAGGGACGGGAGGCACGCTGAGAGCAAACCCTGGGAGAAGGGTGGAAGGACCTTGCGTGGCAGGATGCAAGTTGCAGGAGATCTGGTAGGGCCTACGGTAAATGAACAAACAGACGCTTTACAAACAAACCTCCGTGATATTTTCACGAGGGCCTTCAGGAAACCAGGGCAGCAAATCCCTGTGACTGCCAGTGCGATGGGCAGGGAGGAAGCCCTGGCCGGCTGGCTCCTGGGCTCTGCAGGATGCCTGCCACCCTTCTGCTGCCCCTTCCCTCCTCCTCACCAGCCCCTCTGCCCAGCCAGGCCCCTCTCCTGGGGCCACCTCTGGCACTGGGCTCTGGGTCCTTGCACCAGCTCACACGAGCTCTCCGCTTCCCTGCATGGGCACGGCCACAAGGATGGCTACAGCCGGGCCAGGAGTGGGAGCCACGAGCCCGCTCAGAGATGCTGCCCCTTCCCAGCGGCATTTCAGGACCTGTTGGACAGCCGGTTTTTAACCCATTTAATGCGGCGGCACCTCTGTGGTATCCCTTGAGGCTCTTGAACGGCAATGGAAATCCAGCCCGGCTTCACGGCAGCGCTAAGGGAACCGGCACAGGCCGCCTCTCCAGGTGCTGGGATTTGGGGTGACCGGTCTTGTCCCCCAGCCTGGAGAAGCTCACAGTGCCAGGACAGCAAGGAGGCTGGGAACCCGCCGGGTGGTGGGCTGCAGGCGGGACCGACCGCAGCGCCTGCCGGCACCAGGACACACAGCGCGGCCCCTTGGCCACCCTCTTGTCCCAACCTCGTCCCCCCACCTTCCAACCCTGCTTTTGCTGGCATGAGCCCGCCAGTTGGCTCTAGGGGCCGGGGCACGTGGTTGCCACTGCGCGCAGGCAGGGATGCGGGCAGGGATGCAGGCAGGGATGCGGGCAGGGATGCGGGTAGGGATGCAGGCAGGGATGCGGGTAGAGATGCGGGCAGGGATGCAGGCAAGGATGCGGGCAGGGATGCGGGCTCGGGGCGCTGCACCCTTGGCCCACCCTCGTGGGGCTGGTGAGCAGCCCCACTGCGGTGTGGGGCCAGCCCCCTCCTGCGCTGGGGCTGGGGAGCGGCCTGGCCCTGGGGCCAGAGGGTTGGGGGCAGCTTGCCCGCACGGCCACCGCCCGGCTGTGCCACCCAGCGCTGCCTGGCCCGCGGGGCAGTGGCCGGCTGTGCCGCTGCGGGGCCGGCTGCTCATGCAGCGACTGCCCGGCTGTGTCACCGCAGCATCTGTCCAGCTGTGTCACCACAGCGACTGTCCAGCTGTGTCGCTGGGATCCTGCTCGCCACGAGGTGGCACCAGGACTGCGCTGTGGAGCCACACAGACCCCTGTCCCCCTGTCCCCCTGTCCCTCTGTCCCCTGCCCACCCACCCGGTCCTGCCACAGCCCCGGTGCAGCGCGGGGGCTGGCGACAGCAAAGCCTGGTGGTCCCGCCGCCGTCCTGTCCCTGCTTGCGGGCGGGCTGAGGCCTGGCACGCTCATGTCACGAATGCTCTCAGGCTGCCTGGGCCTGGCATCACCCCCCGGTCCCGCTCGAGGAGCCCAGGCGGGGGGCGGTGGGGGATCCCCTGCCCCAGCAGCCCCAGCACGGGCAGGACAGGGACGGGAGGGAGGAGGGACGCAGGGTGACACCAAAGCTGCCTGTAATTGTTACGGCCACAAAAGTTTCTCGAGGATGTGTGACGCGGTTGCCGTGGCAACAGCCAGGCAGCGGTTTGCTGCCATCCTCCTAATTAGTGAAATGTGCTAATGATGCTTCCATCCTCCCCGCCCGGGTCCTGCCCAGTGCCAGGCTGGGGGGCTGCAGCCGGGGGGCTGCAGCCGGGGGGCTGCCCAGGCTCCCCTGTCCCCTGCCGCCCTGCCTGTACCTCACAGCGGCACGCCCGGTCCGTGGGGTCCGCACGGTGACAAGGCTGTCCCCCCACCCCCTCATTCCCAACCTCTGAGCGCGACCCTGCGACGCCGTCCCCGATGCCACCCCCACGCCGCATCCAAGGGACGGGGCTGAGGCTGGCCTGGCCCGTCCCCATGGGTGCAGCGTCAGCGTGAGCCCTGTCGCATCCCTCCTCCTCCTCGCCCGGCACGGGGGGGTGGCACCGGCCGTCCCTGGGGACCCCCGGGGCCGCATGCCGCTCCGAGCGAGCCAGCGTCAACAGGACGAAGCTCATCGGCCGCCGCGCGTCCGGTGGGGCCCTTCCCTCCCGCGGGAGGTTTCCTCGAAGACAAGCCGGAGGAAGGCTTTGGGGGGACATCCTCCCTTTGTGGGCTATTGTTGGCCTTCCGTCACCTGCGGAGGCCGTGGGGTGACTCAGGCCGGGGTGACGCGCCCGGCAAACAGGACGCGGGTCGGGGAGGGAGGGAGGGTGTGCGCGGCCGCAGGAATGCGGAAGCGAGCGGTGGCACGGGGTGCAGCGACGGTCCCTCGCGAAGGCAGGGCCTGTCCCTGCCTGCCCTGAAGCCCAGCAGGTGATGCGTCCCCAGGGGAGCGGGCCGGGGGGGGTCCCCCTGCACCCCGGCGCCTGGCAGATGGCCGGCGGGGATGGGGCTCCAGCTCCGGGACTCCGTGAGCTGGGATCCCCCGAAGGAGCACCCCACTTCGGGGGTGCACAACGCTGGCGGGGAGCAGGGACCCCCACGCTGCTGGGGGGCTGCAGGCGACCCTGCCCACAGCCCTCGGCCGGGCCGCGGTGGTGCGGGGGGGCACAGCCAGCAGGGCTGGAGCCGGCGCGGGGGTGTCCTTCTCCCGCCGTGCCCACGCACACACGCAGGGCTGTGACATGGTCCCCACGCACCCCTTGCAGCCCCTCCTCACACCCCGCACCCCCAGTACAGCCGCTCCTCACCCCCCCCACACCCCATAGCCCCTCTCACAGCCCCCCCAGCCCAACACACAGTCACCCTGGCCAGCCCCTCCCGCAGCCCCCCAGTACAGCCCCTCTTCACACCCCACACACCCCTGCACCCCTCCTACAGCCCCTCCTCAGCCCAACACACACCCTATGTACAGCTCCTCCTGCAGCCCCCAGCCCCGGTACCGCCCCTCCTGTACAGCCCCCAAACACCCCTCTCTCCCCCAGCCCCCCAGTACCGCCCCTCCTGTACAGCCCCCAAACACCCCTCTCTCCCCCAGCCCCCAGTACAGCCCCTCCTGTACAGCCCCCAAACACCCCTCTCTCCCCCCAGCCCCCCGGTACCGCCCCTCCTGTACAGCCCCCAAACACCCCTCTCTCCCCCAGCCCCCCGGTACAGCCCCTCCTGTACAGCCCCCCAAACACCCCTCTCTCCCCCAGCCCCCCAGTACAGCCCCTCCTGTACAGCCCCCAAACACCCCTCTCCCCCCAGCCCCCCCAGCGCAGCCCCCGCTGTACACACTGTCAGGGTGCTGGCAAGGCAGGGCCACCCCTCGCTCACCCGAAGGTGCTGTCCCAGGCTGTGGCTGTACTCGTCACCCACTTTTTGCCGGGGCGATACCGCGTACCCCGCGGTGGGTTGGCCCTGGCTGGACGCCCGGTGCCCACCGAAGCCGCTCTGCCTCCCCCCCTCAGCCGGACGGGGAGAGAAAATATAACGAAAGGCTCGTGGGTCGAGATAAGGACAGGGAGATCACTCACGCAGCAGTTACCATCACAGGCAAAACAGACTCAACTTGGGTAAATCAATTTAATTTCTTACCAATCAAATCAGAGTAGGGTAATGAGAAACAAAAACGAAATCTTAACACACCTTCCCCCCACCCCTCCCTTCCTCCCGGGCTCAGCTTCTCCACCTCCTCCCCCCAGCAGTGCAGGGGGACGGGGAATGGGGGCTGCGGTCGGTTCATCACATTTTGTCTCTGCCGCTCCTCCCTCCTCACACTCTTCCCCTGCTCCAGCGTGGGGTCCCTCCCACGGGAGACCGTCCTCCACGGACTTCTCCAGTGGGTCCTTCCCACGGGCTGCAGTTCTTCACCAACTGCTCCAGCGTGGGTCCCTTCCATGGGGCGCAGTCCTTCAGGAACAGACTGCTCCAGCGTGGGTCCCCCGCGGGGTCACAAGTCCTGCCAGCAAACCTGCTCCAGCGTGGGCTCCTCTCCACGGGCCCACGGGTCCTGCCAGGACCCTGCTCCAGCACGGGCTTCCCACGGGGTCACAGCCTCCTTGGGGCATCCACCTGCTCCAGCGTGGGGTCCTCCATGGGCCGCAGTGGATATCTGCTCCCCCGTGGACCTCCACGGGCCACAGTGGATATCTGCTCCCCCGTGGACCTCCATGGGCCGCAGTGGATATCTGCTCCCCCGTGGACCTTCACGGGCCGCAGTGGATATCTGCTCCACCGTGGACCTCCATGGGCTGCAGTGGATATCTGCTCCACCATGGACCTCCATAGGCTGCAGTGGATATCTGCTCCCCCGTGGACCTTCACGGGCCGCAGTGGATATCTGCTCCACCATGGACCTCCATGGGCTGCAGTGGATATCTGCTCCACCATGGACCTCCATAGGCTGCAGTGGATATCTGCTCCACCGTGGACCTTCACGGGCCGCAGTGGATATCTGCTCCACCATGGACCTCCACGGGCCGCAGTGGATATCTGCTCCACCATGGACCTCCATGGGCCGCAGTGGATATCTGCTCCCCCGTGGACCTCCATGGGCCGCAGTGGATATCTGCTCCACCATGGACCTCCACGGGCCGCAGTGGATATCTGCTCCCACATGGACCTTCACAGGCCGCAGTGGATATCTGCTCCCCCGTGGACCTCCACGGGCCGCAGTGGATATCTGCTCCCCCGTGGACCTCCACGGGCCGCAGTGGATATCTACTCCACCATGGACCTCCATGGGCTGCAGTGGACAGCCTGCCTCACCATGGTCTTCACCAGGGGCTGCAGGGAAATCTCTGCTCCGGCACCTGGAGCACCTCCTCCCCTCCTTCTCCACTGCCCTTGGGGTCTGCAGGGCTGTTTCTCACAGATTCTCACTCTTCTCCCGCTGCAGTCGTGCAGCTTTTTCCCCCTTCTTAAACAGGTTACCCCAGAGGCGCTACCCCATCGCTGATGGGCTCGGCCTTGGCCAGCAGTCTTGGAGCCGGCTGGCATTGGCTTTATCGGACACAGGGGAACCTTCTAGCAGCTTCTCACAGAAGCCACCCCTGTAGCCCCCCTGCTACCCAAACCTTGCCAGGCAAACCCAGTACGTACCCGTACCTACGCCCCTTAGCCCCCTGCCCAGGGCACCCCGTGCCCGGACCTGGAGGAGTCGCTTTCTGACTGTCGGCTTGCAGAGCCCCGCTTGCATCCTGGGCGCGCTGCGGCCGGCACTGCGTCAGCCCTTGGCACATCTGGTTTCGCGGTGTGCCCTGACTGCCCCCTCCCAGCTGCCATCTCCCAGCCCCAAATCCCCAAGGGGCGGTGTGGGGGGTCCCGGCAGCCCTCACCCCCAGGATGCTGGCAGGGGAGTGTTACAGACAGGGTTGGGCCTCCCCAACCCCCCTGCGAGGTCTGCGGGGGCTGGAGGGTGATGTCCTGGCACGGTGCGTGGTGTGGGGGGGAGGCAAGGGGCTCTACCTCCCTCCACGGGGGAGGCAAGGGGGACCCTAGGCTGTGGGAGGCTTCAGCTCTGCCTTTGTCACCCACCAGGACACGGTGCCAGTGGCTGTACCTGCACACCCAGGTCAATGAGGGGCTCCGTCGGTCCTCGGCCAGCACCCAGGCCACGCGGGACTGGCACCCGCAGCCCGCACCTCTGCGCACGGGGGTCCCAGGGTGCTTTAGCCCCCGCCCTGGCCCCCGCAGCACAGAGCCCGGGGCTGCAGTGCCCACCCTGCAGCGGTGGTCGGTCCCCCCTCCCCGCACAGGCAGTGGCACCCGCACTGTGCCCCCCGGCAGAGGGGGGGTTCGTGCCCCCCCGGGCACTGGCTGGATGACCTGGGGGGCAGCAGGGTGGGGGGGCTGCAGGTGGACCCCTCTGCGGGCACTGCCTGCTGGGGGGGGGGCTGAGGGGGCAGGGGCTGCCCTGCCGAGGGTGGTGGGCATGGGGGGTGTCAGGACAGCCTCCTGTCCCCTTGGGTGCCAGGGGAAGGGGGTGGGCTGGAAGGGGGGCTGGGCCAGGTGGGGCGGAGGGTCCCAGGGTCCCAGGGTTAGTCTGGGAGGGGGTGCTGGAGCCTGGATGGGAGGGGGTCCCAGGGGAGGCTGGGAGGGGGTCCCAGGGCCAGGGTGGGTAGAGGATCCAGGGGCAAGGCTGGGAGGGGCTCCTGGGCCAGGCTGGGAGGGGGGCCCAGAGCCAGGCTGTGTGGGGGTCCTGGGCCAGGCTGGGAGCGGGGTCCGGGGGCCAGGCTGCGAGCGGGTCCCAGAGCCAGCCCGGGGGGGCGGTCCCAGGATCCCAGGACCGAGCAGAGCCCCGGGGCTGGGGCCGGGCTGAGGGGGGGACGGGACGGGACGTGGGTGGGGGATCCCCAGGAGGGGGTGCCGGGGGGGGGCATCAGGCGGGGGGTGTCCCGGGAGGGGTGCGGGCGCTGGGGCGGGGCGGGGCGGGGCGGGGGGCGGCCTCCCCCCCCCCGGGGGCCCGGCGGCCACATGACCGGGCGGGCGGCGGGGCCGGGCCGGGCTCTCGCCGCCTACAAATGCGGCTCCCCCGCAGCGGGGCCGCCGCCGCCCGCCGCCCCGCAGCCCCCCAGCATGGCCGCGCCGCGCTGGCTCCTGGCGCTGCTGCTGCTGCTCTGGCTCGCCCTGGCCGCCGCGGGTGAGTGCCGGGACCCCCGGGCGGGGGGCGACCGCGGCTCCGCGCCGTGCCGGGGGACTCCCCCCCCCCTCCCACCGCTTCCCCCGGTCTGGCATCGCTCGGTTGCCCGGGGCTGGCGGCGGGGAGGATGGCGGGGACCGTGCCCGGGTGGCCGTGGGCAGGGTGGGCTGAGCGGGGCTCGGGGGGGGGCCGGCGGCCCCTGCCCGTGCCGGCCGGGAGCCGCTGCCGCCGGGCTGGGGAGGACAAAGCGCTTTTCATGGTGCCAACAAACCCCCCCTGTCCGTCCGGGCGGCCGAGCAGAACAACGGCCGGCCGAGGGCCGGAGGGCCGGCGCTGCCACCGGCTGCCGGGGCACGACCCGCCTGGCGCGGCGGGTGACAGCCCGGGGCACGGCCGGGTGCGGGCGCTGGGAGCCGCGGCCCTGCCAGCGCTGCCCGCGGCGGGGCTCGGCCCCTTCCCCGGCCCGGTGCGATCCCGGTCCCGGCTCGGCTGGGCGCTGCCACACGTGCGCCGGGCGTGGGACCGGCCGTGCCGGGAGCGGTGCTGGCACCGGAGCATCCCTGGCCAGGCGGGCCGGGGAGCGGGGGGAGCTGGCTGCGGGGAGGGGGCAGTGCCCGGCGGGAGCGCCCGGGGCTCGGTGGACCCTGCCCGCCGCTGGCAGGGAGGGGGGCGCGGGAGGGTGGCTTTGGGGAGGGCCGGGAGCCCAAGCCTGGGGCTGGGCTGCTCCGTGCCCCTCGGTGAGGCCGGTGGCAGTGGCCGCAGGAGGTGGCCGTGCTTGGCGCAGGTGGCCTGGCCGCCTCGGCGCAGGAAGCACTCGGCCGGCGAATGGCTCCTGCTGGGGGCAATTCAGGAAACGGCGCTGCCCGGCCCTGCCTGCCTTGGGCCAGGCATCGGGGGGGTGCAGGCAAGCCCCACAGCGTCCCCATCCCTGTCCCGTCTGCGAGGTGGGGGGGACCCGGCTAATGCTCTTCCTGCCATCCCCAGGGCCGCTGGGCCAGGCGCCAGATGGGAAGGATGCGGAGGACGGCCTCATCCGAACCCTGGTGCGGCCGCGGGGTGTGCGGCGCGGGGCTGGGCACCGGCCGGGCGGCTGGCGGAGGTACCGGCGGCCCCGGCCCCGGCTCTCCCACAAGGGCCCCATGCCCTTCTGAGGCAGGTGAGGAGCAGCAGGGCGTGGGGGGGACAAGGGGACACGTGCGACGTTGCCGGGAGGGAACTCACGCGTACCTGGGTTTGCTCTTGTTGCAGGGTTGCCACCGGCCTTCCAGGGATGCGGCTCCCATCGCCCGCTCTGTGTCCTAGCCTGCTCTGCTCATCTCCCGGCCCCGAGCGTGGGGTCCCACCTGTGAGCCCTCGGCTGGCGTCACCTCCTCCCTGCGGCCGTCCCTGGTGGCCCCGGCACCGTGTCTGGCACCGTGGGTGCCTCCTGCCTGCCCCTCCTGGGGCTGGCCGGGAGCGGGTCGCCCGCGTAGCTCGTGGTATGGCTGGGTGCTGCCGTGATGCCCCTGTCCCGCTGGGTGCAGGGCTGCCCTGGGCATCGGCTTGCCGGGACCCATGGGCTTTGCGCAAAGCACTTTGTCAGGCGGGGGAGCTTCTCTGCAGGGGTCTGCGAGCTCCCTCGGGGCTCCTGCCCCGTCCCTGCCAGGCGCCTGCATGCCGGGGTGAGTCTTGGGGGGGTCTATTTATTCCCATGGTGCTAATCCCACACCCTGGGTGAGCTGCCCTCCCCTCCCCAGCAAGTGTGGGGTCCCCTTGCCGCTGGCAGACCCACCTCCTGGGGACCCCCAAGGTGTGGGGTGCCCGCCCAGGACTCAGCGTGGGGCTCTGGGCCCCTCCGCCCGCTCCATGCCGTGGGACAGCGGGAGAATGGGGAAGCACTGGGGTCCCTGTCAAACACTGACATATGCCAAAGGGGGGCCCTTGCTCTGAGTGCCGCTGGGTCCTGTTGACCATGTTTCTCATGTCTGTAAAGATTTATTCCATGTAAATACATCTTTATAATAAAGAGTTATGATGACAGTAAACACTTGTTTTTGGAGGTGCGGGCAGGGGTTGCTTGCCTGCCAGTGGGGAGGGCTCCCAGGGGCTCTCTGCTCCCTCCTGGCGCTGCCCGGTGGCGGCTGGGGCCAAGGCAGCCCCTTCCCCAGCCCAGTGCTGGCAGAGAAGACGCCCAGCGGAGAGAGAAACAAGCTGCAGGGCTGCCTGGCCTGTAAAATTGGGGAGGAGGGTGGGAAACCAGGAGGCCAGCGTCCCCCCAAGCTTGCAGAGGGGCTGGGTGATGGAGGAGGGGGGGCTGGAAGGGCACGGGGATGCTGGTCCCGGTCAGGGCAGCGTGGGGGGAGTGGTGGGGGCTGGGGGACCCTCGGGCCGTGGAGCAAAGACCCTGGCTGCAAATGCTGCCCCAAGCCCCCTGCCTTTATCCCCTTCTGGGGTTTATTCTTCTGCTCACCTCAATCTCCCTCCGCGGTGGGCATCAGCTGCGTGCCAAGGGGCCGAGTGGTAATAACCGCTTTAAAAGCGGGGAGCAGGGCGGTGGGACGGGCTCTGCCGCCGAGGGGCCGTGGAGGGATGCTTCATGCCCAGAGGAGCGGACACGGCCCGTCCCGTCCTGCTCGCTGTCCCGCAGGCACCGACGGTGCCCGGGTCTGGGGACTCGAGCAGCTCGTTAACCGAAGCCTTTGCTGGGATAACGGCTTTTGCAGGGCGGTTTCTCCAGGGAGGCGCGGGCGTGTGGGTGCTCCTGCCCTGCTCCCGCGATGCTGCGTTGCCGTGGTTACCAGCGCCCGCAGCACCCGCGGGCGCCGGGTGAAGCCGAGGGTGCAGCACCCGCGTCCGGCAGCGCGGTGCCGGGGCAGGGCAGAGGGTTTGGGCCTGGCCTGGCCCCGGCGTGGGGAGGACGAGGCCAGCGGGACAGGCAGGGACCACGGCAGCTGCCAGAGCTGCCTCTGCCTGCGGCCGAGCGCCTCGCCGGGCTGCTCCGGGCCCTGCAGAAGGGCAGGCGGCCGCCCCGGTGCTGCGGGGTGCCGGCCCGGTGCTGGGCACGGAGCGCTCACTGGTGCCGTTTGACTCGGCTGCCAGGTCCCCACTTTTCCCCCAGCCTGACCCCACCAGCCCTGGGCAACTGTCCCCACGGCCCCACACAGGGGAGCAGCTGTGGGTGCCTGGAACCCGGCATCCCTGGCCCTGGTGTCCCTGGCGTCCCTGGCCCTGGTGTCCCTGGCCCTGGTGTCCCTGTCCGTGGTGTCCCCGTCCTGGTGTCCCTGTCCCTGGTGTCCCTGTCCCTTGTGTCCCCATCCTGGTGCCCCTGTCCCTGGTGTCCCTGTCCCTGGTGTCCCCAATCTGGTGTCCCCATCCTGGTGTCCCTGTCCCTGGTGTCCCCAGTCTGGTGTCCCCATCCTGGTGTCCCTGTCCCTGGTATCGGTGTCCCTGGTGTCCCCATCCTGGTGTCCCTGTCCCTGGTGTCCCCATCCCCACAGGGCTGTGTGGGAGCAGGACCCATGCAGGGGGGCAGTGGGTCAGGGCTCAGGGGACTGAGGGTCCCTGTAGGACCTTGCAGGTGGGTGGGGGCTGAGCCCTGCGAAAGGATGGGACCCCCCCCGGGACAGGGCCTCCCCCAGCCGGGACCCCCAAGCAAGGCAGTGCCTGTGCGGGGCCCCCAGACCCCATATAGTTTGCAGGAGGCCTCCCACAAGTGACGTTCCCGGGTGGAGGACAGCTCAGCCCCGGCACCGCGGCGGGGGACGGACGTGGGGGCACGGGCAGGGGGGTGGCAGCACCGGCGGGGAGGGGGTTAACGGGGCCGCCGAGGAGCGGAAAGGCTGCAGCTGCGGGGCTGGGAGCAGAGCCTGGGGGAAGCAGGGCTGGGCCCAGCTGGCCTCCATTAGCTCATCCTCTGGGACGGGGAGGGATGTGCTCCCCGGCCACGCGCCAGCGCGCTCCTGCCACGCCGCCTGCCCACACCCGCCGTGGCGGCCGGCCGCCCCGCGTGCCTCTGGGGAGCCGCTGCCGGGCCCGCTTCGCCGCCGTCTGCGCCCCCGCGGTGGGATGGGGTGGGTGGCCCAGGGCCGCTCGCTCGCTGCCCGGTCCCGTCCTGGCCCTCGCGCTGCCGTTTCCAGCCCCGTCGGCCTCCCGGGGCCTGCGGCAGCGTTGCCACCGGTGCTGTGATGGGGCAGGATGTGGTGCCCCGGCCACAGCCCCGCCGGCTGATCCCAGCTCCCACTCGGGCTCGCCCGGGGGGTGGTGGGGTACCGTTCCTCTGTTGCCATCCTATGGTGCTGCTGCTACTGGTTTGAACTGGGAGGGCACCTGCCTGGGCGCAGGCAGGACAGGCAGCGGGGGGCTGGCCCAGCAGCCTCCCCCGGCGCAGGCCGCTGTGGCCCGTGCCAGGCGAGGCAGCGATGCCCCACGGCCCCGAGGGCAGGGGCTTGGGCTGCGGCCAGGGGATGCACAGCTGAGCCCTGACCCCAGCTCTCCTGCGCCAGCCTGGAAGGAGGAGGCCAGGGAGGACCCCCCGGTTGGGCTGTGGCCAGCCGGTGCTGGAGGAAAACGCTCCCGGGCCGGGAAACCTAAGGAATCTCTGGCTTTTCCTGGCCTGGCCGGCTGCCCGCAGGCAGGTGGGAGGCTGCCGGGCTCCGCCATGCTCGCCGTGCACCGCCACGCTCGCCGTGCACCGCGTGCAGTGGCAGCTCCCTTGCACGCTGCCTGCAGTGCCGGAGCCCCCGCACCACGGCGGGGAGCTGCGGCAGCGCGGGCGGCGGGGCACAAGGGCAGTGCCGGGGACAGGGGCACGGGCAGAGTGGGCAGGGGCGGGCGGGCAGGGAGAGGCACTGCCAGAGGGGCATCTCCACGTGGTGGGTGCTGCTGCGAGTGCTGCCGGGGGGTTTGAAGGCGGGGGGGCTGCAAGGTCCGGAGCCAGGGGCAGAGGGCGAGTGGGTGCAAGCAGGCCCCCACCCCAGGCAGCTGCCTGGCTGCTGTCCCTGGGCGTGTGGGCAGGTGCCAGTCCCGGCACGGCGAGGACAGGGCGCTCTGCGGGGTCCTGGCTCGCTGAGCGGGGAAACGGTGCTGGGTGCACCGGGAGAGGGGACGGGAATGGGCTGAACAGTCGCTGGAGCCCTCCCGTCCTTGGGGACCTCTGGCTGCACCCAGGGGACGGGCAGGGCTCACCGCCCGGCCCGGGCCGGCGATGGGCACCCAGGGTGGACACGGGACCCCAGCTGTGCCAAAATGACACGCGGAGCCCAACCGCTCGTGGCGGGCGCGCGCTGCTGGGATGCTACCAGCTACGCCAGTCCCGCCATCCGGGCATCGGCAGCATCCGTCCGTCCCCCCGATGGCTGTGGTGGGCCGGCAGGCGCGCGTGAGCCCCCCACCTCCACGCAGCGTGCCAACCGCCTCCGCGGTCCCCCGAGGACCCCTGTGCCCCTGGCCGAGCCTGGAGGATGGGCAGGCCCAGCCTTCAGCCTCATCCCCAGAGAGCGGCCAGGCTTCGCGCTCGCTCTGGCATTTCCGCCGGCAATGACAGGAATGTGGTGGCCGCGGGAACAATGCCGGCACCTTGCACCGGTCCCCTCCGTGACAGCGCTGGGAGCAGCTGCCCAGGCACAGCCCTGCTCTCAAGGAGCCGGCAGGAAGCAGATGGAGATGACACCGGCGGCCGTTTCCTGTGGCAGGACGCGCTGGCTTTCTCCAGTGCTGCCCCGGTTGCCAAGCCAGCAGGGCCGGAGGGGCCCGGGGTCCACAGGCATCGCTGCCCAGGCCTGCAAAAGCTCTGTGCCACACGCTGGCACCAGCACCCTGCTGCGCCCGCTCTCCGCAGGCCCTGCTCCGTGCCGACTCCCCTGGCTGCACCATCCCCGGCGTGGCGTGTGCCAGGCCACTCCGCCGAAGAGGCGACCGGCGCTGGGCTGCACGTTGCCTGCATCTCGGGAGCCTGCAAGCTGCTGCCCAGGAGCAGGAGCTAAGCCAGCAGGAACGGGGATCGCTGCCGCCGTCCCCCGGCTCTGCCCGGCGTGCTGCCAGGGTGGCGGTGGGAGAGCCCGAGGAAGGACTCGGCTGCCTTTGGAAGGCTCCAGCCCCCCAGGCAGAGCCCCGGAGCCCCGGGCAGGGAGGACGGCGGAGCTGAGTCGCAGCTCTGCATCACGGGATGCTGCAGCCCGGCAGCAGCCACCCCCCAGCCACACGGCGTGGAGCTACGTGAGGGACAGCAGGCTCAGTGGGAGCACCCAGCGCAGCCCTGCAAAACCTTGCACAACAGAGGTTTATTTGGAATGAACAGTTTCCCAATAAATTATGTAATTTAAAAATTTTAAAGAAAAGGAAAAAAAAAAAAAAAAAAAGAGCCACAAGGTAGGGGAGCCCCCAGCAGCTCAGCCAGTGCGCAGGGACCACGGAGCCACACGGACACCCGTGGGCTGAGCACAGGCACCGGTGGGGGCTCCGGGACCACAGCCTCCCTCAGCCAAGGCCTCGCAGCCCCTGGCCCAAGCTGGCAGGACTCTGCTTAGTGTTTCAGTGGGACACTGACCTCCCTCTTGCACCCATCAGTCGCCAGCCCCCAGGGCTGCCCCCTCCCCAGCTGCCTGTGACCCTGGCACTACGGCCCCCGCCTCAGCACAACACCCCCACACGCCGTCCAGCCGCCCCTCTGGGCCTTGAGGTGGATTTCTGGCTCATTTCCCCCCCTCACCTTCTCTCCCCAGCCCGTACCCTCTGGCAGCACCTGGGGGAGGAGGGGAAGGACAGCATCCATCGCCACCCCGGTCACCCAGCCCCGCTCCTACCCCCGCGGCTCTGCCAGCAGGGCTGGGAGGAACAGGACGTCCTGCTCCACGCCACGCACAGGGAGAGCCCTGGAGAAGCCGAGCGCAGCTCCCTGCCCTACCTGACCTGGGCCCCTCCGAGCCACCCCCCATCCCTTGCATCCCAGAAGGAAGCTGGGGCACAGGGGAAGGGAGAGAGGAGAGCAAGGCCCAGGTGACAGTGGCAGAGGGCTGGGAGTGCACAGAGCGAGCTGCGTGTCAGAGCCTTACACGCCAGGAGGGAGGGGAGAGGACAACGCGCGGCTGAAGGGAAGAGGCCAAACGTCCAGATAACCCTCCTGGGACAGCCACGGTCCAGCTTTCGTAGCACAGTGATGGGGCATCAGGGTTGGCTTGGTCTGCTGTGTGGCAGAGGGTGACACGTGCCCAACGCCAGTCTGGGGCAGAGCGCAGGGCTCTCACCGGTACAGTCAGTACACACCAGCACGCAGAGCACAGCGCGCGGGCCGAGCACCGGCCAGCCGTGCCACGGCCCTCCAAGAGCACCGGCAGTCTCCACCCTTCCCCGCAACAGCTCCAGGGAGATGGGGGCGAAAAGGAGAGAGAAGCGTGACTCGGGAAACTGGTGACACTGTCATGGGACGATCAGGCTGCTGGCACAGTGCTTGGGTATCAACAGGTCCACCCAGCTCCCAGGGAGAAAGCAGGAGGTTCCTGTCGTGGATGGCAGTGCAATGAGCGTGCAGGTCCTCTGCAGCGTAGGGTACAGCAGCGGGAAGGAGAGGGGAACACGTCCCTTCCAACTGTAAACACGGCACTTGGAGTAGCTTAGAGCCTTTTACCCTTCTGGAGCTGTCAGAGGCCCGGCCTCAGTGCAAGGCTGGCGGCACGGGCCTCAGCTTTGGCACACGGGCAGGAGTCACTCATCATCCCCGGCGAGTAGGAAGCTGTAGAGGAAATTGATGGCACGCTGACGGTCCTGCTGAGTCTGCTTTACCATCAGATTGGGTGGAGGGCGCAGGAGGAGGCTGGAGAACAAGGCGGCTGCAGAGGCAGGCAAAATTAAGTTATTGGTCAGGAATGGAGACCTTGAAAGGTGCCGGGAAGGGGTTATGTTTCGGTGAGGGCAGCAGGAGCGGAGCAGAGAAACAACACGCTTACCAATCATGGCGACACTGACGTTGTTGTCTTCTGAGTATTTGAGCAGCTCTCGGAGGAACAACATCAGGTACCGAAACACGCTGCGATGGCAACGAGGCAGCTGAAAAATCACCTGGAAAGAAAACAGAGACGGGAAGCTCTCCGAGCTCACATCGCTGCAGCCTGGGCACGCTGTGGCACGCTGGACTCCAGACGGGCAACCTTCCCCCTTCCGCTGCCTGGAGGCTTCTGCGTGACCACTGGCGCGAGCCACGGGCCCAGAAAGAAAGCAACAAGCCACCAGCTGTAGCCTAGTGCTGATGGCTCTCATGGGCTTTGGCTCCTGGTAACGCTGCCTCTAGGATAACGGTGTCACCAGGCAAAACCTACTGCTGCCCTGGGGATGCTTCCTGCTCGTTTCCAGTCGGATCCCAGCTCTCACCCCCCGGCACAGCAGCAGCACGAGGACCAGGACAAGAGGTTTCCTGACACCACTACTGAAAACGTGCCCCAAAACTTCTTCCTCTGCCCAAGGACATGCTTGGCCTTGCTTGCTGGCCCACCAGATATTTTTAAGAGCCACTCAGTCATAGTCCTGAAGGGAAGCACAGGAACTGCAGCTCTGAGCTCTCAAGCCCTCAAGACCAGTGGAGGCTCTTCCACTCCCCGGGGCCACTATTCCCCATGTGCTCAGGGTGACACAGGGCACACTTGGGGCCTCTTTGGAAGCCACCAGGACTGCTAGGAGACACTGCAGTGCCGACCCTGGGGCAGGAAAGCACTGCCAGAGCACCCAGGTCATCCTGCCCACAGCAAAGAACCTCCAAGTGCCTGCTCCCAAAGCCCATCACCAGCTCACGGGAAGAGAGCGGGACCCGGCAAGCCCCAGGACCAAGGCAGAGCTCACAGCAGCCGGGGGAGCTGCCCTGAGCCTGCGGCGAGCGGACAGGGGCAGCACGGCACCTGTCGGCACAGCCGGCTGTTGTGCGACCAGTCGAGGCACCGCTGATACAGCTCGTAGCAGATCACTGGCTCTGGCAGAGCCTCCAGGAAGATGAGGAGTGCTTCAGCCACAGAGTGGTTACTGCCCGCTGGACCGGTGGGAATCAAGGGGCATGCAGAGCAGAGGGACCACCTCCCTCCCCAGTCTGCTCCCTGCCTCTCCTCCTTCCCAGGTGCTTCCTTGCAGGTCTCTGCTTCCTCCTTGCAGGTCTTGCAAGTTCTCTGCCTGCCTAACCGCTCCCTGACACCAAAGCCCTCCTCCTCCTCCGCTGTCCCCCATCCACGGCAAATGCTGTTCCATCCACCCTGTGCTGCATTTGCCCACCCTCCAGCCCCCCAGAAGTCCTCTGCTCCGTTAGCCCCTTCTCCAGATCATGCTCCCCAGTGTTCACCCTCATCAGCTCTTGCGCTTGGCACAGCCTTGCAGAAGCTTCCAGAGCTCTGGCCCTGTGGCTGCTTTAGCCAGCATACATTCAGCTTCAAGAGCGGTTATCTCTGGGGGGACAGAGGGGAGCCAACCCCCCAGCAGGGACCCTGCCAGCTAACGGTCGCAGACAAGCTCTGCGGAGAGTAAGCTCTCCCAGGAGAGCTGAGATCCAGCAGGCTCCTGGGAAAGTCACAGGCACAGCAAGGATACGGATTGTCTCGGGGATACTGGTGTCCAGGCAGTCGATGATCTGCTCCAACTCTTCTTGCATGCCTGGAGTCTGGAACAGGTCCTCCTGCCAAAAGCAGCACAGGGATGGACAAAGTCACCTTCCTCACAAAGGCCGAGGCACATAGCAACAGCGGGGTGAAAGCTGGTACCCCCAGCCAGTGCCGCAAGCACAGGGAAAAGCCCTGCCCTATAAATACCAAATTGGAGTTGACCTCCAGGTGCTAGCGATGAATCAGGTCACCAAGCTCTCCAGAGCTTTCTGGCATGGCAGAGGCCCTCTCCCTCACCTGGTGGCAGGCATGCTTGAACAAGTGGTCCACCAAGAGCCAGATCTCCTTTGGCACCTGCAGCGGCATCCCGCTTGCCTCCTCGCTGTCCGGGGAGCCCAACGGCAGAACAGATTTCTCCTGGTGGCAAAGAGCACACAAGGTTTCAGGGAAACCTCCGTCCCTCTGGAAGGGCCTTGGTAAAGAAAGCCTGGAGAGGGGAAGAAGCAGGACCCAGCACCCATCTGGCCCTTCCTTGCTTTTCCAGCACAGAGCCATCGCTCCGTAGGTCCCAGCTCCGCTCCCTCCTGCTGCCCCACAGAACAACCTTGCCCGGTCCACCGTGAAACTGCAGAAGACAGCCTCGGCCACACCAGCTCCCACAGGATGGGTCTCTCGCTGGCCAAGGTGGCCTGTCCAAATCACAGCTCCCACCCCGCACCCCACACTCCGGAGGACCGGGGCATGACGAGTCCTTCTGCCGCATCAGCTTCCACGTTTTAGGTTAAATCCAGCCGCCGCGCCCCGCTCATCCAGCCGATCTCCTCTGCACGCAGAGTCAAGGACGTGCCTTTCCTGACTCCTGTGTGCTCTGACCACGTCTGCCCTCTGGGCTCTCAAACGGTCCCGTTTTCTAAGGTTTCTTTCCTCATTTTCCTAAGGAGAGGCCTCTGCTGAACACGGACTACCCTGACACCATTGTCACATTTTCCCACTTACTCATGCAAAGCAGCTGACAAGCTCAACTGCTCAGAAATCTCCATCACACCAATCTTCAACGGGATCAAGGTTTTTTGCTTGGTTTTACTCTCACTTTATGATCGTTCATGTTCCTGTGTGCTCCCAAGGAGGACGCCATGCACAGCTCTCCCAAAGCACATTCAGCAGAAGCACCCAGAAGAGACCAGCACAAGCAGGAACACAACCCGAGGACGCCAGCAGAGAGGAGTGCCATAAGCCAAACGCAAAGCACTTCATTTCAGCTGTCAGCTTACGTGACAACCGCGATCGCTGTCCCTCTGCAGCACGCACAATCACTCACAGCCAGCTGGGGCTGGGTTCGGCTTCCCCCGGTGCACCCAGAGACACCTCAGGTTGGCACGAGCCCCGCTGGCACAGACAATAGCCACGCTTGCCACACAGCACAGTATAGCTTTGCTCCGCACACCACTAGATTTTACGCAGCTGGCAGACGCTGGGTCACGGCTACACGTCTGCCTCGCTCATCCAAGCACACAGGGAAGGTTTGGAAGCAGCATGTTAGGCAAGCGCGTTACAACTTTCCTCTAAGGGAAAAGGTGAGAGCTGTGGACCCCCTCTGAGAGCTAAGGGCTCTTCAACAGAAAATCCCCACGCCAGGACATCGCAGCACTGCAGCAAATGCCAGAGCAGCACTTGACTCGGCCAGGCTGCCCTTGGCATGACTTGGAGAGCTGCGGAGACCCCCAAGGTAGGAGACCCCAGCTGCTTAGAGCAGAGGAGGAGAAGGAGGAGAAGGAGGAGAAGGAGGAGAAGGAGGAGAAGGAGGAGAAGGAGGAGAAGGAGGAGAAGGAGGAGAAGGAGGAGAAGGAGGAGAAGGAGGAGAAGGAGGAGAAGGAGGAGAAGGAGGAGAAGGAGGAGGCGGTGGCGCTGGGCCCTCGGTGTTCCTTGTGCCTTGGCCAGGCACCGAGCGCCCTCTCCTGCCCTGTGCAAGGAAGGCAGGGCACGTCCGTGTGCTCCCCGAGGGAAGGAAGATGCTCTGCAAAAGGATGTTCCCAGGAGGCAGGCACCAAACTCCTCCCTTCCCCGCTGCTAGGAGGGAGCCTGGAAGCTTTAGCTGGTCCAGCACCCGAGTTCGATCCCCTCCTGGAGAGGGGACATCCATTCCCTCTCCTGTTTTGCCCTGTCACTGCACTGACAGCCTGCAGAGGGACCAGTCACCCAGCCCAGGGAGCCTGCACAGCTCAAACAAGTTACCAAACGTCCGAGCCGGCGCAGGGAGAGCAGGAACAACGCTGCCACACGCACACCAGCATCTCCCTCTTGCTCTCGGAATGATGGATGTGACTCGCTTGGCCTCCAGTGCAGAGCACGAGTGCAAAGTAAAGCAGCGATCCTGCTCAGGCATCGGGGGCTAAGAGAGCCAGCAGCCCAAGCTCTGCGGCTCAAGGAGGCAGAGGAACGTCGGTCTCCCATGCGAGGCCCTCCCTCAGCCCCCATAAGGACACACCAAGATGGAAAGAGCAAAAGACTTCAGTTTTCTAATTCAGCCCGTTCCCCACATGTCTGAAGAGGGTGCTGTGGGGAACCCCATCTTAGGTGCATGGTTAGAGCTAATTCAGATATGTCAAAGGTTGCCAATGTTTTCTGGAAATATCTATCATTGCTCCTAGGACCAGGAGAGTATTTTTTTTCCCCAAAGCAAATTTGGTGAGCTTTAAGCAGCTCAGCTGGGCTGGCCCATCTTGGCTACAGGGTCACTTTGTGCTCCTACACATTCTCATCTAGCCCACAGCTGTGCTAAGAGGCTTTGCTGGAAGAAGTGCTCCCTCTGGACCCACCTCCCCTTCCCTCCAGCAGAAAACAAGGGGAAAATTCTCATTCTTTACAGACAAGTCATCGAGAAGCAGACTTCCCCAGCAATTGTGTTACCTTTTCTAAGAAGCTGTCTTCTCCCTGAGAGCAGTGGGAAAGAGAGAAGAGGAAAAAGTATCGTTAAGAGAATGCACTCTCAGATTAAGCAGAAACCTAATTTGCATTACAAGAACCCACTGAATGCCAGGTCCTTCACACATTTTGCTGACATGGCCAAAGTTAAACCTGGGGTGAGAGATTTGCGGGCCAATTAGCAAAAATCCTGCTCACATGATGCACAACCTTGTCAGGATTTCTACAAACTCCTCAAAGGGGCCTTGCAGCAGCACTGTTCACGATCTAGCTAACAGTCAGGCCAGAGGCAGATGAGAGTTGTCTGTCAGGGAGAAGTTCCCCTTCTTGAATCCTCCTGGTCAGAAATAAATATCCCTGTATTATTTCAGCCATCTTCCCTTGTGACCAGGCCAGAGATAAAACATTCACTAGGCTAAATCTGTATTTCTGAGTGTGTGGCAGCTGTGGAGCTAACAGGCCCCCTAAGCAGCTTTGTGTATAGTCAGGGAAATGAGTGTTTGCGCTCAAAACCCCAGGCTGCTCGTCTGTCTCAACCTAATAGCATTAACACACTGCAAGGAGGAGCATGCCAAAGCCCCCTCCAGGCTGCATGTCCAATCCCTCAAGCGATCCCGAAACACAGCATCCGTTTACCAGCACAGTGCAGGCTGGCAGCGTAAGACACTCTTTAGAGGAGTTTGCAGGAGGAAATAGAAGCAGGTTGCCCAAGCTGAGTTTCGGCAGATTGACCTTTCAGGGTGGGAGCAACCAAAATGCATTCAAGGGCTGAGCTGGAAACATAGCTGCAGCCGCCACGGCACAGGGCATGCCTGGGAGGGAGCAGCATCTCGGGCTCCCCTGCGACTTCTGCAGTGCCTGCTTCCTTTGGAGGCTCACTGAGTTTTAACACAGCCACGACAGACCGGCCTCTTGCAGAGAACAGCTTGCTCCAAACGCGAGCTGGCGCGGGTCCTTCTTCCGAGGCACAGGGGGAGGGACCGCAGTCACAGGTTTGGGATGCCAGATAGCCACGCTGCACAGGAGAGAGGCTCGTTTCGTAACTGGGTGAGTCATCTCAACAGTCTCACTGCCACCTACCTGACTGCTTGCCCTGCTGTTCACCTCTCTTCCTGTAGCGTTCAGCACGATTAGCTCCGTGAGACTAACCTGCTCCTGACAAAGATTCTTCAAGAGGCTTTTTAAAGCCCGCAGTAGGATCCCAGGAAAAAACAGAATGAGACACTAATACTGAAATCCCAAAGGCGAGATGCTCAAGTGTCAGCAGCTTCTCCCAGAAGTAGGAGAGCCATTTTCAAACAAGCTCCCGCCTACACTTTGCTATCCTGCATCAAACTGCCTCTCAGACCCTTACTGACCTGCATTCTCCAGACCTCCCTCTGCTGAAGACAACAGATACAGTCTAGCCAGGCTGAGAAAAACGCTTGATGCAGTGAATGACAAGCCCTAACGCTACGTAAGTGCAGGAGGGAAAATGATTCTTCATACGCAAACACACTGCCTTCCTCGCACACAGCCTGCACATCAGCTAAATACACATAACTAGACCAAAACGCTTCGGGGCTGCAGAGCGGTTAGCACGTGCACCACTCTCCCTTGCAGAAAGCACTCAGCTTGTCCTGTCTCCAAGAATTTCTCAACTCACAGGTATGATCAAAACCAACAGACCTAAAATAGCTCTAACATGACAGTAGCTTTATAATCCAAGTGACTAAATTTTGCTTTGGGCCGTTACACATTGTGTATTCCTTGAGCTTGCTTAACATGCTCCAGTTGAAGTACTGCAGTCGCACTGACCTCACTGACACAAGAGACTGTTCCTTTGCTGCAGATACTGGGACAGGGTGCTCTTCTCCGATTGTTTTGCTTCTACCTCTATATGTTTCACTGAATAACAGAAGAAGGAAACCTATAGCTAAAGGAAGCAGAAAAAGCCTCAAAGTACACTTAGAAAAGCAGTAGTGTGTGTCTGTGAGGGCAGAAGCTAAAAGTCTAGGCCCGAGTTCCCATCTATCAAGCAAGAAGTCAGTGCTGAGCACTGAGCAGGAAAAAGCAGGTGGAAAAGCCACCAAGACTGATGAAACGCTCCAGACCAAGTTCAACACATTTCTAGAACAAGACTGACTTTCAGTTGAATCCTGAAAAGTATGAGGAGCCTGAGGCCTGGATTAGCTGCTTGAAGTGAGGAGGCAAACACTGTATCTTGCCACCTGGATTCTGCTTAGCCTGATCTTGTGGTTACAAAATCAAAATTCTGGTATAAAAATGGCCTTTCTGTATGTTGGGCCTGTGAGAAAAGTAGACACCTACAACAAAAGGTGGGAACTGGGAGAGGCAGCAAGAGGCATGTTGCAACTGCTAAAGGGAAGAGAAAGAAGTGTAAGCGGATGGGAGTGGAAGCTGTCAAATCTACAGATGTGAAAAAGCAGCAGCTCGCTGGACAAAAAAAATGCATGTAAGGATGAGACTGCAAGATATGAGAAGAGAGGAAAGGTATCATATGTCAGAGAGACTAAAAGAACTGGGCTAGTCTTTCAGGTGAACAAAAAGAAAAGGCTTTCCTGGCTAAACAAGAATGGGTAAATAGACTAAAACTCAGGAACTGCTAAACCTCACTGAAGCAAGGCCAGGAAAGGCCATCAGAAGAGAGGAATGAACGCAGGCCGAAAACAAGAATTAAGATCCCCAAAATAGGGCTTAATCTCAGAAACAGCCATGAGATGCCAAAAAGACAAAAGGTGACTAGGGCACGATCGCACCCCCTCACTTGCACACAAGTGGCTTCAGAAGGATGAACATTGATGCTAGGGGCCGGTGAAGCTTGGGGAGAGGAACAGTTATCTCTGCACCACGGAAGAGCTTGCTCACTGTGGTCAGCGTGAGAGGAACTGGCCAGAGAGGCTGTGAGACTGGCCATTTGCTGAGCTGTACTCATCGGTACACCTAACAGCATCAAAGTCCTTTCTTCGGTCCTCCTGTTCCTGCTTGTTCCTTCCCCTGAGCAGTGCGAATGCCACACGCGTCCAGAAGGAAAAGGATCCTGGAGGCCTCGTCACTGCAGAAGCAGCCTAGGCAGCTTGGAGGAGAGCATTTCAACCACACCTCTTACGACACACCAGTGGCACCCAGCGGAGCCCACCAGCACCAACATGACAGTAACACAAAACACAAGGTGCTGGGATCATTTTTTTGTCCCACCAAACAATATTTATCCCCTATTTCTGAGTAGGTTCTAAAGTACAGGCTGTCAAAAGCCATTGGCTGTGGTGAAGGGAAATAATAAAAGAGCTCTAAAAAAAGTGAATCAGCTCAGAGCCTGCACAGCTGACCCAAGCTGAAGGCATTACTCCTGCTTTTAGGAGTAAGCAGAAGGGAATATGCTCTCTCCCTTTTAAGAGAGCTGCTCCAGAACACTGCTACTCACCAGGTCAATGAGTTTGGTGACTGGAACTTCTCGGATCGGTCGTCTCATTCGGCATAAGGCCTCCAGGGAGGTGCCAAAGCAGCTGGGCAGGTAGGTCCCACTGATGGTAAGGAAATAGTCCTTCCCTCGGTCCAAGTGAAGGACAAGAATATCCTCAATTTTATCCTCGCCAGAGTTCAGAAGGGTTACTGAGTCCTTACTGACGTACACGTCCAGGGAGATGTCCATGCTCTCATCTGCAACAGACAGGAGCTCTCAAGAACACACAGACACTCTCCAAAAGGGATGACAAGGACAAACAAACAGTGGCAGGGACAAAGGCCACAAAACTGAGAAGACAAAAGACAAGGATGATGGCAAGAAAGGTGAGACACAGGAAAGATGGGAAGGACTGAATGGAGATGGGGTGACAGTCTACACCAGTACACACCCTAGAAACTGCGGTAAAGCTCACCTGGCTCCAGGTAACCTTCACAAGGCTCGGCCCGAAGCCATGGCTTACAGTAGTGGCTATCGTTGAGCTTTGGGATGAAGGAGAAGTGACAGGTGACCTGCCCGTTATTGGTGATCTGGAACTTCTGCTTCTGCAGCTGACGGAACTTCACATTCTCAAATTCAAACTGCAGAGAAAAGAGAAAACACAAATCACATTAGTGGCCACGATGGGACACACAGCTAGGCACCCAGACCCTGCAGTGGCAACCCATGACTGAGAAGTGCCCATACAATGCAGAACTCCTAACAGAAGGCCTGCCGAGAAGCCAAGACAAGATGTCCCTTCTAATCCAATTCCTGATCAATAGATAATGGATGAAGTTCAATTTCCTATAATCCTGTTTACTGAATCAAAGTCTTTAAAAGTAGTTCTAGCACTTCTAAGGCTGCCGTGTTTGGGAAGTGGACAATGATTCAGGTTTCATCCTCACTTCTCTCCTGCTTAGCTCCAGCGAAGGAAGGAAGTCATTCTCCATTCTGTCCATTATACGAACGATGTCTTCAAACAACTTCCGATACTTCTGCTCATCCACAACCTTTACCTGTGGAAGATCAGAAAACACTTAGCAAAGTTTCTGACCAGCTTCACAAGAACTCTTTTGATCATGAGTAAACGGCAGAAGTGAAATATTTCTCTAAGCACTTGCTATGCGCAGCTGAAAGGCTAAGAGAATTTGCACACGTGGGTGCACCTCCAAGCTGCACATGCAACTTTACACATATTTTACCCCTACAGATGTTACTAGGGTCTTTCTGGCCACTGATCACACTACTGGGAGATTACTGGGGGTGATCTCTGTGGGACAGCATTGGCATCCCATAGCGTTACTCGTGATTCTCCAGAGGAAGAGGAGAAGGGCTCTCCTTTAAGGAGACTTGAGGTACCTAGGCAGCAGGAGGTAGCAAAAATGGACATGGACTGTCTCTATTCAGTACGCTAGGAAACCCAAATCTGCTGCCAGCCATTCACCACCAAAGAAATTCAGATGTGAACCAGTGACACACTCTCTTAACACATCAGAGGCAACATTGCAACAGCAGGCACAACTATTGACAGGTTCCTGCTGTGTCTCCTTGCGGAGGAGAGAGAACAGTAGCTCACCCATTCTAGTACTAGATACCATGGGTTATACCCCAGGAGCTAAGCAGCATCATTAAAGCAGTCAGTGGGAATGCCTTTCTGTTCACTACATGACCGCGCCTGCTCGGGTAAACTCTTGCATTACTGTGGCATAACACCGTCCAGTGCTACACAGCTCAGCTGCATTGCACACGAAGACCACGGCTGCCGAGTTGTTTGCTGAGCAGAGGCTGCACGGCTGCCAAACAGCAGCACACCTACACAGTGGACACACCTTATTTTTATTTACTCTGTCCTCTTGCAACAGCTTTAGCAGAGGTGCCTTGACTATACAACCACCTCTCAAAGGAATGCATGACAACATTGTGATCCTACCCTAGCATATAAAAAAAGTTACCCCGATGCGGAAAAGTGCGCTGACTGGCTTGTGGTCACTAGTCTTCAGGTCCATATGACTGCAATACCGGAGCTGATTTATGTTCCCTCCTCTCCAAAGGATTCGATCACACCATGCTGGCACACGACACTTTCCACTACAAAGAATAACAGGTTACCAGGGAAGTCCAACGATCCCAATAAACCATTCAAGCTGTTCCTCTTCCCAGCCAGGCAGCTCCCTCCACCCCCACTGTCAATGACTGCATCAGCAGGGATGGGATGAACTCCTATTGCTTCCCTCAACTTGAATACTATGTCATTTCTTCTGCTCTCTTCACTTCTCCCTATACAGTAGCTAAAATTCCTGTCCTTTCCAGCATCAGGGAACAAAATAAACTCAAACAAGACTGTTTCCACAGCCTGAAGCCATGTGTACTGTGACCCAAGCTGCACTAGTTTCTTTTGCTGCCAGATCTTTCTGCGCATTACAATCTGATCCATCTCTTATTGTTTCCACTACGGAAAGTCTACTCAGCTATTACTATTATGTTAGGAAGTCTGAATCCTGGGTTATCCTCCAGATTAACTACTGTGCTGATTCATAAATACAGGCAGAGTAAAATCCAAGCGCTGTATGGTTTGAAACTCCTTCTTGGGAGTTCCTCCATTTAGAGCAAGCTTCTGCAGCAGATGCATAAATGTCTGTGGGAGGCACCAAGCAAAGAGCAGCAAGCAGGAACCACTGCTGCTATCGCAGCATAGCCACCCCTGTGGGTGTGCAAGTCAGGGGACAGGATGACTCAGAGACAACATTTCCTTATCTCTTCAATCCCTTTTATACCGTTTGTCTGTCCCTGGTAGCAGAGAAAACCCTCCAGTGCAGGGCCACCTGCGAGTCCACGCTTTACCCACCTTCATCTGTTGGAGTCAGCAGCAACCCAGGTTTAAGGCATGTGCCTGGTCAACCTATACAGGGTCTGCTTATTTCAGAAAGTAGGGGAAACAAAGGAGTACAAACTTGTCTGTGCACTCCAGCCATCACCATAACACTGAGAGGTACTTCCAGCTCTAGGAAGCAGGAAATCAAGTTTTGTGAGAAAATGCTTTTTATGTCATAGGTAAATATGTCCATTGGCAGCTGATTTACCTGGAGTCCCAGCGATCTGTTTTAGAGTCATATTTATATGTGGGGATGAATTTAATCTCTCCCTCGGTGAAATCTGCAAATGCTTTCTTCTGAGTGCGTTGAATATTCAGCTAAAGTAGGAAAAGAACACTTTTTTTCAAAAAAGGCAAAACCAACAAACCACCCCAAACATCCCCCCCCGCCCCCCAGCAGAGTGTCAGAGAGCAGATCTATAGGCAGAGCAACTGCAACCGGTGGCCCTGGGATTCACCAGACATCCCCCAAACTGCCTCTCAGACCTTATACCTTTAACTAAGGTAGAAATTCAATACATCAGTGGAATGTTTTCTAAACAGACTGAATATAAATTGCCACAACGCTGCTTACCAGACCATGCAGACAGCATAAAACAATAGTTAAGGGAAACACTAATTGCTCCACTTGTGCTAAATGCCTTCATCAGTTTTCAGGCTTAAGCATCAATATCATTAATTCTTCACTGCCAATCATTTGAGCAAAAGCCTCCAGGAGCGTGCTTGGTTGACAACCTGACACTACTTTCTTTTTCTCATTTACTCTTCCGAAAAATTTCGTAGTAGTTTTCTTCACAAAAATCTAAGCTATAGTTGTTTTCTGCATGAAGCTCCGCAGTACAGTGAAAATGAGCTACAGAACAGAATCAATCAGATTTACTGTTAAATTGTGTGTCAGAGATGATATTACACTATTTCTGTTCGTGTTTCACAGGTACAATCCTTCATCTTAAAAGGCACATCTGGTGCTGTCTCGGTTTTCAGTGTGCTGCAAGGAAATGCTGAGCGGGGAAGACCACAGCACAGAATTTAGGTCAAACTGGCTGAGCAGAGAGCCTTGGCTACAAGCGCTGGTCTCTAAATCAATACCTCTTCCAGAACACTGATTACAGCAGCCTTTGTTGCTGTTACAAACTCCTGTGTTCTAGCTTGTAGTTTGTCTGTAAGAGAGAACTCCTCCAATGAGATGCAAAGACACTTCTACCGTGACTGCCCGAGTCATCCAATTAACCCCGGTATCACGTACAATCTATTTTTGTTTAGGGGGTTGATGTCACCAGGACACCCGGAGCTCTGTCTAGGCGTCTATGTCTATAGACACTTATCGCAGAGTGTCTGCCAGCTCCTCTCAAGCATAGGCACATCTTAAACCAAGATGACCTCACAAGTACGGAGCAAACGTAAGCGGAGTTCACTGACCTGGTCGTACGTCAGCAATTTCTGAAGCTCATTCTTACTGATAAGACTTTTCACCTCACTGGCATCAGGGAGACAGAGCCTGTAGTTCAAGTCTCCTAGCCAGATGACAACACTGAAAACAAAGACAAACATGGAAAAGAAGAGGCAGTGGTTAGTATCGCAGGCCACACGGGGAAGAAGGGGCGCAGGAGAATAGATGGTTGGTTGCTGGTGATTAAGGTTGAGACACATGGAAGACAAAAGGAGACATGAAAGACTGAGTCTAACAGCAGAAATTTCTAGTGGCAGCAGGTACTACAGTCCTAAGTCCATCTCCTTTGGAATCCCACATAGGAATGAAGACAGCTTAATGGGAGATACTTGAGTTTGCCTCAGTCTGAAAAAAACCTGAGAACACTACCAACTCTTTAATGAGGTGAAACCAGTGTATCTCACCAAGCTGCATAACCTCTCAAGCTGCACAAAATCCATCTAATCCATTCCAGCTCTTCTTGTGTACAGAAGAGGGCAACGGAGAGGGAAACGGCAGAGCTCGTTAAGCAGAGCCTGCTTGTCAACCAGTTTGGCAGGCTGATGCGCGTGTATCTGCACGCTCATACCTCCTGTGATACCATGGTCTTACCAGTGCGTTTTCCACTGCCTTTCTTTCAGCCAGATCAGGCCGCTACTGTATCATCTACCTAGCAAAGACTGACTGATGCAAAATTGGCAAAAGCAGAGTTAGGTCCCTGTTGAGTTTATGACCTCCAGAACGTTGTTGTCCTGTCTCACCCATCAGCCACACCTCATCAGCACCTGCTCTTACTCTGCTCCTCTCTGGGCTTTCAAACAGACCTACAACCTTCTCATTACCAGCAGCTAAAGAAACGCTTGTGGCATTCACTCTTTACTCCATAAAGGTTTAATTTAAAGATTAAAATCTAAACCCCTCTCTAGTATCAAACCTCCTCCTGTTTATAGCCAAACCTCAAAACTTCCATTAATGGATTACCAAGGATACTCTAATATTTGAAGTTCTTTCTGTACTAATCCACTCTACATTTTATTTTCAGTTTTTAAATGGTTTAAATATTAACTACAGAAGTATTAATCATTTGTATCAGGTTTAAGAAAACTTAATTTACATGCTTTGTTGTACACATGTTTGAGTTTGAGTTGGAATATTCAGCACCAGTGTCACCTCATTAAAAATAATAATAGTTAAAAAAAGAAAATCAAGTATTGCCTGCGTATCATACAACTCATTTAAAAAGAAACTGAAACAGCAATCGTAAGCACTTGTTACTCAAAAAAGCCTAAACAGCATAGCCTCTGCCTATCCTGCTATCCCTTTTCGTCCCCTACTCAAACTCACATTTCCCATCACAAAAACCCCCTCAGTTTCTTCCAGCCCCGTAACATTCAGCCATTGACTCAGGAACGGTGCCTGCTGAAATGGAAGTATTATACACGACATGCAACGAAAGGGCCGTTAGAGACAGGCTGCACAAGTCACCGCAGTGAGAAGGTGACCACGTATTTTGACTGCAGGAGCTCTAGCACACCAGAGGCCTTGGCATTTTCAGTTATATTATTAAGCCAGAAAAGTTATCTGCACAAAATCTCCTGTTGCTGTGATTCTGACTTGATTTGGATTATCCAACACTACTTCAAAAGGGAAAACAGCAAAATAAACTTACTCGTGTTTCATGATGTTGAGCTGAGGTAGGCTATCATCAGGGGTTACAAAACTCATCCGAGCACAGATATCCTTATAATCCTGATTTCGCCGCTCGAAGTCCTCCACGTGAGCAGCGAGGTGAGAATTGACAATGCAGAAGGTCGTGTTGTGGAACACGAACCTCACCGCCACACCGCCCTTGTTGCCCTGGGGAGAGCAGGTATCAGCGGTCGTTAGAGAAGGCCGCAGATGAGGCACCAGGGAGGAGACGGGGATGGCACGGACAGGTGAACAGAACCAGACTGTGCCGTTTCTTGCATGGATACACGGAAGCAACAAATTGGCCTAGGTGACTCACCATCTTTCCCATGATTCCCGTGCCCACAGACTCCGTCATGATCTCTCTGATATTGCTCAGCTGATCCTTCTTAGCAAATAAGAGCAACATCATCCCAACTAGACGGACCATCTGCACCTGCAAAAATAAAAGTGATCCTGAGTTCCCAGAAAGGCAGCGGAAGTGCAGTTCCGATTTGCCTGATCCACCTGGTGTCCTGCTTCTCTGGCTCTCCCCGTCCCTCATCATGTTTTGTACTCAATCCCTGCTTGCAACACCACCCAAAGGACCTCCTCTCCCAAAGCAAGCTTCTGGAGGACAATCTGTCATCCCCCAGTAGCCATCAGCTATGCTGAGCTCGCTACATTCCCCACTCTGGTGCTTCCCTACAAACAGGGCTGTCTTGTGAGGTAACAGAAATTTAATAAACACGTAGCAGATCTGCTTGTGAAGTCTCAGCCTTTTAGGCTAAGCTGTGCTCTAGTCAGCAAAACAACCAGAGGAAGATGCCAAGTGCTCTAGTCAGGCATGTCGCAGAGAGCTGCTGGCTACGGCTGTCTCCCAGGGCTGCAGGTCCAGCTGGGAGTCGGTGCTCACCTTTGCTTAGTCAGAACTACAGCGGAGCCAGTGACACGCACCAGAGGGGAATGGACAGAAAAGTTCCTATTTCCCGAGGCAAACGTGCCTGACACATGGGGTATCAAGAGGCAGCCACCTCCGAGCTATACCAACTGTTTGCTTTTCAGAAAACACTTGTCCTCTAGTGCAAAGAGTCTCTTTCTGGAGCTAAGAGGTTCTCCTCTGCTGCAGAGCTCAACCCACAGGTGTTAACACAGTGCTGACATGCACTGTCCCCGCAGGGATCTCGGGTCTGCCGCTGATTCTTTTACACATGCTAAGCCAAGGCACATCCCAGTCCATGACCTCCCTGTACCTTCAAAACGGTGGGGTCACAACTTTGAAAGCCAGCGACAAGGCCTAATCTTGTTGAGCACAGTCTGCACACTCACTTTAGAGGCATAAAAACATTAAGATGAGTTGGGATTAAGTCTACGTAGCGAGGGAAGAAGCTGAAATCAGAGAATTCAACTGGAAGAGCCCAAGTACTCAGTCCACTGTGCAGGAGTGGAAGTTGCATGCAACCGCAAGTCTTATCTACGGTTTCAGTCACTTCCCCCTGCCTGCGGCCATGCCCTGTTCTCTCCCTTTCATGAAGGTGGGAGGAATTCACCTAAAACTCAGGTAAAGCAAAGGGACAGAAACATGAGCCTCTCCGCAGTTCAGGTCATGACCCCTGGCTCCGTCTCGATGAATCTCAGTTCAACAAGGTGCTCTGATTTTCTGCTGTGATTACCTGTAACATGCCACTGAGCTCAACTCAAAGCAAGCAGGACAGGGGTGTGACAGCAAACACATGGGCTAAGGAGGAAGGGGAAACTAGTTAATGTATTTAGGGCTGGTATCTACAGCAGAAAGTTTTGCTACAGCAGTGATAAAAAACAACGGCTTGCTCTAAACCAGCCAGAATAAAGTTCTGCTATCACAACTGAAGCAATTCTGTCCCAAGGCAGCAGCCTCTGGAAGATTTTGCCTCATAGATTATCCCATTCCTTCAAGGAAAAGCTACTAATTTAATTTACCGGCTCAAGACACACCTTGCTTCTATAATACAAGGGTGAGAGGGTAACACAGATAAAGAATTTGAACCCGCTGCTATGATTTTATTGAGCATACTACTTCCCTGACACCTACCTCATATTTTATAAAGTTATTTTGATCCCTATCTTTATAAATTTATACTTCAAAGTACAATATCCCGCTACAACTGTGGGGCAGAAATAGACTCTCCAGATTTAGTTAGGCATACTTGACACATGCACAGGTACGCACATGCCAAGTATACATCCTTGGTTTCTCCAGTCACCGCTCCTTGGGGCAGGTGAGGAAAGGGGAAGCCCATTTCTCTTTTCCCCCCAGTCATGCCAACTCTATGACAAGACCCCACAACACCGAACAGAACTCACTTTCTTATACTTAGCCTGAGGGTGCAGGGACTTCTCCACAGCAGCCAGCCATTCTTGCTCCTTTGCAGAATCAAAGTAGAAAAAAGCCTCCGTGCTGAGGTCCAGCTCCTGAAACCTAAAAAACCAAGCCAACATAGCACATCCCACCTCTCCTGCAGATCACCCTCTTTCTACAGGAAGGTCCAACATGAAACCTCTAGCAACAGCTCTTCTTGGAAGAGAAGCTCCTTATTCCCACTTGCTAAATAAAGCAGCAGAATTTCACCACCGTGCCTCTGAGACCCTATTGCAATACACCCCAGCAACCATCTCTCTGAGAAGTATTACTTCAGGCGGAGGACAGCCGGAGAGCTCTGTGGGTGCCTCAAGGAAAATCTATTTTGTTATGTCATGCCAGCCTCGTTAACCTGATACTCTGCCTCTTCCAAATGGCTCCTTCCCCTCCGCTCTTCTGAGACCCAGCTCAGCTTTGTGGAACCTCAGAGAACATGACAGGAACTTAAAACAAATACAGCCCAGCAGTATCCAAGCAAGAGCAACAAGAAACCCAGCACCGTAAGTAAATACAAGGTCATTGCTATTCACCCGATGCAATAGAAGTCTGGAGGCTCTGTGTCGCACACCAGCCAGGGTTCCAAGCCGCTGTCTGGAGATTGCCCGTTCACATTCCACGTTCCCACAAAAAATCTACAACACAAAAGCAGCTGAACTGTTAGAAAACACAGTAACAACCGCACCAGCCCAGCCTCTCCAGCGCATGCACAGCAGTATTCAGGCTGGGAGCAGGCACAACACGTGAGCTGTCCACGTGCAGGGCCGTGCCAGCTATGGGGTAAATGAAAATTCTTCTAGGCTTGGCTCATTTTCAGCAACACTCATCTCGGGGATTTTGCAGAATGCTACGAAATTAAAGACATTTCACTGGGGCCAGCGAACATCTGGCTCTTTTAACATCAGGTCATGTGGGGCAACACTAAGACAGTGCGGTAGGACAGCTGCCTTTATCCTCTTTCTGCCCAACTGCTTCAGTCTTACTTGAGGGTCAAGAGATCTGACACACATATAGGGGAAAGACGCAAACGGAGAAGCTGCACCGCAGGCACTTATCGACTTTCAGTCTGCACCGATGCTCGCTGAGCCACCCAAGCTGGCCACACATCAGCACTCCTCAGATTTCAAACCTGGGCTAGATTTGAGTTCGCAGAAGAGATTAAACAGCTTTGTCTCTACGCACACTGTTCCGCAGTCACAGCTCTAACCTGAAGTTGTGAAGGTTGACGTATGCCTTCTCTCTCTTGGCAAGCACGTGTTTGATGAGGCCTTCTCTTTGTCCCGACTGGGTGCTGGGTAAAAACATTTTGCGCATGGTGTTGGTTACTTTTGGCTGGTCTCTTGATGTACCTTCTCTCTCTCGGTGAAATCTAGGAAGGAACCAAGAGTAGAATTAAAACTGGGTCTGCTGTCCAGGAAGAGAAAGAAAAAAGGGAACAGATTCACCACGTTACTTACTGCCTGCTTTGAGGCACAGGAGGAGGTGGGGGTTCCCGGCGAGATCCCGTTTGGTGGTTTTGCATGTTTCTTTTCTCTTCTAGGCTTAGAGAGTTGAAGTCATCCTCAAACCCCAGAGCTCCTATAATGAAAAAAACAAGCACAATGCCCTGAGAAACAATTTAAAACAGCTCAGATCAAGAAGGAAAAAATATAACTCCACAGAAAGTGAAAAAGCAAATGATAGCAATGTATCAACTCTGACGACACAGGGAACGAGAGAAAGGGGTAGAGTCAAGGCAGGAGGGAGCTTAACATACACAAAGCAAGGCACTAGGCAGACGACAGCTCTCAAGAACGAATGAACGGTCCAGGGCAACAGAACCCAAGGACCGAGATGTTTTACTTTGTGCAGGGTGACGAGAAGTGAGGAAATGGGGCAGAGGCCAGACTGCTGAGTGCAGGGTCAGACACAGCTCCCCATCCCCGAGCGCCCCATTGCAGACCACAGAGCATACAAAGGCGACAGTCCGTTCAGTACCCGAAGAAGAGGCCTGGGATAGACCTGGGAGGTTCTTCTCCACCTGGTGCCAGCTGGCTGAGTCCTTAGGTTCAGGAAGAGAAGCTTTCAGGTGGGCTGGAAAAAAAATCAGCCCCGTCAGAAACTGCTGGCAGTCAGAGGATTTCGCAAACACAACTATAGCTCTGCTTACCTTCCTGTATGCTCTGCACCTCTGAAAGGAATCCTAAGCAACGCTCCTCATCAGGGATTTCAAAGAGCCGCTCCGCTGTCTCGTCACCTTGTATCCGGACCTTACAGCCTGCTTCAGGCATAAACACAGACTCACAGAGTCAGTCAAGGCTGGTTCACAGATATTATGCCCTGAGAGTGACCAGGCTTTCTCGGTATCCTTTGAGCCCATCAACGAAAGCCAACTTCCAGCTACTGTTTCCGATGGAAATCTGCACCTAAGCTAGTTTCCCTGTGCTTCTGAGATCTGCCCCCCCCGCTTGGGGTATCATCAGTCGTGTTTTCCTGGTTTTAGGAATACTTCTCCCTACTGTGATCTCGCAGAGAAGAGCTCTAAAAGTAGTAAGAAAAATTTCTTGAAAGGGAAAACAGAATTGGTGACTAGACAGAGCGTTGTCAACGCTGAAAAAGGCAGATAGTAACCTAGGCTCAGGTACAGGTCAAAGAAACGGAAGGGAGATGAGAATGGTTCAGAGTGCAATGCAGGGCCTTGAGAAACGATTCAAGAAGTTAAAGTTTGACCGATTGCCAGTACTTCAATCTGGGCATCTAAGACCATGTCTGTCATGGCAACTGACTCTCTAAAAGAGACAGACAACAACGTTAGAGGAAATACAATCCCTGCGTGATCAAAGACAAACACAAAGTATGGAGGAAGGTTATGAAGTGGTAGGTAAAATAAGCATGCGTCCGTGCCCAACAGGGAGCCTGCTTCCCAAAAGGAGCTTTAGCCGCGTGACTGCAGTTATAAAACTTACTGTTTGTAGCTATATCAATCAGTAGAGTTTCTTCTGCCTCTGGAAAAGAGAAAAACAGGATCAAGAGTTCACAGTGAATGCTGCAGTAATTGAGTACTCAAAAAAGCACGCTGCCTGCTACTAGCCACAAAAAGAGTCCTGACAAAGGAACAAACAGCTTTAATTTACATCTGCACTATTAATAATGGCTGCACTATTAATAATGTGACCAGAAAGACTGGTCACGTCTGGCCAGCCTGGACAGTCATTTCCCACAATCAAAGTGCCACAGGGGAGACTCCTGATATTCAGAGTTCTCACACACCTGATGGTTCCACATCAGCGTAGCTCCTTTGGGAAAGACCAACCTGACAATGAACTTCAGAGCTTGTCTACACAGCAAAAATGATGGGCAGAACCACGCTGAATTACACAGAAGGGTATAAGCTAATCCAGGAAGAGGTGCTTTTATTCCTGAACAAGCATTCGCCCCAGGGACACACGCTGCTGTTTAAGCTCTTCCAAGACAAGGCCTAAAGCTCTTTCCTGTTCCATGGGTGGCTCTTCGGACCTGACAGCTTGCCAGACCTTACAGAAGTTTTGATCTAAACATGCAGGAATCAGACTAAAGCTCCCAACTCTTGCCCTTATGGAGAAGACAGACAGACAGACATCAGCAGCCACCAAACGTCAGCCATGGCAGACGAGCACTGAAGGTGCTGGCTCTGTATGACGTGAAGCCCCCCACCCATCTGAACCGGCCGAGTTCCTCACAACTGTATGCTGACACGGATAGACTACCCACTCGGACGAGGAAGAAGCAGGATTCCATAAACTGCGAGTTTTACTTTCACGGGAAAGCATTCAATCTATATGGGTGCTCAGGAGGCAGGTCAAGAAACGCCACAAAAATTCCAGTTTTGCCGACGAACAGCAGTGGATTGCTGCCAGCACAAGAGAGCCCGCTCCAGGAGAGTCAGTACCTTGTACGCATTTAAAGCGGCTGTTGATGGGAATATAATCCGGATCAGAGTTTTCTTTCTCCTGTGAATGGATAACTATCCTGGAGACAGAAAAAAAGGCTTATATAAACACAGAAACAAGTCCCTCCTCACACCCAGACAAACGTTAATATAGTCACAAGAGCTGTATTTACAGAGAAACGCAATGTTTGATTGCTATTGCCGTACCACGGGGATCGGAGACGAGAAAGGGAAAAAAAGCCCAGAGCCGTACAGGATGTGGGTGCAAACATACGAGCGTGCGGTGAGAAAGTAAGCGCCGCGCAGCTTTCACTGCTGCAGGGCAGATTCGGCGTCGGGGTGGCAGCGGCCGCGGCTGCCGGAGAAGGCCCGCGGAGCCGGGGAGCGCGGGGGGAAGCGCCCAAAGCTTCTCCCGCCCTGTTCGCAGGGTTCCGCCTCCCCCGCCGGAGGGAGAACGCCGGGGGCAGACGCGGCCGCCCGCGCCCGCTCTGCCTCCCGGCCCCCTCCCGCACGGCAGCCCCGCGGCTTTTCAGCTTCCCGAGGCGGTGGCGGCGGCCGCGGCCAGCTCGGTGCAGGCTCGGCGACCCGCGGCCTCGGCGGAAGAGAAACGAGCCGTTCCGGCACAAGGCGCCCGCACCCCCGAGCCCCCCTCAGCGGCAGCACCAGCCTGACTCACCGGCACAAGCGGCCAGACCGGCCTCGGCGCCGGCGCCTCCGCCCGGCAGGCAACCGGAGCCGGGCCGGGCCCTCGCGTCCCGCTACCGGGACGAGCGACCCAGACCCGAGCTGCCCCGGCCCCTCCCCGCGAGGCGCGGCCGCTAGCGGCCCCCAGCCCCCGCCGCGGCCCGGCACTCACCCGTAGCGGCCGCTCCGCCGGCCCAGGCTGAGCACGCACGGCTCCCGCCGCCCGGCCCGCACCTCCGTGCCGGCAACGCTCTGCGCCGCAGCTAAGGAAACCGCCGCGACTGCCCTCCTCCTCCTCCCCCCCACCGGCCCCCCCGCCTGCCCGGTCCCTCCCACCCCTCCCCGGCCCCGGGCAGGTCCCGGCGGATACGAGGAGGCCCCAGGCCGCGGCGGGCGGCTCCATGGCGGCGCCTCGGTCTCCCGGCGACTTCGCGCTGATCACCGGCGCGGCGCAGAGAGGCGCCCGCCGCCCGCCACACTGCCCCCTGCCGGCAGGCGGACTGCCCCCACGCGCGCCTGTGGCGGAGGAGGCGAGCCCGGGGCGGGGAAGGGGCGGGGCTGCACCGGGGGGCGGGGCTTCGTGGACTCGGGCGTGCACCGGCGGGGCCCTCGCGCGGGCGTGGGGGACCGCGGACCTGGCTGTGGGCCCGCCGCGCTCCGGGCAGGCTCCCCCCGGGGTGCCGCCGTCCCGGGCTGCCCGCGCCTCGTCTCCGGCCACGCGTGGGGGGCAGGGCCGGTGCTGGCCCCTTGTGTCCCCTTCGCTGCCGGCAAAAGGCAGGGGCGGAGCAGCGCGGCCCCGCCCCGCGCTGTCACTTGCCCCGAGGCCCCGCCCCTCCCACGCGCTGATTGGCTGTCGGCCGCGTTATTTGCATGTCCCCGGGGTAGCGCGGGGCAGGACGGGAAGGCTGGTGTTTGAAGCGCAGGGCGGCAGCGGCAGCGCGGGCGCCATGGCGGCCCCGGAGGAGGAGGAGCAGCGGTACCGGCGGTGAGCGGCGGGGCCGGGCCGGGGAGGGGGGGATCGGTGGGCCCGAGGGCGGAGTGGGGTGGCGGAGGCCCCGGGGGTGGCGGTGCGGGCCGGGCCGGGGGGAGGCAGCCCCGGCGTGGTCGGTGCTCACGGTGGCTCTTGCAGGCTGGTGAGCGGCGCGAAGGCGGCGGCGGGCGGCGGGGAGCTGGAGGAGGCGCTGCGGCTGTTCCGGCTGGCGGCCGCCATCCGCCCCAGCGAGAAGCTGCGGGGCCGCATGCAGCGGGTGGAGGAGGCGCTGGCCGCGGCGGCGGCGGCGGAGGAGGAGGAAGAGGAAGGCTTCGTGGACGTGTGCGGCAGCGGCCTGCTGATCTACGGGGAGATGCACGGGAAGCTCTTCCAGCACCAGCGGGAAGGCGTTGCCTTCCTGTACCGCCTGCACCGGGAGGGCAGGCCCGGCGGCATTCTGGCAGATGACATGGGCCTGGGTAAGACCGTCCAGGTCATCGCCTTTCTCTCGGGCATGTTCGACGCCGAGCTCATCCGGCACGTCCTGCTCATCATGCCCACCACCCTGGTCAGCAGCTGGCTGGCGGAGTTTGCTCGCTGGACCCCCGGCCTGCGCGTCAAGGAGTTCTACGGCGCCAGCAAGATGGAGCGCACCAGGAACCTGGACAGGGTCCAGAGGAAGAACGGCATCATCATCACGAGCTACCAGATGCTCATTAACAACTGGAAGCAGCTTGCCAGCAGCCATGAGCAGGAGTTTGTCTGGGACTACATCATTCTCGATGAAGCGCATAAAATCAAGTGCCCGTCTAACAAAACGACCAAGTGTGTCTATGCGATTCCTGCAAAGCATCGCCTCCTCCTCACGGGCACCCCAGTGCAGAACAACCTGCGGGAAATGTGGTCCCTATTTGACTTTGCATGCCAAGGCGCTCTCTTGGGAACAGCCAAAACTTTTAGAATGGAATATGAGAATCCTATTACTAGGGCAAGGGAGAAGGATGCAACTCCAGGCGAGAAAGCACTGGGGCTAAAGATATCTGAGAATCTAATGACAATTATAAAGCCATATTTCCTCAGAAGAACCAAACAAGATATCAAAAACAATCACGCTGACAAACCAGACGCTCCTCTTCCTGAGGATCCACGTGAGAACAGTGCTCCTGTCATGCCATCTCTCACTAGGAAAAATGACTTTGTTGTGTGGGTGTACTTGGCACCAGTGCAGGAAGAAATCTACAGGAACTTTCTCTCTCTGGATCATGTGAAAGAAGTGCTGATGACAACCCGATCCCCTTTGGCTGAGCTGACTGTCTTGAAGAAGCTGTGTGACCACCCCAGGCTTCTGTCCGCAAGAGCATGTATCCAGCTGGGCTTGGAAGAACAGGAGTACTCCGAGGCGGATCACGGGAGTGAAGCAGGTATGCTTTCAGGCACCAATAAAATAGATCATATCTCTGATGAGACTCTAATTCAGGAGTCTGGGAAAATCCTGTTCCTTGTAGGACTTCTAGAAAGACTGCGAGAGGAGGGACACCAAACCCTGGTGTTCTCGCAGTCGAGGAAGATGCTGGATATCATAGAGCATGTCTTGTCTCGCAGACAATTCAAGATCATGCGTATTGACGGAACGGTAACCCACCTAACAGAGCGGGAGAAGCGCATTAATGCCTTTCAGAGTAACAAGGACTACTCCGTCTTCCTGCTCACTACGCAAGTTGGTGGTGTTGGTATAACCTTAACAGCAGCCAGTCGAGTGGTGATCTTTGATCCCAGCTGGAACCCAGCTACAGATGCTCAGGCTGTAGACAGGGCTTATAGGATCGGGCAAAAAGAGAATGTCATAATTTATAGACTGATTACCTGCGGTACAGTGGAAGAGAAAATATACAGGCGACAAGTATTTAAGGATTCGTTAATAAGACAGACTACCGGTGACAAAAAGAACCCATTTAGATATTTCTCCAAACAGGAACTAAGGGAGCTTTTCACATTAGAAGATACTCGAACATCTGCAACTCAGATCCAGCTGCAGTCTTTGCACGCCACACAAAGAAAGACTGACCTGCAGCTGGATGAACATATTGCTTATTTGCACTCTCTGGAAATGTTTGGCATTTCTGATCATGACTTGATATATACGAGGGAAATGGCTCATGAGGAGCAGGTTGAGAGTGAAGAAGCCTATCAGTACATTCAACGGAGGGTACAGAAAGCCCACGAGCTAGTTCAGTTAGAGTCTCAGCTTAGAGACCAGAGGATGGAGGGGATCAGAAATGCTTGTGAAGAGATGTGGCAAAGACCACCAGAATTGGTTTCCGAGCCAAAGAAGTTGTCTCCAGGGCTGAACAATATAAATCACTTTGTTTCACCACCAGTAGCTGATAAACATGAAAATGATGAAGTTCTTGATCTTACAGAGGACAAGGAGGTCGAGGTTCTGAATGTCAGCTCCAAAATAACAAGTCTGACTATTGATGACTCGGATGAAGAGAAACTGGCACAAGATGTGCCTAGTATGGATACAGAGCTGCTTAATACCAGCAAGACAGTGAAACAATCCAACGTACAAGAATCTGAGCAAAATCTTGACTCCAGCATTATACCATTATCACCTGGACTTCATCCACCTGATAAAGAGCGTCAGAGTCTTGAACAGAAACAGTGTTCCCATGTAAATTCGGTTAGCTTGACTGAGGCAGGGAACAGCCTGTCTGGGCATCCTCAGCATTCCTCTAATGAGTCTGGTATGGCTGATGATCCCAGAAGGTTCGGAGATGCAGAAATGTCAGATCAGGTACTTGACCCACATGCTGCCTTGGGGACAGATAAGAATGACGTTCCTGAGCTAGCTTTGGCTGCTGCAGAGCCAAGTTTATCAAATGTTACACCAGAAATCCATGCTGGGCTCCAGAAGTCTCATGTGCTGGAAACCAGCTTGGAGGATATGTCTGTGTCTTCTCTCCAGGATCAAGTTGACTTCAATCTGGTCTTGGAAGAGTCTGAAGACAGATGGCAAGATGCCTCAAATAAGGAAAGATCACTGGAGCACCCAGAAAAGGAGGGCTTCCAACTAAAAGCAGAAAGTTTTTATGAATCTCCAACCAAAAAATCTCCAACAAAAACTCGGCTAAGTGAGAACGGTAACTGCGGAACACCCTGTCACACAGCTGAAGAAGAGCCAAATAACTCCCTGCATGGGAGTGAAGCATCAGAGGAAAGCATTGGTACCTTTGTTTCTGGTAGAAAGAAACACTTAAGAAGAATTGTTTCAGACAGTGAGGATGAAGACAATTCCATTATTATCTTGGAGGAAAACCAGTCTGAAAAAAGGCCCTCTGCCTTGGACAGCCCTCTGCATCAATTTCTGGAAGGAATTAGCGCATCCACTCCTAAATGTGACAGAAGTCTAGCAAAAGCCATCTTTTCTCCCCAACTAACTAACAGTGGTAACAGGTCTACTGCTTCCAGGCGATCTCTGATCAACAAGGTGGTAGATGAGGTTGAGGATATTGTAGAAATCATGGGAACCACTCATGAAGATGATGATGATGACAGTGATGAGGAGCAAGACGACCTTGTGGAGGAAGCTGAAGAGTGTAGTGAGGAATCTGCCAAGCCTGAAGAAGAACCTGCTGGAGAAACGCTTGACACAGCTGAAGAATCCTTCCATCTAGACAGTATGTCCTCTGAGCCGTCTGGAGCAGATGAGACTGAGTCATCTCAGGAGGAATCCACTGGTGATGCTGAGCTTCAGTCAGGTGAGCAGATAGACTACTTCACCCAGGAAAGCATCTCCGAAAAAGAGGTTGGCCAGAGTTCCTCTCCTGCCGTAGGTGATTACAATACGTTGGTAGACAGTGGGAAGAAACTTAAGGATGATGGAAAACTACAGGAGGCATTGAACTGTTTCCTGCAAGCTCTTGACATAAAAAGTGGAGATCCTGAAGTTATGCTTATGACGTTAAACTTGTATAGACAGCTAGCCCAGAAATGAAATGTATATACCTTTATTAAGTAGTGTCTTACTTTTTCCTCATTAAATGTTTGTCTGAACTACATCACTGTGATTTTTTTTTTTTAACTAGCTTAAGACTGATGGCTGCAATATACACTTCTTTCATCGTGACTGAAAACATTTATCATCTCCTGCGTGAGGAAACAGTGTTAAGAATCTAGTTGTTAGGTGCTGGGGAAGGGACTTCGCTGTGGACTCAGTTCACAAAGATGAAAACAGTTCATGCTCCTGTCTGATTATTTAATAAAAAAGTTGTCTTTATGTCTAAACCCCTCTCCAAGCTTGCAGCCCTGGCTTCATCTTTCTGCCCTTCAGATTCTGCCACTGCCTCTCTCCTGAGAGGATGCAGAGAGTGTGGTTCCATGGCAGCCGCATGCAGTCTAAACTCAAGCGGCTGTAGTTCCTCTCTCCTTGACTGGAAAGAAGCCGATTTGTTTGCCTGAACGTCACCTACCATTTGGGTGAGCTGGATGCTGGTGCAAAGGAGAGAACAGAACTACTGCAACCTGGTTTTAAGTTGGTATGAGAATGTACTTGCTGTGGAGGAGAGAAAAAGGTGGTTGCTGCTATAAATCCTCCAAGCAATGGAGGGCAACACACCATCTGCCTGGTGCCAGGTCTAACACCGAATGTGGTACTGCAGAAACCCTTCTGCTCAACTCCCTGCCAGGCTGCCCTTGCTGTAGAAGGGGCGTGTAGGTGGGGGGGTTGCAGAAGGACGGGAATAGCAATTAGATCTTGACTGCTGCAAGGTGCTGAACACCTCAAAGCTTTTGGTATTGCTGGAGGAGTCGAGGAATTCAAAGGAGTCTCTAGTCTGACCTTGTTTGCTGCCCCCCCCCCCCCCCCTTATTTCCCTCTGAGTAGTACAGTAGAAGCCTGCTCTTGCACAAAGGCAGCAGGAGGGGGAAATACTGGTTTTAAAGTTTTGAGCTGCTTTTCCTCTAGTAAGGAAGTCCTCTAACCCTCTTCACATACACAGTTTAGCTGTGGTAGATTAAATATTTCTCTCTGGTACTGTAGGCATGATGAACCGGGTTTGTAGTTCAGAACCATGCAAGCTTAAAGTCAGAAGAACCTTGTTCCAGCTCTTAGCAATGCTCTGCCTATCTGACTTGGCCCTCTGCCACCACACCGAGATAAACTTGGCTGGGCTACGCTCATCACTGTGACCATCTTCTGTATGGTCTTTCCTTGTGACAATATGGCAGCGAATTTTGATGCTTTCCTCATGCTGTGTCCATGTTTAGTGCCTAGCAAGTTTGCCTGCTATATTACAGTGTGCTAGCAAGGGACACTTTCACACCTTGCTGAGTTTTGCAGTTTTTGGAGAAGAACCAGGTCTGCTGAATTTGAATCCTTTGTACTAGGAGACATGACAAACACAAACAATGATCCTGTTGGTACAGGAGATGTGCCAAAGTGCTTTTGCTAATAGGCAGAACAAAGCTCTGGTAGCCTGGAAACAAGTAGTTTATTAATAGAGCATTCCTTAAATGAGGCCACATCTGCGCTTGTACTGTAGAAAGGCCTGTCTGCCTTTCGTAACAAAATATTAATGAGCTAGAGCTTTGTTAATCGTTCGTTGGCCTCTCTGAGTTTTCCATTCTCTTAACAAAACAAACACCCGAAAAGCGCGTCCCAAAGGAGGGAGGAGAAGGACCTGTCCCGGTTTTGGTCTCACCTCTTCCTGGATCTTGGGAAAGGCCTTTTGTTCTCTTTTTCTCCCCAGCTCTGAGCCCTCTGACACTGCACAATGCTTGTCTGCAAACAAAGCCGGTGTCTGTTGCTAGAGATGTGCCTAGTTTCAGTGCCGTCCTTCAGCAGGAAGGGGATCACTGCACTGGGATATTTATCCCCAAGATCCCAGAGGTAGGAGCTGTCTCATTCGCATCAATCACGCTGTCCTTCAGGCAGTTTTACCAGGATGAGGCGCAGCCTGCTAGGCTTGAGACAGGTACTGCACGCCTAGCAGTAGGGGAGGGAATGCAGGAAGCGGCAAGCAAGCACTTAGTGGCTTTTCTCTCATTCAAGCCTTAGTTACACAATTTCTTCCCCCAGCTTCGAGTGGATCAGCTGTAGCGTAGGTGTGGGTAACTCTGTATGCAGGAGGACTCCTTTCCCCAACTCCCCCACTACTGCTCAGCTGGGGTGCCTCCAGCCCTGGCCTGACCTACACCTCTGCTGGGTAACCTCAAGAACAAGCCGCCTGCCCGGGGCAGTGACCACGAGCTCTAGCTGTAGCGTTACCCACCCTCTACCAAAGGGACTGTCCTCCCAGTCCAAGTCAGAGCTCTGGAGCAGAAGCAGTAGCGCAGAAGCTGTAGCATAGGAGCTGTCTGCATCCGCACTGGCGAGGATGGGGATAAAGATCAAGGCCCTGGGGAACCCCTCTTTCCCCTTCTGGATCACTTATGTTTGCAGATAAAAGCCTGAGCACCTTACTCAGGTGGACAGATCATTGTCTCCACAACAGGAAAAGCAAGAGGCTGGCCTGCCAGATAAAGCAGATTTCAACAACTGTGAAAAGCTCTTATTTCACCTTTTCCAGGGAAGGCTTTACCTCTCCAGGCAGGGCTCTGTTCTCTGCCAGCTGTCACCTGTGCATCCTGCCACAACGGCAGGGACGGCCGGCTGCCTCCAAGCATGCTGACCGACTTGCTCCAAGGTCAAGGTGTCTGGGAAGCTCTTGGGATTCAAGCAGTCAACAAGGTAATGGTCACTTATATTTTATTTTCTGCCTTCCACCATGATAATGTGGTACCCAAACTTTGTTTTGACAGGAGGGTCTGTATATACTGGCTTGTCCATGCTGCTCACGGGCAAGGCGAATGCTGCTTCCTGGAAAGGTCCCACCATGGAGCCTCTGGTCATCCAGCCCAAGTCTCCCTGGAAGAAGGAGCCATCAGGGTTAAGCTTTGAGAATCTCATTGCAACAGCGGCTTTATCAGCAGGGAGGGCGGGTGATGTGGCCATGGGACAAGAAACCTGTCCTGGCAGCATCTGTCTTGGCAGTGTGCACCACTGTGAGGGAGGACAGCACGCAGAGGAAGAGCTCCTCACGCGGGGCTGCCTCTCAGCAAGCGCTGGCTGGCTAAAGCCACGGCAGGCTTGGGCTCTGCCCTCCCTGAGTGTTGGCCCTGCTGCCATGCAGGGCTCGTGTGCCTCAGCTCTGCTGCAAAGAAGTACTTACGGCTCAGATACTGGCACCTACTTGGCGGTTAAGGCTACCCCTGACCAGCTTGCCAGCCCTGCTGGGGGTGCGGTGCTTGAAGCTAGCGAAGGCAGCTTTTTGAAGGCTCCCGGGAAGGAGTTCCCCACAGCAGCGTCCGTCAGGCAGCGAGGGCCAGCCGGAGAGCAGGTTCCCCCGAAGGCCGCTGCCCGCTCCCCTGCCCCGAGCGGCCCGCCGGCACGGCACCTACCCCTTGCCTGGCTTTGTCCTCGCTGTACTGCGAGGCCACCTCGCTGAAGCGCTGGCCGGCCTTCAGCTTCTCCATGGCCTCCATGGCTTTGCCGTGCTTCTCGCAGAGGATATGCCGCACCTGGGGGGGGGGGGAGGCGAAGCGGGGCCGTGGCAGGCGGGCCGGGCCGGCCGCTGGCTGCCCCGGTGCCGGGGGTGAGCGGGGAGACCCCCCCCGCCGCCCCGAGGGGCCCTGCCCGGCCCCCGCCGCCCCCCGGGCTCACCTTCACGGCGCTGCCGCCTCCCTTCGGGCCCTGGGCTTTGCCCTCGCCGCTGCCGCCGTCGCCGCCTGTGAACGCAGCGCCCTGAGACCGGCCCGGCCCTCGCCGCCCCCGGTGCCCCCCGCCCGGGCCGCCCCAGCCCCCGCCGCCCCGGTTGCTGCCGGCCCGCGGCCCCGCTCACCCTTGCCCGCCTTGCCGCCGCCTTTCGCTTTGGGAGCCATCTTGCCGCCCTCAGGCCGCGCCGAGGCCCCCGGGCTGCCCGCGGCGCGCCGGGCTGGGGCTGGGGCTGCCCCTGCTCCTGCCCCTGCCCCTGCCCTTCACCTCCGCCCGGTGCCCCGCACCCGCCCCTGGCCCAGGACCCCGCGCCGGGCCCGGCACCGGCACCGGCAGTGCCCGAAGGCCGCTGCGGCCTGGGCCCGGCGACCGCCGCGGGCTGTCCCCGGAACCCGCCCCGGCTGTGCCCTGCGCCCTCCCGGCACCCCGGGCTGTGCTCAGCACCCGGGGCTGTCCCCGGCGCCCACCCCGGGCTGTCCCCGGCGCCCAGGGCTGTTCCTGGCACCCACCCTGCCTACCCCCAGGACCCCATATCGGACCCCAGCCCCCCCCTCCATCCCCAGCACCCACCCAGCACCCTGGGCTGGCCCCAGCACTCTGCCACCCTGGGCTGTCCCTGCCACCCGTCCCACCTGCACCCAGGACCCCAAGCCTGTCCCCAGCCCTCCATGCCATCCCAGCACCCACCCTGGCCTGTCCCCAGCACCCACCCCGGGCTGTCCCCGACACCCTGCAGTGTCCCTGCGCTCACCCGGGGACACACGGGTGCGTGGCAGACGCTGTGAGGGGCCCCGGCGGATGGGGCTGCGTGGGCCCCACGCTTGCCAGCGTCCCCTGGAGCCACCCGGGAGGTGTCAGGGGGTGCCCATCCCACCCCTCCCCAGCACCCTTCCCCGGGGCCCCGGCCCCCTCGGCAGCCGCAAGAACCAGCACGCACAGGCAGCCTTCAGCAGGGAGCAGTTTACCAAGCTGGCGAGATTAAAAAGTACAACATTCAGAAGTACGCACCATGGCGGGCCGGCCCCCGCCCCGCAGGACCAGGGGATGCCGCCGCCGGCCGGGCTCTCCCCGGGGACCGCGAGCTGCTTTTCCCACAGTGAAGCAGCTGCAGAAATGGTTCTGCGTCCGCAGCCGGAGGGAGGAGGAAGCAAGAGGCAAGGGACGAGCTCTCAACCCGGAGCCGGCCGCCTCCGCCTGGAAGCGCCCGCTCCTCCGGCCGGGGAAATGAGGATATCCGTCCCACGGCCCGACCCGCGGCTCAGCAGCCAGGATTCACCCCGGGCCTCCCAGACATTTCTTATCCGGTAGCGGACGACCGCTTTCGCTGCCAACGGTGCTGGGTTTTTGCAGGGGTGTCCCCCCCGTGCTTGTCCCCAGCCCGCTTTGCCGGCTGCCGTCCCCCGGCCACCACCTCCACCACCACCAGTTTCCTGAGCAGTCATGTGCAAAATGTACCCGTCCCCAGAGCTTCCCTCTCCCGTCCCCAGGGCCCCATCCCCGCCACGCCAGCACCCTTCCGCTGGGCCCGGGAGCAGCGGGACGGCTGGGTGCTGTGGGATGGAGACGAAGCATGGAAATTTGTTAGAGCTTTTTTTTTTTTTTTTTTTTTTTCCTGAGTTTCTCAGCCTGGATCTTAATTACAGGCTTTAAATCTGCAACCCCGGGAGAGGGAAGGGAGCAATGTGCAAGTAACGGGAGGGAGGGGAGGGGGGACCAACCGCAAGGAGAGCAGAGCCTCTTTTAGGGTCACATCTGGACGGGGAGCTGTCTGCGGAGGGCTGTGCTCCCCGCGGGCCCAGGCAGCGTGCAGAGCTCCCGGGGGGCAGAGACCCCCCCAGACCAGCCCGGGCCCCTCGGAGGGGCAGCTGTAGTGCTGCCGTGGTGCCTTCCTTTCCCCACCGCTGCCCAGACCCAGCCGCATCGCTCTCCCCCACGCACAGGAGGCCTGGGGCACGCCGGAGCTTGCAGAAATATATCAAGAAATAAAGCGGAAATTTTCCTAAACACCCTGTTTCTCTGTCAGCCGCAGTCTGGCCCTTTCTCTCTTGCTACGGGCGCGCGGCCACGCTCGTGCTCTGAGCTGGGGCTGGCATTTCCTCCCCGTCCTGCCCTCCTCCCGAGCTCTGGCTGCCCCTGCCCCGCTGCCCCTCACCGTGGCCTCCGTCACTGACAGCTGGGGCTCCCATGCTGGAGCCAAGCCAGGAAGAAGCAGCTGGGGGCGAGGGGGACAAATCCCACCCTGTGCCCCGGGCAAGGGCTGGCACCGCAGCCAGGGACGTGCAAACCACCCCTTTGGCAGGGCTGGGCAAGGCGGCGGTGCCAGCACTGCACCCCCCTGCGCCGCCGCGGCACGTGCCACCGCCTCGCAGCACCCACACGGACGGGGCGCGGGGTCTGCTGCATGCCTCGGCAGCACGTCCCAGCCCACGGGACGCTCAGGGGAACGCAGTCTGGCTGGCTTGGGGACCTGCGGGTGCCAGGGGGACGGTGGCACTGCCAACAGCGCTCTCTGGACAGCGGTGGGGTGCAGCCCCTGCTTTGCCGATGGTGCTGGCACGCATCCTGCTCGGCCTCGCACAGCTCCCCTGCAGCCAGCAGGCACGGGCGGAGCGGTGGGTAACCCCGGAGGGACCCCAGGAGTCACCTGGGAGGTGGCTCAGGTGACATCTGGCTGGGTTTGCCCAACAGCTCGGCGGCAACCTAGGACCTCCAGCGGCTGACGCGGCAGGCGTTTGCAGGAGACGCTGTCGCAGGGTACTTCGGTGCGATGCAAGAGGCAGAGCTGGAGAAGGGCTTCTCCGGGCAGCGCTGGCCTGCCGCAGCCCGCCCTTCCCACGGCGGCAAGGCCACCCGCACCCCACGTCACCCGAAGTCGGCAGCCCGGTGCAGGACCCGCTCGCGTGGGGAGGCTGGCGGGGAGCGGGGAGGCTGGCAGACCTCTGCGTGTGGTGCGGCCGGCGGAGCAAGGCTCCCCGGGGCTGGCGGCAGAGGCAACCCTGGGGTTTGCTTTTGGACCGAGAGCTGAGGAGCTCTGAAATGCAGCATTTTGGGGGCTTTCGAGGGGCCAGGTTTTGGCTTGAGGTCGTCGCGCTGGCTGCGGACGCCGGGGTGCCCATTCCCCGTGTGGTGGGGAGGATGCTCAGGACGACGAGAGGGAACTGCTTGGGGCTCTTCCAAAGCAACCTCAATTCCAGCTGGCCCCCTTACGTCTTCCCAAAGTACATCGTGTATCCAGCCGAACTCAAACCCGGGATCTTTGCCTGGGAAACTCAAGGTACAATGTCAAATGAAAGAGAATAAAACATCATCACCACAGTGCATTAGAAAAGCCATTTAAAGTACCACATGCCGAAGTGACCAAACAGTTTCAAGCTAGCTTCGCTGCGGGCACTGAGCGACGCCGGGGGCTGCAGTCCCGCTCTGCTTCCCGAGCAGGCGCCTTCGGTCCCGGGAGCCGGCTCAGCCGGGGATGGTCCCAGCCATGGTGCTGCCTCTTCCCTCCCGGAAAGGGCCCAGCTCCGCCACAGACACGGGGCCTTGGGCTCCGAATGCTGCCCCTCCGCCGCCGGCTCTCCAAGGAAGAAACAAAAGCAGAAGAAAACCCCTGGCAGGACACATGGACTCAGTCAGGCAGCCATCTCCAGCCCTTCACGGCCAGAAGGGACCATACAAGGTTAGGGCTGGCTCTTGGTGCTGTTTGCACCGTCTAGCTCAGGGGCGAACTCCGTAATGACCCTCCGAGCCAGCGGGTTTGTGGTCTTGAGCAGTTCGGCAGCAGATGGCCGGGTACCGGGGCTGGTTTTGCTGCTCTTCTTCTGGAGCAGGGCTTTAAAGTCTTCATTCCTGCTGGAAGACTTCCCGGTGCTGCCCGCTGCTGCCGGGGACTCGCCGGTTGGGGAGCCCGAAGTCTTTACGGGCGAGTGGGAGTTGGGCCGGCTGCCAAAGGTGTCACCAGGCTCTTTCCGCCCCAAGACCTTCCTCTTCGACCTAGGCACCAAAGAGACATGCGGTGGGAGCAGCCCCGGGCGGGAGCTGCCACCGCTCTGGATGGGGCGAGGTCTTGCAGCAAGGGGCACGATGCCTGCCCGGCTGTGGCCGTGCCTGCTCCGCTGGGGCAAGAAGACAACTCGTGCGTGGCAGGTGATGGACCTAGCTACTGGCAAACGCTCTCCTGGCAGCTAGGTCCAACTTGCCCCGAGGCCGATGGAGCCGTGGACCCCCCCCGCAAGCTGGTGACCCAGCCTGGCTGCAGGCTCAGGGTGCTAAGCTCCGAAGCGCTTGAGGCAGCAACAGCCAGGTTGTCCCCCAGTGTGAGCATCGGCCCCGGGGTGTGGAAAATTTAAGGTGTCGTGGCGGGGCGGACGCTGCGCCCGGCCCCGTGACCGCGGCAGGATGCAGGAGGTGCGGGGGGCTGTGCCCACCCGGTGCCATGAACCAGCCCTACCTGTGGATCACGGTGAAGAGATCCTCAGTGGTGCGGGATGTCACGAACACGTCGTCGTCCTCCTCCACGATGGAGTCGGCCGTCTTGTCGCTGGCGAAGCTCTTCTCCTCCGTGCCGGCCTCCGCCGAGCTGCCTGTGGACGGGGAGGAGAAGGCAGCCGTGAACCGCCCTGTGCGGGTGCAGGGGGACCCCCCGTCCCCGGCGTGGAACCCACCATAGGAGCAGGGAGAACCTCACCTCGCTCCCAGGCGGGGTCGCCAGCTTGTGCTGTGCCCTGGGCCTCTGGGGACGGCAGGTCCTCGGCGTCGGGGTTGCAGCAGGCGGGGTCAGCGTCCAGCGTGATGATGGGGCTGGGGGTGGGTGCCTGGTCCCCCACGCCAGCTCCCAGCTGCGCCGGGGCCGGGGCGAGCGGCAGGTAGAGCACGCTGGGTTTTTTGGGCACCGGCGGCGGCACCTTGGCCTTCCTCCGCTCCCCCTCGCCAGCTCCGCTCCGCTCTGGCCGCGGCTCGTCCTCCAGGCTGCCCTGCGAGAGCCGCCGGGGTCCCGCCGGGGTCGGGGGCAAGGGGGACTCCCCCGGACCCCTCCTCAGCTCCCCTTTCCGCAGCACCACGAAGCCGTCCTGCAGCAGCCCCTTCTCCTTGGTGGCGGCGCCCGGCGGGGACGTGGGGGACAGGGGACCCTCCTCCCGCAGAGCTGGGGGCTTGGGCAGGATGCTCGGGGGCCGCTTGGCCAGTGGTGGCTTCTCTGCCACGGGCGGCTTCACCTTCCTCTCCGGCCCCAGGCAGGGGCCACGTGCCGGCTCCTCGGCATGCTCTGGGCCGTCGGCGTTGTCCTCCAGCTCCGAGCGGCTGACGGAGCGGAGGCGGACGGAGCGCAGGTCGGACTGCGTGACCACCGGCATGATGGGCGTGATGGGGCTGGTCTTCTGGGCCAGCTTGGTGCCGAAGGTGGAGTCGGAGTGGTGCCGGCTGACCTTCGTCTTCCCCTTCAGGGAGATCTTCAGCCCCGAGAGGTCAAGGTGGGCAGGCGGCGTGAGCGGCAGGTCGAAGGACAGCCTGGACTTGGGGCTCTTCTCCATGGGGGACGTGGGGGGCAGCGAGGATTTCCTCTCGGGGACCAGCGGCCTCACCCGCACCTGGTGCGGGGAGTGCCCGAGGATGGCGGAGGTGGGAATGGTGGGGGTCGGGGTCTCCGACTGGCTGGAGTACCCGCTGGATGGGGACATCAGCCCTGTGGGCCTGCCCGGGGAGGAGGTCTTGAGGTCTGCCTCGGCGGAGAGCTGGGAGGGTGTCGTGGCCCTGGAGACGGAGGGGGACGTGAGGGACTCGGAGCTGCCCCGTGCCTTGGCGCACTCGATGGCCGTGGTCCCTGTGGTCGTGCTCGAGCTGGAGAGGGACCGGTAGGGATCGCCGGCCTTCCAGTCCGTGAGGTGCCACTGGTGGGGGGTGGCCGTGCCATCGGGCTCCCTCCCCACGCTCCCCTGGGGGTCGGCGTGCACCAGCCGGTGGCCCTGGGGCTCCGGCGGGATGCAGAGGCTCTTGGGTCGCTGATCCTTGGGCAGCACCGAGCTGGGTCCCGTGGTGGCATCCTGCCCCTCTTTAATCAGAGAGACGCTGCGCGTGGGCGGCGAGGGCTTCTTCTTCGCCTTCTTGAGGGAGATGCTCTTGGATCGCCGCCGCCGCTGGCCCTCCTGCTCCAGCCCCAGGGAGACGTTGTCGGTGCTGGTGCTGCCCTCGGAGCTGGCGCTGGGGTAGCCCAGGGCGTAGTTGGCGCTGCCGCGCCGGGTCTCGGCGTACGCGATGTCCACGGAGCAGAGGGAGCCCGAGTCGGTGGGCACCGACAGCGACCGCTCACGGAACCGGCACCCTGCCCGCTCCACCTCCAGCCGCACCGGCTCTGCCGCCGGCTCTGGCTCCTCTTGGCTTCCCGGCAAGAAGTTCACCTTGGCTTCTTGGCCCTCGCACCTCTGGCCACCTCTGGCGGTGCCGGGGGACTCGGGCACCGTGCCGGAGAAGGAGCTGGGCCCGTTGCGCTCCTCCGCGGCGATGAAGAAGGAGGCGGTGGCGGCGGGCGAGCCAGGGCTGGGCGACAGGCTGGAGCTGCCCGGCGAGGCGCAGGCGGGCCCCTTGCCCTGGCCAGCGGCAGGGCTGGGGGGACTCGTGTAGCCCAGGGCACTCCAGGGCGGGGGGAAGGGGGTGCCCTGTGGCCCGTTGCAGGTGCCGGCGCAGGGGGTGGCCGCGTTGTCCATGGCAGCGGGCGGCTGGCAGCAGCGGGCCCCGAGGTCACTGAAGGTCTTCCTCAGCGGGGCAGAGAGGGGCTGGTGGGGGCTGATCTCCTGGGGTGCCTTCTCCCCGCTCGCGGCCTCGGGCACGAAGCTGCAGGAGAGGGACTCGGCGATGGGCGCGCGGGTGTTGAACGTGGGGCCGTTGGCGTTGCCTGCGAGGAGAGACACAGCCTGGGTGAGCATCGTCCCGCTTCTCGCTCTGCCAGTGGGTCGGTGGCACGGTCCTGCCCCGTGTGCCGTGGGGCCAGGACTGGTCCCGCCCCACGGCCGATCTCTGCGGCTACATCTCTCCCCAGGCATGAAACGTGCCCGGGTGGACTGGAGGGGACGGGTCAACGCCCTCTTACCAGATGCTCTCCTAGCCCCTGCATTGGCGTGGCCATAACCCAACCGGGGACAGTCCCTGGCCTGTGTTAACCCTCGAGCCTGGAATCTGTTGGCTGGGACGTGCCGTGGACAACTTAGCAGCCATGGCAGGTGTCTCCATCCATGGGGACATCGGCCCCACGGCGACCAAAGTGCTGCCGCAGTGGTGCCCCGTGGTGGGGACACAGATGGAGACCAGGAAGAGCAGAGCAAGGCATCGCCGCCCGGGTCGGGGAGGGACGCGATGGCTCACGGTGCCACCTCACCTCAGGACAGCCTGGGCGGGGAAGGGCCTGGGGACCCCGCTCAGAGCACGCCCAGCAGACCAGGATGCTCGAGGCTGCAGCGACTTGAGGCCTGAGCGTCTCCAAGGGAGGAGCCGTGACAACCTTTCGGAGGTTTGACCACTGTCATGGGGAAGAACCTTCCTCATGGGAAGAACCTTCCTGACGATTCCCCCTGGTGCAGCTGGTGCCATGGCTTCTCCTCCTCCTGTCCCTACCTGCCTCCAAGAAGAGGCTGGCTCTGGTTTCTCTACACCTCCCATAGGGGACGGCACGACAAGGCCTCTGAGCTGGGATGGCTGCTGTCCCCATAGGGTCCAACACGGGTCCCTGGCCGTGCCAGGAGTGCTACCGGCACCCTCAGCCGTGCGGGTGCCCTTGGCCGCCAGCGCAGGCCAGCTCGCCAGCCCCAGCAAAGACGCAGGCAGGGTGCGTGCCCTGCAGCTCCGGCACCCTGCGTGCGAGGTCTGCCCGCAGCTGGGGAGGGTGGGCACGGGGCAGGAGCTGCCAGAGCTGAGGCTGGGTGACTAGGAGAAATTTCGGTGGCCTTCCCGCCCCATAAGTGTGCAGGACCCCGACTTGGGGTGAAGGGGCTGTCCCCGATGCCATGCCAGCCCCGGGGCCAGCCCGGCATCACCAGCGTGCCCAGCACCTCGGTGCCCCAGGAGGGAGCAGAGCCAGCGCGGTGGCCTTTGCCTCCCCAAGGCCAGGACGTCCCTGGGGAGCCCACGTGTGCGCGGGCTGGCTGCCAGCCCTCGGGGCGGCTCTGCCCACTGTCAGGGCAGCTCCGGTGGGTGCCAGCCCTGCCCTGGCACTGCCAGGGCATGAAAGTGGCTGCGCGGTTCTTGCCGTCACCTTGGTCTCGCAGGGACAGGTTAGGGAATCCGATAATGGTCCGTCTACGCCGCAGGGTGGACTTGGGGTTCATCGCGGTCTCTGTGTTAAACAGGGAGTGACGAGCACTCGCGTGCCTAGCAAAGTGCTGCCCTGTAGCCAAAACAAACACGCTGTACGTGGTGGTGCCGGGAGGGGCTGCCGGGGCAGGGGCTTGGCCCCCCTCCATCGCCGTGTGTCCCCTGGGTGTCCCCCGGCCTGGGATGGCGACTGCAGGCAGGAGCGTGGGATGGCAGGAGGGTGGTGAGCCATGCGGGGTGAGCTGCACGGGAGATGGAGGCATGGCGGGCGCTGCCGGCCGGTGGGAAGACGGAGATGCCGCACATGGAGGTGGGATGCACGGAAAGCTGTGGAGACCGGCCCCGCTCTGCGCGACAGGCTCCGGTCTGTGTCGGTGAGGCCGGACCCCGCACCGCTGGGCTTCGTCGTTAAAGGGGCCGGCGGCGCTGAGCCGCTCTGGGGACACGGACACGAGGAACAGCGGGGCGGGGAGAGGGACCAGCGTGGTCCCGGCACATCTCTCCGTCGTGGAGGGAAAGGGTGGAAAGACATCTTTTGCCTTCAGAAGGTGCACCTTGCTCAGCCGCCGGCCCCAGGCTCCTACCTGGGGGCAGAGCGCGGCACTCCTGCCTGCAAGGATCGGGCAGGACCGCGCTGCTGGGAGCTGCAGCCCCGTGAGGATGGACAGATGGACGGACAGACGGACAGACAGGTGAGACAGGCTGGCCGCATGGAGCGTGGCGAGAGCCAAGGTGACCACAGAACTGGCTGGCTGGACAGCACGGTGGAAACAAGAGACCGGACGGCGGCATGGCCGGTGGATCAGACGCACAAAGCGGAGGATGGCAGGCGAGATGGCTGGGAATGTCGGACGCCAGCGTGGCCCTGCCGTCCCCTGCTCTGCCCCCGGCGCCCGCCTGGCTCGCAGGGACACGGGCTCGCAGCCCAGCCCCCCCTCCCACCGCCGCGCACCCCGCCACAGCCGGATGCTGGGGCGCATCCTTGCCTGCATCCCGCATCCTCCCCCCGGTGCCGGCTCAGCGCCGGGGCTGCCTCTCGCACCTCTCCCCGGCCCGCGCTGTGGGGGTGCCGCCCTACCCGAGACGTTGATGGGGACGATGTTGGTTTGGACGGAGCAGGACTGATGCCACTGCTTCTCCTCCACGGTGGGCAGTGGGAAGGCCCTGGTCCAGGCCGGCTGCTTGTCCGGGCTGGTGGGGAGGCTCAGGGAGGCGTCGGGCAGCCGAGCACCGAGCGCGGTCGTGCCAGCAGTCTCCTCTTCGGCTGCTCGCCGGCTCGAGGGCTGCGGGGGAAAAGGCACGTGACGCACCGAAGGGACGAGGGTGGGACGCAAACGGCTCCCCCCCGGCCTCGCTGCCTGACCAGCCACACCAACCCCTCTCCTCCGGGCGATGCTGGGGCTGTGCCCCCCTGCCCCGCCGCCCCGGCACTCACCATAAGCACAAACTCGAGGCGCTTGGCAGGCGGGGGTCGGGGCGACGGCTCGGGGGGGTTGTCAGGGGGCAGGTGACCGGCGGCGCGGAAGGTCTGCCCGGTGACCCTGCTCTCGGCGTACTGCTCCTCATACTCCTCTGCAAGAGAAACGGCACCTGGGACCCTGCTCCAGCTGCCGGCTGGGGGTGACAGCTTTGCCCCCAGGGCAGGAGGAACACCAAGGTGTGCAGCTGTCCGGCTGTCTGTGCCTGGGCTGGCTTGCTGTCCCTGCTCAACACGGGCAGCTCAGGAGGCGGGGAAGGGAGACCCCAAGGAGGAATGCCGGGGTGGGGGGGGACCCCGGCAGCCCGTCCCGCTCCTCCCAGGGGGCTGCCAGGGGACGCGGCGGGTCCCGCGGGGAAGCAGAGCCCCGCTGGGGACAGCCAGGAGGGAACTCAGTGTCTCCCCATCCTGTAATTGTTGAGTTAATTAATGCCGGTTGTTATGGCCTGGCAGAAACCAGGTCTGCTCGGGCTGACTTAATGAGATTACAAGCCGGGGGAAGGCTGGGCTGCTGATCTAATCGATGCCTGCAAAGCATCCGAGCCGAGGCTGCGTGATGGCTTAGTTAAGAAATTGGAAGGAAACAAAATCAACGGCCACGCTGATCTGGTTAGACAGATCGGCAGCTGGGTCTCCAAGGCTCTCGTGGGCAGAACCGCGCCGCGGTGGGGCTGGTCTGCGCCCCGGCAGCCCCGGCGGCTGGTCTTGGCCCCAGGTGCTTTGCCACACGCAGCAGCGACCTGGGAGCAGAGATCAGACAGGGGCTGCTGGAAGCTGGGACCCCCCGGGGACCCAACTTCTACAGCTTGGTGAGGTCCGAGGAGGGGCTCGGACACGTGCATGTGGGAGATGACCTCGCCGCTTGCACGGCGGCCGCGTACCCAGGGCAGTGCCCGTCCCTGCCACGCTCACTCAGCCCGCCGCCGGCCCCTCTTTGCCCCGCTACCTTGCAGCAAGCTCTGGAGGTTGAGCTGGGCCTCCTGGTGCAGCTGCTCCATGCCCGGCGGGCGCCCGGCCGCCAGGAAGACGTTCACCGGCTGCTGCCATGACAGCTTGGCGTGGGCGGCTTTCTTGCTCTCGAGGTCCAGGTTAGAGGTGGCTGTGAGCGGGAGGGAGCAGAGTGAGAGGGAGGCGGGCAGGCGGCTTCCCCGCAAGCGCTGCTGCGGGCTGCCGGCCGATGCCACACCGGCACAGCACGCTCATCCTGTCCTGGGTCTCTCCAGGAACGCGGGGACTGGGACGTGGCCGTGTCCTGCCCCAGCGAAGCCGCCCAGGCAGGCTGCTGCCGGGCGGGACCAGACCCCATCGCCGCCACCGCTGCTGCTCTGGGGGCTGGACGCCGTCCCCACGGGCGGCCAGAACAAGCCAGGAAGGGAGCAGGGTGAAATTGGGGAAGGAAGCAGCCCTGTTGCCCTGGGTGACTGCCCGGCTGCTCCTGGGCACAGGAAACGCCTCACGCTCCGGTGAAGCAACCTCCTGGCTGCAGAAGAGCAGAAGTTGCAACCGAAAAGGAGGGAGCGAAGGGGACATGGTGCCTTTCATCACACTGGTTTCAGCCTGCTCGGCAAGGTTAACGCGCCCTGCCCCATCCGTGGACGCCCCGCAAAGGTCTCCTGGGAAGGAAACCTGTGGGGATGGGCCAGGTGCTCGCCCAGACCCTCTGAAACACCCATACGTGTGGGAAAGTCCTCGGGAGAAGGATTTGGGCTTGCCGGGGAGCTGGCCGTGCCGGGAGCTGAGCAGCGGTCCGGCAAAGAGGCTTTGCCGTGGGAAGCCCTGCAGCCCTGGCACCTCCGCTCCGGAGCAGCGCTGGCCCCGAGCGGATGTGGGTTTCCTACCCAGTGCGGTTTTGCGCCAGAGCCAAGGGAGTGCCGCTGCCGGCACGCTGCCTGCCGAGCGCATCCGAGCCCCGACCCGGGCAGTGAAGGCAGAGAGCGGGTTTGTGAGCTTTCAACAGGGGGCTCATGGATGACCAGGGTCTCACCCCTGGGGATTTAGGGCTAATCCTTCTCCAGCTGCCCCTGCTGTGGGCGGAGGGACAGCCGCTGTCAGCACCGGGCGCTGCACGAGGTCCTGTGCCTGGTGCCACCCACCGGGCTGGGCATCACCCCTGGAGACCGGGCTCTGACGTCCCTTCGCCCTGTCTGGTAGCCAGGACGTTCCCGCTCAGCAGCCAGCGCCGCTTCGTCCGCCTGGCCAGGGGGATGCGCATCCCCAGCTTGGCTCACGCGTTGCAGGGAAGGAAGGGCGGCAAGCGCGGGGTGCCAGGGGGCTGAGGGCTCTGCCCGCGTGCCCCTCCCCATCCCCATCGGTCGAGGCACTCCTGTTACCCGTGTGACAAACACTTCCCCTCTGCCACCCGCAGCGCGCGGGGCCGCAGGGTGCCCGTCCCCAGCGAGCACGCCACCGCCCCAGCTGCCAAAGCATCCTGCTTCGTGCCAGAGCCCAGCCGAGGTAGCGACAGCGATCCCGCTTGCCTGGGCGAAGGCTGACGGCCCAAAATGGGGTCGGGCTCCCCGGCACCCCCTGCACAAGCCACGTCCTCCTCTTCCTCACCGTTGGGTCAGCCGTGCCTTGGCCTGCCCAGCACTGCACCCCGAGCATTAGCCCTGCCGCCCATGGGTGCCGTCCTGCCCGCGGGTGCCGTCCTGCCCACCCTTCCCCCCGCTCCGGCTGACGGAGCAGCAGAGCCTGCACAACGCCCAGCACCCGAAAGCAAGGTGCCACGTCCCTAGCCTAGTTACTTTTATAATTTGTGTTACCATAACGACATGCCTTAACACCAGGCTTTTTTTTTTTCCCCTCCTTTAAATAATTTGACTCGTTTCCATATCAACCAAGAGGTGTCGGGGCGTGTGTGTGTGTGTGTGTGTGTGTGTGTGTAAACCACACTGAGGCTTCGCCCGGCTGCGGAGCCCCATCCCGGAGGGCAGTGCCATGCAGCCGGGGATGAAGTTTTCCCTGCTGCAGGGGAACGCAGCCCCCTTTTCTCACACAGGAATGTGGCTTTTCCTCCTCTCGCCGCCCAGTTTGGTGCCTGCCAGGTGGCGATGCCCGGAGGGGCCGGGGGTCCTGGCAGAGGTGACGACGGCAGAAGGAGCCCCGTGCCCTGGCCTCTGGCTTGCCCCGTGTGGCCGGTCGTCCCCCGGGGATGGGAGCTGGGAGCCTGGCTGGGCACGGGGCAGGGTCGGGGCATCTCCCTGAAAACCTGGCCCACAGGGCTGCAGGAAGGGCGGCGGGGGCACGGGGGGGCCAGGGCCCATATGTTCACCTCTGCAGACCCCGGCCCCCCAACCCACTCTCTTTGGCGAGGTGGGGGCTCCACTGCTGCCCCCTCCATTTCTGAGCACACCCCAAGGGCGGACCCACACCCCGGCTCGCTGCACCCCTCCGCCTGGCTCGCACAGACCCAGCCTTCGGCCTCAGCGGGTGCTGATGCTCCTCGCCTTCCACCCACGCGTTCCCCGGCGGCCACCCACGCGGACCCCGCGGAGCTACGCAGCGTCCCCCCGAGGCTCAGGGACACCCCCAAAGCACAGACCCCTGCTGTGCCCCCCCCTCCCCGAGCCGCCCCGCACCAGCATCCTGCCGGGGGGCAGCCCCCCTCCGCCCTCCCCGGAGCCGCAGTACGGGGGCTTACCTCCGCAGCCTTGGCCCCGCTGCCGGGGCACCCCCGGGCACCCACCCCACGGGCTCCAACCACGTGGGCAAACTGCAGCACCGAAACCCGGGGCCACCCTGGGCGAAGCGGAAGCGTGCGGAGGCAGCTGGCGAGGGGGGGCCCAGTGCCCTGCCCTGCCCATGCGAGCTGCAGGCAGGGAAGAGAGGGCAGCAGGGCCAGCGGGCACGGGGCAAAGGGGGGTCCCTGCCCTACAGCGCTTTCCACCCTCTGCAGACACACGCTCATTTGGGAATGCAAGCGAGCCGGTGCCGTCCCGAGCTGACGCAGGCAGCGGCGCAGGCATCGCTGAGGCGCCGGCAGGGCTGGTTTCATCTTCCCAGCAGAAGCAGCAGCTGAGGAGAAGGGGTGGGAAAGGGCGGATGAGCCAAGCATCCCTCCGGCGGCCCAGGCCCCCCAAACCCGCGCCCCGAGGGCTGCACCGTGCTTGCACTACCCTGCGCGCAAGAGCAAGCGGAACACCCTGATGCTTTGGCTTTTGCTCCTTGGGAGCAGTCGCTCAGAGGGTTTTTTGGGCACAGCCCCGGCAGCCACTCGTGGCCCAGCATCACGCGGCGGCTCCGCGATGTGGTGCGAGGAGCCAGCGGCCCGGCTTGCGGCAGGGGTGATAAAGCGGTGCTGCTGCCAGCGCTCCCGAGGGCCGGGCTGTTTTCGGAAGTGGCCCAGTGCAGGCTTGACGCAAGAGCAGGTTTGGGGTGTCCGTGCAAGCCGCAGCTGCCACCTGCATCCGTGGGGCTCGGGACGCCCCAGGCAAGCCGGAGCGCCTGGCTGGAGGACACGGCAGCCGGCGGGAATGGTGCAGCCGTAGCAGAGCCTGCTGCCCTTGGCAGTGACCCTCCTGCCAAGCTTATCGGTGACAGGCTCAAAACACGAAATGCCTCCGAGGGGGCCCCCGCCCCATGGCAAATGCCTGCGGGAGGCGAAGGGTGTCCTGGGAGAGCAGAGCTGGAGGGCCGGCTCCATCCCACACCCCCCCAGCGCTCTTGGCCTGAGCCTGGCCAGCCTCGCTGCTGGGGGGAAACTGAGGCACAGCTGGCGGGGGGGCTCACCCCGCACGCAGCTGGCCCCAGCTCCCTGCCGGCGTCAGTGCCCACTCCCTGCCCCGGGGCTCGCAGAGGGGAGCAGGCAGCAGCCCCGGCTCTGCCTGCAGACAGGCGCAGGCACGGGCAGAGGTGGTAGGACAGGCGGCTGGAGGCCAGGGCTGCCGGAAGCTGCTCCCCGCGTGTCCCCGTGTCTCCCAAGGGCCCTGTCCCCTCTCGGGGCTGCAGGCCGGCAGCAGCGAGCTCTGCCCCTCGCCCTGGGGCTGGAAGCAGGGGCAGCGCCGGTGGGCAGGGCCACGGCAGCGTCCCGCTGGGACCGTCCCTGCCAGGCTGCCCCGGGCAGGGGTGCGAGCCAGCGCCATCAGCCGCAGCGGGTGCTGCTACCTCTGGAACAGCTTGCAGAGTCTTACCGAGCGTGAGCGAGTGGTCAGGCTTGGGATGCCGCGGCCGCTGAGGGTGTATAAGGACCGGGGCTGAAGCCAAGGGGAGTTTGCTCCAAGGGCTTCACTCTCTCCTGGGAGAAAAGCGTCCCTGCAGGACGGCCAGCCGCAGAGCGCAGAATACATGCCCTCCGTGAGCATCTCCCCGAGTCACCCCCACTCCACACCAGCATCCCTATTTACCTACTGCCCAGGCATCCCGAATCCACAGGGAGATATTCGACAGAGCCATCAGGAGTTGTTTCAGTTCAGGCCGAAGCTCCCGTGAGATGATGCCTCTTGCTTGAGCTCACCGCCAAACTTTTCCTTCTCAAGCTCGCTCCAAGCGAGCGGGAAGCGCTGGCAGCGCAGACGGTGCCGCTCGGCTCCTCGCTGCCGATGCAGAGGTACCAGAGGAGTGATGTAACGGCAGCAGCAGGCGATGCACCATTAGCAGAGCAGCCATGGCAACGGGTATCGGCACAGCGGCAAGCCAGCCGCCGGCGCCGCCGGTCCTAGCACACCGGAGGATGAGGACTGCAAACTTGGAGGCTGAGACTGATCCCGACAGCAACCCAAACCCCACCGGCAGGAGCCGATGCGTCGCAGTGCCAGCAACATATGCTGCCGGCTTCGAGCAAGTGTCCCGGCCTGCCGCCGGCACCGCGACTGCTCGCTCCCGGCGCGTGCGGCTTGATGACATTCCCTGTGGTATGGAGCCAAAGCGCACGCTGCTCTGCGACGAGCGGAGAGGAAGAGAAAAGAGCAAACAGCGGGAGCTGGCAGCGGCCGCAGAAAGCACCTCCTGTCCCAACTCACCCCCCGCTGAACTCGGACCCGCCGGTCCAGCTGCCCCGCTGGGACTGGTCCTGCCTGCCTTGCCACAAGCGCTCGCCACGCGCGGGCTGGAGCGTGCCCCTGTCCAAATCCGGACCCTCCCCGGGACGTCGTCCCTCTGTTACGCGTCTCGTGGACGCATCTCCGAGCCCTCAGCGAGGCAGGGCCATCCTTACAGCCATTTGACCTTCTGGTGGTTGAGGCCGGAGGGGCTGGAAGCTTTTTAGTGGGGTGCCCATGCCAGGATGCCAATGTTGCCTGGCACAGCGAGTCTGTGTGCTCCTGCACAGGTGCCTAGCAGGACCGTGGGGCACTGAAGAATAACACCACCCTGCTGCACCGAATCTGCCGGAGGCTCTCAGCTGTTCTCACTCTCCCTGTTTAACGTGCAATCAGCTGGTTTTTGGACTGACGAGATAACGGCACGGCAGAAGTTGCTGGCAGGGTGGTGGGTTTGGCAGCTGTGAGGATCACTCAGCTCGTGGGGAGAAGGTTTCTATTAAAACCACCAGCAGCAAAACAGTCAATAATGTCACTGTCCACCAGTAGGGCTCAGAGTTAACAGTGTGCTAGGGCACTCTGCCTGCCTGGCCCTGTGATGAGATCCGGTACAAGAGATAAAAGCCCTCTTTCTCCAGCCAGATCCCAACTGATCCGTCACCTTCGCCTCAGGCCTTGCATAGGGCAGGAGCGGAGGGGACGCGTGCGCTCCCCACAGATGGTGTCAGCTGTGACCCCATACAGACAGGCCAGGGGAGCCTCCTGCGGTGGGGTGCCCTGCCACGGTGGCAGCAGGGTGACAGGGGAAGAGCTGACGCTGGTCAAAGTCCCCGCGAGCTGCGGCACCGCTGGTTTGGTGACCGCCCTTGAGCCTGGCAGGTGGAGAGGCCGGGTGGCAGGTGGGGGTCACCGGTGAAAAGCCGCGCCGGGTACATTTGGCTCCAGCAACACGAGCCGGGACCCTGTCAGGGAGTTTTGGCAGGCAGGGGAGGTGCGTGTGCTGCGGGGAGGACTTGGCCGGTGAGCCCGGCACAGGAGGAGCCCCGGCACACCATCCGCCCGTGCTGCAGGGACGGGAACTGCCCGTGGCCGGGCTCGCAGCGGGGCTTGGCCTGGTACCGCAGCCGGCCAAGATGAACTCAGGCCGCTCCCTGCCAAGGTGCCGAGAGCCGCCGCTCCCGAGGACGGAGCAGCAGCCCCAGCACTGGCGGGGGCTCCTCTGGGCTTGGCCACGGTTGCTCTCATCGCTCTGCCTTTGCCATGCCAGAGCCTGGCCAGACCCGGTTCCCTGCAGCAAGCCATCAGCCACGGGTGGCAGGACCAGACCCCTCGGAGCCCTCCTCCCAGCCCCGCTGCAGCTCCCTAGCAGCCTGGCTTCCTCCTCGTATCGCAACCCTCGCTCTCGCGTGCTTCCCGGCCGAAAAAACAGGCGCGAGCCTTTCCCGAGAGCCTCAGGAAACGCGGCACGGCAACCTGCCAGCCCCAGCCCCAGCCAGTCCTTGGCACCCCGGCACAGTATCGCCACGTACCGCGGCCAAGGGCACCCCCAGGCACAGGACGGCTGAGGCCAGCTGCCCGCTAGCTTTCCCTGGTGATGTCCCCAGCCTGGCCAGGACGGTTTGGCAGCACGTGGATGCCCAGGGCAGCGCTCGCAGCTCTCCCAGGTGCATGGGCTGCCTGTACCGGAGAGGCTGCAGCCCCTTGCCGGGCAGGGGTGCTTCCAGGAAAGCACCGTTTCCCCTGTGCCCGGCTGGTTTTACACTCCGCGGGGCCGGGACAATGCGAGGAAGTCGCCTGAGAGGGGAACGTGGCCAGGCCCCAGGACAAAGGGGCCCGAGACGTGAAATCAGCCACAGCAGGAGCGACGGCGAGAGCGGCAAGAGCAGTGAGAGCGGTGAGAGCAGCGAGGGCCCCGGCTGACTGCGACGGGGGCTGACCCATGCTCCCGCGGTCCTCACTCCTGCCTCCACCAGCAAGCAAGAGCTGCCGGGAGGGTACGGCACCAGAGGGCCGGGCAGGACCTGTCCCAGCGGGGCTCAGCCCCAGCCTGAGGAGTGGTTGGTGGGATGCGCGGGCTCTGCGCTTCTCTTGCTTTGTCAGAGAACAAGGACACCCCAACGGGCTGGGGAACGGGAGCAAGGATTTACCAGGGAAGGGGACACACCACAGTCGAGGCCAGGCTGGGAAAGGCGGGACAAGACCCACACTGCCGGACAGCTCCGGCCCCGTGGCTATCGCACGGCCTCCGGAGATGAAAGCCTCCGCATCCCCGTGCCCGACAGGTCACGCCAACCCGGGGTCTTGCCCTGCAGAGTGAGGACACCTGCAAACTGCGCCGCCCTCGCTGCCCGCTCCTCTTGGAGGAGGCTGCCCCGCTGCCTGCCCCTGCCCGCGCTGCCTGACTTACCTCCCCGGTGCCAGGGTGCCAGGAGCCACTCTGCCTTGGCCATGGCTGCGGGCGCAGGCGGGAGGGTGCTCGCTCCTGCCGCCCGGGAGCCCTTGCTTCAAAAACAGGCCGAGAGAAGTGAGCTTCCTCTGCCTTCCCCGCCTGCGGCCGGCTCCAGCCCGGGGGGGAGAGGAAGCGACCAGGAACTGGCTGTTTGAGTCAGCGCCACAGCCCATTGTCCCGGCCCCGGCCCCTCTTCCTTCCCTGCCACCGGCCAGGGGGAGGGATGGCGGAGGGGCCGTGGCTTCGCGCAGCCCATCCTCCGTCCACCCACCCCGTCGGTCGGCAGTTCGCCCGGGGGTCCTGCAACGGCGGTGGGTCGGGGCAGAGGGGCTCGTCCCTGCTGCAGTGCCCGGAGAGGGGACGGGGTCCCGGGGGCTCGCCCTGGCTGAGCAGAGTCATGGAGCCAAAACATCCCCCAGCCACGGCCAGAGCAGCAACCGGCACCGTCTGAAAGCCACGAGTGACTTGGGGGGCACCAGCGCATGCTGGCTCGTCCCCCCAGCAGAGTACGGCTGTTCCTGCACGTCCCAGCTGCAGCAGCCACCAGCGTCCTCACCTGGAAATCAGCGCCCCGGAGCCTGCCGCTGCCTGCTGGCTGGGTCGAGCTGCCTTCTCCCCCCAGGCTCCCTACACTTATTAGCTAAAAAATGTGGGGGGCCTTTCTGAATTCACCTGACTTTGCCCTGGAAGCTGCAAGAACCCCCAGAACTTCCTCTCGCTTTGGCTCCTTCCAAAAGCCGCGAGCAAAGGCTCCTTGGGGAACACTTTCCCAGCGCCCCAGGGGTTTGTAAAGCTGCGCCTGCTTTTCCCGGAGGACGGAGGCCTCTGGGAGCCAAGACTGCAGCAGAGATGGGAATGCAGCCCCGGGCCCTGGCTTACTTCGGGAAGTGGCTTTGGGGCCGCTGGGACAGCGCGGGGAGCACGTGCCTTGCCGGGGGCTGGTACCACCCACCCCTGTGCCCGGCACCCAGCGACGCCGCAGACCCAAGTGACGGGGTGCGTAAAAGACGGCAGATACCAGCGGAGTTCATTTTCCCCCTGGCAACCCAGGCAGCACTTGCACGTGGCTCCGACAAACGGGGGGACAAGGAGACCCACCCCAACGGCCGGTGCTTCTTCGGGGACCCTCTTCTGTGGTTATCGTGCCAGCTGAGGACAGACGCAATAACTGGAGAGCTGCCTCCCAGCCCCACCAGGCCATCGGGCACAGAGACCTGCCAACTCATCACATCAGTTCCAGCAGCCTACGAGCACGCTGCCTTCTCCGACGGGCCCCTCCAAACACTGCCACGCTTGCGAGCAAGCATCCTGGGCTCAAGAGCAGCCTGCTCGGCTCTTCTGACGCGCGAGGAAGGGGTGCACGGGAATGCGAGCCCCCACCAGCGTTAAGAGGAGCATCAAAGATACGTTTTGGCCAAGCGGGCAGAGCTGAGGTTAACATGCCCCAGGTTCATGGAGCCTTGCCCAGCCTGTCGGGACATGAGGAAGGCTGGATTTTAATGATCAGGGACACCAATGTAAAGACCCCTCCCGGCGTTGCCCTGTGCACGGGGCAGAAGAATGATCCTGCCTGAGATGAGCCAAGGTACCTCCTGGTACCGCAGGTCCCTGCCCTCCTCTCGCAGCCGGCGGGTGTCCCACCCTGCCAGCGATCCAGACCCACCGCAGGGCTGCTTCTTATCAAGTTTCAGCTCCCTCCCCTCGGCAGATAAGCTCCAGCCTGAACCCGACGTCGCCTCTCTACAAGGAAGCCTGCGTGTAGCTGCTCAGGAACGCCCAAGCCATTGAGGTCCTAGCAGCCCCAAGCCTCAACGGCCTGGGAGCATCCAAGTATTTGCCCGGCTTCATGCCTGAGATGAGTTTTGAGCTGACCAGTGCCAAATCCCATTCCTCCCTGCCCCCAGCAGCCAGGCGCAGCCCTGTCATCTCCCCAGGGGAGGCCAGGCACCAGGAGGAAGATCTGCGGGAGATCTCCGGGCTGGCGGGGAGACGCGCCCTGCGCCCGAGGACAGAGATGAACCAGCTTCGGCGCAAAGCCTGGCCTCGCAAACCTCCCCTTGGGCCCTTCCCGGCAGCGCGGGGAAGGCTATTTGCAGCTCCCAAGAATCCCTTTGAAGATGCAGAAGTGCAATTAGCTCCTGTCCCACTCCAAGCCGCACCGGACAGTTGCAAGGGTGGGAGAAGCAAGCAGGGAGCAGGCTGGCATCCCGTGGCCCCCTCGGAGCCCAGCAGCCCAGTTGCTGCCCACCTCCTGTGCCCCGTGAGACAGGAGCCGAGGGCGATGTGCTGGGCACCGACTGGCGCAGCATCCTTCATCCCTCAGGACCCGCCAGATCAGCGTCCCTCCTGATCCCCCTATGCAACCCGAAGCTCTTTTGCCCCGTTTCAGTCCTTTGCAACAATCGCTACAACGGCGGCTGCAAAATTAGACAGAGACAGGCTGTACTTCCACCCCCTCTGCCCGCTAATTATTAAGCTGTGATAGTCACTTGGGCTGTGACAATCACTCCCCATTTTCTTGCGGCTTCTATGCAATTTCCCTGAGGTCTCTCCCAGGGCTGGCAGCTCCCTGCTGCTGCCTGCACCTCTGTGTCCCGGCTCTCAAGCCAGGCAAAGGGCAGCGGGCACGGGAGCCGGGGCCGGCGGAGCCCGGCACGCAGCGTTCCGGGGCACACGGGGAAACAGACCTCAGGTGGGCCGCTGAGCTAGGAGCCGTGGCAGACCCCAGCATCCCGGGTCTTCTGGCGTTTCCAGGAGCTGGGCTGGGTCAGGGAGGGGAGCCCGAGTCCCGGGTGTCTGGAAAGGGCTGCTGAACTGCCTGGGCCAGCCAGGTGGGGACAACGGAGTGACCGGACAGGTCCTGCCTGCTTGTTCGACCCAGCTTTTTCAGAGGGCACCTGCGCTCGGCTGCCCGCTCCCGGCTCAGAGCGAGCCCTCCGCTCGCCCTGCTCCCCCCAAATGCCCCCTGCAGATTTGCAGGGCTTTCTCCCTGCCTTAGCTCATTTGTGGTACGAGGTCCCTCCGAGACACCCACCGCCTCCGCCGCCGGTGGGAGAAGGGGGCTGGGGGCGCGGGGGGCTATGCAGGCAGGGGCTCCCCGCCTGGGCAGGACCCGGCTCCAGGGCCAGCAAGCGCAAGGCCTCCCCGCTGCCCGGGGCCGGCTCCCGCTGCCCGGGGCCGGCTCCCCGTCGTCGGAGCCGGCTCCCCGCTGCCCGGGGCCGCGGGTCAGCACCTGTTCCACACGCCGGGGACCGCGGAGGGCCCCACGGCGAGCCCCATCCCTCGCCGCCCCTGCCAGCGAGGCCGAGCCTCAGCTGGAGGTGACCTCTCCCCGCGTCCTCCAGGCGACCCAAAGGGGCCGGCTAGCCGGGGGCCGCGGCAGAGGCCTCCCCTCGCCTGCCCTCCCCTCCCGCCGCAGCCGCAGCCGGCCCCATCCCGGCCCGCGCGGCCGGGGGGCGGCGGGGGCGGCGGGGGCCGCGGGCCCGCTCCCGCCCCGTCCCGTCCCCGGTACCTGTTGCTGAGCGCATCCTGCCCCGCCGCTGGCTGCGCGGCGCCTTCCGCTGCGCGTTGCCCATCCTCCGCGCCGCTCGCCCGGCCCGGGCGGTCAGAGCGCCGCCGCCCCCGGGCCGCTCCCCGCCGGCTCCATGCCTCCCCCGCCGCCGGGCCCGCCGCGCCGCGCCGCCCCGCCGCGCCGAGCGGGGAGGAGCCGCCGGGCCGGGCCGGGCCGAGCCCCGCCGGGCCGCATCGCATCGCGCCGCACCGGGCCGCCCGCCCCCCCAGCTCCCCGCCGCAGCGGCGCGGCGGCCGCCGGCCCGACCGCCCCCTCGGAGCCCGCCCGCCGCGCCGGGGCCGCCGAGCGGGCGCCCAATGGCGGCTGCCGCGGGGGGCGGCCGGGGGCAGCGGGGCGGGGGGCGGCGGGGGCCGCGGGGCTGGGCAGCGCCCGGGGGCGATGGGGCTGGGTGGGGGGCACCGGGGCTGGGCAGCACCTGTGGGGCGATGGGGCTGGGTGGGGGGCACCGGGGCTGGGCAGCACCCGTGGGGGGGATGGGGCTGGGTGGGGGCACCGGGGCTGGGCAGCACCCGTGGGGCGATGGGGCTGGGTGGGGGGCACCGGGGCTGGGCAGCTGCCCGGGGGGGATGGGGCTGGGTGGGGGGCACCGGGGCTGGGCAGCACCCGTGGGGCGATGGGGCTGGGTGGGGGGCACCGGGGCTGAGAAGCATCAGTTGGGCGATGGGGCTGGGTGGGGGGCACTGGGGCTGGGCAGCCCCCGGGGGTGATGGGGCTGGGTGGGGGGCACTGGGGCTGGGCAGCCCCCGTGGGGTGATGGGGCTGGGGCTGGGTGGGGGACCCAGGGCTGGCCCTGCGGGGTGACAGGCTGAGCAGGGCATGGATGGATGAAGAGGGCAGGGAGCATGGCAGCTCCGAGAGCAGCCTGAGCCATGCACGGGTGCTGTGGGAGACAGGAGGGTGTGGGGTGAGCTCTTGGGGCTGGTGCCCCGTGAGAGCCATGGGACACTGCAAGAGCCAGGCCTGTGGGTAGCGGGGGTCTCTGGTAGCAGAACCGGGGGGGTCTCTGGCTGGCAGCACCTCCAGCAGCCCCATCCCTGACACTGAGCATCCCGGGCAGTGCCACATCCGCACAAGGCTGAGCTGCGCTCGGGGCCCCCCCCATGAGAGGGCTGCACGCCTGCATCGACTATTGCCCTTGGGCTCCTTCTTCCTCCAGCCCAAACCTCACCATATCCCTCTGATGGGGAAAAACCCACTCCCCAGTCGGGGGAAACTTGCTCAGCGTGCCCCGGCTGCCAGCAAGTGAATGGCCCTTTGCACCCAGGAGCCGGAGGCGCTCGGTGACGGCTCAGCCCAGCCGCTCCGTCCCAGGCTGGAGCATCCCTTACACGCCGAAGCTCGGCATCCGCGTAGCGACAGAAAGGACCAGAAAGCGCTGGGAGGTTGTTATGGAAACAGCCACAAATTGGATCAGTACTTGGCGCAAGGAGCGGTTTGTGTGACTGATGTGGGAGCAGGTGGGTGTGACAGCCGCAGTGGTGCGGGGGCCCCGCGGTGGCACCCCCGGCTCCCGCAGCCCCGTGCCGTGCCCCCGTGCCGGGGCAGGGCTGTGGCAGCGCCTCGGCTCGTGGGGACAGCCCGCGATGGGGCCGCAGCAGGAGCTGTGGGCAGCGCAGGCATGCTCCCACCTCGTCCTGGCTTCCGCACGCTCTCTGGGAAGACGAAGGACCAAGGTGAGCCTGGGGTGGTTTGTAGAAATACCAGCGAGAAAATCTTTTCTCCCATTCCCCCAAGCCCCCAGCCGAGCCAAGGCACGCGCTGTCGAGCCAGGCTGCAGTGGCACCTCTGCAAACGGCCCCATTGTGGGTTGTGGGGTCCACGATCCGACAGCACGGCCGTCTTTCCGCACCCCGTCCCGGGGAGCCGAGCAAGCTCCCCATCGCTCCTAGCTACTCGTCATCTCTTGCGGTGAAGCCCTAGACCCCGAGTCCTCCTCCGAGCCCTGTGGGCGCATGCAGCTTGCCTGCGTGTTCCCAACTGCGCGCTTCTTGCAGCCCAAGCGAGCTCCCCGCGCGCTACGAAGTGGCTCCTGGACGGTCCTGCCCACCCGCAGCACCGGGGTCAGGGTGCTCCGTGACGGGGCCAGCGAAGGAGGAGGGTGCAAGCAGCCGGGTGCACCCTGGCGTGCCCCGGCCGCCCGCTGCGGGCGTGGGGCGGGGGAACAGCCCGTGCCGGTGGCTCCGTGGAGCGGCTCAGCTCCCCGCCCCTGAAGCAGCCCCTCTCCTGGCAGAGAAAGCAGCTTCTTTGAAGAAGCCATAAACACTCGCTAAGTGGACAAGCTGATTATTTTCTGGCCAAGAGACCACGTTAAAAAATCATAACCAGCAAAGCAGATGAGCTCACTGCAGAACAACGGCGCGGGGCCGGGGCCGCGCAGCCCCGCACGGGCACTGCGGCGGGCGCGTCGTGACGGCTCCCGGGGCTGTGTCGGACCCTGAGGGGGTCCCCCGTCCCGGGGGGGTCCCGGGGGGTCCCGGGGGGCACGGCCGCCGGCGGGGTCCCGGCCGAGCTGGACGGCAGAGCCCGGGCCGCGGAGCCCCGCGCCCGGCAGCCCCCCCCCCCCGCCCGCCCCGCCGAGCTGCCCCGGCGCGGCCTTGCCCGGCCCTGGCAGGGACTCTGCCTGCAGCGACCGAAAAGCCGGGCCGAAACTGCCGTGCCACCTCGTGTCCCCTCCGGGTTCTGCATTCCTGGCATTCCTCCGGCGCAGCAACCTATTTCCTTGCTCCGTGTCCCGGGAGCTGCCCCGGGCACTCGCCCGCCCTCCCCGGGCCGCGGTGTCGGTACCGCCCGCGCCGTCCCCCGCCCTCCTGCTCTGCCCACAGCCGGAGGAAGCAGCGGCCGGGCTCCCGCTGAGCAGCCGCGGCCCCAGCAGCCTGCCGGGGTCCGTCGCTCAGCCGTGCACGGGGTGGGCGTACGGGGGAGGCACGGCCTGCAAGCGCAGCGAGGGGCTGCACCAGCGTGCCGACCCCCTGCGCCCGAGCCGAGAGCTCGGCATCGCGGCCGTGACACAGCCAGGCTCTTCTCCAGGGTCAGGACCGCTGCTCTGGGCCCTCCCAGGGGGAAAAACACACGGTGGGCTCGGCACCGGGGTCCTCTGATGGCCACCGTGCCACCGGCGCAGGACAAGCTGCAAGGCCTCTTGCTGCCCAAGCAGAGGTCAGGCCCAGGGGACACGGGGACCCCGACCCTGATCACCTCAACAACCTGCACCCGCATCCCCGGTCACCCAGAGCTTCCTCCGGCTCGGGAAAACGGAACGCACCCCAAAACCGCTGCACGAGAGAACCAGCGCAGACCCGGGCTGCCGCTACGGGCCGTGATGCCATCACTAGTTTTTGTCATTTATGAGCCCATCCCGGGAGACACGGGGTGCAAGGCGTGGCACTGGTATCTCCCCCCGCATGGCCACCAGATCCCCCAGCACTTCTGCCCGCAGCGGCAGGAGGCGGGCAGCAGCGCAGGGGCACGCTGGGCACCTTCCTCCGCACGGGGTCCCTGGGGACGCTCCCTGCCCCAGCCCAAGCCAGTGGGGAGGAAGAGGAGGGACACATCCAGCCCTAGGGCCGGGCACGGGCACGGGCGCTGCCCAGGGAGCGGGGGGCACTGCATCCCCGCCACGGGCTCTGCCTGCTGTCACCGTCGGCGTGTCCCGGTGCTGCAAGCCCTCGCGTGAGGTGCCCAGCCGGTGAGGTGCCCAGCCGGCCCCCATCCTGCCATCGCCATCGCTCAGCGCATGAGGGTAGGAGCCAAGAGGAGCCAAGCAGGCGGCTTTGCCAGCCCCGGCCATGCGGGCAAGCCCTGGAGCTGCCCGCTGCCAGCACCCACCTCTGGAGACAGCCACCCGTCCTGTGCCGCGCACCCACTGTGCTCCCTGCCCTCATCCTGCGGCGCTGCCAGCCCCCTCCCTGGAGCGGGGCAGTGAGTCCAGCGGGCGGGGAGGAGGATAAAACTTCTACGTACCCAGCTCTGCCTCCTCCTCTTCCTCTCCTTGCAGGGACCGCGGCCACGGGGGATGAAAGCTGCCCCGTGCCCCACCGGCTGCTCTGAACCCCCATGGCCGCTCACGGGGTGAGCTGGCGGCTACCCCGGCCGGGAGCGGGGGAACGGCCATGGCGCCAACTCCGTCGCTCGCTCGCTCGCTAACGCTAACTCGATCCAGGTTTGCTGAGAGAAAGGCTGGATGGAAACGCTTCTCCCACCCCAGCCCAGGCCCTTCTTAAAGATATAGCTACACGTCCCTGCTGCGGATGCCGGAGCCATGGAGACAGAGCAGGGCCGGAGCGTCCCGCCAGCCTGCCCCGCACGGCACGGCTACCGGCTGGCATCCCTCCAGCAGGTCCCGGGAGCCGCAACGAGGGGCGCGATCGGTGGGAGCCTTGGAGAGGAGATGCCACCCCACCACCCACGCTGTCGCGCAGTGCCAGCCCGTGGGGCTGCTGTGGGCAGCGCCAGCCTCCCCTCTCCTGCCGTTAACAGGGATCAGGCAGCCGGGTGAAGGGCTTTGCTCCGGACTGCAGCCCGGAGCGGATCGAGCGGCCCCCCTCGCCTGTCTGCGGGGAGGGGCCGGCCCCACAGCACTCCCCACGCCTGCAGCAAGAGCAGCGGGCTTAAGCGCGCTCCTGGGAGGGCTTGGGGAAGGGCTTTAGGAGACCATCGCCAAAGCATGGGTGGCACAGGCTGATGGGCACCATGCGCAGCCTGGCACGACCCACCAACCTGCCCCTCGCTGCCTGCCCAGGGCTCCTGGGTCTGCCCAGAGGCTTCCCTTAACCGTGGTCCTTCCCTGGGGCTGGAGAAGTCCCGGAGAGGAGCAGGACAACGTGTGTGGCAGGCAAGGCATCCTGCCATCCTGCCCTCACCTCTTGCTATGCCTGTCCTGTGGGTGAGCAGAAGCCTGGGGCCAGCAGGCAGCTTTCACCAGCGCAAATCCCCCCCAGCCTTTTGCCTGACTTCTTCCAGCCGAGCCCCCTGCACCGGAAGCCCTCGGGCTTTCCACGCAAGCATGAAACAAGCCATTCCCATGCACACAGCGGAGGCATCCACAGCCTGTCCTGGGTTCGGCCGAACCTGGAAAAGAGGGTTTGCACATCCACAGGGGTGCACGGCCAGGCAGAGCTGGCGTGGGCTGCGGCAGGAACGGCACTGGTGCTGGCAGCGACCCTCCAACAGCTCTCGTCCCAAGGCACCTGCTGCCGACTCAGGTGTGCCATTAGCCTCACTTCATGCTCCTGCTGCCCGTTCTGCTTGCTGCAGCAGAAAATCCCTGTTAGCCTTTTTCTGCCACTTCAGGAAATGATCTGGCAGCTTCTGCCTGTCTGCCAGCTCCGGCAAACAACTCCTGGGCATCCGGGCCCACCGCTCAGGCAGCGATTTGGGCACGTTTGGAAAGGCTGCACGTGCCCACGATGTGATGTGCAAGCAGATCTGCTGTGTCCGAGATGCTGCCTGGCCGCTTGTGAGACAGCGGAGGGCGAAGGTGCCAGGCAGCAAGGCTGGTGCAGCCGAAATGCGTCGCGTGCATGGATGAACTGCTTGGGCGCAGGTGAAGGGGGTGTGCCAGCACTGCTGCGCAGAGCACGAGCTGACGTGCAGCTCGTGGGTCACGTGTGCGGTACGAGACGGACCTGCCACCTCCAGACCAGACGGTGCAGGCAGGTCTGGAGGATTTTGAGGAGCAAACACAGCTCCTTCCCACCACCACGCGTGCTTTCCTACGGCCAGACATCACCTCTAACCCCGGGCCCGGGGGGCAGAGCCTGCCAAGCAACTCCCTGGACGACCACACGCTGTCACCCCCCTTCCCATTAGCAACATCCCAGCTGCCTTGGAGGAGCTCGGAGACCCTCCCTCTGCTCCGGCTCACTGGGGTACCCACCGGTCAGCAGGGCCTCTGCCTTGTCCAGCTGCTGCCCAAACCTGGCCTGCCCGCAGCCAGCGGGTTGCTCTCCTAGTGTGGGTTGCAACGGGATGAGCTGGAGCAGCTCAGACTCCCAGCAGCCCTTTGCCAAAGCCATCGACCCCAGGGCTCGCTGGGGAGCAGCCTGAAGAAGCCCAAAGCCGGGCCCACAGCCCCCCCGAGGCTGGCTGCACCCCATGGCCTTTGGGGAGGCAGCCATCCAGGCCCCCCCCCTTGGCTGGGCTCCCGGCGGGGGCAGGAAGGGAGCCTGTCCTACGCCGGAAGCCCCTTGCAGGTGGCCCCGGCAGCCCACGCGCTGCCTGACAGCCGGGACCACCCGGGAGGCTGCTGGCCGCTGGCCACAGCTCTGGGGAGCGGGAACGCCCCGGGGGGCCGGCCGGAGCTGGGGACCCTCTCCGTGCGCTGGAGAAGGGTGCACCCACCAGCGGGGTCTGCAAAGAGAGATCAGCTCCCTCTGCTCGGCAGGATGCGGCCCTGCGAGAGCCCCCGGGATGGCGAAGGGGGAGCCCTGCTCTGCAGGGAGACGCCAGCGTCTGCTGGGAGGGCTGGGAAAGAGCCCTGGCACCCAGCGCGGCAGGCAGGGAAGGGGCCCGGGCAGCCCCTGCTCCACCGACGGGCTGGGGCTGGCAGCCGCGGGTGCAGCAAGCAAGATGAGAGGGACGGCGAAGGATGCTGGAGCGGGCATCCTGCAAATGCCTGGGGTTTGTCTCACAGCAGCAAAGACCCCACAATTTCACCGTGCACGGAGTAAGCGTGTCACGACAACTCATGAGCATCTCTCCAGGCACCGCCTTCCCCTCTCGGTGCCCAGGCAGTCAGGGGGCTGATAACTCTGCTGGCGCCTGCTGCGAGCTATGGGAACCCCTTTCCTTCGGGATTTCAGAGACCATGAGAGCCACGGACCTGCTGAGGCTCCTCCGAGAGCAGCCGGCGTGCAGTGCTGGCGGCACAGATCCCGACACCCATTGCGTGTGCAGGAGCCCCTCGCCTCTGCGGCAGGCACATGCATGCATGCTCAGACACGTATGGACACGTAAGCACACGTGTGAGGATGGTGTTTGCACTTCACAAAGGATGCGGGGTGCCCTGCTGTCCCCATCCTCCTGCCTGGCTACGGGGACACTGAGGCAGGATCCAAGCTCACACCGGGACCGTGCTGCTTGGTACGGAACGTGGCTGGTGACTGGAGGTGCCAGGAAGGGAGGAAAATTGCTGCTAAGAGCCATTGCCCGGTTAACTGGGGGAATTAGCGTGTTCCCCACATGGCTGCTTCGACCTGCCGTCACTGGATTAACTCGAGGGGCTAACGACCCGCTCCCGATCTCCATACTGCCCACCACGCTCAGCCTCCCCCCATCGCCGGGCAGATCCACTATGGCCCCTGGAGCTGCGACCAGCTGCCAGCTGTCGCACCGTGCCAGGCTGGCATCTGCACCGGGAGCCAGGGCTCCGGCGGCAGGGGGTCCGTCACCCCAGCGTGCCGGCAGGTACTCACCCAGAGCCGCGCGCGTGCCGCTGCCGGTGCCCGGAGCGCCAGCCTGCTCCCCTGCCAGCGGCATCTCGGTGGTGGCTGTGGTGGGTGGCTGTCCTCGCTGCCAGGCACGAGGGCAGGAGGAGGGTGGCGGAGCCCGCTGGCACGGGTGAGAAGAAGAAGAGCTGATTCTCCCCGCTAGCATACTCGGCCCGTTCAGCGCCACGCCAGCTCTCGCTCAATCCGGGCTTTGTGCTGCCAGAGAACGGCCCCTGTGCACGCGCAGTGGCCAGCATGCTGCCCGGCCCCGTGCCAGCAGCCGCGGGGTGCTGGGTATGGCCAGCGGGCACAATGCTGGGCACTAGGTACCCGGGGAGCACAGACCATGTTGGGAGCTGGATATAAGTCCCCAAGGGACTGATGGGTTCCCAAGCAGCCAGGAGAGGTCCCTGGTGGGTCCCTGTGTCCCCCCCATGCCTATCAGGAGCGAAGCAGTGGGTGCCCAGCATGCACAAGGTTGGCATGTGAGAGCCCTCGGTGGCATTTGGGCCACGCTGAGCAGTGCCAGGCACAGCCACAGCCCCCCATGGGTGGCAGTGAGGCCACAGGACATGCCTCGGGGGGATGCATGGGGCACCCCGCTGCACAGGGGTGCCAGGGTGGGGGTGCCATTGCCCTGCCTGGAGGCACAAGCTGCAGCCCTGGCACCCACAGCAGCACGCAGGGAGGCTGGCAGCTGGGGTGGGGGACAGGGCGGCATCCTCTGCCCTCAGCCCCAGTGCCGCGCAAGGGACAGGGCAGCACCCGCTGGGAGGTGGGGACAGCGAGGGCTGGGCGAGGAGGGACACTGGGACACGAGGCCACTGGTCGCTAGGGTGCTGCGGGGTCAGCTCGCGTTGGCATCCCTGCCCCACGCTGTGGCTGACCCCATGAGGCGGCTGGGGGCACGGGCAGGTGGGCAGCACAGAGCCAGCTGGCACCCACAGGTGCCAGAGCATTGCCAGCCGGGCGCCCCGCTTGCTTTGCCAGCCCTGCCATGCCCCAGCCCTGATGCCACAGCAGCCCAGTGCTGCCAGCAGTCCTGAAATCCCCGCTCGCTGGGAGCCAGGGCCTGGGCTTTGGGCGTGCGGCAGGGCTACAGGGTGCCCTGAGCGCCCCAGCACGTGGCCCTGTGCCCCACACTGGGTTGTGATGGGGCGACAACACACTGGCCCCATATATTTCACCCCTGGGAACAGGGGTAGAACCCTGGCCGTGCCTGCTGGATGCGTCCCAGTCCCGGCTGGTAGTGGGGAGTCCAGCCCTGGGGTGAGCGGCTCCTGCCTTTCAGTTATTACGGTCCCAAGACGACCTTTGCTGCGCTCAGGAGCTGCAACACACACTGCATGGAGATGGTCCATCGGCCTCGCACGTCACCTGGCACCAGCAAACTAGGAAAGTCCTACAAATGGCAGGCGCCGGGAGGACGAGACGCTGATCCGCAGCAGCGCGGGTGCTTGTGGCGTCACCCCTGGGTCCAGCGCCTGGCACCACCCAGCAGCGTCCTCTCGAGGTAGGACAGAGCCCTCCAGCCCGGCCCAGGGGGTCACCTGCTCTCCAAAACACAGCCCCACCAGCTACTGGTTCTTTACAAAGCAACTGGCTGAAGGAGAGAGCGGGAGGCCCTTCTGCGAGTCAGGGTGCTCCTTCGGGCGCTATCAGAAATCCAGCCAGTGAAAGGACCCCCCCGCTGCTCCTCGCTGCCCGGACAACCTGCACACGTGCCGCGGGGAGCAGTCCCGCCTGCACACTCACACCTTTCCCTTCTCTGGGCATCAAGGAGATCTCTGCAGCTGGAGAACGGGTTGCCAAAGCGAGCTCCAGCTCTTGCTTCCACATGGAGGCGAATGCATCCTTCAAACTGCTTTAAGATGGTGCAAGCTTCTGTGGAGACACGTAGTTGAAGCTAATCCATGTTCCCGTGCACCGTAACCGCTGCCATGTTTGCAGCCCATGTGATGTTTAAGTGCTTCCTAGGAAGCACTTTCTTTCCCACTGCAGAAATGCTGGTACTAAAGGAGTCTCTCTTCTAAGCTCACACCGCAGGGCTGGCCCAGGCAGGAGGGTGCGAGGCTGCAAGGGGACAGTGGTGGCCGCCTTCCCTCGTGACTCCGTGCACTTCTTGCTGGGTGACGGGGTCCCAAGGACCTGCTGCACCCAAGGGACCTGCTGCACCCAAGGGACCTGCTGCCTCCGAGGGACCTGCTGCCCCTGAGGGCAACAGCCCAGCTCCTGAGGAAAGACCACCAGCCAGATCAGCTCTCATGTACATCCTTTCAAAAGGGTGAAAATGCTTCCAGTTGGAAGCAGGATTTGGGTCCACCTGAGCAGGAATCCCAGCCCCAGCAAAACTCCAGCAGGGAGGGAGAGAGGTTGCGACAATAACTGGAGATGCCACCTTCAACGTCAGCTCCCAAGACGTCCCGAGCGTGTTTCCCCGAGCAGGGCCAGGGCACAGGCAGGGTGTGCTGGGGGGGGGGCTTGCAATCACGGAGGCTGGCAAAGTCCAGCCGGGGCTGCTCTTTCCTTGCAGCAACTTCAGCGGTGCAGGGAAGCTGCTGAGAGGCCGGATCGGTGTCGCCTCCTAACCACTGCACTGCCCGCAGCACGCGTTTTTAGAGAGCGGCTATCAGCCCACCGCTGAGGACGGCTATCAGCCAAAGCGGGTCTGGGTGGGAGACATGCGTTATTCATTTGTCCGCCTTTTCGCCGAGCCGCTCCTGCAGACGGTTCCTGTTAAGAGGGAGGGTGCGGCTCCCTGCTCCCCCTCCTCTGGCAGCCGAAGCCATCCATCCCAGCCTTGGTCAGCTTCCCACCTCCCACCCGCGCCAAGGCAGCCTTGGGGGGAGCTGCGCTCTCCCCTCCGACGCTGAAATCACCACTGGTTTAGAAAAAAGCAGGCGGAGAAAATATCTTGGAGGTCTGAGAGGCTTTTGGGAGCTGCTCTGCTCAGCAGAGGAGGCTGCGGCGGGTTGTGGCCAGGCTGAGCAGCGCTGGGCTCCCAGGGTGGGGATGTGTGCGAACTGCTCTGGCATCGCCATGGGGGCAAGCAGCCTTCACCCCACACTTGCCACTGCCTGTCCTGATGGCTGAGGAGATGCGGAGCTGCTCGGTGACCAGTGCCCCTTCCCGGCGGCGGTGCCGGCCGCAGCAGGCCAGGGCTGCCGGGGAGGAGAGCACTGCTCTCCCCGCGTCTGCGGACAGCGGTTGCTGGCAGGCGGGGACCGAAGCCACATCTCACTCCGAACCAACCTTTCTCATCCCCTGGGTTTGGGGTGTCTCCTTCCCCGTGGCTCTGCAGGGCGAGAGCCCTGCACCGCTCCCGGCATCTTCGCTCTGACTTGGAGGGCACTGACCCCACGGAGAGGAGCTGGCGAGGGCGGCTGCGGGGCCAGAGGGAGCGGGGCTCGGCTAGCCGGCCCCCAAAATGGAGCCGTGGGTCTCCGGTAGGTTCACATGGGTGCGTTCCTGGGGCTGTGGTCACGGCTGTGAGAGGTGGCTGCAGCTCTTGTCCCCAGCAGCAGCTCTGCCTGGGGCCGAGGGACAGCCCGGCCACTCCAGCCTGGCAGGACACTGAGCAAGTGAGCAAGGGGTTTCCTTCTTTCTTTTCTTTCTTTCTTTCTTGCTTGCTTTCTTGCTTTCTTTCTTTCTTTCCTTCCTTCTGTCTTTCTTTCCTTCTTTCTTTCCTTCGTTCCTTCTCTTTGTTTTTTTAAACCGCTGACAGGATCCTGGTGAAAACATCTGTGCCAGCCCTTACCCACCCAGCGAGGAGAGAGCCGGGCGGAGGGTGTGGGGGGGCAGCAGCCCCCAGGGCCGGCTGACGGCTCTGCCTATCTCGATGGCTTGTTTCAAGATGAAGGCTGGGAGGTCAGAGGACGGTGAACACTGCATATTTCGGCAAGAGCAGTAAACAGCTCCTCCTGCCAGCACAGCCCAGGGTTTCTTCCAGAGAACCATCCCCACAGCTCTTCAGGGACGATGGTTTAAATAGCTCTCGGCGCCGGGCCCCCATCCTCTTCTTTGCTGAGATATATTTCTAGAGCCGCTGGGTCCTGGGGGGAGAGGACTGAGCCAGGGAACGCTGGCTCGTGTCACCCCGCCGGTGCCCATGGAGCCGCGTCCCAGTCGGGGATCAGCATGAGAGCTGCCCGAGCGCCGGGGGCTTTCCTGGGCTGCAAAGTGGCCCTCGCCTTCAGCGCCAAGTGCTGGCAGGAGAGACGGGTTCAGCGTCACCCCTCGGGGACATGGCCGCGCCGAGGGGAGCGGGACGGGGAGCCTGGTCCCCGCTCTGCCCTCGGCCGCAGCGGGACCCCGCGCCAGCCCTGGCATCCTCGCCTCCGTGCGCCGAGGGAGGCAGCAGCGCGGAGCCGCTGCCAGCGGGCAGGATGCACCCAGCTCCCCGGGGACAGGCGTGCACCCTCCCCACTCTCACGCAACGGCCGATGAATAAGAGCAGAGGAATCTGACAGCCCTTGGCTGCCGTCTCGCACTGGAAACAACCATGCTGCCTCGTCGGATTAAGCGCTCTCCCGGCCCTTCGCAGTGCGATTCCTTCATCTGGCAGCAACGCTGCTACACCAGCATCTCCCCCTCCTGATGAGGAAGACAAGGCAGCTCCCACCAGCTCACAGCCTCCGGACAGACGGACGGACACGTCCTGCTGCACAGCAGTGACCCAAGCTCCCCAGCCATGGGGCTTCCCTTGCTGGCGAGGAGACCCATGGCTTTCGGATCCCTTTAACCTGTCTGGGAGGAACCAGAGCCAGGCAAAGGCTCCTGACCCAACTGAGGATCCCCAAACCTGGGAGCTGAAGCAGTGCGAGGACCATCCTTGGGAAGGGCAAACCACCACGTCCGGCCTGAGCTGGAGCGAGCTTGGCCGTTCAGGGCTGGGCAGCCGACCCCGCGCCTTGCCTCCTTCCCAGGCAGCACGGCTGCAGTTTCCTAGCTGGGGTTTGGCAATGCCTGGAGCGCTACCGCTCGCTGCAAAAGCCCCGCGAAGGCTCTGATCCCCACCATACGGTGTCAGCGAGGAGCCAGAGGAGGGGACTAACCCGGTCCAGGGGAGACTGCAGCGAGCAGGTGCTGCAGCCGGTGCCGCGCCGGGCTGGTGCCGGCTCCAGCCCTGCCTGGCAGGGATGGCACCCACTCGCTCCCAGGGCCTGATCCATCACCGTCCTTACAAGCTGGTCAGGCCAGCTGCGACATGTCGCCCAGACCCCACCGGCTGCGTGAAAGCTACGCCAGGGCGTGTTTGGTCCTGGGTGCTTTTCCCCTGCATCTCCCAGGGACAAGACGGGGTCTTATTCCAGTTTAAGAGGAGAAAAGTGATTTTTGCCATTGGATCCTCTTCAAGAAATGGAAACGAGGAGAAAAAAAAACCCCAGACCCTGAGCGGGGTGCTGTTAAGCATTTGCTCCTCGCTCAAGGGACTCCGCACGGTGCCACAGCTCGGTGCAAAGCGCTCTCACGCAGCCTCGGGCTGTCTCCGCGTTCCCCGCAGCGCCGGGGTGCTGGGGGCTTGCAAGGAGCTCCCGTCCTCCAGAGACATGAACCGTTCCCCCGCGACAGGCTGATGCTGGAGCTCTTACAAAAACAAACAGCAACGGAAACAGCAATCGGAATGTTGTTCTTCCCCTAAATAAAGAGTTCAGTAAAGCCGGAGGCTCCCGCATCCCTCTGGCTGCAGGAACAGCGGCGGTGGATGGATGAGGGGCAGGCAGGAGGGTGGGCGGGTTGTGCTCCCCTTGGGGTGCAGGGAGACATGCAAAACCCCCCGGGTCTCTGCACTGCCAGAGCAGGGGTGAAGGGGAGGTGTGGTGGGCACGGCTCCGCTTGCTTCGCACCACCCCAGCTATTCCCACAAAAAAAAGCAAAGCACTTTTATCCCCACGCGCCTCCAACTCCCAGCTAGCCAGCCAGCTCAGCGAGCCATCCCTGCACATCTGCATGCATGCATATTCACGGGGCTCTAAGGAGGGGCTGCAGCACGGGGGGACCATTTGCCCGCTGCATTACGCACACCGCTTGCAACCAGCTGTGATGTTGCTCCACGAGAAACTCCAGGCGCACGGCACTGACGCGCAGCTGAAAACACAACCCGGCGGCTACAAACCCAACCTGCCTGCAGCAGCGGCTGCCTCCCCACCCTCGCTGCGCTGTAGCCATCCCCGCCGTCCCCCACGCTGTCCCACCCGCCTCCCGCAGCCGCCACGGCAGCACACAAAGCTCCCGCGGCCACCAAGAGCATTCCCAACCTGCCGGCCAGACGCAGGCGGCGAGGGACCATCTGGTCACCGTCACGGTCAGCTCCTCCTCCGGGAGACACCGGGCCAGCACGTAGGGCGATGACGCTGCAGGGTTTGGTGCTGCACTGGTGCTCTGCACGGGTCAGCTTGGGCGACTGTGGTACCTCCTCGTCCCCTCATTCCTCTACCGGCCGATGCACAGGACAGCAGGAGCCTCTTCTTACCCCGATAACCGATTTACTCCACCGGCATTTGCAAGAGCAGCGCATCTCCCAGGCCGAGGCTGAGCGCTCCGCTTGCTCCCTGCCTCCGGGAAGCGCACTGCAAGGGTCTGGCAGTCATTTCCCATGGCTCCACGCAGACGGAGCAGCAAAACAGCACTTGCGAGGGGGTTTGCAGAAAGCACAAGAGGCACGCGTTTTGCCAAGGGCCTGAGAAATGTGCTGCGCTTCTGGGAAAAACGTGCTCGAACAACACTCCTCCTCCCCGCCCCACAAAGCCTTTTAAAATAAACTTTTATAAACAATTCCAAAACGAGCTTATTTTAAGCTCCTCTGAAACAGGCTGCCCGCTTCTGACCCAGCACCGAAGCCTGTGCCAAACCGAAACGCTTGAAATGGGAAATGAAAGCGGTCCAGGCAAAAACAAACCCCGCTTGCTGCCAGGAGAGGCGATGAGCAGACAGGACGCCCGGGCTACAACTTGTCATTTTCCCCAGCCACACAAAACCCCGAGCGAAAGCTGCTCCGCGCTGATCTGCGGCCACACGCTGGCTGAGAGCACAGCCAAGGGACAGCCGCCGCGGTCCCCTGCCCCGGGAGGAGGGTGAAGCATCCAAGGCAAGGACGGCGGCGCGGAGGCGAGGACCAGCTCTCGCAGCCCGGCGTCCCCGCTTTCCCGGAGAGCCTGGAATGAAACAGCCCCCGGTAATCGGGGACGCAGCGTGAAACGCGTGCTTGGCCGGCAGCCTGGAAAATGCCCACTGTGTGCGGGAAAATAAAGGCCAGGCAGAGGGAAAGGCTGCTGCTGAGCTGTCCCAGGCTCACCCCGAGGCAGCGGGCCGGCGTGCTTCCCCGGCCCGCCCCAGCTCCGTCCCGAAAGGGGCTCCCCGGTGGCACCGCCGCTCCTCGGCCGCCCCTGTCCCCGGCTCCGCCAGAGCCCCCGGCCGACGGAGGAGCGGGGACCTCGGCAGCGGGAGGACCTCGGCCGCCCCGGAGAGGGGCGCGGGGCCGCGGGGACCATGCGGGGGGAACAGCGGGAGGGACCCCCGGCACCGGGGCGGGGAGACGGGATCCCTCCCGGAGCCGGGTGCGGCCCTGACGGGTGGCACCCCCCGGCCGCGCACCCTTCCCCCCCGCCCCCCCGGGGCTGGGGGACCCAGGGACCCCCCCGGGGGCGGCGGGGCGGGGCGGGCCGGGCCGGGCGGGGGTCGCCTTACCTGGGGCGGCGTCCGCCCCGCGCAGCGGCCGGCCCCGCAGCAGCGCCTGCAGGCGGGCGGCTCGGCGGTGCAGCCGCCCGGTGCGGCGACCCAAGGCCAGGACGTGACCCTCGATGTCTCCCAGGAGGGCGAGCGAGTGGCCGCAGAGGTCGGCGAGCTGCCGGAGCAGGGTGAGAGCCGCCCGGCTGCAGACGTCCCGCAGCTCGGCCAGCGGCACCGCCGGCCGCCCCCGCCGCGCCACCACGCTCCGCTTGTAGAACGGCATGGCACGGCTCGGCTCGGCACGGCTCGGCCCGGCAAGGCTCGGCACGGCTCGGCCCGGCACGGCTCGGCCCGGCACGGCTCGGCACGGCTCGGCCCGGCACGGCTCGGCACGGCACGGCTCGGCTCGGCACGGCACGGCACGGCTCGGCTCGGCTCGGCTCGGCTCCCCCCGGGCCAGCCCCGCGGCTGCGAGGGCTCTGGGCCGGCAGCGGCGCCGGGGCTCGGGGCCGGCTGGTGGGAGGAGGAGGAGGAGGAGGAAGGGGAGGGAGGGGCGGCCCCGCTCGGGGATGCTCGGGCCGGCGGCGGGGCCCGGGGGCGCATCCCGGCAGCCGGCAGGGAGAGACCGGCCCCGGCGCGGTGCGCTGCGGGGAGCCGCCGGTCCGCTCCGGGCTGTCTCCCGGCGGGACCCCCCGGCTCTGGCACTGCTCGGGCTGGCGGCACGGCCGCCCCCCGGGCCCGGCTCTTCCCCCCCGGTGCCCACTGGGGAGGGCACGGGCATCCCTCTGGTGCCAGCTCTTCCGTCCCGGTGCCGGCTCGGGAGGGCACGGGCACCCCCGGTGCCAGCTCTTCCCCCCCGGTGCCCGTTCGGGAGGGCACGGGCACCCCCCCACGCATGCCTTCCCCACCGTCAGCGGTTCCTGCCAGGCCTTCCCACGGATCCCTGGCTCAGCTTCTCTGGGATTTTGGTGTGGGGCTTTGGGGTTGCTGTTCTCCAAGGGGAGGGCAGGAGCCCAATAGATGCAGCAGGGAAAGCACATTAATCTTGCATTTTTCTGGCATTCCTCTCCCGTGGATGTTCTTGGCCCCCAGCAGCTGCTCTCCTCTGCCTGTCCCCCCTCTCCCCAGAGCACACTAAAGCAAATATTTGTGCTGGCCCAGTAGCAAAAATTCCCCTGTTTGAAACCGTCTGCAACCTACCATCCTTCTGGGGTGGCACTGGGATGCAGCGGAGATGTACTGGCTGCTCATCTCCCGAGTCACCGCAGGTTGCAGCCTGGGGTGCTCCCCAGCCCTCTGGGCAGCTTTGGGCAAGGCTCGGGCAGGGTTTGAGCTCGGGCACGGCAAAGCTGCTGAGCTGAGGTGTGGGGCTGCCTTCTCCCCGGGGGAGGGTGGGCACCTGGAATGAGATTTCACCGCTGACTCCAAAGCCTCTTCCTTCAGGTCCCTGGACTTTTAAGCTTCATTTTACAGCCACAGTGGCTCTGCACATCACCCTGGGGCCACGCTGCTGAGTGACCCAGTGCTGTGTGCCCCTGGCTGTGTCCAGTCCAAGGGACAAGCCCAGCGAGGGTGAGGGCACGAGGCGCAGGGCAATGTGTTGGGTTTTCCAGTCCTTCGGCCAGGCTGCTTGCAGTGAGGCCCCAGCTGAGCACAGGAACTCGGCACCCTGGGCAAGAGCAGCAGTGAGGGCAGCGAGGGCAGCGAGGGCAGGATCCCCACCAGCACTGGAGGAGCCTTTTGCCCTTCCCTAACCAAGCTAAATTTAACATGTTCTTATTTGATCTGTTCTTCATACCAATATTTTTTCCTCTTCAGTAAGAAAAATGTGCATTGGCAGCATATTCTTGTGGCTGTATGGATGTCCCCCGGAGGGGACGCAGGCCTGAAGCACAGTGCCAGGGCGGAAGGGATGGGGGAACCCTTTTGGGGCTCATAAGAGCCTCTAGGAAGGCCAGGTTTAATCTGAAAAATGCATTTACTAGTTCCTCGCCTGCATCTGCCCCTGTGCTGGCACATGTCCTGGGCAACGTGCAGCAGCAAAAGCCGAGAGAAGAGCGGCCAGGGTGGGTGCAGCCCCAGATCCAGCTAGCCCGGCACCCAGTCCCCAGCAGCCCCAGTTGCCTGGGGCAGAGTAGGAATGGAATTCCTACCAGCAGTTTCCCGAGCTGGATGCCATTTCTCCCTGCATGGTGAACCTCGTTGGACTCCTGAGCTATTCATGCTCCGCTTGGGCTCGTGTAAATGTTTGTGCATCCAAACCCAGCTCCACAGGGCTGCTACCACCATGTGAAGAATATATTGTGCCTTGCCCTTCTTCCCTTCTCTTCTCTTCTCTTCTCTTCTCTTCTCTTCTCTTCTCTTCTCTTCTCTTCTCTTCTCTTCTCTTCTCTTCTCTTCTCTTCTCTTCTCTTCTCTTCTCTTCTCTTCTCTTCTCTTCTCTTCTCTTCTCTTCTCTTCTCTTCTCTTCTCTTCTCTTCTCTTCTCTTCTCTTCTCTTCTCTTCTCTTCTCTTCTCTTCTCTTCTCTTCTCTTCCCTTCCCTTCCCTTCCCTTCCCTTCCCTTCCCTTCCCTTCCCTTCCCTTCCCTTCCCTTCCCTTCCCTTCCCTTCCCCTTTTAACTTCATTAGGTGCCCCTTAGCTCTTCCCTGTGACGAGAGCTGAACAATGTCTTCTCCAGGACACTATCAGAGCTCTCCTGTGTTGTCTCTTCCCTGGGCTGACGAGACCATGGTGGTCAGCACCTTCCCAGATGAAGTTCAGGCAGCAGGTAGGAGCTGAGGAGCACTGGCGGGCTTGGCTCCCTCCCCAGCAGATGAAGCTCCAGGACTTTATGTTGTAGCTGCATGTTCATAGCCTACTGCCTGGATTTCCCCGCGGCCAGACTCCTAGGTGAATAGAATACAGAATAGAATAGAATAGAATAGAATAGAATAGGTCAGCTGGAAGGGACTACAACGATCACCTAGTCCAACTGCCTGACCACTTCAGGGCTGACCAAAAGTTAAAGCATGTTGCTAAGGGCAGCTGAGAGGCTTGGAGCACTGACCACCTCTCCAGGAAGCCTGTTCCGGTGTTTGACCACCCTCTCGGTAAAGAAATGCTTCCTCATGCTCAGACTAAACCTCCCTGGGCGCAGCTTTGAACCGTTCCCACAGGTCCTGTCCCTGGATCCCAGGGAGAGGAGCTCAGCACCTCCCTGTAGGTGTGTTCCTACGGCTTGCAAGGTGTCACCAGGGATGAACCCACCTCGCGCCTGGCCACCCCAGGGAGCCACCGCTGCACATAGGGCTCGCCAAGGGCACAGGCAGCACGGGAGTGACATCCTTGCAATGCCGGGGATGGGGCCCAAATCCTGGGAGGCAAGAGCCTGGCCTGGCTTTTCTCTCTCACGCACACACGTGTGGCATGGCGGTGGGGCAGAGGAGGTAGGTGTGCTGTAAGGGTAGCAGAAAGCCTACAGGAGGGCTTTTTTTTAGCTTCTGACTGGTTTCAAGCTGGCTGGGGGGCAGCTAGGACAGCCTACAACCGCCCGGTTGGCCTGGGCCCGTGGCAGGGAGCCGTGGGCTGGCAGAGCCTGGGAGATGAGGGCTGTCCTGGTCTGAGCAGGACAGAGGCTGGAGCGTGAGAGCCCTGATGAAATGGCTGGAGGTGAGCGGAGCAGCTGCCAGCGACGACGGTGGCAAAGGCGGCAGCGAAGGCGGCGTGAAGGCGGTGGAGAGGAGAGGGCTGGCTTTCACCCTGCACGGATGCGGGCTGATGCCTCGAACGGGAGCTCCTCCAGCGTGAGGGGTTAAGCTGGAGAGGGCAAATTCACCATGGCATCGCAATCACAGGTTTGAACCTATTTACCGCAGGCAGATGCATGTGTCCCCGTACACCCCTCCACGGGAGCGGCCAGCTTTTGCGTACCGCCTGTGAAAGCACACAGTAGCTTTGTCGAGGCACCTCCCCTGCCAGCGCCGTGCAGGTCTCGGCCTGTTGCAGACGGGGAAACTGAGGCACGAGGTCCCATCCCCCCAGGAAGTAAAGAGGGTGAAGTCAGCCCGATTGTCTTGGCCTGGTCAGTCCCCGATCGTGAATCATCTTCTGGGTAAGGAGAGCATCTGGAGCCCATCAGGATCCCTGGTATAGGTCTAGCGGGGAAGAGCAGGCTGTGCCGAGCGCGGGGAGCTCGCTCCGCTCTGCTCCGCTCACCTCCCATCCCCAGCCCACCCGCCCTTCCCGGCACTGACCTCTCCTGCTGCCAAACGAGAAAGAACACACACGGACAATGTGCCTATTTGTGTGGCTTTTCCAACAGAGAGCTGCTTATGTCAAGATTTCCTTCTAGAGCAAAATCCAAGAGCCAGGTTTAAACTGCGCTTCCGAACAGCTGCAACGCACACCCGGGCGCAATCCTGCCGGCGGTCGGGGGTGAGGCAGGGAGCCCTGCTGAAGCAGAGTTTATCCAATTTTCTTCTGGTTTCGAGGCGGTTTCCTCTTGCTCTGCCTCGCGATGCAGGTTTGTTAGGGCAGCAGCGTTGAGGTGTGCGGTGTTTGCTTCGGCTCGTTCCCAGGTCTCCAGGCTGGCTTAGTGAGCAGGAGGATTTTAAGCCTGTTAAGTGGTGAGGGCTTTTTCTTTTGCTTTCTGTGTGCCTTTGGCCTCATTTTCAAGCCTTTCTCTGCAACTGCAGAGGTCTGAACACCTTGCCATCAAGTGCAAGTGGAGATCCTCGGGTAATCACCTGACTCCAGGAGCCAGGGGATTCATAGAACTATCACACAGTGCCAGAGCCTTAATAAATCACAAAATCTGGTTGCTTAGCAACTTAAACTGGCTTTTTTTCGAAATGCAGTGTGTTTTCTTTAAGTCTTCTGTCAAATATTTAGCGTGAGAAAACTAAAATGACCCTTTAAATGTGAAGTAAGCTGAATAATGAAGTCACCACATCATTATGATGATCATCACATTAAGAGCGGGGCTGGCCAGGGCAGGAGGGCTGGAAAGGAGCGGCCACAGCCCTGCAATAGCTCTGGAGCGGCTGGACAAGCCCCAGGGGAGAAATCCCATGGGGAAGCCGTGCGGGAGCAGCGTAGCCCCATGCCTGCGCAGGGGGATTTCCCCTCAGGTGCAGGGTCCCAACTCTCTGCCGGGGCCGGACCCCTCGGCACGGGCAGAGCCAGGAGCCAGGCGCTGCTCCAGGGACACAACTTGCTGTAACGGATGTGCGAAACCCCAGCGCGGGGAGCGATGGGCTCAGGATCCTGTGGGAAACAGCTCACTTGGCTACTGGCCGGGAAGGAGCTTAGCCAGTTCTGCAAACATTGATTGCAACCAGATGCTGCAGGGGATGCTTTTCCTGCCCCGGCTCCGCTCCGCCCTGCAGTGGAGCGTCTCCTCGGAGGAAGGGGACACGGCATGCCCTGGAGGTGATGCCTCGAGTGGGCTTTTTTGGGTGGCAGGGCTTTGGATGAGTCTCCCTTGCTGGTGAGGGGGCAGGGGATGGGGATGCCAGGATCCCGGAGGGGTTTAGCAGGCGAACCCGACCTTTCTCCTTCTCCCCTGCTTGTCCTGGGGCCTCCCACTGCAGCAAGCAACAGGCAGCAGCTTTTCAGCTACGAAATACTTGCCAAAGCGCACCAGCTCGGACAGCTGCTGGCTTGGCCTCCACTTTGCTCCCAGCCAAGAGGAGCCGCGGGGAGGGAGCAGGAGGCACGCCGAGGAGCGCAGAGCCCCGAGCGCGGCGGAGGAGCAGCCTCGCCCGGCCGCCCTCGCCCCGCGGCTGACGTAATGCCGAGCTGGAGGCGGGGGACAGGTTTGGCAGCAAGGGCTGCCAGATGTCTTGTACGGTCGGGATTTCCTCTGCTCTCGCACTTGCTGGGAACTCCGGCGAGCTGCTGTGCAACCACCCGGCCTTGGCTTTTGCTGCAGCCTCTGGAAGGTGGCCAGCTGGGCAAGTGGGGTGCCCGGTCCTGCCCTTGCCCTGCAAACCCTGCTGGGAGCCCATGGGGCTGACTGCCAGCCGCACGTGCTGCAAGGGCAAGAGAGTAAATGCCTTTGCCTTGTGTCTTCTCACTCAACATCTGGTGATGTGAGTAAGGATCATCATCTCTGTACAAAATTGTCCACCCCAGATGCACTCTTGGAAGCCTGTAAAGCCAGAGCAGTGACACCGGCTGGGATCAATGCCTGCGGGGTTCAGCATCCAACAGCCAAACTCGCATTTTTTGCAGAACTGCTTCTTACTACCCCGAGACCTCGATCCCCAGGGCGACGCTCGGCTGGAGCCCACAGCTGCGGCGGTGAACCAAGCTTGCGCTCCCCAGGGGCAGCATCCGACTGGAGCCAGATGCGACGGGTGCAGGCTCAGGGACGGAGCTGCTCTGCTCCAGCTGCTCCCAGGACCCCTCGCCCGGGGTCCCTGCCGTGCTGCCCGGGTGCCTGGGTCCCTCCCGTGCCCAGTGTCCAGCGAGAAGCAGGCGTGGGGCTCCCACGGGCCTCCCGGTGCCCACTGGAGGGTGCTCTCTGCCAAGGTTTGCGCCGTAGGTGCTTCCGAGCGGCCCTTGGTGCAGCAGCTGGAGAGAAAAAAATAAGGTGGAGGTTGGAGCATTTTGCTGGGATCTGCAGGTAAAGTCCCTTCCCCAGCGAGGAGGCAGCGCTGGAGCCCACCGGGCACAGTGCCGGACCCCGCTGGAGCCGCGCTCCCCGGAGCCACCTCCTGCCTCTTGCGTCCCCCGGCCGCGTTGATTTGCCCTCCCAGGCCTTTGCCGTGGGCTCCTGGTTTCGTGGAGCGGCAGCCGAGCGAGCACGGCTGCTCCGTGAGCCCGCGCTGCATGGCCGTGCCACTCACCGTGGCCTTGGGGCACGCTGCCCTGGCGCCCCGCGGGTCTGCGGCTCCCACCCCATCTCTTACGGTCCCTCTGGAAAGTCCCTTTCCCGCTCCTGCTCCAAAATCCAGCAGTTTCTGCAGCCTCCCTGCTCACTCTGCGCCTCCCCCCAGGACTCTCCAACCACCCCGTGCCATTTTATCGAGCAGCTCCCAGCAGGGGCACACGGCTGCAGGGGCCGTGGGTCTGCTCAGACACGGTCCCGCAGCCCAGGACACCGAGGGCAGGACAGGGAACAGCGCCTGGGGTCAGAATTTTCTTCCATGCAGTCCCCTTTATTTTCTGTTACATGCCAGCTCTCCAGAACTTCATTGGAACAGCATGAAATCTCCCCCCCCGGCAAACGGACCGCAGCTGCCGCCTCCTCCCTGTCCCTATCCTCCCACCAAAACTGAATCGGCAGACCAGGTAGCTCCAAGAGCGTCTCCCACAGCCAGGTCTTCTCACCGATGCCATTCGCTACCCAAATCGGATACAGCAGCCCCTGTTCTTAGCTCACACAGGGTCCTAATTGTTATAGTAGCTCTTTTTAAATTAGCTCACTTCTACCGTGGCAGGGACTGCTGTGCGCGTTGGAGCTGGGCTTTGCACTCGCTGAAACTTGTGTGCTGCACAAGTTTGTTTGTTGAGGTGGATATTCAGCTACAAACTCATCACCCAGTTCCCTGGCTTAGGTTTCTCTGAGGTACTTATGGATTTTTCTGGATTCAATTAACTTCCCTCCGTGTCGTTTGGGAACTGGGCTCTGCTTTCCAGCTCTTTCTCCTTTCCAGATCACTGCGGAAAACATTAACATACGCACTGATGAGATCCATGGTAGTAGTGTTCACGAAAAATTGAAGATTAAGTCCCCTTAGTTTTCTGTCTGAGCCTTTTTTTTCCCATAACAGTATTCTTCTCCTGCTCTCTTGCCTGTCTTTAGTGCTGCACCTTGCTCAGACCTCTGGCGAGCCCAACTAAGCCGTACCTCCTGTGGAAGGAGGAGCAGTTTTGGGGATGTTTTTGGAGAGACTGATACATTTTCCTTCACGGAATCCATGTCATCCCATCTGTGCTCTGTTAGTCTATTTTTAATCACAATTTTAAAACGTTTTCCAGGAACAAATACAATGCTTACTGGCCTGTAATTCCTCAACCCCTAACGACGTCCAGGTCCAGGGACATGATTTGCTGCCAGGCAGAGCACGGGCTGCATTGAAGGCTTGCATATTTTTGAAAGCAGATCAGCAATTAAAGTCCCCCGCTTTTTCATCACATTATTACACCTTGTTGAGTCACCGTTGTGCACCTAATTGGTTTTCTTGAGCTAGAGGCTGCTAATATTCCCCTACTAACTTCGGCTCCTGACAGCCTGCAGATGCCCCATGTGAGTGTGCGTGCCCACTCCTGGCATCGTGTCCTTCCTTCTTGGAAGGGTACACTGGGGTGAAGGGTTGCACTTAAGTGAAGAAATAACGTGGATTTCACAGGTTGTTCTGAGTGCAGCGTGTCGCACCCCCTCCGGATTTCCTTCGACGCTGAGACCGGCACGTGCTGGCGCTCGGTTTGCAGCGAGCTCCCTGAGCCCCCCCACGAGCCTTGGCTGATGCAGGACCCCAGCAAAGCAGGGGTGCAAGGGGGGGTCTGTGCTGGGGTCTCCTGGGGGTTTCCTCCCACGGCGGAGGCGTCTCGGCCGTGCTCACGCGTGAAGTGCCCCGGTGCCGGGGGACACGCTTGTGCAACGCTGCCCGTGGCCGGGCCCTGTGGGGCCCCGGGGGCTCAGGGCGGGAGGGGGTCTGCATCGCTGGTGCCCCCGCCTCTGTGCAAAGGGAGAGCAGAGCAGCAGAGCGGCCGCACCCCGGGGTGTAAGGCAAGGGCAAGGCTTTAAACCCTTTTCTGTGCTGGGGCCGCTCTTTTGAGGCAGAGGAAGCAATCTCCCTCTTTCCCAGGGCTTTTAGCAGCCCCGGGCCCCTGTGTTGGGCTATTTGGTACCTGTTACATGGACAGCCCCCGTGGCATCCATCTTGTCCCGTTCCCAACGGAAGCGCGATGGCTGTGCGGCTCCAACAGGGATGCAAGGAACTTCTCACCTACCTTAACAAGCAGGCATAAGGTTGCCCTTAAGAATGAAAATCACCCTGTGCCACATTCAGCTGTGCCTGGGAAATGTCCCGTTATTCAGGCGATCTCTCTCAGTATCAAAATGTTAATTAAAAACTTTGCAAAGCTCAACTATATTTTGCAGCATGTTGCTATTTAATCTTTGGGGACACAGAACTCATTATTTGATGTGCTGGCAATGGTGAGTAAGCGCTTAAATAAACTAGTGCAAAATAATAATTATCTGACAAAACCCACAGACAAAATTCAATCTACAGGGCAAAGAAACATGGTTCTTCTAACAGGGACACTGTCGGTATTTGTGTCTGTACGGAAATGACACTTTGCTACTGGGTGAATACTGTGATTTTTGAATGAGTCCTAATACATGGGTCACCGGGGCAGAGTCTTTGTGGATGTATTTTGCTGCATGCTCGGAATTACTTACCCTTTTCTTTTGCTGAAACAGAGGGCTCCAGGCGTGCTGGCAGCGCGTGCCATTCTCCACAGCGACGTTTTTGTTTGTTCTCTATTTATTTCATCCTTAAGGTAATTTACTCTCGCAAATGAAATGAGATTTTTTTTTTTTTTTTTTTCCTGAGCCAATACATTTTGTAAGATTTCTACCAGTTTAAAAGCCAGGGGCGAATGTAGCCCCGTGGCGGGTGGTGGCTCGGCAGTGGCATGGGAGGATGCGCGCCCGCGGGCGCCAGGAGAACCGGAGCAGGTCCGTGGCCAGTCACTGCCCGAGGGCTGTGGACGTCGGCAAGCGCCATCGTGGGGGTATCGCCAGGTCGGTCAGGGGATGCTCCCAGAGACTCGCCTGTATTTGTGTGGGGGACGCTTTGCACATGCCTCGATATCCAACGGGTCCAAGGTTTGACCATTCCCCTGCCCACAGCCACCTGCTTTAGTTATAGGGTGTCTTTTCCCCAGAAGAAAAGTTATAAGGTTTCTGTGAGTTTGTGTGACAAGATTATAGAGGGTTATATAGACACCTGCACGCGTGCCGTGTCCCGGTAGCTGCCTGGAGCTTGCAGGGTGAGCAGCCCTCTGAGGCTGAGCCGTGCTGTGGGATGGGACGGGCCGCCTCGGCCCCTCGGAGCCAGCCCTGCCAGTGCGGCAGCCAGATCCGTCACAGGCTGGCCGGGGTGACACAGCTGGCCGAGGACACCACAGGGGACGTCTCCTGGCTTCTTGGCTTTGGTGCTCACCGATGCCTTTGCCTCCACTGGAAGGGCACTGTCACTGAAACCTGGGATGTTTTCCTGACTGACCCGTGGCTGACACTGGAGAACGTCGGAGCATCGCAGTCCCACGTGCCCTGTCTCCACCTCAGGCCCCACCTACCCATAAACCTCACAAATATTACAATAATTTGCCTTTAGCCTTGGCTCTCAACTCCGACGCAAAAGCCAACCACACTTGAAACTAAACTCAGTTCCATTTTCCTAACCCTCAAAGTAACCTGAACATGAACCATGACCCGGCAGCCACTGGGCTGACGCTAACCTTCATCCCGTTCCTGGCATTCAGCTTTTAACTGAGCAGCCAGCACCTGCCTGCAGCCTGTTCCTGGAGCTTAACCCCACGTCCCTGCCCAATTTCTAATCTCTTGTCCCATAGGACTGTTGGGAAGTTCCTGGTGCAGGCTTTGGAGACGGCGTGCATGAAAGCTCCTGCTCTAAAGGCTCCAGGATTTTGCCACTCTGCAAAATTATACGTGGCTGCAAAGCAGCAGGGACAACAGCCACCACTTTTCATGGGACTGTGTCCCCCGTGAAGGAACCCCTCACGTCTTTCAGAGGCAGCATCTGACCCATCCTCCTTGCAAGGGAGCACAACGTCACAGGGATGCGTCCTCACCTGCAGGATTACCGCAGTCCCTTGACACGTGGGAGCCGAACATGCCGATGCCTTTAAGGACTGCCAGGCAGAACTGGGGGTACATGTGTTAAAATCCTCAACAGCTCATTCTCTTCCATTAGCGTGCGGTGAAGAGAGGAGCGTCACTCAGGGTGATCAATCACTGCCACTTCCCATTACGATAATAAATGTCTCCCGCTTCCTAATTTGCTCTCCGAGTTCTGCCAGCCGCGGCCGCGCTCCCCACACATATTAAATGCGTGGTGAACATTGTCATTACTGTCCGTGTCATTTGCTAAGCGACTCCCAGCAAGTTAAATAAATGTCGGTCGGAACTTCTCCCCGTAACGATGCACCGCTGCGTGCTCGGGAATCGCGCTCTCCTCCTCCCTTTGCTGCCCAGCTCCTCTCCCGGTGCCCGGCTGCCTGTGAAGAGGCCAGGAGCCAGGGGCGGGTGTCTGCACGCAGTTTGCACACTTGCTGCCCCGTTCCCCAAACCGGTGCCATACTGGGAGTGCAGCGGCACAGGGCTCTCGAGTCTTCTCCAGCGGCCGAGTCCTGTGCTGAGCCTTGCCTGAAAAAACTCCCCTGGTCTCCAGACCCATCTCGGAGGCGAAAGCTCATCTTTCTGCTTCCGTCTCCCAGGCCCCTTCACTATCTATCTGGATTCAAAATCCTCCTTTACCATCCTCCCAAGCCGCAGAGCCCAGCAGCGCATCAGACAAGCTGTTCTGTCGCTAACGCGAGTGTTGATAAGGTCACATATGGCTGCTTGTGCATCAGCTGTTTTACCCATGAGCTCTGGGCCCCGGGCCACGAGCGAGAGCCAAGCCGGTGAGAGCGTGTGTAAGCTGTCGTTGGCCTGCGTCTTCTGAAGCAGCAGCAGAATCAGCCAGAAAATGAAGATAGGGAGAGCTTTTGCACCAGGGCACCCCGCGTCTGACTCAACACTGGCGAGGCTCCCCGTGGGAAATGTCTGTGCAGGGCGAAGGAAGCCTGGCAGCTCCCCTGCCCTGCCCGCTGCCACGCCGCGGCAGCCCCGGCACCGGGGAGGTTAAACCGGGCACGCTGAGGGGGTTAGGACCTCGGCCGCGTCAGAGTCCCAGCAGCGGCTGTGGTGTCCCCGAGCGGTGCCATAGCAAGCTGTGAGGTGGGGAAGTTTGCAGAGGAAACGTGTGGCAGCGCTTGGGGTCCACCAATAATTGGTATGGCGCAGTGAATAACAGTTGATGAGGGATCTGGAAAGAGTGAGATGCAAGTGAATGCTATCAACAGCCGAGCTGGGAGCTGGACACATCCAGAATCAGTGTGAACACGTCCAGGCTTGCTGGGGAGCAGGGGCAGAGGGGTCTCTGAAACACAGGCTGAGACAGAGAGGTCAGAGAAAACCTTTAAAAATGAAGCAAAAAGGAAACAGCGGCCAAAGCAAATGGCTGGCGCTCGAGGGACCTGGGTGCAAGCTGGGAAGCATCAGACCTGGAGCCCTCTCTCTTGAGGGACCACTAGCAGTGGTGGCTCTGGTGCATCCACCCGGCAGGGATGCACAAGCGGGAAACTGAGGCACACTGGGTGCCAAGCCTCTTCTTAATAAAGAGACACTCGATGCCTCAGCAGAAAGCCAGCGACACAGGTCAGGGCTGGCCGGCTGCGGCGTTGTGGGGCAGCACGCACCGTGCGTGATCTATGTGCTGCAAACAGCAGCCGGGGAGGGGGATGAGAGGCGGTGGCAGTTCAACTGATGCCTCGTTTGGGAAGATGAGTGTTTCAAAAATGATCTGTTGATCAAGACTGCTGGTTATTCCATACGACCTGATGGGTTGAAAATGAGCTTTTTTTACGGGTACACCTCACTGGCTGGAACAGCCAATTCAGTGTTTCGTTCATACATACATACATTACATTTCATTTTTCCCCTTGGAGGGGGCAGAAAGAGAAAGGGATTCAGGGAGGGCTGTGAGTTTGATCCAAAACTACTGACCTGCAGCCAGCAACCTGGAGGCAGCTTTCCCTCAAATCTTGGGCCAGCCAGGGTCTCGTCTGGCAGAGCTCAAGCCATTCAAACCTCAACAGAAAACAAGAAAACACAGCTTGAGACCCCTAAGACCATAACCCCAGCGACTGTGAGCAGTAACCCTGCGTGCCCACACCACCCAAGGGGTCCCGCATGCAGCGTGGCACGGGGCGATTTGCAGACCGGAGCCTGGTGGTCGCAGCCAGGGTAGATGCTGTGCTCCAGGCAGCTGCTCTCCCCGACATGGAGGTGCCGTCTTTTTACCTGTCCTTTGCCACAGGGACCTGGCATGGCCCATCTCCCTGTGGGCAGGCCACCAGGAGAGAAGATGGGCTGCACTGCTGCTGTCCCAGCCCCGTCCCCAGTCTCTAGAAGTGCCTGTCTCGGTGACATCAAGGAGACACAGGATGCCTCAAATGTCCATGCATCACAGGCGTAGCTTTCCCATAGTGCCTTCAAGCCCTGCTTTACTCAAGCTGGCTCCTAACGCAGTGTTTGCATGCACAATCTTGCCTCTTCCAGGCAGGGGGCATTAGCTGGCGTTTGGATATATCTTGCCCTGACTTTCAGAGATTTAAGTGTGGCCAGTGCCTGGTTTGCCGAGCTGTGAGTTTTGCTGAACCTCCCGTCCTAAAAGGACTCAGGACACCACCAGTGACCTGGATTGCTCCCCTACAGTCCTGTGACACGAATGGGGACACTTTCTTTCCCCTGTGGTGTCCTTTTAATTTGTGAGCAGAGGGAAATGGTTCTGGGAGGCAGGAGCCCTGCGCTCCAGCCCGGCTGTACCACCAGGCTCCACATACTCCTTCTGTCCAGGGCATGTGTGCAGCAGCCCAAAAACATCAGCCCAGGGGTGGCTGGGCCACGGGACACGCAGCAGCCAGGGTCTCTGCTGGGAACGGGGGTGCGACCAGGGATCAGGGCCCTCGAGGCAGGACCTCACTCCAATAAACTCCTGCAGTTTATTAAAGAGAAACATGGGACGACGACCACCCTTCCTGCAGCGGAGATGCCCCTCCTTGCGCCAGGCACCCTGGGCTCCCTGGAGAGGGGTAGGGTAGGCACCTCCAGGACCCGATCTGCTTGGCCTCCTTCAAAGAGGGGAAGGAGCACCAAGTGTCACTGATCCTAAAGGGCATTTGGAGGATGGAGCTGAGGACGCCTGCACACAAGGGCACAGCGAGTCCTGCACCTCGAGACCCTGGTTTCGGCTATTCAACATGAAGTCATGATTCTCCCACGGCCGTGGGAGTGCTGCTCTGGGCTGGGCAGGCTCCGGCTGTGGCGGCGGTGTCTGAGCACCTTGCAGCAGTGCCTGGAGAGGCAGGGGTGGTGCGGGGAGCGTGCCGAGCTGCCTCTTGACGGCAGCATCTCCTCCAAGCGGGAAAACATCCCACCAAGCCCTACGGAGCAGAAGCCACCTGGAGCAGGAGGAGCCCAAGCAGGTGGGGCAGACCTGTGGCTCATCCCAAGACAGGCGGGATCTGTGTCCGTCAGCTCTCGGCCAGCTCTGCCCCAGCTGGACTCAGACCAAGGCAGAGAAGAGGTCACCTTATAGAGCTGGTGAGGGGTCCGGAGCAAAGTCGCGCTCTGCCAAAGCATGACTTTACTTTTGTATTCAGTGGCTTTAGTCCTCTGCTAATCTAAACTTTCAATGTATTGATGTGACTGTAAACGGCTGAGCAGCAGCCATATACAATGCAGCAATATATTTAATTAAATATGGGCTAGTTTATATGCAACATGTATTTTAAAGACATACTAAATTACCAACATATTTTTTGCCTGGCTTTATATAAATATTTATAGGGCCCAGGGGCTGACTTCCTCTTCTGGAAATAAATAGTGTGACTTTTCGATATTGAAATACATATTTCGAGAACAGAAATGAATTATTTATTCTCCTCATGTGAGATTTGTCCAGCATCAAAGCAGACTACAGAAGAGGAGGGTTTGCCTCTGATCTCGGTCCTCGGTCGCTCTGCAGAGCTCCTCTGGATGGGCGTCCCCATCGCCTCTGTCCCGGCGCGGTGGCTGGGTGTGATGGTGACAGCTTTCGGGGCCTGTCCTCTGGGTGTCACTGTGCAATCACTCTAGAAGTGCTGAGCATCACTGCTTGGAAAGGGATTTGGCCCAAAAGAGGAAAGGAAAATATTTCTCATCCTCTGCAACGACCCCAGCCCCGCTGATGGCCAAGCGCTCTGGCTTGCTTTGGGCTCTCTTCCCCTTTGGCCCGCTCGCTCCTGCCTGTTCTCCTCCAGCTGCAGCACTCGCCGCCCTCCTGCCAAAATCCCGGACCCCCTTCAGGCTCTTCCCTCCTCCCTCCGGCTCAGGCTCCCTCTCCCCTGCGCAGCCAGCCAGCACGCTTCCCCGGGATGCTCGCCCCACGGGAGACCTGGCCTGGGGTCCCCTCCAGCGGCGAGGGGCGGCTGCCGGGGACGGCTGGTGCCCCACGGTCGTGGCTCCAAGGGTGGAGGGCCCAGAGCTGGGAAGCCCAGGCTCCGGCTGGCTCTCCCCAGAGTTATCCCTTGCCAGCAGCCTGGCGTACCGGTGGCTTGGGGGACGCTGGTCTCGGTTTAAGACCCATGCTAATTTTGAAGAGGGGCAATACAGCAGGCTGGGGCTAGTGCAAGGTTAGCGGGACCCCCCACCCCAGTCATTTGCATTCTACCAAAGGGAGGTAAACTATCTGAGAGCCTTCTGAGGACTGACGAGTTCCAGTAATTCATGTCTCAGGGGATGGGAGTCCTGTTTGAGAAACTACGCAGCAGCAGCCAGTAAGCCTGATCCATCCTCCACCGGTGGAAAGCTCTGTATCAACGACTTAACGGGCATTAGGTGAAGCTTTTTATCGGCTTTGGGGCAGGAGGCATTCAGCATGGGACTCTGCAAGAGGGATCCATCCAGCAAGGAGTTCGTGCTTTGCTGGTGCAAGGCTAGGGAGCCCCACGCGCCAGTGTGAGCCTGCCCGTGCTGGGCGTACCAACCCAGGTCGTGGCTGCATCAGTAGGCGTGGAGGTGTTGGGTTGTCGGTTGGACTAGATTAAATTAGAGGTCTTTTCCAACCTGAACGATTCTATGAGTCTATGATTCTATGCACGCTCTGGTCGCTTTACTCCTTCTCCTGTGGCTGCTGGAGTGTGTGCTGTGGGCAAAAAGTCTCTGGGAACGGGAGGGAGAGCTGGGCAATGACCCAGCATGGAGAGATGGGCAGGAAGCACCAGCCGGGCCACCCCCTACCCTGGGTCCTGCAACCTCCCCTGTCCGTCCGCTCAGTGTCACTCGGTGTGACCCGAAAGGCTCCAGGAACCACGTCCCTAACGATTTGTTAACATCGACCCTGGTTGTTAGGAGTGGAGAAAGGCCGTATCAGCCTCTCATCCTGGCTGTGCCGCGAGCAGAGTCAACAGGTATCCTGCGTGCAGGGATCACCGAGGAGCCCTGCACAGACGCTGCCACCAGCCAGAAACCTTCTCACAAGGCAGGGCTCGGCCTCCCAAACAGCACACAGGGAGGGAAATGTTCCCGGGAATGGCTTCGTCTCCAGACCAGAGGAAACCATCCTCCAAGAGTGCTTCCTTGCTCCTCCTGCCCCAAGCTGAAGGGACACGAGGAGTCCCAGGACATCTCCTCAGCTTCAGGACACACAGGTTCAACAAGCCTCTAGTACAGCCTCCATCAGAGAGCTTTCCTCTCTTCCAGATCAAAATGGAAAGACTGAAAGTCCTCTGTGGAAGAGGACTGCCATTCTCTGTCCATCCCCCAGTGCCGTAGTCATAGGGTAAGCACAGGGTCTCTCTGTCCATCTGCACCACCCGGCAACTCTGTCCCCGGAGTTCCTCCCTGCTCCTTCAGCTAGGTCAGTAACACATGTCTTGCTGCTGTTTGTGTTAATTTTTGAAGTATGAATGTAGAGGAGAGTGACTATTCCGGGATAAAATGCCCTTTGTTGGAGCATGCAATGTTGGAGCTCCCACATGAACGATGAGCCGTAACTCAGGGCAGACAGAAGAGCAACCTCTGCCTCCGGTGTCCGAGATCGCTTCTCCCCAGCTGCTGGCAGTTGCCTCTTGGTCAACAGTCACTGGAAAATTTGGCTTTAGGGAGTGACTCGAGGTAGGAGGCACTTGATTCTCACAAGTCCAGGAAAAAGGAGCATTAGTGAATTTGGCTGAACCGGCACCGTGGTGTGTGCGTGCTTTGCTCAGCTGGGGAGGGCAGGTCGTCCGTGCACAGAGCCCGTGGGACTAGGACCAAACCTGCGCCTGCCCAGCAGCACATCTGTATCCCTTGAGGATTTCTTGGAGCTGAAAGAGCACGACCCAAACCTGTCCTAATGACCAATTTGAATGACTCCTGGGTGGGATTTGCGAGCCTCTAATTTTCAGTGATCACAGGTGGGATCGGGAGTTTGGAGCTATGGGGGGGAAAGCCCTTCTGCAGTAGGCTCTTGGGGGGCACACCAGCCCTGCTATAACTCCCTGGCACAGCTAGAGTCCTCAGGCCAGGAAGAGAAGCCTTTTTTCTGGCTTTAATTTGAAATGAGCATGAAAAGCACAGGCCGTTGGTGTCTCATGGCCAGGACACGTGCTGCTTTCCGCTCTAGCAGAGGAGAGCGCCAAGGACATGCTGCATCAGAAGGACTAGGACCTCTACACCCACCGTCCGGCCTGGGATGGCTGGGGAGGGAGGTCTGGAGGCACGGCACCTCCCTCACAGGTTTCAGTGGTTGTCCCTGCCCTCCCCCACAGATACCTGCACGCTGGCAGCCCCACGGCAGCTCCACCACTGACTCAGCTGCCAGGGCAAGCGCTGGAGCATCTCCTCCCTTACAAGCTCACACGTGCTCTGCAGATATAATGGCCCTCTCCATCTCTGGCTGGCCCCCCTTTCTGTTCCATGCACGGAGATAATTACAGCATGCCTGTGCTCCCTGGGCAGCGCAGCAGCCTTAGGACTTGTGTGTGGGCAGCTGTGGAGAGCTGCTTTCTGCAGGGAACGGAGGTTTCAATTGCCGCTCCGTTGTTGGCTCTGCAGACCCAATTATGGTGTCAGCAAGACAAGCAGGAGGGCTGGCAGCCCTCGTGCCTCCAGTCCCCGAGGTGTTCTCTCTCAGCAGCTCGGAGCCCTGCCACAGCCATCCAGCCCTGTCCTCCACTGCACAGATCCTTACTGCTGCTTAAGCAGGATAGGATCTAATTAAGGTCTCCTGGGGAGGGGAGGAGGAGACTCACAGACGAGAAAAGCCCCGGCAGCAGATGACAATCCTGGCAGGTGGAGATGCCTGGTTCTATTGTGGCTGCTACATTGCTAGCAGCAAAATCCACGTGGAGAATCTCTGGCTCTGGGGAGGAAGGATGTCGGGGCTGCTGAACAGCTACGGGGCAAGAGGTGGGTGACGCTGGGCAGCCTGGGCCGTGCACACAAGGAGCTCAGCCACAAAACACGTGAGTGCAGGGAGGAGGAGATCCCATTTCCAACCCAGAGGAGGGCCCAAGGACTCTGTGGAGCAAGCACTTGTGCTTGGTCTAACCCATAGCTTCTGCTGCCGTTGTGGCTGGGGGGGAACCTCTCCTGGCGTCATCTCTGTGCTGGGAATTGCCCTTCCCCAGCACGCCCCGGCCCACCCTGACTGCTGTTCCTGGGGGCTGTGTGTCGGTGCCAGGGGCGAGGAGTGCTGGGGTTTCCATCTGGGATGCAGGGCTGCTGCTCCCGGGGTGTGGAGAGCTAAAGCTTTTGTCTTGTTGTGATGAAAATGGCTGTGTTTTGCTGCCCTTTGATTTGCCTGTACTGGGTTTTGTCCTGAAATGTTTGATCTTTTGTTGGTGATGCTGTTAGGACGCACAAATAGCGCTGCAGATGGAAGGGGAAAGGGAATTGGACTTTAATAACACAGCTGCACCTGAAGGCACTGGACATCTCAGTCCTCAGTAGGCTTCTGCCAGGTTCAAAGAACAAACACATCAGCCCAGCTGAGCACACTCTTTGTAGTCGACTGCAAACGCTTGCCTTGCCTGTAGACAAGAGCTGGGCAAGGTGGTCAAACAGACTGGCTTTGGAGAGCAAAACCAGAGCAAATATATTGGCCAGTTTCTCTCGAATCACACAGTCCCTTCCCTGGGAGCCCAGACCGGGTCACGTCAACCTGGCGAGAGGACTTTGGCTTTCTCTGGACTCTTCCTTGATGTGCTGCTGGGTCTGCTGTCCCCGATGATGCCCGTGGGCTAGTAGCTGCCATCTCCAGCTGTCCAGGAGGAGAGAGGCTGGTGCCCACCAGTCTCCCCTGGGCAGCTCAGGTCTGCTGCAGCGTGCACCCTCCCTTGGGGTGCGAGTGCTGTGCCCTGCCGTGCCAGCTCAGGCTTGCTCCGTGGACGTCCCGTGCTTGGGACTGCGTCTCTTCATCTCTGCACGTCCTTTGTATTCCATCATGCAGGAGAACGATGGCCATGCCCTGGTCAGGGCACACCTAGAGTTAGGGTCCCAGTGACTCATTAGGGATGGAGGGGACAGCAGGGTGACAAAACCTGCAGAACATCGCTTGGCTGCAGGGGAGTTTTCTGTTTAGCAGAGAGGTGAATAAGGCCGGTGCGGGAGCTTGGGACTCCGCTGCCCAGGGAAGGAGCCTGCACTGGCTGTTGGCTGGGAAGCGGGAGCTGATGGTTTGCTGGCGTTAAGGGGTCCCGGTGCATAGGGCTGTGGATATCCTTGGCATGGCTGAGGCCAAGGGCAGCTGTGAGACAGGAATGGCTGGTCCAGCCCCTCTGGGCAGTGCCTGCTGCTGCGCGTGATGCTTGCGATAAGCTCGGAGGGGAGCACGGGTTCTGTTCCTCTGCCTTGACGTGCCTCTCCCCTTCACACGCATTTGCTTCTGAAGAAAAAGAGCAGATGGGAAACTCGGAGCCCGGTGCGGAGCCACCCGCGGGGTTAAGGAGGATTTGTTTTTCACTCCAGGACAGAAAGTCCCTGTCCCTCCAGGCACGGTGGGAACAAAGTTAGGGGCAGCAATGCCAAGTTCCCAGCCTGGTCCTTGCCTCACCCACACCCCATCCAAAGCTTTGTCGCAAACACCGGCACGGACGAGAGGAGCCAGCCCAGGAGCTGCTCTGACACGGTGTGCTCACAACATCGCCCCAGCAGTGCGCGGGCGATGCCCCAGGTACCTCCCTCCCAGAAAAGCACGGCTTCTCGCCTTGCACCTTCCCTGGGACCGCTGGGGCTGAGAGGAGGGGAGGGCGCGTGCGGGGTGGGACGGGCAGAGCGGGGCGAGGGGCCCTGGCAGCGCCGCACAGCTGGGGACGGCTGCGAGGAGCAGGGGAGCGCAGGAGGACAGGCCTTGGAGGGGCTTCGAAGAGCTGCTCTGACTCCCGAAAGTCACAGAGCTGGGGCGGAAAGCAAACCCAGAGGAAAGGACCTGCTGGGAGGACGCAGGGCAGCGGCAGGTTTATTTGTGAGCACCTTTCATTTTTGTTCTGACACTGCCGCTGAGGGTTCCCGTACTTTCAAAAGCAACTTGTTCCGGTTTCTCTTCAGGTAAAACTTCGCTTTTGAGTTTAAAAGCTCTTTTTGGAGGAGCTCATTATATACAAAATGTCCAGGCAAATCCACCTCAAGCCTCTGACTGCTCGGGACCCTTCTCCCCGCTACAGATGCAAACCCCCTGAGCCCAGCAGACTGCTGGCACTTGCAGCCTCTGCCCACCCTCTGGGCCGTGTACACCATACCTCGTCCTGACACCTGCCCGCTCCCCTCTCGCTGCTCATGTTCATTTTTTGCCTGAAATCAGCAGCTTGTTGGGGAAGGGGTTGTTTTTTCAGGCTGTGTTTGTGCAGCACCGTCGCAATGACGAGGACGGTGGACACTGCGGGCTCCAGCTCCCTGTGGCACGTTCTTGCAGTGGAGTCAGCCCTTCCATAGTGTCTCTCACCCTCATGGTTGTAAAGAGAAGGCTTTAAATGTAACGTGGGTTAAGTTACCCAGAAAATGTTTGCTAGAGTTTGAGAAATCATGGAGAAGGGGCTGCTCCCTGGAACTGGATGCCCTGCTCCGTGCAAGCAACCCGAAGGCAGTGGCCTGCGCCTGCGGACATCCTGGGACAGTCGCTCTGAGATGGGAAGGAGCACTGAGCATTAGCCCCGGGATGCTCCTCGCATCTGTGGGGGTGGGTGCCCGTAGCACCCTTTTCCAAGAGAGACCCTGACTTACCCCGCATGGCACTGCCTGGGGAAGTGGCTACGCTCGCACAGATTCACTAGGGACTTCTGGAAGGTGGCCGTGTCCTGGGTGAGCAGCGTTCACCTCTGGGGAGTGGGGACCGGGGGGTGGGAGGGCCGTGCAGCCCCCGTGGTGCTCTGCAGAGCAGAGGCAATGTCCTCAGCGGGGTGAGCAGCAAGTCCAGGAAGCAAAGTGCTCGCAGCCCGCTGGGCTTCCCTGCTTTCCTGCCTTGCAGGGTGCAGGGACGGGCAAGTTCCCACGTTTCCTTCCTCCAAATTGCCCTGGCAAGGGTTTTCTGGGGTTTTTCTCGTGGCTCTGCTTGGACCCTGTTGGATGCTGGGGAGAGGAAGGGCCAAGATGTGCTGTGGCGGTAGAAAACTTCCAAGAAACTCTTCCAAACAGCTGAGCCACAGGGTCAGCGCAGTATTTCACGGTGAGCACAGATATTTAATTACCAGGGTTGCAGGGCAGTTTGGCATTACTGTTTCCGCTGCACTGCAATCAAATGGGTTCACCCAGGTTAACGATCTCCCGTGGGGAATTTATCATGACTGGCCACTGCTGGCAGGACAGGGCTCTGAGAGGGGCGTGCTCAACCCAGCACGGCCCTGTGAAATATTCAGCAGGCAAAGGCAGCTTGGCACCCCACGTGGCCTCCCGACTCTGCTGGGGACCTCTCCTGCCGCTGCCTCTGTGTGGCACCGACGCCAGCGTGCTCTGTGCATCGCGGTGCTGGCCCCGTAGCTGGCCTGCTCATCTTCAGCTCCCCACGTACTGCTGGAACGACTTGCATCCTCCCCGACGGTGGGTCTCACTTGTCTTCAGCTCCTATAAGGAAGGCGAGGGCATCTCCAGTGGTGTTTGCAAGGTGCTTGGGCTCCATAAAATGCTAAATAAGATGTCTGCAGGCTTCTCCGTCTTCATTCTCAGTGGGGTGGAGAGGAGGAAATGCAGCTATCACCCATGTGGAAATCTGAGCTTGGCAGGACACACCCTCTCAGCAAATTCCCAGTGTCCCCGTCACAGTTTCTGAAGATCCCCTCGTCTGGAGTTCGGGCTGGCTCCAGACCCCATCACCAGATGGCAACACAGCGGTCTAAAGCTCTGGTTTGTCTGGCACCACCGGTCATCACAGAAAGACAGTATAGCTGGTGTGTGTGGAGGAGAGCATGCCTCGACTGCGTGAAATGAGCCTGGACCTGCTGCATCCAGTGCTCCAGATCCCAGAGCAACATGGGGCACATTAGTCTGCATGCGGCTGCTGCACCCTCACGCCTTCCCAGGAGCACTGGGTGCTGGCCACGCAGGAGGCAGAAGACAAGTGGGTGTTTCTAAGCCAGGTCATCATTTCTGGGCTGTGGTTTCAGCACGTGTATGGATAAGCCCATGAAAACGGACTCCTGATCCTGAAATGGCCCTTAAGACACCCAAAGGGACAAGCAGACACCCCATCGGAAATCTTCCTTGCACCGGCTGGCAGCCCTGAGGGCCGTGCGGTGCGGCGGGAGCACGGGTGCTGGATGGGAACAGGCTGGGGAGGCACCCGGGAGCCTGGCTGTGGCCCGTGACGGCTGGGCAGGGCTGTGGGCAGAGGGGGTTTGTAAGCTCTGGGGATGCTGACGGATGCTGACGGTGTAGGGAGCCTGTGCCAGCCCCACATTTCAACCGCAGGGCAGCTGCCCCGTGAGGAGCAGCAAAGCCTGGTGATACACAGCCGTGGAGGACAGCAAGAATGGCAGGGTGGCCCACTGCAACCACGGCCGATGCCATCCCAGCGCGGGCACCCCGATGTCTCACAGGACTTCAGAAGCCAGTCGCCGAGGCTCCCGTTGGGGCAGAGAGCAGTGTGAGGGGAGGAAGGACCATGCCCTAAGTGGTGAATGTCCTACAGAAGGATCAGCATGGTGTTACGTATCCGTAAGAAGCGGAGGAGCTATGAAGGGGCAATCAGAGACCTGGGGCTGAGCTCTGCCCCAGACTCTGGGCAACTCACCCACACTGACTGCCTGGGTTCCTTGTGCTGCAGATTTGGGGTGGGGAGCCATCCCACTTCTCCTGCATAGGCAGGCCCAGTCTTGGTGGGAACAGATAGGACCTACAGTGCCGTAAAGAATGATCACAGCAGCTTTGGACTCCCCAGGGAGGTGACAAAAGTCAGCATAGGACAGTGGGAGGGAAATGGGGGAGGACCTTGCAGATTATTTCTGCCTGTCACTGCTGAACTGCGACACTGGCTTCCAGCCCTGCCTTCCAGCTGGCCATCTGGACCAGACGAGCATGTTTACAGCCCACGGGCAACCTCCCGACCTCGGTGCTGTGCTGGTGCGCTTTTCCTACTGACAGCAGACAGGCAGCGAGTGCAACGCTTCCACCTTCAACTGTGGACCAACAATCCCAGGAGAGCTCTGAGACCCTCTGAAGGGGTCTAGTGTGTGCCTGGGGCTGCAGAAACTGGGCACGGCTAGCATCAGCCCTCGGTCTCCACAGTGACAGATCCCGCAGGGAAGGAATGAGTCGTGCTGCTCAGACGCTTCTGTGCAGCTGCTCAGGGGGGTGGCAGAGCCCCCAAAGTCCCCCCTCCACAGTGGGGCGAGAACAGGCAGAAGATGCTCACGCTGAGCCCAGGGCTGTCGGCAGCAGCTCCTGTGGGAACGGAGCGGCAGAGGCTAGCGAGGAAAGAAAGCGGTGGCAGGGAACGGATGGAGCTGTGATTCCTTTTGTCGGGAAATCGATAAATCAGCCGGTCTTGCACTCGTTTTGGCATCTCATCCCACTTAGAAATCCAGCCGGGAGGTGGGCATCGCAGGGAGCGTGTGGCTCTGCAGCGAGACACTGACGCAGCTCAGCTTGCTAAAGTCAGAAGCCAGAAAACATAAAAATAGCAATTGGATGGCCTTCCCTGACCCCCTTAGTCATCTTTCTCCCCAGAAGTGCAGATGAGACCAGCCTGGACTCCAGCTGAAGGTCTGCTCTTACCCAGTGGGACCATTAGTAAGGAGGGGAGGGAGGAGGTCCTGCGCCTTTGGGCAGGGATCCTGGCAGAGACGGCCCTGGTGCTCAGCTTTCCTTGGGAGCAGGCTCTCCCCGCGGCAGCAGCCCCTGGCCCCCGGGAGACCCACTCTGGAGCCTGGCTTGGGAAATGCGAGCTTACGAGCCCAAGTCGGGGCCACGGCTCTTCATGACGTGCAGGATCTCACGGGCTGGAGACCCTAATGGCATCTCATGTTTTCCTCTCCCTATTGCTTCACTTTACCCGGGGACAGCGCAAGGCAGCAGCTCTTCCTCCGTGGAGTCAGACGGTGTCCGCACCAGCCCGCCAGTGTAATTCAGTCACTGGTGGCGAAGGCAGGGTGGAAGGCAGGGTGGAAGGTAGGGTGGAAGGTAGGGTGGAAATGCCTTCCATTTCCTTTTACAAGGATGAGATGAAAGCTGATGTTTGTGGTTTCTTCTTCTATCTCACGGCAGTTGTATGTCCTTTATGGCCCGGCGTTTTTGGCCATTTCAAACTCAGAATTCCTGGTGAAAACAACCAGAAAATGCATTTGATGGTTTAACTCTTGACGGTTTAATTCTTGGTCCCCAGTTAGCATTAGCTGGTTTCAGTTTCAAAATTAGCAATTGTAATTGATACCTGAGCATGGGATAACTACTTCTGGATTGAGCTTCTGTCAGCCTTCATGACAGTTCATTCAGTCACGAGATGATTTATGCAAGCTCAGGGCTTCACAGGTACAGTTTTCTGTTTCCCTGCCTATGAACTGCTTTTATTTTATTCTCTTTGCTCATAAAGTGATGCTCATCTTCTGCCATTTGTTTGCGTTAGCTTAGGACTGAGCGAACACAACACTCATTAAGGAGACGAACACAAACACGAGGCATGTGCGCACATACATCTGGAGCTGTGGCAGAGGCAGGGAGAGTCCACAGCCCGTGGCTCATGCACACATGAGTAGACGCATAATTCTTTAATCGATTCTCCCTTCCACTTCACGGATCAGGAGGAAGCCCTGGCTGGCCGGGGACGCACAAACAGCGGTTGGCTTTGCTCTTCTGCGTGCAGCACGGGTGCTGCCAAGGGGGCTGGACCCCGGAGCGAGGCAGACCGGGCGTAGTGGGGCTGATGCGTGGGCTTGCTAATGAGCTGTGCCCTGGCCGGCCAAATGAGGGACGGCCAGGGAGAGCTGCCAGGATGGTGCTGGGGAGGAGAACGGTGAAACGCGGGCGTCTGCCAGGCTGCTACAGCAGGAGCAGAGGGCCACGGGTGGGAGAGGAGTCTCTCTTTCTGCAGGGCTGCTGCTGCAGCGGCTGGAGGAGATCACAGCCACGTCCGGGGCGGGATGAGCCACCTCAGGCACGTGGGTGTTTGTCCGAAGCCAGAGCCGCCACGAGCGATGAGGTTTAGCTTTGCAGGTCCGTCACGCCGTGAAAGCTGCCGCATCCCCCCGCGCGGGTCAGCCGCTGCAGCGGAGTGGCTTTTACCACTCAGGAGCGAGACCTCCACGGCCACAACATTTCAGCTCAGTGCCCCAAAGCAGCCATGGGGCAAAGGATGTATTATGGAGAGGATAAAGAACAAAACAGAAAACACCATCATGCCGTAGCACCAGTCCACAGCCTGCACACCCCCGGCATCCCGGGGACGCGGTCAGCCTCCCCCAGCGACAGGAAAGCACCCGGCTGTAGGAAGGCTGGTGGGATAACAGACAGTGCGGAGCAGCCACGGTAGGAGAAAGGAGTGAGGGGTGAGGGGCAGGGCCTGGGTGGCTACACCCCTTTGGAAGAGGACGTCACCTGGCACTAACACAAGTTAAAACAACCGAGAGACACCGCGCTCTTCACACAGCCCATAGTTAACCTGTGGAGCTCCTTACCATGGAGCTCCTTACCGGGTTACTTGGTAACGCCGGGTTACCAAGACCTCCTTACAGGACGTCTTCCATGGTATACTTGGCACACCGCGTCTTCCAGCTGCAAACTTGCCCTGGACAGCTGTGGGGTGTGCCAGCCGTGGGGCTGGAGCACCAGCGAACCTCAGGGGTGCTCGGCCAGCATCTTGGAGCGCAGCAGGGATTGCCAGGCTTGCCCCCAGGCAGGCATCCAGCCTGCAGGTCGGGGCAGGAGGGCGGTTAGTGTCCTGCCCCGGATGTCCTTGGCTAGATGGTACGTGGTCTAGTAGGCTGGGGCGCTGGTGAGCATCTCAGCCCGGAGACCCTGCCCCATCCACCCTAGAGCTGTGGTCTGAAGCTTGGCTGCTGCGACTGCAGGACTTCACACCGGCCGGCCCAGAGTTTCTGGCGATACCTGCAGGGCAGTCTGTGATGCTGGCAGAAGAGCTCTTTTGCCGGCTTGTTTTGGGCTGCGATGAGGTGCCGTCTGCTGGGTGGGGTGGTGTAAGCCGCTGCCTGGACGTGCTCAGCGCTGCCCTGAGGGACGGGGTGTGGGAGCACGCTGCTCCGCGAGGGAAGGCTCGTGCCCCAGCCGCGGCGCCCGTGCTCGAAGCTGCCTCGCCTGCCCGAGGCCGGGCACCGCGGGCTGCAGCGCGTCCCGTCTCCAGCTCCAGCCAGGCCACACGGGGACGGACGCTGCCCTGCGCGGAGTCTGGTGCGGCTCAGCAAGCAGCAAAGAGGCACGGAGAAAGCGCTCACCCTTGTTAACACAAAGCCAAAACGCAAATAAAAGGCCCTTTGTCCTCCTCATTAGTCGGCGTGTCTCCCCAGTAATTATCCGTTTCTTCATGCTGGTGTGGAGTCTCCTCCTTCCCTCCGTGCGTGCCCAAACACCTTGTCTGCAGAGTTAATTGACACGCACAATGGATTTATTCTTGCTATCCCCATTCTCTGAAAGGGCTCTGTGTTGTGGGATTTTGTCTTTCTTTTCTTTTCTGGTGCCCACTCAATTAACAAAATAGGGGCAATTTTGCCTTTAGGGAGGGGATTATTCCCCAGGCGGTGAGCAGCGCGCAGAGGCAGTCCCCCCTTTTCCAGGCTGTGCGGCCCCGAGCAGGCGGCTCGTGCTTCCGTGCAGGGCTGGCCACCAGCCCAGAGTGGGTCAGCTTTTGGGGACTCACGTCGCTGGCTGCCCGGCCCCACGGCTCTGGGCACTGAGATGCCTCTCTGCCCAGGGGCTCCTCTTGCGAGCAAACACCGCACCGCCTGCGGGTCACATCCAGTAAAAGGAGATTCAAAGTTACGAAAACGAAATCTCTGTTCTCTCCCACCAGCCGTGGCTTTTAGCAGTTTACCCTGTGAATTACCCTGAATTCCTGCGGTCCGAAGAGCGGGAGGTGATTTCCTGGAGCAACTTCTCGTGGTGGCTGAAGAAGGAGCGGCTCTGGCTGTGCCTAGTTTTAGCCCAGGTGGTAAATTGTGTGCCCAGCTCCTGGGCAGCGTGCCCAGCCCCGGCACGGCAACAGCAATGCCGCGCTCGGCAAAGGGGCCGAGCCCTGCGTGGTAGGGGATGCCTCCCTGCCGCGTCTCGGGGACGGGCACCCGCGGGCAGGGCGAGGGCGAGGGCGAGGGCTCACCCCTTACAGCCCACTCCTGCACCGCTGGAGCCAGACGGAGTTTGCCGGGGGCAGGACTGAGTCCTGGTGTCTCCCAGGGCACCGGAGTCCCAGCCGGCTTCTCTCTCTGCTGCGCTGCCGGAGCTCGAGGGGTGCAGACGCAGCCAGGGGCTGCTCGGCCCGTGCCAGATCCAGCCCCGCCGCTGCAGGGAAGCCTAGCCTGTGCAACCTCAGGGCCGCAGCGGCTCCGCAAACCGGGGCCACGCAGATCCTTCCGCCTCCAAGAGCCGTCTGACAGCCCTAGTGGTCTCTCAGTTTAGCCTTGAGCTCTCAAAAAACGCGTCCTATGTGCTGGTAACAACTAATTTGGAAGATGTTATTGAATTATACTATTGATGTCCCTTCCTGAAGGTCGGGCCGGTAATAAAGTCATACAATAGTATTTATGCTAATATTAAAATTAATTACCTGCCATTTTAATGTGTATTAATGATTTGATTGTGATGCTCTTTATAGCTGTAATGGAAGGCCAGTGACTGATATACCTCTGTTCTTTATGAATGTAATTAAAAAGGAAGCACTTTAAGGCATTTATTCACAAATAACACCCACCAGGATCTGAACCTCAGGTGGTACGTACGATCCGCACTGTTTATTAAATGTCTTATTCACAGTTACGGGCTCCCACATGATTTACATCAGGTTGCTAGAGTGGGACGTGATCTCTAGGCACGTTGCTGGGTGAGCAACAAGCGGGAGTTGCAATGGGAGACGCACAGCGACGCAGAGTTGAGCGCACCGTGGGCGAGGAGCGCAGCATCTTGCCTCGCCTGAGTAAGAGGCTCAGAGAGGTCCTGGACGTGAGCGTCCCTCGGCCAAGTGCCGCACGCGGTTGTGCCAGGTCCTCGTTGCACAGCAGCCCGTTGAGCGTCCGCCGTGGAGGCTGGCTGCTCTTCCCAGTGGAGCGTGGGAGGGAGGAACACAGGGGTTGTGTCTGGGATTTTGGGGTGGCACAGGCTGCTGTGGGCAACAGTGACGCTATTGGATCTGTGCACTGACCCCCAATTTCTTACACTTGCAAGCCTGCTTCGGCTATGGGGACAGGGCAACCCTCTCCCAGTACTAGACTTGGGGCTTGTTTGACTTTTGGATGCCCTCAGAGATATTGCCACGGTGAGAGCTGCCCTGTTGAAGGTGACAAGGACCTCACCCCCCAGCTATTTCCTCAGTGCACTGATATACACGTTCTTTTAAATCCCGCGGCTGCGAGATGTCTTGACCTCTTAGATTCAGAAACTGCAGCCTCAGAGCAAGAAGATGCCAAGCTGGGTTTCTGCTGATGCCCCCCTCCCCCAGCAGCCCCTCATCTCTCCGGGGTCCACCAGCCCACTCTGGTGTTTAAGACATTTCACAGTCTCCATAGCCAAGGGGGACATTTAGCTTCAGGGGATCTGCCTGGGAGAACTTTCCCCAGCTCTGAGCAGGAGGGTCACCTCCAGCTTACTGCGTGTCACTGGCCACTCGGGGCTGAGCTCTCCAGAGGTTTTGTGCAGGAGATGCCTCACTTGTGGGTTTCATTCCTCTGATGACAGTGGAGCACTCCGACTGCACGCTGACAGGCAGTGCGTCAGTACAGTTAAGCCTCTTCCTTCTGGCTTCTCCTCCAGCCGTCTGACCTCCTTCTCGGTAGAGATCCGAGATGTCCGTGTTGCTTTTAATGCTCTCTGTTTGTGGGCTGCTAATTTGCCGTTGGGGTTGGTTCCTGCTGCGCAGGAAGCCCCTGTGCTCCCAGGCATGAGGAGAGCATTGCTCAGCACCCGTCCAGCTGGTTCTGGCTCTCTGGCAGCACATCCCATGTTGTTCTTTGTTTGCCATCCCAACCGGGCCACCGTCTTGTCCTGTCCTGTCCTCTTGGGATACCTGCGGAGGTGGGCAAAGTACTCCGTGATGGAGTCTGCAAAGGCAGCACTTCCAAGTGCTGTGAGGCGTTGGGGTCTGTCTCCATCCACCTCTTACTCCTCTGCTCTCCTTGCACATGGCCCACAGTGTCCTCTGATAAATCTGTAGATTTTTTTCTCACAATCTCTTGGTTTCTTTTGTCCAAAGGGACTGTTTTTAAGACTGACATTTTCACAGCCTCCTGCAGCCGAGGTGTGCAGGTGAGGTTTCTTGTAGAACAGAGATGATGGCAGCCGTGTAAGAAGGCTGTTTTCATTTGAGCTTGGCTATTGAGACCTGGGAGTATGCGGCGCTGCATCCCAGTTTTTCTTGTTTAGGTTCTCTGAAACCCAGGTTTGGAGCTGGTCCACCCCAAGCCCGCCGGGGATGCAAGTCACTGAGCTGAGCTTAACCAGACTCCAGGCGAGGCAAGAAGCACCGATGCTGATGTGGCACGGTGGGACCTTTTTCACGTGGGACGGGGCTGTCCCTCTCTGCTCTGCCCAGTGCCACCTGAGGCCAGCGAGCAGGAGGAGCGGAGCTGCTCTGTACCCCTGCGCTTGCAGCGGCACCTCTAGAGCTCCTCCTCGTCACGCCTCTGAGGCGACAGAAGATGTGTCACCTGCAGGAGCAAGAGCACGGTTTTCTGTCTTGAAGGAAACAAAAGATCAGAGCAGGCTTCAGAAAAACTGCTCAGCAGATTGAGACTCTGAAAGAGGAAATGGTTTCTCATAGAACTAAAGTTTTTTACGCCATTTTAACCGCTTCTTAATGTTCTAAATATATTTCCAGGCATTTTTTGAACTTACTCCGGGGAATTACTTTGGGAGGGGCTCTGACATAAGCCGTTTGCGAGATCAGCAGGAATCTGTCATTTATTCTGGAGACAAGCTTGCGTTTGTGAGATCAAAACCTGTTGGAAAGTCTCACCTATCTCTCATTCCCCTAGAAGATGTAACCCGGCCCCTCGCCACCCCTCTATGCTGTGAAAATTTGGAAGCAGCAGCAACTGTCAGGCACTGCCTTCGTGGCACATATTTCTGTCACTCACGTCAGTTCACCTGAGTTCTTCTGCTATTGGCAACTGCAACTGTTCCTAATTTATATTAAGTAGTGCCTAGGCATCCCAGGCAAGATCCGGCAGCGAGACTGGTGAGTACCCCTGCCACGAACGGCGTGCAGTCGGAACAGATGGAGAGGGGAGCAGGAGACAAGCCCTGGAGCATCGCTTACGACCTTTCATTTTGAGGCAATGGTGTACAGTTGCTTATGCAGAGAGGGAACAATATTCTCTGTGTCTGATTAGTATTAAATATTTCACAACTCACGAAGTCCCGGCGTGCATTAGCATATGGCAGAGTTGCCTCGGTTTTGGCTACTGCGAGAGGATGATTAATTAGTAAGACATTTTTATGTATGAAAGGAAAAACATTACAATCCTTGTGGCTGGCAGCATGCTGATGTTTTACATTTCTGTAAGGAATAGGAGGATATGCTTATTGGCACCCTTCCCTGAAATGTTTACCAGTAAACATTTACGCTTGTTTACTTAAACACAAAAATTGCATATTACATGGTTAGAGTAATAGCATGTTGGAAATAGGCCCTTTGGAAGGGAAATGGGATAGTGTGATCTCCTGCTGCAGGAATGCACTTCTCCAACTTTAAATGAAAATATACAAATTGTTAGGAGGGAAGTTAAGCTTGGAAGAGGAAAGGAAGTCGGGAAGAGATTTGTAGCAGAGCCACGAAGAGCATCAGGAGGTGGAAATGGAAATGCAGGTGTGTGAAAGCACCGGAAGCAGCACTAGAAAAGGGATTAGGGGAGTGCGCCGTATCGATAGCTAATGACGGGACTGACGGCCGAACCAAGAGGCACTGCAAAGCCTGTGGCTTGTATCAGGACCGCTTCACATACCATCCATTGGCGGAGAGCCTTCACTCCAGTAGCAGGAAGGTGGCACTGAGGGACAACTCATCACAGGTGCATTTCTCTTCCTATGGTCTCAACAGGAGGACAGATGGTGCATGAAGATGCCCAAAACCAAAGAACAAAACACAACGGGCGGCAACGTCAGCTGAGCACCTGAGCAAGCACGGTCCCAAGACAGAAAATCCCCCCACAATAAACGTTTGACGCCTGAAATACGTAAGGGGCCGGTGTCCTGGGCTGCAGAGGCTGTGGGAACAGCAGAGCACAAATTGACCCCGGATGGGACCCTGGATTCACCTGCCCCGAGATCCTCCTGCGGTTCACGTGCTTTTCCAGCTGCCGGCTCCTTTTGCGACCCCACTGCGCAGGTCCTTGCACCGGCTGCTGAAGGAAGAAAAGTTTCTGCGCAAACTGAATGCAGGTTCAGCTTACCCGAGCCCTGTCTCCTCACGGCCTCCTCACTGGTTTGGAGTGCATCAAAGAAAACCTTTTTTTGATCCCTTCCCAAATTACAAGAGTTTCTTTAGAGCACTGAGGTACCGTTACAAGGATGCTCAGGACGGCACAGGCAAGCTCAGATACCATATGGCTTGTGAAGTGAAGAGAGCAACAGCAAACAGCAAGACTTACGGGACAACAGATCCCAGAGCCTGGGAGAACCACCGGCACCCTGGTCAACAGGCGAGGACTTTCAAATCTCTCCCAGAAACTTGTTAAGTCATGTGCTCAGGGACATACCTTCCCTTTAGGAGCTCCATGCAATGGCCGGTCCATCTTCTCTGCCAATGATCTGATCTAGGGTCAGACAGCACCAATGCCTAAAGCGGCACCTCCTCTCAAGGTAAAGCACGTCTAGATTTAGCTTCCTGAGACGGAAAATGGTCAGACCTCCAAAAGCAGTTCTGCAAAGCTCTGAGCTGCCAGGACTGTTCTCCATGCATCAGCACCCGCATGCGCCGAGCGTAATGCCTCTTACCCATGCCTCGATGGGTCACTCCTGCAGCTCCCAGCACCTCCCCTCAGTCACCCGCTTTCCAAACCCGACGGTACCGTCCCAGAAACGTTTGGCTGATTAAATCCCTTTCACTGGCTTGTAACAAACCGCTTGGATCACCCCAGAAGAGCAGGCGTCCATCCCGAACGCCGACCCACTGAGCTTTGCCGTTTGCAAACTGCCAGCGATGACTTCTACATCATTGCCGCAGTTCTGAAAGTGTGCTCGCCCAAGAAGTACTTCTGGGGGATCCTTTCTGCAGGAGAGCTACCAGCAAGCTAGTTTTAAATATATCTAATGACTGTCTGACTAATTTCGCATGGCGCAAATATTTGTACCAAAATATCAGCGTAGCATTGAATGAAATTCCCTGAAGGACCGCATGTATCTCTAATAGTACAATTGCTTTCACCCTTCAAATCCTTTGTCCCTTCAAAAGGATGAACACATGTAGGTCACGCAGGCAGGGAGGCAGGAGACAGGGCGTGCAGGGACAGAGGTCGGAGCGAAACGGGAAGGAGCTGCGTGCCCCTCTGAGAGCAGTGACGTGCCGGAGGTGGGAGCACGCATGCTGGGAGAAGAGGGACCGGGGCAGGCAGAAGCACAGGCCACTTAATAGCACAGCAATATTACCTTCAAAGATACTGTGCTTTTGGGTTAGAAAAAGCAGGCAATTCCCTGTCAGATCGGGCCAGCACAGGAACGCGCACAGTAATGCAGACGGTGGACAGAGCAGGTAAGCCCTCCAAGCTCCCCACAGAAAGCAAGCCCAGAAGAAGGCCCAAGGGAAGGTGCACATTAGCCGCGGGCTTGCTGGAAGACTCAAAGCACCGGAGCCAGCTTCGGAGAGGCTTGGACCAGGAACCCACCGCAGCTGCCTGAAGGACCCAGGTTCGTGTCTCCAGCTCATCACCACCGAGCAACCTGTCTTCCTGCGCGAACGCCACCGCAGAAATATCCCTTCCCTCGGTGCCCCCAGGAATTTAGCAGCTCTCAAGGTCCCTGTGCAAGGATTTCTCTTCGCTTGCTTCTCCCTTGTTGAATAAGCGGTGGCAAATTAGGTCATGTGGAGCTAAATTGAGCATTAACTGTTCTCCCTTCAGAACGACTGCTGCAGCCTCTCCGGGGAAATAAAAACTGTTTCGAAATGTGACTTGGATCAGATTGCTTCCTCTCCAGTGCTGGAAACCTCTGGGCTTTCCAGAGATGAGCAGCTGGGAGAAAGCTCCCGGCCAAGAGCAGGGCTTTGGGGAGGCATAAGGACGAACAGGGATGAAGGGTGCTGGGGTCTCCAACCTGCCCTCGCCAGCTGCACGGTGCTCGCCCACGCAGCCCTGCGGCACCTCGCGGCCCTGCTGCAGCACCTGCTGCCAGCTCCCTGCACGCCCACCGGTGCCTCTTCACGCCCAGCCGGCTGCTGTGTCAGGCCTTCAGAAGTGCGTACCACTCGGAGACAAAAGGCCGGGCACGACTCAGGTTCTCCTTCCGCTGTGACCTGCCTGTTCCGGGGAGGAGGCGCAGCGTCCCCAGCACCGCTGGCCTGGCCCCGAGCCGTCCTCGTCCCTGCCCGTGTAAGATGACGGGTGGGGGCCTGGGGTGTGAGCGGCACGGGCAGGGCTGGGACGCGGGGCAGGGTTTCACCTTCACGCCATTTGCTATGCAGGCAGCGTCCCTGTCTGAGCTGACTCCCTGAGCTGTCCTACAGCCTCTGGCGAAGAAGCCCTCTCCTAGGGCTTCAGCTGTGCTGTCCCAGCTTGCCCTCCAAAACACGTTGCTGAACTGGTCCTTGACAGTAACCTAAAGGATGCACGAGTAGGCAGCTCAGAGTGGTGGGATCAACCCCCTTCGGGATCTCTTCCAGCCCGGCTCTCTCACAGCTGCTGCAGGGGCCTGGAAAAAGCTTCTGCGATGCTGGAGCAAGGCGAGTGCTCCAGAGACTCTCCTGCCCCTGTGAAACTTTGCATGGATTTGACCTGGGCTTGCACCTCCATCCATGCTCACCACGCTGCTGGCAGCTCCGCTCTTTCTCCTGCGAGCATCCTGCCCGGGCTGCCTGGCAGCAGGAGCACCGTGGGGCTCTCCGAGTCCTGCTCTAACCTCATGCCTGGGCCACCCCGTCCCTCGGTGTCACACGGGACTGCCCCACAGATGCCTGCTGGGCACTCCTGCCCCACGGGAGTCCACAGTGCTTCACAAACTGGAGCTGCGCAGCAAGAGCTGCGAGCAAGAGCTGCTCTCCGTCACGCTGCCTTCAGATCAGTCATTTCTCCCAGATTAAGAAGAATCTGTCTTCTGGCAGAAAACCAACATTGGCAGACAGGAGAAGAAGCATCTGCTAAATCAGACACATGCAAAGCTTTCCATGTGTCGATGATTCAGTCCAAGGCTGAGTGGAAACGCACTCAGCTTCAAAGGCAGCCGGGCGGTGCGTCGTGGGACGTGCAGATGGAGCGGTGAGGAACATGTCCTCCTCGCTCCACAGGCACCTGGGCTGGGGCTGGTGCAGCCTCCTGTCTCTCCGGGAGAAACCCAGCCTGTCTGGCCAAGCCCAAGGACTTTGGCTTCTGTATTTCCTAGGCACAGCTCAAGCAGTGATGGGCAAAAGGTGGCAGGGAACTTCTTCCTAGGACCTCAGGGGCTACTGTGAGACAAGGCGAGAAATTGGATACTGCACGAAACGGTACCAGCAGGAATAATGGGGTAAAACTTGGCAAAGGCTGAGTGCCAGGGAACGGCTCCAGGCAGTGAGGCCAGGTTGGGTAGGACGGAGCCTTTGGACACACGGGCCAGAGTCACTCTGTGGGCTCTTTTTTCCTTCCCACCCTCTTCCCAAGCTGCCCTCTCCAAAGGGCCTGTCCTCACCTGCGGGTTCGATGGGTATGCTCCAGGGTAGTTAACGAAACCCGAGAGCTGCTCACAGCTGCTTCGGCACCACTGAAATAACACTCTCCTCTGTGTAAGATGTGATAAATTCACCGCGGTCAGCTTAGCTTGATACAGGCTGTTCATCCTCTAAGCAAAGCACCCATCCCCAAACCCGCACCCTTTGAGGTAAATTGAGCTAACTTTTGGGGGGCAAAAGGGGCAAAACTCAAGGCATTTACAGAACTGCGCGCCTTCTCTGAGGGTGCTCTGCTGTCTGCCCAGGTGGCCAGCATGCCACTTCTCGCTTTCGGATGCTGTCTCCCCCCTTTCCCACTCTGCGTCCCCTTTCTCACTGCACGATGGACCAAGCTAACCTGGCCCATCGTGCTCTGATTCGTCCCCAGTTACATACGGGGCTTCACCGGGGGCAGGGGGGCCCAGGGCTCTATTTTACAGGGCTCCTAGAAATCCGCCGTAACAGCTTCCAACCCAGGCATCCGCCTGCACCGATACCCAGGCAAAGGGTGGTTGTCAGGACATATTACACTGCTGAACACCCCCCTGCTCCAAAACCCACCCGCCCTGTAGCTCAGCACTGCTCCTGCCGTGCGGGACGGGCTGCAAGCCCCCACACTGCACCCATGCCCAGCTCCCACCCTCCCCGCAGGCAGCAGAGCCTGCCCTGCACGGCGCTGGTAGGCGATGGCCAGTTAATGACGTGTAATTTACTCCCCTAGTGTTTATTGCCAGGGGGAATTATCCAGATTAACCAAAACTGCTACTACAAAGTTCTGTAATAAAAAGCTAAATGAAATAAAAGATGGTCAAGTGATTCATTGATGGAAATCCCTCCCCTGTTCCCAATGAAAGCGCTTGCTGTAATCTCCGTGGCATTGTTTCTTTCAGTTCCCTGACTTTAATCCATAAAACACTGTTATGGCTCGGAGATATCTTGCAGGCTGGGAGAGCTGGGAAAGGGATATTTCCTGCCAGAGAAATGGCAACGAACCCTTCGGGGTCAGCGAAGCTCAGGCAAAGCTGGACGGGAGCTGCTCTGTCCACGCAGCGTGCGGCATGCGAGGGATGTGACCCTGGGCTTTCCCACGTCGTTGGACCTGTGGACTTCCCCAGCCGCGGCTCTCGCAGGAGTGCTGGCCCCGAGGCTGGCTGGCGCGGCTGTGCCCCAGCCGCTCTCACCGCGGCAGAGCTCAGCCGTGCTCAGGGCTGCGCGACCGCCGGAGAGGGGACCGGGGCCCAGGGGTTCCTCTCCGCGGCCGATCCTCCCGCAGCTGCTCTGCAGAGATAGCCAAGGGAGCGGTAAATGGCCAGCTCGCCTCCGGCGGCATCCAGAGGACACTGGCACCAGGCCTGGCGCTACCTCACCCTGCTCCTGGCTTCTGCAGGGCCGCGTCTGTCCCCCACCGTGCTAATCACAGAAGCTGAGCTTTGCAACAAGACTAAAACCGCGTAGCGTCTTTTTCCTTCTAGTTCTTTTCAATCCCTTTTGTAGCATGAAGAGGTGGGCGTTCTTCATCAAAAATATGTGGTTTTTGATGGGACACTTCAAACATTTTTTTCTCAGCTTCCAGGTGCTTCCTCAGTGACAAGTGGAGGTTGTTAAATCCTTTCCAGGTGGTTGTAGCAGGTTGAAAAGCTCACGTGCCTATAAGGGGCAGTAAACGGCTTTCTTCCAGCCAGCGTGCCTGCCGGGTTTGCTGCTGTGGTTCAGAACACCTTGTTTTACTCCAAAGGAGCCTTGCCTGGTGTCACGACACCGATGGTCGCAGCGTGCCCTATTGCCCGCTGCAGGTGTCTCCTCCCTCAGCCCCCCAGACCAACGGCGCTGAGAGCGGGACCCCGTCCCGCAGCTTTGCCCTGTGCCAGCTCCAGAAAAGGGGAGCCAGCAGCATGACCTGGACTCTGCAACTTTAACGTGTCGGGTAAGAGCTGCGCCTTGGGTGCTATGAAGGGGTGGCTGAGCAGGAGGCGGGATCCGTGCAAGCTGTCGGCAGCTGGAAAACAGCCTGCGCGTAGCCGGGCTTCCCCTTGGGAAGCGTCTGCCTGGTGCAGGTTGTACTTGTTGCCTGAGATGAGGAGCAAATTCAGGCTGTGTATGGGGAAACTCCACGTGCTCGGGGGACCGCAGGAGCCTGGCCCACTTGGTCAGCCCGCCGGGGACCTCTGAGCGGTTCCTCCAAAACCCTTGTGTTTGGCTCCTGCCCTCACAAGCTGTTTGCCAGCAGCTGAGAAAGCCACTCTGCCAGTCAAAACCAGAGGACTTCTGTGCTGCACAGAGGAGAAGAAAACCCTGAGAAAGCGGTCTGGGTACCTCAAGAAACAGCTGATACCCTCTAAAAAAAGACTGCGTTTCTTCCTGGTGCTCTTCACCTGATCCTTTCCTCGCTCCCTTGTGATTGCCGCGCTCAGGCACCGACGCTCATCAGAGCAGCAGCACCCATGCGCTCTTGGCAACTCATTGATGGGAATTTGGAAGGAGTCGCAAGCGCTGGCCTGGGGGTGGGTTGGTTGCTCAGGTTGGCGTCTTGTCTGGTTGGCTTCTGGGGAGGTTGAAGACGGGTGAGAGTTAGCGCAGGGCTTTGGCCCTCCGGGTTAGGCTGAGCTGCCGTGGACTCACAGGCAAAAGCGTCCTGCAACCCTGTGGGCTTAAGGCGCTTTTTCCTCTGCCGCTTGCCATCTGCAGGCAGCAGGGACCTGCTGGGACTTGTCCCCTTCCCCGGTGTCCTCCCTTCCTTGGGGACGTCATGGCAAAGAGGAACCTTTGTGGCAAAGAGGAACCAAAGAGGAACCTTTGCCATGAGGAACCTTTGCCATGGCAAAGAGGAGCCTTTTGCCTTCGTCATGGCTGAAGAGGAGGCCGGCGAGGCTGCCCAAGAGCAGGCGAGCCTGGAGCCAGGGCAGCAGCGCAGGACCTCTTCTTGCCTCTGGAGTGCCTCCACGTCCAGGATGTCTGTTGGGTTTGTCCAGCGCCCAGCCCAGCGGCTCCAGCGGCAGAACGTGGCGTTGGCAGCGGGAGGTCCTTCTCTCCTCGTCCTTCTCTCCTCGTAGGTAGTCGTAAGTACCCCGGGGGCATTGCTGAACATGCGTGGCCTTTTGGAAAAATATCCACGCTCCCTGAAATACAGTCTCCTGGCCAAGGCTGAGATGTACTTCAATGAGACTTGGGTTGGAATAAAGCTGGTTTAAACAGATCGTTGGTTTTACGTAGTTACACAGTGCTAAGAAGGAATAAGATTCCAACTTTCTGCTAGAAACAAATGTATGTTTGCACAGATTGAAAAGGTTACCTGGTTTCACTCCATCTGAGATGGGTTATTTACCATAAATATGTTTGCACTGGAGTTGTGAAAATTAAGGCGTGTTGATTGAAAACCTTATAGCAGATGTTGTCTTAGCATCCCCTAGGAAACTGTCACAATCGTCTTTTCTTAATGTGGAAGTGGCACTTGCTTCAGAAGCAGTTTGGGAAATGAATGTTTCGCTGAGGAGGGGCTTGTGTTGTGTTGCCAGTGGAGTATCGTATTCCTGTTTGATGCATTAAGCAATGTGTAAAAATTTAATCAAAACTGCATTTATTATACATGATAGTGGGGAAAAAAAACCCAACAAACAGCAAGAGCTTCTGCTACTCATTAACTACCTTAAAAATGACTGGAGAAAAGAGGGAAAGTGCCTGTGCTTAGCAAAAAGACTTGAAAGTAAGAGTGCTGTCGTTAACATCAGTGACCTAAAAAAGGATTTGGCATGGGACCACATGTGAGCTCCCCCCGACAAAACAGAGCGCTTAGGCGAGTGGTCACGGATAGCCGAAGGGATCGTAATGCACTTGGGATCTTCATCCGCTGGGGTCCCTGCTTCGGACAAGAAGCAAGCTGGCTGCAGGGAAGCCCGTGCTGCACTGGTCTGTGCTGGCTTGTGCTGCTGGGGCAGGGGTTGCTCAGTCTGTCTCTACGCTCAGCTTTTTCTGTGGTGGACGCAGCAATGGACGTAGCAAACATGAGACTTTGCAGCTAGCTTCTGCTCTGGAAAAGGCAGAGGGTGTCAGCAAGCTGAAGCAGATGCAGGCAGCTCTCCTCCCTGCCTCCCGGGGACAGCGGGATCCCAGGACAATGTTCCTTTGCTGGTGGCACGGAGAGCAGCAAGGGTCTCTGCCCGTGGGTGACGCTCCTGTCCCAGTCGCCAGGTCCAGTGGGTCCTCTGAGGGTTTTCCTCGCCGCCGCTGGGCCAGCGGCGTGTGTTGGGGGTTTAGCAGTAAAGCCGGGGTACAGCTGTTCCACGTGATCTTACGCGGCTGCGCTGGCTCTGCCCTGGGTGTCGCGGGGTGCGGATGTGTGCGGCCGACCGCACCGGAGTCCCCAGGGGTTCCTGCAGAGCCTTGCCGGGGAGGTGCCCGGGTGGCATCCGCCACCGCATGGTATCCCCCGTTACACCCTCCGTCTGGGGGCGTAACCGTCCCATCACAGCTGGACAAGCTTTCACAAACCTGTGCAAGGCTACCAATTCCTAGTTCCATTTTATTTTTCCACGGCTGTATCGGCCATGAGTCCCCGCTCTGGGTGTCCCCGGTCCCTGCAGGGGAGGAGGGGGTGCGTTTGGCCGACGGGGGTGTCGGATGGACGAAGGGGGGCTGCTGCTTGCAGCCCCACCTGAGCCTTCCCTCGCAGACAGCAACCCTCAGCCCCCCCGGGCGTGACACTGGATGGGCTGGCTGCTCCTTTGCTTCTTTTAAACAGAGCCTTGGTAAGGGTCTCTGAAACTGCAGTTAGCAACTGTGAAAGCCATATAAAACCAGGAAGGTAAATGACTATTATTTCAGAGGTTGCAGCTGTGTGGAGGCACGACAGCATCCTTCGTCGATGGAAAGGGAAAAAAAAACCCAAACCACCAAAGAGGATGCAGAATTCATTGAGAGCAAGAAGCACTGAAGCAGAATGAAGCGAAGGAGCTGGGGGCCTGGTGAGGGACGAAAAGCTGTGCTGAAGTGCAGGGTGAACGGAAATCTGGGAGACCAGGCGCTGCAGGGCAGCTCCTCCGACAAGAAGAGACTGTCCTGGCCAGAGGGAGCAGAGCTTTACCGAGGTGCTGGTAGGAGCCACGGCAGAGCAGCGAGCGTGTTCGGGAGAGCTGCAGACCCCTGCAGTGCGAGCAGGGATGCTCTGCGGAGCTGCGTGGGAATTCAAAGCTGGAGTAGCAAAGCTGAAGATGTGGGAGCAAAGATGTAACTGAAGAGATCTTGCTGTGATTTATTGTTTGTCCACTAGAAGCACGATCATGCTGTCTAAAGAGCCTCCTAAACCAGGAGGAGGGGGGCAGAAGACTAAGAAATCTCTAGCAATGGTACTTACAGGAAGGTCCAGGGCAAAGCAGTGCTGAAGGCCTGAAATGTCAGGAATTTCAATCCTGCTGGTGAAGGAGAGGAATGTCCCCCTGGTTATCCGGGCCAGGTGAAGCTATGTTGGTGGAGCCCTGCCCAGCAATGGGGAGATGAAGCTGTAACAGCCCAAGCACCTCCCTGTCAGTCCTGGCGATGAGCTAGCGCCTCCGGGGTGGATCCGGTGCTGGAAACGTGTCCGCACGTATTCTGCTTGGAAGAATTGCAGCTGGCCCTGAATTTTCCCCATCCTGCCCTGGGCTGGAGGACACCCTGTGCCTCTCTGCTGCTCCGTGCCTCTGGGAGATTCGATTCCATGCCAGCCCCTTTGCTCTCTGCCCCTGAGATGCGAGGCTGAGCCAGGATGCCCCACCAGACTGGATTTTCAGGTCAATCTGATGTTGGTGCCTGGAACGTCTTGAACACTGGAGAGGACGTCTTGAATGCTGGGCCCCCGCGGCCCAAGAGCAGCTGGGAGTATTTCGAGCTTCCTCGGCTGCAAAAATTGTGGAGGGATGCTGTAGCCCTGAGGCACAGCTGGAAGGACTGCCAGGCTCTCGGGTGCCCTGCTTGCAGGGGGAGCGAGGGCTGTGCCCGCTCCCTGCTCCTGTGGGACCACGGGGATGCTCCTTGCTGTGCCGCTGGTGCCAGTTGCCGCTCGGTGCTGAGTGAGACCAGGGAGCTGGTGGGGAGCGGCTGGGCTGACCTGCAGATCCCAGCCCATGGGGTGCCTGCGGGGACAGGAAGCGAAAATGAAGGTGGGGGGAAACAGGGGAGATCAACCTGGCTCTGCGTTGCAAAGCCGGCACAGAAAGAGGAAGCCTGGGCAGCAAAGCGCATGAAATCTCCTGAAGCAGCTGCTGGTAGGTGTCCACCGTGGGTGGGTCGGTCCCAGCAGGAGGGGATGGGGCTGACCCCGTGAAGGAGGCTGGAGAGGCTTCCTAAAACCTGGGGAGACCAGATTTAGAGCAACCCTGAAAGCCCCAGAGCTGCTGACAGAAGCCAAGCTTAAGGACACTGAGGGCAGTGGTAGGAGTGGCTATAAATCCCCTTTTTTTTTTCTAGTCGGCTTCCAGAATTGCTTTGCATCTTCTTTTGAAAGAGTTTCTGGTCTGAGGAGCTGCTCAAAACCCTCTGCTTCTGAGTCTGCAGTTCTGTTTGACCTTTTTGGGGATCCCTTTGAAGGAAAGGACAGATGTCCCTCAAAGCCCTGCCCTTCCCAGTGTGTTGCCAGGAGGCCAAAGCACTTTTTTTGGCACAAGTTTCTTGGGAGCAAGGGGCACCCAGACAGAAAGTGCAAGGGCATCTGGGAGCTTTCGGCTCAAGAGCTTGAACCACGGTAGGGCAGGGCGCTTGCTGCCTGACCGCAGGTGGAAATGCGGTGCATGTGCGATGGGATGGAGAGCACGGGGGAGTCGCTGGGCACATTCGGGGCGTTTTTGTTAAGGCTCCTGCTACATTTTAAGGCTGGGTTTGGTGCAGAACTGCTATTCAGGTTTAAAAGCTTGTTTCTGCACGGAGAGACATAGGACTCACGGAGCAGGGGGAAGCAGGCTGGAGCAGGGGAAGGAAGACGTGCGTGGCAGAGAGACGGGTCAGTCTTTCTTCTGGGAGGATTTCCTCGGCGAATGCCCTTGCGCTAGGGTTGCCCTGTTGTTTCCTCCCCAAAGCTGGGGGGGGGAGCATGGTGCAGGGGCCACAGCGAAGGCAGGAGACCACAGGAGGAGCGGGCTTGCGCAGCAGCGGGGGCATAGCCCCCCTCCCCGTCCTAGCACGGCGATAGCCTCGCTGGGGACGAGGAGCAGAGCCCCAAGGAAAGCCATTCCCACGGAAAAGCCTCCCTGGCTTTTCTGTCTCTTGCTGGGAGCGCAAGGGTCTGTCTCCAGCCTGCCTGAGCCAGGCAGTCTCCTGGGGAGACCCAAGCATGCTCCTCCATCGCGGGGAGCGTGCGAAGGCTGGGGACTTGCCGCCGGGAAATGCTTTTCTCTTGCAGCGCCCTGCCGTGAGGGGCCAAGCGGGCTGCAAAAAAAGTGGGCAGGTTTTTATGGAAAGGGTAAAAGTCTCAAGTGCAGACGGGAACTCTTTATGGAGCAAATAAAGGCACCAGACTCGCTCTTTGTGGTGTGCATAAATATTGTCGAGGCTGAGAGTTAAAAGCTGTGCCTGGCTGAGTGCAGCTTAAACGGCTCGAAAGAGCCGGGGCGGCTCTACGACGTCGAGGAGCCTGTCTGCAGGGGCTGTAATGCTCTTGTGCTGTGTCCCAACACAAAGGCTGCACGGAGCCAGGGGCACCGGGGGGGCTGCCGGAGCCCCCTTCGTGGGACGGGGAGCTGGGCGATCCCTCTCGGCATCTTAAATAAACCCACTTTGCATTCGTTCATCTGCCTCCCCTCCACGGTGCGCGGTTTGGGCTGCAGCCCTGGGTCGGCATGAGAGCAGTGAGCGGAGAGGAAAAGGCTGGTGTCAACAATGCTCGTAAATCGGATAATATTTGGAAAAAGGCAAGGTGGTTAAAGAGATTTTTTTTTTTCCCCCAGCAGTAAAAATTACATGGTAACCAAAAGAAAAAAAAAAAAGAAAGAAATGAAAGGAGAAAAGCTGGTGGGAGGAAAATGGATCTGGAAATCAGGTATCTCGGTGTCAGGGGGAAATTGTTTTCAGAGAGAAAATTATTGCAAAATACTGCATGAATACGATTTTACCCTGTCAGACAGAAAATAAAGCTAAGGGGAAGGCTGGACTGGTTGCAACTGTAATTGATTTTGACTGTAATATTGTAAGAGCAGGAACTGTTGGAGCAGGGCCTAGCAAAGACTGAATTCTCATGCTTGTAAGGGGAGCTGGGTGGCATGCTGCTAGAAAACGACTTATTCCTTGGAAAATGGAGTTTGAGGAAAGCTATTCAAATATCCAAGGTAAACTGAAAAGTGTAACTGTTTAGGGGAAAGCTGAAATGTTTAATTCTGAGATTTTTAAAGAAAATAATCCCATTTTTCTTTTCAAATTAGCATCCTGAAATGCGGTGTGGGGTTTTTTCCAGATTAAAACTAAACAGAACCCCTCCAAATGAAATAAGAAAGGCTTTTAGTTCGATAAGAAAATGGTAACGTTTTCATTTTGGAGAAATCCAGAATAGGTTTTATTTATTTTCTTGGTTTAATGCCAGACTGAAAAATAAATACCTTGCAATGCTCTGGTGCGTGTATGCTGTCAAAGCACGCAGCGGGAATGGGTCAGCTGGGGCTTACTGCGGAGTACATGAGACCTTTTTGTACTGAAGGGGAGAAAATGTTGAAAACAGATGTGTCAGGAAATTTATGAGAGGTTATTTGTCACTGGCTGTTGTAGGTGCTGGCCATGGTGTCAAGCTTTTCATGGGAAAATCAATAACAACCGTGCCCCCTACGCATTAGCTGCAGCCAGTTGGTCTCTTGCAGACCAGCGGAGATGAGCCGGTCTTCTTCAGTCTTCTTGATTTAAACACTTGGAAGGTTTGGGGAAAAGGAAAAACTCATTTAAAAACAACACAAATCACTTGAAAATGTGGTTATTTCTGCAAAGTTTTTCCCAGAGAGCTGCGTTGCACCCGCCATGCTCGGGCTGGATGTCCCCTAAGGATCTGTGAATTAGTCTCTCCTGACGCTTTTTAGCCCGATCAGCTCGTGAAACAAGGTGTGTGCAGTGAGGTTGTCTGTCTGTCTGTCTGCCGGCACCTTGTGCTGACACGGGGTGGACGGAAAGACCGTGTGTGTGTCTGTCCTTGGCTACGCAGCCACGTCCTAGAAAAATCTGGCTCGCGCAGATGGGCTCTGACTGCTCGATGAGCTGGAAAATCACCGGGGAGGAAGCAGTGCCCAGGCGAGAGGTGTGCATGGATGGAGCGAGCCGGGAACACAGGAGATGGGGAGGCTTCCAACCATCGGAGCACAACACAAACAGCCTCTGTAGGAGAGACATGGACAGCAGGAAGGCAAAACCTCTGCCATTTCAGAGAAGGGATATGATAACCCCCGGGGTTAGAGGGTGTTTGCAGTGGCGAGACTCCGGAGTCAGTCTTGCTCAGGGTGCTGCTGATCCGCTTTGCTTTTTGGACCTTTGTTCCTGTTCTTTTCCATGTTTTGCCTCGAACCTGCGTTGACATCGAAATGAGCAGTACTTCTTGACAGCTACTGACTTTCATTGTTGTTGGGTTTGCTATTGTCTGTATCTGCATGGCAACGGGTCCAATTTTCCTTGCATTTAATTTCAAATGATTGTGCATCTCCACGCTTATCCCCCTTTCTTAAAATAAAAAAAAATTCATACAGAGGGTTAGCTGGTCTCCAGGGGAGGGTCCTCCAATTTCATTTTGATCTCTGGGCACCCACTCACAGCTTCACAGACCTCTCGGACGTGACATTCCAAAAGCTGTTGCTGGTGTGCAGCGAGGGAGCCATTCTGTGCAGCAGGGCATTGGCTTTTGCATGCCTACATGGATGATATCTTTGTTTAAAGATTAGGAAAACACGCAGCTTAAATGATGACGGGGGAGTCGGAGAACATGCAAACCGTCACAGAAAATGTCGTGTGGCTGGCTGGCTCTCGGACTTTTTTCAGTGTATGGGAGTTTGCCCTGGCCATGCCATGACGCCTGCAAACGGGCGTCTTAGAGATGATGCTGTCGGAGCCCATCGCCCTCTGCAGACATCCAGAGGCAGAGCTGGGTACCAGAGCATACAGCGTTCGTATTGCTTGACCTGATCTAGAGCGTCCCAGCTGGCATCCGCTGCCCTTCCAGGAGCCTTTGGGTTTCCATGGAGTCCATGGAAAGGGATAGGATATCCGAAGACTTCCACAATGGTACAGGGCACCTGTGTTTTGGTACGCAGCTTTTTCTTGGAAGTAAGGTGGCCTCTGGGGACCCCCAGAATTTATTTCAGGATGCTGGTTCATTTAAGACTTGCCACACAACTTGGTATTGGTGTCAAGTGGACGTGTTTTGAGAGTGGATCTAACACACGCTGCTGAACGGTATTTTGCAGTCGCTTTGTTTTTTATCCTGGAGATGCCAGGCATGTTCAGGTTCACCTTAGACTTTGCTCTGTGAAGTCAGGTTTAATACCTGTATTTGCTCCTTGTTTTATAAGGGGATGCAGTTCAAGCATGAATATTCTGCCCTGCAGGCTGGTTGTGCTTTCAGGTCAGGTAGTGTCTGCTTTCTTAGTACAGATTGTCCTGCCAGCCCACAGAGGAATAAGGTCCTGAAATGAGGCAGTGGATTGCCCTGTCTGCCCAGGCGCTCAGGCAAGCCACCCAGTACGCACTGGTGTAAGTGAGCTGGAGTTAGTCTGTAATGAAGGTCATTATTCTTGTTCAGAAGAAAAATAAATGTCATTCATCCCTGAGCTGCTCCTTCTCAGCAAAACCACCAGGAAACATACACCACCAGGGCGAGCTTCGGAGCCGTGAGAAACCCGCCTTGGCTCCAGCACGCTCCTGGCCACCAGCGCCGGGGGCACGGGGGCTGCAGAGGACCAGCAGCTCATGGCGCTGGTGGAGCAGGATGAGCCCAGCTGCTGCTTTGCCCGATCCGAGGGCTTCGACAGCCTCCTCTGAGCTGAGATCGAACCCTGCTCCAGGTGACAGGAGCAACCGCCTTTCTCACCCGCCTTTCTCAGCAGCTACCGCTCTTACACGTGGCCGGAGCCGCTCTGCCTGTGCTGCTTTCTCATTAGCCAAATGCGTGTGGACAATGTGGTAATTGGCCACGAATGTGCAAAGTCTTCTGCTTTTGCTGCTCAAACTGGGGGCTTGTGGTGAAATCCCAGCCCCTGGCCTCTGCATGAAGCTCTTGTCCGTGTCTCGTGCACACCCACACGCGCGTACCCTCACAGCCTCGGCACAGCGCCGCTTCTCTGCCGTGCGCTGCGGTCTCTGGAGATCAGCAATCCCAGCGAGAGCCCGGGCCTGTGCTAGGAAGCTTTGATGGAGGCAAGGGAAGAAATCTAAGCAGTAGTAGCAAAAAAGAACAAGATATCATGCGGCACTCCATGGAGGTAGTCTGACAGCCTGATGACAGGATAAATATCACTTGTGAAACAGGTCATGAAGTTCTTCAGCAACGCTCTCAAGTGTTTTTTGGACCCTGACAGCCTGCAGCCCCAAGGACAGTACTTCCTTGGTGTACAGTTCATGGCCAGTGGATCCCTTATGCTGACTTTTTATGTTACCGCATCAATGTAAAAGACAGCAATATATGCTGTTGTTCAGCTGTGCTCAGCCAGTCACACCATCTGTCCCTTGCCCTGGTAATTTTTTAACCAATGCCAACTGGGTTCATCAGATTTCCTGAAGTTTTTTGTGAGTGCTGGGAGCTGAGTAGAAAGTCCATCTCTGCCCAGCTGCAGGAAAGTCCGCCCTGCGCGCTGGCTGGCTGTCCAGTCTGGTGGCCAGTGGGCCAGCACGTGCAAAGCGGAGACCGGCTAGACGTGATCAACTCGTGCGAAGTGGCTCGGTTCGTGTAGCATCAGCGTGTTCTGTATTAATCCTACACTGGTAGAGAGTGAAGAGCTAGTGAAGATCAACACTTCCAGGGTTAATTTATGGAGGCAAAATGTAATTAGCGGGGCTCAAAATACTGAACTAAGACCTCAGGATGTGGCAAAGGTGCTGCAGGGCTGTTACCATCCACAGGGAGGCCTTCAGAGATGAGTTATGGGGACGGCGCCATGTAACGCTGGGTCCGCACTGCAGGGCTCTTGCTGCCGTGGCGTGCTCTGCCTTGGATGGACCGCGCGGACACGGTCCTGACCTGCACCCGGTAACAGGGTCACGGTGCAGGAGGGGAGAGGTTTTGGAGAAGACAGTTGACTGTCTCCTACTGTACTTGGACACTTTGAAATTCTGCATATTTGAAGGCAAAGCATTCACGATTCTCACATAAACTCTTTGCCTAAAATATTTTGACTTTCAGTCCTTGCCAAGTTTCCCCCCACCCCGTGAGGCTGTTGCATGGCACAGCAGTGACGGTCTCGCTGCGCGCCAGCCTTGCCGTTCCCTTCAAACTGCACCACTCCTCTTTCTTCCTGGTTTTGGTGTCAGATCTGTTGAGTTTGTAGGTGAGAGGAAGATCCCTGTAGCTGCTGCTACAGGACCTTTTTCCTGGACCTGGGAAACACGCCAGGTTCTCCTCTGGGTCTGTATTAAGATGCTTGGGTGAATTTGGCTGTGTGTGCACATCCAGTTGGGGAAAGCAATGAGGCTGGGTTGATGCCTTTGCTAAAGACCTTTAATCTCTATGTGGTTTACCTGATTCCAGCAGGAGCTGGAGGTTTTGCAGCCTGAGCTGGACCTACAGTCCTGTTGAAGGCATGCAGGCCAGCAAAGGCTCTGTTCCCTGCCTTACGGGTGGGCTTCTATATGGCTGGCAGTGATAAAAGAAGGCATGGTCTCACTCGGTGAGGATACTCTTGTTGTGCAGTCTCCACCTTCACAGACCCATCCTTTAGGGGACGGTGCAAGCCCTGGCTTTCCACTGCCAGTGGTTACACACCGCAGAAGTAAACATCTAAACTTTTTAATAATGGACAGTAACAGTTGGACAAATTTCCCAGGGCCGGGACGGCTTTGGATGTCTTCACCGGATCTGAGCTTGCTGCTGGGAATGAGGCCGTTTCTGTAGCAAAGTGTTACAAAATGCAGGTATCTTTAGCATTTCTAATTCTGCTCGTCACCACTGGTTGCGAAGGATGCAGCAGAAGAGAATCAGCTATGCCAGATGATCAGCGATCCCTGGATCTCACTGGGGGAGGGATGGAGGACCAGGAGGAGCAAGAACAGCACTGCATTCTCCAGTATTTAAGTTTCCCGATGCTGTTGAGATGCAAAGAGAGCGTGCTGGGCACTGGTACCGTCTCTTAGACTTCCTATGCAGTTTTTCCACTTGGCAATCCCAACACAAATGCTGGCTTAACAATGTCATTCTCGTGCCTTGCCCTGTTAGTCTATCCATCACGGCACAGTCTGCTAAACATATTATTTTGGGTGATTTTATAAGGTGCCGCCTTGCTACATATTATGGATGTGGAGTGTCATCGGTCGCAGTGTAATTCTTCAAAATCTGATGGTTTGAAAAAGATATTGTATTTATGCTAGAAAACGTGTGATAAGACATTGCTATTGACCTAGAAGATGATGGTAATGCTTTACGCTGCCTGTAAATACAGCACACAACGCGCTCTGCAGCATAAGGCCTTACGGCACTGGTGAGAGAGACGGCTATGCACTCGCAGAAAGATTCCATAGGTTTCACGCAAGCGATGATCCTGTCTGCACACCGTAATGAACAAACCTCATTGCAAGGGCATGGATACGGCCCTCACTGAATCATACAACTAAGCTGACATGTTGCAAAAAGTAACCAAAACCATTTAGAATGGCAGTAATTCTGGCCTGCGGAAGGGCACCATCTCTTTGCAGACCTCCAGACCCGAGGCGCCTGCACGAGCGTCAGTGAAACGATCCCAGCGGCACGGTCGGAATGGAGTTATCAGGGCACTGAAGCTTTCCCAGTTGGCGATCCCTGTGTTGTCGGTGCCTGACAAACTGGCAACATGTGAGTAATTCTCTAATTAACCTCAACCCGGCAGAGGCAGCGCAGGGCGAGTGACACGTCCCTCCCGCTTTTCTAAGATTCGCTCTGTTTCCCAGTGGATTTTGGCAAAGGAGAAGAGGAGAAACACCCTCCCGCTAAAAGTGGTAGGGACAGCTGGTGCTTCCCGATGCTGGGGATGCTCGCCCATCCGGCCCCCAGCCCTCTTCCAGGACCAAGCCTGAATCCAGGCTGAGGGCCAGCCGTTTCGATGGCCGTACTGTACCCAGGTCCTATAGAAAGAGGCTGCTGCAAAGGCTCACGAGACTTTGTAATCTGGGGGGATATGATGGCACCGTAAGGAGGGCGTGGATGGCACTGCAGGCAGAGCGCTGGCTGGCCGAGCTCGGAGAGCTCTTACCAGAGACGGCACAGACAAAGAGCACCTGAAGCCGTGCCGTGGCCCGGCGTGGCAGGTGTTTGCAGGGGCTACCTCCCCTCGCAAGCAGGAGCCACCGGGGGTTTCTCTGAAGACTTTCCAGCCAAGCAATGCACGTGGTGGCGATGTGTCGCTGGAAGATAAGAGAGTGCCAGGCCCTGGACACGAAAACACCTCTGATGGAGGAGATGGTAATGGTGACCTGGAGAGCCACCGTTAGGAAAACGATCTGGCGTGGCTAGGAGCAGCCAACCTTGGGCTTGCCAAAGCCAGGGGCACTGTAAGAAGGCGAGTCCCAGGCACGTGGAAGAATAGGACAAACTGTATCTCAGGCACACGAGGCAAAGAGAAGCCACCAGATTCAGAGAGATGCTGGGTGTGAGGACTACGGGATGACACTGGTGTGAGAGACAGGGGTAACTGGGAGGATGGAGGGGTCACAGAGACTGAGGTGGGTGTGGATGGTACGGTCGGGGGAGACTGAGACCGCTGCTGCAGTAACGTGTCACTGGAGGTGAGAGATGGGGGAGGCATCAGAGAAAAGGCCAAGGCTTCAGCTGCGATGGGAAGATGACAGTCAGGACCTGGGGGAGGTTGCAGAGCCATGAGAGATGTGTTTTCTGCTGGGGCTGCCAGGCACAGGCAGAGATGAGAACAAGAACAGACCCCGTGGGACCTGCTGCAAAGTCGGTGGCTGGACAGGGACGCACCGAGGAGAGGACGGAGGTTAGTGGGGACACCAGACGGGGTGGTCACAGCAGCCAGCAGAGGATGAGAGGAAAGAAGGGCAGCACGGCTGAGGGGGGCTCTGAAGGTGAAGCTGGAGGTGATCCTGGTACAAGTGGGGGGAAGCAGAGAAGGCAACGAGTGGGGAAGGAGCTGGGACCTGGAGTCCAGGTGGCCGCGGGTGATCCATGATGCGGGAGGTGGCCTTGCTTTGCATTCAGGCCAGGTCGAGAGAATTAAGAGCTGGTTTGGGAGCAATATACTGAATGCAATTTTTCATGCTGATGTCTTAAGAAGTCTGTAGTTTACACACACACACACACACATAAAAGCGCTAATATAGGCTTTGGGATTTTCCTTTGCCTTCCTTTTCTTTTCTCTCTGAAGTGATAAAGGGTTGGTTTTTTTTTCCCCTCTTTTTTTAATCCCTGGAGAGAAATGTTACACATGGAAAGCAGAAGGAAAAAGGAGACCCAGAAGCTTTTTAGGCATAAAGATGAAACCAGACAGTGTTGTTTTATCAGAATCATGGAAAAAATCAGGTTGAAGCAGATGGTGTTTGTAGAAGCATAGGAAGTTCTGGGTGGGAAGAGGTCTCTGGGGGTCTGAAGTCCAATTCCTTGCTCAAAGCAAGGTAAATCTTAGAGCCAAGCCAGGTTGTTCAAGGCTTTGTCCAGATAAGCTTTGAAAATGTGTTTGTAGATGAATGTGGTGTTGGAGATCACACAGTGATGACTTAATAACCTCGTGCCTAGCCTATACATCAAGATTCCTGGCCAGTGGCTGCAACTAATCCCTTTTTCTCCTAGACCTGAGGTTCGCCATTGCTTTGCAGTTTCTCTGTGACAAGTTAGGATCTGCTGGGGGTAACGTAAACCCGCAACATATGATAGGAACCTTTTTCAGCCCTTGCCAGGGTGAAGCAGTTGATGTGCAGAGCCCAGCTTTGTGCTTGAGCAGCCAGTGACGCGATGGACCCGAGGCCCGCTCTGCCCAGCACTGTTTCGCCACAAAGGCAAGTGATCCGCACCCAGACCTGCCTTTGGCTTGGGTTGGGGAGAGGAAGCCAGTTCGGGAGCATCACCCGCAAACTTTGCATTCCTTTTGCAGATGTGCGAGCGAGGTGGGGTTGGGGGAAATCGGTTCTGAACCCAGCATTTCGACCTCTGAAACGTGTGGCTAGAGCCTGAGGTCTTGTCTGCTCATAGTCGTGCAGGAGCGACACAGATACGCAGTGATACGAGGCTGCAGGGGCTTTCAGACCCCGGTGCAGAGGGGACACCGCGCACCAGCATGAAGCACCTTCACACTGTAGCAGCAGCAGGGCTTGTACCAGAGCGATTCCCAGTGAAAAAGCCCTTTTTAGTGGCCTAGCCTGCCTAAGCATTAACAACTGCGTGAAAAGCTGGTTCTCAGAAGGTGATATTCCCTTCCAGGAGCAGAGAGGTCCCCGGAGCACCTCTGCAGGTCTGTGTGCATCCAAGCCTCGCTTCCAGAAGTGAGGAGCCCCACGGTAACCCCGGGCCAGCAAATCCCTGCAGGACAGCAATTGCTTTAAGCAGATCTATCAGTTACGCGGGGTATGCATGAACATGCTTGAAGGAGTGCGGTGAGAGGCTGGCCTTAATGAGATTGCAAACACCAGCCCGCGCTTACCAGCTCTGGTGACGCTCGTTATTGCACGGTGCAGTGTCTTGCAATAATTAAAGCATGCCTTCCATGTTGTGATTAATTTATTTTCTAATTAAGTGAGTTATGTGTTTACAGCTTGTTATTTGTGGGTAATTAGCAACTTTTCCTTCCTTTGTGTATTTAATATGTCTTATTTATGTTTGTGCTGTGTTTCAGTGGCCCCATGGCCCCACCAGTGCTCCTCCCTCCATGAACTACGTGAAGGATCCTGGGGGGACCTGGGGTCCCATCCTGCTGCCTAACTCCGGAGGGCTGGCAGAGCTGGAGTGAGGCAGGTTCACAGGGCAGACAGGGCTTCGCTGGGCAGACAGACCGTCGCAGAACTTTCCCCAGCCCTCATCTCATCAGGTTTAAGGTCTGCTGTTACTGTGTGAGAGCTGCCCCCTTCTCTGGCATTGCCTGTGCTCCCCAGACCACCCCCCACCTCTCTGGCTCTCCCCCACCTTCCCCAGACATGCGCTGCTGCTCCAGCCGTACTGACCATCCTTCCCTGGGTGCACCACTGTGGCCCACAGCAGACGACGCTTGAAAATTCAGGGTCCTGCTCTGAGTAAATGCAGGGTCCAGTCGCTTTCCTCAAGCCTGTCTGCGTCTGGCAAGTGGCCTGAAAGAGTTCACTGGTGGTTCGTGGAGACAAGGGAACTATTGCTGGGTTCCTCCTGAGCTGCCGCTGTTCTGGGGTTAGCAACCCATGAGACCGTGCCGTGGGCATCTCAAACACAGCAGCAGCATCAACAGCTGCAATGCGTTCCTGCTCTCTGACAGTCTTTTTGTTCTTGTAAGGGAAACCCAGCTTCTCCCCTCGCTGTGGGCCCCTGGGACCACAGGCAGATGAAGGCATCCAGGCCACCCCCCCCGAGCCACTTCACAGCCCCAGCCTTGCTGCGGGCTCCCAGCTCCCTTGCTGCTAGCAGCTGCTTCTCTTTGGAAACCCTCCTTGGAATATATCTGTCTCAGCTGAGTGTGCACAGGCCAAAGAGAGGTTTGCCTGTGCCTAAAGAACAACCGGTCGCAGGCTGGGCAGATTGGAAAAGCCCAGTGCTCGGCCATGAAGCCTCTGGTGGGTCTAGTCTCGGTGGCTGCCTCTGTCCTCCCAGGCTGGTGGGGCTCAGGCACAAGGCATTCAGGGAAACGTGAGTACGGACCTGGGCTCGCTCCCACGCAAGCTCCCAACCCGGGGGCAGGGAGGATGCTGCACCAGCCTGCAACTGAAGAGAGTTAGTGCTGTCCTGCCAGCGCAAGACCCTTCGCCAAGTTGTCCTAAATATACTGCCCTAAATACAGAGGCAGTGTTGATACTTGTGGGTGTCAGCCTCTTCTCCCAAGTATGGGAGGAAATGGCCTCAAGTTGCATCCTGATGGTTTAGATTGGATATTAGGAAAAATTTCTTTACTGAAAGGGTGGTCGAGCACTGGAACGGGCTGCCCAGAGAGGTGGTGGAGTCACCATCCCTGGAGGAGTTCAAAAAACGTGTAGATGGGGCACGGTTTAGTAGGCATGAAGGTGTTGGGTTGACGGTTGGACTGGATGATCTTGGAGGTCTTTTCCAACCTTAACGATTCTATGATTCTATACCAGCTCTCCGTTTTCCCAGTTCTGTGCATTTTCTCTGTTTTCTCTCCTGGATACAGCTCAGAGGAGATGATGCAGCATTTTTTTCTCAATAGCCAGCTCCAGATGGGTTATCTGAGAGAGCTTCCACTGGTCTCTTGCCTGTTTATCTCCGAATGAACATGAGCATGTCTCTAGGGAGAGCAGCAATGGGCAGCAAGCTTGGAAGCGAGTGCCAAGGGGCTATAGGGGTGCCCATGCCCTGAGACTGGGTCTGTGGGGCAGGAGAGCTGGGGATGAAGGGCTTGTTGGAGGGACCAGGGCTGGCCAGCTGTAAAGGCAGCGAGGGGATGGTGATGGAGCACAAGGTATATGGCACGGGCAATGCTCCTGCCTGTCTCTTTGAAGGCTTTTTAGAGTTTTCTTGGTCTGCATTCCGTTTCAGAGCTACTGTGACCTGCTGATCTTTTTCTGCAGGGTGGCTGCTAACCTGCTCTTCCCCAGCCTGCCTCTCTGCAGCCAGGTTTTCCCTTCCCACCTGTAAAACTCTGCCTCCTTCTCCATACAGTCACACCCTGCTCTTTTCTGAGCTTTCCTGCATGCTGTTTTCCTCCTGCCCTCCAGTCTGCTTGCAGCTCCTGGCAGCCCACACGGTCTGCCGCGTTAATACGCGTGCCCTGACGAAACCATTGACTCCTGCAGAAGAGCAGGTTTCAATCAGGTGTGAGCCAGTGTCAGAGATGTCTTAGGGCTGCCCCATCGTGACATGTTTATCTAGGAGCCTGACCGTCTGCGATGCAAGATCTTAACACAGGATTTAACACAAATTTGCTAAATGCGTCTCCAGACGTAGCTCTGAGAAGCGTCCAGAGGACTCTGCTGTTGACAGAAGGGTGGTGGCCTGACTGTCCAGGGACATGGGCAGGGTTGGTTTTTTCCCCACTGATGAAAAATCCCTTTCATTATCTCCTGATTTATTTAATTACAAACTGGTGCTGGGGAAAAAAAAAAAAAGAATGAAAACTAAATAAGGACAAATGCAGCTCATTTAGCCTGAGGGGCTGAACACAAACTATATGTTTCATTAAGGAACTATGCTGCTGTGTTGCTGCTAAACCAACCAACCAACCAACTTTGAAGAGTTATCCTTTTGGATGAATAAACACTAAGCCAGGCGACCTGTCCCAAGAGCAGGACACGCTCCAGGGAGGAGTCCTCGGCTCGATCCATCTGCCCCAGGCACACAACAGTCATGGAGGGAAGGGACACGGGGAAGTCTCTGCTCCATCCCCTCGCTCAGAGCAAGGCCAATTTTGAAGTCACCTTCAGCTTTGAAGTGAGATCCTGACGCTTGTTTAAAGTCTGGTCCCAAGATCCTTTAATGCGTCAAGACCCATCCACATCAGAGACTAGTCTGAGTCTGCGAACTGGGGAAGATCACACAGCCCAAGCCCAAGCTTATGACAGCTGAAACTGAACTGGTTTAGCTGGGAGCATTGCCTGTGGAACGACTGGCCGGGGAAGGCTGAGCAGAACTGGGCTCAGGTAGCAGCTAGAAAACCCTCCCGGTGAGACTGCGCCCTCTCTGCTTCTCCTTAACCTTCCTGCTTAAAGCAGCAAGAAAACCACAGCCCCAACTTGAGCAGACCTGCTGCTTCCTTAGGAGAAGTCCTATTGCACGCCCCATCACGCCCAGCACGGCTCTCGGGTTTCCTGGGCAGAGGCACCGCAGCGCCGGGTGGCCATGGGCACAATAAATAAGTAGGACCCCCCCATGTCGGCCACGTGTCTGACAGGTACGTCTCTGCTCGTGACTGCAAGCTGGGAACTTGGACCCTGGGCACGAGCCTCCTCTCCTGCTCGGCACTGCCAGCACGCGTTTCTGAGCTGACTGGAGGGGACTGTTTCTTAGTACTTTGGGATTTCTTGCAGCAAGCAGCTTTTTGTCCTTGTGTCAGAGAATATAAAGTCCTAATCTTTCTTTGCCAGATGATGCATGGGTTCACAGGCTCTTCTCCAGCCCTTTCACGTCTGTCTCCCCTCCGAAGGAAACAATCGGTCCTCTCAGACCCTCTTCGTAGCACAATGTTTCTGGACGTTTGTCTTCATTGTTTTTTTGTCCAGAGCCACTTCTCACCCAGAGACATCCCCTCTGCAAAGGGGCCACCTGCGCCGCACACAGCATTTTTCCAAGGCTGCCTCCTTGGCTGGGGTAACGGCTTTTGCTTTCTTGACGATTCTGCTGTCTGCTGTGAAACATCACCGAAAGGCTTTCACCTGCTTGTCTCCTCTCAGACTTCACCTGTTAGGGCCTCCGGGGTATTTATATCACATAATGTTTAGCTACTTTGCACCCTTCAGTGTCACGGTAGCTACTTCTCCCGTGGTGTGTTATTATTCCATTATTTTCAATAATAGATCAGTAATGGAGCCATTACTCAACACAGCTGCCATCTCGTTGCTATGCCGCCAGGCTGCTCTCTCTCCGGCTGAACTCTCCCTCTCCTCGGCAGGTTGCTGCCACGCTCCTCCGCTGCTCCGGCAAAGCGCCCTTCGTGGTGGGCAGCCCTCTTCATGGGGCCTCACAGGGGTTTGTGAGCCCACGTGACGGTGGGATCAGCCGCGATGAGCAGGAACGTGAGCAGAGGACGATCCACCGGAGCTTTTGCACGTGCAACCTGCTGTAAAGGGGTGCGCAGGGGATTTAAAGTGCCTCTCTCTAAAGAGAGGAACGACTCTACTTCCCAGCCAAAATAAGGATGGATGCGGGACCCTATTTAATGCCAGCCGATCAGCTGTGGGTGATTGAAATGCAGCGGTGCGGGAGTGGAGGTGGGGATGCTGACTCTTCTTGGGAGCCTTGGGGCACTGCTGGCTCCCCGCAGAGGGACCCCTGCCCCCCAGATGCCTTCCCTTCCACTCCACCCCTTTCCCCCCTTCAGCTGGAGCTCCCAGCTGGGGTCCAGCAGCCAAATGGAGCTCAAGACAGAGGTGCCCAAGTCCAAGCACCCTGACCAGAGTCCAGGCTTTGCTCTGGGCTGGGAGCGTCAGAGCGCTGTCCCCGTTTCAGACCAGATTTAAGCGTGCGAGCAGAGTCCGCCTCGGGGTGGGAAGGAGGGAGCCTGAGCGCTGGCCAGGTTTGCAAATCCACGGATGTGTCTGTGCCATGGCTGCTGCTGGGCAAGGCAGCCGAGGCTGTCACAAGCCTGGGAATGAAAGAAAGAAAATTTTTCTTAAACACAAACCCCTGCCATAGAAGATGAAAATATTAACTGAATGTTCCCAGAACACTGTGAGTATCTGCATATTTTAATGATGAAAGTTACAGTTATGGCTCATACGGAAAAAATGTCTCCTAATTATTTCTGGGCAGAAACAGTACTTCCTCATCTGTGCTTTTTTTGGTTTAAACATGATGCCCCAGTGCAATGTCATCAGAAGAAGCCAGAATGGTTAAAATACCCGCAGGTCATGCTTGCCAGCGCAATGAAATCGCCCAGCAACAGCTCCCCGATTTCCTTTCTCTCTCTGCGCCATTTTTATTCATTGTGTTTATGGGGAGCTTACAGCAGAGGGGATGGCTGCTCCCGAGACGGCCCGCAGACAGCAGCGGCTCCAGCGCTGCCTCTCCTGCAAGTAAATAAAAGCCACTATTTCTCATTTTTTATGCCTTTTTTGGTAAGGATGAAATAAACATCCCAGCAATAGCCTTCCATTACAACAAATGTTTGCGGAGCTGAAAGGCTTGGCTCGGCGGCGAACTGCAGCAGGCGAACGGGCGCTTGGGCTGGGCCAGCTTGAGCGTGGCGCTGGCGTTGTTGCAGGCGGGAGGTGCTGGAGGGGTTGCTGGTCTCGGGGAGGTTTTCGGCAAGTCCAGCGGGCAATCCGCAGGGAATCGACAGGAATTACGGAGCTCCCCGGGGATCCCAAAGGGATCTGTACAAGGCTCATCGCTATTTCCATCAGCGATCTGTGAGGTAGTGTAGCATCACTCTTTCCAAAGCAAGCGGATGACACAGGTCATCTTGGCAATGTCCAAAGCATAGCTCAGGACAGGCACAATGGGACAGTTTGGATTCCCGGTTAAGCTGGTCTATTCAAAAGGCAGCACAGACCCCCGTTTCGCTGGGAAACGGTGAATCTGGAAAGGTTTGAGAGCCACGCTGAGCAAGCACGTTACTGGGGTTCATGGCGCAGTGCTGTGAGGGTCCGTGCACCGTGCAGAGGGTCCGTAAAGCTGGGGCTGAAGAGGCATTTCCCTCTATCCAGAGGGATTCAATCAGGACGAGAGGCCAGGTGTCAGAGCCACGGATCAGACGTGCCGAGGCCTCCCGGGCTGACCCGCAGGGACGCTGGGGACCTGGGAAGGATGCAGAAGAAGAGGGAGCTGCCCCGTCGGAGCCCATCGCCCCAGCCTGGCCCTTCCAGGCGCAAGGCTGCATCTCAGCCAGCCGGCCGCAGGCAGCACCCCGGGAAGCCCTGGATTAAGCTTCCCCCCTTTTTTAAATTTAAAATACAGATGCCTGAAAATGCATGTGCAGCTTCAGTGAATCCTCCGTCTGAAAAGCTGCTGAGTGGATAAATGGTTTGGATGGTTGATACAAAAACTGGGTCTTGGCGTTTTCAGGAGGAGGAGTTCCAATGTCTTTTCATTTTAAGAAGTGCTTGAAAATGAGTTAAAAGATCAGCTGAAACTGAAGGAAATTTGTTTGAAGTTCTCTGAATATGTGTAGGTATATATATACACAGAGAGAGAGAGAGGGAAAAAGGGAGAAAGAGAGAATTCTGATTTCAATTTTTGTCTTTTTGCCTTAGGTACATTAATTTTATTTCAGCTTTTCGTCTGGTTTTGTAATAGGGCTTTTACTTTTTATTTAATTTTTTTGAAGATGTTTCTGGGATCAGGATACAGCTTTGTCCACTTTTCAGCAGCCTGGGGAGCGGGGAAGGAGACTGGCACAAAATCGTGGAGTGCCCTAAAGTTGGCAATGATAGGAAGTACCTGTGCTAATATTTACGTGTTACGGAAGAACAGAAAACCTGTGTGCAACGCGAGCGTATCCAGAACAAAGGGGTAGACAACAGTGGTGTGAATATGCGGCTCGTGCGATTACCACCGTCGGGGAGGTGTTTTACAGCACAGGGCTGAGGAATTTTAGCTACGATGTTATTTCCTTCCTGGCTAATTCTTCAAGTCATTAATCTTAACAGAGTTTTATCATCACCTGATCTGACCTCCTGTGTAAGGCAGGATGATAAATCATTCATGAGCAAACTCTGGTTTAGTCATGTTGTTATTTACTGAGCAGCTTCAGTTCCCGGGGCTCAGCTCGGGTTTTTCATGCTGTTCACTGCGAGCATCCGCCGGTCCTGATTTGTGCTGTTTGACTGAGCCTTGCAGGGCAGAAAATCATTAACAAAGACTGCATTTTGGGGACTGGAGTGGGGAATTAATTTTTTGGCCAGATAGCAGTTTCTGCTTAATTTTCAGGACTTTGGCTCTCCGCAAGCATCTTCTGAAGCACCAGGCAGCTTCCCTGTAGCAATCGCAGACCTAGAACTAGAGGCGCTAAGCTTGGGATTTTCTGTAAGGAAACAGGCAGCTACTCACGCCCATCCTCTCCGCGACTCCCCTGCAGCTCCAGCACAACAATTCCTCTCCCCGTGCTGTGCAACGCGTGGCTTGTGCCTCCCCACGCCCGGCAATGCCTCGGTGATGCCTCCCCTGCCCCATCACTCCCGAATCGCACCATCGCTTATGCAGGTTGAGTAACTTTGGTGGATGGGAGGGATTTAAGTCCCACATTTTATGGTGAGCTAAAAGTGGGAAAGCACTTTTTTTTTTTTTTAACGAACAACACTGTGATGGTTTGTATCTATTTAAAGCACATTTCTTCCTAGGAAGCCAGCATGGCATGCTGTTAAAACCTCATACTGGGTTTATAAATGGGGAAGGAGATAATAATGTAATATGGACATTTCCCTGGCTGCCTCCATTTGTACCGTGCTGCTCTACTTACTGTCCTAATGCTGTGCTAAACTATTTTACCGTCCTCTGTTTTCTTCCGCATAATTTCATTTAAATTCGCGGCCACTGGGTGCTGTAGGTGTACTAAACCTGCTTCAAACTCTCTCTGCCTTTGAGAGCTCTTTTCTCCCTCACTCCAGCAAGCCCCTCGCGCTGTCCCTGCCCGGGGTTCAAGCAGGGGCACGGCTCAGTGGTGCTGAGGGCAGAGTTAAGGTGAGAAGAGACAAGGCCACCAGGGGCCTGCGAGAGCAGACCAGCGGTAAGAAGCTGTCTGACAAGGCCGCTGCTTTGGAAGGAGCCGTCTCTCCAGGTGCACAGACCCTGGAGGGTGCTCTCGGCTCAGCTGCCTGAGGGTCTCCTGCTCTCCTCCCAACGCGGGTCTCTGCAGGACCCGTCCACGCCAGCCCCGGGTGACCCAATGGGACAACGTGCAGCACAGCACTCCTCCTTCCCCGTGCAATGGAGGTGATGGCTGATCACACATTCCAAACGCCTCATTCCCCTTCAGTACTCGTTTTCTTGCACAGGAACATTTACTCTTCTGCATCTATGCTGCATACCAAACGCTGTTTCTACCTCCAACGTATTCAGTTCAAGGTCTTTTCTCTAATAGCCTCAGTTTTACCTTTTCAAAACAGTTCCAAAGAGATCTCGCTGATGACTTGGAAGGTATGAGGCACGTCAGTGTCATCACGGATATGAATCTTAATGGCAACCTGCAAACCTTCAGATGGCTCTGAGGAAGGAGGAGATAATGGTGTCCCGGAGTACACCCCTCAGTGTTACGTTCCCATTTGCCATCGGTCCTGTGCACACTTGGAGATTAAAAAGAGACCGGTCTAATTAAAGCCAATATAAATTTGGATCTCCTAAAATATGACCGATTAATAATGTATTACGCTCTAGCAACAAAGAGCTGTAAATTACCCAGGCAGTGGCACAGCCGCCAGCTCGCTGTGTGCCACGCTAAGAGCTGCCAGTAACGCCCGGCTTCTAAATCATGTCTGCTTGGGTTCATCTCCAACAGACTAGAAAGACTTAATCCTCCGAGTTCAATAAATAACGTGTCTGTCTTAAACACAGCAAGTAATTCATTGCCTCCTGTGTAACTAGTAGCTCAAAGATCTTCATTTAAAGCTCTTTATGGGGGAATAACTCTCTCATGTGTTAGGGACGGTTATGGAGTCTCTCATTTTCGAATTACTGGGTAAAACTTAGCCCTGTTTAAATCTGGCCATTAATTAGAGGAAGTAATTGCCACTCCATGTCTCTTCAGTCACTCTAATGTGAAAGGAAACAGTCATTTTGGTTTGGTTGGTGGCGGACAGATGCCCACGGCACGCACTTAGCTCTAATTGAGTCCCGCCCCTGGAGAATACGGGACTGAACAGAAACGGGAGCTTTCAGGCTGCTTGGCACATCCATCCGCTTGTGACGAATTCATTGCCTAACCCACTCCAGCGAGCCTCGGCACAGCCCACGGGCGGGGGGTGGTGCAATCCACGGTAACGAAGGCTGGGGTTTGGCTGGCGTAAATTAGCACTGCTGCCGAGCAAGAGGAGCGGGCTGGGTGGCGATGCCCTGCCTCTGCCACCCCAGGGGACAGCCCTGAAGAGCCCCTGTCCCCATGGTGTCCCGAGAAACCTGCGAGCCCATGCCAGGGAAGTGTCTGACATGCATCGGCGAAGGTCTCTAACGGTTTAATGAATCCCTCTGTGCCGCCAGGGTACGTGCCGGGGGGGACGGCACGTGGTCTCTGCCCGCAGAGGACCGTAACACACGAGCAAAATTCTTCCTCGTCTTAGCAGGAGACGGTGTCACTGACCCCTCGGGGTTTGGGCTCCCTGCCTGCTGCCCTCCGCACTGCCAGGTCCCCGTTACGAACTCCCCACCTGTGCCACGAGCTGCAGATTTCCACCCCGGAGAAGCAGCGTGGCCAGAGCTGCGGCCAGTGGAAACCCGCTTGCCCCAGACAGAAGAGCCTCCTCCTCCGCCTGCTCTTGCACAGGTTTAGCGGCCGCGCTAAGCCCCGATTTGGAGGGCTCCCATCCTGCTTTCACCAAAGCACAGAGGAGACAGCGGCTCTCTGAGTAGCCACAGTCTGGTTTGGGGTCAGGTCTCACTTTCCACAAGGTCTTGCACGGTCTGCTCTTAATTCCTGCGTCCTTGAAAGCCACTCGGATGCTGTTACAACACCTTGCTGCTGAAGAAGAACAAAAACATCCCACTCACCGAGAGGATTTACACCCTTTGCTGTTGGTGCCCGGAGAGACAAAGGGATGCACGCTGCTTCCCACAAGATGTGCGCAGCAGACGAGGCTGGCTGCGGAGCTGATGCTGCTCTCTTTCAGGAGGATGTATGCTCCAGCTGCAGGCGAACAGCTCTTGGCTTGGTGATATCCAGAGACCAAGTATTATAAATAATAGGAGATTAGCAACACTCTCTTAACGCTTCAGACTCCTCTGATGTGTTGTTAATGTCTGCAAATGAGCTGTACTCGAGTGTTTAGCAACACCGAGTTGTAAATGTCACCAACAGAGAAATCTAAATCTAACTGATTTTAAAAGCCTTTAAAATTGCAGCGTGCCTCTTCGCACACAATTCAGAAGAGCGTAAATAACACACAACTTACTTTTATGCTTCACCCTCCATTTGGAGCATGACAAAGGTCTGCAGTGCTTAGTGCAGAAACGGCAAGGGGAAGGAATGCTTAAAGAGAGCTTCAGCAGAGGGAGGCACATGGCAGCTCCCGGGAAAAGGACGCCCGAGCTGTGCGGAGGGAGAGGAACAAGGAGCCGGGAGCGGAGAGAGGATACGAGAGGTGAGGGAGAGGAGCCGATCCCATAGAGCAACAAGATCAAGGAGGCTCTGAACCCCTACAGCACCGTTTGCCTTTTCTTGCCCTGTATCCTGGAGGTGATTTGTCAGAGCAAGGGCTCCCCGTGCTCCCTGTTGAGCTCAGCAATAAAAGAGAGCAGCAAAAGGACAGTGTCCACCGTCCAGCGTCCGAGTCCAGTTAAGCTTCTCCCAAAGGAGACATCCCAGATGAGGCAGACAAACCCCACACCGTATGTTCCTGTCTCCCTCCCCCCTTATGTTTTTTGCTGTGACTCTGGTGCCTCTTGTCCCGTGCTGGGAGGCGGTGGCGTGCCAAGTGCCAAGGGAGAGAGGCTCAGCCGAAAACCTCTGGGAAGGCTCCTGGCTACCAGGCAGGCGCTGGAGGGACTTGCCAGGAGTCCAAGAGGCTGCTTGGTCTCTGGGGGAACACACAGCACCCTCCCAAAGACGCTGCTCCCCCAGGGGCGAGTGCTTCCTGACAGCCGCCGCGCCCTGCGCTCGGACGGCAGCGTGGCATTGCCCGGCCCCTTGGAGCCGGGGACCTCCGGGAGCGGGGGTCCTCTCCTTGCCTCTCTGACTCCAAACACCCAGACACCAGGACTGGAAACGGCACGTCCAGGCAGTTTTTAGCGTGTGCTCCCTCCACCGCTGGCTGTAGCCCGTTCCGGGCTGTGCTATGGCTCACTACTGTCCTGGCCCACGTGTCTCCCCATGACCTGAACTGGGGTGCTTCCTCTCCCCCGGGAGGATGTGAGAATAGCACATGTGCTGGGTGTGGAGACCTCCCGTAAAGAGCTCCCACTAAAATCTCGTTTAGGGAACAGTATATTACTCTGTTGAGTTCAATAGATCAAGCTGCCAGGATTTACTTGCTCTAGGGGGGAAGGAGCTCTAAAAGACAATCAGAAGAGGTAACGTTATGTGCTTTTCTTCAGGAACCAAGGCTTCAAATTCCTCCAACAGCAGAGCTGTGGATTTTGGCACCCACATCCTCCTGGCACAGGAGAATGGAGGGGAAGGGTGCTGAGCGTGCAAAGCTCTGCCACATCCATCGCTTTGGGAAACCAGAACAGTCAAACTTACCTGGCAGGCTGATGGCTCCTTAATGGAGAGCATATTCAGCACCCAGGCAGCGGGGAGACGAAGGAGGCCTTTGTTATGGGAAGTGACTTTGTCAGTCGAGGTGGGGGAGATGATACTTATTGAACCAATTTTCACCAGTGGCTATAAAAATGTACTTCATACTGGTCAGGCTGCCGTCTTGCCTTCCTCTCCTGCCACTAACACACGCTACTGCTGCCGCTCACCCTGCTAATCGCCCGCTGCTCATTAGCCTAGGATCGGCTCCCGCAGCCTTTTCGTCTCCTGTGGCCGCTCGGCCCCCCCAGCCCCCTGGAATGCCAATGCTACGCAGGCCTGTGGAGGACTGCCGCTGCTCAGGGGCACGGCCAGGGCCTGCGCTCGGGCGCGCAACAGCAGCGAACCCGGACAGGATCACGGGATGAGAGGCTAACCCGGGTGCGGAGGGACTTCTGGAAGTCTCTACGTCTGCCTGCTGCTCAGGGCAGGGCCAGCTATGGGTCGGGCCGGGTTGCTCGTGAAAGTCTTGGAAAGCAGACAGATGTAGGAGTGCCCCCGGGAAGATAGCTCCGGGCCAGCCGTAGCCTGGAGAAGTGGTTTCTTGGGGGACCCAAATTTCCACGGGTACCTTTGGTACAGATGGATGTGGGCTGATGCACGACGGGCAATTTGCTGGGATTTGGGGCTGCGGCTGCTAAAGGGAATGGTTTGGGCAGGGACCAGCAACCACTTTCAGCACTTTCACCCCAGAAAGTGGCTTAGCGTGAAAGGGGGTTTGGCCAAACGGCCTTTGCCAGTGGAAGGGAGAGGACACTGCCTGGGGATGTGCTGCAGACTTAAGTGGCAGAAGCAGGTTTGGCATTCAGCATAATCTCCACGTGCTGAAAAAACCAGTCCAAAATCGATGACAGAAAATTCAATAATAACAAGTGCAAAGCACTGCACTTAGGCAGGGAAAAAAAACCCACCAAAAACAGTGCAACAAGACGAAAGGATGAATAATGGGCTCTGCAGTAGAACCGCAGGGCTAGGGAGGGCCTGACCTGCCTTAGGGGATGTCTGGGAGGAGCAAGCTTCACCCAGGGCTTTCTTGTCACGGACTGGGCGGTCCTGTGTAGCAACAGCTCCCTGGCAATGAGACACTGGTGGCGGTGGTGTCCGGCTGGGGAAAGGCCGGTGCCCAGGAGCCTGCGGGGCGAGCCCTGGAGGAACGGCGGGAGCCAGAAGGTTTGCAGGAAGGCTGAGAGAGGAAAGCTGGTTCAGTCTGGGAAAGCGTGTGGGGAGACCCACAGTAACAAAGTTCTACCCTGTCAGTGATCACTGTGACAGCACTGAATTAGTTCCTTTCGGTCAACGGGAGCCGGACAAGAGTAACGGGCATTTTTCTCGTCAGGGGATACCTTGACTAGCAGTGGCAGCGGGAAATCTCTCTTCTGCCATGGGCTGGGTCTGGCTACCCGGGGGCAGAGAGCTCCGGACACCAGTGATGGTCAGAGCTGTCTCCAGGGAAGGCTGTGGCACATCCCACCCGGGAACAGCCAGGGACCAAAGGTCTCTTCGCTGCGTGCTGGCAGGATGTAAGAAAGCCAGCCCTGCCACTCATCAGCACTTCTGCAGAAGCTGCCGTGCACGGCAGGCATCAGGATCTGTTCTCCCTCTGCACCAGATGAGGTTGCTCAGCAGGTCCTGTGGACCCTTCTTTGGGAGCAGGCACTGGAGGGACCTTTTTTGGGAGCTGTCTTTAAAGCTGGAGGACAGTGTGACCGGTACGAGCAGGAAAGGGAGGCTTGACACCGCAAAGGCTTTGCAGATCTCTCTAGCCCGTCTGGTGTGGGCTCCCTGTCCTTGGAGGATGGTGTCGAGACATTTTGAGCTGTCGTCCCAGCAACCCACGTTTTCATTCAGCCTGCTCCTGTGCGCATCTCTTTCTTGAGAGCTGACTCAGCAGCATTGGAAGTGAAACTGGAAAACAAAAGGAGTTGATTGTGTCCTTTGAGTGTAGTGAGAGTGGCCATTTTTCCTCTTTTTCCCAGTAAGGAGAACTAGCCACATCCCGGATCGCGTCCCTCTAAGCCAATAGCTAATGGCACAGGACCAATTTCACAGACATACCGTATCATCGTCATCGATGACTAGAGGCAGCCCCACGCCCTTCGTACCCAGCTTGGATGTTGTGGCTAAAATTAACTCCAGGCTGAGACGGAGCCTGGTGTCAGCCCAAATAAACAACTGGCGCAGCAGAGCCCAGACGGGAGCCGCAACTCCTCCTCACCCATCACGCAGCGGAGTGACTGCAACGCTGATAGATCTTGGCTGCAGAAATGCAAGCTCTGACGCTAAGCGGAGGCTGGAGTTAATGAATGGGAAGCAGGATTCAATGTGCTTTAGTGTCTGTTTGAAGAGTCAGGAAACACTGGGACTATTTAATTGAAAGTAACTGTACAAAACCCAGAATTAATTCTTATTAAACATCCACAGTGACATTTTCTTAAGTGGAAATGAAACAGGGATTAAGGTGAAGCCTCCTAAGCCTCTCCCTGCTGTGACCAAGAATATTTTAAAGGCACCAGACTATGTTAAATTTGAAGAAATGAGCTGATCTGGACGCACTCTTACGTTTTTCCCTCTCTCTGTCTTGCTGCTCAGGCAAGCAGAGGGAGCTGGAAGTACTGGGGTGCTAGCAGAGATGCTCTTAAATTGCGTGCCTCCTCCAAGCCCTGGTGTCCCACCTGTGTTTGCAAGCACTGCCTGAGATAGGAGGGAAACAGAAACGCTTTGTAAAGGAAAGCCTAGATAAAATGAGAAAGGCCGCTTTCCCCTGCAGTTCCCAGGGCTCTTGCCCGTACTCGGGAGCCCGGGCTCCCTGACCACCCTCTGGGAAACCAGCAAGAAGCCTTCATCACAGATCCGGAGAGGGGGCGGTGAGATGGAGCTGTTAAAGCCCTCACACCTGCGATGCCAAGGCAGAAAGGCATAAAGGCATCCGTCCACGGAGTGAGACATAGGTGTCCAAAAGCAGAAGGTAAATTGGAAGTGAAACCTTCATTTCAGACCTGTAGCACTGCCGCCTTCTTCCCTGGGGCACGTTTACAGAGCAGGCGCTCTCTTGGTGTAGTTATAGTGGCTAAAGATGCTGGCTAAAGATGCTGGTGCACCTCGCCCGTCAGCGTGAGCAAATAGCAGGTAGTTTAATAGCGATCAGCTCAAGGAGCCGTGTGGCTACAGGACGGGGTGGGAGCTGTCGACAAGTGGAGCCCCACCACCATGCCTGTAGACCCGTGTGGCAGCCTGAAGGGTTCCCCACTGCTGGTATTTTTTGTGTAGTCACAGCAGCTGAGCCACGCAGGAAAAAGCGTCTGTGTGACAGGCTGGGGGCTCCATTCACGCATGCGGCATCTGCAGCTGAACCCCCGAGACAGCACGCAGACCTGCTCATCCTCCATTGCCTCTTCCCCAGGGCAATTCCTGCCGGCAGCAGTGACCGGGCACAACGAGCTCCTGTCTGGGTATTCTTATCACACGCATTTCAGCCACCAGCAAAATGATAGGCAGCTGAATCTTCTTCAGAAGCCTTCTGCTCCCTGCTTGGAGGTGGTCGCAGGAAGGGCTCTGGCCACACGGGCCAGGCCACTTCAGAGGGTCTCACACCTCTGCCAGCGCATTCAAAAGGGCCGCTTCCTCCCGAGGCCGTGGAGAAAACCTCCCGGGTTTGCAGGAGCCCACAGTGCCCAGCTGACCCCGCAGGACTGACTGCTCCGGGTGGGCTTCCAGGGGTTTGTAGTCAGCCTGGGCTCTGTAGTGCATTGTGCATTCCAGCTTCTGGAATGAAAGATGTGGTTCCCCCTTTTACCTCTGCCAGTGCCTCTGCCTCCTTGGAAAAGAACTTCCCGGCAAACTCCTCTGGAAGTCATCTTTACTATCATAATCCTCCGGCTAGTTGTTTCTATATAGTGCCACACAACACAGCTCGCCCGGATGAGCCGACACATCCCACGTGCTGACGCTCTGCTCCCCATCGGCAAAGCACTGCTGAGCGGCCAGCGGCAGCGCGGTTCCCCCGGCAGGCGTGCGAGGGGCCCGCTCTCGCTGCCGGCACGCGCGAGCGCTCCTGCCTCCACCCCGGAGACGCTGAGCTCCGGCAGCCCTTGCAAGGAGTCAACGGCTTTGGAGCTTGTGTAAACCTGGTTAGCCGGTAATCACAGCCTTTCCTCGCCCCCGTGTCCTGGAGGTTCTGCGCTCCTTTGCCTGGCTGCACGAGCTGTAATCAGCGTCGCCGTCTCCCACATCAGACCCCCCAGCAGTGTCTGAAGCTCAGCACCGAGCCCACGGTCTGGATTTGTCTGCCCTGTGGTTCCCCTCGAAGCCGGGCCAGTTTGAGCCTGCAGTGCTGAGCCGTGCCCGATGCTAACCACCTGGAAGCGCAGGGCCACCAGCCCCTCCGCCCATCTCAGCAGAGGTCGGACCCCATCTGAGCTGCCAGCGTGTTTGAGAAAGAAGACGAGAGGGTGGAAGAGTTGCCAAGAGGGATGCAGTGTCACGGGAAAGGAGCTGAGCAGGGCACCTTGAAGCCTCCATCCTCCTCCAAGCGCGAGCCGGGTGAGCTCTGGTCACTGTCTGTCGACGGACTGGGGGAAGAGCCAGGATGGAGCAAAAGCTGTCTTGGAAACAGAAGCAAGGTGGAGAGCACTGTCCTATTGACACAGAGCATAACCTGCTAGAAGATAAAAATTTGGCTGGAAATTAGAAGTTAGCTCTTGCCCATCAGGGCAGGAGAGCTCCTGTGGGAGTAATATGGACAGAAACCTGGTTTTTTTTATGATGGTGCTTATTAAGTTTCTAAAAGAGGTTGCATGGCACGGTGCCCAGAGCTGGAAGAAGATGACTGCCACCCACTAGCTCCTTTCGGTGCAAGGCTCCTCCGCTCCTCACTCAGCTTCCAGGTCTGTCCATCTCCTCTTCTCATCCAGTGTGCTATTCAATTAATTAAATATTCTCTCCTACAGATTGCTGGCTGAGGGTGACACACGTTTAATGAACAGCTGCAGGTTCCTAATCACATTGGCAATTAGGAATGTAATTAGAGCACTTGCAAATGGTTTTCATGCTGATAAAACATGACAGAAGAGAACATTTTCACTCACTGTCAGCTGCCAGACAATCTGCTACCCATCTAACGGCAATTTAATTACAAATTCCTTCACTACCTTTGTTTCCGATCGCTCGAGCCCATGGCTTGACTGGGCAGCTCTTGGGTTCAAGTGCGATGCTACCCGGCATCATTGGTCTAGAGCTGTGGATGGAGGAGCCCAGGTTAAGAGGAGGGGGTTCAGGAAAGGAGCTCCAAGAAGCCGCTCCTCCCGCCTGGCTGCCTCTGAGCCAGGCAAGAGCCCGTCCAGAGGGGCAGAGACTAGTCACAAGAATGTTTCTCAAAGGGCTGAGCTAAAAAAACCCCATGGGAACCTCTTTTGGAGGAGGTCCTGGCTGGCATGGCAGCGAGCAAAGCAAGGGCAGGGCTGGAGCACAGGGCAACCCCCTGCCACCTGAAACGGTGCTCATTTACCCCGGGTAAAAACGTGATGCTGAGAACCATCGCGCTGGCGGCCTTTCAGAGAAGCAGTGAAAGACTTGCTTGTGGGGACGTCGCAAACAGGCGTGAGATCCGGCTCTAACAGCTTTTTACTTTGATAAAGGCTCTTTTCATTCCTTCTTCGTTTCAAAGTTATCTGGTCTCTTTTTTGCAGTACTGAAACCTGAGCCTCGAACTCGTGCGTCCCTCACGCTGTGCTCAGGTCCCAGGCAGGGCTGGTCAAGCCTCCGGGGATTCACGCCTGCTGATCAAACTTGCCTTTTTTCCTATGACCCCCCCGTTTTGAGCTCCTGAACACCCGTTACTCTCCTGGGCTTCACTCTGAAGTGAAAACCCTGCTTGCTGTGAGCTGGCATAGCCAGCTTTTTCTTCCCAGACAAACCCCCGGCTGAGCTGAGACGGTATTCGGAAGTCACGAAGCTCCTGAGCCAGCACACGGTGCTCCCAAACTGCCCGGCCGCGGTTCTCAATCCTTTGTGCGCCACGCAGCGCGACGTGGCCGGCCTGCGCAAGGGGCCGCAGGGCACGGCGAAGCCTCAGCTGCAAAGACCTTCAACCGGTCTGCTCCGAGGTGTCCCCAACCCTGGGGCCACGGCTATCAAACTTGAAAAGCTGACCCTGCCCCAGTGGCACCTCGGCATTGTCTTCAGAAAAAAACAAGCATCTTGGGTTCCTTAAAGCCTTTCTCGAAGCAGCAGCTCCCACTTGGCTGGCAGTGAGTGGCCGTGAAAGAGAAAGCGAGGACAGCGTGGACAGAAGGGACCCTGTCCCCATTTTAAGGGGATTAAGGTGAAACCCAGGCTAAACACAGCGCTGCAGGAGTACTGAACGAGCCGGGGGCTCTTTTGGGGAGCTGCAGGCGTGCCGGGAGGGGTGTGCAGGGGGCATGTGGGGAAGCAGATCCCATCTCCCGTGGGACTGCGTGCGTGGGAGGATTTGCTTACCTTGTCTTCACCGACCCACGGCCCAGGGCAGAGCCCCACCTGGCTAAGGAGCCCTTGAGGATATAGGTATGCCCCACATCTGCTGTGCCCCTGCCACCAGGGATACTTCCAAAAAGGCTCCCATCCCATCAACCCACCCCAAATTGCCCCAGTGCTGCCTCTCCCGAGCAGGCACAGGGGTGCAGAAGAAGAACCGGCAGCATCCCACCCGTGCCCACCTCCCCGGCCAAGCAGCGCCCGTGGCCATTTCCACACCTGCTTGCCTGGACCTCGGTGGCGGCGGCTGCGGCGGGAAGCGCGTGTGGCTGTGGGCAGTGGTGTCGGGGCTCAGCCGTGCCGGGGGCCGCCGGGCCAGCCTGGCGGGGGGCGAAGAGCAGGGGCCAGGGCTGCAGAGCACAGCCCGAGGGGCAGAGCCGGGGGCAGAGCTGATCGGGGTTATAAAACATCACGAAGTCTGGAGAGGAACAGGCTTGCAGAAACAGAGCCTTTCCTCCGGGGATTTGTTGCTGCAAGGGCAGTCGTGTTTTCAGCGGGTGCGCGGGTGCGGAGGGGAAGGGGGCTCAGGCTCCTCCGTGGCCTGAGGACGAAGGCACAAGGGGGTCTCAGTCATCTCAGAGGATGCTGCTGGGTATTTGTGCAGTCGCCACGCACTGCAGAGCTGAAATAACACCGTGATTTTGTTGTCAACAGCACTTCCCCTCCGTTCTCAAGGTGCTGCATAAATGTTAAGAGCGTGTTTAATTCATTATCAGGTAGAGCAGGATTAAGAAGCCCATTTTACAAATGAAGACACTACTCGAGAGAAGTTATTCACATCAAGGTCACCTACTGAGACAGCTGGGAACAGAACGGAGGGCTTTTAATGACAAGTGAAGGGCAAAGATCTGACAAACGACTGCCGCATTTTTGGTACATAAAATATCAGAGCCCAAGTGTTCTGTAAAACGTTGACTCGGCCAGAAGTGGTGATGCTTCCTCGTGACCGCTGGTGAACACAGCGGCTGAATTCACAGCTCTGGCAGGCCTTGTAGAAAGTCTGCAGGTAATTTTTTCACTGTTCTCAAAACTTGCAGCTGATGTTTAATTTAGCTGCATACGTGCTAAAAACGTTCCAAAGCTGCGCAGCACGCTGGCATCAGCTGCGCAAGCACAACCAGTGCTCCCAGCCCGCAGCGTGGCCGTGGGCAGCACGGGGCGACCCGATGCTCTGCTCTGCCCTCTGCTCTGCTTACCTTGTCTTCACCGACCCACGGCCCAGGGCAGAGCCCCACCTGGCTAAGGAGCCCTTGAGGATATAGGTATGCCCCACATCTGCTGTGCCCCTGCCACCAGGGATACTTCCAAAAAGGCTCCCATCCCATCAACCCACCCCAAGGGCTTTTCCAAGGGCTTTTTCCCTTCCAAGGGCTTTTTCCCTTCAGGTCGCCTCACAATCACTTCTGCCCTGACAGCTCAGTACTGGCTCTGTGGCTGCAGGTAATTAATGCAGGATTGTCATGGCAAAGGCAGCTGTACGTTAAAAGCAGGATAATGATGAAGCCTCTTCCACGAGGTTCCCGAGTACACAGGCAAAGGTGGGGGCTGCATCGCTTGGATCCAGGCACGACACCGCTGCATCCAGCTGATCAAAGGCAGCGAGCTGAGGCGGCACGGTCCCTGTCAAGGAGCAAGCCGTAATGAGGATTTTCACACCGACGGCCTCAGCCTGCTCTCTTTGTAAATAAAAGGGCCAAACTCAATCCGGGAGAGACAGGAAAGCAGGGGCCATGCGAAGAGAAGGCGCTTGGCTCAGCCGGCTGAGAAGCAGAGGGAAGGCTGTGTTTCTGGGGCGCAGTGGCTGAGCAGTCAGGCAGAAGACCGTGGCCACGGGGGGATGTCTGCGCTCCCAGGCTGTGGTCCGCAGTGCGGCCGTGGGCGTGCTGCCGCCCGCAGGAGCACCCACAGGAGCTGGCACTGAAGTGCCTCGGGGCTTTGCCATGAGTCCTCTCCCTGTGACGGGGGGCACTGCCGTCCCCCAGAGCTGAGGCAGGGCTGGGGGACCCCGCTGCGCTGTATGACACTTGGTGGGAGCCATGGTTTGGCCTGGGGGTCCTGGGTAGCCAGGGCTCCGGGTGCCCTGGTTCCCTGCCCTGGCCCCGTGCCTCAATGTCCCTTTCTGGCTGGGTGTTTACTTTTAAAACTCCTGGGAACGCTTTCCTCCTCGCATCCTGCAGCTGACCCAGTTCTTGCTCGTTGCCATGGAGAACTGGACTCGTTTCCATTTAACAGTCTGTGTGCTGCTCCTGCATTGACCGCGCGGACCAGCTCCGGAGCGGGGAGGATGCTGCGACGAGCCTTGACGCGGTATTCCCAGGAGAAGGGGCCAGGTTAGCTTTGCAAATACCACCAAATGGCTGGAAGACGGTTCCTGGCTGCCTTTCCCCGGGGGGGTCAGCACGTGTTTCTGTAGCTAACTGTCACGTCGGTAACTGCTTCCAGCACTCCCTCGTAATACAGCCTCTGCCCCCTGCGCGTCCTGCCCTGCGGTTACCGCTGAACCGGCACTGCTGATGTCTGCTGGCTTTTGGGCTGGTGCTTCTGGGTGAGACTTAACATTTTGTTTGCACTCCCCTGGGACCCCAAGGGGAAAATAAACATCTAGTGGCTCCTCACATTGGCTCGGCTGCTGCACTGCTTAGTGGCTCAGCTGTGGCTTGTGACCTGCTTCCCAAGCAGAGGCCAGGTCCCGTAGCATTGTCTGCACAGGGGCATCGCCACCAGTCCTGCGCCAGCCTCACCCCGCCTCCCCCCAGACACTGGTACCCACTGGTGGTGGCCGAGATATGCTGGTCTGCAGAAACAGGAATGCCCTTGCCCAAACACTCCTCCGCTCCCCTCCCCTTGGCAGCTCCCTGCCGTTTTTAGGCTGAGACACGACGTGCCGCCGATGTCCTCACCCCCTGCAGCCGCAGCCGGACGGGATGGAGGAGCTCTGCTGCTCTCACCGTGCAGGGGGACGGGATGGAGGAGCTCTGATGGAGGAGCTCTGCTGCTCTCACCGTGCAGGGGGACGGGATGGAGGAGCTCTGCTGCTCTCACACCATGCAGGGGGACGGGATGGAGAGCTCTGCTGCTCTCACCGTGCAGCCGGACGGGATGGAGGAGCTCTGATGGAGGAGCTCTGCTGCTCTCACCGTGCAGCCGGACGGGATGGAGGAGCTCTGATGGAGGAGCTCTGCTGCTCTCACCGTGCAGCCGGACGGGATGGAGGAGCTCTGCTGCTCTCACCGTGCAGCCGGATGGGATGGAGGAGCTCTGCTGCTCTCACCGTGCAGCGCGGCGGAGAGGACCGGCCGCCGCAGCAGCAGGGGTGCCTGGGGCAGAGCTGGCTTCGTGCCCCACTCCACCCTGGGCACTCTCCCACCCTGCCCACCCCCTGCTTCCCTGTCCCCACTTGGCCCTAAACGCCAATAGACTTTAGGTGACAATCGCTGTAAGTCCCCATTTCTACACACCCTTCAAAATTCAGAAATACTTCAATAAAAGCTTTCTGGGCTCATTTCAGGTATTGTCCATCATTCCGTAGCCAGACGAAGAGAATATTTCTGCAACAGGTTAAGCGGTGCTTTGACGTGTCTAATGATCAAGAACAGTCAGTTTTAGGGGCTGATACTTCAGATGAGTATTTAAAAATCTCAATTAGAGTTCTATTAAGGAGGACTAATTTGGGGCCAGTTCAGACAACGTAGCACAGACACTATAAATCATTTACTCCCTGTAGTCTATGAACGGCTCAGGGGTGTAATTTTCTGTTCTGTCCATTTATTAAACTGTTGGGGGTTTTTTTCAACCTGCAGTGAATTCACCAGTTAAAAGAATTTTCATTCAGGGATGGAGCGATTGCAGCTTTGTATTCCTGGCTAGGATTATCACATCTCAGTGCAAGCCATTGTCAGTAGTAGACAGGAACAGATTGAGGCCGTCTCTTGATGTCACTTGCTATATAAAAATAGTAATTTGTCCTGCCTCTTTGCTTTGCAGCTTCCCAGAGAAGGGGTGAAGCCCCAGGGCTCCTGTGAAGTCAGTGGGATTTTTGAGCTTCGGTGAGGGAGTTGTTTTGAAATTTCCTGTTTCATGAACTCCAGAGGAAATAAAAAAATAAAAAGCCAACATCACCCTTCCCCTCGGCCCAGCCCAAAATGTGCCGCTAGCCCTCCCAAACCCATGCAACAGCTCAGAAACCATCCTTCTCCTGCATCCCCCAAGTCTCACAGCCTGGGGTCTCCCGATGAGAGCCCCCGGCCCCAGAGCCCTGAGCATCCGTGCCGTGAGAGCGACCTGCTCGGGGCTCGGGGCCCCTGCCCTGTCCCTGCGCAGGACCAGCTCCCCAGGAGCCGCCCTTGCAGACCCCGGCCTTGGCGTCTCAGAGCCCCCTGCGCCGTGAGCACGCACCCCAGCCAGGCGACGGCCCTCACAGACACCACCGTAGCTACCTTCATTACGCTAACAGCTTGCGGGCTGATTTTTCCCCTCCTGGCTGGCTCGAGGAAGCAATTTCTAGTTTGATTTGTGGCGCTTGTGACATTGAGGCCTCGTGTGTTTAAAAGTGCATTCCTGGAAAGCAGTGGCAAAGCTCATTTCATCTTCTCAGTGAAGCCTTTTTCTTTCTATGAAGCAACCTGCCATGTCAGTAATGGTTTTAAATTGACTTTCACGGGTGCCCATCAACAAGAGCTATTGCTTCCTAGAAACCAGAGGTTAATGGAGAAAGGCACCAAATAAAGCAAGAAGAAAGAGGAAAGAGCTCCTGCCTGCTCTGTGGCTAGCACCAGCTGCTTCGTAAAAATGAAGACGACCAGCAATTACATCCTTTTTACAGGGTGAAGCTTTCTGTGGCTTCCAGGAAATGCGGAGAGAGAGCCCTGGCCCATCCCCGGCTTGCCGAAGGGGCTGTAAGGAGCATCCCCGTGCTGGGGCTGGCTGCGCTCATCCAGCGGTTGCCCTGGGCCGCTGGCTGAAGGGTAAAGCAGGGGAAAGGAGGGTCCCACCATGATGATGGCTCTCCAGAGGCTCTGGGCACAGCCAGAGGACATGAGAGAGACGCTGCCACGTTTCTGCCCAGGGCAGCCATCTCAGTATAGGCTGACCCCTTACCATCTACTGTCTGGCACCCAGCAGACCGTGTGCCGAGCCACACGACGCAGCCTTGGCGAGGACCAGCCCCCTGCCCTGCTGTGCCGGTCCCCAGCGCTCCTCAGCCCACCGGGACCACGCGTTGGTCTTGTGGTTTAGTCTGGAGATGCGGGTTCAGGGTCGGGCTAATGAAGCTCAGCTATGAGAAGCCTCAGAGGATAACGTGTACCTCCCTCCCACCTCTCAGACACGTCTCATTTCCCTGATTAACGCAGTCATTACATGGACAATAAAGCAATCTCCGGAGTGATAGTGTGGAGTTTCCCTTCATTCGCTTGTAGTGGAAGGATGGGGAGGGTGTGATTCACAGCACCCCCGAGACCGTCGCGTTCCGAAGGCTTGCGTTTCCCAGCAGCTCCCAGCCCTGCCAGCTCTGGAGACATCTGGATTAACGTTCACCCTTCGCGGTGCTGAGGCTCAGTCAGCGAAAGGGCAAGCGCCCTGTTTGTTCACAGCAACCCCAGTGCCCGTCTGACCCACCAAAGCTGTGATCCCTATCCGCAGCTAACCTGCTCCGCAGCAGGGCAGAGCAGCGTGGCTGAGACACGGCCATGCACAAAAGGATCCCTGGCTTTCCTCCATCGCAGGTTCCCTCTGGAAGCTCTTGCCCTCTGTGTTGCCCCATGCACTGAAGTCCACAAATTGGTCACGGCTTGAAGAACTCCTCCTTGCCAACATTTTAAAGTTGTGATTGTGCCTGGCAAAGGAGGCAAACCAGGAGGTCTTTGCCCAAACCCTGAAATTGTCGGGAGGCAGGTTTTGAAACAAGTACAAAATTTTTTTTTTCTGATGCTGCTTCACAATTCACGGACCCCACTGCTGCAGGACGAATGCAGGAAGAGGAGTTATTTGTGGGTGGAAATTGCCATGCAGAATTAGCCTGAAGCAACGCAAACATGGCTGCCAGCTCAAGAATGCCTCCGAGCTGCCGGCTGCCAGGGCCTGGGAGGACGCACTCAGTACAAGTAAACGAAAGCGCTGCTGCAGATTCCGTCCTGGAGGAGGCTGTTGGGCTTGCTGGAGCCGTGGGCAGATGGCTGCTCCTCTCTCCTGGCAGGTTTCAGGGGGGATGGCAGGCAGTAGCTGCGGGCAGACGCGGTGCGGTTCGGCCACTTGCTGAGCACAGGCTGTGCTTCACGGCTTTCTCCTTCCTCCTCTGGGGAGAGGAGAACTTCTAGGTTCTAGCCCACCAGCACTTCTAGCCACAGTGCCTCAGAGCCCCTCGCTCCAGCGAGGCCACGTTAATCCTCTCCCCAGAACAGGAAGGGCTCAAGGTTGCCCACACAGCGGGGACGGGAGCCAAACGTGGTTGTCACAGGTGACGGTGGATTTCACAGGCTCTTCCGAAACGCGGTGAGGCTGCTACATCTCCGTGCACTGCGGTGCTCACTTAATGTCAGATGAGCTTCCGTGGCTCATTAGCGAGCGGTTCATCAGCCGCTCTCCGTGGTTTGTTGTGCTCATCTGTAAGGAGGACCCACAGGCTGGGGCTGGCTGGTGCCTCTGGCTCATCCGTGCCTCAAAGGGGTGTCCTGCTTGAGGCTGCTAGGTCTGGATGAAGCTCTGAGTTCCCTCTGACTAGCGATGCTCTCTGTCCTACGAAGAAAACTTGCCGGACGGTCAGAAGAAATGGGAGCTGGCTGGCTGCAAGCAACCCCGATTCCTGGGGAGGCATTTGTGCTAGCCGTACACGTGTACGTGGTGGTAGTGCGGGAGCCTAGGCACCAGCACAGCCCATCTCCCTCCAGACCCCTGGAGCAGGCAGAACTGGCACGTGTGTGCTGGAAGCAGCTGACACGAGGAGGCATCATCGTGGCTGAGGGGGACGTAGTTACCCCCTCCCGGGGCGGGCTGTGGGCACCCGAGTGTTTTCCGGAGGCGTGTGGAAGATGGTATGCGCATGCGTTGGTTGCATTCTCCATCCAGGGAGCTGCTTTCTGCGGAGGTCCCTGCCACAGTCAGCGTGATGAGGCCTCCAGAGCTCTCAAAAGGACAGGTAGCCTGACTGGTAGCCTGGAGCCAACGGTGGCCTGTCCTCTCCCCGGCCCCGCTGCTGCTATGGGAGCACAAGGTCATGCTCCCGTGGCAGGGGGTGGACGGTCCATGCTGCTGAGCTGTCGTGAGAGCTGGGTGCGAGCCCCAGCAGAATAACCTTCTGGAGTGTAGGTTATTCAGCAGAATAACCTTCTGGAGGGTCTAGGGGCTCAGCTGACATGCAGATGGGGCTGTATCGAGCGTATTTTTGCTGCGGTTTTGGAGTTTTCACTGGGTGGGAAAACAGGCAGAGCCGAGAGCGGTGCCTGGCGTTTCCCGTGCTAAGGCTCTGCTTTCTGCTGTTTGATTGCCGATTTGTAGCCATTCAGGTAACGTTTCTGCTTCAGAAGGTTTTATTTTTCAATTTTTTTAAGAAAAGAGGTCCACATGCTCAGTCAATCCCAGCAGTCACTGGGGTGAGCATTAAACACCATCCTCTGAAAGTGTTAACAGCTCCGAGAAACGCAGCACCCTGCCAACTCGTGACAACGCTCGCGTTAACCTTCCTGTGCTTAGGAGCCAGCCCTCTGCAGAGCGGAGATAATACTGCTGCGTCTCACGGGGGCTCGGGAAATAAATGAGCATTTGGGAACCGCTGTGCTGTCACAGTGCCCAGCACCACAGCAAAGTTCACGTGGAGAGGACAAACTCTGCTGTCTGCGCAGCGTGGGAGTGCTGCGGGTGGAAGGGTTTAACAGCCGCTGCGTTTCAGCCAGCAGCTTCTCTCCCAAGGAAGAACATCCTCTGTGGAAAGAGCCAGGGCTCATGTAGTCCAGATAGCATCAGCTTATGCACAGGAGGGGACATCCAGGCCACTTGGGCAGGCCTTAATTTCGGCTTTGCAATGCTACCATCATTTTCAAAGCATTTTCTCCCCTCTCTCGCCTCTCCACGCCAGTCGGTAGAGACAGAGCTCTGGAAAATTGGAAGGGAATAAGTGAAAGTGAGTGACTCACGCTCAGGGAGCAGAGTCTCGGGCGCTGATTTAGGAGGCAGCCGAGCGCAGACCGGTGTTTCTGGCGAGTGTGTGTGATTTGTCCTTGATTTGTGGGCAGGAGCTGTGTCCCTTTGTGCAGACTTTGTGAATAATCAGCTCTTGCTCTTCTCGTGTCCTCGCTGCTCCTCGGGTGTCCTCCCGGGCTCGGTGCGGGGCTGGGCTCCGCGGCTCGGCGGCTCTCCTGCCGCAGGGTCCGGTCACCTGTGCTAGTGTCACCTCCAGCTTTCTGCACGTGCGTTGGGATCTGTGTGAGAGCCAAGTGGGGAAATGGCCTCCTCTGGTTTGGTAGCGTTGGAAGAAAATTTGGGAAATTTTTACACTAAAGGAAAATCCCCTCACAGTTTTTACTGATGTGTTGGGCTTGCCTTTTACAAAAGTTTTTGGGAGGAGGATTGCTGAAAGGGTTCGATGAATGTGGCTTGTGCTGAACTCTTGGTGTGTACCTGAGGGCTCCAAAAATCCAACTTTTTCAGTAGGATCAAGTTTCCAGGTTAGAGCGTTGTCGGGCTCCCATGGCCGATTCCCAGCCGTCCTCCTCCTCTTGCTTTGACGCGGGTCCTCCAGCCACCAAAAAGCCACCCAAGCCTGGAGCAGTGTCTGCTGGGGGTCTGCTCCCTGCCTCCTCCTGCCCCGGCCCCAGCCCCTGGCCCAGGCTTTGCTGACCCGCGGCCACCGTTCATGTGAATCACCCATGGGAGAAGGAAGATTGAAGATGCACCGAAACACGTGATTTCACTCACTGATCCCTCCCAGACCGCTGAGAAGCATTCGCTTGAACTTGAAAGACTGAGGAAACATTGAATATGAAGGCAGGGATATTTTTTCAAAAGCTGAGGCTTATTTCCAGTCTTGCTGATGTCAGCAGCACCGCTCCCGCTGATGTTAGTGAAAGCAGCATTAGGCTTATTTCCTATCGAGGCTGTGTTTGGGAAGCCTACCTGGAGCAGCACGCGATTAGAGGAGCACAGAAGGCAATCTCAGACCTTCTGGTCTCATGCTTTTGGCACCGGCTCGCCAACTGTCCCCACTCCACAGCCTCCCTGGCAGCAGAGCAGCATCTTCACCTTTCGCTGAGAGGCTGGAGGACTGTGAGCCCGGGACCTGACCAGACCGTCAGTCTGCAAAGGGTGGGCTGAGGCAGCTATCGCGTGTATTGAGTTACTCTCTTGCTTCTCCATGTTCTCACCTTCAAGCCTGAGGGCATCTCCTCTCCCTTTGCTGTTGCAAGGGCAGAGTTTTAGCCAGGTGCTCAAAGCTGCGGCTCCAGCCGGGACCATCTGCTTTCTGGTCTCCAGACCTGCCTCAGACGAATGAGCAGCTCCCACGTGCTTCCCTTCCCCGGATGCTCTGAGCCCCCAGCCCTTGTCTCCCAGTGCTGGGGTCCTCCCCAGGCTGGGCACACTTACAGTGCCAGCGATGGCCTGGAGCTGCTAACACCACCCAGCACCCTTGGGTGAGTCCCAGCACCCTTGGGACCCCTCCGAAAGGGAGCCAGGAAAGCCAGGGCAGCTTTAGGCAAGCCTAACCATCCCTTCCAGCCCATGGCCAGTGATGGCACCCGTCCCCCAGTGCAGGGCCCAAGCTGACTGCAAGGGCTGAGCCACTGCTGCAGAACTGCTTTGCTCTGGTGACTAAGGTAGGACATAGCGGCTCCCTGCCGGATTTGACTCTTATTACCCAGGAAGTCACAGACACCAGCTTCCCGGGCTGGAGGCCGAGTAGATGGAGGTGACCGCCGCCTGGACTGGAGAGCAGGTTCTCCAGGTGGTCCCCAGGCAGGAGTGGCACCATCCTCATGCTATGCTGTCTGTCCTTGATGTCAACTGAGCGCTTCTCTTGGTGTTTCAGACACATGCTGCCACGCAGAGAGGAACTCTAGCCCTCGGCTTCTGCCCTGAACAGTCATCACCATCCAAAGAGAAGGGACATGCAATTAGCAGCCTCGTTGACTTACTTAGCATCACATATGGGCAGGCTTTGGGGTATTCGCTCCAAAAGCGAGAGGTGGATTGCAGTTTGACTTTCCGATTCTGAACTGCAACTCCTTTAATCTAATGCAAGACTAACAGGCAGAGCTAGCAATGAGATCTGGGATGTGAACATTGGTACCTGGTCTGCTGTGAAGCCCTCAGATCCCCGTGCAGGACTCCAAGAAGTCGCTAGATGGAGGTACATGAATTCAAGTCCAAGTGTCAAGGTGTCCATCAAGGGCCAAGTGTTACTTTCAGAGTGTGTCCTTGCTTTGACAAGCGGCTGGAGCTCAGGAGCACCTGCATCTCCCTGCCGAGACCCCCCCACCTTCTGTCACAGGACACGCAGCACAACAGGCTGGCTGGAGCAGAGAGACAAGAGGACGGATGAAGGGGTTGGGGCTGGGACAACCGCCTGGCAAGCGGGAGAGGGTCTGGGGCTGTCTGGCCCTGCCAGGCTCTGGGTCAGGGAACGCCAGGTCTGGAAACGCAGGCTGTGACCCCTTGGGGCTGCGGCGAGAGCTTGTTGTGGGGCTCTGGATTAGCGGTGTCTTCAAGCTGATGGTGCTGTGTGGAAGAAGCAGGAGCATTAACGTCAGGCCCCAGCGAGTGGCTCATTACAGTTGTGTTTGTCAGCAACACCACGCAGCGAGAGCAGAGGTCTGAGATAACGCAAATGCCACAGATTTGTCCCACAATGAAAGCAGCTACTCAATTTGAGGCCAGTTTCCATGTGTTGGTGGTTAATGTTTAATGGGAAAGAGCCTAGAGCAAAGGAATAAAGTAAGAAATATTTAATTCTACAGTGTTGGTTTGCACCATATGTTTTCCACTTAATAAATATTTTAGGCACTTATGCTCAACAAAGACAGGCTCTGTTTTTTCGTGTTTTGTGTGTCTTTGCTTCCCCTCGGCGAGGCAGGTCCTGGGCTCCCCACCCTCTGCCGACGCCTCTTCTCCAGGCAATCGGGGGGAGATTTCTGCCCAGTGGCCCCATCCCAGCCTGCGGAGCCCCTGCACAAGGTCCGGCTTTGTCTCAGCCAGGAGAGGATGGGGCAACACAGGGGTTCCAGCCCACCCGGGGGCCAGTGCTGTTTGGTGGGGTCCAGGGGAGGCCCCGAGGGACGCGCTCCTGCTTGGCCAACCCAGCCCTGCCTTCTCCCAGGGGCCTGAGCCAAGGGGGGTCAGGGCAGGGGCTCAGCGCCGTTGGGGGCTGGCGAAGTCGGGAGCCCAGGGCTGGGGGCTGAGCGAACGGCCCCGCTCCCTTTTCTCCTTGCTGGGGCCGGCCGGACGCCTGCCTCTTGCAGCAGCTCTCTGGGGCAGATGCAGCAGGATCTGGCCCATGGCCACAGCTTGCTTTACACAAATACAGCCCTACCCGCTGGCAGAGCCTCACCTCCAGCGAAGGGCAGCAGAGAGAGGGGACAGGGAGGATGGGTTTACAGCCAGGGCCAAGCTCCGGGGCTTGGGCAGGCGGCTTGAGGGGCTGCGCTGGGCAGGGGGACACGGGAAACGCTGGCATGGCTCTCCTGCACAGACAGCAGAAAGGGAAACCGGTACGCAACGAAGGAGATGAGCTGGCTGTCAGTCACGCTGTGCTGGGGCAGGGGCTCCTGTGCGGAGGGGAGAGATGTCACGGCCGGTGCTCAGCCCCACCATGAGCTCGGTCCAGCAGCACACTGAAGGATGGGGTCAGCCTCCATCCCTGCCCTCCCACGGCTCCCGAGGCACCGGGGGGGGGTGGGGGTGGGGGGGTGAGCAGGACCTGGGCCCAAGAGCAGCAGAAGCAAGGCTCCAGCAGTACCTGGCTGGCGCTCAGAGATTTCCAGCAGTCCCTGTGGCCATCAAAGGCTCGGGAAAGGGAAGGCTGGAGCACTTGGTGTCCTGACGGCCTGGACAACGTGCCTTCGCATGCCATCCTCCGGGGGCTGACAGCCGGCTGCAAAACATTTATGTGTACGGCCCTTTCTGGATGGGGTTTAGCATCCCGTGTGACCTGCCACCCCCCCAGGCTCTTAAGTCCAGGCTGCAGTCCAGGACGAGTAACGCTGCCGTTGGATGGTACCACGGGTCCCCGTGCTCCCGTGGATGCAGAGCCACGTGTTCGGCAGGTCCCCCTGCACGAACGTGACTCGTAGCGTCCTCCCCGGGGAGAGCCAACCCTCCCAGCACCTCCCGCTGCGCTGGCCCAGGCAGCCTGCTGCGCTCCCGGGGCTTTGCCAGCCAGGGCTCAGCTGGGCTGGTTCTCATCCCCATCCTGGCTTCCGTTAAGTAAAGGCCGTTTCTCTGGTGTTGCTGATTTATTGCTACGCCCAGGGCTCGGGAGCCCTGAGGCTCACGGTCGGCATTTTGTCAGGGGTCTGGAGAACGCCAGCCGTGATGGCCAACGAGAGCGTCCCAGGACCAGGGATGTCACAGGTCGCACAATCTCCGCCACACACAGACACGTCCAGTAACGTATATATATTATATTATATTTTTATATATATATGTACACATTAACAAAGAAGTTGCAAAAAAAACCCCAACAAAAAAGGGAAAAAACATAACAGGAAGAACAACCCTCCCCCAACAGAACCGAAACAGGTGTGTGACATATGGAAGAGGAGAGGCCGGCGGGCCGCGCGCTGCCCAGGAGCTCACCACGTCCCACGCCCGTGCGGCGGAGCCAGCAGGAGCAGAGGAGCCCGCAGCACCCGGCCCCGGCCCCGGCCCCGGCCCCGGCCCCTCCACCCGCGTCCTGGCCCCGCGGGGCCGCGGCGGACGCGCTCATTCACCCAGGGCTGCGGGGCCTGCGGGGGCGCGGATTGGCTGAAACTGCCGCTGTGTCATCACACGCCAGGCGGTTTGAACCAATGGGGCGGCTCGCTGGGGGGCCGGGGGCTGGCCGCGCCATTCAGCGCCGGCCCGGGCGGGGCTGGCCCCGCCCCAGCACCGCCCGCGCGGCTCCCCGGCCCCACCGGCCCCGCCTCGGCCGCCGGCCCGGCCCGGCCCGGGGGCTCCCACCGCCATCAGTGCAATTTCGTCAGGTGCAAACGTCACGTTCACGGCCCGTGCGCTCGGAGCTAATGGCTGCGCTGAGCCCGCCAGCAGTACGGCAGTCAGAGCGGCGCCGGGGCTGGCGGGAGGCTTGGCCCCCGGCTTGCCAACGCTACGATCCGTCTCCGGTGCTCGGGCGTTTGCTTGAGGTTGACGCATTATGAGCAGCCCCGGACGGGACCGGCACCCGGGGACAAGACTTGAACGACAGCCCCATGCGGCTCTGAAAAAACATCCTGCTGAAAATGGCAACTTATCCTCTTAAAAGGAGTGGTGTTTGTGTGCTTGGCTGTGGGGAACGGCAGGCGCGACCCTGCTGCACCCCCCCGGCCCTCTCGCACGCTGGGGCCAGAGGCGAATAAAACCGCTCCGCCCGCTCGGGAGGGATGCAGCGCCCGCCGCAAGCCCCTGCCGAGCCCCACGGGAAAGCAGCCGGGGCAGAGGGAAAATGGCCCTCGGCTTGGCAGTGTGGGCGGCAGATCCCTTCCCCGCAGGTGACACCCGCCTCCCTTCCCGCAGCGGCAGGCAGCCAGGCACCAAAAGCGTCGGCCGGGCAAGGAGGAGGGGTGCCGCGCTGGAAACGGGCTCTGTTCATACACGCTCTCCCTGGCCAAAGCTATCGCCTGGCAGCTGCCACCGCCACACTTAACGACAAGTGTCCCCCAGGCTGGGTCGCTGGCGGGGAGCACCCACTTTTGGACAGGGCCAACTGGCTCCGGCCGAGTTCAACCAGCCTCCCTGCAGCCCTTGTGGGACGAGCCTCGAAGTGCTGTCACCCTGTCTGAACCGGCCACCTACCCCTCTGAGGCTGGGCTTTGAGGTAGTTCCCTATCAGCAAGGTCCAAACTAAGAAAGGAAAAGGCTGGCCGAGCTAGGAGGTCTCAGCCTGACAGTCCCCGTGCAGTGCCACCGAGGCATCTGACAGCACCGCACCCAGAGGAGAAGAAGGAGTTTTCAAACACCACGGACCAAAGCTCAAGCACCAGCCTGTCCTGGGCCACCGTGCTGCCTGACCTCCTCGCTTCCCCCGGCATCCCCGCCACGCCGTGCCGCCTGCCGCGGGTGCGACGTGGGCATCGGCACGCCCACCTGCCCCGAGTCGTGCCGCGGACCCTGGCTGCGGGTGCCCGCGCTGGGTCTTTGCTCCCTGCGACACGGGGACCCGTGTGCCCGGCCCAGCCCCTCCTGGCTTTTAAGCAAATGTGGAAACTGAGGCTTGGCCAGGGGACTTGGTGCTTGTGGTTACTGGGAGCACTGGTGGCAGCCGAAGAGCTCCCCGTAACCAGGGGCTGGAGCCCCTGGGACGGATTCAGTCCTTTGCCACAGAGCAAACAGGATGGCTCCATGCTCACACCACCGTGGTGGAGAACAAACCAAGAGCCAAGATCTGGGGTCATAAATTGAGATTTTGGGTCATAAAGGTCTTTGGGCAGGACGTGACCATCTGCTCAGCACGGGGAGATGTGTTTTTTCTGCAGGGACACAGACGTGAAGCTAATGGAGGTCTGCGCAGAGCTGCACGTGGCGGGGCACAGCTGGCCGGACCCTGCGATGGGAAGGAGCATCTGCCAAACCCCTGCGCCAAGGGCGAGACGCTCCTCGGCTTGCTCCTTAAGGGTGGGGACCTCCCTGACTCCTGGTGACCTCCCGGAGGAGGAGGCATGGTGGGGTGGGGGTCCGCGGCCGGCTGCCCTCCACTGTGGGACTGCAGACCCAGCCAAGCACAGGGAACGCGGCCAGCAGCAGCATGCATGTGGCCGGGAGAGGCAGCGGGACCGCCCTTCTCAGCACTGCCTTCGCCCTCGCAGACCATCCACCACACAACCACCATCCACCACATAACCAACGCCAGCGCTCACCAAGTGCGATGGGTCCGTGCAGTTATCTACCACACCAGAGAAGCTGCCGAGCTTCAGCCAAACAGAAAGTCCTCCCCAGAAAACGATGCTCATGTCCCACCTGGCTCTTGAGACAAGCTACCAACGGGCTCCAGAAAGCCAATCCCTCCTGTTCCGACCTGCGCCTTGCGGGGATGCACGAGACGTCCCCCTGACCACAGCAGCGCCTCAGAAGGTCACCCAAAACCCGCCCCAGCCCTTCCGGCCCCCAAGGGAAGACAAAACCATCCAGGTGACAATCCGCTTCGGGAGAGATCGGAGCACACCACCAAGGAGCTGCGCAAGCCGCACGCGCACGCAAGCGGAGCTTGCCAACGGGAGTTTATTTTCAGCCGCAGTTAGAGGTTCTTCCTCTTTCCCTTTTAAAAAAAAAATCGAGCTGCGTGTGGGAAGGTGCTCGCTTGCTGGAGTGTTACGGCTGCACGGTGGCTCTCCGGCACGGCTGCTGCCAGGCTCCCGGCGGCCGACTCTGACCGCTGGCACCCACCAGCATCGCCGGTGCCACCGCGGGGCACGGGCAGGGCTGGGGCAGCCTAGTGACAGGCTTTCATCCCTGATACGTACGGGGACTCCTGGGGCCTGCAGTTACACTCCTGCTGCTCTGGGTAATCTATGAAGTCCGGGGCGGGCAGACCCGAGAGGATCATCAAGGATTTGTTCCAGATGGTGAAGGTCGGACACACTGGTAGGATGAAGGAGACTTCGAACGTGTGGAGGTGGAGGGAGTTGGCCGGGTCGTAGAAGGAGAGCGCGTTGTTGTCGTAATCCAGGAGGACGCCGAGGCGCTTCATCTGCGGGTGGACCTCCACCAGCATCTCCTTGTTGTTGTGCCTCACCACGAAGTTGTTGTTGCAGCGGGAGAAGACCCAAGACGAGGAGTTCTTCCCGATCCACTCGTTCTTGGGGGCCGACTTGTAAGCCACACCGATGGCGTACCTGGAAGAGAGGAGAAGCTTTGCTTAGCGACCTTCAGCGTCAGCGCAGGACAAAGTCCGGCCCCGACGGCTGCTGGCACCCCGTGCTTTAAAAGTCCGCCTGGCTGCGGAAGCAGCACGGCAACAGCTTTATGTGACTGAAAAGCTGCTTGCAGAGGCTTGGCTGGCGAAAAGCATCACTCCCTCCCCATGCAACCTCCTGCTGCAGAGGCGGAGGTGACACAGCTGGGCGCTTTCAGCAGGAACCCTCCATTTTAGCCCCATTGTGCTGCACAAGCAGCTTTAACGACGCAGCAGCTCGACAATGCTGCTGTAACGCCTCCCGGCTCGGCTCCGTAGCAGAGGCTTTCTGGGGATCCGCCTGGTAGGGGCTTTCTCAGAATAAACCCCAATTGTTTCACTTCTGAGCGTGCTTGTGTGAAGGCATTTTTCATCCCGGGGGTGGATGGGAGGCTGAGCCCGATGGGAGTGAGCACCGGGAGCGGTTTCTGAGCTGGGGCTGCTGCTGTGCTTGCTCCTCGAGCCCCCTTCCCCAACAGAGAGGGGAGACAGGCACAGCCAGGAACCAGAGCCAGCGCTCGGGGTCAGGGAGAGGGGTTTTCTCTGTTAACGACCCCTGAGCATCCGCTCTGGCGTTCGGCCGCAGGCAGCAGCTGCAAGCACGGGGTTCAGGGAAAGGCAAGAAGTGACACCCCTCTCCTCCAGGCCCCCGGGACAAAAAGCTCCCGACCCGCTCCCCCTGCCACTGCAGCGCAGAGCTGCCAGCCCACTGCCAGACCTCCCCTCCTGGCTGTGCCGGAAGCCCCTGGGAGAAGAGCGTCATTTCCCTGAAGCTTGTGGTCTTGAGTTAGGGGGCATGAAGATGGCGTGTGCCACATCTCTTTGGGTGTTGACTGCTGCCACTCTCTGTTCTCAAAATCCCTCTGGTCAGCTGGAAGAACCAGCAAGCTTTGGTCACGAGCGACCGGCTGGGGAGAGCAGGATGGGGGAGAAGGGCAAAACCAAGCGACGATCTGTTTTGCAAACTAGGCTGGTGTGCTCTGTGTCCCTTGCGGATCTCCTTGAGGGAGAGGAGCCGTGTTTTGCAGCAGCACTCAAATACCAGCTCCTCCTCGGCTGGAGCTCCCAGAGACGCATATGGGTCCCTAGGAGCAGCCGAGTCCCCGTTACACACCGCGAAGGAGGCAGCACACGAACGCGCTGGCAGCGTTAGCCCGTGTGAAAGTATAGCCCTGCCCGCAGCGACAACGAAGGGATGGGGTGAAGCGGCGAAGGGCTGCGGGTGTCGGTGCGGGGGCTGAGGGGGGGACACGGGAGGTGGCACTGAAGGCTGCTGAGAGCTGCAGGTCCCACTCCGCCCTTGATCAAAGCATCCTTGCTATGAGCCCCAGCAGGACACAGGGCTCCGGGCTCGCTCCGAGTCACAGCCGCAGCCGACTCAGTGAGCTGCCTTCCAGCACGCAGCCGTGCCCCTTTGCACCTGAACGCATCCCCCAGCGCCCAAGGAGCTGCTGTACATTGCAAAGCTATTTCCTCCTCTGAAGCGCTTGCAGTGTTTGCTCATCGGCAAAACAACGCCTGGAACAGCTCCATTTCTAAGAAACAGCTCCAGATATAATTATTGCTTGAGAAACAACCGACAAATCAAGTTGCTGAAGCCAGAAACTGCTTCTAAACGAAGGGTGCACAACCTTGCATCCCTGCCTCGTCCCTTCTGCTGCTGCCTGCATGCGTTTTGCAGGCAGGGGCGTGGGCTTGAGGGCACGTCTGGGCCGGGGGCGGCTGCTGAGATGCAGTAGGGAGGTGCTGTGGGGTCAGGGGTGCTCCTGGCCACCACTGGGAGCGAGAAGCTGTACTTGGGGCAGTGCTTCTGTGCAAGCATCTCTGACGAGGGCGCTGGGGAGAAGGCAGTGGGCTGGGAGGAGCGGGGCTAAAGCAATCCTCATCCCTGTAGCCCCTGGGAATGCTGTCTTCGTCTCCCACGGAGCACAGGGAGGCTGGGCTCTCGCCCTCCCACTCTCGCAGCATCCACCTGTGGAGCCTGGGCCAGAGCAGAGCCATGAAACCTCAGCCGAGAGCAATCACTGCGGAGGAGGCGCTGCATCCCGGGCTGCCGTCGCTCCTCGTGCCCCACCAAGCCCGGTGGCCTTCAGCAGATGCCAGGGTGGCCCGAGGTGGGGACAAAGCTCTGCGTTCCTGATGATGGGAGGGAGACATGGGCTCGTCCTCCCTCGAGAGAAGCAGCTCGTGGCAATGAAGGCAGTCTCTCCCGAGGCAGAGCCACGCGGCAGCAGCACAGGGCAAATGGCGAGAGAAGCATCGCCCTCTGCTTTGCCCTGCCGGCCCCTTTGCCATCACAGGGCAGAGATGTCCATCCCTACGGGGAGGGGGACCCGCTGCTTGGGATGGTTCCTCCTGCCAGCCTGCAATGCTGGGGTATGAATATAGGGTGAAACAGAGTGAAGCAGGCATGGGACAGGCTCCCCCTGAGCTGCCTGCCCTCACAGGGGTATTTCAGTGGCTCGCCAGGCCTTTGCAAACCTCCCCTGGAGACATCTCTGTCTCCTTCTGCTTAGCCATGAGCCGCAGCTTAGCCTTCCAGCTCAGACTTCATAACCACATCTGGCCCAGCTAAGCGGGACCTTGCATGAGACAGCCCAGGGGAGGGCACTGCACGTGGGAAAACCAGCAGATTTAAAGCTCCGTGGCACCTCTGCCCTGCCATCGGGGTGAGATTTGAGCCCTGGCAGGCACTAGCATGTTCAGCAGGTGAGGGAAATGAAGATACAAGCTTCACCCTGCAGCCTGACTGGATCGGACCCAAAAGCTTCTGGCAGAGAGGAGAAACTCATAAACCTCTTGAAAGCCACAGCCACCCAGATTCAAGGTCTCGACCATCTCCCTGCCCATGAGCAGCTCTGCCAAAACCCTGGCCTTTAACCCTAGCGTGGCCCACAACATCTCAGGGGAAATCTGCGGGAGCTAGGAGAGGGAGGGAAGACAACGGTGCTGCCTACCAGGTCGAGGACCCCACCACCACCTCCCAGTAGTGGCAGCCGCTGTCAATGAAGACGTTGCCTGCTGCGCCATAGCATCCTGTCCCGCTGAACCTCTCGGGCGTGTGGCTCTTCTTCAAGGAGCTCTCGTCCTTCTCCATCTGTAGCCCGTCATTGGAGATCTTCAACTTCTTGTGAGCCATCTTGGGGTCCAGCTTAAAAGGCTGACCTGTTAGAAGAAGACATATGGATTAGGATTTCTTTGTTACCATCATCATGCGGGCAGAACATGGCAGGAAACGTCTGCCCCAGGCTCTTTGGACATTCTCTGTGAGCGAAAGGTTCCCCCACCGGCCAAGGACACTGGATTACAGATGCCCAGCAAGAGGCACATCCACGTGCCTCGTGCATCTATTGTCACGGGCTGATCCATAAGCCATCGGTCCCCGGGCTGCTCCTGTGCCCCCGGTGCCTGCAGCGGCCTCCCCGTCCCTGCTGGAAGGAGAAAGCAAGTCACTGCTGCCCACGCCTGCGAGCGAGCCACCGCCCCAGGCACCGCAGCGAGACAGAGGGGAGCAGGGACGAGAGCAGCACCTGCACCTTGGGCTTATTCCCCAGCCCGGGAATCACTCACCTTCCCGGACCAAACAGAGGGGAAGGAGGGGAAACTGGAGAATGCAGAGATCAATGAGCTGAAGAGAGCGAGCTCTCTGCCCCCAGGGAGGGCCCGGAGCGGAGAGCAGCCAGGCTGGGCAGCACGGCACGTCGGCAGGGCTGTGCCGTCCTGGCAGGGACCCTTAAGTGAGGGGCTGGGCAACGCCCGGGGTCTCCTTATTGCGCGTTACCCCCTTCAAATGCCTCATTCCCCATCAGAGCAACTCCCCTTTGCCCTCTGTTCATGATGTAAAATGTTGTGGCAGAAGCAGGGGGCTGTTTCCAGGTAATGGAACTGGCTCTGAAGATGCCATCAAGATGCACTGCAAAGCAAACCTAGGCTGGGCATGTAGCCTGAATTCCTGAGCGGATCCGTACTCGATTAGCAGTAATGGGAGTTGTGTGAGCCCAGGGAAGGGAGAACAGACCCTTAAGTGCCGGTATCACAATACTGAATCACAGAAGCAGTACTGCAGCATCGAGCACACCCCCGAATCCCCATCAGCAGCCGCCGCAGACTGCTCCCCGTAGTGCACAGGCTGCTATTACATGTTATAGGAAGCACGCCCGAGCTTTTCCAGCGCTTCTCCGCTGCCAAACAAGGTCTCACCACTTGGAGAAGAGTCTGGGCTGTGCACGCAGCGGTGGAAGCAAATCAAAGGCGTCGGGTCCAGCCCGTGTTTAGCGGAGGCTGGAAGGGAGGTGTGAGCACAGGGCCAGCCAGCGAGCGCACGCCCCGGGGCTTCCTCCGCAATTAACAGAATTGAGTTTGATGGATTTTGCAGATCTTTAAATGCTGGCTTGAGACCCAACTGCAATTCCTTTGTAATGTTACCAGCACACAGAAAGCCAAACTGTTTCCTAATTGACACAGACCGGCTGTCCTGCTCGCTTTGATAAAACCCTCCCGAAGATCTGCAAGGCCAGGGGAACGTCCGCCCTCCCTCGTGTCAATAAACACGCGCTCTTGTGGGCACCGGCTGTGCAACACATTCAACGGCGAACACTAAAGATTTTTTGGAAGGCTCCAATTTTTGGTGCCACGCAGCCTCGCCGCAAAACTAACCCTCGCTGGCTCCCGAGTCCAGGTCTTGTGCGTGCAGGGACAGAGGTGGGGATGGGGTCAGAAAAATACTTGCAAACAGGGACTTCTTCAGTATGGAGGGTCAGGGGATTTGGTGCATCTGCTCGTGGGCAGCCCTGCCAGCGATGCCCAGGCTGATGCCCAGCCCCTAAACCCCCCACTGCCCTGCCAGAGCAGCTCTTCTGAGCCAGGTTTAGCTTTTTTTGGGGGGGCAATTCATGATCCCTTTTGCTTCAATGCTTTTTTTTTCTCCTTTAATAATATAGGGTCATTTTAAAGGCCAGGTGTGGAAAGGAGAAGCCAGAAGGTTGCATTTTGAGTAGCCCGAAATGAAGCCCTCCATTTCGGGGCGGGGAGGGGAGAGAGGCAGTGTGTTTGGGGAGCCTCTCTGCTCCCTGCTCCAGCGTTTTCCCGTCACTCTCTTTGCTCTCAGTTCAGGACAGACTTTGGCTTCTCTGTACAGCAGCATTTTTTTTGTATGGCTAAATGAGTTTGCCCAGCCCTGAGGATCTCCTGGTCCATCCCTACATGGTCACAGGCTTCAGGCACGGACTGTGCCTCGGTTTACCCCTCTGTACAACACAGGAGCATCCCTGGGGTGCTGAGGGCTGGTGACCGACCCTTTCTGGCTGCTGCTGCAAAAGAAAAGCTACTCTGGGAAACGGGTGCTCCATCACCGCACCCTCCTACGGGGAGTGCGGCACCCATCCCCAGGGGAGTGGTGGCAGGGGGTCCCGCTAAGCCCCTGGGCACCGTGCTGTCGGGAAGGGGCTGAGTGTGGGGCAGCGGGGTCCCGCGAGAGCGGTGGGTTTTCCTATGGAGAGCACCAGGCAGGGGTGGAAATTCTGCACCAAACATTTCTGCAATAGTCTGTTTCAAAGCGCGACTGATGAAGGCACCGGATGGCTCTGGCAGGAGCCAGCTCTTCTGAGCCACCGAGCCCGGCCGGGGACACCGGCTCTGCTGCAGCCCCTCACCGCTGGCACCAGCGGGGAGCCCGACGGAGCGAGGGGCGTGGGACTGCGCGCTACAGACTGCTGCGTAATGCAGGAATAGCAGGCGTAAAATTAAATTGCACATGCAACTTAATTCTGGTGCTTTTTAAATCCTGTGCTCTTGGCTTTGCAAATTTAATGGTGGTTTGTTTTTTTTTTTCCCCCAGAGGTTTTTCCATCTGTAATTCCCTATTTTTTTCTTAAAGGGAACTGCAAAGGGGAGTCCCGATATATTACCAGCTGCATGTGAACCCGCATCAACAGCACAGTTGAGCTAAAGCAGCTGCTGAGCAGCAGCGACAGCGATCTCCTTTCCACGGGACAGAAAAAAGTCCTCGGTGCTCTGCCCCAGCCCACATCACTCCGGGAGAGACGTGTAAAATGGCGGGGCTGCGTTCAGCTCCGGCTCCGGAGGTAACCCCACGCGGCGCGCACGTTGGCCACGTGCCTTCGGCAGGGCAGCGCAGCTGGGACCGTCGCGTAAGGGCCCTCGGCACAGCTCTGGTCATGGGTCTGCTGCCGCGATGGTGTCCTCCGTGGGCACGCTTGCCACGCTCACAGCATTCTTCACGGCCGCCGGTGCTCGAGCTGGCCGGGGCTGGGAGCACAGCCCTGCCCGTGCTCCTCCTCTGCACTGGCAGGGACGCGGCAGCCCTGGGACACAGACCTGGGTGAGCTCCCCAGCACCCCCCCGTCGCCTGCTTCCAAAGCACAGGCTTCATCTGACCTCCTTATTTTTCAATGATTTCCCTCCAGAAGCCCCCGACTATCCCTGTTTTTCCAAACAAAACCCCAAGATGTTGTAAAGAAGCAAACCGAGTTCTAGTGTTTTTTGTCACTGAGTTTTCATGCAAGACACAGCAAAGAGCATATAGACACCATCTACTTCAGCACACAGCAAACTGAGCAGGGCAGCTGCAGCAAAACACCTTAAATAACTGCAAACAACTTAAAAAACAGGCTTTGGTACCTGGAGCGGTCCCTGGCCTGGCCCAGGGGAAGGAGCTGCTGAGAGACCCTGCCACGCACAGAGCCACGCTCTCTGCACACTCCTGTTTTCAGCCACGGACACCGAGTCCCGGCGAGGAGAAACGCCCGTGCCAACGCTATGCAGCGAGGGGTTTCCAAGCCAGGGCTAGGAACCCTTGCAAACAGCCGGCAGCGTTAGCTATGGCAAGGCTGGAGAGCTTTCATGTGTGACCCTGTAATGGAGCTCAGCCGCGCTGCGCTCTGATACTTGATGGTAGCTCGTGTTGATGCTCCTCGGAGCCCAATTTGCTCGATAATTGAGTTGAGAGGCCTGAAAGGAAAGCTGCAAATTGGGAGTGACCCACCCCCTCCTTTCCTCTAGCTATTTTAATATTTCTGTAGCTATCTTTTTCCGGCAGTAATGCAAAGAGACAAGCTTTGAGGAAGTGAGGTATAAAAATACTCGTCTCTGTCAGGAGAGAAACGGTCGCAGCCCTTTTCATGAAGACGACCCCTTTTTAAGGTCAGTGTGAACAACTGGAGTCCAACCCTTGTCGCTGGTTTGTGCTGGCACATCCTGGCCCAAGGGCTCGAGTAATATCTGCAGACAGTGTGCTGCGATGGGCACGATGGCAGTCAAGAAGCACACAGCCTGGGTTGCAAATCTTGCTGCGGACAGAGGGCGTTTCAGAGGACGCAGCTGGGTGCCTGCTCCCATCTGACCCCTTCCCAAAATACCGCCCTGGCACTGGGAAACAACACGGATTTCCAGACTCTCAAAGGTCCCAACCTCAGCTGCCTCAAATCCCGCGCGTGAGCCCGGCAGGGTCCTCTGCATTTGTGCTGCCTGCACCATGCACCCCAAACGACGCTGTGCTGGACAAGGGGGGTATGGGGAGATGCCGGAGGACTCATGACTTGAGGACAGCGTGGCTGGCAGAAGCAGAGGTCCCCGGCCACGGGGCAGGTAGCGGCAGCAGGGCTCAGCCACCACGGGAGAGCCCAGCCAGGCGAGGGGGCTGCCCCACCGCTGCGGGATGCTGCCAGTGCCCCAGCTGCATCTCTGTCCGGCGGGCAGCACAAACCAGAGGTGAAGGGAGAGGAGAGCGTTACGTTTTCCGTAGGCAAGGGAGGACAAAGCAAGAGAAAAGAACTGCATGGTGCTGCCGGGTTATCATCCAGGCTCCCCCCACGAGACAGACACTGCCCCGCAATGTCTTCTGGGGGCGGGGGGGCTTTGACCGCACGAGACGGAGCATGGCAGAGCAGCCTTCGTGTACCTGCTCCCTGCCCAAAGCCTCCCGCATCTTCCCCTTTGCTCCCAGGTTACTGCACCTCTCCAGCCCCCCCACTGCCCTGCCTGCAGAGCCTGGGAGTTACAGCAGTTCCTCCCATTGAGTTTTCATTAACGTATACATTGGGGGCCAGTCACTCAGATAACTTTTATCTCACAAATTCAGCTTGCTGGAGTATTCCCTATAGCCTTTCTCTCGTTCATCCATCCACAGCGCCTGCATGGGGCTTGAGAGCCGTGGGAAACCGTCCAGCTCCAGGGCTGGACAGAGCGAGCTGTACCCTCCGGGGTGTTTATCAGCTTAATTGCACTTCCCTTCCCTGCGAAGTCTCGAGCGGTGCAGCGTCTGAGCAGAGGAGGAAATCCTGGCTGGCCTTGGGTGTGCGGGAGCAAAGAGGGAGGAGGGGGCAGCCAACGTTGCCGCTAGGAAAACGTTCAAGGTTAATTAAGCAGGTCAGCGGTGTGCCGGGAACGGAGATGGGCAGAGCAGAGGCCGCTGCCTGCGGGACTCCCGGCGCCCGCCAGCTGCCCTGCACCTCAGAGGGCTCCCGCCACCCATCGAGAGGAGCAGACGCACCGGCTCGGGATGCTCCCGTTTGCCCCTTGCTCCGGGAAGAGGTGCACGAGGGAGGGCGGCGCGGAGGCAGGAGCGCGTGAGGCTCGCTCATCCTGGGTGCGGATAAGAATATTTAGTTTTCTGTCTACCTCAGCAGTAATTCGTCTGCAAGAGAAGGGCTGCTAATGGGGCGGCTACACTGTCAGATTTTCTTTTCCTGATGCTTCATGGAAGGAATCAATTATGGTGAAGCTCAGCAGGTCCTGCTAACCATGCCAGCTCCAGCGTGTCGAAAAAGCCATCCAGAGGGACAGCCAAAACAGGGCTGCGTGCTGGTTTACATAACAGCTACAACTGGACTCAGGTCCCCCAGAAGCGAGAGACAACCTCCAACGTCCAGCTGGATGCGTGAGGAGCAGCACGCCCGCTCCGTGGGGCGGGTGGGTGCAGCGGGACCACCGGAGCAGCTCCGGCCCGGCCCGTGCCCTGCGGTGCAGCAGCTCCCCGTGCACCCTGCTCCTCCCGCTGTGAGGGCAAGGGCACGGGGCAGAGCAGAGAGGGCAGACGGCGGGCGACCGTGTTCGGCTGAAAGCATGCTGCGGAGAGAAAGGCAGGGACGGATACGTACTCCCGCTCTCAAGAAACGATCTCTGTCCTCGTTGCAGATGTCCACCACGGTCTGCCCAGCAGAAGAGCAAACCGAGCCACAGTAACGCACTGCCAGCCCTTCTTGCTCTTCTCTTCTTCCTCTCTGCCTGCAGCAGCGCTGTCCCTGCTCTGACCAGCCATCTAAGGTGCCACCCACGCCTCATATGCAGAAGTACCCATGTACAAAACCTGATGGACCTGTGACCCTGCAGCTGGACTGTCAACCGCGTCCATAAGCCCTCGGCCAGCTGCCCCACAGCCAGAAGGAAACAAGCTGAAGCAGGCTGGGGGCCACAGGACACCTTGCAGAGCGAGCCTGACAGCAGCGATTACTGTCCTCCCATCAGACATCACCTCGAGGAAGCAAGGCTGCAGGACTGTAACGCTGAGCTGTCAAGTCGCAGGAGAGCAATAAATGCATCCAAATCTACCAATCGTCCAACAGACGCCATGCTGGGCAGCTTGCTTAGGGATCATCCCACTCCTTAGAAAGCACCTGCACTAACACGACCCTGGCGTTAACAGGGAGCTCAGAGACCATCGCTCAGGCAGCAAACCGGTGCTGCAGCAAACCCACCCCTCCGGATGAGACTGGGCTGGCGTTTCAATGGGACATGGACGTGAGCCACCCCGCACAACCCAGGAGGTCTCACCAAGAGACGCGTAAACCAGGAAGAGATGGAAATGGGAGTGAGAATAAGACCAGTCTGCAATGGCCAAGGCAAGGACCGTCAAAACCACCTTCCCTGCACTTTATTTACTACCAGGGCTGGGGCTGTCCTGTATTCTGGCACTTCCGTCCACTTTTGGACACTTGCTAGTAAATAAGACCTACTCAGGCCCAGACTCAGCAAAGGAAGGTTTCTCTCTGTCACTAAACCGAAACTATTCTCCCAAGCTCTTCTGCTCGGGCAGTTTGGGAACGCAGATTTAGCGCCAGCACTCGTAGCACTGATGCTGCGGAAATCAATACATGTCCTGACACTGACCTTCTGGTGATGAAGGAATCTCTCCAACCATCACTTCAGGAGCAGGAGGGCTGTGAAATATGCTAATTGGCCCATCTCTCCTCATCGAGCTGCTGACATTTCCGCCAAGGTTACAGCAGTTGAAAGTGTGCGCTCTCTTCTAACCGCCCACTTGACAAGGAGAAAACCCATAACGACGAAGACAGGCAGGAGACATGGCCGGCGAGGACGTGCTGGGGGTGCAGCACAAAGCGTCGGCACCTTCAGCCGGCACCACCCCGATGGTGAGCAGCTAACACCCCAAAGGAGCCCTGGTACGCCGAGGCTGGCCACAGAACGAAAATACAAGAATATATACAATATACATATATATTGCTAGATCAAACACTCAGAAGTTTCCCTAAACACTTTTCATGGGCTGCAGGTAAACGCCGAGACAGTGGCAGAGGAGCGCGTGCCCATTAACACCATGGCCCTCTCCCTCCCACCGCCCGAGCAGGAGGCGCTGGGATCGGTTCCTCCGTCATTCGGTCGTGTGAAAGCAGCTCCTGGCACACGCAGAACTGCGCTCACGCCTAACCGCGGGCACGGCGCTGCAGGAGAGGCTCGCTTGAGGTCTTAAACGTGCAGGAAGCTGCTGCAGACACATCCCTGCAACAAGGGGAGTTCAAAACCTGATTGGGCTCTTATTTAATCTACTAAATCGAGTTCATCTCCGAAGAGGAGCCCTCAGCAGCGTGCTGGCATCTCCGATGACTGACACTCAGCTAAAAAAACAAAAGAGCAAGCCCTGGCCCCCGGGAGCTGCTACCGAAGCAAACCGCCCTCGCTCCCCTCTGCGCTGCTCTGTCACATCATCGCTCTCGGCTTGTCGAGCCACCCATTTCTTATTTCCAAAGCACGGGGAAGCACTTAAAAACAGCAACCGCAGGAGGGATACATTTTTAATAAACAAGGCAGAATTGGATTGGAGTTTGCTTCTCGGCAGCTTCTCTCCAGCCCCACTGCTACACTGCCTTTACTTAATTTCATTTGGTTTAAAGTCGTGCAAAGAAAACGAGGAGGCGGAGGCAATAAATCATCTTGAAAGCCTCGTCAAGGCAGGAGCAATTGCAACGTTGGGAAAGGAAACACAAGGGAGGGCTGCGCTCGCCGGGCTGGGCAGGGACAGCCTCGAGAGCAGCGGCGAGACGTGGCCGCGGAGCCGGCAGCTGTGGGCAGAGCCTGCAGAGTCGCCTTGTTTTCTCCCTCGACATTTCCCGCTGCCTCTCCTGCGACGTCCCCCCAGGCAGCAGGTGCTCACAGCCCCGCGGGGTTCGCTGCCCTTTGATGGGAAAAGGCTTCCCTCCTCCCGCTGCAAACCCAGAGCTCCCTCCTTGCCGGGACGGGCCCGGCTCTGCTGCCCTCCGATTTTGGATCGATCTCACTCTGATTTCCCTAAACGTATTTAACCCTCCTTGGCCGTCCCCAGGGCAACGTGAAGCGCAACTTCTTTTCTGCTTTGCATGCGGCTGCAAAGCCCCATCCACTTCCATACAGACACTTTTCAACCTCCTTATGGCTCCCTGAAATTGCAACCCTCTGCGAGCCAAGCCACGCACAAGCACACCATTGCCCTGGGACTCCACACTTCAGCCCCAGAAAGCCCAGTGATGTAAAGCGACCAGAAAGATGGACCTTCATGATCTCCTAAAATCCCAGCTGTCCCAGGGACCCGTAGGGACGGGCGCTGGCAGGAGCAGAGAGCTGAGGGGAGCCCCGGGCACTGCGTGGAGTAGCAGGAGACCATCCCTCGAGGCAGAGGAGGAGCCGAGACACCGAGCGAGACGGGCATGTTAAATAATTGAAATAACCCGGGGGTCTCCATCACGCTGCCAGCAACTGCGGGCTCGCAGGGAGCGGCTCAGCCGTACCCCTTCGGACTCAAGCGCCGATGAAGCTGCTCCCCCACCACCCATCAACGCGAGGCGAGCGCCTGGGCACGTACTGTTCGTCTTGAGCCTGGCGGGTTCGCTGTTGCGGCTACCCGCCTGGTTTATGGCCTTGACGAGGAAGATGTAGCGGGTGCCGCTCTGGAGCCCGTGGACGGTGTAGTGGTTCTGCTTGATGTTGGGGACGATCATCCAGCTGTCCATGGAGTTGTAGAGACCTGCAGCACGGGAGAGGGGGGGGAAGATTTATTCACAGGAAAGGACAGAATACAAAGACCACGTGCTGCTAAGGCAGAGCTCACCGACCACGCATCCCTCGGGCTGATTTACCGCCTGCCTGAGAGTTAAGAGCACCTGCAGGAAAATTTCCATAGATGATAAACCCCAGCAACTCAAAGAGCCTTTTTTATTATCACATGAAGGCAATGCTTGGTAAGGCAAAGCCAGGGGCGGGGTGCTGGCGTCTCAAGATGCCACCATGGGAAGCGATGGGGAAAGGGTGCAGAGAAAGAGGAATTCAACCGGTGGCACCTTGCAGCCAGGGCAGATGGCACAGGCAGCTGCCGGTGCCCGGGAGAAGGTGATGCCCGCCATCATCCTCTCCCGTTTCTTCGCTCCTGCAGGACAACCTCCCTGCTGCTCTGGGGGCTGCAATATGCAACACCAGCAGCAGGAGGGGACATGTTTGCACCCTAACCCTCCTCCGGCACAGCGCTCAGTGCTCCGGGGGGGGAAGCAATAATCCGTGTCCAAGGGATGCCGATGCTTCGGCTCCCTGTGTAGCCTGGTCTACACAGCAAAGTGGTTCGAAGAAACTTACAGCTCCCAGAGAAGGGAGCGGGATCCGGACGCTTGGAAAACATTCAGGAGCCTAAACTCTTTCTGGAAATGGAAAGGAATTAAGAGCTCAAAGACCTTGGAGGCACTAAGCCCTAACGCTGCAGCGGTTTGCGCTGCCAGGGGTGCAGGGCCCGGCACGTACTGAAAACGCAGTGTTGTATCTAAGGGATGTATCTAAGGGATGACGCAGCGCTGCAGGAAAGGAGAAAAGCCCCCCATGGTGCCAGAGATGCTGTTACTGCCACCGGCGCGGCTGGGTGAGAGTAACCTGCAGACTGCACGAGCTCCTCGAGCAGCCAGCGCCGGGGGAAAGGACGCTGCGGGTTTCGGGAGCGACCTCCAGCGTGGCACCAACGGGCCGGGGACAGCGAGTGCCCAGGACCATCCGCTGCAGCACACAGCAGCTCTGGGCTCCCAGAAAACGGCGTCGGGGCGGCTACCACACCACGGGACCATTGCTTTTAACCGAGAGAAGAACAAGGAGGAAGCTGAGAAGCCGTAGCTGGAGGCTTCTTGGATCCAGCGGGTCTGGAGGTGAAAGCGAGATGATACGTGAGGAGCGGGTTGTGAATCAAGGGTGACTGGAGGAGGGGTTTTAGCCTCCCATCGCCAGCGTACGTGCGCACGGCTGGAAGGCAGGAGCCTGGAAAACGCTCCACACCTCCTCTTTTCAGGCTTACACTGGGGCGTTTGTTTCTCTCCGGTGGCTTGCTCAGCCGGAGGACAAGGGCAGGGTGCAGTCATTGTCAGCCTGGATTTGGTTTAAAATATATGTGGAAATGGCCTAGGGGAGCAGAGCAACGTTATTTGAAGTGGAAGATAAAACAGATGTGATCCTGATAGCACCCTGCACGCCGAGCTGCTCTCATCAGAGCACACAGCTTCCAGCCGAGCACTGGTAGGTGTTATCTCCCTGCAGACAAGGACCAGCTTTGGATCCTTCATCGGAAAGGACAAGGTGGCTGAGAGACGACCGTCTGGGAAGGATTTGGCCTCCCAAACAGGTTTCTTTCCCAAAACAAGCAAGAAGGGGTTGGCCCTGAAGACTGAGGGCTTCTATCCTTGCCAAAGCTTAAAAAAATCCTTTTTATTGCAGCTTTCATCATCCATAAAAATGTCCGACTCCTGCCGAGCTCTTGGCTTTAAAAAGCGCACGAAGGGGATGGTTTCCACAGGCCAACTGTGTGCTCTTTGAAAAGGTATTTCCTTTAATGGGAAGCCTCCTCGTGCTCCTGCTAGGTGAGCCCTCGCGCACCATTTCCAGTGTCTCTTCATGCATGAGTTCAGCCAGGACTCAAAGGCTCTCATCACCCAGACCTGACTGTGTTATTTCAAGTGACAATATATTATTCATTTTCTCCTCCGAGATGTTAACTGATGTTTTCTTTACTCCTTCTACGAAGAGCTACCGAAGACGGCCAAGGAAGACGCTCCTGACGCGTGCCCCTCTGGGCTTTCTTCCAGAGCTGCCCTTGCTGTCCATCACCCCTGCGGTTTCCGCAGCCCCCACCCTCCTAACGCCTGTGCCAAGCCCACGCAGCCCCCAGAGGTGGGCAGGTGACTAACTCCCAAGCCCCTCGATGGACTGGAGCCCAAGCCACGCGCCCAAAGCGGCGTGTGGGGAGAGGCGGGAGCCAGACCCTTCCCCGTGGGGCCCCGGCACAGCCCCGGGGCAAGGGCACAAGTTGCAGCGGGGGAAATCCTGGGTAGATAAGGAAAGAATTCTTCTAGCTGAGGGTGGGCAAGCACTGGAGCAGGGCCCTGAGAGCCGGGGACTCTCCAGCCTCGGAGACGGTCAATGCTCAGGAAGCAAGCCCTGCGCAACCTGACCGAGCTCTCGGTCAGCCCAGCTTACGCAGAGTTGGTGCAAAGACCTTCGGGCGTCCCTCCCCACCTAAGCAACTCGGTGATACCGGCATCGTCCACGTTCTTGCCGCGGCCGCAGGCGGAGGGGAGGGGGAGGCTGGGGGCCATCTAAGAACGGAGCCAAAGAGGTTGCTGAGCTCTCCCAGGCTGTCAGAGAAGAACAAAATGCTGGAGACAACATGCGTGGCTGGGGGAGGAGAGGAGAGCTGAGCAGGGGAAATCTAGCTGCTGTAGCTCCGGGCACCCACAGCCAACCTCTGAGCAAGAGGAAATACGTCATCTTGGTTTCCAAAGTGAGGGCAAAGGCGTCTGGCCAGGGCTGGGGACGCAAGTGCTATCCAGCTTTGAAAGTCGCAAGCAGTAACTTTCTGTGGCAGCTTCCTGCATATTTTACAGTGCACTTAACAGCCTTCCTGTGCCGCGACACCGCGCTTCCAGCACCGACGTCTCCCTGACCAGTGAGATAAACTGACAGCGGCCCGAAAAGTCCACGCCGCAGCATTTTGTCAGCACTTCCTACAACGGTAAGTGCTACTAAGGAAAATCAAGAATAAAACTTTCTTGCAAGAGCCTTGCTGTGGGGATGCTGTGCTCTTCCAAAGCACTACTTCAGGGCGGACAACCTGGAAGCTATATTTTTGTTCTCCCATTACAACATCCATATTTTCTTCTCGTATGAAACAAGCAGTTTCGCCGGACTCTCTCCTATAACCCAGCCCACAAATTAACTTTCCTCCAGAATGCAAACCCCCTCCAATTTTAGGAGAAAGGCAGCGTGACAAGAAATCATCACAGGTGCGTATTTCTGACTCCTCGAGGACTCCCCGGGCACCCAGAGGAATATACCACTGCTGCCGAGACTGGCAAATCGTCCTTGGCTTTATGGCGAGGACAAACAAGCCAGCTTTTTCTTTTTTTCAAATAAACCTTCTTGACAGCAAACAAGGAGGAAGACTAAATGGCTTCTGCAGATGTGACACATCTGTCCTTGGGGGTCTGGGGGGGGGTCACAGTTTCGAGCCCCGGCTTTTTCAACCTGCAGTTTACCAGCTCTCCCTAATGATAAGCCACGGTGCTAAAAAGCTCAGAGTCTGAGTCTCTTTTGATCAATTTAGGTGGGTGGGGAGGAAATTAAACAGACCTTCGGCACATTCCTTTAGTTTTAATCCCCAGGCAATTTCTGGCTCATTTTACTCTCAAGCCTTCAGCTGATTCAGGTGTCTGATGAACTCTGCCTGGCTAATATTAGAGCAAAACTCCAGCCCTGATGTCAGACGGGGAGGTTTGCTCGGGTAGGTACAACCATCCGAAGCCTCGGCGCGGCTGCAGGCAGAGCCTGCCTCTGACAGCTCAGCTCTGCCGTGCCCGGCGGTGTTTCGCACCCTCAGAGCACGTTTGGCCCCGGCCAGCGCAGCGCTGCGAGGGGCTGGTAGGAGTCCTCCCGGGCACAGACTCCTCGACTAACGGTGATGCTGATGCGCAGCGGTACACCAGAGCCCCCGCACGTGGCCGGGTGCCCTGGGAGGACAACTCTGGTTTTTGAGGTCCTGATCTTTGGAAGAGTGGCAGGAGGTCACCGGGACAGAACGGTGCTTTGACAGAGGTGCTCTACCTCCCCCCAGTTTGCAACAGGTCTCCCCCACCACCCCCTTTTCCCTTCGTTGCTTCTGCTTCCGTCATCGCCTTCACCGCTTCTGTTTTCCATGGCACTCGGGCAGCAGGACCAGGGGTCAAGATCGCTTCTCCCGCTCACTCTGGCTGAACACACACCACGCCTCCGAGGGTGCCTTGCAAACAGCCAGCCAGCCACTGCATGGGTGTCTCTGGATCCCATTACCTCCCTCCCCAAACAGTGGAGCCAGCTGTTAAATGCACTGTTAAAATATTTGTAATATTAAAAACCCCATAACTATCATAGTCTTCATCAAATAACAAATATCCAGGAGGGAGCTTTTCATCTAAGAGGTTGCTGTCCTGACCTCATGGCAAGTCAGGGGGCAGGTTCAGCCCTATAAAACTGCTTTAAAGCTGTCCTGTTGCACTAGAAGATATCACAGCATGGAAAATATGCTGAGCACCACGCAATCCATAAAGCCCAGGCTCTCCCAGAGGAGCTGGATGCTGCGACCTGAGCCGCAGGTTCCTTGCTGTCTGAGCACAGCGCTTCCTAAGTCATTAGGTACCACCACAGACCCATCAGCGAGAGCCTCCTCAGTCCTCAAATCCCATTCCTGCCAAGCAAATTTGTGGCGGTGTGGAAAAATAATTAGGTACAGCAGTTATTCTCAGGAAAAATTACCTGGAGAAGTGCCTCAATATTGTCATGGAGGGTATATAAATCACGCTTAATTATCAGCGCACAGAGCAGCCAGCGCTGCCCTGCTGTACGATCCCAGGGCGCGGTGTGAGATGTACAGACCCGGTAGCTGTGAGGCGGATGAGACCCTCCAACGCGCCAAGCGCCGCACCGAGCCAGAGGCTGCAGACACCAAGCGCAGGGCAAAACAATTCAGTTACGGACCCCCAGCACAGGGGGTTCCTCCCTCATTTTGATTACAGCCCTGAGCGGTGTCCTCGGAGGATCCTTCGTTGCGGTTTCCTCCCCTAATTCCCAGCCTTTAAACCTGCTGATTCTCCCTGAGAACCTCTTTCTTCCCAAACCGGACCACGGTCCCCCAAACCGAGCCGGCGCGCAGCAGCTTACTGATGAAGTTGGCTTGGCCGGTGAAGATGGTGTACTGCAGCTCATAGGAGCTGACGCTGAACTCGTCCTCCGAGATCCAGTGGACGGTGATCGTGTCGTGGGAGGCCGTGCAAAGCTCCTCTCGGACGGACGGCGGGTTCGGCGCTGCGGGAGATCACAGATAACATATTTCAGTAAGTTTGTGCTTTCTTTTCTTAATATACCTAGGGCTTTTTTCCTCCCTAAGGATAGAGATGGGCTCGTGCGGGGAGCAGAGTCTCTCAACACAAACAGCTGTCTTGTGTTGTCTGTCATCGTGTTTCCCGCTTAACTAAACTTTTTAGCGCAATAACAAAATATCCAGGGGCCAGTGTCTTTTCAGGCGTGCCAGAATGAGGGGCTACCGCTGCTGCCTCTGTCAGGTCCGACACCCCCACCCTGAAACAAGCTGAGAAGCCACTTCAAAATCCAGCTATTTCTTGGCACTGATTGAGGAATAAGTATTTCGTCCCATAACTGTTCCGGACACATGTTTGTTGTTCATTTTTCATTGCAAGCTGATCTGCTTCACAATGAAGAGAATCGGATTTGGGTGAGTAATGATGTCCTTGCTTCTCCGGAGCTTCCCTCCCTCCCCCTGGTTTTCCAGCAGACGGCACAGTCCAGCAGCAGTCGGCTGCGGCCGGGCTGCTCCCGGACACCCCGCGGCGCCCCGGACGAGGGCGAGAGCAGCGTTTAGCCTGTGCCACGGGCACCAAGGCAGCACCGAGAGGCCCAGCGAGGTCTCTGCCCACAGGAGTTCAGAATTTAGCACCAGGAGACCCACAAAAAGGGCAGCAAAAGGGAAATACTAAAGCATGCGGTGCATTAGAAGTACAATAATCGGTTAATTCACTGTTCCCTCTCTGTAACCTGCCCTCTCGGATCCTTATGGGCATCAGCCTCCTCTCTGGGTCGTGGAGACCGTCACTTTTCACGTGCTTTCTGAACTTCTCCACCTGCCCTCTGCGAGAGGCAGAGCGCAAACAGGAGGACGAGGACGCGTCACCGTCCTGGTGACAGCACGGCCTCTGCTCTGCTGCAGCTGACCAGGCACTTCTTACCGTTGAGAATGAGTGGCAACCTAGTTTGCTTTAAAATACGCCTGCCAGCCCTCGGCGGGCGCAGGGGAGGAGGGCTGCGGGGAAGGCGCGGGGCGCAGGCGGCGGGGAGCGCGCCTGTGCACTCACCGGTTAGATAATCCAGCCCCTCCAGCAGCTTCTTCTCTCTGGAAAAATCTAAAGCAAAGTTTTCAAAGGCATCATTAAAATTGATATCTGGTATCAGAACTTGAGAGGATGCAGTTGCCATGGCGACCCTGAAAGAAAAGAAGAGTCCATCAATACACATCAGGGTGCGTGCTGCTCCCGACACCCAGCAGCGGCGAGAGGGGGGATTAAAAGGGTGCGAGCAGCGGTGACGTTATGTGCCGTCAGGAAACCGGCTTGCACCTACTCCCCACTGCTCCTGCCCCAGGAGGGTGGCCCAGCCTGGGGACAGGACCCCGAGAGGTGGGAGGGCTCCATTCTTGGGGGGTCCCAGCCCAACTGCCCCCCGCGCTCCCTTCAGATCGGCATTTCCACCACTTTCCCCCCAGGGAACGACGTTTGCTCCCACAGTAGATGTTCAGCTTCGTTAGGACCTGCCACGCAACCGCTGTCCTGTGAGGGACGGGAACCCTGACCGGCGTTTATTTGAGGGCAGGAAGGCTGCAGGGGGGACAGGGTGTCCCTGGGCAGGGAGCTGTGACCAGGGGACAACTCAGCGACATCCCGTCGGTCCTGAGCCACGTGTGCCAGCTCACCTCTCGGCCACGTTCCTGGCTGTCTGCAGGAACCGCGCGTGGTCGTTCTCCTTCAGGATGTGCTCTGCCTGGTTGATAAGGACCGTCGAGCGCTCGAGACACTGCCGGCAGTTAGCGACCTGCTGGGCCAGCTTCCGCAGCTTCATCACCTGTGAGAGGAGCAGAGGGAAGCAAAGGTGCTCAGAAGCCAGCACGCAGCTTGAAAAGCACCGAGGAAACCCCATGCTAAACCGAGGGCTGCTCAGGGGAAGCAAGGAGCGGTGAAATGGCACGGAAACGTCCCCAGAGGCTCTGAGGAGGGAGAGCAGCAATGCACTTTCTGTGTTAAATTTCGCTTGCAGGTGGGAAAGCCCCAGGGGAAAAGCCTCCGCGCTGCTCTGAGGGTCCCACGCGTGATCGAAGCAGGAGAGCGATACATCCTCTCCGCTCCTCCCGGGCAAGCGCAATGTCATCCGCCCTGAGCCGGCTCTCAGTAGATTTAGCTGGGAGAGGAGCGTTCCTACAGAGCAATTCAGCACAGGGCAAAGAAACCTCGCACTGGCTTGGCCCCAGCAGAGCTGCTGGAAACCATCACATTTGCAGCCACAAATCGTTTTGCAATTAAAGGTGAGGTGCTGCAGTAAGACGGGACAGGAGAGTTACCCACAACACAGGGAAGCAGGAGGTGAAAAACCAGCCCAGGCATCAGCTTGTACCCAAAAATAGGGCACGTGGCTCGAAGGGGCTCTGCTCTGTCCCCACAAGTGTCCCGCAAGCCCTGCACAGCCCGAGCTCGGGGCCGGGGCTCAGGGCTCTGCTGTGTCCAGTGGGAACTCAGACTGGCCCGGCCACCGTTCAAAAGGGGACATGAAGTGACTCCAGGGAAAAGCACCTCTGACGCTTCGGTCCTTTCCCCGCAAAGCTCTGTGGAGGATATTTACTGGTGGCTTAAGACAGCGCTGAACAAGGCATTAAGGAATAAACAAAGAGAACAGGTTTGATGGCACCTCCTCTCTCTTCTGCAAAGTACTGGTGCTCAGCAGCAGCGAGGGGAGCACAGAAACCAGAAGAAACGTTATTGCTTAGGCAAAATCTCCGTGTCTCAGGGGAAGGCTGTGCTGGAGCACCAGGGAAAGCCCCTTTGAAACTCCCACCTCCTCCCTGCAGCCAGGGCGAAGCTAAAGGAAAGGCAGGCGCAAGCCCCAGGTCGTCCCTGAAGCTGCTGATGGATTGCGATGGTCATGTTTCTGTAGGGTCTGCTGAATTATGGCCTACAGCTCTGACAACAAAATAATCACGAGATGTAAGCCCCTTTCTTTCCCTCCTGTCTCTACGCGCACACACACACGCACACGTGTGCAGCCCCTGGCGCCGACTTCACATCAGGCTGCACCCAGGTAAAATTCAGTCACCCTGGGGCTCAGCATCCCAGCATCCCTTCGTCTCCCAAAAAGCACGGACGGCACCGAGCGCGATGTAAAGGGCTGGACACCCAGAAGCGATGGGGGCTTGTCAGAGACCGGACAGCTTCATGCTGGAAATGGGAAAACTCAAATGTGAGCCAGGAGCAGAGCAGGTCGGAGGGAAAAGGGAGGTTACAGAGGAGCCGACAGATTTTTGGGGTAGTTCTCCTGTTTAAGCTGGGAGCACAGGGGAGCTCAGGAAAGCCTGGAGCTGGAGGTGGCTGAGGTCAACACCATGTATTTAAAACCCGCTCTACCATTGCTGTGGCTGGCTGATGCTTTGTTGGTGCCAGAGACAATATTTTGATCCGGGAGGAGCGGTCCCGGGTCCTACATCGGCACCAACAAAGACACAGAAGACAGGAGGCGAATCAGCACCCTGGGAATTGCGCTGGCAGCCGTTCCCAAGCTGGAGGTAACTCTGTATCTGGAAAAGCATCTTGAGAGGGGCAATGAGGCACTTGCTAATGAAATATAAATTCCCACTGCCCTGTTCCCGCGTGCATCTGCAGCGAAGGACCCCGCAGACACCCAGGGGAGGGGAAAGCAAATTTCAGCAGATGGAGCTGGGCTGGGAGTACCTGAAACAGCAGATTCTGAAGTGATAAATCCCACTTCAGACCTCTGCCCTGTGCTCTGCAGCCGCATCCCACATGAGGCTCTCCTGAACGGCATTGCACAAATGTATCTTAAAATGAAACAAGCAGTCCTCCAGGAGCATGCCTGTGGCACCAACCAGAGAAATACCATTTCCTCTCACTTATTTAGCAGACACTTGCAACCGAGCGTCGTGCCGGACTCATCCTGGGAGGATGCAACGGCAGAGATTTAGCCGTGCGCTCTCTGCTCCATACGACCACCCCAGCTCTCCCAGCCCACCCCCGAAGGGAGCAGCCGGTACGTTGTGCTGCTCATCTGCACGCCTTCAGATTATTTCCTTGTTTCCTTTCTTTACCGAGGGAGCGGGGCGTTTTGCAAGCCTTGCGAAGCTGTTGTGACAGCGGCTCCCGGAGCTCCTCGCGTGGCAGCTCCTCACTCGCCGCCGCTGCCCTGCGTCCACCCCCCCGTCTGCGGTTTGACAATCTGTCAGGAAGCAAAAGCAGGAGCTCTCGGAGGTGACGGGAGGCTGCTCCAGCTGCTCTTCCGAGGTGTCAGCGCTGTCAGTGCATTTACAATTAAGTAGCGTGCTAATCCCCCGGCTGACAGCAGGGCCCTGCTCCCCGTGCATGGCTGCGGGCATCCTTCCACAGCCCCGGCACCTCCGCAGGAGCTCAAAATAGACAAGACCAAGTGTGAAAAGCCAACAGATGAGCTCCGAGGACCCCAAGCCAAGAAAGAGCCATGACTCTGCATCCTCCCCGAACACCTAAGGGTTTCCATTGCACCCTGCGACATGGCTGGGTGCCAGCCAATGGAGCCCCGTGGGACCAGCATGGCACCCACCCGGCTGCACCCACTCCAGCACCGGCCACGGAGCAGCATGCCAGGCTGCAGCCGGAGGGGACCTTGGGGTGAATCACCGGCAAGGTGAGGACACTTGGGCATCCTCCGGCCAGCGCTGTGAGCTCTGCAAAGGCACCCAGGGTGAGGCATCCCGTGGGAAGCACCCGCTGCGCTGCCAGTGCGGGCGAGGACATCACCCACCTGAGGTGAGGAAGCCCTTGGCTCCTGCCGGCTCCCTCCATTTGGCAGAAACCCCTGCCAGGCCCCGGCATCCATCCCGTCAGATTTCCTGCCCCCAGCCAGCCCCGTGCTGGCTCCGTGCAGGCAGCGAGGAAGCCCAGGTTAAACCTGGAAGGTGACGACGCCTGGCCAGGCAGCTGTCACTTGTCGGCAGAGGTGGCAGAGCTGTTAGGTGACCAAGGTACAAGGGAACCCTGCACACTCTCCCTCGTCCTTCTCCCAGGCTTTTGGAGGACATCAGCTCCCAGCCCCGTGTCCCCACAGTGTGATGCTGGGCTGCAGCATCTCCCTGCACCTGCTCCACCACCCGCGAAGATCCCGGATGGGGCTGACCGCACCACGGCCGCGGGCCCCAGCGCAGAGCTGCGAGCCCAAAAGCAGCTGGACGATGGGAGCAGGCAGAGGAGAGGGGGAGAGGGAAGGAGCCAGCCGAGCACGTCACCATGGTTTAATCGCTCCGCTCCCCCCACAGAGGCTCGCCGGCTCCCAGGCGCACAGCCGTGTACGCGTGCAGGGCTGGCGTGCCGGGGGCCGGGAGCAGGACCAGAGGAAGCAGGTAGTGCTGGTTACGCCGCATGACACTTGGATTTGTTGCCACCGCTGTTATCAGGACCAGACATGCAGCCTGCTTCCGCTGCAGCAAGAAGTCACGGGCTCCGACTTGCTGTTGACTTAACGCTCACATGTAGTTTGAATTACAGCGATAGCAAATAACGCTGTGAATGCAGAAACACTCCTGCCAGGGCCCCGCAAGCTGCCACACACCCAGCATGCCCCTGGGGTCCTCCTGCCAAACCTGGCCTCGTCCCCGCAGCCCTGGCAGCATCCCCCCCCCGCTCCCACAGGGCTCGAGGTTGTGTGCAAACACAGAATCACAGAACGGTTTGGGTTGGGAGGGACCTTTGAGGACCATCTAGTCCAACCCTCCTGCCACGGGCAGGGACATCTTTCACTAGGTGAGGTTGCTCAAAGCCTCGTCCAACCCGACCTTGAACACGTCCAGGGATGGGGCATCCACAGCTTCTCTGGGCAACCTGCTCCCGTGTCTCACCACCCTCATCGTAAAGGATTTCCTCTTTATGTCCAACCTAAACCCATCCTCGTTCAGTTAAAAGCCATTGCCCCTTGTCCTGTCGCTACAGGCCTTGGTAAAAAGTCTCCCTCCGTCTTTCTTAGGAGCTCCCTTTATGTATTGCAATGCCGCAATAAGGTCTCCCCGTGGAGCCTTCTCTTCTCCAGGCTGAACAACCCCAACTCTCTCGGCCTTTCTTCCTAGCAGAGGGGTTCCAGCCCTCGGACCATTTCCGTGGCCTCCTCTGGGCCCGCTCCGACAGCTCCATGTCCTCCTGGTGCTGGGGACCCCCGAGCTGGACGCAGTGCTCCAGGGGGTCTCAGCAGAGCGGAGCAGAGGGGCAGAATCCCCTCCCTCCACCTGCTGGCCACGCTGCGGGTGATGCGCCCAGGACACGGTTGGGCTGCGAGCGCACGTTGCTGGCTCACGTCCAGTTTTTCACCCACCAGCAGCCCCAAGTCCTCCTCCGCAGGGCTGCTCCCAGCCCATCCGTCCCCCAGCCCGTGCTGGTGGTGGGGATTGCCCTGGCCCAGGTGCAGGACCTCGCACTTGGCCTTGTTGAACCTCATGAGGTTCACACGGGCCCACCCCTCCAGCCTGTCCAGGTCCTCTGCATGGCATCCCGTCCCTCCAGCCTGTCACATCCACTGCCCAGCGCAGAGCCGGCTCCGAGGGCCTCCTGGCCAGCAGACGACAGAGGGGAATTTGGTGGTGTTTAAGCCTCTCCCAGTACAGCCGTCCTTTACTCAGCAGCGGGTGGGCTAAGAGCCCCCGTTCCCCTCTGTGCAGCCCACTGAGGGTTTGCGGTCGCTGCTGCTAGACTTTGCTGTAATTAGGGCTAGTGGCCTGGCTAGCCCACAGGGCAGGTGCTCAGGGCACATCAGTTTTTGAGAAAAACCCAAAGCCCCCAGTCTTAGCGGTGGGACCAAATACCCAACCTCTCCCTCAGGGCAGGAGAGCTGGCACCTGGCTGTAGCCGAGGGCCGCACCCTCCAAAGAGCCAAGGCAGCCGGGTGCCGCTTTCCCCTCCTGATACGCCATGAGCAGCAATCACCCCTGAGCCGAGCTCTCCTGCCTCTTCCCAGCACGGCAGGGCGGAAAGCGCGGCTGCCTTGGGACCCGGCCCCTCACCGAGCCGCCCCGCTGCACCTCCCACCTCGGAGGAGAGCATCCCTCGGAGCCCCGGCCCACCCCCGCGCCGCGCCCGGGCAGGGCTGGGGGAAGCCGTGCGAAGAGCAGGGAGTCGGCTGGCTTACGGGGTAAGACACGGGCGAACAGCCAGCGATACAGCATCGGAACAATGGCGGGGGTCACCCCACAGCCACCGCCCTTTGCTTCTCGTGCCCTTCTTGCTTCTGGGCGCACTGGTAAGATCGTTAGCGAGCAAGAAGATATTGGCTGGGATGAATGACGTCCACACAAGGGGGTCAGACAAGCGGCACAGACCCGTGACAGAAAGCGCCATGAGGGCCAGGTCTGAGCAGAGCCCCGGGGCCTGGGGGGATCCTCTCGGCCTGCTCGGGAGCTCTGCAAGCCCCCAACGCCCCAGCACCCAGACTCGGGGACGGGGAGGGCGGCCGCCCCAGGGAGCGTGCCGGGGGACGGTGCGGGGGCACTGGGCAGGGAGCAGCACGCTGCAGCGAGCTGTGCCCCGGTGGCGCGTGGCAGGGGGAGCACGGGCTCGTCTCCGCTAGCAGCAGGCAGGCACAGCTTAAAATGGCTATTTGCACAAGGAAGCGATTCTCCTGCTGGGGCTTAATGGGCTGATGGATGGTTCATTTTATGACCAGACTTGCCAGAAAAAAATTACCAAAAGGAGAATAAGGAAGATAAATAAGACGACTTTTGTTTCAAGGGAGGACTCGGCGAGCTCTGGAGTAGCTGTCAGCCTCAGGCAGGGAGAGGCAGGAGAGCCCCTGCCCTTGCCACGATCGCTCCCAGAAGCCGCTGCCGTGCCTGGACCCAGCTCTCCTCGGCCACATCCCCGCAACGATCACAGCCTGCAGCATTAATCCCGGGCAAAGCCTCCGCTGTGGCTAAGGGAAAAGGAGGTGCAGATGCGCTGGCCCGAGGCCAGCCAGGCTGGGCCGTGACACCAGCACCTGCAGTGCCCCGAGCCGGCGCCGTGGCTGCTGGCATCGGCCGGCCGGATCCGCGCCGTGGCAGAGGGCTCTTCAGGGCAGCCCAGCTGCCTGCTTCCCTCCTGCTCCTCCTCTCGCACCCTCCCTGACGATTTTCTCTGCCTCCTGGGTCCTTCCCACGTATCCCCACCACCTCGGTGCCACGTTCGCCACGGGGTGCCGCCCAGTCTCATGGGCGGTGGTATCTGAGCCCCGGCAGAGCACGAACCTGAGCCCTGCAAGGTGCGAGCCCAGTCTGGAGCGGCACGTGGGCTCCTCAGTATCTAATCTCTGGTGGGTTTCCAAAGACGTGTGTGTGAGGCATCCGGAAAGAGCTCTTTTTTAGGATTACTCAAAGATACCTAAAGGCTGGGCATGGTTTCCTTACGTCAAAGGTGCATTGCCCAGGAGCATGGCAGGCGTCATCCTCTGGGCACCCTCGCCTGGCATCCCTCGCTCCCACCCATGACCAAGCGCGAACTTCAGGCTGCTGCTCTGGTCCTTCCATCGCTGCCTCGTGGAGGCAGAGGAGCTCCATCTCACAGCTACCAAAGCAGCCCTGGGATGGAGCAGCCAATTCTTCCCAGGACTGCACTCCGGCGGGAGACAAACCGCTGCCTCGGCATTTTTGCCTCCATAGACTTTCCTCTTCAGGCCCAGGGCTGCCGTTCTTTCCAACGCCGCGCAATCAGGCTGCTCCATGCATCCGTTGGGCCATTTGTCAGGAAAAGCAGCCCAGAACAAATGGAAAACCAAATGGCAATTCAGCAGGAAAGCAGTATTTCTCACTCCGCAGTCGGAGCGCTTCAAGCCAGCCGCAGTCTCCAGCGCTTCCTCCTTTCTTTTGTGTTTGGAGCTTTTTAAACTCTCCAATGTTTGTGTCTGGGGCTCCTCGGAAAGGCTGCTTCCCGTTCACACTTGGAAATTGTTGCTCAGAGGTGTCGAAAGCAATGGAGGGAACCTGCCCAGCCTCCCTGCAGGCCAGCGCCAGCAGCGCAGGGGGCTGCAGAGGGGCATTGCAGTGCTGCAAACCCGCATGTTTCCACCTCCAGCCCCATTTCACCAGCAAAGAGGCTTATTCCACTTTCCAGGTAACTTTGGTAAGCAACCCCAGTCCCCTCCCCGACACTGCCAGTACCACCGTCCCCACATCCGTCTCCCACTGGTGCGGTGCTGGGTTTGCAGCTCCGCGGGCACGAGCTCGTTGCTCCTACCCTGGCAGTTTATAAGCAGCTGAGCGTTTCTCCTGCTGATGGTTTTGGGCACTAATCGGGGCCTCTCTCCTCTAGCCAGCTGCCCATTTGTAGGAAAATAACATCTTTGAGCCTTCCAGCTCCCTGCCAAGTACGGCTGAAACTGGACAACATGGTCAAAAGACGTTAAGGGGAGAGGGTGGGAAGTGAGAGGCAGACAGACAGATGAACGAGCAGAAGGCACCGTTACATAAAATATGTTCCCTTAAGTGGCTGGAATAAAAGCACGCATTTTAAAGCTTCCACTCCTGCCGAGGGTGCCCGAGAGTCGTGCTAGTTGGCTCTCTTGCATACGCACGTGGCGCAACCTGCTCCCAAACCTTTGCCTGCAAAAAAAAATCTGTATCTGGGGCAATGGTGCTGCCTGGCTTAGCTATCGGCACTGTGACGGACGCAGAGCTGGACCCTGACGCACGTTCAAGCTCAGTGAGAAAGGCAAAGGGCTTGTGCATGCACACTAAACTCCTGTGTGCACCGCTCAGAGCTACAGCGGATCCCTCCAGCCTCTCCCCATCGCGTGGAAACCACCAGGAAAAGCCAGGACACCTGGAACCACTGGAGGAAGGGTCCAAACACCCCCTCCAAGAAAAGGGCGAGAAACCAGCTCACCTACGGCTACGCTGCAGCGCAGAGCATGTAGCCTCTCCTTTATCTGCAGTGCAGGGCTCGGATGGCCCTTCCATATTAATTCTACATTATTATATTAGCACCGCAGTGTTAGAAAAGCCCTGAGGAAGCTGTCTGGACTGATCCAAGCAACTGCACCAATTTGTCATGCTAATCAATGCGCCTTCCCTCCTCCGGCCACGTCAAGCACACGCCTTGTCCTTGGCGGAAGAGCCCTGGGGACAGCAGCAGCAAGGGACACCCGGACTCGCACACCGTTTGGGGCGGCAGGGAGATGAAGCTGTGTGCGCCGTCGGCTGCCCAAAGCAATTCCTTCACGGGCAAGGCAACGCACGCCACTAGCAGCCCCTCTGCGTGTGGCTGGGACATCCCAGCACCACGGGCTGCTGCACTGCTGGGCTGTCCCCAGAGAGGAAGGACAGACGCTGCAGCGGCCACCCCACGGGCGCAGGAGGGGACCCTCAAACCCCAGATGCACGAGCTGGCCCTCCTTACCTTCGTCTCCTTGATCTTGACAGCGATGACCTGCTTGCGCTGGCGGATGATCTCCATGAGCTCGTCACACTCCTCCATCAGCTTGGCCTCATGCATGGCTGTGTTCACCTGGCCAGGAACAGCAAAAGTACACGCCGTTAGGAGGGACACGCTCGTCCCTGAGCCCGGCAGCCTCGCGGCTCTCCCAGCTCAGACCGGGAGAGATGCAAGATATATCCTCCGTGCTGGGTCCCGGCTCTGCCGGCTGCCGGGGGCTGAGCCAGGCAGGAGATAACAGCCCTGCAACGCCGACAGAAGCAGGCTGGCTCACCTGCATCCATTGCCACTCCAGCTGGAGGAAGGAAAAGGGCCGGAGAAGGGTGTGAAGCCCTCCTTGCTGCACGTCCAAGGTCGGCGGTGGGTGAAGGGGCCATGCTGGGTGGCTTGCGGGGCACAGGCTCCTCCGTAGGTGCTGCCCCTCCCCGGGACCCGGGGCACGGGCTGCAGGGAAGTGGGAGCCCGGGAGCAGCAAGCCCCTGATGCCCAGCCTGGCTCAGCCCTGCCGGGTGCTGCACCCCAGTCACGGCTGCATCACTTTCCAACAAAGCCTGGGTACCCCCGGACAGCGCTGACACCCGGCGCTGGCCTGCGCCAGCCCCGCGCAGGGACGCTCAGGGATCTCTCCGCCTCCCTTCCCTGGGCGGGCGGTACGTTTTGGGGTGCTCCCCACAGCCACGGCTGCACAGCCTGGGCTGCTCTCGGCACTCCCAAGTGGCCCCCATCCTCCCTTCAGCCGTGGGGCAGCTGGAGGTTATCCTGCCCTAGCCGTCCTGCTTTGAGTTGAGCAGCGCAGGCTTCTTGCAGAAGCAGCGAGCTTTGCTGCCCTCTCCTCCCGAGCAAAACTCACAGCTCTCTCACGCATCTACACCGAGGCCGTGCCCGTGTGCTAGTTAAAGCCAGAAGAGGTTTAAAAACGAATGCGAGCACCCTGCTTGGAAGAGCAAGGGTGGCCGTGACTTCAAAGCATCTGCAAAAGCGAGACCAAAAGCAACCGTGTGGTGCGGGCGGAGGGAGCGAGCGCAGGCAGAGCCCGCGGGGCTGCACGGCTGCAAAGGGCGCATCGGGAAACGCCGTGTGGGGCCTTAATGAAAGGGCTGAACCAGCTCGAGGCAGCAACAACCACGGGCAAGCTGGGCTGGTGCAGCCACCCCGCCTCTGCTCCGGCCGCTCGCTGTGCCGGGCTGCAGCCCCGAGCTCTGCAGCGTGGTGCAGGGCCGCGGGGAGGACAAACCTTCCCCCTGCGGGTGCTGCAGGATGCTCTCGGCACGGCTCCAGCACCTCCTCGGATGCAGCTTTCAGCCCACAGAGCGGGGAAGCTGGGCAGCCGCTGGGCAGGCCGCGCCGGTGCTGCCAACCCGACAGGCAGCCCCAGGCTCCGTGGACGCCTCCATTACCCTTATTTTCAGCCACAGCACAGTGCTTACAGTGCCTGGTGGTCACAGAGCACTCCTCGGGAGCCCCTCTTTGAGCAAAGCCTTTTACAAATAGCCATCTTCCCCCTGAAAAAATGAAAAAGTACCAGATGCTGCTGGCAGCACCTGCTGCTCTAAAAAGCCCCATTTATTCACAGTGCAAAGGTTTGGCAGGATGCGTGCCCAGACCACAATAAATCTTTAAGCTTTCTCCAGCTCAAGGCAAATTTCTTACTGCGCTTGCAGTTCACTTCCTAAACCGGGGCACCGTCCCCTAGTGGATTTTGCTCTGGGCTCACGACGAGGGGAGCCTGATGATGCTCAAACCCATAATCTCCTCCCTACACCGTCCCCTCCTAACCACGGTTCCCAACGAGACACGCAGCTTCGGCTGGACCGGCCCCCAGCGGAGTAACGGAGCGAGCATCAAACAGCATGTTCATGATCACGACCACCTTCCAGACTGCTGCTATTCCTTCCTCCCTAACCTCATTCCTGGTATTTATGGTTCAGTGGCAGAGAAACACAACCCGTTACACGGCACAACCAGTTCTTCCTCCCACCCTGCCCTCCAGAATCGCTGCGCCAAGAGGAGGGACTTGAGCCAGGAGATGAGCAGACCGCGTGTAGACCTGGGCACCGGAGTCAGTCCCAGTGGGGGACTGAAGACGACACACTCAGAACGGCCAGAGCTTCCCAAAAGTCACCTTCAGGTCTGATCAGCTATCGCAAACCACCTTGTACACGATCTGGCCTCTTCCAGACCAGGTCTGGTCTCCCTGTGGCCTCTGCCACGTGGACGGTTGGCCAAGATGATAATTTTGCTGCTTAGCATCTACCAGAACATGACCACAGGGAGATCACGTATGCTCTCCCTCCCCTGCTGACCAGCAAGATACCCACTGGCCAGGCAGGGCATTGCCGGCAGGCTGTGTGGCTCTCAACGTGCTTTTGGGGAAGGCAGCAAGGAGACACTATAGCTCCTTGGGCATGAAGGGACGGATGCTGCAAACAGGGGAGACCAGCATGTGTGGCTCCTCTGGTTTGGACTCTCGAGCGACCGATTCTGAAGCTTTGTTCTGGAAGATGCGACTCAAGATGGTCTTCTCACCCTTGGAGAAGGGACCAGTAAACCCTCAGCACCCCAGGCTAGAGAGCCGCGTTCCCTGCTGAGACAAGGGTGGGGGGCAGCGAGAGAAGGCAGCAGGACACGGGGGTGGACTTGTCCTGTAAGACTTCAAAGAAGAGCAGAGAAGCCTAAGTAGGAGATGCATTGATGGTCTCCTCCTTCATAGATCTCCCAAGGCCGTCAGTCCTTCTGCACAGACATCACTGCTGCGGACGCAGGAGCCGTCCGTGCCCAGCCAGGCTCTGCCACGCAGGTGCCAGGCGTGTGCCAGGTAGGATATCGGTGACCTCAGAGAGCTGGGCCCTCGCCAAGGCGGTCAGGAGCTGAGATGCTGGAGGATTTGTCCAAATTGCAGCTTCTCCAGGCAAACCCGAGCTGGCGCTGCTGGCAGGAAGGTGGAGCGTGTGCCCTTCGGAGAGGTGGGACGGTTCGGATGCAGGCGGGGGGGTCAGCAAGCTGGGGACATGGGGGGTCCCACCCTGCCCCTCGAATGAGCAGAGGTGAGCACGGTGCCAGCCCCAGGCGGCAGAAGGAAACAGCCGCTTGTTTCTACAAAAAAAGCTGCATGTGTTCTGCTTAATTTAGGCTAATTAATCCCTGCTGGACCCCCTTTTCAGGATTCAAATCCACAGATTTTTTTATTTATTTTTTTTTAATTTTAAAGCTGAAAGGCAGGCATGCAAAGAGTGCAGTGAAAGCACAGGCAGAGGTTTCAGTCCTTGGGGGGATGGACAAGCAAGGGGGGATACACTTTACAGGAGGGGAATTGAGCCCTAGCACTTACATTAAACAGCGTACTAGAGAACATAAATAGGTTTTCTTCATTCTGTACTCTCAAAGCTATGTGAAACAGCGGAGAACTCTGAAGGCAACCCAGTGTTAAACACATTTGATACAAGATCTTTTTTTAAACCCGGCCAGCAGATTATGCAACACTGAAGTGGGAGACAGCTGATGGTCTGCAAAGATAACTCCACTGAGAAAAAACAGCGGATAATCTTCCAAATCTGCTGCAAGGTAGCAGAGGGGGGAAACCAGAGCCAGGGTTTGGAGCCTGCAGCAACCTGTGCTGGCAGCAGCAAAGGCGACAGCGCTGCCTTGCAACCCAGGCTGTCGCAGGGGATGCTGGCAGCCCAGTCGCCCCTCCAGGCACGAGCGCAGGCAGAGGTGGCCATCACTCGCATTTCCCAGGCGCACAAAATCAGGGCTGCTTGCAAGTGTTCGCAGCCCCGGTGCTTGCTGTTACCAGCAGGAGGGAGCCCTGGGTGCCAGGACTGCAAAAACAACAGCGTGGGGAGGGTCCTTTAGCAAGCACCACGCTCCCCCTCCAGCCTGGCATGCCACGCAGAAATCCCCGGCTCCTGGTTAAATTAATCCGAAATCTGAAAGCCCACCCAGGACAAGAAGTCTGCAGCTCAGGCAGCGCTCACGCTCTGGGAGAGTGAAGGCGGATGAAGCCGCAGAGGCCACCACAGTCCCTCTCCCCAGCTGCCTTCCGTCCAAAAAGGAACGTCTCCAGGCCCAAAGTGCCAGCAGAGCACGGAGGTGGGATTTCAGAGCAACACAGCTCTGCTGGCAAAAGCCCTGGCTCAGGCACAGCCAGATACTGGCCAAACCACTTTTTATTAGGATGACCTAGTTCCCAGGTAAATGCTGCATTTGGGGGTAAAGACTCAGCGGGTGCTACAACTGTAGGGAAGCTGGGCGTGGGGGAGAGCTTTTAGACATAAGAACGGGGGAAAAAAATACTTCACCCTTCTCAATGTGTGCGTGGGGGAAATGTGCTAGGGACAATACAGCCCTACAATAAAAAGCAAATGGTAAAACTCAAACCTGGAAAAAGCTCACGCCGCAGCTCATGGAGGGGAGAGGAACATCACCTCAGCCCGAGACAGACCTCCTCCTCCACACCCAGGCAGCAGGAGCAGAGGACCCTACCCCACCCCCACAGTGCTGCCACCCCCAAAACCGTCAACAGGTTTTTGTCTAGGTAGCAAGGCAGCCATGCCCCAGGGGACACGCACCAGTCTGCGCCAAGGCCAGCCCTGCGGCTGCCACGGCACCGAGGGCCACCACCCCGCCGTGCAAGAGCAGCTACGCAGGCAGCATCTCCTACTGTCCTCCCCAGTGGGGACATCGGGGTGGGTACCACCTCTGCTACCCACCCTGGTATTTTACAAACTCGGCTTCTTTGTAGGGTCATTACCTGCTCTCTTTGGTCCACGTTTCGATCACTGTTGCAGGATTTGGTCCCTTCGCTCTCTCTCAGCAGCAGCCCCCCATGCACCGTACAGGAGGGACTCACTCCTTGCAACGCCAACGGGCAGCACAGGCTCGGTGCCCTAGGGACACGTGCAACGCCCTTCTCTGGAGTGCCTCCCTCTGCACCTCCGGGTGCCGGTGGCACAGTTTCCCGGACATAACGTGGGTCTCGCTCTGCCCATCAAGTCATGTTCCGAGTGTGTTGGGATCGCCTGTGTCCACCTATATGCAATGTCCACAAATCGCTCGAAAGCAAAATCCTCTGCATTCAGACTCGGGGAAGCGTAGAGGGGCAGAGAGATTTTCTATTTCACACGTTAATGTGCTCTCTGAAAAGGTGCCTCTGAAGAGCAGGACTGCATATTCAGTGAGGCTGAGAAATGTATTTCAACTGTTATTTTAAGCAGAAGGACTGACAATGCTGAAAACTCCTAAACTAGGTAGAAAACGACAGCCTAGAGGTCTGAAACTTCCAGAATCAGCAAGAAATACCAAATAGCTTTCAATTCTTCACAGGTCAGCTCATACAGATGCTAGCGGTGGATTCAGAGGAGGAGGAGGAGGTTTAGAAAGACATCCCATCATCCTGGCACATCCAGATGCATCCCTGCTATGGAGCAGGGTGGTGGGCTCTTGGGCCTGGTGGGCTCTTGGAGTCAAAGCGTGACCTATAAGACCAGTGAGTGCCGATGACTGTCACCACGGCCCTGCAAGGACATTCTGGCTCCTTCTCTGCCTGCAAGACATCCATTTGCTATCTATTTTACCACAGTCACTCCAAACCCGCTTAGCCCTGGGGGAAGAGGCAGCCCAGGAGAGACACCTCCGACAAAAGCCTTTCCTACTGCAGAGCCAAAAACCCCTCTCCCCACCACGACACACCGGCAGAGAGAGAAGCAGGACAATGCGAGAGATGTGGGAGCATCAGCGCAGCCACACTCGGGAAGGCCAGCAGTGCTGCAAAACCCAGGTGTGATTTTTCTGCTCTTTATTTCGGCACTGGAAACTCAAGAGCGCGTCTCAGCTCCTTCCTCCTTGCGTACTGAGCTGCGTCCGACGGCGGCTCGCAGCTGCTGGTGGCAGGCACGGCACTGCTGGCACTCTTTTCCTCTCTGCAGATCATCAGGACCTCATCAGGACCAGCAACAAGGACCTTATTTAGCGAGCAAAGAACAAAACGCTGATGCTGCCTGCAGGAGCCGCGGGGGTCAGGAAGCACCTTCCCGGCCTGGGAGCCCCAGTCGCTCTCGGAGGCGGAAGGTGAAGAACAAGCTGCAGCTCTCCGTGCAAATGCATCCCCGTGTGCTTCGCTACGGGCAAACGACTCCAGGCAGCACAGGCAGCACCCCCGCATCCCCGCCGGCCGCTCGGCCCACGAGGCAGCGCGGGGGAGTCGCGCGGGGAGCCGCAGGGCTCGCACGGCCCCCAGCAAGGGCTGGAGAGACCACGGGCGAAGCTGAGAGCCACCACGTTTGCTCAGGCACTGGCAAACCCCCCCGAACGCACGTCAGCGATCCCTGCAGCAGCCTGGTGGTTTTATTCTCTGGAAAGGTGTTGGTTCAAGGAACCGCTGCTTAATTTAGCAACCAGAAGTTATCAATAGCCCATTAAGAAGAAACTAATTGCGACAGCCTCTTTCCATGTATCACTTCAGTAAACAAAGCTGCAAATTAATTTGGTATTAATTGGTATGTGCGCTTTGGAACAACAGTAAGGTATTAACCGCCTTCTTCCTCTCGAATGTTTTCCACAGGAGTGCATCGCTGATGAACTCCCGACTCCGGAGCGGCTGCCAAGAGGCAGCGTCAGGCTGCTGGCACCGGCTCTCCCCACGCACAGCCCGCACAAACACTTCCCTGGGCAGCGCAAACAAGAGATGCCTGATTGCACACCGGGAACACAGAGAGTTTTATAGATCAAGTGGTCAAAGCAGCAAGGTCAGCCGAGTCCCTTTCTTCAGCAGGATTAAAGGTGATCTCTCTTCCTCCGATGCTTTCTGTAATCCCGTCTACAAAGCCTTTCCCACTTGCCGCTGGCTTAAGCCTGAACGTTGCTATTCTGCTACAGAAAGCAGGGCACAGGCAGGAGAGATGGCAATCGCTGCCTCTGACAGCAGGAGGGATGCGGGGAGGCAGAGTACGTGTGTTTGGGAGGAGGAAGGACAGCGGGGAAGAAGACCGGCCGCTGCAAACCGGCAGAAAGGCTGGAACTAGCCTTGCCCTGCAAGGGGAAGCTGCTGTCGCGGCGAGGATGGAGACAGCATCCCCGCCTGAACCAAGGGGCTGGGGACAAGTCACCCTGCCTGCACTGCCACAGGGTGAGGCTACCCTGAACCGAGAATGCAGTAGAGAGATGAGGAGAAGGGCTTTAACGAGCAGGGTGAGGTTCAGGGTCGGTGTCCCGTCCCGAGGAACGGCAGCCAGGCAGCAGCCTGCGGAGAGGGCTCAGAAACTACATGGGAGACACGGGTGCGAAAATGGCAGCACAGCCCTGGGATACAGAAATGGGATTATAGCCCAAGACAGCCACAATAACCCTTTCCTCTCTCCTCAGAGCACTGCAAGAAGAGCAGAGCATTGCTCCGGCCGGGGAACCGCACCAGTTCAGAGCACTGCATCTCCAAGAAAGCATGGACAAAAAGGGGACAGTCTGGATTGTAAAGAAACTGCGAACTGTGCTGTGAAGAAACTTGAAAAGAACCCCAATAATGAAACCATCTCAGCCCAAAAAAGAGAAGGGAGGATGCAGTGTCCGCAAGTATGTTATAGGCTGCTGGAGGATGAGCAAAACTTTCCCCCTGTGTCCGCAGCAGACAGGACGGGGCAGAGAGCTACGGGCTGAAACTGCAGCAGGAAAGCTTCAAGCCGGACTTGGTAAAAACTTCCCGGCACGTAGGAGCACGAGACACCAGAAGCCACGGGAAGAGGCAGCATCTCCATCGCACGCTCAGGACTGGGTGGGACAGCCATCGTCACGATGCGCCTCGGGACAGGCGCCCATGGGGGACGATCCCCTCCAGCCCTCCTTGTCTGGGACCCTCCGCTTCCGCCTGCGCGTCACGGAGCGTTTGAGCAGCTCAGGGAAGAGCAGGATGAGGGATTCTCCCAGGGTTTCTGCCCCGGCTAGCAGCAAATTACACAGCAAAATGGGAGTACAGCAGCTGGAGGCAATGCCTGGACGTCCTCTTTTTACAGCAAAGGTCAGGAAAACACTCTCGTGCTAACAGGAAAATAAGGCTATGCCAAAGCGCCGAGGAGGAGAGAGACTCAAATGAGCCTTGGTTTCATCAGCAGGCTCAGCCTCATCAGCATTGCGCTGGGTGCCTCACCACGCAAAGGACCTTGCTCCCAAAGGGCTTCCCCAAATCACACCTGACCCCCCCTTTATTCCCTTGGGAAGAGGAGTCCTCGTTACCAGCCCTGGCTCACCCAAGCCCTGCGCGAGATGTAGGCACATCCTTCTCCGGCATGAAAGACTTGCCCGCAAACATGGCGCGGCCCCAGCTCACCGATGGTGGACGCAGCAGCCCTGGGGAGCATCAGCGCCGGGAAGGACAGCCCCTGCGCCCCGGAAGGGAGGGCTGCACGGGAAAGCACCCGCCCCAGGCCTGCAGAGGGGAGGACCGTCTCGCCCACCGTGCACCCAGGTGCTCCCACGTCGCTGCCTGTGCCTCTGTCCCCCTCTGACCTCCGGGCTGACTCCAGCTGCTTGGCTTCGCTCCCGGGACGGGGATCTGCTACAGCCAAAACACATCCCCGGTGGGAGCACACCCCACCCACCAAATGCTTGGAAGCAGCTGTGGGGATTTTGTATCGCCTCTTTGCCAGCACCTGCAGACACCCATTGCTTCCCTCTGCTCCATCAGGCTGCCGAGAGGACTCTCGCTCAACCCACGCCAGCACGGTGGGGTCCCACCCTCTCCTTCCCAAGAGGAAACGGTTTAAATATAATTAACACAGTACAAACACCCCGGGGCTGAGAAGGACCCCTGCGACAGCTTCCACATCTGCCCGGGCAGACACAGTTTTGATACAAGCTGCAGCTAAGTGACCACGACGCCCTTCTCGGGCCGGCCGTGAGGACCGCTGGTCCTGCTCCACAGGCGGCCCCGGCTACGCGAGGCTGCCCCGGCCGTGGCTGCTGCGTGCTGCTCCAACGCCGCTCCGCAGGCAAGCTAGCAATTTCCTTCTGGGCTTTCCTGCAGTGCTCGTCACTTTGATATTCAAGTGCTCTGCAAATATTAACTAGTTTACTTTAACAGCACCCCCCGACAAGAAAGAGGAGGTGTAACTAGTGCAGAGTTTCACAGGGAATTTGAAGCATGGAGGCATCACAGTCAAAGGGATTTGTTGTTTCTGGGAGCGCAGCTGGAGATGCCCCAGCTTTTGGAGGCAGGGTGCAGGCTATAGCACGCTGAGCACCCAAAGCTAACTCTCACTAATGCCTTGCAGCTGCAGATGAGGTTTTTCAGTACTCAGCCCCAGCAGACCCCACCTGTGCACCGGAGGAAACAGGAGCTGCCGGCAAAACCACACCTGATTGCAGAAGGCAGCTACGAGAGGGGTAACTCCGCTTCCCCCTCTCTGCGAGCTGAGCTGTGTTTGCATGCTCGCTGTCACCCGCACTTCAACCAAAAGCACCTCCGCTCCCGTGCACAGGGCAGCCAGCAGGTCCTCCCTTCCTGAGCCAGCCCAGCAGCCTGTGTCTCTTCCCAGTTGCTCCCAGTCATGCCACCCTCTCCTTCAGACCCTACAGACCCCTGGGAACCATCCCCGCATCCTCCATCGTTTGGGACTAAACTCTCCGAAACAATTCAGCCTCAACAAAGCCTCCCGCCAGCCCCTCGGCGTCAGTGCTGCTCCCCACCACACGCTCATCTCTGCTCCCAGAGCAGCCCCGGGGAAAGGGCACCGGAGCAAGCCCATGCATTCCGTCACTCGAGCCGGGCGCTTCCCAGCGCACCTTCCCATCGCCCCCCGTCCCCCGATTGCTCTCACCAACCTCCACTTGCTGGCAGATCTGTATCAGCTTGGCCATCTGGTTTTCCAGTTCACTGTTGCGTTTAACCAGGTTGGTGAGATTCGTCTCCAGGGTTTGCTGCGAGACCAGAAATGGGAGAGGAGAAAGAGGAAAAAAACAGAAAGATCAGTAAAGCCGGAGGACTGTCCCCAGTCCCCCTTTAGCAACCGAGACCGTTTGCCACCCAACATGCTGCCTGCGGGAGCAACAACTTGAATAGCTTTGGGCAAAGGCTCTTGGGTTTCTTGGCAGCTCCTGCCCACGCTGGCGGGTTGTGCAAGTGCTCGGCCCAAGACGGGGGAGCCACCGAGCTCGGCACCGCGGTGGCCCTGAGGAGGTCACCGGCCGCAGGGGACAGCCTGGGTGTCTGCCCTTTGCTGCTCCTTTCTGGGGACGGTTTGAGAAGCCGGGATGGGTTGTGTTCCTGCAGCAAAGTCGAGTTTCTCCTGAGTTCCCTGGAAAACTTCATGGGCAGCCAGAAAAACAACAGGAGTACTGAAGTTTCTCAAAAATGTTCTCGCTGCTGCTGAACCCTCTGACAAGGCGGGAGAGACTAAATGTGCCGCTCCCTGCGTTTCTACCAGGAAAGATGCCAGCACGGCTATTTTCATCATCAGTTTTGTTTTGCACGTGGTAAGGAAGGCAAACAAGAGCCTGCTGAACCATCAAAGAGGGATTTCTCCCCTTTGCAGAGCATCTCTGCTGGAGCAACACAGGCACAGGCCGGGAGAGCAACGTGGCAGCTCCGGACCGAGCCACGGGGACAGCTCGCCCCGCACGGGCAGCCAGCGATCGGCAGCCTCTGCCAAGCAGCGGGGGCGAAGCCCTCCCCGGCGCCTGCCAGGCTGCCCACCGCTGCCAAAACCTGCGAGTTTGGCCGTTCCTTCCCACCACGTCCCACCTTTTTGTAAGAGTATAAAGAGCTATTCTGCTTCGACGGCCAGTCAGGAAGCCTGCCCGCTCCGAACGAATCGCTGCTATTTTCCACCCCTGCTCTCCCCTCCTCATCCTCTCTTGGTACCGGAGATAAAAGGCCGCCGGGAGAAGGTTGTGGTCCCTGCCCCAAGCTGCCTGCGTCTCCCGTCCCGGCGTCCTGGCCACGCTGCCTTTCGCTCGTGGGAGCGGGTCGCTGCCGGCGGATCGCAGCCCAAGCGGCGCGGGGATGCCCGTGAGCGCAGGCTGCTTTGGTGCCCGTGGGCTGCAACATTCACGGAGCAGAACGCGATTCAGCGGAGCACGGAGAAAGAGCCCGTTTGAAAAGATTTTGATATCTGTGGACACACAGTGGACTCGTAATTTTTTGGATATCAATAATTTAAGTGACACCGCATTTCCATTAAAATACACCGCTCCACTAAGAGGAAATGTTTTATAACAAAGTGCTCGCTACCTGTTGCAACGTTTGTCGGGAAAATGATATCCTATTAATATTTTAAACTTCAGGGCTGGAAAAGGATCCCTGCAGTGTTTTATTCATCCTCGGCTAGAAACTGCAGTCAGAGGCTTTCGTCAAGACTCCAGCAGACCCATAAACACGGCCTTTCTCTGCATGCACAGATAATTTGGGGGCCAGATAGCCAAGAGAACTTGAACCATAGTCACAAAGCACAGGGAAAGCATTCATTCCTGCAAAACCACTGGCTCCTAAAATACTCTGAGCTCGTTTGCAATCCTGCAAATTGCTAGCCAACGGTGGGTGAAGCAGAACACAGAAACAGGCTTGAAAAATGAAATAAAACCCAGGGTGCCTTCATTAAGTGGAAAGTGCTTTGCACAACAACGCTGTATTGATAATGAAAGAGCCAGCTGCTAACAGTGCCTGCCACCCTCTTTCCTTATAGCTCAATATTATTAAACATAATTTGACTAAAGCATTGAACATTTAACTTGCTAATTATCTTCCTCATCACCAACTCGGCTGCACTGAAGTCGCAGCTTTGAAATTGCAGCCGATCTGCCTTAATGTTCCAGGGCTGTTGATGGAGGGCAGGGAGGGGAGGGGAGGGAGGTGAGCTCAAGATACACTCTTTGAAGCACACGAGTCCAAAACACATATGCAGCATCCCCAGTTTTCCAGGGGACAGCATCACCCCTCCCCATCCATACACATGCACAAAGCCTGCCCCTGAGCGCTCATCCCTTCGTTAAGCGTACGCTGACGCTGCGGCGATGCTGAGGCAGTCGGCAGCGTTTCACTCGTATTAATGACGGCTCGAACAGCAAGCACCCTCTCTTGCTGCTCCCTCTCTCGCAGGGCTTCCTTACGAGGCACCTCGGACTGCTGCAAACCCTTGCGCGGCACGTGAAAATGCAGATGGAACCATTTCCTTCTGTTTGATTTGCTGAAACAAACAAAATACACTAGAAGCTTTGATTACACCAGCTGGTTATTTTGTAGGCGTATATAAATTACAGCAATTACAGGGGTTGTTTTTTAATTGCATTATAACATGCTCATAATTTCCTCAAACATTCACCTTCTGGCCTGAAATACAGAATAGTTGATTTCTCTACAGTTGGGAACAGAAGTGAGAAAAAGAGATAAAAAGGAAACACCACCACGTCCTTGAGCCAAAGTCATCGGTGCTCAGTGAGACGAAGGGGCCGGGTCGCCCAGGTGATGGAAACCCCTTCGCCCGGGGACAAAGAGCGCACAGACTGGTCACCGTGGGAAAGCAGCCGAGCCCTTCCCAGCCTGAGCTGGCTGCGGCCGTGCAGCTCGCAAAACACCCCGCCAGCATCAAACCCGCTCCGGCAGCTTTGACACAGCAGCTCAGCGGCTGCACCCCATTTACCTGCAGGCGACCAGATGCAAAATAAATATATTTGGCACCCAACCGAAGGAGCTGAATAACACGGCACTGATGTGCAAGCACCGACGTTCATATTTTATTTAGTTATGTGCACGATGAGCAACGACTTCTCGATTTTCTTTTCTCTCCAAATATCAAACGAGCAGTTGAACTAAATATGGATTTCTCTGTTCCTGTTTGCAGATAGCATCAGGGTTCAAGACAACTTTAGGAATTATAAATATCAGGCTTCCTCCTGGTCCGCTGTGCTTTGTCAAACACGGCCCTGCCTGCACCCGGCAGGAGCGCACCCTGCACTCCCTGTGCTGCTGGGAGCCGCGCTCCATGGCAGGTCCCCAGCCCACCCACCAGTCTGGAAGCTGGTCCGCACTGGGAAACACAGTCGGCTCCGTGGCTTTAACCAGCTGGGAGACGGGAGCAGAGCAGCCTTTGAGCCCCAAGCAGGCTGGCAGGGGAAGGGGTCCCTGCCGAGCCGCTCGGCAGCATCGCGCAGACCTGGTCTCGCCGGAGCCGCCGGGCGACGGGGGGCCCGATTCCCACAGGCTTTGAGCCACGCGAGCCTCGGGTCTCCTCCACCAGTGGGAACCCCTGGGCGCGGGACAGGCGAATCTGGAGTGCCCTGTAGCTGGGGAGAGCCTTAGGCACGGGAGTGCAAAGGCTGTCGGAGGCAGGGCGGGCTCTGGCTGCTGCTGGTCTGTGCTGACGTTAACCTGCAACCAGCCCCGTGCTGCTCTGATGGGCGAGAGGGCTCACCCCAGCGAGCCCGGCGAGACGGCACGGGAGGGCGTCATTTGGCTCTGCCTTATTACAGGACCAGCTTTCTACATTTATCTTCATGCAAAGGCAGCCAAAACTGGAGAGTGTTTGCTTTCAGTGACTTATTTAGAGCTTTTCTCATTGCCCTTGTTCATTTATAATTGCTTTCAATGAAGGACGCAGGTCCCTGCCCTGCTCCCTCCACATACTACAAACACAAACCACGTGGGCATCCATAAACACGCGTGCACGCGCCATACACACGCACAAAAGTCCAAGCAGCTGCGAAATGCCTCCCCGCACGCCCGCTGGCCGGCCCCGACCTCTGGGGCTGCAAAGCGGCAGGAAAATGGGTCCGTGGATACCTACCCCCATTCACCCGCTTCACCGGACCGATGCAGGGGAAGGGCACCTGCGGCAGCTGGGTGGGATTTCTGCCGGGCTGAGGACGCACGGCCGAGCCCTCGGTGGCTGAGGATGGGCTGTCAGGTCTCCTGGCACGAGGAAGGATTGCTGCTGGGTGTCCTCTGCCCGATTTGGAGCAGCACAGGAAAGCCACGTGCCACCAGTACATTGCCCAGGGTATCCGGAGTCTGCCATGATTGCTCCTGTGGGAGCTGGTCAGATTTTCAAACCAAAATCAAAGTTCTTGATGGCATCCTGCAGCTGCCACGCTGCTGGAGCCATAGAAAACCCACACCCGTGTCCCTGCTCCCGGCCAAAACGCTGCTTTGTGCTGAGCTTCTGCCCCAGGTGCTGAGCTCTGCCCCACGGGGATGAGGGGCACCGACGCGGCTCCTCTCGGGATCGCCAGCGCAGCTTCTCCTCGGAAGCGGCAGCGGCCTGGGTCAGCTGCAGCCAGCTCCCACCAGGGTCAGTCCCGACCCCGTTTGCCTCCCTCCGAGGTGCGTTTTGGGGAGGGAGGGTGACGGGGTGGTTGCGCAGCATCCTCCCAGCGCCACTGACGACAGCCACCTCCACGCTGCCAAACCCAAAACCTGAGCATTGGCGAGCGCAGCACAGACCAGGTTCTTCTCCGTGGCCGTGGCAGGTCCAGAGCTCCGGCACCGCTCCTGTGCCGGCGGATGCTCCCGCTCCTACCTCCCCCCCCCGCCGGGCAGTGAGAGGACTGAGCGTGGGGCCCACCCGCTATTTACCACCATCAACCCTGGTAGAGACACATCCCTCTGAGATGATGTTTATAATCAACTCGCAGCCCCCAGAAAAAAAAAAAAAAAAAATCAGGAGAAAAATATGATAAGTGAGTCAGCTGCCTGCCTTTGCTAAAAGAACTTCCCCAGACAATAGGACAAGTGACAGAAAGACACGACTGAGCTGCCGAGCGGCTCCTGCGCAGCTCCCGCCTTGTGACACTAATGCATTTTAAGTCGCTTTGGAGCAAAACATACTGAGTAAAAGCTGAAATAAACTGCCAGCTTTCAGCGCCTGGTATCGCCCTAACCGGCAGAGCTGACCTAGAAAATCGAGCGATTTGTTACGGCGAGGTTCTGACGCTATTTCTAATTGTGCTGAAGAGAGTCTAGAGCAGGAGCCCTGGGCCAGGCAGAGGCTCTGGCAGCCACCCCGCCAGTCCGCCACCGGCACGGGGGACAGGGGCCGAGGGAAGCACTCGGCCAACAGACGAGGATGCACCTGAGGGTGCAACTCGGTGCGCTGCAAAGACAGCTCGCGACATCCCTCTCCACGTCCCCTGCCCAGTCAGAGCAATTAGGAGCGGCTCTGAATCTGTTTATCAGGTTTAAACCCTGACCGGCTCTTTCTGCGCTCACCTTCATGCTGGCTTGGGAAGCGGCCCCGGAGGAAAGCTCCCCCGTGGGGAGCGGGGCTGGGGGCGCAGGGGACACGGTGCCGGGCGTGCCACGGCACAGGGCTCCCCGCCACATCCACCCGAGCAGCATCACAAGTCCTGCGGAGGGAGTCACCCGTGCTGCCCCGGCATGCGGCGCTCAAGCGACGTCCCCGGTCCCCAGCCTGGAGTCCTGGGGGGTCCCCAGCCCATCTTCTTCACCCCACGCACAGCAAGCACAGAGTTATCTCAACCCAGCAAGACCTGGGGCTGGATCCTGCCCTCAGTGGGGCAAATCCACCATTTCAGTGGCCGCGCTCCAATGTGCAATGAGGTGAAGGCGAGGAAGGAATCAGGCCGGAGCCAGCGGGGAGGCTTTGCTGGGCTGAGCAGGGACACGGGCGCAGAGGGAGGGCAGGCAGGATCAGAAATGAGCGCTCCTCCCCGCAGCATTTCACCGTGGACTGCATTAGCACATGCTGTATCTAGTGTCTCCTCGGGAATTTAAATTTAGGAGAGAAAAATAAAAGAAGAAAAAAACCCAAGTAAACAGGGCTAACTGAATGGAAGATTTGCAGCTGTTTGTTGTGCCACTGCGTAATTAGCACATATTGGATTTGCGTCTTATCAGCTCTTCTTGAGCATCTTCTTTTGGACTGAGCTAACCCGCATTGCTTCAACTCGTCTGATTATGGAGAGCAAACCCCTCTCTGTCTCGCCTCGTGAGAGATAACAAAACACCCTGGGTTTGTAACGCAGTCCCTCCCCGCGCCGGCCGGGCTTTGCATGTACCTCCACGTCCCCCCGCGTGGGACACCATTACAGGCACGGCAGGTTCCCAGCAGCTCTGGAGCTTAATTACTGGATGGTCCCAAAACCAGCCTAAAGAGCAGACGAACCTGTGCGGAAATCTGCTTAACCACCAAAGCAGCAACGCGTTATTCACTCCTCCTTCCCACGGCAGCCCTGCCGAAGGGCTCGCGCGTGGCTTCTTCCCTTCATCCTTCGGCGCATCCGCGGGGCTCCTGATCCCTCCATCGCTCCAAAGGACGAGGAAACGACACACTGCCCTGGAGACCGTGAGGGTTTGAGCTCGGCTTCTTTCCCCACCGGGTTTCCAAAGCCCCTGACCAGGCACCGCCGAGCGTAGCCGGCCTCGCAGCCCTGCGTGGCGGGCAGGGAGGCAGCGCCTGGCTCTTGCAGGCAGCTGTATCATGCATTGGTTTCTTTTTATTTCTAGCAGTATCTAACGAGCACTGCTTTCGCCACTGGCTTGTGACATCCAGAGCTTCTTGCCACAGAAGCAAGTCCGTTGCTGAAGGAGGGACAGGGAATTGCCACTCCGATGCTTGCTGGAGAAAGTGCCCAGCGGGCAATCCAATGTCCCGATGTCTCCGAAAGAGGAGACGTCCCAGCTAGCTGTGAGCTGAATACAACCCGTCGGAGCGTGCAACCGAAGGGCGACCCTCCGCCCGCTCACACGGGGGCTGCCCAGGCCGTGCCACGGGGATCGCCCGGGGCACGCGGGGGCGGGAGCCCGCGCTGGCAGGGACCTCCCCGGGATGCTCCTGCCCCTATCTCGAGCCCTCGTTTCCTTAAGAAAGGCTGCCGGGGCTTCTCTTGCCAGGCTCCCTCTAAATGAGAAATGCATTTCCTCCAAGGGGAGGCAGCCAGGCCTCTCCAAACCCATCCCCTAAGGAGACAGTAAGGTTTCTCTACCCTTCATATAATTGCTGCGGTTTTTATTGCTCTGGACGTCGGTGCTGCAGGTGATTTTCTCAGCAGCTCCCCCAGGGCCTGGCTACACATCAAGGTAAAAATCTTCATTAGAGCCCAAATTCCCTTACCCCATTGGTAAGAAGAGAAGTGCTCCTTGCCCAACACATGCACGCAGGCACATGATCACATGCCTGAGGGAGCTTACGAGCAGCAACATCAAAAGGTCGGCTGGTTCCGAGACCCGCAGCCCCCCTTCACCTGCCCTGAGCCACACGCCAGCAGCCAGAGGGGCGGGAAGGGTCTGCAGCCCGGAGGAAGGTGCTGAGCAGAGCAAGCGGGTGCCCCCGGGCAGGGAGGAGAGTTTTCCACCCACAGATGTGCTTACCCAAAAAGCAACACGTTTCCGACACGTCGTCATTCCCTAATAGAAAGGATACAGGAAAAATATCTGTCACGACTGACAAAACTCTTCCGCGCAGCATCCCGTGCACGGCTGCAAGGAGCCCTCGGCTTACAGGAGACAAGCAACCTCCAGGGCTCATCTGGCCTGTACGAGAGCCGGCGTCTCCCCGCGGTGGGTGCAAGGCCGCAGAGACCTCGGGCCGGTGACCCCAAAGCACCGCAGCCGCAATAGCTGCTGCTGCTTCCCAGCCCGCCGTCGCCCCATCCCCTGCCTTGCAGTGGGGCGGGAGACAAGGGCAGACGCTGGCGTGGTCCACGTGCCCCAGAGTCCCACCCTGCCTCTCCACCACAAGCCATCTACACCCCTGCGGGTGTCTCGCTGACGTGAGCCACTGCCTGGACGTGAAACGCAGGGTCCACTAGCGTGTGTACAGCCGCCCGAGTTACAGAGCGACTACAAAGCACGAACAGCAAATTGCTTCGTTAGGGTGAGACAATTGATGCCAAAAAGCGACGGAGTTAATAATGAAGACGTGACGGCAGCAGCCGTTCCTCCTCTTGGATATGCCAAGGGACTGGAGGAAAGCAAGAGGACGGCCAAGGCTTCTCCCCGCGCTCTGCCCACTTGCTCCTGCTGCCCTGTCACTAGCCCATGGCCACTAACGACACAGCAGTCATTAGGGACTCCTAGGTAGGGGAGTGGGTAAGCCTCCTTTGCAGCAGCAAAGACGTGGTAACGAGAATGGCTTGTTTATCCTTCTCAGGAAATTCCTCTCCTCCCACGGCTTCAGATGAGCTCTGGCTTTTGGCAGGACGGGAGGGAGGATGGAACCGTACCGGCATCGCTCGCAAGGTGAGTTAGAGCAAGCCTGTTCAATTTACACAGACGTGGTTCACGACCGCTGAGGCAGCTGGAAAATCCCGCAGTCAGAGTGAAGAGGCACTTAAAATGAAAGGACATGTCACATTTTTGCTCACTCAGGCTCGTAGCGCTGTCAGCTTTGTGTGAGGACGCTCGTTGGTGCTGCTGAAGCAGCCCCGGTGCCACGACAGCTTCACGCCTCGCAGGGAAAGCCACGTCCTGCAGCCACTGCCCCGTGAAGCCGCCGGGAAACCTCACTTCTTCCAAGATTTATAACAACACCCACCTCTGCAAGTGCATCCCATCCTCCTGGCAAACCCACGCTGTGCTGGAGAGGCCCAGGGCTGGCCGCGGGGCCGGTGCTACGAAAGGCACCTTTGGTTTTTTGGGGGGATGCTAGCGACAGCCAGCGCTTGCCCTGGATGCTGGCTGTGCTGCCAAGGGGTGCGTGCTCATGCTGAAAGACCTCTCATGAACCAAAGGAATGCCTGTTGTTTCCTCGCCTGTTGTTACATCGAACCCTGCAGCCTGGCAGGGCTACAGCACCCACGTTCACCACGCGAGCGAGGTGACCCAGGGCTGTGGACCCCTGCGTGGGGTAACGCAGCGAGCACAACCCTGGCTCCTGCGTCTTCCCCTCAGGACCTGGCCTCGAGACACCGTAACGAGGTGCAGAGGAGACACGCTTGGGATGCAAACACACGAGTGAGCTCCCCTCATCTTGACCCGTCGCCCCGGCAAGGCACCGACCGTACGCCCTCCCCGCCGACGTCCCCCCGGTGCGTGGGACACATCCATCGGCAGGATCACAGCTACCCGTCACAGCTCTTGGGGCTGGAAGCTCCTGGAAGAGAGACCTTAACACTGACGTGACCCAGGATATTGCACTACAACGGTTTGCAGGCCCCAGAGCACCTCCTGGACCTTTCCCCCAAGGTGCAGCAGCTTTGTCAGGGCCCCTCTCCTCCCTCTGCCAGTGACGGTCCTCGTCCACCGAGGAGGACAGCACCTCTCACGAACGTCCAGCTGCGTAACTGCACCTGCACACCTTTCCGGAGCCCACCACGCTCCTCCTAGAGCTCAGCCCTCGGAACGTGGCAACCGGCCAGACCTCTGCGTGGCCGTACTGCCGCCAGGTCTGGGACCGCTCCCAGCATCGCTCCGTCCCTGCGGCACGCCCTCGTACCACGGGCACACGACTGAAGCGCATCCTCAACTACGGCAGAGATTCCAGCTTCTACCAACACACACATATGCACGCAGAGCTTTTGTCTTCTTAAGGTGCATCTGGTCTCTCAGCTAAAGAAACGAGAGCAAAAAAATGGCGGCGGGTGAAACTCGCTGCCTGTCAATGGGAGCAACCCAGGGTCACGCTCGCCTCCTCCCAGAAACTCGCTCTTTGGCCTCCTTTCCCCAGGAACACGACAAAATGTTTCTGCTCCTACAGAACGGCAACCTGAGGAACGGGGTGGGAGAGCGCGCTAATTCTCCTATAAATCAAAGCTGTCCCGCGCGGTTCCAAGGGGGGGAAAAAAAATCACGTGAAACAGTTTAATGTTGTCATTTCTCCAAAGCTGCTGATTACTTGCAGACTCGGTCTGAAGCATCGTTTTGGCAAGTTTTGCCGTCTGGCTGCTTAGCGTGCATCTCGAGGACTTACATTTCCCCTGTTTGCTTTTTCTGTGCCTGCACTACTTAACAGAAACAGGGGCTTTGCTTCCGAAAATATTCCTTCAGGCAAAGATCCTGTAAGAGCCCTAACACCTGCAAGTCCTTGGCACGAGTCGTCCTCACCGCAGAGAGAAGAGGAATGGCTCGCTGGTGATGGATAACCCCTTGCTGCTGGAGCTCGTCCACACGAGCGCGTCTCCCACGGAACGAGCTGTTCGCTGGCAAGCCACGTTGATCCTTTTTCCTGTGTAAAATGAGAAAAAGGACGAGAACAAGCCAGCTGACACCTCTCCCTGTTACGGGGTGACTAGACCTTCTCCTAAGTCATCGCAAGGTGTGACTGCTCCAGCAGTAAGTCCCCACGACCGCAGTGCACGGAGGGGAAAGCCCGCCGAAGCACGCACGCTCCGGCGGCACCGTGGGCAGCCCGCAGCTCCTGGGCTCGCCTGCGCCTTGTCCTGGGAGCTGGGGAAAACCAGGAGCTGCCCAAAGGAGAGCTCGGCTTTCATGCTTCCACCAAATAAACTTCCAGCAGGGGCTGGTTCCCTTCACCCCAGTGACAAGTCAGTGCAGGGCACAGCACAGCAGCTTTTTGGGTGCTCTCTCTTCTGCATCCTTCATCACTGACCGAGACATCTTGGGACAGATCTTGCTGTGACATCCACTTCCAGGCGACGGAGGGGCAGGGACATCCAGCAGCTCCTCCAAGACCCTAAATCCTCCAGCTGTCAGAGGCACACACCACGGCGTGAGGCTGCCCGATGGATGCGGGAGCACCGCAGCATCTCCCCTGGTACCTGGCTGCCCAAGGCTGACCCCGTGGGTGGGACAGATACTGCCCGCCAGCCCGAGTGACAGCAGGCCTCGCAGGAGATCAGACAGTCCGAGGAGCACATCCTAACGGTAACCTGCTTCCACGGTCAGCCCTCCGCCACGTGCTCGCTTGACGGGCGAGACGGGCAGAGGATGCACAGCAGCATTCACCTACCCAAAGGCAGCTGTTTGCATCCGTGCTGGCTGCCCAACTCCCCCTACGCCCACCGGCAGCGATGCTCAGAAGTGGTTCGTCCTGAAGTTTACAGCTGGAGCAGAGCCGAGGAGCCAGCCTGGAGCGCTTGCTCCTCTCTGGATGTCGAGGTGGTCCTGACGCGATGCTGCCGTGGCGGAGGGCTGACCGCCGCGGAGATGGGCTCCTCTGGCCACCCCACCTCGGCAGTGTGACAGACCTCCAAAACATTAACAAGATACAAATAAATCAAGAAATCAGAAGAATAAGAGTTATCGGTGGTACCAAAAGCTTTGCTTTCCAAGTCAGCTACGAAGAGAGAAGCGCCCGGGGGCCAGGCTGGACGCAAAGCCTGGGGCAGCACCAAGCCACCCTGCAGCGCACGTCGCTCGGAGAAGAGCCACGCTGCCGGCACAGCCCAGGGTACGCAGGTGTGCTCCTAGGAGCATCCCCGCAGCGCCGACGTGGAGCCGACGCTGGCTGCCAAACCCACCCGTGCAGCCAGAGAAACACCGAGAGCTCCGGTCCTGGTGCAGCCAGCCTGGCCCCAGCGCCCACAGCAGCCTCCCTGATCCACTTTTGGGCAGACCCTGACCGCAGAGATGAGCCTGGAGGACAAGGCCCCCCAGGGGCTTCATCCCTTCGCCCAGTGAGGTCCGAGGGGACAGGTTACCTTCAAGGCTGGCCATATCCCTTGACCTTCCAGGCTAAAACCAGCCAGCTACAAAAAGGAGCTAACGAGGCACTACAGAGCTGGCTTAACGAACACTTCTGCAAAAGTATGGCAGAAACGCATACGGCTTACTTAGGTCCTTCAGTGTTTACGTCTTTTAATCTTTTCAAAGCAATTCTTCTACTATTGGATATTATCACGGTTTTCTGTATCATCGCAGCAGTGTTGAAAATTGTTTAAATATTGTGTTAAATTCATCCTGACTGTGACAAGCCGGTTTTTATTCCTGAAGCCATCTAACCATTATCTGCTTGTTTGAGCTGTCCTATTTAAATACTCCGAGACTTTACTCCCCAGTTCAGGCTGCATCCTTTTCAGCTTAAAAGAATGTGATTTTCAGACATGTTATTAAATTTGCTACATTTGATGTAAAAATTCCCAAGCTACGGTGAGTCCTGAGCTTATTTGTTTATCTTCCACTACTTTTATTTATGCCTTTAAAAAGACAGAGCCAAAGGAAAAGATTTCCACTGCTCCAAGCAATGTCTTTTTCCAGGAATTTTCCTCTAGTGAGTAATTTCTGCTTTCTTCCAAACCAGTACCAGGAGGTCCAGAGAGGTCGTTCTGCGATGCTCTCCTGCAGGTACCACCGGCAGCTGCCTGTCCCAAGGGGCGGAAGGGCTGCCAGGGAACAACCCCCCCACCTGCCCCATCGCTGAGCCCCAGCTCGGGGTCGGATCGTGGCGTGCCAAAGGAGCCGGAGCCGGCAGCAGCCCAGCAGTCTCTCCCCAGCCACGGTCCAGCCACGCCAGCCCCAGAAATGCCCCGGGCTCATCTCGGGAGAAACTCTGGAAGTGGCTCCGTGGTCCCCATGGGAACTGAGCATCGCCTGCATCCCTGCTTCACTGAGAAACCCCATCTCTTGGAAAAATAAGCCTTTAATAACGATTCTGTTTTATTCCGCCACAGTTACGAAACCACAAAAATTGAGGAGAGAGGACAAAAAAAAGAAAGAAGACACGGCAGATGTCCACCTGCTCCTTCAGCCCTAATCCTTCAGCCTTCAGACCTTTTGGGTTTCCGTCTCTCCCATGCTGCAAAAGTGACTCTGGACCTGAGCATCCCGCCAGAGCCATCGCCAGGGCACGGCGTGGACGTGGCTGCGGGGCTGGTTCCCGCCGGCCGCCTCGTCCCCGGTGCGTCCCCCTCGGCAACACGCCCGTTTATAGCTCAGGGAGGTGTTATCAGGCCTGGACGAGCACCAGGGACTTTGAAACCTTTTTGAAGCTTCCTGTAGCTCTTGGTTTTCACTGGGGTTAGCTAAGTTCATCATCCTTTCGGGTCGTCGTGGCAGAAAGCGCAAGCGGCCTCGGCAATGGTGCTGAAAGCCCTCCCTGCGACGGTGCACAGGGACAGCATGCTTGAGACGAGAGTATCAGAAGGTTTGGCCAAACCAAATGTTTTCCATAGACTGAAATGAAAATTTTATTTCAATTTTGACCCACTCTAACAGGGGGGAAGGGTGGGAATGAACTAACTGGACTCGGGCAGTTGTAACATAACCTCTACAGCTGCGCAAAATGTTTGGGCTTCCCAAATTTTTAATGGCGAGAAGCAGAAATCATTAATAAAAGACCGATCTCTCCAAGTGAGACATCAAAAAGGAGCTGAGCAAACCGTGCTTCAGAAGCAGCTCTCTCTCCACTGATGAGAAAGGGCACCCAGTGGATTGGCTTGGATGCAAGCATCTCCAGCACATGCGACTCCAGGCTGGGAAGAGCAAACCCATCCAAAACCAACCCAAATTAGGAAAATTTAAGGTCATTTCAAAGTTCTTCCTCCTTCTTAAAAAGTCACAGTTAGGAAAATACCCCTGCAAAGTGCTTCACTAGGAAAAAGGTGGGAACCTTCAAAATCAAGTGATTTACCATTTGCCTTCTCCGTTCCAGCTCTCCCGGACTTCCGGGCGCTGAAACATGCGGCCACGGCACCCCAGCAAGCGTCTGTCCCCTTCCCTGCCTGTCATGTAGGCGAGAAGATGACAAATCTGACAGCTTGGTAGAAAACCAGCTTCCTTTAACCAGAAAAGCAACAGCCTGATGATTTTTCTTGATCGCTTTCTGGAGGTTGCAAGGGAAGAAGCTCCTTTCACCTCTCAGAGATGCTGCTGCAGGTCCCCGCATCGGAGGCGGAGGATTTGTGTGCTGGCAGCAATGCAGATTCCTCCCCGACATAGCCAGTGTTTTAAAGACACCTGAGGTGACCAAATCCCGCTTTGCAGGGCGTGCTAGATCTCCTAGGGTCTGCGAGACCCCGGTGGGGCGGAAGGCTCACCTGGTCCCGCGCCCAGGGAGCTACCCCAGCAGCATCTCATGAGCCGGACAGGGCAGAAACCCACCCGACACCCGCGTCAAGGTTAGGCAGGAGTTACACACGCAGCCCTCGGAAGGCAGAGACTTCAAAGGGCTTGCAAGAAATCACAGCCTATAATGTAGATTAACAACCTCAGACGTGGAGATGGGATTAGAAACCAGAATACACCAAGCATGCGGAGGACACCTTCTGAATGCAAAGGAATAACTAGAGGACAAAGCTAACAACAATGCAGCTCGACAATAGATCAGACCATGAGAAAATAGATCCTGCGAAGCCCCTCTGCTTTACAGCTGAGGAAGGACTGTCAGACATGAAATAGGAGTGGGCTTGTAGCTAGCAGTACCCTGTTACCATCGGCTTTGAAGCCAGAAGTGAACAAAACTCCTTTCAAAGTATAAAAGATAGACAACACGGCTTCATTCCCATAAATATGTATATCCTCGTGGAAGAAATGACTGGTGCAACAGAAGATGCATTCTCTGAAGAATTTCTATGAATACGTGGTAGGCAAAGACAAAGAACAACATAAAACTTGCCCTTAGAAGCTGCCCGGGAAGGGAAGGGAAGGGAAGGGAAGGGAAGGGAAGGGAAGGGAAGGGAAGGGAAGGGAAGGGAAGGGAAGGGAAGGGAAGGGAAGGTGGGTGGAGAGCAACTCCAGCGAACATGAGTCTGCATGGGTTCACTAACGACAGTGCAATTATGGTAACTACTCTCACTGCAGATAATGGCATGGCTATGAAGAGCCCTTAAGAATATTCCTAAGGGCATGTGAGAATCTCATGCACAGATGGGGCTTCCAGGAAAAAAAAGCCTGGCAAATACTGATCTGAGGCACACGGGGAGCGTCAGAATAGCAGGAGGCTAAGCGTCACTGAGGATAATGTTTGGGATCAATTATCAAAGACAGAAGAGGACAAGCTAACTAAAAGAGCACCAACGAACATTTTTGCCATTAAGGTTTCCTAAGAAAAAAAATAAAGACCATAAACAGCCTTGAACATGAAGCACTAAAAAGAATTTGGACTATGAGGAAGAACAACACCTGGAGAAGATTTAAGGAGGAACTGTGGGAAGTCTACAAAGGGACAAGCGCAGGCAGTGAAGTGGGATCCCAGTGGCTTCAGCGGGCCGGCGGAGCGGGCAGGACAACGCAAAAGCCCTGGGCTGAGCATCCCTCAGGAGTTTGTTCCTGCAACAGTCAAACTTGTAACAGACCAGACGGAAAACATAACCATAACGAAAGGCATAACCGCCATGGAAGACATGGAAGTTTTAACAGAAGAAGATGTAGGAAGTCCTAATGTGAATTATGAGCAACAGGAAAAATGCGCCCTTGACAAACAAACAAAAAAGAAAGAAAGAAAGAAGTGGTATGGGTTGTTAGAGCAGCAATACTGTGGTAAATTAAGAACTTTCTAAACCACTCAGAGAACTGAAGCTCCAAATCAGACGGAGACCCAGCTCCGCCTCTCACACTGCTCACTCTTGGGAGCTCTTCCTTCCTCCCCGTCCTCCCGCGCCGTCGGGCCCTGGGCTCAGCCCTCCCGCTGGCAGCTCCGCCAGGAGTGCTTGGGAGTCAACGAACCGCTCGGCTTCCATCAAAAGGCTCAAATGCTTTGCCGGTCATCTCCTGACCTGCTCTGACTGAAGACACCCTTCACTCCCCATCTTCTGAAGCTCCCAATGTGATTCACAACCAAGAGAGCTTCATTAGTCAAAAGCTCGCTTGCATGTACTCTCTCGAAATTGGAGAATACAGTTACACGGGAAGAAGCGTTATTAGTATACCGACTTCATTTTCATGACTGAATGATAAACAGCACAGTGCCTGCGATTCCTTCCCCAGTAAAAGTTGTAATAAGTAAGTATGTGAAATCGCAGCCGACTGTATCAGCTCTTGTCAGCATTTGAAACGCGGTCTGGCAGCTGAGGTGACTGTGTGATGCATCCTAAGGAGCTACAAAATCACCCCGCGGGCCGTCTGCAACGCAAGGCTCGGTGCATGGCTTGAGTTTTGAAAGGTCTGACGGCCTTTCCAAATTAATGATACCAGCTGAAGAGCTTAAACACCCAGTCTGAGGCTGCAAAAAGGAAATTTGGAATTTGGCACATACTTTACACAAATTCGTATTTGCACTTAATAAACGATCGAGCTTCCGTTGCAGAAATGAAGAGATGAAATTCAATGAGCACTCACTTAACAGAAAGTTTAGGAAAGTGCTAGAGAGAAATTCATGGAAGATTCCTACATTTCCGAGGAACATCTGGTTTCCATTCAACAATAAAAAAGACGCTTTGTGATTTTCACCAGATAGATAACGGTTTTATCAAAGATTCGCTAATTACTTCATTCAATTTCTATCACACCTCCCAAACCAAATTAGCAAAATTCAAGCAAAAAGTAATGAAAAATTGCAAGGAAGGTACCTGTTATACCCACTTCTCCTCGCTGCCTGGTCTGCATATCAATATTTAGATTCAGCTGTTCGAAAACTGAATATGAAATGCATAAAATGAATTAGAAGTAGAATTCACGCCTAAACACCGGGGAGATATGTTTTGAATTACAAATACAAAATTAGCTTGAAACTGAAGCTAAAGCTCCTGCATTTCAAATTATTGCAGAAAATGTATTGAATTCTTCTGAGATCAGAAAGATACAGCGTCAGAGGTTGGTGACAAACGATGGGGGAGAAACCAGTTCAAGGGCAGCTTGACTTGTGTTATGACCATGACCCAGAGCGTAGCTTTACTAAGCCAAAACACTGCAGAACATTATTGTAATCTAAAATGTTAATCGGCAATAAAATGCATACACTATATCTGCAAATGGCTCGTCCTCTGGATTGCCTGTTAGTCCCACCCTGTGCATTTCTTTGGTCTCTCATCCTCCCTGCACCGGTGGCTTTTATTGTCTTCATCGCCACCCCACGTCTCTCCACCACGGCACGGGCGTTCAACTCTTTTCCCTACAGTTTATTTCTGCCAGTTCCTCTGGCCAGGAGCCGAACCCAGGCAGAGCCGCGTCGAACGTCAGATGGGTCCGTGCTCGAAGGGAGCGAGTGCTGGAGGAGGACAGCGGGATGAGGGTTTAGAAGGAGGGCAGCACCGGGAAGGCTCGCGAGCGCTTGGTGCCCACGGCCAAGGATGGGGAGAGCAGCAGGTTCCCGCCGAGGGGAAGAGCTCAGTGAGAAACCCAAAAGGAAGGAAACCTCCCTGCCTGCGCTAGGGGCAGGAGAAGATCCCAGTGAAGCTCCCGGATTTTGTCCCCTCACACGACCACAAAGCAGAGGCAGCTCTGGCACCGCATGCGCTGCCGACCCCCGCTTCTGCCACAGCCCCAGCCCAGGCAGATCACAGGGGTTACTGACGGCTCCGCTGGGGTCCCCCACTGCATCTCACCCCCAGCCCCAGCCCAGCGGCGGAAAGGGGCTGAGCGATGCGGAAAGCCCGGCAGGCTTGGAGCCCCGCTTCAGTCCGCAGGACGCAGTGCCATGCACACAGGTCCCTCCGGGTGGGAGTCCAGAGGAAGGATCTAACCCACACCGAGTCCCTGAAAACCTCTGCCCACCACAAAGCCCCATCCCAGACGCTGTAGCTAGAGAAGGGCTGTCGTACGGCTACGGTGGGGCAGGAGCTGCCTGCTCTGGGGCTGCAACGCCCATCTCTGGGGCTGCAACGTCCATCTCTAGGGTTGCAACACCCATCTCTGGGCCTGCAACACCCATCTCTGGGGCTGCAACGTCCATCTCTGGGGCTGCAACACCCATCTCTAGGGCTGCAACACCCATCTCTGGGGCTGCAACACCCATCTCTGGGGCTGCAACACCCATCTCTGGGGCTGCAACGCCCATCTCTGGGGCTGCAACGCCCACCCCACCTCCAGGGCGCACCCCACCGATGGGGACCGGGGCTCAGCATCTCCGAGCCAGCAGTCAGAGGCAGCAGAACAACCTGCCCGCGGGAGCACCCTCCTGGCACCCGCTCGCAGCAGGTCAGAGCCCGTCCCGCCACAGGGCAGGAGAGACACTGCCAAAGCTGTTCAAATATTTACTCCTCCAGCCCCAGCTGCCCCTGCCCTCCCTTCTCATACCCTTCCACCCTCACGTCCGCTCCCTCTTTCAGGGTCTCATGCTGGAGAGAGGGAACTGAGACGGCTGCAAATGAATGATAATGAAATACAGAGCCTACTATTTGGTGCCTTCCCTCTCCCAGCATGCCCTAAAAAACTCAGCTCCCAGCTCTGAGGATCAAACAACATGATCAAATGCTCCAGCAGCTGGTTTTTAATTCCCCCTTGCTTCAACTCCTGCGCACACTCAAAAACCTTTTTTTTCCTTCCCCCCCGTCTCTGCAGCAGAAGTAACGGGAGTTTGCAGCCACGGGAGCAGAGGAGGCTGAGGCACGAAGAGCAGGCGGGAGAAAGTCAGAAATCAAATGCATCTCTACCTGCCCCTATATTGGAGGACTTATCTCAGTTTAAAACCTTCCCTGGGAGTCAGACAGGTCGGCGGTGCGGATGGGCTGGCCGCAGGCAGTGGACAGAGAAGCCTGTGGGAGCTGGCTCTCAGGTCCTCACCGTCCAGATGAGGATGTCTGCTTGCAGGGGAGAGAAAACCCAAGGTTTCTCCGGGGGTTCTCTGGCATGGGGCTTCCCACGAGGTAAAGCCACAGGAGACGTGCACAGGGCAAGGAGAAGGATTAGAAAGCTCGCAGGGTCTTGCAACGAGCACTGTAGGGACCTCAAGCGTCTGTGCCCACTGCAGCCGGGCAGCACTCCCACGGCACGTCAGCGCTGGAGGGGCCGCAGGGAGGAAAGGCTAGAAACCTGCCCTGATATTTAGACCATTATTGTAGTCCCGAAATAGATGTATGGGCACCTCGCCCCACATTTAGATTTGCTAAACCCTATTTTTAGCAATGGGAGAGGATCTTCAAAAATGGCAGGTGGTGACAAACCCCTCTGATGGAAGGATGCCGGGAGCAAGCAGGAACCCGCACCGGCTTCAAACACCCGTGTTTGCCTTGCGGGTCCCCCTAAGGAGCAGCCAGCGCTGGGAGGACGGGCTCTGCTTCACACAGCCTGCCATCGAACGCAACCGCCAGCTCCTGAGCCGGCTGTTCGGGGCGAGAGAAGGAAAACCCCTGCACTGCTGGTAGACACTGCTGTAGGATAAAAGACGGAAAAGTTTCCTTAAAGGCAGGTTCCCTACGCTTCAGCTATATTTCTCCTCAAATGTGAAATATTTAAGCTCATGGCAGGGGGAGAAGGGGAGACAAAAGACCAGAGAAGCTCCTACAGACCCCAAAGCAAAGAACTACTTACTTTATTTTGGGGGGCAGGATTTTCCAAGGGTTCCCTTCCTTCCGAGGGAGAGCCTGATGGACAGGGGACCCCAAAAATGGGGAAGATTTCACCGGGAAACGTCCCTAGGAAAGTTGCACCACTTGGTGGCATCATTCTCAAAAGCTTGGGCGAGTGGGGACAGTTTGCCTAATGGGTATCGCAGCGATTAGAAGCATCAAATTATCTTCCGCAGCACACAACAAATAACACTAATGGTAGGGATAATGTCAAGCAGAATTACATTGGATTTTAAACAGCACTGATAGCACATGTTAAGCAGACATATAATTAGCACTGTGGCGCCTTGATAATATTAATAACGTAGCTAATTATACTGATATAAATAGCAAGATTAATTGTCACAAAACATCAGTATCAGGCTTTGAAAGGCATCCCCAAACCTTGCCACTGTTTGTCAGCACCCGGGCACCGGGGCCATAAGAGACAGCAGCAAGACGTTCCCGAGGGCTTGATTCATCCCTCGCCGAGGGCTTGACCCACCCCTCGCCGAGGCTCCCTCCCACCCAGGATGGCAGCAGCTCCCCTTGGCACCGCGCCGGCACCCACGCCAAGGCAGGGGGCCGGGGCTGCCCACCCTGCGCAGCGCAGAGATGGCACGCGGTGAGCAAGGCAGGGACGCGTCCGACCCCCGGGAGCCGGGGCTGCTCGTGGAGAGGCCAACCGGCCGAGCAGCCGTCCCGTCCCCTCCACGCCCCGTGGCTCTCCGCGGCGAGGCAGCCCGCGCTCCCACGGGCTCTGGTGGAGGGAGCCGGCACGCAGCAGGCACCGGCGGCAGGAGGGCAAAGCCCAGCGCCGAGCGATGCAAAGTGTCCCCCCCTCGGCCGATGAAGAACACGCTTGAACAGCCCGAGGACGGCCAGGATGTTCTTGGAGCCTCCGTCCCCGTTCAGCCCTTGCAGTCTTATTTGCTTTAGATTTACATCGCTCTACTGAATGGCTCGTCTGAAGGAAATAAACCCAGCGACTTTCCCTTCTAATAACCTGAAGACAAATGAAGAGAGGCGTTGTAAGCCACTGCAGGAAAACGTTTTTGCATCGGGGCATTTGCTACATCCCTGTTCACGGGAGCAAAAAGAGACCCCGAGGCTGATTTAGAAACCTGCGTCCCAGCGCTGTGCAAAGGTAGGACGGTGACAAATGGGAACGATTAAGCACAACGTGCCCTTTGGGAGACTTAACCTCTCATCTGCAGTTGTCTCCTGCCATTAGGCTGCTTCGTTAAGCGGAAGGGCTGGCAGGGAGCGCAGCACCGCTACCGGCAAAGGATGGGCTGGAGGGCGACCATCGCAGCGGAAGGTCTCTCCTTCTCACCGCTCTTTGCGGAAGAACGAGTTTGGACAGAAAAACTAGGATGAGCTGGGCAGAAGGGGCACAAATGTAAAGCCCATGGAGGCTACCGTCTAAATAACTTCCTCCCAAATTCCTGCTTCATGAGGGACTTGCCTGCGCTGAACAAACTTTTCCACCTTTCCGGCACCAGCACCTGAAAGCCTCGAGGGGCACGTTCAAGACAGCCATGTTTCGTCGGGCCATGCCACGTTTCACGGGGAACTTGCCCTGAATTTTCTCCCTGTCTCGCTCCAAGCCACGTCGTGGGGAGAAGGAGCCGTTCAGCTGTGCTGGCTTTGAGGATGCTCCGGGCTCCCCCACCCCAGCACCTGGCTGCGGGGGCAGCGGCCAGGGCCATGGGAACGCCGAGCGCCGGCGCTGGGCTTGCTGCCCCGCTCCCATCCACGTCAGCCAGCCCAGCAAAGCTTTTGCTGGCAGGGCGCATCGCGAGCGCTGCCAAAGCGTGAAGAAGGACGCAAACCCTCAGGTTTCTCTTGGAAGCAGATACAACGCGCCAACCAACAGCCTGGGATGGGGCTTATTTTGGCTGATTTGCTGCTTATGTTAAGCCACGGTGAGACTGTTAAAACCAGAGTTGGAGATGTTGAGATACACCAGTACAAACTCAGCCTCAGGGTAAACGCACTGACTTCAGCAGGGTTACGCTGTGAGAAGACTTTAACTCCTTGTGCAGATGCAAGCACCAGAAAGTCCCTCTCCTTCTGCCTGCTTTTTCTCTTCGCTGCAGTTTTGCTGCCGGAAAAGCAAACAAAATGCCTAAACCCACCAAAAAGTCACCAAAACCATCGCTAAGCAATGGGACAGACAGCACTGTTGGAGTTTCTTCTGTGGTCAGAGACTTCGCGCTGCTTGGGGACCCCCTTTTCCCCGGCAACGTGTGGGATGCTACAGCGGACTTCGTCAGAGGTGCGTAGGGGACGCTGCGCTTACAAAGCTCGCGCATCCGGCAGTCCCGTCAGAGCAGCCAGCACCGCGGCTGCTGCAGAAATCCCGGGCTGGCAGCACAGCTGGGGCAAGCAAAGCCCGCGCGCTTCCTCCAGCACAGCCAGGCCACTGCAGAGATGGCTCCGAGGGGCCGAGCCCTGGGTCGGCGCAGCGGGGCCGAGCCTGCGGCCTCCCCCTGCGCGTCCCCGCGCGCTTCCCTGGGCGGCCCTGGCCGAACGCGAGCGCAGCCCAGGCTGCAGAGCGCCTGTTTTCGCGGCTTATCCGGCAGATCTCCGGCACCAGCCCCGCGGATTACACAAGCTCCGACGTCTTACAGCAACAGGCATGAGGGAAAATGTCTGAACAGGTTTTCCCTCCCGGAGAAAACAGCCCTGCCCGCTGCAGGCTGCCCTCCCCAGCCTGCGCTGCCCACTGCACGAGGACCGGGGACACGGCCCGGCGGTGGCAGATGCCCCGGAGCGCCTGGAGACAGCGCAGCGCGTTTGGGCAGTCCGGATGAAGCGACCGTGTGCCCAGCCCCGCCTGCAGCCAGGCCCTGGAGCCCCGCTGGTCCCTCCAAAATCAAGACCCCACGCCAGCCAGCACGCCCGGGCGGTGCCGAGCGCCCCGGGAGCTCCCCGTGCCGCTCCACGCTGCTGAACCGACCCTGCTAAAGCCTCTCCGAAGGCCACCTTGAGGAGACGGGCCAAAAAGCAACTACAGACAGACTTTTCAAAAAGTTACAACATCTGGAAAACGCGGAGGGGAGGGACCGCTGGAGCCTTCAAGCCAAGCACGAGGGTAACTGCTCATGCCAAAACCTGTTTCAGCTGCTTTAAACTTGGCTAAAACTTCACCCGGTGAAGTGTAAAGCTCCCATCAGTCCTTGTTCCCTCCTCAAGAAAAAAACCATCCGTTTCTGATAATGAGAAAAGGAAAAATGCTCTTTCCTCCTCCACACTAGGAGGGAAAGCCCTAAAATTTCAGTTATTTCCCTAGAAAACTCAAAGGCTCAGTGCTCTCAGTCAAGGTTGAATTTCGGAGGGCAGGCTTAGCTGTTCTTCTGGAAAAACCCCAAAGGTACCAAAGCAACGAGCTGCTGCAAGGCTTCGGTGCATCTCCCAGGGATTTTTGGCGAGCTGCCCCAGCGTCCTCCCCTCTCGAATCCAGCAGCCCAGGCTTTGCCATCCCAGGGCCACCACTGTCCTCGCCCCAGGCCCTCGCAGCTCTCCCTCTTCCCCCGCTCCGGCTCAGCTCCTGCCTGCCTCTGCTCAAACCAGGCCGCAGACAGCGGGCCGGACGGCGAGGGCCAGCACGGGAGGGTGCAGACACCCGCCTGCACTGCCCAGCACCCGCGGCACCCACTGCCTGCGCAGCACCAGGCACCGCGAGGGAGCAGAGTGCCCAGAGACAGGGACCCGGGCAGGTTTTGGACCACAGCAATCTGCAAGCACACGTCACTTCAGACCTCGCAGAAGCCCAGGGAGGGAGCAGGACGACAGCAGAAGGCCCACAAGACACAGGACCGAGTGAAACTGGTCTTTGCAAAGCAGGGGGCTTGTCTATAGAAGAGGCATCCGGATTTATTGTACTTGTAGTCGTAACTGCCTGTGCTAACCTCTGTCTTCCTCCAGCCCTGTTCTCTGATAGAACCAAATCATTTTGCAAAAACATGGAAACAAACAAAAAAAAAAAAACCAAAACCCAAACCCCAGAAATCAAAAAGCCCACACCCAATTTCAGCCTTTTACACTGGAAAATTTCACCCTGAACAGTGGTGATTTGGCGAAGTTACTGAAAACACCTTCTAAGAAAAGAAAGAAGCAGCGTTAGCGACTGGCCCAGCAGCGTGCACTGCTGCAGACTGGATGCAGGCTGAAAAGGCAAATGCCTCCCGTGTGATGTACGGCTGTAGCAGAGCTACAGTGCTACAATGCAGAGACTTCAAGTAGCGCTGCTGAAGCTGTGCAACGCAGAGAAGCATTAAGGGAGTAGCAGGTGAGCATCCGGAATAAACACAAACCGAATCCCTGGGCTTGGACCTGCAGCTGGGCTGACATAACACATTACTGCAATAAATAGATCTTAAACTGCATAATAAAAGCCCTGTGGAAAGCATCTTGCTGCTACGTGCAGCACCGGCTTTGGGAAGCACAAAATCTCGACGAGTTCAGAATGGAAAAACCTGCCGAATTCCACGTGCGGCCGAGGCGGCTCTGAAAGAATAAGCGGCTGATGTAAACCCGCCAGCAGCATTCATCCCTCTGCACAAAGCCTTCCGCTGTGCTTCATCTAAGCGCGCGCCAGCCCTTCGCAGCCTCTGCTGTACGACGCAGCAGCACTCCGCACTGAAATGGGATTAAGCGTCGCACTCGTCTACTCGCCTCCCTCGACCGCCAGCCCGTACGCTTGATAACCATCAGCCAAGTGTCCCCCGAACCATAAGGTTTACAGAAACCCGGTGTTCTTATCATCTGCTTCCTGTCTTTTGAGTCTTTAAAGGTCACAAAACTGCGTCTTTAAAAAGCAAGCTGAGCTTCTCCTGCGGCCCCGGGATTCCCATGGCTGCAGACTTAAGAATAACAGAGATGCCCAGAGAGGCGGGGAGCGGAGCACGATCCAGCAGGCATCCTGCCTGGGGGAGAGCCCCCCATCACCCACCAGATTATTCCCAACTGCGCTGTTTTGGGGTTCACAGCTAGGTTTCATGGTGCCTTGCAACCCCGTTTGCGGGCACTACGGGCAACGTGCCCACCAAAAAGCACGGCTGAGCCCGGGTAGCCGCTGCAGACCTGCTCCGCTCCACGCTGAAAACCCCTCACTGACTGCAACGAGCAGCAGCGTTTCAGGCACAACTCCCCCCCGCAGTACCCGGGGAGCCCTGAGGGCATGCAACAGGTCGCACCCCAAATCTACCCCAGCTTCCAGCTGGCGGGCGGCAGAAACCCGCACGAGGGCTTCCGACCCAAGCAAAGCCACAGCAGGACCCTCTCATCCCGGTCCCAACCATTGCAGCACCCTCCCGCCCGGTGCACGCCGGCTGCTGAGCCCGCTGCAACGCTCCTCGGCTGCAAGGAGCACAGCAAATGAGGAAATCACGCTCGTTCTGCAGGACGTAGCAACTCCACAATATACTATTTTTATTGCCCGAGCCGGTGGCTTCGAGAACAATGTTTTTCCAACACGGGCTGGCTCCTATCGTTTAATTGAAAAACAGGCCTCGGTGGAAACCAATACAAAGGGAAAGCAAGCAACAGCACCTTCCTTTGGTTTTGCTGAACTGACACGTAGCTGCACTTGGCGGCATTCAAATCACAGCTCAGCAAGCGGGGAGCGGGTGGAGGGAGAGCGCGCCCTTATCTCCCCGCTGCGTTTAGATTCGGGTGTTTATCAGCAGCTCGGCAGTTGCTGCGAGCAGCCCTGCGGAAAGCCGGCGCTCCCAATGGGGGCTCACGAGCGACGGGGAGTAAGGAGCCCACAGCACCAGCGGGCAGCGTGCTGGGAAGGGAAGGCCAGCTGGCCCCCGCGAGCCGAAAAAAGCATTCATTATTTTTTGCTTTTATTTTCTGGTGCCAAGGCAAGGGCCGAGCCGCAGGCCCTGCCCCGGGGTGCTGCAGATCCAGGCTGCCGGTGTTTTCGAGCAGCGGTCGTGGCTTCCAGCTACACTGGTGACGGGGCTCTGCCCAGCTCGGAGGGAGAGTCCCCCCAGGGAGCAGCCTCTGTGCATTTTAATCAGCGGGAAAGCCTCCAGATAAGGCTCGCGTGGCCAACAGCTCTGCTGTTCCTCGCGCCTATATCCCTGCTCCAGTAACGGCATGACCCCTCGCCGCACACTTTGCCTTGCTTTATCTCCGAGACAGGCACGCCACCCTCCAGCACTCACTCCTCAAGGTTTCCCTTCAGTCCAGGCTTACCTTGCCAAAGTAATTTTTTTAAAATGGTCTTCCGAGCGCTCTAGCAAACCGCAGAGAGCTGCCAGCAGAAAAGCGTTTACCTGCAAACCCAACACCCAGGCACAAAAGGCCGGGGCGGGCATTATACCAAAGCCCCCTTGCAGGCGGCTGCCTTCTGCTCGGCGGCCGGCGCTGAAGTCCCCGCAATGCTGGGGTCGGAAAGCTTATCGTTTCCCTTCGCAATTTCAATTCCAAAGTCGAGCTGATTATTTCTCAGAGATAGTTTGAAGCAGAAAGGAAACAGATCGGCTTTCTGGCACAGCTGGTAAAAGGGAGCCCGAAGCATCGCGGGCAGGGGCCCCAGGGCCACCCACTTAGAATCACAGAACCATTTAGGTTGGAAAAGACCTTTAAGATCATCGAGTCCAACCATTAACCTAACGCTACCAATTGCACCACTAAACCACGTCCCTAAGCTTACCCTTGGGGTGGGCTGCCGAGGGCGCGGCGCCAGCATTGCCCCCTCCTCACACGCTCAAACCCTCTCCCCACGCACAAGGTTTTCCAGCGTGGACCGAGCGATGCTTCGAGCCTCGGGCAGCCAGCTTTTCGCCTTCTGAGAGCTAAAGCTCAAACAGCCCGGGGGCCAGGAAGCTGCTACAGCGCCGAGCGGGAGCGAGCATCGCTTGGGTGCGGCAGCGAGACGAAGGCTTTGGGAGGGTCGTGCGGCATCCCCGCGGGCAGCTCCCCGCTCCGGGACAGCAGCAGAAAGCCACAGGCTGCCAAGCCCAGGCAGTCGGTCTTGGTGAGTCAGAGCCCGAGTGAGCCACGAGACCAGCTGGAAAATCCCAAGAGTTTTAGAAAATAAATAAATACCTCGTGGGTACTCTTTATTTGCCTCCTAGTTCTCTTTGCAAGCCTTTGGAGTGGATGTGAGTCAGCTTTTGAGCTTCTCTCCAAAGTCTCAGAATAACACAGAAACCAGCCCTGTGATGCTTCATTTGAGACAAAAGCTGAGGCTCTCGGATCCCCTCTCCTCCCCAGGGGTGGGCTTTCCAAAACCCCCCAGGTCACTGGGAGAAGCACTCGCACCGGTGGCACTGGCTGCCCGGCTGCAGTCCCCCTGGGGACGGGAAGGCCGGAGCTTTACCCGGCTCCGGTGGGAAGCAGCCAGGCATTAAGGGCACAGGGAGCGACGCGGGGAGCTGCCGCAGAGCGTCCCGGCTCCTCGGGTCTCGGGCTTGCTCCCAAACCATGACGGGCACAGAGAAGGGGGCCAGGCAAGCCCAAAAGCTCCTGGAGCAGCTCCCGGAGGAAGGTCAGCAGCAGAGCAATGACCTGGGAGGACTCCGCACACGGAAGGAATAGGGGGAGTTCCCACATCCAGCCAAATCGCAGCCTGGCCTCCGTCCGCACCCTTCGCCACGCTACGAGGAGCACAGCAGCCCCTCTCTTGTCAGCCGGGGCACCCGCGACGTCTTCTGCAGCAGGGCCGTGCGTTATTACAGTGAAGCGCTGGCACGGTAAACACGCTCCCTGCCCCCTCCCTCTCCAGCAGCTTCTTTCCTGCACATTCACCAACGGGTCAAAAGACTCTTTCAACATTTAGCGGTGTCAAGGCACAAAAATAAAACCACCACATTGATCTTCCTGGCAGAGCCCTCCACAAAGAGGGTTACTCAGAAGACCTTTATCTCGTTTTCTTTTCTTTTCTTTATTTTGTTTCCCCAGTCCCCTCATCTTTCTTTAAAAGCTAATCTTTGCTAACGGGAACTTTTTGTTCCCTCTGACACTGCTAATATATGTGTTGGCAAGCATGTCTGCGAGCATACATCTTCTGTAAGAGGCCTTGTCGCGGGCTTTGAAACCAGCCCAATTAGCATTTTATTTTTATTTTTCGATTGCAATGTTTTACAACGGTTTAAAAAGCAGTTATTGAGCACTAAATAACTCTCACAAACAGATATTATTATAGGTGTAAGGGATCTTTTCGCTTACCCAAGAATTATCCAAGGTTAAACAAAGCTCGGCTGTGGATAACTTGAAAGATAAACTCCCTGGTTGGGCATGACTGGGATTTAAATTATTTCAAAAGCCACCGCTTTTATTACTCTCTGTCCTCCTTACTTTTCCCCACTTTCCTTGTGCCTCAGCCCAGCCGTGAGCGAAGCCCGGAGCCGAGGCTGGCCTCTCCAGCAGACCGCCAGCAAACGCCCGCCATTAGGGAAAGGCCCCGGCGCGTACGGACCCGTCTGCCCTTGCCGCATCACCCCAAAAAGCATCCGTAAGACCTGCAGACAGTAACTACAGTGATTTGGGACGTAAGGGCCTCTCCGCACCACCCCAGCAGGGGATGTGCCGCTCCCACAGCGATGCTCGGAAGGAACCGCCCTTCCACCACGCTAAAACAGCAACGTCCTTCCCAAACCGGGAGCTTCGCCCAGCTGAGTTACTGCTCCCGCAGCCCGTCCGGCCCGGCGGGCGCTGCGCCCTGCCCCGGCCGAGCCCCGCGGCCAGCGAGCCGGGGCCGGTGCCTGCCAGGCAGGCTCTTCCCAGCAGGACGGGGAATTTTACAAGAGCTGCCGGGGAAGCCGCTGTGACCCCACTGCCCAGCGAGAGGGAAACCTTGGGGCTCTCCCTCCCAGCTTCTCTGGGTTTTGGCTCCGTGCACAGAGCCCCGGCAGAGCTGTGGAAGGGCTCTTCCCTCTTGCAGGCGTCCAGGAGCTGCTGCCTGCCCTCCCATCGCCTCTCCTCTGCAATAAGCCATACCCGGGGGCACGGCAGCTCCCATCCGCAGTGAATATCCCACAGCTCCATCACCAGAAGCCAACGCGCACCTGCAGCTTTGCTGCGTTAACCTGCGGCACCGCGCTGGGCAGCCCCAGCGGCACAGCCAGCGCTGGCTCTCCTTGCAGCTCCGCTACAAGCTTTCCACGCACGGAAGCATCGCGCTTTAAAAAGATCACCTCATTTAAAAAAAAAGAAAAAAAAAAAAAAAGGCACAGGTTCCAGGATGAGGTTTTCGCCATAATAAGGATTTAATGGAAGCACGCACGGGTCAGGGCAGTGCCTGGCTTTAGCTTCTGCCTTCCCCACTCTGCTCTCCGAGAGCAACCAGAAGTCCCAGGGGACATTCCCACAGGCTCCGGCACAGCACCAACACATTCAAGCACCAAATCATGCCCAGATCCTGGTACAAACTAATTTTTAATTCTCTTTGCGTCACTTTCCTCACCAGCAAACTCCCGGGGAGCTGCAAGAATTGCTTGCAGCAGTTGGACGCTGCCAAAGTCCCTTGCTGGAGCTCAGTGAGATGGGCTGCACACGAGCAGACCTCCCATACACCGTGGATTTGTGCGGGCATGCGCTGGCCTCGGAAGATTTCGATTCATCCCTCCCCTGTGCCATTTTAGACAAAAAAAAAAAAGGACAAGTTTTGCACCGGGAATAACGTCCCCCTCCCTCCAAATATCACGCCTGGTCCATCTGTTACAGAAACACTATTTTGAAAGGGGTTGCAGCACGCTGCCGCGCGCTGCATGCGCGCTCACCCTGCCCTCTGCTCCAGCCACAGGCAGAAAGGAAATAAGGGAGAGGTTTCTCGCACTTCAATAAATAAAGCTTCAAAACAGGTCCAAGCCTTGCATCCCACGGGAAAGCTCCCTTCCCCAGGGAGGGAGAGCTCGGTCTGTCACGGCAGTGAAAGCTCAGCCCCCCCCCCCATTTCTAACCCGCTGCCAAATCATGCCCGCGCGCTGCTGCTGAGCAGCGGGTTTGATCTGCTCCCTTCGACACCAAAGAAGCCGGGTTTTTCTATGCAGAAGAGAAACAAAGCCAAAGAGCCACAGTATCCCTGGGGGAGGAGAAACAGCTACATCCCCATATATCTTCCTTTCTCCTCCTTGGCAATATGCAATTAAAATCGTTACAGCTTTCACGGCCACCCCCCCGCCGTAACGCTTCCCCAGACTGCACCCTGTGTCCCCCCACCCTCGCCGCTCCCAGCGAACGCCTTCATCCCGTCATCATACACGAAGGGAAGACTCTGCATCACCTCGTCATCGAGGCAAACTCAGACAGGGAGAGGACCCCTAAGTTGGTTTTAAAGGGTCCATTGCACATGCAAATGAACTCAGGCTAAGGACACCAATTCATTCATAAATGCCCAGAAACTGTTGTGTGTCCTAACAGCAATTCTCCACAGGACGCGTCCTCCACCCAAGAGAGATATTCGGCTCCTCCCAGCAAGAGCACATGCTGCTCCAACAAGCTTCCTGGCAAAGCCCGTTGGTAAAAAAAGAAAAAGAAAAAAAAAAAAAAAGATAAAAATGCAGGTGGTTCTAGACCTGGATCATAACCGTACTGCTTTGGGTGGCATATTTTGCTATCTTTCAAAAAATAGCTGCATATTCATGTGGAAACCCCCTGTTGTCCTGCTGCTCAGGCTGGCCAAGCCCCGGCCGCCCGCGGTGGAGCAGCTCTGCAGCAGAGCACCTTCCCGCTCTGCTCAAACCTGAGTTTTGATGAAAGGGGGGGAAAAACAACCCAGCCTGGCCCATGCCGTCCGAGCCGGGGTCAGGTGAGGCTGGAGAAAGCTCCCTCCTTCCTTCCTGCTGCCAAGCCCCTTGCAAAGGGGATGGGGGGAAGGTGGGTGGGAAAGGGGGTGGTTCCCACATCAGCTTTCCGTCTTCCTTTCCCAAGGCTCTGGTCCAACATAAGAGGGGCTTTGTCCATGCTGCTGCATTAAAACCGCACGGCTTCCTTTGTAGGGACACCACCGAGCAACACTAGAGCAGAGGAGCTGGTTTCATTGATAATTTATGAGACAATTTATTTCAATGATGCGCTTGAGTGCAACACCTCACCGGGGGCTGCCTGTTACCAGCAGGCTGAAGAAGCTCCAGAACTCATTCAAACCCTGCAGCAAAGGATAAAACATCAAAATAAGGGCTGCAAAGCAGCAGGGGGATGAGAGGAAGGCAGCGCCGGCAGGCTTCAGCATGCCAAAATGGGACATTTCAACGGCTTATTGGAAAGACTGGCCCACATTGACTTTCAGGGGGAAGGTCTGGGTTCCCGTGTGAGGAGCCCACCGATCCCCAAGCATGTGTGTCCTCCAGCAAATCCCACCTGGGATGCACAGAGATGCTCTAACTGAAATCCCTCGCAGCAAGTGGTACAAATTCAGCGTATCGAAACCCCACGCTCAGAGTTCTGACCCAAAGGCATCGTTCACCTTGTGCTCCATCAGAGCGGTGTCATCAAGCCAACGTTCGCCATCACCCCAGAAGTCGTCACCCAAGGGAGAGCTGATCCAGCGCCTCCATGAGCAGAAATAACCATTTTTATTTCCATCTGCCAAGGGATACCTTCTGCTTAAGGATGCTCCTCTCTGAAGCCCAAAAAAAGCTCAGAGGGAGAGCCTGGGCCCAAAATAACCCACACAGCAACGCACGTGCACCTCCTGCTTTCGGCTGTGACTCAACCAGCAACGCACCCGAAGCGGCTCCGGGGCAGTCTGGCATGTGCCGCGGTGAAGGAGAGGCAGAGCCAGGCGCCTGGCAATAACCCAAATGAAAATCCATCCTGAAACCACCTCCCAAGCAGCACAGAGAGCGACCTGCCCGGCGGCGAGAGCCGCCCCACAGACGCGCTGCTTCGCCTTTTCATCCGCTCTTCCCTCCACGCGGAAAACGAAGCCGCCCTGATTTCCTCGGAGCCCATTTTGGGGGATGTTCAAAGCACTCCCGGCCGGTGAAGACGCTCTCTCCAGCGGCACCTGGCTCACAACAGCAGCGCAGGGGATTTTCATTTACATCCAGGACAGCGCAGACGGCAGCTGTAGGAAAAACCACCCCACCCCAGGAACAAGGAGGAGAGACCGGGAACAGCCTCATTCTCCCCCGTCGCGCCTGGAAGCCGCACCAGAGAGCGAAGCACGCGCTTAATATTAAAAGAAGCAAAGAAACGCTCTGCACTTTCGCTTCTGTGGCCCTGGGAAAGGGGACGAGGACCTTTGGCACGGGGTGCACGTACAGAAACGCACCCGGGCTTCAGTGCGAAACAGGGCTGCTCGTCCTTCCCTGCCCTCCGCGAGGCTTTCCAGGGGTGGCAGCAGCCGCCGTGCACCAACCCGAGCTCCCACGGCCCCCGAAGCGCTGGGCTGGTGACTTTCTGGCACAGCACCATTCTTCTGCTCCCGGCCCCGCTTCACCCTCTTTGCAAGCGGCAGCTCCGAAGAGACGCTGAACTGCAGCACGTCAGGCCAGCGGGTCGAGGGCAGGGTTTTGCTTCTCCAGGCACGGGGAGAGGTGATGCCCTCAAATTGCCAGGGCTGTCACGGGCTGTCATCGTCCCTCCACGGCCGCCTGGCCCAGCTGGCGAGGGAGCAGGCACCCCTATAACAGCCCAGCGTGGCCCACAGGGATTTACCACCCCGGCAGTTCTCAGGGTAAAGGCTGCAAGGCTGGGAGGTTCCCTGGCAGTTCAGAAAGAGATGCTGGAGAAGTCACCCACGGGCAGATACGCTTGAAGGGAGGTTGCCTGCAGCTGAAGGATACAGGCACGCCACCGCCGATGCCCGCACCCGGAGGGAGGGTCTGCAGCCCCGGGAGCTGCGGGGACCCGGCCAAGCCCCCGGCGCAGGGCCGCGAGCAGCACGGAGGCACCCGCGGCAGAGCCCGTCCCGGCAGGCGGCTCAGCACCGGCAGCGCGAGTCCCTCCGGAGCCCTGCCCGGCCGCAGAGCCGGGGGATGCACGGCGCATCGCTGCCCTCAGTCCGGCTGAGCGCGGCGGGAGCGGAGCCGGGGACGGTGCCCACCAGCTCCGCACGCCGGTGGCAAGCGCTGCGAGAGCCTCGGCCGTCTGCTTCCCAAACAGGGGGTTTGATCCGCTCCTTCTGGCCTCCTCCCTTCCTTTTGGCCCTGCTGTTACAGCACGCTCCCGCGGCCACAGCGGCACCAACGCGCTTATGTATTGCGTTAATTAAGCCTGAGTGGAATATAAAATAACTCGGCATCTGTCTGATGCACAACCCCCGGCTAGCACGGCCTCGGACCACAGTTCAGAAACAAAATGAAAGAGAAACAAAAAAAAAAGAAAGAAAGAGAAAAAGGGGATAAATTGATTAAACTCCAGAGTTCAGTGAGTGACGCGTTTAATTGCTAATGTGGGTTTGGGATTATTCTTTTTTAAGATTTTTTTTACCAGCCCAGCTGGTGTCATCCTCTAATACCCAGAGAGCAGCAAACAGATTGCAGGAGACTACTCATTCTCTCGCTGTGCTTTCTGTTAAAAAAAAAATAAAAATAAAAATGATAGATCAAAGAAGTGAAAAACCTTCTGGTGATTTTTTTTTTTCCCTCTGTTTCCCAACTGGTCCCAAACATATTTCCTGCTGGGACTGACAAGGAACACTGTCAAATTAAAAATCACAGCTTTAAGAATCAAGTGGCGTTAGATTAAACGGGAAGGCTAGTTTTTAAGCAAGGGATGACGCAGAAGGGTTTGAGTGAACCCTGCCCTGGCCGGATGCGTGGGCTTCCCAGCGCAGCGGCACTGCAGCGGCACGGGTGCGAAGGGGGTCCCTGCCGAGGATGGAGCCCTCGGCCTCCCTGGGGACCTGCCCCAGGGCTGTGCCGCCCTCCCTCACCTTCCTCCCCATCCTAAATTTCAATGTGAATTTTTTCCAAGTGGCCACGCAACCCCTGCGCATCCCCTGCGGCTGCTTCTGGCTGGGGGTGTCAAGCGGACGCAGTTACCTCAGCGCCACAGGGACCGCATCCTGCCCGACCGCTGCACGGAGCTGCCAGAGCAGCACCACGGGGACAGCGGCTTGCTGGCGCCTGTGCCACGTCCCTGCCGTGCCAGCTCGCGGAGCACACGGCGTGAAGGCGGCACCGCCGTGCCAACCCGTAGCTGCAGGAAGATGCAGCCAAAGGTGCAGACGCTCCCCGCAACGCCAATGCCATCCCTGCCGCTGAAGATGACGGCGTCCAGGAAGCAACGAAGAATCAAGATCCCGATTTACTCCTCTTTGGGTGCATGAGCCACTACACCACTACAAGCCAGCAGCGAGGAAAACTCGATGCATCTGCCTCATCTCACGTTCCATCGGGAAGAACGGGCAAACAAACGAGCTCACGAAAAGAATTTGTTTCTCTTCTCCTAGGTGGTAACAGCTACGCTACAACTGAGTTAGATCTTGGGGCTCAGAGAGCTGGTGATGAGATGGTGAAAGAGGAACCAGGACGCCCAAACTGCGGGTCCGGGGAGCGCTCGCCACCCGCAAAGCGGCCAGCGCAGCCCGGCAGAGCCATGCGGGTGTGTGCTGGTGGGGAAAGGCTGCGCCGTGGGGCTCGGCTCCCCGCCAGCGGAGCAGACCCCCCGTGCCCAGCACGGGAGATGCGTCTAAGAAAAGCCAAAACAAGAGGTGAAGACCAAGGAATAAATAACCGGCCTTTCGTCTCCAAGGGAAGCATCAGGCCAACGGACAGACGACGGGATTCCTCTCTGAGTGCCGCTCCGGTCCCAAGCAACCGACGCTCATTTGCATCAGCACAGCTCCCACACGGGTCCCCAGCAATGCCCGTGTGCGTGCCCCGATGGGAAGGACGAGGATGTTTCCTACGGGAAAAGCTCCGACCTCTTTGGGGGACAAGCTGGAGCGTTGCAGCTCCCGCCTGGGGCTGGGGATGAGAAAACTCCTGTGCACCCGGTCCCTTCAGCCTTGCACACATCACCTGTAGCCGGGCTCTGGTCAAAATCCTAAAATTCACCCTTTCTTCTTATAAGATTAAAGCAAAAACCCCACCACCCTTCCAGAGCCCCAGCCCTGAAGGAACAGCACCAGCCCCCTCAAACCTAGTGGCATTGCAAAGATAATCATAACAGATGCGAATCTTCTTTGCTTCTGAGGCACTGCAAAGAGCTGACATTTAGACGGTGCGGGAAGCCTGCGAGCATCCGAGGAGTAATTTGTCACTGGGATCGCATCAAAGCGGCAACTTGCCAAGCATCACACCAGCGTGAAGCCCGTACAGGAGCAGCCGCTCCGGATAAACACACACTCCGGCAGCAGGAGCAGGCAGAGCCCAGCCTCGCCTTGCGAGCGGACATAGGCATCTCGGGTGGAGGAAGCGGACGTGCTGCTCCGTGGCCCCTGGAGAGGCGGCCAACTCCCCGGGCTTCCTGGCTCGCCTGCGTCCCACAGCTTCCAGAGCCTCCGAACGCGGAGGGGGTGGTTGAGGACAGCAGACACGGTGACCCCTTGGCTTCTGTCGGCAGATCGATGCTTCCTGAGCCACGGCGCAAACGCAGGGGCTGGGGAAAGAGCCCGGCCACGCAGGAGGGCAAATCCCAGCAGAAGCAAAGTTCAAGCCGATGCTGGCAGCATCCTCACCCACGCGGGAGGGGACACAGTGCTCTCCGCTCCTCCTCCCGGCAGGAGCATCAGCTCCTCTGGAGACACCGGAGGAAAAGTCATCGCTTCTTCAGGCATGCAACACTCCACAGAAGGGCCAACGAGGCACGTGGAAGGCCTGCCAAGCAAGTGCTGGGTTTCCCTGAGATCCTCCTGGCTGCTCTCCAGAAGCGATGCTACGGGCTGGTAGGAGCAGCCCAAGAGCGAACAGCAGAGACTCTCCCAGACCAGGCTGCCGGGATGGGGCCAGGTTCAGCCGTGCTGCTCCAGGTGTGGCCGTGTACCTGCCCTATCCCACCCAAACTGCCCGCTCACGGCTTCCAGACAGGTCTGATTTGGCCTCCATTTATAGGTTGGGCTTGAGACACAGAAGACGGAGTACAAGATGCATCAAGAGAAGGAGAAGGCAAGACCCTCCCTCTCTTTAATTAATGATGAATTAACTGAACTTTTCTCAACCCAGGAAGAGCAGAAGGAGCATCGCCAAGGGTGGGGACACATCCGTACATGTGCTTTGGTGCACGCGGAGGACCTCCAGTACAGCTGGTGCTCTCCAGAGACCACGAGACAGAAAGCAGCCCCAAAGGTCTCCACGCCCAATGAGGAAATGAAGCCCCTCTTTGCCTTCCTGCATAATATTGCTCTTTTTTTTCTGAGCTGACAACAAACGACGCAAAGAGGTGGAAAGTATCTTGCCCTCCAGCATGCCTCCTGGGTGCCGACTCTTACACGCTTCACTTTTTCTAGAAAGGTGAACAGCAAGACTTTAAAACAAAAGTTGAGACAGCAAATCATTAACGGCACATAACGTTTAGTTGGAAAACTGACAACTCCATTTGAAAACAAGGTAAAGAAAAATCAATAGCTCTTCCCTTCACCAGCTGAGCTCTGAGCTCAGGAGATGGCATCGCCCTTCAGCAGGGGCTCCTCTCAGCCGTCTTCTCTCTTCCAAATGCCAGTCTCGCATAGCACTGATTTAAAGATGGGAAACTGAGGCAGAGCAATTAAGAACTTGCCACAGGCAAGCAAGGAGTAGGAGGCTGAATTACCATAAGCTGTTTGGAGCGGGTTGCGGCCCAAAGTACAGCTGGCAGAGGACAGCCCGTCCAGCTAGCACGGACCATGCGGCCACGAGAGCGGGCTCACAGCCAGGGACGAGGGACTAGGACAGCAGCCATGCCTACAACCTTAAGAAATTAATTTAAACAATCTTGGCAAAGATTAGTTCTTCCTCCAACTCAAAAGGCTCTTCAAGGCAACAGGAGGCTTCAGGGGAATAGAGAACTTCTCCAGGCTGCAGCCCCCGAAGACGGTCATCTCCAGGAGCCCGGTCCCCCAGTCCTTGCTTGGGCAGGACCCCAGCACCCGTCCCCGCTCCCAGCAGCAGCTCTGCTCGCTAAGGGGGAATCAAAGTCCCAGACGAGAAGCAGACCAGGCCAAGCGCGCGAGAAGCCAGGGAGGTGGTGCAGCAGCCGTCGTCACAGCAGGCCTGGGGAGAGCAGGTCCTCGCGGCTCACGCTTCATGCTCCAAACCGCCTGGGCTTCACAAAAGCAAAAGACCTTACAGCTAATTTTCTTAGTGAATGCTTGTCAGATCAAAGTGCAGGAAGAGTTAAAAGCTGAGCCAGCCGCCGCCTTGGGAGAACCAATTTAAGCTGCTTGAACGGCTCTTGCTGACATCTTTGCACGGCTGCTTTTCAGGTGGACTGCAGAGATGGACAGGCACGGGCCAGAAGAGATTCCCCCTCGCCCAGGCAGCACCAATGCACGCCTGCAAACCCAGCACTGCCTCTTTGCAAGTCCTCTGCCGACGCACGTCATGCGCTCGGCACGTCGGACAAGTGGCGTTTATGATTTTTTCCATGATGGAGCTTCAGCTGAGACTTGTCAGCTTCATATGGAAAGGGATGGATGGCATGGGGATGACCTAGTGGCCTCCAGAGCTGACACAGGTGTCCCAGGAAGGAGATAGCTTCTTGCAACTTTTGCAGCAGGTCTCATCTCACTGACCGATGTGCACCAGCATCAGCAAAGCATGGGAAGAGGCCGTTGCCCAAGGTGCAAGTTCTAGCGGCGCTTAAGGAGTCGGGAAAGATAAATAACTTCTCTGGAAACAGAGCGGGTGCAGGTCTCAGCCCATGGCCCAACAATTAGCAGCAACCGCAGCTGCATCTCCTTCACCGGCCCTGCCTCTGGAGGACACCACCCACCGCGGTCTCCGTGCCAGTGCCTGAGAGCATCTGGGAGAACGCAACGAAAGCCATCACGTGTTTCCTACCTCCCATCTCTACCCCTCAGATGCATAAATAACCTTCTGCATTTGTCCTCGCCTTGCGCATTCAAAACAAAGTCAGTACGTTCCTGTTGCAAACAGCGTTCCTAAAATAGGTACCCCTCGGTCCAAGCTCCTTTCTCCACGACACCGTCTCTACGCGTCTTTCAATTTTCCAGCCTGCTTGGCTTCCTGCCGAGGATCCAAGCATCAGGAGTTTCTGGTAAGAAAGGCATTGCTGTCAGAAACTAGGTGTGGCTGAAAAGAAATTCCGATTTAAACTCTCACGCCTTTAACACAGTGATTAGTCTCATAAAACGTAGCGGTCCCTGGACACTGCTACGGGGCTTACGGCTTCCCCGAGACCCTTGCCCAGTTTTACGCCTGCAGATACCATCAGAGAATATCCAGCTTTAAACTTTTGCACCCAATAAACCCACAAACTTCCCTCCAGTGTTAACAGAAAACGGTTCCCCACACCAGTCATCCGGGAAGAATACCATTTTAAGCAGTATGGAAGTACTCAGGGTAAATTATTTTGAGATAAACCTTTACAAATACACTTTAGAAAGAGCTTTCAATGTGGTTAGGCGCCACGCTGCAGACCCCATTACCCTTGAACCACTGCTCTCGGAAACATCTCCTTCTTCATAGTACTGGGAGAGCTTCAGGCAGGACAGAATTCCTTCCTTGGGAGGCCAAAGAGGGGGCATTGGTTTTTTGATGCTTGACATTATAGGCTGGATTTTTATGGATCACTCCACCACAAACGTCAGGCGACTGCCAGGACGCAGAGCAGCAGTGGGCGTACCCATCGGGCTCTTTCGCCTCGTGACCTTTATTTTCCAATCGTCGTCATCATAAAAATAAATAAATAAAGCCAAACAGCACACGCTGAAAGACAGCCCATGCACGTTTCCTCTTGGATGCTGGATGTTTGGTTCCCAAAAGCCCTTTAGAGAAACAAGGAAGGAATCTGGATTTATTGCTTTGGCACATCCCAGACGACACACGCCTTTTTGCACATTATTTTCTGAGCTTATCCCATAAATCAGCGATGCCCGTAGGAGTGGAAAGGGGCTCAGCAGGCTCACAAGGGTTCGGCTGCATATCACGCCGATTTTGAAAATGAAAATGCCCAAATCCTGGCCCCTCGCAACCAGATGTGCCTTGAAAGTCGTTGTGCCGGCTGCTCAGCCGGGGGACACCGCGAAACCTCCCTCCCTGTCCTGCGGCCAGCTGGCCGCGGACGCAAACAAGCTGCGTCAGAAGAAGCGTGCTTCCTCCGAGCCATGCATTTTCCGTCCCCGAAGGGAGGGGTATTGGCATGCGGAGGACGAGCGGGAAGCCGGGCCGGTCGCTTTTCAGATCGCAGCACGGGTGAGGCTTGGAGCCTCCCTCCAACGAGCGCAGGCTGCCAACGCGGCTCCTTCCTCCCGCTCAGCCAGCTGCGCCCGGAAGGGGCTGCGGAAGGGCCGTGCTGGCAGGAGATGGCAGGATGCAGCCGATCGATCCAATAGCTTTCACAGGTGAAAAAGGCATTTCATGCCAGGAGCGTCCCAGCCCGCGCGGCCACCCGCACCTCCGGCCACCGGGCACCTCCTCCCCGTGGGAGCCCGGGCTCTGTCTCCAGGGCACGATGAACGAAGCGCTGCTTGCACGAGGCTGACGGGATCGGGCGCTGCGAGCCACCGATCGGAGCTGTGCGGGGAGGCACGCAGGTGACGGTGCTAGATATCCCTCCCACGAACGCTTTTTGGGCAGGTTCCCATCAAAGCAAAATACATTCCCAAACCAACCAAAGAAAAGGAAGGCAACAGGCAGGAGCAGGAGAGACGCCTAATCCGTGCCTTAGAGAGAGAAACGATCAGAAACATCGCTGCTCTGCATGTCTGAGACTCCGTTTGCTCCAAGCAGCAAAGACAAGGACATCGATCTACGCCCCAAAACCGGCACATCGGCTCCCCAGCTCCCAAAGTCACTCGGCTCACACGGACACTTCAGGCGTCTGAAGGCAGCCCCAGTCCTGCTGCGTACGGCCAGAGCACCGTCACGAGAGAAAGGCAGGTCAGGAGGGCTGGCTGCCTCATTACTTTAATTAGTAAGCAAGAATTCGCTCTCAGTGCTAGCCCAGCACTGCCCTCCAGCCCAGCTGCACGGCCCATGGCGGTGCTCCCATCTTCTGACCTAGATGCTATACGTTACACATCGGCAGCATAGAAGCTATAGGCTTACATTGCACATCGTATAGCATGATACGGTCACGACGCCCTGCGAGGACAGGGCTCTCCAGCTGCTACAGATGCGGCCTCCTATGGACCAGCCAGCCAGGAGCTCTGAAAAAACAATCGAGGTGCAAGAACTTGTTCATCTGGAAGCCAGCTCAAGGGATTTTGGGGACACACCTCTGCCTTCCTCGTCACGGACATACCTGCTTATAGATGAAGATCAAAACGAGGTGGGCTGACCCACCAGCCCTTCATAGAATCATTGAGGTTGGAAAAGACCTTTAAGGTAAGCGAATGGTCACAGCACCCATCGCGAGCTGGAGCCTGCCAGCTCCATGGGACGTGCTCAGCTCCGCAGCGGACAATGTGGACCCTCCAGCAGTGGGACGGTCTCCCTGCAGCCAGCGCGCTGAGAAGGAGAAAGCCCAAAGCCGGAGCCGGGACACCCCAGGGAGCAGCCCGCAGCCTGCTGGAAGGATGGAGCAGGTAACCCCACACATCCCTCATCTCAGGGTCCAAGATCTGTTTCCACTCCCAGTGCAGGAGGATTTTTATCATCAGCAGACATGCTGCTATTGTACATTAATTTCTATAAAAGGGCACATCGAACTACACTGATAGGATATTCAAATCAGGTTTTTTAAAAAAGCATGTCAGCTGTCATGGTAAAATCACTTAATAACACCTGTAAGCCTATTTAAGGGTCTAATGTGATAATAATAGCAATATTCAGCATCTCAGAGCATGACTTCAAGCCTGCTAAGACATTCATATGACGCTCACCCCAGTGCACACAACCGATTCTCCAAATCACTTAAAGATACCGAGCATTGCTGGGACACATTTTCCAAGCGAGAGTACACGCCGCGAATAGCTGAGCACAGGCCTAACGAGAGCCAGTGCCTTCCCAATTGCACGCAGAGCGTAATTAACTGAGCTATGCTAATTTACGCTCTTGAATATTCATTATGCCCATAATGCAATATATCCTGAATATTAAACAACAGCTACTCAGGGCAGGAATATTAATCTTCCGGCAAAGCTGCCGGTTGTTTCGGTGAGCGGAAGGCTCCGGGTGCCAGGCGGGAGGGAGGGGGACAGAACTGCTCCCTCGAGACGCGTGCTCCCTCGCGGGGCAGCAGTGCCATCCCACCGCGCCGCAAGAGATGAAAGCAGGGCTACGCTCTCCAAAAGTGCTGGCTAAGCTTTTTTTTTTTTTTTTTAAAAGAGAAAATGGACTTTGTCTCCCCAAACGAGCCTGTTCACAAGGCGCCACCTTCCAGCGCAAGCAGCAGACCTCTCCCCTTCCCAACGAGGTCTGCCCACCACGGTTTGATTTCAATGGCACGTTCCCTGTTGACGTGATCTTCCCAAAACAAGTCAACTCTCCGAGCACACCAGCCCCCACGAGCTCCGCATCCCCTGCCCGCAGCATCCCCTGCCCGCAGCATCCCCTGCCCGCAGCATCCCCTGCCCCTCAGCTTTCACACCCCGCCGTCTCCACGCTCATACAGCTGATAAGAACCATGAATTTTGGTTTATCAAGCCCCAAAAGGTGAAATTAATTCATATCCTTAACCATCACCTTCCTCACTTCCAACTGCTTGAGGCTGATGCAACAGGGGAACAGACTGACCACCAGCCATCTTCTGCAATTAAGGCATTTGAGGGGGACTTTAATAAAAGGTGATGCTTGTTATTTAAAAATAGCTTCCATCTGCTTACCATCTTGCTTCTTCCATAGACTTCAGTTCTGGCCTGCTGTCTTGCAGGACTCGAAGGCTGGAGATTAATCCTTTAGTCTCATCCCAAACACAGTGTCATCGAGTGACTTTTGCACAGCTTTGCACTTTCATTTTCCAGCTCAAGCTGCTCTTGAGATAGTAACATTGAAATCAGCTTGGATGTGAATGTAGTTTTGGAAAAAGCAAGAGATTAATCTAACCAATGCAGTTTCTCAGGTCTGCTATCTCAAGACCCGTAATAGCTTAGTTTAAAAAAAAATAAAAATCCAAACCCTCCCCAAAAAGTAGATTTCTGGAAAAAAAAAAAATAATCAAGGATCCCAGCACTCAGCACTAATTTCTGGTCCCCATGACCTACAAACAATCAGTAATTAAACAGTTACCAACACTTGCATCCTCCGTGCCGATGGAAAACTTAAATTGGGAGCAACATCAGACACTGGGACACTTTTTGATCCCTCTTCTGTCGTGGGGCAAAGCAGCCAGGAAGATGCAGTGTTCCCGTATGACTCACGCTCCGTAGGTAAATGCTGCGGCTGAAGCGGTGCTGCGCTCGCACCCACCCCGGCGCACGTCACCCGCACACGCTTCCCCGCGGCGGCCGACTGGGTGACACGCTCCCGCTGCACGCACCGGTGGGTGTTGTCCTGAGCAAAACGGTAAGGGCAGCCCAGGCTGCCGCGGGGAGGAGACGCCAGCCCCAGCCCACGAGCCTCCTCCTGCATCCTGGGGCTTCTGCGACGCCCGGGCAGCGGCCAACACGGAGACCACCGTGCATGGCCGACGCTTCCCACTGGCATGCAAAAAAACAAACAAAAAAAAGCAGGGCCACAGCTCCAAGCTTTATTTTCAGCCTTATTTATTGCCAGCCTTATTGCCACGGCTACAACTTCCAGTGCATGGAGCTTCCCTGCGTCCGAGCGGCCTCCAGCTCCATGGGGAGAGCACGCCAGGTCCCAGGGACCGTCCCCTCCGTGGGGCTGAGCATGGCTGCAGCCGGCCTTGGCTCATGCAGATGTGAAGCGGGACCTTTCGCAATTTCCCATTAAGGGGTCCTCAACTGGTTGCAATTTTGGCATCCGAGCCGTAGCAATGACTGACTCCCGTTGCACGGCATCCAAAGGGCACGCTGAGCTGCTAGACGGAGGCCAGGCCCAGTCACTTGACACGGGAACCTGGCAGAGGATCAAATGCCTTTAGCTGCATCAGGGACAAGGTGAGATGCTCTCCTGCATGCGTTCAACATCAGTTAAGCACTTGCTGCTTTGCAAGGCGTCTGGCTGTCACCGCAAACAAAGCGATGGGAATGATAACCCTGCGATGGGGACACTGTTTTGGACCACAGGTCTCCGCTGCTCGGAGATCTCTCTTATAACCAGCCACTAGATTACAACGCAACCAGAGATAAACCCCACCACCTACTGCCTTAGGAGAAAGAAACCAATGCTAAAAAGCCTCTGGAGCTTGCTGGGGAGTAGAGATGCCTGGACTTGTGCACAGAAAACAAAAGAAAGAGCAGGTAAGGCTGAAGGCTGAGGAGCAGGCTGGCCGGTGAAGGCGGGGGCCCTGCTTGCCCCAAAACGCCTGTCGATAGCCCCAGCAGCCGCGACCCCAGCTCGCAGTCCCAAAGCTGCGGCAGGTTGCGGTGCAGGCGCCTGATCTCCCGCGTGGCCGCGGAGAGGAGGTGGGCAGGAGGAGGGGATGGACTCGCCATCGTTGTAAGCACCGGTACTGCCACCGTTGTAAGCGGGCTCGAACGGTGGCTCAGCCAGGGCTGCCCCCAAGGGCCGGGGCGGGGGTGTCAAACCCCCTCTGCCAGCACGGCCGGGGCTGCCGCATCCACAGGCGACCCCCCGTCGCCCGGCCAGGGTGCCCAGAGCAGCAGGGCGGTTGCAACTCCCACCACTGCAAACCTGGTCTGAAGCAAGCCTCAGCCGGCTTCACGTCTCCTTCTAAGTGGGTCTCGAAGAGAGGCAACAAAAGCGTATCTGCTGCTGGCTAGGAGGAAAGGAGCCGAGAGCTACCACTCAACCAGAGCTTTCTGTATTTTTGCTGGTAACAGCCCCCCATGTTCTGTGTAGGAGTCACAGCAGTCACAATTGTAACCCTTGTTCTCAGCTAACTCTTCTTTGTGTGGGGGAAATATATATATATATATATATATAAAATTCAGTTTAGCCCCATGGCAGTACAGTAAATTATAAATTAAGCAGCAATCGCAGTGACTCACACAGCGCAAGTGAGAACACGTTCACAAGTCCCAAGGCGAAGAAGCCCTATATTGCAGCATGAAGGAAGTTTTTTTCCCCTCATGTTTCTATCCCACCGCTCTCTTAAGAGCCTTGGAATAACTATCAACCTTCTGCATACAATTTGTCTGGCACAGGGACTTTTTCATCTGGAGTCCCACTCACACAAACCCACTGGAGGCAGCGCATCCCTCTGAAGCGTAACAGACGACGGGCTTTCCACCTGGCTTATTGCTCTTCCCTTAGCAAAGAGCAGATATAAAAGGGTTACAAAATGTGCCTTTTTTTTTTTCTTTTTGGGTATTTCCAGCCTGTCAATCAACAGAAGCCTCAGCAACAGCAAAGGAAAAGCCTCCTCTGAGCTGGCCCTTATCCGGTTCCTGCAAAGGGAACAGAGCAGATGGAGAAGCAAAGGACAGCAGCGAATAATTAAGGCAAAATCTTTCCTCTGAAAACTCCTTCCACCAGAAATCACGGACGGGAGGAGCCAGCCAGAGCTCCTCAGCCAAATCCCTTCTTGCTGTAACCTCTCCCTTGCAGGGAGTCGCCGCGCAGCGTAACCGCGCGCCCGGCCCCGGCACGGTGGCAGCCACCGCCGGCGCAGGCAGGGCTCGGGGCAGGGCAGCGCTCCGCAGAGAGGATCGCAATTACGAGTTTCAAGCAATCTGAATTTATAATTGGCTGAGATTTTACTCGGCAGATAATGCGCTGCTGTCCTAGGCGCTCGCTTTATCTAGGTCAAGCCATTAGTTTTGCTCTTAATCTACATACATTTTTAATTCGATCTTTAATGTTGATTTTCAGCCAGCAAGCCGAGCTGACGGACAACTTTGGCACTGATTGCGTTCAGCATCTCGACCCTTCCTGAACACACACAGAGGGAAAACAAGCACCAAAATCCCGATGCGCTTTGACCACCCACAGCCGAGCTCGCGCATCAGGATGCCCGCGCTGCCCGCCGCGTCGGGGAAGCGGAGGCCAACGCCATCAACGAGCGAGCCCGGTCCGTACGGCTGGCGGATGCTTCACCACCGCAAGAAGGGCTGCACAACGCGGCAGGACTGGTAGCCCGAGGCTGAGCGAGGACACGCCAAGCAGCGCACGCCCCAAAGGACGCACTCGGGCGGCACCCAGGACCTCCGAGAGCTCATGCCGGGGAGGTTTGGGCAGCCAGCGACCTGTAAGGTGAGCTGCAAGAGGACAAGAGATACGAAGATGCCTTCAACCGTGCAACGTTAACTTAGGTCCGCTTTCTGAAGGCGCCTCCTGATTCTTCTCCCAGCTGAACGGGTGCTGCCCCAAAGCCGAGCGGGTGCTGGAGCCATCTGCTCTGCACAGATGTAATTATATCACCAAATTAATCCTCAGCCAGGAGCGTGCCAAGTCTCTGCCTGAAGAGCCCAGCACGTGCCCTCTCTCAAGGCTCTGGCTGAGCAGGCCAGCTTGAAGCAGAGCTGACGCACTCTCCTAGCAGGGTAAATATTAATGTGAATGCCACCTTGCCTGGTGAGCGAGAAGGGAAGGAGCACTTCTCTCTCTCCCCATCGCAGCTGTAAATGAATAAAAGGTGTCAGCACAAGGCAAGCACTTCTTCTGGTTGAAGAGAAGTTTCTGTCGGCACAGGATTACGCATTAATATTTCAGCACGGGTCTCGGCACTGCGGGTCAGACTGCGGCAGGACCCGCTCAAATAGGTCACTACTAGCAAACGCCGAAACCTCGAAGCAAGCAGAAAACACAGGCAGAAATCCAACCCCTTAAGAGCATCACGCCTGTCGCTTGCCCTCCCTCCGGGTCCCTCTCGCATCACCCACTTGCCTGTCCTCACCCACACGCTCCCCTGGCACGACGCTACCGACAAGTATTGCATCTCCCATATACGCAGCTCTCCGAGCGCTTAAGCACAGCGCTGGGAAATAGCCACTGAGTTACAAAGCCCTTCCCTACCAAAGAGCTGTTTTTCCCTTCCCTCGTGGTCTCTGTAGCTGACGACCCTTGACGTGGAGCCTTCCCAGGGACGCAGGATGCTGCTGCATCCATCCCAGGCATCCCAGCTTTGGAAAGCTCCCAGGCACGCTCCCGTGCCACGTGGGTGACCCCAGCGCTTCGACCTGCGCCCCGTCCTGCCTGGCTTCCCGCACGGTCCCCTCTTACATTGCGGTGCTCCCTGACCCAGGCTCCCGACTCCCATCTCACAACAAGGGGCTGCGAGTCCCCGCGAAGGGAGGGGAGCTGGGAAGACCCCCTCCGTCCATCTTAAAAACAGGTGGATGCTTTCGCTGCAGAAAACCTAGCGGCGTCGGACAGCCAGGGTTGAAAATAACTGCGGTTCATCCCGCATTGTCAGCATCCCTGGTGTTTGCATCATTTCTGCCAGCGGCTGTTTGAGCTGGCAGGCAACGGCCGATGTCCGAGGCGAAGCGCACGGCAAACGGAGCTGCTTTTATGGACGAGCCAACTCGTGGGCTTGAAAGAACCGGGTGCAGAATTATGCGCTGGCAAACAGCAGCACAGTCAGAGCAAGAACTCCTTTATTCCAAAGCAATGGGCACTATGTGAGCAACCACAGGGCAGGTCCAAAACCTCAGCCCGGCGATGTTCATGACTCGGATTTACCGCAGTTCAGGAAAACTGCTCAGGCTTACCGGCTTCTTTAGAACATAAACAAGTGGAGTTGAAGATGCCCAAAATAAAAAGCCATAATATATGTTAAAGGGATGAAAGATGGTTCCTAAAACACTTTTGAGGTGTATAATGTGGTACGGACAGATTGTTGCAGAGCCTCCATGCAAAAGCCACGCTGCAGGCACACACGAGAGATTTCTGATGTAAAACAAGCTCGGAGGGGAAGGGGAGCACTGGGAGATGGTTTAGGGTTTAGACACAACAGTATGGTTTTCAGGCATTCGGCTCTTCTAAAGAGGAAAAAAAAATTCCCCGCCAAAGATTTTTGTGGAAAGCACAGCCCTTTTGACAAAATGAAGTTACTCGGTTCACAACCCAATTTTCCATCAAAAAACCCAACTTGAAAGGCGTTTCCAGCTCGCTCTAGCTACGGGATCAAAGCCGGAGATTAAAAGCAACTGCTCACTGCTCGACGCCCAAGCGTACCGCAGATCTTCAAGAGCGGGCTGCTGCAACGTAACTCACTGATTAACGACTTGAAGAGAGAAAGGAGGGGGCAGAGCCCTGCCGGGGGGCACAGGGGGACTGCGGGCAGGCCTGGGGGCAAGGCGGCTGCGGGAGGGAGCAGCCAGCTCCATCACATCCTGCCAGCGCTCCCATCCCAGCGCGTTTTTAATGATCTCAAGTATTTCAGACACTTGCAAGGATTTCAAGTATTGCCAGAGAGGGCGTTGTGGTTGGAACTATAGACTGAGGCTGTACGAGAAAGATGACACAAAATACTAATGCAAATATTGACTCTGCCGCTAAAGCTCGGCATCGATCTTGTGCAATTCTTGCAGTGGAGGTAGAGCATCAGGAAAAAAGCCATCCAAAAAAAGCCCAACTGATGCACAGCCAGCGGCAGGGATTAGAGACACGTAACTGAGGTCCCCCCACGCAGGAGCCGTGCCTCGGACGAAAGCCACATCGGACGAAAGCCACATCGGACGAAAGCCACATCGGACGAAAGCCACATCTCCCACCAGCGGGCAGAGGCATCGCGGCCCCTCGCCCCTGCTCCCCGGTGCGGCTGCAGCTCCTGCAGTCGAATGGGGAGCTGGGCAGGATGAATAGCACAGAAAGAATGTTTCTAGCAGAGGAGAGCTTCCTCCTTGTCCAAAATCACTTAAGACTGTTATTTAAAAGGAAAAAAAAAAAAATGGTGTTCTGGCAACCTGCAAAATTTGGCTGGTTGAAGCAGCAATTTAGGTTGTCAGGGGTTTTTGTCTTCGGATGAATTTGCCTGGCTAGCTGACACGGGCCGGATTAGGGGGAAAATATTAAAGGGGTTTTAATTTCTATCCCCGGGTTTTATTGCATGCAAACATACATGGTCATTTCTTTCTAAGGTTTCCAATTTGCTAATTGAGACATTTCCTCATGGAAAAAGAATGTCCTGGACTAAGGACCGGGCTGCTGGCGCTGCTCTGCACACCGGGGGAAGCTTAGGTGAGGCATGATGCGAAGACGAGACAGGCGCATCAAGGTCTGAAGGCAAATATCAGCCACCACGGACCCCAGACGCTTCGTGGGCACGCACCGGCACCACCGCCATTTGGCAGCGCCTACCGAAAGACAGAGCTCGTGGCTGGAACACGGGGGGAGACAGAAATAAAGTACAGGACATCCTATGGCATGTTCCTTCTGCTGCTGCCCATGTCTGTCACATCGGGTCTGGGAGATTTGGGAGAAGGGCAGATGGGAAACCAGCCCAGGAAACCGGACATCTAGGAAGATTTCTCTCCGGGCATCAGTATGTTTTTAAAGAAAGGGAAAAAAAAAAAAAAAAAAAGAGGAACAAAAATAATCTGGCCTGCACATAAAAAAAAAAAAGTCTTCTCTATTTTTGCTAGAGTGATAGACGTATTTCTTCTGCCCTTAAAAAACACAAGAGTGGATAGAACGATTTTGTTCAAAACATTAACAAGACAAAGAGCCAAGAAAAGCACTTTGGGGTCAGAACAAGCTGAGAACATTAAGGGAGAAAGGACCAAGGAAGAAGCAGCTGGAAACACGAGAAGGGTTATAATGGGAATATGACTGCTGCCACAGTTACAGCCTCACCAGCTTGACCTCTAATGGGACCAGCTATATTTTCCTTAATATTACAAAAAAATTGAATTAAAACCATTTTGCAGACTCATGCGGAATGCACAAGGGACGGAGAGGGATTTCTAACTTTATATAAGTCAAACATCATCCATACAGGTTCACATAATATTCAGTACAACCACAGTCACGGCACAAAAATTGAGCTTCAAAGTACTCCGGAGGGATCCCTGGGAAGTTTGCTCTCTCCTACCTGAAGAGCAGCAGAACAGTAATTCAGTTCGGATCGATACGTGCTACAAGTGAAGGGGGCTGGAGAACGATTGCCCATTTCTGCTGCTTCAGCTCGCGGGAAGTTAGGACAGAAAACGCGGGCTGTCGTAGAGAAGAGGCTCCCCACCACAGCAGCTCCCCGCTGTGGGAAACGCTGCTCTCGGCAGGAAGCAGTGGAAGGGAGACCCCGGGCAACGGGACCACGGCGGGGATCTTCAGAAGCCTCCAAACCCTGGTCAGCCTCCAGCCACCTTCTCCGCAAGACGGCACCCTCCCTTGGCACGGTCCCTCCGGGAGACACAGAGGACCGCTCAGGCCAGCCCCTCCAGGGATGGCATCTGCAAAGAGGTGAAGCGCTGAGATCCCATGGGAGGGTGAAGGGCAGAGGAGGAGTTCGGGGTGCTTGGGAAGCAGAGGGGAGCTCCGCCACTGCCTCACAGAATCACAGAACGGTTTGGGTTGGGAGGGACCTTTGAGGACCATCTAGTCCAACCCTCCTGCCACGGGCAGGGACATCTTTCACTAGGTGAGGTTGCTCAAAGCCTCGTCCAACCCGACCTTGAACACGTCCAGGGATGGGGCATCCACAGCTTCTCTGGGCAACCTGGTCCAGTGTCTCACCACCCTCATCGTAAAGGATTTCCTCTTTATGTCCAACCTAAACCCATCCTCGTTCAGTTAAAAGCCATTGCCCCTTGTCCTGTCGCTACAGGCCTTGGTAAAAAGTCTCCCTCCGTCTTTCTTAGGAGCTCCCTTTATGTATTGCAATGCCGCAATAAGGTCTCCCCGTGGAGCCTTCTCTCCTCCAGGCTGAACAACCCCAACTCTCTCGGCCTTTCTTCCTAGCAGAGGGGTTCCAGCCCTCGGACCATTTCCGTGGCCTCCTCTGGGCCCACTCCAACAGCTCCATGTCCTCCTGGTGCTGGGGACCCCCGAGCTGGACGCAGTGCTCCAGGGGGTCTCAGCAGAGCGGAGCAGAGGGGCAGAATCCCCTCCCTCCACCTGCTGGCCACGCTGCGGGTGATGCGCCCAGGACACGGTTGGGCTGCGAGCGCACGTTGCTGGCTCACGTCCAGTTTTTCACCCACCAGCAGCCCCAAGTCCTCCTCCGCAGGGCTGCTCCCAGCCCATCCATCACCCGTTACTTCCCAGAGCCTGGCCCTCTCCTCTCTCACAGTGGAGAAGCTTTGAGCAAGCCGGCTCAAGGAGGACATGCAAGCACTCCCCAGAGCACTTCTCAGGGCACAGCGGTCCTCAGGCACGGGTAAAGCCCGCAGGGGAGGTTTTATGGACAGCAGGAAGGTTCCCACGCGCTGCAGGCTGCAACGCACTGCAGAACAGCTTTCCAAAAGGAAATGCCCGCAGCCCGACCCATCCTGCTCCCATCTTCCGAGAGGGCTGAACAGGCACGGCCCGAGCACAACAGCCTCAGGGGACCATGCTCACGGGTCCCTCCGGCCGCTCTTTGCCACCCCAGCTCTCACACAGGACAGGGGTGAAAGCCACACTCCTGGGGCAACGGCCACAGGGCACCTCAGTGCCCAACGACGTTTCGCTGTCCGGCCGTCTGGGGAGAAGGTCCAATGCCTGGGCTTGGCACACACACCCCAGCAGGAGAAAAATAAAACAGCAAAGACTTTGCTCTAACTGTGCCAGCAAGACCCAGCTCAGCCTCCTGGTACCAGGGTCCTGGAGGAGCCCACAAACCGCATCCTACAGCCCACATATCTTTCAGGAGTCGCTTGGCTTAAATAAGAGGTGCTGCTTGGGACATCCGGAACCGGCTTCTGCTCTGACAACCATCCCTCAGCAAACACCAGCCCCCACAGACGACCTCGCCCGTGGGCTCGCCGCAGCCACGCCGGGTGCTTACCTTCAGCTTTTCGAAGCGATCGCTGAGGGATGCCACTTGGTGGTCCCGGTGGCGGCCCACCAGTTTACATAAGGCACAGATGAGCTGGTCATCAGCAACACAGTACATGTTCACCTTCTCGTTCTCGTGCTCCAAGCACGTGAGTCCTCGGAAGTGCGCGTCGGGCACGGGCTCCACCAGACGGTGGCTGGTGAAGGGCTTCTTGTTGGGGTGGGTGGCCCGCAGGCAGCGGTCGCAGTAGGACACCTCACAGGTGATGCACGTCTTCACCGCGTCCCGCGGGGGATCCTGCTCGCAGAACTGGCAGGCGATCCTCTCGCCGGCCACGGACATGGTAGGGCTGTTGCGGTACGTCCTCTCGCGGCGGCTCTCGCTGGGGGAGTTGGGGCCGCTCAGAGATGCCTTCTGGAAGCGGTCGATGATGTTTTGCAGGGTCACATTCCTCTTGAGGCCCTCCAGGCCCCGGTGGTTGAGGGAGATGACATAGCGGCACGTGGGGCACTGGAAGGCGGTGATGGGCTCGATGGACTCGCTGGAGGAGCAGCTGGACACGAGGATGCGGTGGGCACAGCTGAAGCAGAGGCTGTGGGCGCACGGCAGCAAGAGAGGGTCTTCGAATAACTCCAGGCAGATTGGGCAGGTCAATTCTGACTCCAGTGTTTCCATCTTTAGTTAAAACGATCCTGATTCAGCATCAAAAACCAGGGAAGGTGGTCTGGTACCTGGGAGAGAGGAGAGCAGAGACATGAGACAGCGGCTCTCCCGGGCAGCTCTCCTCGCCCAGAAAGGTGCCTGGGGGAGTCAGACACATCACCTCTGCACACCCCCACACTCTTTGCACCCCGACGCTGTTGCTACAGCCCAGCCAGGCTCATGCAAGCGCACCGGCATGGCTGAAGCGTCTCACCATGCTGGCCACCTGAGCCGAGCCACTGGCTCGGACCAGCGCCCAGAGATGTGGGTGGACAGGAGAGGTGTTTGGAGGGGAAGGGAGAAGAGGCAGCAGCAAGCTCCTCTCCATCACCTTCCAGCCCAGCCAGGGAAGAGGACTTGGACAGCAAGGCCGAAGACAAAAACAGGAGAAACCACATGATTTCATTTTCTTTTAGCGAGCGCTGCCCAAGACAGGAGCAGGGGGCCGTGCTGGTTTCCCATGCACAAAGGCTCTGCTGCACAGCAAAGATAAACCTCTAAATATCCCCTGTAGCAGCTACACAGCCCTGTCTCCTTTTGGTGAAGGGGAAAAGGTGAATCATGTCCTGGAAACTCTGAGCAAAGTGGGTCAGGAGCTCTAACGTACTGTCCTCCTGCTCTGTGTTCCTCCCAGCCGTCGCCTTTTAGGAGTGGGGCGGGAAAGGAAGAGCAGCGAAATTACAGTCTGCAAACTTCCATCTCTCAGCTGTCCTCCGCTGCACTCCAGCAACAACCCGGGATGCCCAAATCAACTCCAGCTGGAGGCAAACAAGCTCGTATTTTTAGATCTCCTCCCCTGCACGAGGCTGGAAACGGGCTCTCTGCAAGCGACCAAACCTGCTCTCGCACTGTTTCCACGCTCCGGTTTTGCAGAGCACCAAGTCGCACCACGAGCGCTGGCCTGTCCCCGCCGGCGTCCCGGCACGCTCCCAAACGCTGTCCCCTCCACGCGCCCGGCAGCCCCTGAGCTCCCTCTCCACCCAGGCTACAGGTGGTTACAGGATGGCAATTCTCCATCCGAGAGAATAAAAACCCCACCGAACCCGCAGCGGGCACAGGCCACGAGCCCACCTCCAGATCTCACGCCGGCTTCTGGCAGGTCTCCGAAACAAAAGGGGAAGACAGTGACAGCCTGGCAGGTGCCAAGAACAACCGCGCACTTCCCTCCCCGGCTTCACCACAGCCGCGCGCAGGGGCTCATTAGTGAGGAGGGGGACGGGGTGGGCTTTGCGGCAGCCCCGCTGCCCCCAGCTCTGCTCTGCGTTAGAGGCAAACCAGCAATCCATTAACGCGCCCCGCTGCTTCCCCGCGGGGACCCGGTGGAGGGAAGCGCTTGAAGAGCTGCTCTCTGCTCCGAATTAGCACGCCGCTGCTCTGGGTTGACACCGGCTGGGAACATCTCCCGCAGGGGAGAGGGAGCGTTTAATTATCTGGAGAGAGGGAGCAGGGCAGGGTCCGGCCGCGCGGTGCTCGGAGCCGGGAGGTGCCGGTGGGAGCCGAGCCCTCCGGGGCCATGCTCCGCACCGGAGGGCACGTTGGAGGGGACAGCGTGAGCTGGGCAGCAGGAGCTCCCAGCCGAGGAAGCACAGCAGGGGCGGGCCGGGGATTTCTTTCCAAATTCATGACAAGATGGCCTCTGGCGAGGGGGATGCCCTCAGGGAAAACAGCTCGGGACATCGGTGCTGGTACCCCGGAGGCAGGAGGTGAAGCTGGGCGTTCACCTACTGGCCGCCATCCCGGAGCAAGGGTGCCCAGCCCCAAGCAGTCACCTTTTTTCCAAGCCCAAAGACCCAGCCCAAAGCGCATTCCTCTCTCCAGCCCACATCCCAGCAGCCTTCACCAGGAACGGGGCTTTGCTTTCCAATTAAATCAAAGTCAGGAAGAGACAAACAGCAGCAGCAATCACCCAGGGGAAACCGCACGCTGTCATCCCCCGGATCCAACTGCCCCGGCTTCTTCGGTTGTTTCAGCCCCGTTGCATGTCGCTGCCTCTGTCCCACCACAGACCTGCAGCTATCATCAGTGACAACTCCTGGATCCCAAATTCAGCTACAGCCCCAGCAGTCCCTCGCCAACCTACAGAGCGTTTTTCACCTTGTTTGCTCACAAGAAGCGCTGCACCGGGCGTGATTGCATCCCACTCCCATTAACCGATGAGTTCCAGCTTTGCGCGATGAACTTTGGGCCAGGTCTGAGAGCTAAGCATTGCTCTGCTGCCCACAGACACCAAACAGCCCCCAAAGTCAAGGCCTGGGTAGCAGAGCCTCAGTCCGTAACCGTGCCCTTTCAGCGCACCCCATTAAGAGCATCAGGAGACGGGAGCAGGCCCTCCTGGAGGAGGGCTCCCCGTCCCTCCGCTCGCTAGGCTGGCAGCACAGCCCTGCTGCACCTGCACGCTGTTCCCTCCGCCAGCGAAGCCCCGGGAGCAGAGCCTCTCCTGCCATACCAGCCCTCCCAGCCCTGCCCCACGCCAGCCCGAAGCAACGGCAGGCAGCCGATGGCATTCAGCCTCTCCTTATCACCCGCGCCCAACGCACGCGTGGTGCCTCCAGGTCTCCTTCGGCCCCGGCGAGTCAGGCTCCGAGGGACGCCCGCTGCGACACCCACCCCCACAGCACAGGCGCGGGGAAAGCCCCGTTCTGTCACAGCCCGGCAGGAACCCCCTCCCCTCGGCGCTGCTGCACGAGCGGACCTGACGGAAGGCAACACGGTGCCCAGCCCGGCCAAGTTTCCACCCCAGAAACACCTCGGCAGGGCGCACGGGCTCCCGTTTGGGGAGAAGAGGAAAAACGCTGTCACAAGAGGCTGTAACCTGCGCGCGGATGGGATGAGCCAGCAGCAGCAGGAGAGGCTCTGGCTGCCGCGAGCCCCAAGAAGTCCCCGTGGGCGGCAGGGGAGGTGGCAGCAGGGCCAGCCAGCGCCCGCGGCTCAGCAGCCCGGGAGCGGTCCCACCTTCTGCAGGTATTTTCTGACCCACCTCCTCCTGCCAAGCGGCTTCAGGGCCCCGAGCGCTCCCAGTGCTCGCGGCGTGCCCTGGGGCCGGCTCCAGCCTCACCTGTAAGCGGTGCTGGCTGGGGCAGCCACGGCAGGGGGACTCTGCCTGCCCGCCCCGGGCGGACGGCTGCTTCCAGCGCCTGCAAATGGCAAATCACGCAGGTGCCCGGCTGCGACATGCCTGCACCGGTCCCTGCCTATCGCACCATCTCCTCCTAATTGCCTGAAATAGGATTTGCAAGTGCCTGGAAGAGATCTTGAGCTCTTCCCTGCACCAGCTCCAGGGGCTTATAAAATTAAGCAACTGGATATTTAGATATGTTAATGCTGCAGCAACCTTATCAAGGCCTGCCCAAATGCAGCCTTGCACATATATTTACACACACTGGGGTTTTTTTAAATGCACACCCCCACCCCCCAAGAGAGACAGGGGAAAAGCAGCTGTGTCCAAAAAAGCCGAGGAGCGCAAAGGCTCCCAACAGCTTCCTCTCTGCGGCCCCCAGCGCTTTTCTCAAGCCTTGGAGCCCATCTCAGCCATGGGAAAGCGGCGGGGAGGAAACGCTCCTGGCTGCCCGCCCGGCAGCTCTCGCACACTCTGCGGCAGCCCTCCCCTGCCGCGAGCCGGATCTGCCGGGCTCCCCTCCGCGATCCAAGCCTGGCAGGACCGGGGGGCTCCCGCCGCACGGCCATCAACACCTCCCGTCACCAGCGCTGCAGCTACGGGCAGCTCCCCGGCACTTCCTTTCGGGCGCCCGTGCTTTAAAACCTTACAAACTGCCTTCGGACCGGGGCCGGTCCCTTGCTTTGCCGGGACGCTCCAGGTGGAGCGGCTGCCTCGCCGTAAGAGCCCGACGCTCCCAGCTGCACGTGCAACCCCAGCACGGGGAGCAGAGCACCTCTCACCTCCCCGATTCATCCACGGATTCCTGCAGCCAGCAAAACACAAAGAAAAAAAAAAAAAAAGAAGGACAAGAACAGGATTTGTTTGACCTGAACAGGGGCCTGACCAACATCGGGAAAAGGATTCAAAAATAAGGCTCGGTGAGAGAAGCTCCCCAACGGCCTCTGCAGGGCAGCGCGAGAGCCGCTCACCGCTGGGCCAACCTCCCTCGGAGCGGCCGCCGCGCGCCTGGCGAGCGCCCGGCTTCGCCGCCATCTGAGGCGCAGAGATGCAAAAAGTTTAAACAGCCTTTTGCGTTGTTCCTGAGGGCTGTTCTTATGTTAATCTTGTTTTCCTTGCTGGGACAACGTCCTTTAGATCTGAGATAACTGAGAGGAGCCTCAAAAGCCAGGCTGGAGCAGAAGCAGGGACGAGGAAGCTCTCGAGATGCACCTGGGCGAAGCAGCCGGCGCTGCCTTGGAAGCCTTTCATGCCTCTCACTTTGATGTTCGCTTTGATGTCCAGGACTGACGTGGCACGAGGAATAGCTGATTAGATTAAAATCTGCTTTGTTTAGGCTCATTAGCTCCCTAAATATAAAAGTTATAAAATATTAACACGGTTTACAAACAGCCCCGTGTCACTTGTGCCCAAGGGCCAGCCGGCCCCGGCCACGCTCGCACCGGCCCCTGGGGAAACTCCCGGCAGCCAGTGCCTGGGCAGGGCTGCAACTACAAGAAGCAGCGGTTTAACAACGCAGTAACATAAAAACAAACATTTTTGCCATGGAAACGCCTGTGTGGGATTTCTCACGTTGCGTAACACACGGAGGCACGCAGCGCTCTTCCTGCGCGCCCGTGGGGTGCCTTCGCTTGGCACGACGGCGAGGACGAGCGGCTTTAGGTGGGTGCCAGCCGGCCGGTGGGCACCCTTGCTGCTGAAGGTCAGTCTGCGCAGAAGGTGAGATGCGGGCAAAGCACCCACCTGCACCACCGTGACCTGCCCCCCGCGCTGCGGGTGCCTGCAGACCCACGGGTGTCACATCCCCACGTGCTGCTCCACGCCGCCCCGCTTTCGCTTCCCAGCTGACGAGCAGGGCGAGAGACGCAGCCCCACAGCTCACGGAGAAGACAAACACGGGAGAGATGCGCACGGCTGCGGCCCCCGCATCCTCGCCGGGGTCACGGCTCGGGGCGGTGGGAGCCCGCTGGCTGCCATCCGGAGCCCCTGTGCCAGCCCAGCAGCAGGGAAAGGCGCTTGCACCCCAGCCCTCCTCCTCCCAAAGGGACAAACCTCAGCAGCAGCACTTGGTGTGAAGACCCCCAGCCTCTGCAACCCTCCGACACCGTCGGCAGACGCTGCTCCGCCGGGCACGCACGCCTACCGGCGCGTCAGCCGAGACCGAGCGCCTCCCGCTCGCGGGATAAAAACGACCCTGATGACGAGTTGTTGCTGACACTGAGGAACAGAATCGGCCGCATTAATTCGAGCTCTGTTCAAAACTCAATGGAAAGAGAGAAAAAAAAATAAAAATAAAAATCAATGACTGCCAAAGAAAGAAGGGCAGAGCCAGAAGGGAAGGGGGAAGGCAGCGAGCACTGGGGTGAGCAAAGCGATGCTGTGGGTGCTCCGCCGGCACACAGAGGGAGCGGTGCTTTTACCTCGAGCCCAGCTTTTTGACGGGCTCTGAAACGCACGTGCTGACTTGGAGCAGCAGGAGCGTGGCGAGCCCCAGGGGTGCACGGAATATCTTTAGTAAGTTATACCAAGGGTCGTTTGATACAAGCGTTCCCCTACCGCCTCTCACAAATTGTTATTTTTACAAGATCAAAGCCAAACATGCTTCAGTGCTACCCTGAGCCCAAAGGTTCACCGTAAGCGATGCAGAGGTTTGCCACCAAGGAAAGGAGAGGGGAGAGAGAGAAACAGCAGGAAGAGATGCTGCTCACATCACCCCATCTGTACCCAGGAGGGGACATCCTGGTGTTCACCACCTAGCACCATGGCCGGCCAGCCCAAAATTCCCCTTGATCCCTCTGCCCATCTCTAAGCAGCCCAAAATTCCCCCTGCTCCTTCTGCTTGTGGTTTCCCCTCGGGCCCTGGTGCAAGAAAGCTCTCGCGCGCACATCCACGCCTCGCAAGCCCTGTGCCGTGGGGTTCGGACACCAAAAATCAATATGACGCATTGTATCAGTGTTTAAAACTAACAGCTGCTATTTATTTTCATTTCTTGGGCTTGGCCACAACTGCATCTCGCAGTTGGTCCTCCTACCCCTGCCCACGGCCAGACACACGGCGCAAGGAGTGCCGCAGCTCTTCCCAAGCCATGCGAGTTACAGGTTTGATTTATTTAGGATGCAATTCTCAGTGCTCTCCAGACATCAGCGCATAATTATTGTACGACTGCGGAGGGTTTAGCCGGCTAAAAAACCCAGTCCCACCCAGCGTTTGGCTCCGCTGCCATTTGGTGGGGACGGGTCAATGCGCCTTCTGCGCGCCGAGCATCAGCCTTTGCCAAGCTGGGCACGGCAGCACCCGCTTTCCTAAACGGTTACAGAGAATCTAAAACCCAACAACGTACGTCTGCAGGTCACGTTTTCCCCTCCAGCACACGCTCCTGACCTCTGCCAGCCCTCGCTTTTCCCTGCGATTACTAAGTCCACCTGAAATTCCTCCTGGTCGTCCCCCCCCAGCACCAAAACTGGGCAGGGCTTTGCCAGCCTTTCAGAGCCCCACACTGCAAACCACCCCTCCTCTATGGACCTGCTTAGGCAAATGCCAGCTCTTCAGGTTGGTATTTTCCACAACACATGTGATTTCCCCCCCCGCCTTTTTTTTTTCTTTTTTTCCCCCCAGAAAAACTTCATCCCAAATTGCTCAGACACTTCCAAGAATGAGGCTTAAAAAAAAAAAAAAAAGCTATGTTGTTCCACCCATACTTTAAAAAAGGCAACCCTTTCCTTAATTGGCTCCACGACAGCAGGATATAAAATCTGGGCAGCAGTTGTCTGTGTGCTTTTTGTTGTCCTCAGGAAAATTAGCTCAAAATCAGATCGCTGTTCAGGGAAAAATAAAAATCCCCGTCCAGCAGCCACGTCCCGTCCCCGACGAGCCCCGGCTGCCCAGCGCAGCCCCGGCTCCAGCTGAGCAGGACCCTCCCGCAGCGGCAGGGACCCGCTCCCCGGTTTGGCGGGGAGAGGGGCTCCCCCGGCCCTGCCGACACCGCGCTCCTGCAAACGTCGGCCTTTCCAACGAACTGCCCTAAAGTTGTCCTTGGCGCAGGTCTGTCCCGAGAGAAGCAGGGGTCCTACGAGGAAAAATAGCCCCCGACCGTATAATTAGCAACAGCTTCCTACCTAACGAAGATACTCGAGGGAGAGAGAGGGGGGGGAGGCGATCAGGCTCATCCAGCCCATGTAGACCTAGCGTTACCTCATTTTTCTGTGCTTGACTTGCAACCTTGATACGCTGGTGCGTGTGGAGCTGCTGTGCATATTTAACACGGAATTTCAAGCTTAAAGCCCCAGACGGTGAAGAGCATCCTTCGGCCCGGCCGTCGCAGCACGCGCCTCTTCGTCTGCTCCTTCCTCCCAGCACATCTGAAAACATCGAACAGGACCTGGCCTCTCCTCCCACGGCTCCTGCCTTAACAGTTTCCTTAATAACTTCGCAAATTTGTCCAAGGCTTTCTGAAAATCCAAATAATTCATCTCCCAATTGCTCTCCCCAATCACCTTATCGCAATACTGAAAAAAGATTAAAAAAAAAAACCCAAGTAAACTGGATTTCCTGTACAAAAGCCATGTGTTGTTGTCCTTAATCTATCACACTGAAGCGCAGGCATTTCCACACGAGCTTTAATTATTTTCTCAGCCAATTTCCTTGGTGCTAAAATAAAGCTGGCTGCTCTGTAATTCCCACAGTTGTTCTTGTACCTCTTTAAAATAAGGACAGAGCAGAAGAGGCTGCGCTCCCATGCAGCAGTTGCTTTTAATGAGATACTACTTTTTGCTGGCAGTTCAGCCGCTCCATTGTTAAATTCCTTCAGAAGAGCTGGCTGGAGCCCACCGGGCGCTGGTGATTTGTTGCTCTTTAATTTCTCCGTTTGCACAGTACCTTATTCCCCGGGGGAATTTCATCTTCATCGCTGCCTACGTTGTCTTGACTGATGGGATGAAACGGTTTCACTTCATCACAACATCCTCTTTCCCCTGAACTTCTCCCACCAGGCTCCAGAGCGGAGCGGAGCTCCCAGGGCTGGGGAGGGCTCCCGCCACCGGCCCCGTGCCCCCGCACGGCTGGTGGGGTGCCCCTTGCACACCTCTGCCCCCGCAGCTGGCGCAGCTAGTTTTGCTTCGGTTTTCCTCCCCACCCCCGTCCTGAAAAGGGGATTATTCCCAATGCGTAAACTCTGCGCAAGCCTTAGGAACCGACACGCAGGCACTGCCCCGAGCCAGGGCGCTCCGGCCCTGCGTCAGCATCACCGGTCCAGCACGCCCGGCCGGCCACCGCTCCCGTCCCCGCTGCAGCAGCTCCCGGGCTGCCCCTCAAGCTGCTCTGGTTTGGGGCGCTGCATTCTCCAGCCCCGCTTCTCTCTCTCTTCTTCCCGATAACACCTCTCCGTTTGTCAAGCAGCTCCACGAGCCCCCACCACCCGTCACCCCCCAGGGATTCCTGCGCTCTCTATACACACATATTCTATATACACATATATACATTTCTATATACCCATATATACATATTCTATATACTGCCTTCGCCCTGGCAGGCTCTCCCCAATACTCCCCCAAATATGCTGCTCCCAGCTCAGCACCTTCTGGGCCCAGCACGCCCTGCCATCCTTCCCCTCCGGCCAGCGCCAGAGCTTAACATTTCCCATTGTTTCAAATGGCTAATAATACTTCTACAGCTGTGCAGAAATCAATTGATTACGCTATTTGTTCTGGCGATGCCACGAAACCTTCCCATCTGCAGCCGCCTCCAATTCGCCTGGCGTGAAATGAAGAGCCACACTCCTGCGGGCCGGGAAGTATGACGTGGGAAGGGGTCACGACAATAGGAGGGTGGTTTTGGCCTCATGTTAAACCCTCAGCTGCCAGTGTCGTATTTGTCTAGCCCGGTAGGATTGCAGTGTAGGATGAAGCACAAAGGTTGTGGTGTTACTTCACGCCGGTCATGACTGCACAAGAATACAAGCCATCACCAGGCTGTGCTCCCCTTGCGCTGGTTATCAGGTGCCAGCCTTGCAGCACACTGTTTGGATTCCACGGAGATCTTGAAAGCACCTCAAACCCCCAGCATGCACGACAGCCCTCCGCAGATGGACCCAAACGCTTCACCCATAGAGGCAAAGCCTTCGGCGTGAGCCCAGCACCACTCACTTCGGAGGAGCTCACCGGGGAGCAGAAGCGGCTCCAAGGAGCTTGTCTTAGGGTACCCGCACAGGGCAAGGATGCTCCGGCCAAAGCCCACAAGGTCTCCACCAGGGAGAGACCTCATTCACCTCCAAGACATCAGAGAGGCAAGCACCAAACAAAGCTCATCTGTTTTTTCTCCAGTTATGTTCTGGTCAAAGGGAAGATTTTACCTCTTTCCTACAAACGGTGCCCGGCTTAGCAGCACGCACGAGGCACTGCGCTCGGCCCTGCTCGGCGAGGTGACAGCTCCCCGCATGCTCCCGCAGGACCTCAGCACAGCACGTGCCCGCCAAAGGCTCCCAGGGGATCCGGCGCCTGGAGTTTACGGCGTGCAAGGCAGGTCAGGGAGATAATTCCTGCAATTTGCTCACCAGCTCTTGCAGCCGTGCATGCGACAATCGCGCCGTACGGATTTCTCAGCAGCTGGAGTGGTTCAAAGAAACCTCACGCAGAAATGGTGTGCATCACCCTCCAGCAGCCTTAAGGCGCAATTCCCACAGGCATGGCGTGGAAACCTTCCCCTGCCACCTCCTCCAGCGGCCTGGGGGTTGACAGGACACAGAAAGGTGCAGGGCATCTCTCCGGTCCCCTCCGATTCAGCAAGTCCCTGGAGCGCAGCACGCTTGCTTTTGATTCCTATCGAACACCACAGCTCCCCAGGGCCTCTGTGCTCCGGCAATTAGTAAAACCACGGACTGCGGCAGCCGGGCTCACCCTCCTGCAGGCAACAGCCCATTGCAGACCTCCTCTCCACGCGCCGTGCCGTGTCCGTCCGCCCATCCCAGCCTCCCCGGCCACGCGCTTCTGCCTGGTACTGCCAAAACCCAGCAGCCCCCTGCCCCTCTGCCAGCAGCTGCCACTGCAGCTCGGGGGCCAAAGCCCCGCAGCCGGGGGTCACGGCAATGCCAGGCAGCCGCAGCCCGCGGTGCCAGAGCCAGGGACGTCTGCGGACGCCCGGCTCCGAGGGCTGCAGCGGCAGTGGGAGCAGCCCCACCTTCCCAAGACTGGCACAGATGCGAGAGAGCCGCTTCCAGCCTGGTCACCGAGAAATGCAGCTGGGGACCTGGCACGCCACCAAGCTGGCACGTCCACCGCTCCCGCGGCCCTGGCGCCGGCAGCCCTGCCATCCCCCTGCAAATCCTCCTTCCCCTGCCCGCCAAACCCCTCCTCTGCTCCAGGTCTCGCCACCTCCCTCCCTCCCTCACCTCTCCTGCAGTTATTTGCTCTCCTGCCACCCTGGTCCAGCGGCTTCTCCTCTGCTGGCCGGCACAGTCAGCCGCTGCTGTGAGGCAGGCGAGCGAAACACAGCGCTCGTGTCAGCACCAGCAGCTCCTGAAAAAAGACCTGCGCCCAGCTGGCTCCTGCCAGACCACACATCGCGGCAGCTTTTTGATCCAAGCCTTTCTCCAAGCGCACCCCGCAGCTCTACGTCCTTCCCCTCTTCCTCAGCCACCGCCTGCAATGCAGCTCCAGCCCAGCAACATCCCTGCAAGCAGCCAGAGGCCCCTGGCCCTGCAAGGACGAGGGGAGGGCACGGCTGCAAATGCCGTGCAGCAGCAGCTGGTGCTTTATAATAACCTTTTGGGCTCGAGAGCAAGCCAAGGCTTTTATCCCCCTGATGGATGCTGCATGGAGAGACACCCAGCCCTGCAAAGAGACACCCAGCCCTGCAAAGAGCTGCTGCCGGCAAAGACCCAACCGATGTAGCACCATGTCAGGCACTGCAAGCCCCCACAGCCATTAGCTCCAGGGCGAGCAGAGCCCCCCACACCACCACCCCACTTTCTACGTGCACCAACCGTGAAAGCTCAGCTCCTTCACTAAACCAGAAGCAAGGCGAGGCAGCGCAGGCAGCTGCGTGTAAATGCCCCACCGACCTTGGAGCAGCAGGGTGGCCGAGGAGAAGCGTATTTCGAGGGTGAACCCCTCGGTCTCTCCGGAGGCCGGAGAAGCAGCAGCCCGCTCCAGCGTTCGCAGCCCCGGCACCGCACCGGGGGATGAGCATCCTTCGGGGACTGCGCCCCACGAGCCACGCCGGGGTTATCCCCACTCCAGTGTTTCCTACTGGGCCACCGAGACTCAACGCAGGGCACCGGCGCTGCTCACCCACGGGGGAGGAGGATTTAAAGAGGTGCTGAGAAATGACCGTAGCGAAGGCGAGGTTGGACTCGTGGCAAAGTCCACTGCAGGAAAGAGCCAGGAGAAGACACAGACCCAAACCTGGGAAGGTACCAGTGCTGCTGCAACGCGAGCGTGGCACGGCAAGGAGCCGGCCCGTCACCAGGGACCCTCATGCTGTGCAAACATCAAGGCTGCTACTGAAGGGACGTTTATTGGGGGACAGAAGGAAGACAGATTCTCAACCAAAGAAGGGATTCCTCCTGCACAGTATGGCCCCATCCCACCGAAGGCGCAGAGCCCAAGCGTGGCAGTTCGGCGCTCGGTATCTCCCCGCTTGGCATCCCCCTGCCGCACTCCCCGACCCACGCTGCAGAGCGGCACCGGGCAGCCCCGCCGGGGAAGGGAGAAAACCGGAACGGGGCCGTGCAAGCAAGGCACGGCTCCAAAAGGGCCAAGAGCTGCTGGCTGGACCAAGGTTTCCATCAGCCTCTCAGCCTGCTAAGGGCTGCGGTGCGTCCCCAGACGGCAGCTCAGACAGCGCGCTGAAGAGCGCGTGTGGCGCGGCGCTGCGTCAGCCCCGCGAGCCCATGAAAAAGCAAGCTGCGGACGATGTCGCTTCAGTCCCATTTTGCTGCTCGGTGCTGCCAGCAGGACAAGGCTATTCCAGCCTCCCTGCAGAGATCCCAGCCTCGTGCGCTGCTAACTGGAGGTTGTGGAGTCAGCCCAGAGCCAGCCGCTGCCGCAGAGCCTCGCCGGGCTGCCCCAGCCAAGCGCCCGCTCCAGCCTCCAAACCCCAAAACCACTAAACACGACTGATGCCACGGAGTCGGGAAATTCAAAGGCTATTGTGCTGCTTTGTGCAAGTTTAAATATATCTGCACAGGCTCCTTGGGGTTGCATTCCTGGCGAAGCGGGTAAGATAAACAAGGCTTCCTGCAGGAACTGAAGACAATGGAGGAATAATTAGCGTTAATCCCCAATGCAGAAACAATGCAGGTAGCAGATATTTTGGACTTTCACACCCTCCCCCCGCCGCATTCGGGAAGAGGCGCCCAGACCGGTGCAACTCGGCCCACGGGCCTCGGCTAAGAGACACGCGCTGTTTAAAAGGAGGGAAGCAACACGGCACCGGAGCCGAGGGATCAGCCCGGGGCTTCGCCGTTCCAGGCTTCCCCTTGCAGATGGAGGCCGGCGCACAAGGCACGTGTTTTGGAGACACGTTTTTCCCAGCGCACGCGGCTCCGGGCACCGCCCGGGCTCACGCTGGGGGCTGCGGGCACCCACACGGCGAGGGTCCCAGCACAGACGGTTTGGGGACAGAGTTTGCGCCCGTGCTCCAGCCCTGCTGCGCTTCCAGCCCGGCGTACGGGGCCGGCCGCGGGCAGACTCGGAGGAAAGCTCCCACGTTGCCGCAGGGCTCCTGCGGGGAGGGCGCGAGCCAGCGGCAGACCCCGCTCCTCCCGCTGCGGCCGGGCCAGAGGATGTCGGAGATCCTCTGCTGCTACAGCTACCACATCTTCAGCTCAGAGAGGGACAAACCAAGGCTTGTTTTCAAATCACGGCCATTTTTTAAACCGTTTTCCTATGCTGGCCCCTTGGGAGCGCTCTGTACGTGAGCCAGATTTCCCAGTCCTCCTCCCAGCGCTGCAGAATGACAGAGGGACATCAGCGCTCCCTGGACATTTTGCCAGCGCATTAAAACAGGTCATTCGAAGACTTTCAAGACAAAATGCTCCTGCGCTCTGAGGTGACTCACAACCATTAGCATCCCTTTGGAGAGGGCTCTCCAGCCCTCAATCACTTCTGCACATAAGCACTTTTACCCTTCATCTCAAAAAAAAAAAAAACAAACCAAACCAACAAACAAAAACAAACAAAAAAACCCCCAAAACACCAATTCCACTTGCTCAGCTTTCCCCAGCTGTATTCCACCTCACACTGAGATTATTTTGCAATTGTATTCGCTTTGCCGCCACGCTCGGAGCCCTCGGCCTGGGGCTCACAGCAAGGTGCTCAGGGAGCCCAGCAGCCAGCCCCTGCCCTAAGCACCCTGCTACCGGATCTGCCGGAGGCACGGCAGCGGGCACTGCGCGCGCCCTGCCGCGGCGGCACAGAACTGCTGGCAGGTTCGTAGCTCCCTCGTCTCCCAAACCGCTGGCCACTGGCGAGCAAGCGGTGCTGGCTTTGTAGGAGCTGGATGATTTCAGCTTGTTGCTGCTATCGCCGCTGTGTGATGCCCACCCACCTGCAAGCCCTAAGCTCTGCTTTCTGCAACTCCGACTCGCCTAGGTTTTATCACCCAGCCTACAGCACTGGCTTGGGAAGATTTGCACCCCGCATCCAGGCAGGATCTGGCCCAGGCAGCAGGGACGGCTCAGCGTTACAGGACAGGGGGATGTACGGGCACGGCATGACCAGCTCGGGCAGCAGCAATGTGCTTCCAGCCGCTCGCACAAACCCCTCGGTGCTGCCCCAAACACCCTGCACATTTATCAACGCAGCATGCGACAAGGCAATAGCTCCGTGCAAAGGAGCTCGTGCCCTACAGCAAGAGCGAGGAGATCCAGCATGCAGAGGGGACCACTACGGCAGAGCTTGCCCCCATGTCCCACCCTCTGCTCCGGATGCCACCGCACACTCACAGCAGTGGTCGCTCCGCTTTGTGTGGCACGTCACAGGATGCCCCACCAGCAATGCAACACCCAGCATCCTCCAGGAGCAGCCCTGGGCTCGCTCCCCTGCCACCAAGGAGAAGTTTTCTGATCAAAGCCAGGCTATCAGCAGGGCACCAGTAAGGCTACGCTGCTGCAGGACACCAACCGCCACGTCCCATGGCTCGTGCCAGGATGGGGATTAAACACCGAGCAAGCAAGGCAGGCCCTGAGCGCACACAGCCGGGATAGAAACAAGGAGCTCACCAAGTCATCTAACAGATCAGACTGTGGCGAAAGACCAGGACATAACCCTTGAGCCCACCGCTCTGAAGCGCGGCGCAGGCTGCATCCCAGAGCACACCGAGTAGTTACCCACCCCCACCCTGTTTCCTGGAGGATTACGACCGCACCGGTCGCCTCCATCACCCCGTCCCCAGCACGGCAGCCCGTGCTCCCCAGCCAGCGCGGCTCCGGCACGCTGCATCACCCGGAGCGCTCCTCCCTGCTCCAAGGGGCAGCCGAGATAATTTTGCCGGCGTGCAGGGGCTACGGATCTCCCTGCCGTCCCCTTCAGCTCTCCTTAGATGCCATTCATGAGATGCAGCAGGTAACTACAAAGGTCACTTCCTCCTGCCATGCCCGCTCCCTCCCTGCCTGCAGGCTGCTGGAGGGAGGCAGAGGATGGCTTTTAGCGACAAGAGGCACAGCACAGACACCGAAGTGTTCTTTTAATGATCAGAAAGAAAAAGAAAACGCCCCATATTTTGCATTTATAATAATCACAGACCCTGCACGAGGCTCGCTGGAGACGGGGTTTTACACACAGAGGCGCCTTCGCCTCCGAGAGCATCCGACCACCTTGATTCTCCGCAGACGGACGGCAAAGCTCATGGCCGGTGAAGAATAATAAATGCACGAGGATGCTGAAGGGAGCACAGCACTTTGCAGGTCACACAGGGACCGTGCTAGTGGCCAGAGCCTTAAGAAAGTATTGGCAGGAGTGAGCGAGTTTAAAAAAAATTATATATATATAAATCAGTTCAGCCTGGCATGCCCAGACCATGGTCTCTCTCAGCCAAGGGCTGGAGCGTCGAGCAGCTTTTCAGGCAGCAGGGAGAAGCCTGAGCCCCCTCTCCTGCCCGCTGTCATCCCCACATGCAGCGAGGACACTGGGGCCAGTGTGGGAGCTGGGTCCTCTCCCGTGGCAGCCCTGGCACGGCACAGGGCATCGCCGCCCTGCGCTTGGAGAAGACACCAGCCCTGTGGCATCTCGACGGGTGCCACCCCCACAGACCAGCCCACCTCACCTCCCAACAAGCAGGGCGATAACGCTGCTTGATGGTTATTCATGGGATGAAACGCTGCTGAAGGACTTCAGGAATCAGATAAAAGGGATGAAAAAAAGGCTGAAATATCTCATGCCAGAAAAATGCAAACGTGTCACACATGGAGACAGGGGGCCAGGAAGGTGACAGCAGCCAGCACCCAAAAAAGCATCCTCTGATGACAACCAGAAGCTAGGCTCCCTCCTTTCAAAGCATAATGAAGTCAAAGACCAGCGCAATGTTCTTCTCAGAAATCAAGTTTCGCACATACGCAGATTCTCGCAGCTGGCACACCAGCAGCCCCAACACCGCGAGTCCGGGCAGGTGCCTGGGGCACCAAAAGCAGAAGCCACAGCATCCCTGCGCTTCACTCGGGGGGCATCAGTGCCCAGGAGAACGCTAGCAAGGGCACGCAAGAAGCTTTAGCAACCTCCTCCTTAGCAGCAGAGCTTGGCACCCCAGCTTTGCATTTCGTGCCCCCTGTGCACGCAGGCAGGGACGCGCTGCCTCCCTGCAGACCCGGCGCCCGGCGAGCTCTGCCCATGCGCGCAGCCTCCCGGGCGCTCGCTTCAGCACACAGCGAGCGAGGGCGAGAGGCGAGCGCAGAGCTCAGGAGCCGTGCCCAGATGGGGATGGGAGAGGGGGAACAGCAGAGCGGGAAGCGTATGCAGGGCACGGTGCAGGATGCGGCCCTGGCACGGCAGGAGTAATCGGGAGGCCCTCCGTGTCAGGAGGGCAGTGGGGGCTTGGAAGGAGAAAGGATGGGGAAACCCAGCCTGGGAGCCACCAGCGACAGGGAGAGCGACTGCAATGGGCTCGAAAGGAGGTAAGAGAAAAGAGCAAGGACGTGGTGGTGGGGAAACAGGAGTGGAGGTGCCAGGAGAGACGGGAAGAGAGACGAGCTGAAATAAGCCTGCACTGCGAGCAATGAACAGGAGAGAGCATCTCTAGCAGGGCGTGAGGAAGAAATCCTCCTGGTCCGCCCACGAAATGGCTGCAGAGCATCTGTGCGAGGCAGCTGGGGGTGCCGGGGAGGGAGGGGGAGCAGCGCAGGGCAGGGAGACGGGATGGGGCAGGACGGAACTGGAGCGGTGCAGCAGATGCTTCAGGAAGCGAGGGAAGGACCGCCATTTCGAGGGAGAACAGGGAAACCAGAAGGCATCAAGTCTGGATTTGGGGGCTGAGAAGAAAAATCCCAGCGAGGATAAAGAAGAGGAGCCTGTCCCTGGGAGAGGCCAGCCCTCATCGATGAAGAAACAGGAGATTTCCCAGGAGGAAAGCAAGCCTGAGAGGCGAAGCACAAAAAAGCAGGGGCTCAGGAGAACCTCAGGCATGGCTGTGGGGCCAGCAGAGATCTCAGGGGACATCTCCCACCCGCCAGCCATGGAAGAGAAGGAACGCGCCAGGCAGGGAGATGATTATGGCCAGGATTGCTCACCATAGAAAAGGCCCCGAGTCGTGCAGCTCGGCACCTACCACCCTCCTGCAAGACAAAGCCCAGCCCGTTCCTCCTTCCTACAGGCACACAAACGCTTCCAGCACCAGGGAGCAAGAGATGGAGCCACCCGCAGCTAGGCAAAACCTCCAAGCAAAAAAAATCAGAGCACATTTCTGGGAGGGGAAAAAAGCAACGCAGGCAGACAGAGGCATCAGTGGAGAGAGCCGAGGCCAGGTCCCAGCATGCCACAAACATACCGTGATGCAAAGCGCAAGCCAGAAGAAATCAGGGCGAATTTGCTAAACAAATGCAATTGAGTTTGGCTCATTCTCCAGCACTCTGCTGCAGGTCAGGATCTTGCAAGCAGAGCTTCAGAGCCGGTCGGGATCCTTACTCTGTGCTCCAACCCCTTTACGGTGGTGGAGCTGCTTGCAGCAACGAGAAGACAACGCGAGCACTAGAGCAAAGCGATCAACGGAGAAGGCCTTGGCAGCACGAGCGCTGCCTAAACGAGCCTGCCGTGTTTACAGACAGGGTTCAGGAGACAGCCGATGTGCGTGCCGGCTGCTCCCGGGACGTGCTGCTGGAGGAACTCCAGCGGCTCGCAAGCGCCAGCTTTAAGAACACATTGGATGCTTTAACATAAACAAAATGCCTTTAGTGGCCTGAGCCAATACATTTCTGCAGCAATTCAGTTTCTGGATTTCTTCTGCACCTGGTGCATCCCACCATCGCGGCTGGTGCATCCCACCACCCAACACAGACAGGAGGAACTGGGAAAAGGCAGCACAGCCCTTCTGCCCAGCTCCGGGTGCAAACCACCGGCGACCCTCGGCAGGGCAGGGCAGCCGTGCCGGGCTTTGCACAAGCTGCAGCTCCGCAGCTGGAGGCAGAGACAGCCCACAGGAGCGGACACCAACGTCGGCGGGTCCCGTGCCCCAGGGACGCCCGCGCTGCCGTCCCTGCGGGCGCATCGGTGCTGAGCTGGGGCCTTCCCGGGAGCGTGAGGGGGGGCACCACATCATCGCAGCCAGCAGAAGCCTTGTTGCTGTGTGGCAGAAAGCCTCGGGTGACCCCGAAATCAGCAGTTTTGAGGCCAAAAGGCCCCTCGAACGGCCTGATCACACACATAACGGAGGCCACCGCATTCCGCATTTTGCCCCCAGCTCAGGTTTGCTGGCACTTCCCCTGTTGCCCGGATGCCTTTGGACCCCGACAGAGCACATTTCTGGAGCATAACCACCTCCCTTTTTCTAGCAATTTGTCATGCACACCAATGAAAATCCACGCCTTGCTTCTCACGCGAATTGCCCGGCTATTCTGGGGGAGCTGAGCAGGCAGCAGAGCTAAACAGACCATGCAGAACGACTCCTCAACACCATCGCTGCCCTTAACGGGCACTGGCCTAAAGGATTAAAATAATTCCTAAATGAAGAGTGCTTTCCTCGCTCAGCTTGCCCCTAGCTGCCTGGAAGAGTTTCTCTCTCCTCTGGCCTAGGAGGCATGCTGCAAAGCAGGAACGTCCGATGTCTGCCCCGCGCTGACACCCAGCACGTCGCCCACAGCCCTGGGGGCCCCTTCTCTCAGCAACATCCCAGCCCTGAAGGGGTTTATCATTTCCTTCGATATCTTCCCTCCCCAGCCATAGACCCGGCTGTTTGGGTGGCCTCTGGACCCGGGGCATCATCTCGCCTTTCCTCTCTGTACGTCAATGATGGTTCTTCCAACTACATTGCTGACAAACAGCCCCACACTTGCGTGTGCTGGGCTCGCCGGGACAGCTCGTCCCCTCTTTCCTCAACCCAGAGGAGGGGGCTGCCAGCCATACTGTCCCTAAAATGGAGGACAATCGACCGTCCCTCCTTTGCCGGGAGCATACCCGCCGGCACCTCGCTCCCCCTTTGATGCACATCCCCTACAGACTGCAGTCCCCCATATTAAATTCCCTTTTAACAGCTTGGCAATAGGCCCTTCCCTTCGTGTCTGGGCTCCACTTGGTCCAAGCAAATCACTCCAAGGAGAGACATCACCTCTAGTAATAACCACGCAGACGAACAGGCTGATGTAGGTCTCTCGCCACTAAACCCTATGAGATGAGCGCGCACGGCCATCAGCTCTCCCAAACCTCTGTGCTGCAAGGCGAGCGCCGAATCCCCGGCAGCCACTGCACGAGGCACCGCGCTATGCCACCGGGCCCGCCACGCTCCCGGGGACTCTCAGGTGAGAAACCGGTTAAGTCACAGAAACGCTGCGGTCTGCAGGGACCTCTGGGGATGGAGACCAACCCCTGCTCACGTGGGGTCACCCGGAGCAGGCTGCCCAGGACCGTGGCCCAGTGGATTTTGAATACCTCCATGGATGGCAACTCCACAGCCTCTCCGGGCAGCCTGGGCCAGCATTTGACCAATCTCACAGTAAAAAAAGAAAAAAGCATTTCCTTGCATGAGATTTCAGCTGAATGCAAGAAGTAAGAAGAGGTGCAGACACCTCCTCTGAAGCCACAGTACCGGGGCAGCGATCACCCAGCAGGTACTGGCTCAAGGGCAGGTCTGACCAGGATAAATCCCCTTGTGCAGGACTTCTGAAGCCTGGCTCCACATCTGCTTCCTTGCACGGGCAGCAGGTCCAGCTCCGGGGCTTTGAAGCACTTACGGGAGGGATGCAAGCTGCTGTGCCTGTCCTTTCCCCCCTGCATGGGGACTGCAGATCCCTGCCACCTCGCTTGCCCCATTCCCTCTCTCCCAAAGCATCTGCTTACAGCCACCGCTGGAGAGAAGCTGCGGAGCAAGACAGGCGGACAGCAGGTCCCACACGCACGCCGGAGCCCTGGACACCCTGGCTGGGCAAAGCAAAGCCCGGGGGGTGCGCAGCATCTCAGGCAGCACGACCGCAAGCGCAGCAGCCACCAGTGCCACCATCACCCAGTGTCACGGTGCGGCTTCACGGGGGTGCTCAGCACCAGCACCCGACAGCGGGTGCCACGGGCAGCAGCCTGAGCCAGCGCAGCGTCCAGCAAAAAGCCCAGCCTGCACCTTAACTGAGCGTTGCGCCAGGTTGCTCTGCAGCTCAAAGAAGCCCCTCCGAATTCCTCCCTCCCTCCCAGGACACCCACCCGGGGCAGCGAACCGGAGTGGCTGCTCACAGCCCCACGCCAGCACGCTCAAAGGCCAGCGCCGTGCTCTGTGGGGCTGCCCCAGCCCACCCCCTGCTCCAGGTACCTGGGCATAATTAGATGCCTAATTTTAATCAGCCCAGTTACACAACCAGATTTAGTGGGGTTCTTCTGACGATTGTCCATGAAACACATTTAACTCACTCTGTGCCTCTCTGAAAAGCAAAAGCTAATTTATTCCACGTCATCTCTGACTTGCTGCCGAAGGATGCTGCACGGCTGCATTTCAGAGGGGTGTGCATGTACGCATCTTCTCTTTACTCCCATACAGATCTTCAGCCAGCTTACATTTATTACGCTGTGCTTGAATCCTACCTCAGGAAGACCTCTGCCTGCTATCTGAAGTTAATTTTTTCCCCTTCGGTCAACCAGCTCAAAATTGGGTTTGCGTATTAAAATGAAATTTAATTTCTAGGCCATTACCCTACTGTGGTCTAGCTCCTGTGTCTGCAAAATGAGGAATAAACAAACAGACCTAGCAATTCATTTCCCTCTTAGACATGAATTCCAGTTATAAACAAGAGTAATAACATTCTGCAGACGCACAGAGCCCCTTTCATTTCAGGATCTTGAGCCACGTCACAGAGAGCAGGCAAAGCCCTGGGACTCCTGACGTACGCCAAGTCACTCGTGTGCGGAGCTGGCACACAAACCTGCTAAATGTTTTCTTGCACGGCCTACAACAAGCACCTCTTGGATTTGCCCTCAGTTTCCCACTGATGTAGCAGGTTTCCTATTATTTCTCATGCTGGCTTTTCACAAGCTACTGGGTTTTCCTTTTCCCTCTCAAGTAGAGAGTCCAGATAGAGAGATGTAGAAAATATGCACTTTTGAGACCTAAGAGCTTGCAGCATCCAACTCTGCAACTGCTGTAAAAAAAAAAAAAACACCACCCAAAACAAAAAACCACAAAAAACAATAAACAACGCAACAACCACCCCCCTTTCTATTTAGTCTCTCTACTCTTAAATTTTGAGAGCAAAAAATCTGGCATCACTTTTAATCCACACGGGTGAGAGCAAGCGTCCCCATTCATCCACAGGGCACTCTGGCTGAAGACCGCATTCGAACCAGATCCCATCTGCACCCTCTTCCTTTCGAAGTGCGGAAATCCCGCGGGAAATGCCCAAAAGGAAACAAAAGCAGCTGCCAATACCCAGCCGGGGAAGAGCAGGCGTCCGCGTATCAGGCGAGGTTGCTCGCAGCAGCACCGAGCACGCTCCTCCGCTTGGACGCATCCCAGCCAGCAGAGTTTTAAATAATAAACACGGTTTTTAAGGGAAAGACCCGCCGAAACCCGCAAGCCATTCCCACTTCAGCTTAAGGCTCCCCTGGTTCAGCACAGCCCAGAACGTGCCCGGACTGTCCCCGGGCAGCCCTGGCCGAGGCAGGGAGCAGCCTGGGAGCCGCAGAGCACACCAGGCTTTTCCCACGCACCTGGGGGACGGGGGGAAGCGACGGCACCTGCGATGGTGCAGCGTCCCCTCCCTGGTCCTGGGCTCTCGCAGCGGCCGCTGGTGTGACACCGGGTGACATCTGGGACAGCCCACATCCCCTGCGAACACCCCTGCACAGAACAAGGGGACATCACGGGGGGAGGGAAGGGGGACGTTGCCGGAGGGGTGGGGGGGGGACAATGACATGAGAGGGATGACAGCTGGAGCCTGGCTGCGAGGAGGACTCCAAAGGCAAGCGCGGAGCAGGGCAGAGGGGCAGCAGAGGGATGTCCCCTGCCCTTCCGCCGCCCGGAGGCACATCAGGTTTGTTTGCTCGGGGAGGAAGCCAAGCCCAGCCGGTGACGTGGGGACAAGCGAGCTGCACAAAGGCAGACCGGCACCATGGAGCTGAAAGAGGGCACGGAGAGAAGACAAAAAGAGGTCCAAACTCACACGCAGGCATGCCTGCCCCCCACCCGAGACCCCGCACCAGGCCCGGGGGCACCCCGGGGGGCTGTTACCCCGCACAGAGCAAAGGCCAGGCTGCGCGGGGCAAAGAGCTTTTCGGCACCAAGCCCCATCCCCACACCGCGGGGGTCCTGAGGGGCAGCGCCCGGCTCCTCTCCTCGCTGTGCTGGTGGGCACTGGGGGGGGGAGCTGCCCTCCTCCCCCCGCAGTGAGTCGGGAGCCCCGGCTGAGCAAGGGCAAGGATGTCCCCGTCCCAGCCACTGCCGCCCGGCCACAGCACCCTCTTGGACCCAGGGCCCGGCGCTGCCCACAGCGGGCAGGGCTGGGGGCAGCCCCCGCGCAGGGACAGAGCGGAGGCAGCGAGCGGAGGCAATGACGGAGCCTGGCGCTGCCAGCGAATACAATGAGCTATTTCCTGAGAAAGGCCAGCGTGTCCAGAGGCACAAAAGGAGCTATTCTGCCGCCGGCCGCGCTCCCCAGCCTGCCGGGGGCTGGGACGAGGCGGGGGGGTGGGGGGGGAGGGCAGATGCCGAAGCCACCGAGCGCCGCACATCTCGCTGACGCTGCCCGGGCCCTGCCGCCTCCGCCCCGCGAAGCCGGGGCAGCGGCGCGCCCAGCTCTGCCCCCGCGCCACCTCCAAGGACGACACCCGCCGGCGGCTCGGGGCTCGGCGCCGTCCCCCGCTCCGCACCCCGCGGACGAGAGGCGGGTCCCGGGCCGTCGGCAAGAAGGGCCAGCGCGCCGCTCCCCAGCCGCCGCGCGTACGCAAACAGGAAGGCGGCCCGGGGCCCGCGGGGCGGGACTCCCGCCCGGCCCCGCTCAGGCTGCCGGAGCCCGGCGGCAGCCGCGGTCAGGCCGCGCCGCCCCCGCACGGCACAAGGCAGCTTTCAGCCGCGCACAGGCGCCCCATTCTCCCCGTCGATGACCTCCCTGCCCCGGCATTTTCGGGACCCCGGGCTCCGCACCGGCGGGCGCTCACGCTGGAAGAGGCGGCCAAGGGAGGCCAGTCATCGGCGTCCCCGCCGTGTCCTCTCGTTAATCAGAGAGGCTGACGGAGCTGCTCATTTGCAAAAGATGACGGTAAAGCCGGGCGCTCATTAAGCTGCAACACGCGCTCCTTTTCCAGGGGAAGAACATTAAAAACAAGCGAAAGCAGCAGCACGGGTTCAAGCCCTGGCAAGCAGACCGGACCCTGACCCCAAACCTGCCCAAGGCTGTTGCCCCTCCTGAGGAGGATGCCCCGGGCAGCATCCCCGCAGCCACAAGCCCTCCTGCATACTCTGCTAGCTCAGCTCGCCCCGAAGAGGGGAGCGCCAGCCCGAGAGCGATTTCAGGCGAGCGAAGGTGGGTATGTTATCGGAAGCAGTAACTCCCTCCAGAGGTACAAAATAACCACACTGCTTATTAGCTTCGCTTAAAGAACCTGCTGTGCAGCCTGCAGAGAAAGTCCTGGTTCCGGCGACTCCGATGGGACAGCCGAGAGCCAGGGTCTCTCCAGCGACCAGCCTCCGAGACGTGACAAGTCCCAGCAGTCGGGAGCTGCCCTGAGAGATAACCTGAGCTCAACCCCCCAGCCCTCTACCCAGACCGTCCAGCGGCCCCAGCCACTGCAAAGAAACCCACTCAGTGCCACAGCCCGGGGGATTCAGGATGAAAAACTCAAGTGCAGGTTTGGAAACGTGTCTCCCCATCCCCTAGAGGAGATGATCAAGAGACAAGACAATCCCGATTTTAAAAATAACTCGTTTTTCAATCTCACGTGGTCTCAAGGATGATCCCGCCCTGCTTACAAACACGTATATATATGCAACGACACACAAACTGTTAGCACATCACCCCCCCAAGCTGTGCCTGTGCCAGCGAGGCCACTGTAGCGCAGCCCGCCTGCAAGCACACTCTTCAAGGGAGGGACTTCATCACCCACTGCAGCTTAATTTCTTGTTCTAAAGCAACGTTTACAAAACAGGCAGTGCAACTCTCAGGACCCGGCTGTACGCACACACTACTTTCACCCGATGCCGCAAAAGGCTCCGCAGGGCACAGACCTGTCTCTAATCGCTTGTGAAGCAGCCGGCACACCCAGGGCTCTGTAGCAATAACACCACCTGCCTGAATCGATGCAACTGCTTCTGTCACTGACGTTCATTCTTCCTCCTCCTATTTCTATCCCACTCGCTCTTTTTTCCCAGGAGCATCCTCGAGGACTACCCACTCGGGTGCGAGAGCATTCCAACACCACCGCCCGGGGCAAGGAGACCGCCACAACGAGCCTCCCTTCGGCCCATTTCGTGGCTAGTTTTATGGCCACGTATGGCCTAGTTTTATTTTTTGTGCCCCTAACGAAGGGGCAAGAGCCAAGCGAGGAGTCCCGAGCGCACTCCTAGCAGCGACAACCACAGCGCAGAGCCCACGGCGCCTGCAGAAGCCGGAGGGCTCTGCCCACAGCCTGCCACCCAGCCCTCCGTGGGCAGCTCTGCCACGGCCCCCTCCAGCACAAGCCGCGCGCTGCTGCGCACCACCGCCTCGCCGGAGCAGGGGGAGATAAGGAAGGAAGGGCACCGCTGATCTTATTATAAGGGTCAAGGAGCAGCTCAAGCCCCCACTCGACCCCGTGCACGCAGGGTGACGGGCTGGCGGCGCTGCCCGGCTTTGCCGGCCGCTGCCCGGCAGTGACCCGGCCGCTGAGCTGATGCCACCCGGGAGGCAGCAATGCCCCAGCGCGACGCACAGCGCTCCGGCAGGCGCCGGCTGCCAGCTTCAGTCTGGCTGCAGCAGCTCCTCAAGCAGAGCCGGTCTCCTTGAAGCCGCCTTCCAACAACAAAGGCTCAGTCGAGGTTTCAGGGCTCGCTCGGGAGCGTGAGGAGGCCTGGGCGAAAGCCAGGCAGGGCAGGCAGAGCCGGAGCCATTAACGCCCCGGCGTGTCAAGACTTGAGGAAATTATGGAGCAACAAGAGCCATTTGCCCTCTCCAGAAACTCCGCAACCCGTTCAGCAGAACGGCCCTTTGCCGCCCGAGCTGCGTTACAACCATCTTTAGCTGTGCACATTAGAGCAATAAAATATGCGGTTGATATGTTTTTGGAGGCAAGACACATAAATAAAGCAGGAGGACGAGGAAATTCAGCTCTCGCGTGTCACTCAGGCGCATTTTCTAACAGCTCAACAGATTCTCAGCGCGAGCAAAACATGCTCCGCTTCACGACTAGCAATAACATCCCTAAGAACACAGGCAATAAAACGCCCGAGCAATATCCCAAGAAACACTGCCCAGCCCCTCGGCGCGACGGAGGGGTTTGCATTAGGAGATACGTTACACGTGCCCATTTCTTCCCTCCTGCTCCGCAAGAAGCCTGCGTGGTTCCTGGCGAGGCCAGTCTCGGGAGAACCTGTTACCTTTTAACTTCCATTTAACTAAACTTTATCACGACCGAAGCCGTGCCGCACCGCTAGGAAGGAAACCGGCGGCAGTCGGAAGGCAGCAGCTCCGCACCGAGCTCCCTGCTGACAGCAGCGGGAGCCTGGAACCAAAAAATGCCGGGATTCCACCCGTAGCCACGGGCTCGGCGGCAGGAAGGATGCGGCGCGCTCCCCCTGGGGAAGCCGGCGCTGGGGGAAGCCGCTGGGCCACGAAACCGGCTGGCGGGGGCCGGCGTGGCGCGGGGGGCAGGCCGGTCCCCTCTCCCGCCGGCCAGCCCGGCCATAAATCGCCGCTTCCCAGCGGGACGGCCCCGGCCAGCGGAAGGGGCCGGGAGGGACGCGGGGTGCCTCGCCGCCCGCCGCCCCTGCAGCCGCCCCCCGCGGAAGGGGGGGGGCAGGGGCCGGGCCCCCCCGGTCTCCCCGCCGAGCGGCGGAAGATGCCGGGGCGGGTTCGCAAACGCACTTTGCAGCCGGGAGACCTGCGCGGAGGTGGCGGGGAGCCGCCACCGGGCACCGGCTCCCAGGAAGGGAAGGGAAGGGCAGGGAAGGGAAGGGCAGGAGCTTCCCCCCCCGCCCCCCGCCGCCACTTGCTGCAGACCCTCGGGCAGCCCAGGCAGGGCCGCGCCGGGGCCCCGCGCTCCGCCGCCGCCGGGCTCAGAACCCCCCTCCCCCGGTGGCCGGCACCCGCCCCGCTCCCCCGGGGCCGCTACCTACCAGCGGGCTGCGGCAGCCTCCCCGCCGCTGCCCGGCCATCTTGGAGGCGCGGCGGCGGCGGCGGCAGCGCGGGGGAGACGGCGGCGGCGGGCGGCGGCGGAGCGCGGGGCGGGGGGGCGGCGCCGCGCTCGCTCCCGCCCTCCGCCTCCCCCGCCGCCCCTCCCGCCGCAGGTGAAGCCGCAGCGCCGCCGCCCGCGGGACCCGCCGGGGCCGGGCAGCGCCGCCCCGCGCCTGGCGGCCGGGGCACGGCGGCGGGCGGGGGGCGCCGCCGCCGCGGGGCCGCAGCGGAGCGGAGCGGCCCGGCCCGGCCCGGCCGGCGCGGAGGGCGCCGCGCAGCCCCCGCCCCGCGTCGCCGAGAGCCGCCGGCGCCTGGCGACTCGCGCGGCAGCGTGGGGGGTGCCGGTGCCGGTGCCGGTGCCGCGGTGGCGGTGCCGGGCAGGACGGCGGGCGTCCGCGTGCTCGCGTCGAGAGCCGGTGCCTCGGCGGCGTCTCTCGGCGTTCGGTTTTCCGTTGGCGGGCACGGCGGGGAAGCGCGCCAGGCGAGGGGTTGCTTCCAGCTCGGCGAAGCGGGGGGCGTCCCGGGGCTCCCCGTCCCGGGCAAGGCTGTGGGGCGAGGTCGCGCTGTCGCGTGAAGCGCACGTACACAGGCACGGATCCGCGGCAGCGGCACCAGGGAAGCAAGGGAGGGGGAAGGCAGAGGTGTAATTTATTCCTCGGCAACATGGATACGTGCTGTACGGGTTATTTATATTTTATATTGTATTATATTTATATTTCCCAGAGTGTGAAATGAGCCGTCTCTTTAAAATAAACGTGAGGAAAAATACATCCAGGCTCCCGGCGCTCCTTCAGGTGAGACAGGGAGAGATTTTTGCCCGTGCTGGAGGAGGGTTTGGGTGTGCAGGGACCTGCCGCTGCTCCGCTTTCTGCCCTTAACTCGCCGCGATACCGTCGTCACTGCACACACACAAATGTGACACCGAGCACGTGGTAGCTGTCACGCTGTGACTTTCCAGTGGAACAAGACAGCTGTACTCTCCCGAGCAGTGGAGGTCAACACCGCAGCCACGGCCAGCCTTGTTCTCACCTAGTTCACCGTGCGGAGGAATTACAAATCCATTTCCCTAGGAGGATCTGACAGCGGGGTAGCTCGTATGTGCCACTTATTCTGCATTAAATCCTATCTCTGCTGTTCTGGCAGCGAAAACACAGCCTGCACGGCTGCGGCCAAGTCACGTAATTCATTGCTGTCCTGGGACCGGTCCTTGCCGTCTGCATCTGTGCAGACCGAGGGAGAAGAGAACAGACGGCCAGATCAGAGCCTAATAGGGCCCGATCCCCCTTCGGTTAGAAAGGCAGGAAATTAAAGCCGCTTTCCTGAACGCGGTGCTGCCAGCAGGCCGCAGCAGGTAGCCGGGGTCGGACCAAGGCTGCTCTGCGCACCCTGCGCTGGCGGCTGGGGCGAAGCAGCGAGGACAACAGCACAGATGTGCAGCCCTGAGACAAGGCACATCAGGCTGCGGGAGGAATGAGGCCACTAGCAGCTAGCAGATGGCTGGACATCACAGCAAAGCACCATCAGCAGGGACTCCGTGTGTCACAGCCTGGCTGCACGGGGCTCTGCGCAGTGACCCGGGCTGCCGGGGAGCGGCTACCGTCGGCGGCTGGCAGCTCAGCTCGGACCAGAGCTCGGAGACGCTCAGGCTTCCTCCCTCAGCACGCCAGGGAGAAATAAAGCCCAGACAGCGGGCATCGTGCAGCGGTGACCAGCTACGTAGCGTCACGATGTCACGCCAGCCCCCAGCTCTGGTGACAGCCTCGCCGCAGAGGGTGACAAGCTGGCGGGGCTGGGGAGCAGGGGGGGCTGGAGTGGCTGCCGGGATCAGCCTCCCTGCCTTCCTCTGCCCTCCAGGAAGCGGCTGCTGCTGGCGCTCGCAGCCGGAGGAGCAGCGACGGGTGCGCATCGCTGCGGCTCCGTCTGTAGAGCAGACCCAATGCTGGGGCCCACGTGGGCTGGGAAGACCAGACCGCAGCTCAGTGACAGAAGTCTTTGTTTTTGTTTAAGTCCCCCAAACAGTTTTCCTAAGAGATCACCAGCAGATGACAGCCCCACTCACAGCTTGATGAGCGCTGAGATTAGTTGGGCCTCTGCAGTAAAAGCGGGAGGTGTCAGGGGTGACCTTGGGCAAATATTTACAATTACAGTGGTGTTGTGTATGTGCTTGTGTTCAAAACACAGAAGGGATCAGGTTCAAATGGCACTTTAATTGAGCAAGCAGGGCAGCAGGAGGGTAGAGCTCTTTATGCTAATGTGCTAACCATCTAGAGTGAGTCACATTCATTAGGGGCGGCGAGATCATCTGCCCGCGAAGTCATTTTGGAGTGGCAAATGCTCAACAGCCCTTCCAGGAGGGCCCGTGCATTTTGAACAGGGACTGTCTTGATTTTTGTAACATGCAGCTGCGAGCGTGTTGCTGGGACTCGGGGACTCAGGATTATCCTGCCCAAGGCTGGTATGCATTAGCATCCGCACTTGGCGGGTGGGGAATGGAGACACGCGAGTTGTGCCGCGTGCCTGGGATGCCTACTGAATAAATAACGCGAGGTTATAAAGCAGGATTCCCCTCGAAAATTTGTTCCTACAGTGGAAAGCACAGGGGAGAAAAACAATCCTTTTAACTTCTGAATCCCTCGTCCTGCTTCTTCCGAAGAGCAGGCAGGCAGCAGTAGAGATGAGCAGGGATGGATGAATTCCCCGAGAAGAATCTCTTCTCGTTTTCTTTTTATATTTTGATGACTTCATTCTTCTAGCTTTCGTTAGCACCTCCTTTATCTCCAGTTCTTCCCCAAAGGCATTCAGTCCTTCCTCCTGGCTGCTGCACAGGGAGCAGCGGCTCCCGGTTCGGGGATGGGAAGTGGATGCTTTGCACCACCTCATGTCGAGGCCTGGAACTTCAGAGCCTGATCCGAACTCCAGCTCTCTCCCCCGAGGAGTAAACCAGAGACCTCACCTGCCCCAAAACAGGCTCTTCTGGCTTCGCATCCGCTCGCCCAACGCCTCTTTGTCTCGCAGGGGATCGGTCGCGGTGCAGGGCACTTTGGTGAGGCTCCATTCTTCAGCCCCCTCCTGCAGCAGCAGCAGCAGCAGCAGCAGCAGCAGCAGCAGGGCTGAGCCGCCCCCGCAGGGTTCGAGGGCTGATTTCCAAAGAGGAAAAACTGTTCTCTCAAGTGCATGGTGCATCTCTTCTCTGCGCCCAAGCCAGCCCTCAATGCTTTCTCAGTCCAGCCCAGCGCTTTAAGGAGGGTCAAAGGGCAAGATTTTGCACCACCTTGTTTGTGAGCAATCCCATCCTTCTGCCTCCCCCGGGACTCCCGGCAGAGAAACTCTCACCTGGGTAAGGAGTCAGGCTTTGATAGGCGAGGACGATCTAGCCAGGCTTCAAGCTGTCTTCTGCACATCTCCATATTTCAGCTGCTTGTTTGCATTCCCCTTACGCCAGAGTTCAGCCATCCCAGTTAGTTGCAGGTAAAGCGGTTTTGCTCAAGGCGAACACAAGCTTTAGCAAATCCAACCCTTGCCGATGAGGAACCCTCTCTAAGGGGAGCCCTTCTCTCTCTCCTCCCGAGGAAGAGGAGGCCTCCAGGAGGAAGGTGAGGCACTGCAGGGGCGAGCCCAGCCCATTCCCACAGCAAGAGAGCAGGAGCAGTCCCCAGTTCTGCTTCTGTACTGCTGGGGACCAGCCGTGGGGTGGGACGAGGCGCTGAGATAAGGCACCCATTACCTGGGAGCTAGGACAGGAGAGGCAAGACATGAAACTGGGAGCTGGAGGGAAGCAGGAAACTCCCCACAGCAACATCTGCAAGAGCTGCTCCTTGTTTTTGAAGCTCCCGGGCAGGGGGTGGCGGGTGTCTCCAAACCCTCCCCTTGCCATGACAAGCCCCAGTCCTCCCCCGTTCCCAGACTGGGCTGGGCGAGTGCATTGCACAACGTGCCCCAGCCGGGTCTCCCCTGCCTTGCCGGGGTCACGACGCGGAGCCAAAACGGTGCCCTCTCTGTGCTTGCAGAAGCACACATCCCTGGGGAAAAGACTTTGGCTGGATTTTAAATACACAGGGGTGGACTCCCACATATCCCCGGTGAGTCACTCCAGCAGACAGGTTCCTCACCACCAAAATAAGGCACAAGCTCTCTGGTCTGTATTTCTTGTTTCATCACTTCTTCACTAACGCAGAAAGTCCTGCTCTGCGATAACTGCTTCCTCCACAGTGACTCCAAGATGAAACCACTCCTCAGTTAGCTAAATAGGTTCAGCTTCACAGACTTTGCACTAAAGCAAGCTTTGCTGGGGAGTGGAGAACAGAGAAAGCAGCACCAGTGCCCGCTATTTTCCCTTCCAGCTTATGGACCAGTGCCCAGGAGCTCCCGGGCTGACCATCAAACCCAGCACCCCCCCGGCTCTGCTGAGGGTGGGCAAAGAGAGGGTAACAGCCACCCCAGCCACATCCAGGGCTGGAAGAGCCTCTGCTGCCGCAGCCAGCAGCATCGGGGCTGTGCATCCGCAGGATGGATGTGCTGATTATCCACGTGGGGCACAGATTGGCTTCACATAACAATTTGATTTTCCCTGTTCGGGCTGGTTTTTAAGCCTAGTAAATGGCACGGAAAAAACACACGGGAGCCCCCAGACAATGACGTTAGGCACCCAAAAGGGCAGTCTCTGCTCAGCCCCTTCTGCCTGGGCATCACAACCACCTTTCGCTATACTCTTCTAACTCCCCAGGGCTCCCTCATCACTCATTGCAGAGGATGGATGCTGCCGAGGGAGGGGGCTGGGTGGTTTAGTGGATGGGACCGCTCTCTGCAGGGACCTCTTTTGCTTTTTGGTGAAATGGAAGAGTGCCCGGTGGCTACAGGCAGAGAAAAACAATGCGATAGGGTATGGCCAGTTTAGTGCCGCCCTGGAGAACTGGGGGTTTCTCTCGGCACCACTGCAGAGCTCCTATTTGGAAGTGGCCGCTCCTGTATTGCTCATTCTCTGAGTTCCCATGCTGGTGCAGAGCCTGGCGAGCACAGCGTGAGCGGGGCCATCAGCAGCTCTACACACATAAAGCCCTGTCTTGAGGCACCTCGAGGGTAGAAAAAGGGCCCCGAGTACCTCAGGTCAGGCATGCAGAGGGATCACATGCTGTCCGTGCTTCTTCCTCCTATCTTTGGGCCATGGGTCCCAGATTCCAGATATTCATGCTGGAGAAACATCCGTCATGCTTGCAGAGCACATGGATAAGTTCTAAGCTCCAGGGGAAACAGACATGAGGACATCTGTAATTTTGCATTCAGCAGAGCATTTCACCAGAGCTCAAGAAAAACCTGGCTAGAGCCTCATTTTGGAGAGCAAACACAGAATTGTTGCATGAAAACCCTGACCAAAGGGTACAGGGTCCCAGGGAAAAAACTGCCAAGAATCATGCAGTTAAAGAGTACCTGACCATACATATGCATGAGGGGAATTTGTGTAACGTGGAAAGTTTCACTTCCCGGTGTGTACAAGCTGATCCTTGCAGCCCTGAGAACACGCTTGTAAAGACAGTGGCAAAACACCCCCCAGTCTAACATTGGCACAAGGAAGCGGGTAGAGGCGTGAGCCGGGGCTGAGCACAGCCCTCTCGCTGTCACACAAGCCAGCTGTAAGGGCTCATAGCTGGGGGCAGAAGTTGCTCAGTCACTCCATCCGCATCCTAAAGCGCCTGCCGTCTGAAAGGTACAGCAGGGACTACCAGCTGCGGTGGCAATCGAGGGCTAGTAACTAACTAGGACAGGAGACGAGCGGTTCTCAGGCCACGAGCCCCCTCTGCCCAGCAAACAGATGGATCTCCAGCATGCTGGAACCAGGCTAGAGCCACCCAAGTCACAGCTGGTTTAACTTATTAACCCCAGCCCCCTCCACACCAGTCCTTAGTAAACCTTTTCCAGTGCACGAAGAAGGTGAGAGTCTTCCACCCACTTGGAACCTCGCCGATCCGTCCCACATGCAATGCTAGCACTGGCAGCCTGGCCTGAATCTGCACCAGCCACCCGGCCAGGAAAGGTGCCCCAACCCATCCAGCCTTGCACCCAAGGAGACTACTTTGGTTCCCAAACCAATCAATTCAATAGGAAATAAAACAAGAGGAAAGTCTAAGAGTTACTCCCTATCAAACAGCACAGAACATGACACTACACTTGGCGGAGGGCTGTACTGTAAGGAGCAGGTCAGTACTACAGAAACGTTTCCCCATGATCTAGGTTTCAGGCTGTTGGAGCTGCTTTGCAGACGTGCAAGGGGAACGTTGTCTCCCAAGGCACTGAGACTTCTAAGGATTTTTGCTGAGGTTTTTTCTGTGACACACAGCCAAAGCTGCGGATGAGAAAGCCCCCTCAGACAGGCACAAGTCCCAGCGCAGGCACAAAGGGAGAGCAAGGGTCCGCTCTGCACCTGCATTCCCCAGCTCCGTGCCAAGCACAGCTTAGGCTACCGTCACGGGGCTCCTGCAGCACCTTGTGCTGTCTTCTAGGATGCTTCAGGGTAACCGCTATGCCTTGCAAAAGAGAAACTGGCTCTCGGCAGCGGAAGCAGCCTCCCCCCCTCCAGTCAGCCCCTGGCATCACAAGACCTACCCTGACCCTACCGTACTGCGGGAAACGTTCCCACACTTCCCAGTTCACTGGTCACACACACTGGGAGCAGCCCTTCAAAATTCACTTGCATCTCTCACTTTCTTTTAGCCTCACGTAGCAACAGGTAACGCATATCCCACTGCTAGCTTTTTCACCCTAGCGTTAGGCTAATTCAGGAATTAAACAAAGCAAATATGTGCTTACTAAGACCTAGGTCAGGCTTATAACCAGAATAAAAGCAATAGACTCATTCCAGAGCACTTAAAATTTCCTCAACAGCCATCATCTGCACTCCAAGGACCTTGAAGACCTCCCACCCCTCCAAAAAGTAAAGAAGTGCTCCCCCAGCTTATATCCCCCCACCTGCAACACCGGTTTAAATCCTGCTGGAAGGCCCCCGGGTCTGTCTGGAGCACTCAGCAAGTGATTTCTCCTCCTTGTTCACACCTAATCAGCTGGAAGGTGAGTGGAGGAAATGAATGCTAAGCTTAAGGGAATTTAAGGAGAAACAAATCACAGCAGATCTTCTCCTGGAGTTCAAAGTAGCACCTTTGGGCAGGAGCAAGCAAGCGCTGGGCAGGGAGTTGGAGAGTTGGGGCTGAGGTTTGCCAGGGCAGGGCAAAGCCCCTGTTTCAGCTGAGCGGCTGCCCGCATCTGTGCGTGGGGCACGCAGGGCCGTCCTGAGCCTGCTGCCCACCAGCAGAAAATAAGCCGTATTCCTAAGCAGCACTGTCTTTGTTAATGGGGCAGAGGAGGGAGCAAAAGGCACGTTGAGGTCATTTACTAAATTAGGATGTGAAATTAGAGGCTGTTGCAAAAGGCAGCGTGGACTCAGAAACCATTGCAGGGGATTGCCATGGGCTGACTTCCCATGGTTTCTTCCCAAGAGGTTGTACGAGGCCGGCAGGGCCTCTGCCGAGGTGCAGGCGTGGGGATGGGCAGAGTCTGTGGCGGTGAAGCTCAGATGTTTATCTGGGGGAGCGGGAAGGTGCTGTGAACGGGCAGGCCTCCCCGGGAGGCAGCGAGTCTTAGGAAAAGACACGGTGCATGGCTCATGTGGCTGAAACCCGGAGGAAAGCTGGACACAGGCTTGAAATGGGAGGTTGGTCCTTCTCCAGCAGGGAGAGAGGCCAACAGCTTTTAAAGAGCCCAGAGAGAGCGAAACTGGCACTCCGATCCCACCGTGGCAAGCTAGTCAGATGAGATTGGGGCAGACGCATGGCAGGAAATAACAAAATGCAAATCAGAGCGAGAAAAGCTCATCTCAAAAATAAGGTGATATGCTGCTATTCAGCAAGAGGCGAATGGGAGAGGCAGTGGTGCTGAAAGAAATAGAAGCACAAGAGTGGAGTCTGCAGCATAAGGTGACAAGGAAAATGATGGATGCAGCGGGGACTGTGCTCACCCGGCAGCGGGTGAGCGCGTGGGGAGGTGACGGTCATTCCACCGATGGCTGTGGGGTGACTGTGCTGCACAAAACTGCAACAGGGAAGATAACGGGGCTGGAAAGAAGTGAAGGAAGAGCAAAGCAAGAGCCCAGGAGAAGCAGGTGTTGCTCCAGAGGGAATGCTTTAACAGAGAGTGCACTTTCACTAAACGGTGCTGTAGGACTTGTCCGCAAACTCTTGCAGTACCAAAACGATTTGCTACTGGTGGAGTACTGCGACCGTCCTGCGATGATCTCCTCACCCCTTGCTCTGCATCTTTCTCTGTGTGCTCCCCCTGCACCTGGGGACGCATCGGATCAGGTCACGGATGGGGAAGTGAAAATCTGATCAGAGCCGACAGAGCCTGGAAGGAGGAGACCCTCCCAGTGACTATTGCTGCCACCTTGTTACAGGGCGCCAGCCCCCATGTCCCCACCCAAGGTGTGAGTGAAGCCTTCCTGAGCTCCAGCCCCTTCCTGACCCTCTCCCAGCGAGCTGCACGACCCCCCCGCGGTAGGACCGGAATGCCCGGCCGAACATGCACCCTTACCCAGCAGGTCCAACTGGGAGCACTGCCGGCCGCTCCTCCCTTTGCACTACGTGGTGCTCGGTGAATGGAGCAGCTGTGTCCTGACTTTTTACATTAAAGTAATGCTCAGTCTTAATGGGAAATTAAAGCCTGGAGGAGGAGGGGGGATATGAAGCTGTGACGGGTATGCACATACATTGACTGCCTAGTCCCTCTCCTTCGATGGGCATTGCAGCAAGCACCAACGCCAGTGTGACAGTGCGCAGTCATCCGCTGCTCTGCCCGGCGTGGAATGAGTCTTTTCAGAAGCTCATCTTTAAACAGCAAGCTTGAGTTAATTGGATGCAAGCGTTTTGGAGGAGCTGAGGAACTCACTAGTCACTGGTGGCTGCTTTTCCAGACATCTTGCAATACCAGGGACTTTTCAGATGATAGGGACAAGGCTCTGCCAGGATACTCTAGAGAGGTCATATTTAAAGGTAAATCAGGTGATATAAGACAAGGAGTAAATTGATCAAGAGAAGTGAAATAATTCGTGACAACCACCGTGCTTATAAAATGGATTTTGTCCACCTTTCTTTTTAAGCACTACTTCAAGCCTGGTCAGTAACATTCCCAGGTGCACAGTCAGCATGGTGCTGCGCGGGGATTAAAACCATCTCTGGCCGAGTCCAGGTTTCCTTCCAGGTTCCCTGGGATCTGTCTTCTAGGGAGAAGCATCCTCTCCAGTAATTCTGAGCACCAGCCTGGTGGTGAGGAAACCCCTTATCTCCAAGCTCGATGCCAGAACGGAGAGGGACCCACTCAGCGAACCCGGTGTGGCTCTGCGTCAGTCTCTCCCGTTCTCACTGAAGATGGATCTTGTTTCCCTTCCATTTCTGTCTCCCTTCCCTTGCTTTTGTGCCATACCTGTTCTCATAGCATTTATCTCGTAGCTAGATAGTTTTGATAATTCACGCTTTATTACCGAGTTTTGGCTTTTCACCCAATTGCCAGATGCAGTGCAACTCCCACACTCGCAGTTTCTCCGTTGGCTTTCGTGGTTGGGCTGTTAGGACCAGAGGTGGGGGTTATGGAGGAGGAGGAGGAGTATACCAGGAGGAGCAGAGAGCATGGAGGATGCCTGTGCCGCTGAGATCCCTTCTGGGTTGTTATGACACTGTAAGACTGTGTGCATCCTCCTCTGGATCATGTGCCATAAGAAATGCTCGTTCCACAGACATTTTAGGAATATGCTCTAGCATGCACTTTTGCAGAAACCTCAGAGGACACACTGATACCACAGCTGAGTTTGGTATTGAGGTGCTGAACCCGAGCTCTCGTGTCATGCCAAGCTGAAAGGGCGACTGCCACCCTGGCACGGGGAGAGGAACTGGGAGGCAGCGCCGGGACCTTGCCGCTGCTGCCTGGCCTCCAAAGGGAGGCTGGTAAAGCAAAGAAGCACCCCGGACAAGAGCTGAAACTGTGCAGAGAGGCTTAAAAACAGTCAGGAGACTCCAAAATCTCAGTCGCTCACCGAAGCAGAGGTTATGAGTGACTTCAGTCCAGCCCATGAAAACCTGTGTGGGGAGCTGACACTGGGTGGGAAAAGATTCTTTCATCTAATACAGGTCTAACAGGAGACCGGAGCTGGAAGTTTCACCCAGAAATTCAGATGAGAAATACGACGCACACTGCTCATTATGAGGGCGATTAGCTATTCAAACAATTTACTGAGGGATGTGGTGGAATCTCCATCATCAGAGATTTGAAAGCCAGCCAGACTGCTCTCCTTTCCCAGTTGAACGGGGCCCAAAGCGGAGCTGATCTGCGCGATGGAGCACCCAGGCCATCCCAGCTGCCCTCAGACCCTGGGAAGGGTCGATGGTCCATTCAGCTGGCACGGCAAAACAAAAATATTTTTAACTTGGGTGGAGATAAAAGGTAAAAACTTCACATCTAAGAGCTCTGAAGTATTACTATTGAGGTGGTTTATCTCCTGGTTTTCCTGAGAGGCTCCTGCTAGCCTACACCAATGTGCAGCTCTCCCAAGGATCTTAGTCCCCAGCCAGCACCAAACTCCTGCAGAGCAGGGGGCCGTCTCACATATATATATATTTTTAAAGCTCCAGTTCCTGGAGCCATGGGAGTATTTTCCTACCTCACTTTCTGCTTACAAAGTCAGGGAAGTTTCTAGCATTCCCAGCAGCTCGCAAATGAATGCAAAGAGAACGTGGGTATAAGTTTTTAAAGAGAAAAATGACCCAAATCCAGGCAGCCGCTGGCAGCACTGTGAGCGTCAGCAGGCAGAGACGGCACTGCTGCGGTGCTCTCCAGTGGCAGCAGCTCTTCTGGGTGGAGGAGCGAGGCCGGCACCGGCAGCCTTCAGCTCTTCCAGCCATGGTCCAGCGTGGCATTGCCAAGCGTGCGTGACGGGGAGGATGGCCGGACGGCGCCGGTGATGCTGCCCGCAGAGTCCTGCCTGCCTGGGCGTGAGCCCTCCCGGCCGCGGGACGTTGGAGGAAGGAAGATGGTGGTGCTGATTTGATGAACCAGTGACGTTTCCGTAGGCTCGCTCTCGTGCCGGTCATATCCCGAGGTTTGTGGAGGTGCTTTGCTGCTCACAAGACCTGCTGTTTGAAAAGTTGGTCTCACTCTCGTGCAGCTTATTATTGTAATTGCACCTCACAGGGAGAAGGGAAATGTGCTCCTTAACAGGCACATCCATTTTAATGGATTCTGCTTCGCTGCCGAGAATAAACAATCACAAATCACGGTCTACAAGGACCTTTAGAGAGCCTTTCTGGTTCAGATATTTTTTCACTTTGTAATGAAAGAGCACTTCTAAATACCTATCAGCCAGCCAAGATTTACCATTTGGGTACACATGGCTTAACAGAAGGAGGGAAAAAAAATCTTTATTTTCCATTTATTTTCTTATTGGGAAGAATGCTCCCTAACTGCACTGCATAACAGCCTCCCACAGCAGGCAGCTACCATGGAAGTACCTGGATCCAGCCCTTGCAGATGATGCAGTGGCTTGGGCAGGTTGTTCCAACTTTACATCCACCCGCAAAGTTTTACAGGCTTGAAAAAAATATTTCCACTAACTCAGGAGGAAGGGAGAGCTTGCTCACCGGGCGGGATGCCGTTTCCCCAGGCAGGATCCTGCTATCGGAAGGGCGTCAGTGCTCAGTGGGCTTGGCAGCGGGCAGAGATCAGCACCTTCCCGGGGCGTTTTGCAGGGAGGCAGGAGGTTGGGACCTGCCTGGGTCCTCAGGGCGCTGCTTGGTGGGCTGCAGCGGGCAAGGGAGCACTGGGGCCGTCTGTAGCCTTTGCAGAGCATTGCCATGTGCTCCCAGGTCTTGCCTGTCCCGATGCGAGCAGCAGCACAATCCGCAGAGGTCCTGAGGGACTGAGTGCGTGCTGAGCCTAAGCACAGGCCACGGGCTAGGAGGCAGAAGGAGAGAGTGCCACCGAGATGAAAGCAGCTGAAGCGGAGCTGAGGAGCACATGTGCTTCATCCTCAGCTTTCATCCCCAGCCGTGCATGCAAAGGTATGGGCCCGGGGGGGCAGAGCACCGGGGGCACCTCTGGAGGAGCCGTGTCCCAGCAGGGACCCCGGGCCCACGCTGAGGACAGCAGGGATGGGGTAGAGGGACCGCTCAAGCCCCTTCCTGCACAAGGGGCTTCTGCAAGGTGCGTACGTGTTGCAGTACGCAGAGAAGGACCGGCTGGAGTTGGCCTCCACCGCCTCCCTCCAGGTCGCTGGTGGGATTTGCATCAGCAGCAACCCCCTCTGAAGGCAGCGGTGCTGCAGCGGGGATGTGTGCGGGCACACCCGGAGAAGCGCTCCGCAGCCCTGGTTACTCCCCGCCCCGGCATCAGCTCCTCTCTGGCTCCTACCCCGGCTATCTCAGGGTGGGATCGGGCGATGCCAAGCCCTTTCCTGGGAGAGAGGCAGCTTTCAGGGCCCTGCCCCATGGCAGGAGCCGGGGCTGGGAACCGGCTGGGGCCCTCGCTGCTCCCGGCTGGAGGGCAGAGGTGCGGTGCAGCGGCACGGCTCGCTGCCAGCCCCTTGCCGCGTAATTAGGCAGCTGCGCGCGCCGAGCCTGCTCCAACTGGATCGCATTGCTGCTGCCTGAATCACCCGCGTGCGAGAGCGTCCAAGGCCAGCCCAGCCACGGGCTTTATCTTCGCAGGGTCTTGCTTTCCCTGCGTTTGGAGCAGAGGCTCTCTCCCTTGCACGCATTAAAGGCGAAAGTCCTGGAGACGGCACTCCCGGCCGCACCAGAAGGGTTAGCACTGCTGTTCCCGGGTCTCAGGCAATCGCCCACAGGAGCGGCACTGCTGCGCATCCACAGTGGGTCCCCAAACGCCATTCCCCCTTGACAAGCCATCCCCAAAGACTTGTCTTGTCCAAAGCCTAAACGATACCCAGTCAATCCGGGAATCTAAAGAGGAGCAGAACATAGCCCAGATTTTTTTCCTTCTCTTGTCTCTCTACAACGGAAAGCAAAGTTTCCTCTGGGTGTACCAGGTCTGCTGTCAGCGTTCGCACCCGGGACGCAGCGGCGGGCACTGCTCTGCGGGATCCAGGAACCGAAACTTTCTGGAGGCCTAATGGGGCGCAAAAAAAATCCACAGCATGGCAGTCGGCAATAACTTCACACTGTTGTCACGGAGTGATGAAAGGGCCAGAGCTCGTCTTTCCCACTGACTCATTCCCCTGGCTGCGGACAGCTTTTGAGTCCTTCCAAATTTAGCTAGATTCATGGTGGGTTTTTTTCAAATCATTCATCAAATAACTTCTGCAGATAATTATGAGTTTGTTGCTCATTTATTAACACTAGGTTATAATTATTTGGTATCCAAATGATTTGCTACATGGTGTTGAGTAGGTCAGATGAGTACAAGGCTCACGATTAGGATTTTGAAGTGTGTTTTCCCGGGAAAGTCTGCAATGCATCCTTAAACTCTGCTGTGTTATCGGGAAAGCAGAGGCAGAGAAGGTGAATTCGGACATAAATGTGGATAAGCCTTTGTAGATCATTTTGCTCATGTTTTGCCCAGCACCAGCTATAGCAATGCAGGAGCAAGGACTTTTTTCTGTGTTTTCCAGGTGTGCAACGTGATGGAGTCCCTGTGCATCAGTGACAATTTCCGTGATGCTGTGAAGGATGCTGTGATGCTGGTACTGGCCAGGACACAGGGAGCAGATCCTTTTGGCAACAGTTGCAGTTGTCCTTTACGGCTCCATTTTGACACCGTGATTGCCACAAGGAGCATATTTTGCTGCGGTGACGCACCAGGCAGCAGAGGCAGAGTGGGAGCAGGCTCTCCAGCTCGCACGGGGAAAACTGGGGCCCCGAGAACTAACGGCCTTTTAGGAGACCACACGCATACAGCAATTAAACCTCAGCGTCCCCTTCCCTGGCCAGCGCCCGTGGCAGGAGCCTTGCCGCCGCTTCGTGTCCCCCACCGCTGGCTTGCTGGCGGTACTGATGGAGGCAGAAAGCCCAGGCGGCCCTAGGCAGGACATTGTGCGTCAGAGCTATATGGGACCCCCCTGCTAATCGCGCGGGTGGGCAATGCCGTCTGCTCTGCATGCCAGGGAGGAAGCTGATGGCTTCCTGGGAGTCCATCTGCACGGACTCGGCTGTGCTAGTTGGGCTTCGCTGCCCGGTCTTTCCCGGTACCAGAGCAGAAGAGGGACTTTCTCGAACCCTGTATCTGCAGAATCAAAGGGGATTGTGGCCTGGCTTTGAAGCACTGGCTTATCTTTCTTTTCTGCACCCAGTGGGGGAGTTGGATGTCCCACGTACTCCAGACCAAAGGTTGTTTGAGGGGGACCAAGGCGGGGAGCCGATGGGGGGTGCGTAGCCTGGTTCTGTGTGGGGCGAGTTAAGCTGAGCTCCAGCACCAGACCCAGAAGCTGGCCTCACACTGCAGCCCACATGGAGTTTCGCTCCCTGGAAGCCATCCCCATGGATGGCCACAGCCACCCCAGGCACCTCTCATCCCCAGCACGGTCTGGTCCCGCTGCGGTGAGCCCTGTGCGTCACCTTCCCTCTCAACACCTTGCTCTGGTTGTGCATGGAGGAGATGTAGGGTTCAGAGAGCCCCCGAGCAGCCCCACGCCGTAAACAACTGTGGCTCTGCTTCCTCTCCAGCCGAGCAGGGTGTTGGATGTGGCCTCCTGAAGGGCGCGTTAACCTCTGCAAAGGGTGCAAGGAAATTAAGAGCGAACCACATGTCCCAGTGCAGGAGTTGACTTCACGGTCTGTGTCTCCATCAGAGCTCATCACCCTGCCCTCCACAGCAGTACCCTCCTCCTCCCCTCCGGGCAGAGGATGCTCTACAGCCACTTTTCCAGAGGGCAGCACACATGACCACATCGACTGCTCTGGTATGTCACAGTTCCCTCTCGCTTGTGTAGGTGCCCAGCAAGGAGCTGTGGCCCATTTTGAATGACTTGCCTTGAGCAGCTGAAATGCTTTGGCCAGTCCTGGAGGGCAGCTGTGAAATCCCCTGAGGAGACCCGGCACCCACAGGAACGGGGAGCGATGCCGCAAGACCAGCTGCAGGCAACAGGAACCTGTGTGCTTGACAGCTCAGAGCAATCAGCTTAGCCGCTCGAAAACGGAGACCAGAAGAGAAGACCACTTCCCGCAGCTCCTGGATGAAGTCCCTGAAGGCAGCTCCTCTGCCTGTCGGGTAACCGGGAACGTTGCCACTCCTCGCTCTTGCGATCACATCGTGTCTGTGTCACTAACGCACCGACTCCGTGCGGGGTGGGAGGTGTCTATTCTGCTGGGTACTTTTCAAAAACATGGTGAAGACGAACTGATGCCAGGAGCTCATTGTAACTACCTGTGCTCAGAAACGTGTGGGAAGGTGGTATCCTTCCCCCACGGTGCCCGAGCAGGCAGCTACCTGGGAGACACTCGTCCTGGCTCTCTCCTGCTGGGAGACAAGGATGCTGGCTCCCTGGCCAGGTCCTGCTGCCTCCCGACAGGTACAAAAGCCCCGTGCATCTCCCTGAGCAGCAGCGGAGCCTGTGCACCCGGAGCGGCACAGCTGGCCCAGGTCTGTCCCAGTACCATCTGTGCGAGTTTTATTACAAACTTAAAAGCCAGCAAAGCTAGACCGACACCAAAGGCGCTTGAACACCCCACCCATAAGAGGCTTTGGGCTCCTCTAGGGTGAAATACGAGCCACAGTCGTTAATAATCATCTGCTCTTTTCATGCCAATTATGTGCAGCCCTTGGGTTCCTGGCAGGCTGCAGGCATCTCCCGCGGTGGAGCCCAGCCCAGCTCCCTCTCGGCAGCCACCGGCAGTGGGGTGCCGGCAGCCCGGCGTGCTGGCGCCTGCTGGAAGCACTCCCTGCAGCAGCGGGCGTCCCTGGGCGCTGCTCCGTGGCACAGCATGGAAGGGCTCTTAGGAGAGCTGTAGCCGTAGCCGTAGCCTTAGCCTTAGCCGTAGCCATAGCCTTAGCCATGGGGCAGCTCCCGAGGGGCCACCTCTGTGCCCAGTGAGGCGAAGGGGGTCTGGGCCTTTCTGCAGGGAAGGACCACCAGCCATCCAGCGTGGGGTCCCTGGCTTCACAAGGGGACAGGGAGGCTCGGTGGGGCAAAGATACTTCAACCAGTCTTTTTTTTTTTTTTGATACATCTCCCATTTTTTATTGAGCATCCCCATTTCCAAGTGGCTGCTGCCTTGGAGGGGGAAACACTCTTCTGGACATGTTTCACGGGGCTGGGGCATTTCGCTTTCAGCTTTTCATCCAGATTTCTGGTTTTAGACATGAACCAACAGGCCGCAGAGGACGGCACCGGCACGCATGCACACATGCGTCTTCCCCAGCTGCCTGGGCCTGGTTGGCAGTGCCCAAAATGAGCAACCACAAGTTTTTACTCCTTACTTCCAGCGCTTAACCAAACTGTCCCGGAGCAGAGAGGGCTGGGAGCGATGCGAACCTCCTGCCGTGTGACCAGACGCTAGAGGGCAACGCGATCACGCAGGCTATTACGCGGCAGACCACGAGTGCTCATGAATTTGCTCGTGTGCGCAGCGAGTGCTTTCGGACCTGCACTGCGCTGTTCTGCGGGGACTCATGGATGCAGCATGAGACTGGCGGGTCTGTCCCCGTACCAACGTCCCAAGATGCAAAAGGCTCTAGACTGATTTTCTGCAAGTTTTGCCGAAAGGTTTTCAGTTGCCTTTCGATCAAAACACATTTTTAGGCCAGCATAGTCCTCCAAGGGAATATGAAAGGAGCGTAAAATAAGCCCACTCGCAATTTGGAGAGCTGTCGGTGCTCATCGTGCATCCCCCATGCTGGTTGTGCCTGAAAAACCACTGGAAGGGAAAGACATGAGCAGGGACGTGGCTGATGTCTTCACGCTAGCTCACTCATGCCAGGATGGCAAAGACCCCACCAGCTTAAACATCGCACACTGAAAACAGGATGCCAGCTGCCCTTGGCCTGCGCCGGCTCCTTTACATGGAGCACTACGGTAGCCAGGTCTCAGCCTGGTTGAATCCGTCGCTAACCACAAACAATTATGGAAGTTACGGAACACCGTTAAAAAGAGAAAATGTTTACCGGTCTCCGCGAACAGCTGGGGAGAAGAGAGGGTGGAAGAGGCAGGAGATACGCGTGGTCTCCGAGCTTGGTCTGCGCTGGGTCTCGGTGGAGTCCTGGCTGTGTCCCGCTGTCCCCTCCTGCCGGCGGCTGTCAGCCCCCGAGTGCCGAAATACGGAGATGTCTGGGCTGACAACTCAGTTGAAGATAGGAACCTGTCAAGAAATGAAACAGGAGGATTGCTGGCTTGATTGGTCGCCTCGGGGAATCTTCCATTAGCAGCTTTAAAAGACACGTATCGTTTATTCTTTCCCTGTCTCTCTATTTTTCTCTCTTCTCTTTTGGAAAGAACTGAAACCTTCCTGGGTCGAAATTCCTGCAAAGATCCCCTTCCCGCTCCTCAGCTTTAAAGCTTATCTGTCTGTACAAATTCCTCCCTGCATTACACATAAAGACTAACCTAATTTTTTAAAAATCGTATTTATGGTTTCCTAATTAGGGGAAGAGTCATTGCAGAGAAGAAGAAAAAACAGATCCAGATCAGGGAAAGCTGGTGTCCTGGGGGTGTGCATGGCGGGCGAATTCATTAGACACAAATGCCTGGAGTGAAACACTCTCAGAAATCCTTTGTACCGTGGACTCGGGGGAGTCCACCCCCTCCAAACCGGGTACGCATCCTTAAAGAAATTACCATTACCGTTCCGGCTCTGCAAATTGTAGGATTTTCAGTTTGAAAAGTTAATTTGAGGAGCTTTTTGTCTGCAGCTCTGGTGCACAGTCCGTGTCCCCAGAATAGCCCAGCTAGCACTAATCCTGGGCAATCAGGTGCCTGCGTGCGGAGAAATGCCAAGCGCTTTTCATGCTTTCTGCCCAGACTGGGTTTTAAGAAAAAAAGATGCAACACGGGGAGTAAAACCTTGCTAAATCCCTGTGATGCACGGAGAGCTAGCAATCCTCAAAGCCACCTCTGCTCCTCTGGGCTTGAAAGGAAGCGTGCGAGGGCTGCGCACCACCACCGTCCCTGCGACACCCATGGATGTACCCGTGTGCCGGCCCCGGGGCCAGCTGGCCCTGGGGTCCATTTGGCCTCATCTCGCCAGGGAGCAATCAGCTCTTCTTCCATTTGAGGTGCCCGCTGGCCAAGCTGTGGGAAGAACACCCAGGGAGCTGTTACTCTCTCGGGCCAGTGCTCCCAGGCCACTTTTGGGCCTGGGGTCTGTTGGGTTGGTGGTCCGTGGCTTGGGACGGGCTGTGGAGCAACAACTCAAAGGCAGGAAGTTTTTGTTTCTACTGTGAAGTTTGCAAAATGTGGGACAGAGCGCGATTCCCCGGCTCTGAAGGGACCCGTCGAAGCTTTGCTCAGGCACAGCAGGCAGGAGCGCTGCTCGGGCTGCAAGAGGGACCGAGCATCTGCTGCGATGGGACCGTCGCTGGCTGCATCCTGGCAGATCTGAGGGACGGGGGAGATACAGGCCCCAAAAGCCCAGACAAGCAGGTTTTGTGCACACTGATTTAGATTTCTAAAATAACTAATCTGAGGCTTCTGACTCCCATTGAACTCTCCCACACTCGTGCGGTCCCAGGCCAGTGTGCAGTAGGCTCCCAGGTGACCCCAAAGCGGTGGACACGGAGTTGCCGCTGCCAACTGCTTCCCAGTTCCTTTGTTCTGGAGGAAATTGCTGCCTGACCTCCAGTCAGCAAAAAACCCTGGAGCTTGGGAACTGATTTGACCCCTGCTAACATAGTCGCTGCTTCCATGCTTTTCCTCCACGAACTGCTTCCCTTCATGTCGCGTGTGCGCCTCAGGTTAACTGGCCTTTCTGTATTTAAATGAATGTTGTTTTATTTCTTGCCCTCATGCAAACTCTTTTAGGTTTGCAATATGGGAGAGATTAAATAATAATACTTCTCGGTTTTCTTGGCACTGGGCATGACTTTGTAAAGCTGTGCTGTATCTTCCCTCCCTCCCAGGGCTCGGTTAAAGCTCCCAGAAATGCCGACGTACAGCTGGAGCCCTATTTCTTAGGGGCTGCGTGGTCTCAGGAGGAGCACGCATGGTGGCGAGTACCAGGGGTGAGGCGCTGCGTGGCAGGCCAGGAGGCGGCTGTAACTCCGGCACGTTGCTGAGCAGAGATGTGAGCGAACAGTGCGGTGCCGGGAGGGAGGGAGGGTCCTCCGGTGCTTTGAGTGCTCATAGTTCGGTTCTGTCATTTGGAAAAGGAGAGCAACGTGGAAGGTGTTACCAGGGTTACATCCCCTGCTCCATGACCTTCCTGCTGAAGAAAGGTCCCTTCTGTTTAGCTTTTGTCCCTGTGGAAAAGGTTCAAATAATGAATCTGTCTTCTTTTTAAAGAAAAGAGTCCCCTTGGAGGGTTATTGGGATAACTGCACTGCTTTCCTCCTGCTCACTCTGTAGGGAGTACCACACTCCAGGCTGTATAAAGCTACAGGCTCTCCTGCGCAGAGAAGAGCGTGCCCTTGGAGCAGGCAGGTCTGTTGGCGTTAGACAAACCCAATCTGCTCTTTACCCTTAACATCACAGTAGATGCAGGGGCTCAGGAGTAGATGAGTGCATGAAGAAACCGTACAAGAGGTTCCCACCCGGAGCATTTCAGTCCCTCTGGCTGCAGATGCAAGAAAGCAGAATATTTTCCCTGCATTTTTCATCATAGGCAAAAATCCTATACAAAGTGAGCTGAGTGACTCGGTCTGGTACCATCTCACTGCTTTTCTGTCCTGCTGCTCTTCCCCCGTGCAGGGAAGTGGCTGCATTCCCCCTGTCCCATGTCACAGCAGAAAAGGGGAGCATGAGGAGCCTGGAGCAGAAGTGGGACGAGGATTCAGGCATGCTACATCCCCCACACAGGTGCTTTAGCCACACGACTGGCCCCCGGCATTGGTTAAAGCACGTTGGAGCTGGACATGCTGATCCTGCTCAAAACTGCGCGGGGCACCCGTGCAAACAAGAGTGATGCCGCAGGGAGGGGCTGATCACGGCAGGGAACGCTCAGCAGACAACTCATTTGTCTGGTGGCAGGAGGTTTGGACGCTACTTGGTGACTTTTAGCAAATCACGTCTCTTCCAACCACTTCAATTCCCCTGCTGTAAAACAAGGATCATAATGTTTACGTACCTTGTAAAACTCCTCATCCAGGGAGATGAAAGAGTGAGGCAGCAGCACTTCTCCAGCCCCTGTTAATGGCGGGAGATATTTCTCCTTTACGACTCATGTTAGCTCGTACTCTCTTTGCTTGGATTCCCAAATGGTACCTTACAAGCATTAACTCCAGCCCTTGTTTACTTCTCTTTTAGGGACAATTTTTTCCCCTCAAATATCTTTCCATTAGATATGAAAGGTTTGTGCTTTGCACCTCTGGCACGGCTGTCTCAAGCTGCAGCCCCCTGACATGGGGCTGTCGCCTTCCCAACTCAGATCTTGCAGAAGTTTGCAAGGAATTTGCAGCATCTGCTGCAAGCAAGCACACAGCACATCTATGACATCAGGGTAACCGTGATCTCTCACCAGGTTGCCCACACGTTTGCTAGGTAAGCCTGCCGCACTGCTCACGTGCACGCTCACGTGCACCTTCAGGAGGCTCTGCACAGAGCTGTTTGTACCGTACAGTATATTTCTCAACGCTTACCATCATACAAGGTATGGGAGTGAACAGGGCTTTCAGGATTTGGAGCGACCGGTGCTGCCATTTGCAAAAAGCACATTGGCATTAGGATTAGCTGAGTCAGACATCAATTTTCATTAGTTCTCATTTGGTTGTGGTTGGTCAAGTGATGTGTTTGTTCCCTGCAGTCAGTTCAGGGATATGCGCTTACCCGGGATGCTCTGCTCAGAGCGCTGGATGGGGCCCTGCTGTGAGAGGCAAAAGGAGGTGATGCTCCCATCGCCCCGGCCCTGCTGGCGTGGCAGCGAAGGGCACGTGGAGGCAAGTACCCCCTGCATTTGCAGAGCAGGCTCTGAGCTCACAGCGCAGCCAGGCCCTTGCTCCAGGCAGGATGTGTGCAGTGCTCCCAGGGAACCCGGGCAGCATGCTAACAAGGCAGGAGATCTCCAAATGTGCTGCAGCCACAGGACCAGCACGGATCCGGGGGAAAAGAAAATCCATAAAGAGGCTTTTTCCACTTCTCCTGAGCTGCCAGCATACCCAGCTGGTGTCTCCCTGGCAGAGGAGGGGTACCAGCCCAGCACAAAGCCGCTCCCAGCCCTGGGCAGCCTTCTCCTGCTCCGATGACAGTCTCAGAGCACGCTGGTGCTTTTGTTCTGGAGCCTTTCTCCTCTCGAGCAGGGGAAACCCTGTTCAGGATTCCTGGGACACAACTGCCTGCACCGTTTGCAGGACTCTTCCTCCCAGAGCAGGAGAGAAAGACTGAGCGGCTGTCATGCCGCGCTGCGTGCGGAGAAGTGTTTGCTGTCGGCGGGACGGAGAGCCTCCTGGAAGGAGCGTCGTTAAACCACCTGCCACCGCAGCCAGCAGCCGTGAATCAAACCCCAAGACAAACAGCTCTGCCACGGTCACGCAGAGTTTATGCTCACCCGGTCTAGCCCTACGTTGTGCAATGAAGACAGAGCTTTCCCAGCAGCCCCAGCTTCTCCTGAGTAGTGAAACCATGCCCTTAAATGTCATTGTCTCCTAGACAGGCAAGCCCTCTTCCCGTTCCTCTCCTAAACACTGCTTAGGTTTGTGTCCCAGAAGCGTCGCACAGGACCCGCGGTGGTTTTGGTCAGGACAGAGGCCGGCTCACGCTGGCCGTGCCCAGGCGGGATGGAGCTCGTCGCCCCTCCTGTCCCAGCTCAGCTCTCCGCTGCGGCCAGTCTCTCCGCAGGTGCAGTGCAGCCCAGAAGAAACACGGACGACTGAACGAAGCAGCCCATGCTGCATGGATCGAGCCATCGCCGTCCTCTGTGCAGTGCTGCTGCCGACTACGGTGTCAGGGCCCCGAGGGCTGCAGCCTCCGCTCACACCTTCTGCCCGTGGGCCTTCAGTCCTTGCCTGAGCTATGCTGTAGGTTTACCTGCGGTCAGTCAGGTCTTGGGCTCAGTTTCCTAGATGGACCTTGGACCTATACTGTCTTCTGAATGGGCCTCTTGGATGCCTGTGGTAGCTTTGACTCCATCCTGCCTCCCAGATGGGCTTTGGACCCATGTTGTTAGCTGTGTCTTGACTTCTGCACATGGTTCCGTCTCCTGCTGCTCTTAGATAGACCTGGGACCTGATTCATCAGCTTGCCTCGTCTGGGACTGCCGAGGGACCTTGCCCTGGAAAAGGGAGTTTCCAAGTGGTTAGGGACTGTGTCCTGGCTGGTGAAGGAACTGCCTGTGCTGGGGTGGCTCCTGGCTCAGCAGCCCTCAGGGAGCAGCCAGCCCTTTCTGCCCCTTGACGCGCTGTCCCGGGCTGTCCTCGGAGGCTTGGGGCAAGACGGCAACAGGTCCACTGCCGCTGTCACCGGCGTGACGGAGGAGGCTGGTCATACTTGTGCCCAGACGCAACGTGCCCTTCAATAACACACCTAGATACCTCCTTCCACGTCACCCCACTGTGTCGGCTGGGGTTGGGACGGGAGTGTGGGCAACACTGAGTGGTTCCCTTCACCCTGCACCAAATATGTCCCTAACCAGACACAGTTGGTGCTGCTGGCACTTGCGTGAACTTTGCTGGGAGGTTTCGGGACAGCTCTGCCTTGTCGGGCTGTTGCTAGAAAAGGCCTTATTTGGGTGCGTGGTGCGGAGGCGAGGCATCTGGGAGGTCTTGGCACACTTGGAGCCTGGCCCCATCTCTCTCCAATGGACCACAGGGCTGATGCCTGGGGGATCACCCCCACGGAGATCAGGGCTTGCCTCTTCAGCCGACCAGAGGCAGCACCAAGCCAAGTTCAGCCTGTGGCAGCAGAGCCAAGCCTGGGGGAAGGAGGAGAAGCAAGGAGGGGCTGGGCAAGAAAGACAGGGAGACACCGGCATCTGCTCCTCATTTTGGGAGTTGGTGCTGAAAGCAGAGGCTTGGCGGTGGTCTCATCCCCAGCAGAGCTGCGGGCTCTGCACTGAGCGAGGAGCAGGGCTGGCGTGTGTCTGCACGGGATGCTGCTCCAGCATTTCCATGCCCAGAAGCCAGTGGTCTGCAAAATTCACTTACATTTCAGGCCACCATATCCTGAGCCCCTGCCTTCTTGCTTATTGCTCCCCTACGTGCTCCGTATGCAGCTGGGTTCACCTTTATATTCCCTTCACTTCTCCCTCCCTGGACAGGGCCTGCGGGTGTGAAAACGGTTGGTCAGCCTGTAGCTCTGTAAAGGCTGCTCCCACCATCCTCGCCCTGTGCTGGACTCCACGGGGCAACCCAGAGAGATGACTGAAAACGTAAAGCCTCTGGTCTTTTATCAGCACCAAGCTGCACCACCTTCCGTCAGGTTTATCAGCCCCAACCTGTTCCCCAGCCTTGACCTTCCCCATCCCTGCAAACTGATTCCCCAGGAGAGGACAGACCTTCTTCTGCTTAGGGGCTGGCTGGCTGGAGATGCTTCAGCAGAGCCCCCTGCTTGTCCCTGTTCCACCACACACGCCTGGATTTCCTCTCTCCTTTGCCGCTTCCTTTCAGCGCTGGACACTGAAGCCCCCAAGATGGTCTCCTTCATTCGGCTGAGGCGTGAAGCAACCAGCAGGCCGCTGTCGGTCTCGTATCAGCCCTTCGCACTGCAGCTTGCCTTGGGCTTGCAGAGCAAATCCTCTCTGAAACGGGGGAGAGGGCTGGATGGGGAAAGGGAGGCAGAGGAGGCTGAGCACACCGAAGAAGAACGCAGAAGCATAACAAACCAGCAAGCCCGCCCCACCAGATGGGTGTTTAGCTTTGACTAGTTTTACTTTATGTCCCTTTTATTGCCTCTGCTTAGGGCTCCCCATCATTTTCCTGCACTCCACAACCAGACAGCCTGGGACAGGAGCTACCCACACAGCATCTGACCTGGAGAGCAAGGGGCTACACGCTCCTCTGCCCCTTCCCTACTCTTGTCCTGGCTGCCCTGGTCCCAGCCCCCCCCATTCCCCTCCGCAGCCCGGCGCTCCCCAGCCATCACCCACGTCTGTGCAGCTCCTGCGGGACGAGCTCGTACTGTCTTTCTGCTCAGCCTCTGTGATCCTGGGTCTTTGGGGTTCAACGTTTTTCCTTGGTGCCAAAGAAGTGCCAGTTTGAAAAAAGACCAAACCCGTCTGCAGAAAACGGTTGATTTCAACTCATTTTGGGGGAAAAAATGGTGAAAAGTTTTAAACAGCTCCAGATCAATGTGGAATTTGTCAGACAGATAAAATGTAAGTGGTTCAGGCTGAGTTCTTCCTGGGCAATCAGAGGTGGTGAGGTTATGAAACTTTTCACCCTGCTCTGGGAGAGGAAGACGTTTCCCAGAAGGTTCCTGCAGCGGAGGAAAGCCGTCCCCGTTCAGCGCCGCTCCTGGTGGCCCAGGCTGAAGCCCAGTGAGCCCCTGCTCCCCCCCCGCGTCTGCTAATGGCAGGTAGCATGGAAAGCCCCCCGAGAGCAGCGCTGCCGTCCTGAATAGCATTAGCACAACGTGAGTGACGGATCCGAGACGGAGCTTGTCAGCTCCCTCATCCACCAGGTGCTGGAAATCTAAATATATGGAGATCATAATTGTTGAAAGCCGTGGTTTAGAAGAAGCTTTCAACACTTCTGCTTGAAACTGGCTAACCAGGCTATAAAAGCCCTTTGTCTCTCTCGCAGATTACCTGCCATTCCTGCTCTGATTAATGTCGCAGGCAGACATCTGGCAGCTGCCGCTTCCGTGCCTGGGACCACAGGCCATGTCGCAAACATGATGGAGGAGGAAGAGCTTGAGAGAGGTCCCGGTGCACAAAGTCACTGGAGTCGCTCAACAAACCGTCCTTGTTGCACAGGAGCTCGTGGGGCTGCTGGCTGGAGGGAAAGGGCACAGGAGGAGCAGCGATGGGATGAAGTCAGGGGACGGGAGTCAGACTGGTGCAGCCCTGAGCTAAAACCCCTTTGATGCCTGAGGAAAGACCTTCACTGCCTTGCGTGGGCTCTGAATTAGCCCTGCACGTGGGAACTGTTCCTGCTCACAGATGGCTGAGCTCTTGCTGCGTGACCTGGGCAGGGGCAGAGGGAGCATGGAAGAGATGGCACGTTCCCGCTCTGAATGATGGAAACCGGGTTCCTCCACCGCCTTTGGGAAACAGTTCCCGGGCGCTGGGTTCAGGGGCTTCTCCCTCTACAGGAGACGAGAAACAACATTTCTACCTCAAGCGAAGCTTTTCCCTTGAGCAGCACTGCCTGGGCAATGCAGGACGGGGATGTGCTTCCTATTGCATGCGCAGGGCTAGCTCTCTGCTCTCTGCGGCGGGAGCATGACCCTGCCGGGTCCCACAGCCAGTGCCCAGAAAGATGTTCTTAATAAGGTTCCCATAAGGCCAGGAGAGGACAGAGTGAAAAACAGAGCCGTCAAAGCAGGAAAAGCTGAACACACCGAGCCCTCAACCTTTTCACTTCAGATTAATGTAAAGGTGCCCTTGAGGGGTGGCCATCTGAGCTCATCCTGCTGCGGCTACGCCGATCGCAGGTCTAGCAGTGCACCAGTCACCGAGGCCCTTGGCTGCACCCTTGCACTGCTCCGCCAAAGCGGTGTCCCCAGCAGCCCGGGAAGGACCGGGGCTGAGGGCAATGTCCTGGGCCTGCGGCACTCCAGTGCCTTCCAGCAGTGCACAGCTCTGAGGGACGCTGAGCCCAAATAAAACTTGCTTTCTTGAGGCTTTCCCTGCCACACAGGCAACAGGACAAAGACCAGCCCCTCATGGAGGTGAAGAGAGTTTGGGGGACGGCTGGGTGACGGTTCCGGAGGCACACGAGCTTGGGGCGGCTTGCTGCCTCTGCGTCCTGTTCTCCCCCGGTTAGCAGACCCCCGTCCTGGGACGCGCTGGCTGCTAGGGGACAGCAGGTCCCCGCTGGCTGCTGGGTCACCCAGGTGACTACTGGAGATGCTGACCGCCATGGGGGCCAGGGGACGTGTTGGGCCAGGCTGCCCGTGACACAGAGCGCGGCTCTGCTGCCCTGCGCTGCTGCTCAAATACCCAGAGCCTGGCAGTGAGTGTGTGCCAGACCTTGCCCCTGTCCTTCGCAGGAGAAAACTGCATGCAGTCATGCCATTGCAGGCTGCCCAGTGCTGCCGCCACGCTCCGGGACTGAGCTGAACCTGCCTGGGTGAAACGTTCCGGCAAGGAAAATCCGTGACGGTTGAGCAGCAGGATGGGAGAGCTGCTGCACCCCTGCCACCCCTCTGGCCCCTCAGCAGCTCACCGGCACGTCTCCCGCCTGGGGCCCGGCTCTCAGGCAGAGCTCGTGGCCAGAGAGGGGGATTCATCAGCCACAGGCAGGGCTCGGGGCGCGGGGTCTGCGTGACCTCCCCTCTGCCGCAGCTCCGCCGGGCTCAGCGTGCATCGCTCCTGGAAGAGCAAAGTACTTGCTGCCTCTCTGAGTTACGTGGGGCCGTGCTCACTGACAGGCGGGTTTACGAATGAAGTGTGGGACATAATAGTGCCATGGTGGCCCTGGCAAGCAGCGCGCTTTGTTTAAATTACCCCCCTGCACAGATGGTTTTGGGAGGGATCCTGTTATCAGAGACAAGAAGGATTCAGGCTGCATGGTTCAGCCCGCTCTGGCCGGGAGCAACAGCCCCTGCTAGCCCAGGCTGGGATTTTTCCCTCCTCGTAAATATTCACAGGCTTTTGCTACCTCTGCCTGTTCCAGGCTCTAGGACACGGACTGCCAGACTAGGTGCTGTCACCGTCCCTCCTGGTTGCCGAGCGGGGCAGGGGACAAGCAGCCCGCAGCCCACGGAGCCAAGGCTGGGTGAGCCCAGCTGTTTGCACACCGGCTTTGAGATCATCCGGCGGACAGCAGGCAGAAAACCTCAACGTTAGAAACCTGGGCTGCAGAGCTGTTAGGAAGCACCCTGCAGAGCACCTCGTGACGGCAGAGAGGAGGGGTGTTGGGGGAGAAGGCTCTGCAGACTCCCTGCTCCGGAGCAGAGCTGCCAGAGGATGAGGCGCAGAGGGCCCCGAGCTGCAGCGCCCGTCGGGAGAGAGGGGCCAGTCCCCAGCTGCTGCCCTGGGATGAGCCCTGAGCCTGGACGGCTGGCATCAGGCTGCTGTGCCGTCGCTCATTCCCGCTGGTGGAAGGAAACCTGGGCCAGCGCTGTCGCAACATGGCCTTGGGCTGTGGGTGGGGATGGGGAGTCTTTCACAAATGCCTTGCACTTCCCAAATTAATGTTGGCCTGGGTTCCCACTCCCCTTCCCTGGCTCGGATTGCCCACGTTTCGCACCCTGTGTGCTCGCTCTTCAGTGCCCAGAGAGCAATTACGATTCCCACACTCCTGGGTGGGGATGTGAGGCAGTGCCCAAGCTTTAATAAGAACCTGGAGTGCGAAAGCAGGCGCTGTTACTGCTAACGAGCGCCTGCCAGTCGGGCTCTGCCAGCCCTGGCACGTTCTGCGCGTGGCGTGAGGATCAGAGACCTCCGTGCTCCTTGGTCCACGCTACCTGCTCCAGGGCACGAGGAAAACAGCTGAGCAGACTTGTTTCAGCTCACACTGTTGCAACACGCTGGAGGGGAAACCCAAGATGGGACCCAAAGCGGCGAATGCAGCAGGCGCAGCCTCACGCCGTGCTGGGAACAGCGTGCAAGCAATGATGCTAACTGGTAACCCTGGGCAAGGAGTCCTCCAGCGGCCACCAGTGCCTTCCATCCTCCCACACATGGTGGCCCACCCTGCAGAGACCTGTGGGCCACCGACTGTGGAGTAAGGTGTCCCCTTCCCACGTGGCAGGGCACAAATGCATCCATGCCGGCAGGCAGGGCAAGCACAGCCTGCTTGCAGGGCAGGAGCAGCCACGCTGACCAGGTACTGCCCGAAGAGGGTCCCTGGGTTGCCGTTGTTCCTGGCTGGCAGCGGGATTTAACACACCAGTGTTGCCAGTGTTGTCACACCAGTGCTGGTGCAGCCTGGCGTGACAGAACCCCATGTGACCACCATGGTCTGCTAGGGCTGGTGCGTGCTGGGGACAAGAGGGACTCCTGGAAGCAATGCCTCCAGCTTTTGGAGGGCAAGCTGCGGGCCTGTCTGCAGCAAGGAAAGACCTTGGAGGACGGGCGAAGGCCGGCGGCTCCTGGCACCGCTGAGTGTCCCAGCGTGGCGCCGGGCGGGTGGAGCACGCAGCTTTCCTGGAGCTGCCTTACAGACCCAGCACGCAGCGTGGCTCTTTGTAATCTGGATTCAGCTTCTGCTGAAGCCGCTTCATCCCTGTGCATGTCTAATTCCAGGCTGTTTGTATCTGTGGACAGCGAGTGAGTTGGGTTTTTAATGAATGTGAAATTCTCACTCTTGCTGCAGTACTTTGCCAGGGACCGTGTTATTTCATGTATCTAGGTCAAGCTTATTCCTTCTTTTGTAGCGTATTTCAGGGAGCTTGAAGTGCTGCCCTTCGCTGCCATCTAGCCATGCTTCAGGTCTTGTCATCGTCCTTCCAGGATGATTCAGTGGGACAAAACCCTCCGTGGAGCATTTCCTTCCCAAACAGGGGCTCCCCTTCACTCCCACAAGGGGAATTTCGCCCAGCGCACCTAAGCTCAAACCTTGAGTCAAAGGCAAAAGCGAGTCAGCAGAGAGACCAGGCTCAGCCACGAATCCCCCAGCACGGTGGGCTCTCTGCCGCAGCTGGGCTGCTCTGCCCCAACGGGACGATGCTGCCCAGGAACCAACAGATCTCAGTCCACTCCCAGCTCTTTGGCAGACTTGAACTTCTTGTTCATAGCAAGGAGGAGGCCGACAGCTTTCCGAGGCCCGCTGCTCGCGGCTGCCTGTTTGGGGCATTGCACTGCTCCTTTGCGAGAGGTGGGCGAGACCCCAGCATGGGCTGCTGGTAAACCTCTCTGAGCACAGCTTGTTTGCAGGAACGATGGGAGGTTCGGAATGTGATAACCTTCCTCATCAACATGCTGTTCCTCTCGCCTGCTCATGCGGCTTGTTATGGGGAAGCTAAAAATAGAGCGGTGAGCTGGCTTTCATTTTGCACAGAAAAATTAAAAGAAAATGTTGGGGTTTACTTTCATGGAAAAGCATTTCCAAATGTTCTTGTGCCTGTGTCAAAAACTATAAATGATGATTGGTCTTCAAAAGAAGGTTTTGACCATCAGGAAAGACTTGTGGGGCAGGTGGGGCAGGCTTGAGCCATGTGGGGCAGATAGCTTGGCCTGGCCGTGTTAAAATCAGTGCCCATGAACCGCTCTCCCCAGCCCTTGGCTGCAGGGTATTTCTTAGGGAAATCTCTGCAAAGCAAAGTAAAAGTGATGCCGGGACCTCATACACTGCGGAGATGGATGCCTAGGAGGGAGACAGAGGTGGGTGCCACGGTGCCAGCCTCCGAGGCTGCCCCTGGGTCCATCTAGCAAGGGAGAATGGCAGATACGGTTGTGATTCAAAGGCGTGCTACTGCCATGTGGCTTGGGAATGGCAATGATCACATTGCGTATTTTCTTCTGTTCTCTTACAAATCCCTTAATCCGTGCATGCTAAGTCTGTAGCTAGCAGCTTTTATTGGACTAACCAGTGGAGCTGGGGGGGGGGGAAAGCTCCCAGGTAGACCTACCCTGCTTTCTCAGCTTGCTAGCTAATCTCCTTCACAAGGTGTGAAAATATTTGTAAAAGGAGGTTTTCCTGCTTCAGAAAGCCATCGTAGCTTGTCATTTGGGTCAATCGCAGGCGCTCCGCTCCCCAGCCATTTGTCACACACATGGCCCACTTGGTGACACCTTCTTCGCGTGAGGAAACCCCAAAGGAAAGCTCTGCAGCCAGTATGAAATCCCGTTGATTTGCCTCTAGCTGCTGCTGAAGTTCTAGGCAGAAATCGTGGTGCGGAGACCATGTCATGCGATGACCTGAGACCCCGCAATGCGAACAGCACAAAGGCCACCGTCATGGCAAACGATTTGCAAACTGCCCATCGGCAGAAGTGCTGATGTGGCAAGATGTTCTCGGAACAATTGAGAATAATGAAGAAATTTCTCCAGATCAAAGCCTCTTCGCTGACAATCTGCAAGCGGAATTGCTGCCTGCTTTCGTCAAATGAATGACCGGCCCAGACGAGCTTGCTCCGCTCTAATCCTCTTATGGAACCAGGATCAAAACCAGTTTAGAGAAAGTTCCCCCTTTCAAACACCGGCACGCAGATGCCGCAGATGCCTCCTGCTTCAGAGGTTAACTTTCCGCGGCACGCTCACACGCATGTCTCAGCTGCTCGTTCCTACCCAGACTGAAAGCATCCTTTCCCCTCCCGCGGGTACCCAGCCCGCCGTCTGAAGCTTGTTCTCACAAACACTTTGCCATACGACGGCTTTGCCATACGACTTGAGCTCACGTGGACCCTTCCTCTTACACCCTTCAGATGTTGGCGTTTCTCTTAAACGTCTGACATATTCTGCCCTCTAGGACCTTCTCAGCTGAAGTGACAACGGTGCTGCGATGAGCAGGTCTGTTACAGCGTGGGGAGACAGTTTAGGGCTCACGTGTCTTGTTAGGAAACAACGGGCAGGCTATTCTAACACGTCCTTGGGATTCCTCCGGCTTCTGAGTTGCGTAAGCCCTGAAAATGATGCTTTGGCCAACCGGGCTGAAACGTGCAGCAGAATCGCAGGTAGCTGGGCATGCAAAGGGAAATATCACAGGAGTGACAGAAGCAGGCAGCTGTGCCTCACCGGTCATGCTGCGTTCTCGTGTGGATGGGTGATGGCAGGCGGGGAGCTGCAAGAGGAGAACCCAGGCTGTGCATTTCCAAGGTGACATTAATTTTGGCAGCTGACATCACCAGTTTGCTAGCAGAGGGTGTCATGAATAGGAAAGGTCCCTGGAGTGTCTCAGCTGGGAATATGCTTGGGTGAGGAGGAGAGCCGTGAGCGCTTGTGTGCTGGGGGCTGGTGGCACGTGGTGGCCACCGATGGGCAGCTTCAGTACAAATGAAAACATCCTCGCTCTCAAAAGTGCTGCTGGGTGGGGGTCTGCAGCCCACATTCGTGGGGCAGATCCGAGGCAGATCAGGTGGGGAGAGGGCTCGAGCGACACGTCCCTTCCAAGCAGCAGCCTGAGGGGCTGCGTCCTCAGCCAGGCGTGCGGGTGGGCAGGGGCTGGGGTTGCTCTCATTGCCTTCTCGCTCTGCTGGCCCCCGGCGCTGAGGGGTTTGCTCTTTAACAAGGAGAATTCGTTAAAGCATTAGTGGGTTCAGCAGCTAATTGCTGGGGAGAGTGCAATCGATTAGGGGAGGCTCTTTCATCCTCAGATAGAGGAGCAGCCCTTTGAAACCTCCCCTGCTTCACGACAGAGCGGCGGAGGGGCCGCAGCAGGGGACCCACACCAGCGCGCTTCGCTCTGGGGCATGGGGTTCTGCTGCCGTCCGTGCCGGGGGGATGCTGGCGTGAGTCCCGGACCCTGCCAGCCCCTGCGCGCTGTCTCACATGCAGTACCTCTGGGGTGGTCCATCCCGGGCCAGGCAGAGCCCACCGTGCCCAGGAGCAGGTCAAAAAGGCATCAGGAATGTGCATGTGTAACGGACTTGGACCTTCAGAGGGGAGAGGATCTGCGCCCAGCGCTGAGAAAGGGGACAGAAGGGAGAGGATGGAGCTGCCGTTTCTCGGCGTGGCCTGCAGCCTGTTTGCACTCACCACCGGGACGTGGGGCTCTGCTGTAGGCACAGCTGAGAGGCTCAGGAATGGATGTTGGAAAGTCCCAGCTGTTGGACCCTGTAGCAATGGAAAGGTGAGTCTTTGGTTTGGTGCTTAGCTGGTCTTTCATTAGTGACTTTGCGATTATTTGGGCTCCATGAGCACTTTCAGCTAAGGGAACCTGTTGAAAGCTCGGGAGAGCCCGGTTAGGTACTGCTACCCGGATTGTCTGTCTCCGTACGCTTGCTGAAATGCAGACAGGGTTCCAGCAGGCAAGGGAAGAATAACTTTTGCTTTTCAACAGGTGTGCTGAGCTTTCCCTGCCGCATAGCACCCATCACTTCTATGGCCCTGTCTTTACTTCTCTCAACCTGAGCCAGTACCAGATGTGGCTGTCCAAGTCCTGGCTCCAGATCAGCCCTGCTGTTCGTCTTGGTTCCTATTTGCTGACTTCTGCTTAATTTGTCCAGCGCTCCTCACTGAGGTCTGTCAAAGTATTTCAACCTACAGCAAACGCTGCTATTCCTATCCTGGATCTTCAGCTTGCTCTGACGATGAACCTTCTTTCCACTCTTCAGCAGCCCCACTGCTCCCATCCTGTGTACTCAAGTCAGCTTTTATTTAGAAGACATCCCTGGAAGTGCATGCCAAGCGGGCCTGGGACTGGGATGAGCTGTTGTGTTCTCCAATGTCAACGAGTTCTCTGGGATGCTGCGTGACATGGGTTATTGACATGACAGAGCCAGTCAATGTAGCTGCCACACAAGGGCACAGATTTATACGTTGAAAAGCCTCGGGAACTGGGAAAAGAAGAAAAAAAAAAAGAACATGCATACAAAATAGTTCTCTAACTTTCACATCATCTCCCTCTAGCCCCAAAGTCTCCCAGCAGCTCTGTTCTGGACTATGAACTAAGAGCTTGACATTTTTCATCCTGAAGCTGAAACAGTTTGGAGTCAAAGCATCATCAAAAATGTGTCTGAAATAATAACGTCTGTCCAGCTCATCATCTGCTCCTCTGTCGTTCGGTTACAAAACACTTTCTGTTCCAGTCGCCTGCTCCGCTCTGCCAGCTGCTGACCCTAAGAGGTGCATGTGAGGAGCTGGACTTTGGCTGTCGCTGCCGTGGGGACATGGCTTTGGTACACAGCAGATCCTCGTCACATTATCAGCCCCGACGCCTGCTCGCAGTCATGGCAATCCAGGCTGTGTGCCTCAGCTCGACTCTAAAGCCGGGACCAAGCCAGATGCTGCTGCTTAATCCTGCATGACAGGCGTGGGCTGTGGGTTTGGGGACTAGTCAGAACCAGGTACCAAAAATCTCTGCTAGGCACGTGCTCTCCGAAAGTCCTTGCCTCCCCGTACCTCCAGGGGACAAAGCACACCCCATTCCTCGGCAGCGACAGAAGGGACCGACCATGCAGGTCTGCTGGCACCCTCCTGCCCCTGGAGTTCCCGCCTGTGTGTGTTCACCAGAGGACTGGACTTAGCTGGGTGTCATGGGTCAGAGGGAGATCGGCAGGGAGCCTCCAAAGGCTTTACCAGTTGGTTCCCAGCCTACATTCCCCTGCTTACCCTGATTTCCCATGAGTAAAAGTGAGAAGCCTGACTAGACCACAGGGACTGTATCCTGTGAAAGCAACGGCTTAACTGGGCATGGTTGTCTGGACTTGGCCAAGCCTGCTCTGAGTCACTCCAGCGATCACCCTAAGGTCATCTAGGATCTCATCCCAGCTCTGGGAAAAAACCCTTGTGGGATCTGGCCCCCAAGCCAACAACTCCAGACAGTGTGAACAAAACATTCGCTTTGGCAATCTTGTTTGCTAAACTTTGCAATCGCGCTTCAGCTAACGCGGTGGTAGGGCTAGGTCATTTCTGTTTATCTTGCAGCTTTGCCTGGCTGCGCTGACCCGTGTGAGGCTCCTGTTCCTCCCGGTGCCGGGAACCCCGGGGTGGGCAGATGGACTTCGGTCAATGCAGACCAAGCTGGGAGCTCTCAAGCATTAAAACGCACCATCTCTGTGTGTGGTAAGGGCTGCGATCACCTTTCCCGTGAGGCAGCCGAGAGGAGCAAAATCCCACCTGGGATTTCTGAGTGGGGAGAGGGAGAAATAGGTCAGCTCACACTTGAACCTGGGCTATGGGAAGTATGGCTGAACTGTGGGCTCATCACATCTCCCTTTGCTCCAGCCCAGCCAGACCAAGTATGCCTGCGGGCAAGTTCGATGTGGCAAAAACTGCAGCAGAGCTGAATAAATTGCAGCCCATGCCCAGACCCCATCAGCCTGGTGCTGCGTGGGCAATGAAAGGGGTAAGCAGAGCGGAGGGGGAGAGGCCGGCCAGCCTCAACGCTGGTGGCATTGCAGCCTCTTCGGGATGATGGGAGCAGCGGCGGTGCGTTCAGCATGGCAGGTCACGGCTGGTGTCTCCACGGGCCCCGGGGAGCTGGAGAAGGTAAAGCCAGAGGAGAGCTAGCGTGGAGACATGGTCAGCTGGGGCTACGGGGCAAGGACCTGCAGGGGGGACTGGGGACAGAAAGTGACTCAGCTGACTCCTTTTGCGCAAGATTGCACGCAACCCGGAGTCATCTGAGGAAAAGATTAGAAGGCACATCACCGGGAGTTCTTGGTGTGGCCCCGTGACGTTTAGAGCAGGAATTGTCCCTGAACCGCTGCTTCCGGAGGGAGAGGGCTCTGGCGATAGAGCCGCGCATGCTGGCAGCGGGCTGGGTGCCGCGCTGGCGAGGGGCACGTCGTCCCGACGTGCCGTGTCTCTGCCTGGCCCCACACTGTCTTCAGCCCGGCTTTGCTGGCTCCAGCTGTGCAACAGACGTTGCTGAGAAGGCAATAATTGCTGCGGGGGGGAAGCCTAATATCAAAACAGCCGCAAATGTGAGCGTGGGTGAACGCTGGTGACATCCCCCCCTTGTTACTTGTCTGGCCAGGGGCTTTGCAGAGCTGGGCCGGGCAATGGAGCACAGAGGAGGCCAGGCCCCACTCTGGGGTCTGACAAACAAGATTTGGCCCTTTTTCAAGGCTTTGTGATCTGCTTTGCATTTAAGCTTTGTGCCCAAAGGGCTGAGGGGTACAGTGGGCACTCCTTCCTTCTCAGCGGGTACGGGTGCCTGGCCAAGCCCCAGGACATGCTCCCCCGAAGGGAACTGGGGTCAGCCCTTGCTATGGAAATGATGCTCCGTTCCTCCAGGGGAAGGGCCATGTTCTTCCTCATGAAGGACCAGGAGACTCCTCTGAGGTCTCAGAGACCTCTAGACCCATTATAGGATTTGTGTCTTCTTCACGCCATCCCTCGCTGAACCCTCGCAGCATTCAACATCCCTGCCCTTGTGCTCCACCGCAGCTTCGGACCCCAGCACATACACGTCCGCCCTGCCACCCTGCCCAAGAGGACAAGCACGCGGGGGTCCCTCCTTGCAGTCACCGCACTGAGCATCAGGGTGCACAACAAGCACCCTGAGCCTGTCTGCAGGCACAGCCTCATGCCCCCTGGGATTTGGCCCAGCTGCCCCAGACACGTACAGCAAACACCCCTCTGCCCCCTTTCCTGCCCGCAGAGTGAATCTCCGGCCCACGGCAGTCCCGATACGCCTGGGGACATCCAGCTGCATCTTCCCGAGCCTGCTGCCAGCTGTCGCAAGGCACCGGTGCTCACTGCTCGCCAGCGGCCGGCGCAAGCGTCACCCCTTGTCCCCGGGGGCTGAGGGAGAGCCGCATGTCAGCAGGCAGCGCAGCGTGATTTACAGGCTTCAACTGGGTCTCCCAGCCGTGCACCACAATTTGGCACAGCGGGGAGAGCCGAGGGGAATCTGTGTTTAGAGCAAATTGCTGTTTTGGAGGGGCTGTAATGAGCAGCCCAAGCTGCTGAGCAGCCTCAGCTGGGATGAGGCTGACAAAACGCTTCAGCCCAGCGGCGAAAGCTTTTTAATTGGCGAGTGGCTTGTTTTGGCACTTCCCAAACATTTTGTTTCCAGGTACTTGTGAGAGCCCTGGAGACTGAAGGAGGTGGGTTTGCAGGGCTCTCCTCCGTACCCCCGAGGAGAGGACGCTCACCTCGGTGGAGAGCGCCAGCGTGCACGCCCCAGGCTTCGGCACTGTCTGGGGACACGAGGGATGCTGTGTCAGAGGGGACGAGGCTTGGAGGGAGGGCGTGGAGCCAGGCAAGCTTTATGGTGGAGCAAAAACCCGTGGGGACATCAAACCAGGAAACCCTGTCCTGGCTGGCCGCTGCGACCCTGCCTCCTTGACTTCAAGCACCTGAAGCAGAAATAGTCCTCAGGACAAATGGGATCTGTTGTTAGCTGGAGCTGAGATTTTCATGGAGAAAACTGGAAACTTTTTTTTTTTTTATTTCAGTCGTGACAGCCCAGTTAATTTCTGTTTTTCGGTTCAGCCCCGAGCCCCCAAGTCCCCTGTTCGTGCCGCCTTGCCTGTGCCCTCTCTCCCGGCCCCATTGCCTCTGCCCGGTACTCAGTCCCCAGGGAGGCAGGGCAGTGGGTGCGTGGCGCGGGCAGCCCTCTCACAGCTTCACGGGGGGTGGGAGCCCCGTACAGCACCCAGACCCCCAGGGAGAGGAGGGAGACAGAGCGGTGGCAGCGGGGAAAGAGGGGAAGGAGAAAGGAAAGCATCGGGAAAGCTGGGGGGAACGTCTAGGGTCCTTCGGGACGCGCCAGCGCTGCCTCGCGGGGAGCTGTCGTCGCTCCACGGGGCGAGCGAGGTACCGTTAACACCAGCAGGAAGCTGCTCATTACAGCCGGGATTTAACTAGCTGAGAAAATTCCTCTCTTGTTAATTAAGGGAGCTGAGCACAAGCCCCTCTGCCGCTCAGACACGCGCGTTAATAACCGGAAAACAGACGAGATTAAGAACAATCAAACGGCTTTATGGACACCACGTCAAAATTGCTGCACATCACGCCAGCACTCCTCGCCATGAACCAGCTCTCCCCGCACCACGGATGCCGCTCTCCCCGATGCATTCACGGTGCCGGGGCTCAGAGGGGCACTTGGCCCCCCCAGGCTACACCAGGAGGGAACCTGGCCCTGGAACAGGGTCTAGGAGCCTCTGCTAGATGCCCCGGCTGCCTGTACTGTATCTCAGTGCTCCCATAAACCATGCAGGCCGCCGGGACACCTAGCACAAGCTCCAAACCTGCTCTTATGTTTGTCTAAGAGTAATTGCACAGAAACAGGTTTGAGAGCCATGCACTTCCCCCACCTTCCCTAACTCATCTATGCCCAGATCAGGGAGCGGAGCTGTGAAGACCATCGTCCCCTTCAGCCCTGTGTCAGCAGAGAGGGAAACCCAGGGCGGAGGGGACCCTGCAGCAGGGACACGCAGTGGAGGCGGGCTGGGGCGCGGGGCTGCAGGTGACGATGCTCGGGGCTCGCCACCGCAGAGCTGCTAACAAGAAGAGTCATTTCCAGCCGGCAGCTGCTCCGTGGCGTCCCCACGTCCCTGTGACATGTGCTGGAGGCAGTGACACCTTCAACGCTAACTCCGGCAGCGCCTGAGCCTCCTGGAGGTTCAGTGCTAAATGGCCCGTGGATAACAGGCTGCTTTCCAGCTCTGCTAAATCAGGGCCAAGAAGCTGGAGACTGAGGGAGGGAGAGGCTGCACCTTCAGGCTGTACGTTCTGCACGAGGGATGGAGCCTCACCAGTTAACCAGTTCAGGGCGCTGGCTGTGCATGTGCTTCCCAGGAAGCATCAGCCTGCGCCGGGTAAAGCCTTTCCCATGTTGCAGCAATGCCAGGGTCCTACACCGTGGAGCTGTACCCCACTGCCGGGTCCGTGACGCCCAGGCACGGCCGTAAATACCCACCCTGAGCTCGTCTGCTTGCGGAGACGTGTGGTCCTCACGACCATTTCCCCCCAAAGCTCCTCTCTTGTAAAACAATGGGAAAAGCACCGAGTTTATGGATGTCTCAGTCCAGTCTTCACCCATCTGTGCCATCCACTGCCAGCAATAAAAAATCTCCCTGGCCCCTTGTCTCTCACCCCAGCAGTTTTGGTGCTTCCTCTGCCAGTGTCTCTACCGCGTGAGCCTCCCCGAGCGTCACGCGCTCTGCTCCCCGTCGCGACCCGAGCACCCACCCCGCGGCGCAGCTCCCAAACAGGTCAGAGAAAACCCGCCTTCAGAAGGAGCCTCCCAAAGCATGAACCGTGCCAGGGGGTGCGGGGCGAGGGGCAGCGTCTGCCAGGGAATTTCTGCAGGACGTCGCCGCTCTGCTCCGCGCCGCACTCTGACAGCCGAGGAGCCTCTGGTGGGGTTTGGTACAACCTCGTCAGCAATTAACCCCCCACTTTTTTTTCACAGTTTATGTAGTCGCTCAGTGAGAGGGGCAGAGGAGAGAAAAACAGAAAGAGAAGTTCCTGGTTTTTTATTTTTTTTCCCCAAACTTCACCCGTTCTGGGCATATGGCCAGAAAGCAATAAAAATCTGTTATGTTTAGAAACAGCTTAGAAACATATAAATAACAGCAGTTTGGTGTTGCAAGAGCCACAAATAAAGTAGTTGTACGTTCTTGAGTTTATTAACATCTGAAGGGGATAACGGGAGTTTTATAATGTCTAATTGAATTAAATACAGTACACTCCAATTTGGGGATATAAAATTTGCAATCATGAAGTATAATTAAATACCTTTCTGGCGCTGTTGTTGTTTTTTCTCTACAAGCTCAAAAATAAAATGAAGTGGATTTTTAGTTGATGTAATATATGAATTCATGCCCATTGCTAAATGGACTGGATTTATAAGTCTGGGGAGGGGAATTGTGACAAGCGTGGCTGGGAGGTACAAATTCAACGCTGGCCTGGGACCGTGCGTGGCCCTCCTTCCCCAGCAGCCGCGGGACGGAGAGGGGACTGCCCAGGCCGGTGGTGGGTGCACGGCGAGAGGGGCCGTTCCCCAGCACACCCCTGCTCCCCTGCTTTCTCGGTGCGGCGGGTAAGTCCTTGAGCTGCCTTCAGCTTCAGTGAAGACTCAGGCCAGACCAAGGCTGCGTTGCATCTCTCTGCTGGTAATTGGAAAAAGACCTAATTTTTAATTGCACTGGGGGAAACGTCCTCATTAGTGGGTTGCAAATGTGTCGAGCCCTTGGAAGGCCTTGTAAGAGCGCGGAAAGGCAGGGGGCCAGTCCCAGGGGAGGGAAAAAAAAAAGAATATTTGCAAGGAGGAGGAAGGGGAAGGTAATGCCGACCAGAGCTGAAAGATCTCAGCCATATGTGCCCAAGGAGAGCTCCCGTTGCCATGACTAAACATGGGGCTGGGCTGGCACGTCGTTCTGGGAACCAGAGCAGGATCCAGCCGAGCAGGGATGCTTGCTGCAGAGGAAGGATGTGGGAGAAGGGGGAACATTTCCCACTGCCTACGAGGGGAGGCTCTGCAGGGAGGTGTTTATCTCCACTGGAGGCACCAGGGGAGCCTGGCACCAGCTCCTGGCACATCCCTCTGCACGCTCCACGCCCCGCAGGAGAGCTCCGTTCCCTCCCAGTCCTCTTTGGTTTGCTTTCTGCTGTCATCCCATGGGGAAACAGAGGGAAGCGACGGGATCTCTGCTTGCGGCATGTTGATCCAGAAAATGAACGTTGCAAAGCTTCTTACCAGGGGCTCCAAGCACTTGGAAAAAAAAGTGAGGTCTTCCGGGACGAAGGTAACAAAGTCGTAAAACGCCCCCGTTGTTAGAAATGGTGTACCCGAGTGAGAAGTAACAGAGCGAGATGCACCAGTGGGCTCCGGGGTCTGCCTGCTACAGGGGCTGACGAGGTGTAAGGGGTGGGGGTCCGTGCAGGGGGGTCTGCGCCTGGCCCAGCCACCCTCACCATCAGGCTGAGGCACAACAGCACAGAGATCGCTGACGGTCTCGAAAGCGTTGACCTGCTCATTTAGGGAGGATGCCAAGACCGTCTGAGCGGTCTGGTCCCAACAGGTCCCTGAAGACGTCTACCTCCTCACAGGACTTGACAAAAGAGGAGCGTCAGTTCGGGCAGAGAAGAAGGCTTTAGCCTGAGAACCGGAGCATGAAAGCTTTGTGTCTCTACAGGAGAGGCCATCACAGAGAAGCTGATTTTGTAAATAGGAAATGTCGCAGGTTTAATCCACGCAGCCTTCAGTACAGCATCTGGTTTGGTACCGCCCAGGGAATGAGCTGTTGGAGCTGGGACAGTCAAGGACAAGGACAAGGACAAGGACAAGGACAAGGACAAGAACAAGGACAAGGACACCCAAGGTCCTGGCTCCAGGGCTCAGGCTGGATAGAGGAGTGCCGGCTTGGGACCAAGTCAGTCACGGAGACCATCTCATTTTGTGTTTCTCTTCCCAGCCCTTCCACAAAAGGCAGTGGTGTGCTAATGAGAAGGAGGATGGTCCAAATTTTGGAAGCACAGTCAGTGTCGGGGAGATGAAGGCGGGAGCAGAGGGTTGCGGGGGCCAGTGTAGGAGAAACGGGGTGCATGCGAGAACGCTTATTGCAAAATGCACTGCAGGTCTTGTAAGGAGACTTGCAGGATGAGGTGGGACCGAGCCAGAGCTTGCCGAAGCTGCTGTCCATAAACATTGCAGGGGAGGAGGTGGAGGAGAAAGCGGTTATTTGTTTAAAAGCAATGTCGGCACAAAACCAAACAAGGCTAACCCCATCAGGGATCAGTACAGCTGCATTTCCAACCAGGAGAGCAGGGAGGGCCGGGAACTGCCCGGTCCCTGGCAAGAGGCGGTCTCTGCCTGCGTCCCCAGGGGAACCGCACTCCCTTAGCCAGAGACACGGCCGTGCGACTGGGACAGCAGCTCGGTTTCAAAGCACACCCAGCACCAAACGCCTGGGTTCACTTCCCCCCGTGCCGTTGCTGTATGCGAGTTTGGTGCAACCACTTATCCTGGTGGTAAGACGTGAGATGGTGCCCGAGAAGGGAGCTGATAGATGGGCGTTCGCAGAGTGCGGAGGAGCTCTGGGAGCGCGGCTGGCGATGTGCTTGGTCCTGCACTTCCCAGCTTGCGAGACAGGGTGCTGCTGTCTGACTATGGCTGGGATTTGGGATTGCTCAGCTTTTATGGTGTATTTGATGGGGGAGGCCAGCAGGTCGCAGGAAACGAGGAGAGGAGATTATGGCTATGCCCAGGCTGAAGCAGCAAGAAGACGTGGTCCGTGGCAGTTTTGCAGAGCCTGTTCCCACGCGGAGGAGCTGGAGGCAGATGTGTTCACCCCCTGGGCCGCCTTTGATCACAGCAGGCAAACTGCAGAATTGCAACAGCCCAGATGAAAGGGAAAGGCAAAGAGGAGAAGAAAGAAAAAGCACTCTTATCTGCGACGGGCAGTGGTGTCACATGCTCCAGACGGCACATGCGAGAGTGGTAGCTCTCTCAGCAACATCTTCCAATAGCTTCTGAGAGCAAAAATAGCTTCTGGTTTGTTGAAGGCAGACTCCTCCTGAACAGAAAGGAGGTCTAATGCCCTGGATTGCATTTTCCATAGCTCGCAGCTTCTGCAGCCCTGAGGACAGGCTGCTGAAAACACAGCACCGAGGTACGGATGTGATCCACCAGAAAGGTCGGTGGGAGCAGCTGGCTGCTAACGCAGAGCAGATGTGCAGCACGGAGTACACAGCGCCTGACCAAACGCACGTGATCCCATGGAAGAACGTAGAAAGCAACAGCCAAGTCGTTATCTTTGGAAGCTGATAGACATCCTGAGCCTGGCAAGGATTAGTGAGATACAGGGAACCAAAGCAGCAAGGGGGGACAGAGGAAATCCTGATCGCTGTTAGCAGCAAAGCAGGGACGGAGCTGGCGCGGCTCCCCATGCAGAGCAGCCCGTTCTGCTGCGGTGACCTTCGCAGACCAGCTGTGGAGCGCTTCAGTGAGGACAATGTCCCTGCAGCTGGCACGTCAGCTTATTCCCAGCTTACTTCTGAAAGAAGGGCACAGGCACTCCACACAGGCTCAGCCTCTGCTGTGGGAAGTTTGCAGAACCAATGTGAAACACCGTGCAAGTCAGGCTCAGATGGAGAGCGGGTCCCACAGTGGCAGTGGATGGGTGGGCATTGCGTTGCCCAGCATGGGGGGACGCAGCCGCACCCGACAGCCTGGTGCTGTGACGGTGAAACGCAGTGGAAGGGGTAAGCAAAAAGAGACAGAGCCCTGACCCTCGTGCTTCCAACAGGCAGTGGGGAGGGATGGGCAGGAAAACACCGCTGAGAAACATTTCATATCTGAAAGTACCTGTCTGCTGAAGTCAACGCAGTTTGTCAAAATGGCCCAGTTTTGCCCAGTTTGCAATGGAAAGCACCTGTCTGGCTCACGGACTTTGTTTGAAAAGAAAAAACACTATGGTGCTGCGTTCTCTGTAGAAGCACAGGGAGCACGGGATGGCTGAGGGGCGTTTTGTGCGCTGTGCCTCCTCCCCGCCTCTAATGACGCTGCCCGAAGCCTGCAAATGTACTGGGCTTAAGAAATACAGGAGTTATGAGTCTAAAAGGAAACCTGCCTGAAAAGATCAAATCTCTCCCAGCGCCAGCAACACCAGAAAAGAGCAGACCCACTGCAGTTAAAAAGATTTTCTCCTCTGCCCAGGTTTTTTATTTGAATCCGGATCCTTTGGAAATAAACACACATCAAAGCTTAAAATCAGGAATCCTGGCTTCACCTCTGTGTTGTTTACCCGTGCTGACTTTGTTTCCCTGTAAACTGGTACCTGGCATACCGAGACGGCGAGATGCAGAGCAGCCATCAGATACAAAGCTGCTGTGTCAGACTGAAAATCCCAGGCACTCCTCCGCTAGGAAAACAGCCAGCAATTCAGCCAGAGCTGGAGCAGCCCCTCGCTGGGAGGAGAGCCTCGGGAACGGCTCTGCCCCACACAGAGAGCCCGCTGGCAATGCTGCCCCGATCTCAAAATTGTATTTCTTTGCATGTCCCTGATTTAGCAGGAACACTTGATATCGGTGAAGTGGGAGGAGAGTCTAAAAGCTGAACTTCTTCACTGCTGTTGCTGTTTTCTTGGCGGTGCTTCCCCTCCATTCAGGTGTGGGGGAGCTGACGCCTTCTTTCCCATGGGCACAGCAGCTGCTTTGCAACACAGTCCCAATCCTCAGGGTTAAAAAAATAAAGATTTGGGTTTAATTCTAGTGTCTTGCTTTTGATTATGTTTCTGCTGACTCCTTTTAAATCACCGTTCCGGTAACACTTCCCTTCTCCAAGGCAGACCCATTTTTCACACCTAACCTCCTCCCTGAATTCTCTAAAAAAACAAAAACATTGGAAACATGCCCGAAATCGCACAGCTTCACAGGCGGGAAGGGGTTTCCAGGGTCCTCGGTCTGGCCGCCCTCTCAGAGCACTGTCGGCAGCTCTCGGTCGAGGCAGCCCGGCTCTGTCCCTCCAAGGGTTGGAAACCCCCTTGGGTGGAGACACCCCCTTGCCTGGGCACCAAACCCAACCGCTTTGTATCCAGTTGAACAGAACGCTTTTTTCAACTAACAAAATGTCTTTTTGTCATTTGACTTTTTGAGGTCAACGGCTGTGCAGCCCTGGGCTTAACCCGCTGGACTAATTTAGGGCAGAGTCTGTTCTGGGGAGGGAAGGGGTAATGCTGACTACCCTCCCCTGAACCTTCACCAGCCTTGACCGAGTCTTTGGAGCGGCAAAAGCTGATGGAAAATTAAACCTCACATGGATTATTTCAGCCCATGAAATATAACAGAATTTAAATGAACAAAATACACTGTCAGAGTCACTCTGAGACGCCGAGCTGGTGACCAGCGACTGGCACGAGCCAAGGGCAATCAGGGGAAAGATGCTGCCATTAACAAATCGTGTACACTTAAATTTCCCCCTGTTTCCAGGCCGGCTGTTAAACAAATCGGACAGCAACGCCCCAGGGTCCCAACGCTCGCTGGGCTGTGCCCGTCGGCCGGGGGGACGGCGCTGGCTTCGCCTGCAGCCTGGAGCCCTCCTGTCCCCTCCCGGCCGCTCTGCTGAGCTCCCACGCTGGCCGAAGGACGTGCTGGCCGTCCGTCTGGCTGGGAAGCGCTGGGGGATGATGGCAGTGGCCACCGGCCAGTGCCCCCGGCCCTCCTGGCACAGCTCGCACAGACCTCCTGTGGCCCCGGGGACAGTTTGAGGAGTTTGTTCTTCTTCTGTCCTTGATCATTTGTCCCCCGCTGCAGGGGCAAGCATTGTGACCCAGAGCAGGGAACAAACCCAACTGAGAAATAACCCCCGCCAAAAAAAGCAGAAAAGAAAGAGGGACTATTTTTCAGCTGCCTCATTTCTTCGGGCCGGTTCATTCAGTGCTGGCTCGGTGCGAGGGCAGGGGTGAGCTAAGACAGAGAAGGAGATAAGGACTGCGCCCAGGACCTGCTGCTGGGCTGACCCCATCCTCTCCCCTGTCCTGGACCATGTGCAGTCCTGAGCTCCAGGGGAGCCCAGGGTCGGGAGCTGCCCGAGGGCTGGAGCCAAGCCAGGGGCCAGCCCGAGCACGGGTCCTGAGCAAAGGGCTACAGAGCGCACTGTCCTCGGGAGGAAGGCAGCCATGAAGACACGCCGTTATCTGGGCAGGTCAGGCTGCCTTTGTCCTGGGCGTTTGTCACCCTCTTTCCTTCACATCCCCTTGTCATCCAGGCAGTCGATCGTTCTGGTGCGCGAGCCGCAAACAATTGTGCTTGCGTCCTTCTGCAGGGAGAGACAGTTTTGCTGTTGACAGGTACTTAATGGCCTCTCACAAAAGACGCCTGCTCCTCTCCCTGTGAACAAAGGCAAGGGGATGTGCAGGGTGTTAGGGCAACACTTCATCCATCAAGGTCCACAGCTGTCATGCTCAGCAAGAGCAGAGGTTTGCAGAAGACTCGTGGCGTGATTTAACCCACAAGAGGCCAATGTGAGGTTTCCCCCTCATTCTGTCCCCTCTGCTCTTGCCTTCACCTGGCAATTGAAGTTGCTTATTGCTCGCTGAAGCTGGACAGACAATGCCGGAGGCCGCAGAGAGCGGAGCGTGGCAGCACGGGCTGTGCAGCATAGCAACCCCATCCTTCCCACCCCAGGAGTTTGCCCAAACCTTTCCATTTTCTCAGTGTCAGTGACTCTGATGGTAGGGACTTGCTTTGAGAGAGCAGCAGGAGAGCGAGACCATTTGTGCTGCCAGCACTCCCACTGCTGCCTGCACCCACAAACACAGCTGGAGCCCCACATCTGCAGCCTCCATGCTGCAGAAGATTCCGCTGCCTGCTCTCTCGGGGCAGCTGCCTTTGCCCTGAGCAGCTCGACGGCCCACATTGCTGCCCTGGCATCAGTGGCAGCAGTCCTGCCAAGGACGCTGCAGGCTGCCTCCCCGGACAGCTCTGCATCTCTAAATTAAAGGTCTTAAAGACCTTTGTGGGAGAACGTGGCATTGCTGGGGGCTAGAGGTGCTCTTTTCATGTGCCGGCCCCTTCACAGACGTGGCAGGACCTTTCTCCCTGTGCTAAGGTCGCGCGGGCTGCTCGCTCCTTCCTCCTGGGCGTGATTTCTTGGAGCGGGAAGCAGTTCTGCCCCATGTGCAGCTCTTGTGTTTCAGAGGATGGGTTTCTAGGGAGTCCTGCAGTCCTTGAGCACCGGTATGTGCTGCTCCAGCCGAGGTGACCCCCTCAGGGCCTCTGCCCATGGTGCTTCAGTGAGGAAAGATAATTAGGGAGGCGAGCCTGATAGCGCGGGTACAAGTGATGGCAAAGATGCCGACAGATGCAAAATGGAAGTGGTGACACAGCCAGTCCGCACAGCGGCAAGCTGCAGCCGTGCCCCGTCACATTAGTCTTGCCACATGCTTCTGTGCTTTTGCAGACTGAAGTGAGTCCTTCTGCCAAGGCCCACCCTCCTTGCGATCAGCTTTTAAGGCTTTCCCAACACCTCAGCCTCCTGCCCGTGCACGGGCATGCACGTCCCGGCTCCTGAGCGAAGGCAGGAGCAGCTGGAAGCCCCTTGCAGAGAGCAGAGCCCACAGCCACACTGCCCAGCGAGCCCAGCTTACCTCCGGCTCTCGACCATGCTGTAAGCCTCATTTGTTTCTAACAATATTTAAAGCTCTGGCAGTCTGAAACCATCCCAGAAAATACCTCTTCTTCTCCTCCCGCTCACTGATGGAGCGTTTGGGTAGCACCCAGTCGAGGAGGGAGACCTGCAGCATCCCCTTGCAATATCCCCACAGTGCAATGATCTCCGACTCATAGGTGAGCTCGATCAGCCAGGAAAGATCTCACCTATTTGGTCTGTGATTTTACAGAGCGGTAACTTCTGAATCAGTTGTGAACACTAAGTCAAACCCTCGCAAGAGGTAAAGTGAGCACGAGGACATTTGTTAACCCGGCTTGTCACCCCATTGCAAACGATCTCAGTTCTGTTTGACAGGGCTGTGGAATAGTTAACTTTAGATTTAAATTAAATTTACATTTACGGTGGTGATTGGCAAACAAGCCTTCACGTCTCCAGCTCCGTAGGGGCAGAGCTGGGAAGCGTGGCCTGCCGAGGTTGTTGGCATGCTGGTAGCACTGGGCTGGAAGCACAGCTCTGGGCGTACGGGCGGGAGCCGCTGGCGCTGGTGGCAGTCCCTTTCTCCGTCCCCCCTGCCTGGAGGGGCCGAGCCGCTGCAGCGAGCTCCCTGCGTGCCTTAGGGCAGGCGGCTGCAGCGACCCGGGTGCAGGCTGGCTCGCTGCAACCCCCGTGCCGGCTGGCCTGCAGCAGCCACCTCTGAGGGGCTCGGAGGGGAGCACCTGCTGCCCTCCTCCCTGCGCTTCCAGAGGCTGAAGGACCTGTGTTTGTCTTCTTAGTAATGCTTTAGCAACAGAGACGCTGTTGCCGCACGTTCGCATGGAGTTCGCACCCTGGTCCCCGAGGCAGGGATGCGTAGGACGCTATTGCCCCAGACACGCCGTACCACGCATCCCCGTGCCACCATGCCATTAATCAGTGTTGCTCCATCGCGAGCACGTCCTCTGGTCGCTGCTCTGGCCCAAGAGCTCTGCTGCACTGTGCGCGCAGGAGATCTGGTCGCCCACGGGTGCAGTGCCCTTTGCCTCTTGCCTCTCGCTGATGTGAACGTGCAGCAAACCAGAGCGCAGAGGGGTCTGGGCTAGAAAAAAAGCTACGCTGATTTATTTACTAACCCAGATCCTGCAAAAGTGGGAGAAGCTGCCAAAGCCTGCCCTTCCTCCCGGCTTCCCTGCGGTGAAGCTCAAACGGTGGCGCAAACTCCAAGACCTTGGTTCTGGCCAGAGGTTTCCTTTCAAGGCATCATCACTGACGCAGAAATGATCTCCTGCCCTGTCCCTTCCCCAGCTCCCCCTGTCCCCCCTTGTAAAATGGGTGTGCAGCTGTGTCACAAACCAGACTCGGGTAGGATTTGGGTTAAATCTAACCAGGCAAAGCAGAAAGGCAAGTTTTAATGCCAATGTCTCCTGGAATTTGCTCCTTGCAAGGCCACAGAAGCATTTCCATGGGATTAGGGGGAAGGCAGCACCACATCTTTTGGCAGTCGAGCTTTGCAGCATCCAGGGCTTTACAAGGCTCAGACCTCACGTAGCTGCGCGGGGCTGTCTGGATGGAGCAGCCGCAGCCGTGCCCTGCCCTCGCCCTGCCCCTGGGCTTGCTGTGCCTTTCCTGAGCCCTTTCAGCACAGAAATCCTGCCGAAAGCACAGCCCAGCAAAGCAAAGCGGCTGCCATGCCGGCAGGTTAGCACACGGGGATGCTCCCCCAGGTCCGAGGGAGCGTCGGAGCTGGGGTGAGGCAGCGGGACTGGGGCGACGGGGGCTGGCCGGGGGTACAGGGGTAGCAAGGTCCAGAGACTGGAAATTAAACCCTCTCAGAAAGTGGCTGTACAGAAAGAGGTGAGCTATCTCTGAGCCAAACTTCCCGATTTGACAAGAAATGCAGACAAACCATCCGGACACGGTCCTGGGCAACCCGCTCGGGGTGCCCCTGCTCGGGCGGGGGGCTGGGCGAGGTGCCCTCCTGAGGTCCCTTCCAACCTCAGCCGCCCTGTGAACTATTACTCCAAAACCGGAGCTGGGCATTTGCTCTATGGATAAACGTCTTCTCCCCTTTATGCCTGTCCTTTGGTGACAGCACCTCGAGTTTGGTTTTCAGCCTCAAAGGAGCAGATATAATCTCATCATTTATGGAGCAACTCCTGTTATTTGAGGAACTGTAAGGATGTCATTTATTTCCTTCTCAAAGCCTGTTGTTCTCTGGAAATGATGTGCATGACATGGCATCAGGAGGAAGAGGGATCACAGATGCCAAATACTCGAGGAATGGCTGGTTCAGAAATATTAAACATATTTTTCAGAAAGGAGGATTACTGTTAAGACCTGTGTAGCACAGGGGAACAAACTAAGAGAATTTAAAAGAATACTTAAAAGAAATGCATTCGACACTGACACTGCCTACTGCATATTGGCAAAAGCAACAGAGAAATTGAAACCTAATCCAAAAGCCCATTTGACAAGAATCCATTAGAAACCTTCCCCAGAGGCCCTGAGCAGGGCGTAGGGGTTGAGGGATGGCATGAACGACCGCAGTGGGGTCTGCAGGAAACCCGCAGAAGCTGCGAGCGTGCCAGACCCATGGGCTGGTTGCACGGCCAGACCCTTTGCCGCGGCAGGGCTAGCAGCCTGCCGAGGAGCCGTGAGATTCACCGCAGCCATCGCATCGCTCTGTCGATCCTGGAATAGATGTAGCTGAAACAGATCCTGTTGAGCGAACACGCTTTCCAGCAGGACCGCAAGGCAGGAGGGCACCGACTGCGATGGGCTAATGCTATACGCCTGTTTCCTCCTTTGTAAGCTCAAATAAAGCTAGCCTAAGGGAACATCAAACGCTAACTTAGAGCAAGTGCTTTTGATGCTTTAAACTAATCCCTTTCAAACGGGGACTGGGGAGGGGAAAGCAACACAGCCATCGGAGTGCCTGCAGACAAGCCCCCTCCCCGCCCCCCCCGAGAATGACTTCAAATGTGATAAACATAAACGAGAGGCCAAATAACTGAAAACTGATGGCTTATAAATAAATGCATGAGGCAGCCTTCCTCGTACTGTCCTTCTGTGATGCTGTGGACCCGGAGGGGCGTGTGCTCCCCCCTCCAGCCCCTTACATTCACGCCCTGGGCAGGTTCCCATCGCTCCCTGTCCTGCCGGGGTGGGCTGGGACGCACAAGGACAGGGATCCCTGCTAGTGTGGAGCACACTGCTGTCCGCTCTTCAGATCCCAGCAGGCAGAGCTGGTCTCGTCTAACAAGCGTCCGTGGCAGGGCTTGTTCTTTGGGATCCCTGTGCCGTCACTGCAGAGCGTGGCCCCACGTAGCCCTGGGCTATCGGACACCTGCAGGGGCCAGGCAGAGGTAAGGCAGGAGGGACGGGACCCTTCCGGCCACGGTGCTGCCAGTCCCAGGTGCCAGGACTCAACTGCCCCACGCCGAGAACAACCTGCAGCCTGCTCCCCGGCAGCCAAGAGAGGCTCTTGAATCACTCTGAGCCGTAAAACCAGTGATACTCAGAGGCAATAAATTCTCCCACTGGCTGGGTAAAACTCCCCATCTCATGCAAAGAAAGTAGGACAGACCTAAAATTAATAATTCACACTCTCCGGTCCCTATAACAGGGCCTGTCCTTGTTAATACTCTTCAGATCTCGCCGATAGTTTTCATCCATTTTGGCTGTATATTGACAAGGTCATTTCTCGGAGCTCAGCTGCAGTCTATAATTGGTGCTTTGCAAATTTATAAACTCGAACCATGCTGTGGTTCTTGCGCATCAGCTAATAATGAGCAAGGGGTTGCCCGCTGCCCCCAGGGATGCTCCTTCAGCCTCCCCTGCAGCCCGCACTGCTGCAGCCTCACTCGCAGCAGAGCGGCAGAGCAGGAGGCAGGGCAAACCTGGCTTCCACTCTTTTGGCCCTCGGAGAGGCTATGCCTTCCCGGGGTCTGTGTTTTCTGGGCCCACACGTTGCCATATATAAGCTCGCGGGACTGCGGGTAGGTCTCGATACATGAACACAGGAGGAACCTCTGAGCAGGTGCTCACATATAGGTGTGTGACCATTCCTGGGGGGGAGCCGCAGGTACCAGACATGCAGATGTCCGTGCGCGTTGGAGCCACGCGTTTTGAGCGTGTCCGTGTCACAGGTGCTGCGGGTCACCCGTGGCCACGCGGCTTATGAGAGTGTGCAGGAAAGGGCTTGTCTGTGTGCAATTTTTGCTTCCAAAAGCCCCGTCCCATTGCTCCAATGAGGCGCTCTGGCAGCACGCGTTATTGGCGATGCTGACGCCGGCCTGTTGTGGGATATCAGAAATGCAGCCTGCGATTCCTCCAGAGGCGACAGCAGCATTTTTCGAGCCCAGGTGTGGTCAGCAGGCAGGGAGTGCCTTCTGGGGCCCCAGCCACCCCTTGTAATGCCAGAGAGAAGGAGCACAAGTGCTAGGAACTGCCTGGGTGGGAGTAAGTCACTGGCAGGCGATGGGTTATTTTGGTGAGTGCACGCTGGGGCAGGGCCGTGCAATGCACAGAGCAGTGGGGCAGGCTGGCTCCCTGCCCCACAGCTGTTTTGAGGCTTTTAGAGCCCATGCACCAAGCAGGCCATGCTCTGCCTCTGGGCTCCCAGGAGAGCTTTGCTCTGGAAAGTGCTGGGGCAAAAGCACCACCTCTTAGCATCTCTCTCCCTTCTACTGCAGCAGTGGATGTGAAACTCAGACTTGCGCCAAGATACAGAAGATTTCCTTCAGTCCTGGGAACACATCAGCACATCTCCTCTCCATGTCCTCACCACGTGCTTGGCCACAAGACCAAAACAGGAGTAAAAAGCCAGTATGGAGCTGGGACAGCGAGGCTGCAGCCCCTGCTGCCGCCCCTGCCAGCCAGCAGCACATCCAGGGCTGCCTGCAAGCACGACCACAGCATCTCAGTAACAGCTCTGAGTTACTGGCTCCCACCTTCCAGGGTGCTCCTCTCTGCTCTTCGTGTGGGCTTCAGCACCGGGCAGAGACGGGCTCAGTGCTTGTGGATGATAAATCCGGGTCCAAGGAGGGATCGGGTGATAGTCAGTGCTATCTCGCTGCAGGAGGTTGCTCATTTCTCCAGGAGCAGCTGGCTGCCCACTTCCAACTTTACAACATACGGCAGCTGGGTTAATTCTATAGTTCTCGATGACTCTAGTGACGGAGCTCTGCAGAGAGCAAATACCAGAGGGACCCTGAGCCATGCCCTTTCCAGAGAGCTGCCGGGGACCACCAGCTGTGGGCACACTGGCCTGCGTCTATAAGGCAGGGTGACCCTCTCACATGGGCAAGGACTGGGGAGAATAACTAGACTTCGTGGGACTGAGGAGCCCCAAACTGGACCTACTGCCCAGACTTGGTCTCTCCAATGCCCAACAGAAAGGAAGAATCCATGTGAGTCCCTTTAAACGAGAAATTTCACAAAAACAGGGCTCTTCCACAAGATTTCCGGGCTTTGGCTGGATGAGAAATAGCAAGGACAAAGCCTTTTCAGGGAGAGGGAAACCAAAAGGCACAGAGATGGCTCCAGTAGGGACCTGGAGTGTCTAGCTGGGCTCATGGCCTGGAGGTACGGGCCAGTTTGGGGCAGAAGATGGGGCCAGGAACCAGGCATGAGCTGTCACATTCCCAGCTGTCCCCTAATTGGCACCTTTGGCTCGCTAAGATGCAGGCATCCAGTGAAAGCAAACATTGCTCATACTGCAAACACCGTCCTCAGTGCTCGCCTTGCCCAGTGATCATCAGCAGGAGGAAAGTCTGGGCTTTAACCATCCTGAATCACCTGCTTTTAACTTATAATGGGGGTGTTCCCCCAAAGGTACTTTAATCCTCGCTGGTTATTAAATGCTGTTTCTCTGAACCACCGTCAGGGAGGAACAAGAGAGCAACTCTGCCTCAAGCCCTGCCAGGGGAACCAAGACCTCTTCTGAATCTAGTTTGACTACATCTGGACAGATTAATGGGAGGTAACTCCTCCTTCCCTTTGGAAAAGGAGACCTTTGGACTGGCTGTTCAGCGTGGACGTGAGTTTCTGGGCTCATAAGCCCAGCACTATAATGCCTAAAGCTAAACATATCTGGAAGCTTCAGAGCCTGGGATTTTTCCACCACAAATTGTCCAGGACTTCAAAGTCTTTGTCAACTCTCTCATGCTCTCACTCAGAGGCGCTGTCAGCAGTAATTGCATCGAGCCAGCTCGCCTTTCTGCCCCGCTTCACTCCAGAGCTTGCATTTTTTAACACGGGTCTCCAGCAGCAGCTCCAGCTTGATGTGCCCACGACTGCCGGGGAACAGCGGGCCGGAGGGTGTGCTCCCATCAGCCCACCTCTGTAACGAGGCCTCAATAAAACATCACACGGCTGCTGCAGGGACCACAGCCGGCACGGTACAGGCAGCGAAAGGGGAAGAAGGAGATAAAATTGCTGGCGCTGGGCTTCCACCTCCTGGCAGGCACAGGCAGGACCGGGGACCCCACCTCCAGGCACCACCGCCTGCAGGCGTGCAGAGCCTCACAGCCCCCCATGTGCTGGCCCCCCCCGCCACACAGCCCCTCTGCACAGGAGCGTGCCCCCTCCCCAGCACGCTCCTTGGCTTTTCTTTTCCTAATTTTCCATTTCCCTGCACACAGCCCAGGCCTCTGGCTCGCCCTGTCTAGAAACTCTTTTTTTCTTGTCACTGCCATCTCTCCATCTCGCTGTCCTCTCCATGCTGGAAACAGTCTGGACCTTCTTGGTATGTCCCCATGGAAGAAGCTCTCCTGGCATCTCCCCAGGGCTGTCCCTGTCTCTGCAGGACCTCCCTCCCTTCCTCCTGTGCGCCAAGTTTGCCTCCTACTTTGCACGAGAGCAGGCAGTCGTTCTCCCGCTGCCCTTCTGCGTCAGTCTCACCCTTGCTTTTGCTGTACTGTGGCAAAATAAGCTGGAGCCTTTGCTGGAAAGGTCCCAGGTTTAAATGACAACCCGGATAGAAATTATTTACGTGCAATAAACCAGCCTTCAGCCCTGCCTGGGAACAGCCCTGCACCCTGCTCCGATCCCTTCTGTGGAGGGCAAGAGGCTGCCAGTCCTGGTGTGTGTGAGAGGGAGGGCACGCACGAGTGCAGAAGTGCAAAAACTGCTCCCGCTGCAGAGACGGTTCAAGACCGTGATTCTGGGAAGGGCCAACTCTTTGGGCATATCGGTGGCTTTCATTTTTCCTGCCAATCCTTTCTTGCAAGAAGGTGAGAGTAGGACGCGTGCTTCCCAGGAGCTTGGATACTTCATGCAAGTCCTTCTCAGTGTGCCCATCCTCTGCTTTGGCACACAAGTGCAGGACAAGCAAATATCACACAGCCGGGGAGAGCGCAATGATCTTTCTGGATATAACAGGCAATGAGAAGAGGAGGCTAAACTTGGGGACATTTTTATGGATGGAGGGAGCTTCATGGTGGAGCTCTTCCTCTTCTGCAAGATGTTCAACTGAAAATGCAAGGGAGGGTTGCAAATACGGTCAGCTGGGGTCTCCACTGCAGGAGAAAAGCTCTGGCAGGAACAAAGCAAACATCACAGCTGCTGTCTGTGGGGCTGTGGGCCCTCTGGAAGGACAAAACTGGCCTTGAGAATTGTCCCATCTTGGGGTAGTCCCTGCCCTTGTCCTCACCAGCATGGGAAGAGCCGGTTGAGTTCATTGCACAACGAACACAAGTTCCACGCATCTGAGGACAGATTTCCTGCTCAGGCTTGTCAGAGATGGTGGACGAGATGGCCATCTACAGCCAGAGGATGGACAGAATTGACTGTAGGTACCTTCTGCTGTTTTAACAGTTGAGGGGATAGCATAAAGGAGGCATGAATTTGCTTTCTGGAGTGGACCGTGTCTGGCACTTCCAGAGGTGAAACACCCATCCTTAAGGCTGAGGTCTCACCCCAGTTCCCTAAAGTCTCTATCATCTACCGCATCCACCGGGCAGCCTCTGCTCCCGTTTTGGCAGCCCACGCCGCAGAGGAGGGAGCGCCAGGACCCCAGACAGATGATAGGAAGCAAAGTGCTACCCAAACATGTTCCTCCGCAAAGCAGGCTGCGGCAGGCGGGCGGTGCCTGACGGGGGGATAGCCAGGACTTCTGCTTGTCTTAGGAACTGGAATTCCTATTCCTTGTGAATTAGGAAGCGAAGAGAAAGCCCAACACAAACGCATGTCTCTGCTATGTCTCCTCTGGAGCGGAGGAAGTTCTGTTCCACTGTGAACTCGCAGAGGGAATGAGGCTTTATGGAAATAGATTCAGCCAATATTAAGCAAAACTGCATGTTAATCGCAGAGAGGAAATGGGTCATGAGTCCAGGCTCCCGGCAGGTAACTCCAGATTGTGGCTAGAGCCACTAGAGAAAGCAAGATGAGGAACAGATCACAGCTTGGTTAAGAAAGTTCCTGAGAATTTTATAATCCAGAGCTGCTTCTTAGCAACACTCAGGCAAGTCATGTCTAGAAAGCTGCCAAATTAAGCTGGTAACATAAATAAATAAGAGACACCTCTTTACCCCGCGTCAAACCAAACCTGCTAGACAGCAAAGGATCCACTGGAGCATGCAGAGGCTGCACCGTAGTTGTTAGTGCTTGGGCTCAGGTAGGGCTCCACCAAAGCTGCGCAGAGCCCTCAGCTCCATCCCACGCCTGGGATCTCCATCTCCGAACCTGCGAGGGATGCGCTGCCGCTGAGCAGCTCCACAGGTCGCCCTCTCAGAGGGCAGCGTGGCCTGGGCACAGCAATAGCTACTAGAGGGAATCTGACGTATGTCTGTGCGTCTAATGCATCACAGAAATGCTTTGCAAAGCATCCCCTACGCAGTTTGGTCCCACTGGATGCTGGGGGCCAGGGAGCCCTGCTCTGGGGTGAGAGCCAGGTGGCAGGGACGCTGGCACGCAGGGATGCTGGCGTGCAGGGATGCTGGTGTGCAGGGATGCTGGCGTGCAGGGATGCTGGCACGCAGGGATGCTGGCGTGCAGGGATGCTGGCGTGCAGGGATGCTGGCACGCAGGGATGCTGGTGTGCAGGGATGCTGGCACGCAGGGATGCTGGCGTGCAGGGATGCTGGCACGCAGGGATGCTGGTGTGCAGGGATGCTGGCACGCAGGGATGCTGGCGTGCAGGGATGCTGGTGTGCAGGGATGCTGGTGTGCAGGGATGCTGGCACGCAGGGATGCTGGCGTGCAGGGATGCTGGCGTGCAGGGATGCTGGCACGCAGGGATGCTGGTGTGCAGGGATGCTGGTGTGCAGGGATGCTGAGCTGCCTGCAGATCAGAAGGCGGCGTAGGACAGTACCTGCATATGTCTCTGGGAGCTGTTCCCAGGTGAGAGACCTTAAAATGACACTTCTCCGCTGCTCCTTGCCCCAGGCTCTGGGACACTGTGGCAGCGGGTGCCCTGGCTGGACCATGGCTGGGCAGACAGGGTGCAGAGCAGGCAAGGAATGATTCAGGCTGGGCCCTCTGGGCCGACTCCTCTCCTCTGTCTTTCCTCTCATGCTGGGCTCAGGAAAGAGCTGCAGACTTTGAGGGGTCCCAGGGGTTTTCCAAGAATGAGAAGCAAGTGGCGAAGCTGGTGGCGTTCCCTGAAATATAATCCGTGCCTGAGAGAAGCCAGAGCAGAGAGAAGGGATTGAGCAACTTAGATTGTGGGGAGTCTTTTGGTCGGAGAGACAGGAAAGCTTAGCTGGCACCAGAGAAGTCCCGGGGAGGGGGAGATTTAAACTAGAGGTCAAGGGGAGGCAGCAAGAAGGGCTCTTAGCCCAGACTGATCTGATTTAGGGGTGGATGCAGGCAGAGCTCAGGGTGCCTCTGGAAAGCCTGGAGGGAGACATGCCATCACAATAAATAAGCAAGGCAAATCAGGCTGCCTGCAGGGGAAAATCCCAGACTGTAATAATGATAGGGCAGATGTGGAAAAGTTAACTAGGATTAGAGAAACTGCAAATTTCAAGTGGAAGATGACAGCAGGAGACTTCAGCCTACCCTGTACAGATCTGACTGCTGTCTTGTCAGGATAGACAGGTGGAGACGGATGCAGAGACAACATTCTTGGACACAAATGATCATCCCTGAACAAAATTGTCTAAAACTCCCAAGAAAAGATGCTGTTCTGGACCTAGCCTGGAGTGCCACACAGGACCTGGCTCACGCTGCATCCGTGGATGAACCGCTCTGTAACAGGGACCACAGTACAATTAGGTTTAATGCTGCAGAGGGAGAGTGCAGGCCAAAGAAATCCAGTGTACAAGTACTCAATCGTAGGAAAGGAAACTATGTAAAAATGAGACAAGTTGTCAAAAAAATGAAAGAAACAGCATCAGAGAGAGGAAATCCACCAAAAGCAAGAGGTGTTGAAATTGGTGGGACCAGCTCGATGGCTAAGGGGCGCTTGGGGACGCTGAGGCCACAGCAGAGAAGGTCGGTGATTTCTTTGTGTTGGTCTTTACTGTCAAAGGTGCTGGGGACACTTGTGGTTTTCCATAGCAGATCGATCAGAGGAGGCGAACCAAGCTGAAGTAACTGTGGGACATATTAGACCGGACGCCCTGGCTGGCATCCCTAAATGTGCCCAGAGAGAAACAATCTAAGTCAGGTCTATATGATGCAGAACTCGGAGCCAGCGGTTACAGATCAGGAAGGACCTTGGAGCCATCTCTGACATCTCTAAAACTCAGTGCTCAGCAGCAGCCAGAAAAACACTGGCCCAGGCTCTGATATCCCCTGAGAGGGTGCGGGGAGCAAGCTGGAGGGTGTCACTTAGCCTGTGTACCTGGAGAGCTGCGCACGGTTCTGACACCCATCTCCAGAGGAAGGTGGTGAAGATCCAGAGGAGGAGGCCAGGGCTCCATTAGTTGGAGAGAAGGCTGATGGACAACCCGGTCAAGGCTTGCAAGACGTTGGGGTGACGGAGGACATCTGCTCATCACCTCCTGCGGTAGGAGGGCTAGGGCAGACGTGCTCCCTGCACGAGCCCACCTCCGTCTGCAGAGGACCTGGGGGTGAGACTGACTCTTCACCACCATGTTTGCCCCACAGCCTAGGCTGGAGATCTTCTACCAGGGCAGAGTCCGAGGTGAGACATTTGTTTCTTCCTTGGGAGGAATCCAGAGCACATATTTCATGTATTTTGATGTGAAATGCTGCTTTGGACCAAAACAATCCTTCCAGAAAATCTGAGGCAGGATATTCTGTTCATCTTGAGCGGCTCTCACGAAAGCTTAGGAAAAGCAGTGTCACCCATGGCACAGAGGTGGAGACCTGGCCCGCACAGGGCCACCTCAGCAGGGATGCCAAAGCCCACGTGGCCGTGATGGGGTCTCGGTCCCAGCTGACAGATGGCTGCCCTGGCCCCCACGGCCCTCATGCCTCAGGAGCCACCGACTGCCACTGACGGTGTTCTTCACGAGAAAATTAAGTGGAGTAGCAGTCTTATCCCCACATCATAATAGCTTTTCCTAATGCCAAAATAAAATAAAAAAAAGCTATTTCGTGCCGTAATTACAAGTCATAAAAAGAGCTGTGCTGACAGATATATAACACCCCAGTAACTGCCTCTGGCAGCCAGGCCCCGCTAACACTAATCACGAGAGCAATCCCAGCAATAATTAGAGATAAGACTCTCCCTGCGAGCCCTCGCCCCACATCCGTCCCTGTCGCAGCCCGGTTTGCTGGAGGAGGCGTGCGGTGCCAGGGCGGGGGGTGCCGGCAGCCCCGCCGCCCCGGGCAGGGCGTCCGTCGCCCCAGCTCCAGCAGCTTCCACAGCTCCGGAGCTCTTGAACCGAACCTGTGCCGGTGCGGACGCCTCAGTAGCTCGGCGGTCACAACAAGGAGCTTTGCGTTGACCCCGCAGTGTGGGTATTTGCACCGTTACCGCTCTCATGTTTTAACTCTGCTTTCAGCACATCAACAGCAGTTTTTCTGATTGAATCGTAGACTCATGTGGGGTGGCTTCACTGGGAGTGGGACGGACTCCTGAAGCCTGGCAGTTATAGTCCTACAAGGACCCTCCTGGACTCCTCACTGAAGAGATGCAGAAGTCCAGATCTGATGACTTAAGGTCAATTCAGAGGACGTGTTTGGACTAAGAGCTCCTGAGCCCGCAGTCTGCTCTCCCTGCAGCCTTCTCCTTTAACCCCCACAACGGCTGACCTCCGAATTGCCGTCGGATGCCTGGGCAGCCCTGAAGACGCAGGCGCTGCCCGCAGCGTGGGGAGTCTCGAGGGCTGGTGCTGGCAGGGGGGGGTTGACCAAGGGGGGTGAGGACCCCCTTTGTCAGTGTGCGTTGCTTGAATCCGGTTGGTGCCTTGGGGCTTTTTGGTCCGTTTGACAAAGTTCCTCAAGCTGCAGGTCAGGGATGCCGCTGGGTCTGAGACTGCATACGGTAGCAAGGCCTTGGACTGGAAGGTGTTGGGGGGACGGCATCTTAGCACTTACAGCCTCCACTGGCTGTTGGTGACCTGGGGCATCTCTGGAGCTCTTTGCGACATCGTGTCCTAGAGGGGTACTGGGAAATATATTCTGGGACAAGAGGAAAGTCCAAAATGTTTCCTTGCTTCTCCTTGCCACGAGGAACCAGCCCGCCTTGCACAGTGCAAGCACACTTGCACATCGCAGAGACGTGTGCCTGCAGGTCTCACCAACATGCGCACACACGACCCCAAATGCGCGTGCTGCCAGCTCCAGGTTATCTCCTGCAGCCCATAGCTCCTTCTGTTCACGGTCCCAGCACACCAGAGCTGGAACCAGCAGCCCCTGCTCCTCGGGGACCCACTTGCCCCTGCAAGCCCCTGCAAACCCCTGCAAGTGGGTCCCCGAGGAGCAGGGGCTGCTGGTTCCAGCTCTGCCTCCCGCTGTCTGCCTTCCCCCTGTGTCTGTGCCTACGCCCTGTCTCACTGCTTGCTCCCTCTCGTATCTGCATATCATGCATATTCATGAAAGATGTGGCTAATTAAATATTCATGTACACAGTCACTGAACTTGCAATTAATCTGAAACTTGCAGTACTTCTTATATCCCCCACCCCGAGAGGAGTCACGAGCCAGCTCTGGCTGCCAGAGGCTGCTGGGCTTGCGGGCTGCTGTGGGCTGCAGCCCAGGAAGAGAGGTACCAGCCCATACGTACCCTTTCACTGACCCACTTTTCCCAGATCCATGCTGTTTGGCAAGAGGGAGCATGACGAGAATTGTGAGCTGCCCGTCCCGGTCCGGGGGAGGCCGTGGTGCACGACGGGAGCACATAAATACGGCAGCAAAAATTCTCAGCGCTGCAGGGTGCAAGAGCTTTGCCTCCAAGTGGGGCTGATCGTGGGGCAAAGCTGCCCCCATCTGCCACCAGCCCCCCAGGGCGGGGTGGGGAGAGCCGGGCGAGGACCCCCACACCAGCAGCGTGGCTCTGCTGGGCCCTGCGAGGGGACGGTGTTGGGGGTCTGCTGGGTGCCGTGGCTCCTCCACGTGCCCCAGCCCAGCCCCTCTGCACCCCCAGCGCTTGGCTGCTGCTCCGGGGCGCCCGGGGGGTCGGAGGGGCTCCCGAGTGCTCCCGCCCCCGCTGCCTGCTCGAAAGCTGCTCCTCGCAGCATCGCTCTGCAGCTCCCACGGCTCCTGCAAACTTCCTCTCATCTCTGCGTACTAATAGCGTGTCAGGAGCTCCTGCTTCAAACCACATCTAGTCTGACAGCCCACCCTGGAAAAGCCAGCTTCAAACAGTACCGAGACTGACAGAATCAGAGCAGAGACGGGACGGGGTGCCGGGGAAGGGTGGGGAAAGCAGGCGCAGGGCTGCGGAGGTCCCCAAAATGCAGAGCAGGGCTGCGCTGCCAGCTCCCTGGGACCACAGAGCCCAGCCCAGCTGGTTCTGCCGCCCACATCCCCCCGAGCCGCGCACAGCACCCGCCCCTGGCCACAGGTACGGCCCGCGGAGCCCTCGCAGCCATCGCCGGCACGCAGGGGTGCCACGCACGCAGCTCCGGACCCCCCTTTCCGTCACAGCCCCAGGTCAGAGAGATGCCGGTGACTCCGGTGTGAATATAACACGGAGAGCTGTCTCTCTGGCTGTTTTATTACTAGTGGCGAACAAAAAATGTGGGTCACGTTGCTTGAATCTCTTTGCCCTGGCCAGGACATGGTCTGATGTACTGGCTATGCTGGGTATCCCAGGCAGCAAACATTTGTTAAAACCATCAAAAGTGTTTGTTAAAGCTCTCTCTAGTAACTGCCCCAGTTTGTTTGAGGACTCTGGGCAGAAATTGAGATGTTCAGGGCTGAAAGAGCTGACCCAGAGCATCCTCCCAAATAAGCAGGAGCTGCCTTGAAAAAGCAGTCAGAGCAATCCAGAGCATTTGCTCGCACATCTAAAAAACCTTCCCAGCAACCTTCTCACCCTCCCCCAGCCTTTTTGTACTGTCAGTGATATCCCTGTCTGTTATTCTTCACTTTTCAAGTGGGTTTTGAAACCCATCTTCTTTGAAAACCCCTTGTTTAAAGTAGGAGAAAATATCCGGCAGGGTTGCAATTTGTCAGCTCGGCAGCATTGGCTGCGGATTGAAGTTTGAAGGAAGTTTGGCTGAAAGGGAGCAAGGTGTTTTGAAATGCTTTGCGGGGAGCTCGGGCACAACTCCAGCTCCGCTCCGCTCCCCACATGAGCGGGCGATGGTTCCCGTCTGCCACGGCCTTCTCCTGCGCAGGTTTTCGGTCCGTGGCTCGCTCTCTGCAGACGCCCATGTGGTCTGCGTCAGAAGTGTGGAGGGTTGGTGTTTTTTAAGGCAATAAAGTTGTTTCCTTCCTGTCACTTGCTTAAAATCACCCAGGGAGCTGGTAGGTTTTATATCAGCGTCTACGCAGGAGACCTTCCTGGTATTGTGGGAAGAAAGACTTCCAAACACATCACAGCTCCCAGACGTAGCAGCGGAGGGTACCGGTCTTTTGCTGCAGTTCATGCTTTAGCTCTAATTATCCCATCGATGTTTGCTGCCGCTGGGTAAAAGACACTCGTTACAAACCCGGCGTGCTGGGGACGGCCGGGCTGGTTTGCAGAGCCCCCAGGGCAGCTGTGCTCCACAGCTGGACACGCTCGTCCCCGTGCCCAGCGGCACGTGCTTGTCCCCTGGCACTGGGCATGGTAGTCAAACACAAATCACTCGTGTCTGTGTGTGGATGTGGGTGCAAATCCCTCCCTGTTCCCAGTTCTGGCTGGTGACTAATACCCCAGTGTTAGCCTCAAAAGTGCCCAGTCATCCCCAGGGCAGCGACAAGAGTGGGGTGCTCCCCATCTCCCCCCTGGGATCCAGATGGAGAGGTACCCCAGACCCCGAGGAAGGACTGGGTGGTGGTTCCTAGCTCTCCCTGCAACACTAGCAGGACTGACGTGGCCCAGGGGTACCAGGCAGGCCGCAGTGGAAAGTTCCGGCAGCCAATTCAATGGCATTTTGGAGATGACAGCCCCCACTGTCCATCCCTCCCAGCGCTTGTGGCCTGAAGCCAGCAAAAGGCAATGTCCAGCCCAGCTCACCGGGGCTGTGCTGGGATACGGGGCTGTGCTGGGATACTGGGCTGTGGGGAAGAGATCACAGCCCAGCAGAAGGTAGCTGGGGACACAGCATCTTAGCCAGCCCTCCCTGGAGCTTCTTCACTGAGCCCTGAGCCCTGTACAGAGCTGAGACTAGGTTGGCCACTCCACAGCCTTCAAGCAACGATGGACACAGTCACAGCAGTGCATGGAGATGGACCACCAGCATCCTGCTGGACTCCACAGCCCTCCTTTGTCCCGCACCAGGCTGATACAGCCAGCTTGTAAGACTGAAACCCCTACTTTGGTACCCTCTGAAAACCCAGGCGGTGGGGGCCCTGGGGCCACATCTACAGGTGGAAAAGCTGAGCTGGGGGTCATGGCCCGCAATAGCTGTGCAGCAGCACAAACCTTCTCTTCATCCGGCATCCCGGAGCGGGGGTACAAACCATCCTTAATGAGCTTTGCTGCTGGCGTTACTGCATCCATCTTGCAAGTGTGATTGCCGAGTGCATTGCTGAGGCGCTGCTCTGCTGAGCTGTCTTGAAGACATGGATGCAAACAAGCCTGCCCTGAGAGGAGGTTGCGGGGCAGGGGGGTCAGGGCTGGGTCTTCTTCCTCCCCATTGTAGGAACATTAACATCTGGCTCCAGCTGCAGCATCTACTGCTCTGATCTGCTCCACATTTCTTCCTTGCATTGTTCGGATGCTAAAGGCGGCTCAGAATATCTTTCTGGGTGAATACATTATGCTATTTGCCAGTGACTTCTCACTCCTTTCTTGCAGGCTCTGTCAATGTTGACCCAAGGGTCGGTGGATGGAAGGTAACTCGCTGGGAACCCTCTGTAAATGCCAGCGAGGCATTACGAGTAAATGGCACAAATATCACGGATGGGGTTGCTCCCAGGAGCTGGGCAGGGCAGCCTGAGCCCTGAGCAAGGCAAAGCCTCGGCGCTGGGCAGGACCTCGATGCCCACCCGCTGGGGCAAGAGCAGCACACCCGGGGCAGCTTCACCCGGCGGAAAGTCTTGCTGCTGATGTGACAAGGAACAGCAACAGTGCCACAGCCGTGGTGACGTTAACAACCCGACGTGGTCCTCCATCTCTCCCAATACTCTGGAAAGAAATTTGCAAGCGGCTTTTGCACGGATTTACCATGACGCGCAAGTGCCCAGGCTCTCTGCAAGCAGTGCGTTTCCACTACAGCCCCTGATGAGGAGAGCGTGAGTCCCAGCCTCCCCTGTCACACAGAGGCATGGGGAAGAAGAGAGATGGCTCGTGGCCACAGCAAACCCGGATCTGGTCAGGATGGGGACTCGGGGTGCCTGCACCCCACTCCTGAAGCCTGTGCTATCCAGAGGACCCCTAACCCACCTGGGATCAGGTTGTGCCCAGCACCTGGTGCTTCAGAAGGGATGCAGGCATTAACCCACCCCTTGCCCAAGCTGGTGCCAGCAGGAACCCGTGCACTACGGAGCGGTGCATTGCATCTATTGTTGTTTTGCTGTACAAGGCCTGAAGCACAAACCAGTCCTCTGCGGCCTCTGTGTTTCCTCCTTGCCCGTCCCACCCAGCCGGCGTGACCCCCACTGGAAGCGTCCGCGTGCTGCCAGCCAGCCCCCAAAGCGGCCCGGTCCCCTACCTCCTGCCAGACAAGGCTGGCCTTGGCAAGGCTTTATCAGAGCCAAAGCAAGCTCAGTTTACAGAATGATAATGATGCTCTTGCGGGTGTTTAGGCACTTTCGGGCTTACTGTGGCTTATAAATAAATATTTATTATTAATTTTATTCCCTCCCTGGTGCCAGGGTGCACAGGATAAATCATTGACGCTCTGTGATAAAGGGTCCAGGAGCCAATCTTCAGCCTTGCCTGAGATTTATGCCCCTTTAAAAACAAAGATCCTGACAAAGAGAGAGATTTCCTGGCACAGAGCAACTCTGTTTAATTAGAGAGATGATTCATGTTTTCAATCACAGTTTAATACCAGGCCCTTTACAGTCAGCAGTAAAGCAGGAGCCTGCAGGTCTGCCAGGCCCTTGAAAACGGGTTCCTCTGGTGGAGGCACCATCGGCACGATGCTCTGCAGGGACAGGGTCACAGTGCCGAGAGGCTCAGCTGGACCCCAGCACGTGCAGACCTTCACCGGGGTCGCCCGTTACCCTTTCCCGGTGGCGGGGGAGAGACAGATGCCCCCCATGCCCCGGGGACGGCGTCAGCTACAGCAGGGAAATCTCCCCCCTCCCCAACCCAGCCAACACGCTGCAGTCCTGGGCTGCTCCAGGCAAGAGCTTTGCTCTCCAGGTCCCGTGCAGCAAGCGGCCAGGGGCCGTGCCGTGGGCCGCTGCCCTGCCACGGCAGCCCCCGGCCACAGGGCTCAGCGGGCTGCGGGAGCGAGCGGAGGCTGGCTCCCGACTGGGGCCAGCGTTAGCAACACCGCGGGGATGGGAAGGCCAGGGTAGACGGGTCTGAGCATCCCCACGCTGAGCGGATGCTGCTGAAAAAGCTCCACCAAGCTTCCATGGCCGTGGAGGTCTTTGCAGTGGAGCTGGGTGGCTCGTGGAGGCTAGCACTGGAAAGCAAAGCTTTGGCCCTAATTCTGCTCCTAAGTGGGGGAAAACGGTCCTTGCAAGCAGGGCGAACTCATGATCAGGCAATGTCATGCTGAGCTGGTCCCTGAGAAACAGGGACACCACTGTGGAGCAGACCCTGTTCCTAGCACGTGGTGCTTGGACTCGGGTTCAGCCGGTGCAGGACCGGGCACAGCCCAGCCAGGTCAGGGGCCCAACCCAGCATCCTTCTCTTTTCCCCCCTGCCCAAGTGGGCGTCTCACTGCAGGAGTGAGAGCGAGCCTGGTGAGGAAGTTAAGCAAGCGACCAGCCTCGCACACGGCTACCAGCCGCATTTACGAGCCGTGACTGTCTAGACAGTTTCCAAGAGTCGGTGGCTGCCTTGCTCGCTGCGCTCCCTACCACCACATCCCAGGCATCAATTCAGGAATAAAACAGACGCGGCAAAGGCCCATAAAATTAATTAGCTCTCACTTTAAATTAAGCATCTCAAATGGGTGTTTCATGGAGATTTAATTAAAAGCCTGAAAGTTATACTGTAAGCAATGGCTGGAGCCGAGCCGGAGAGGATGAGGTGTAGGCACGGGGCTGGAAGCTGGCACCGCGTCCCCGGCTGTGCCGAGCGGTCAGACAGGCAGCGTGCACAGCGGTGCTGCTGGGCTGATGAGTGTGGATGAGCTGGCATCTCCCTCCCAGGGTCACTGTCCCCCGCCTTCCTAGGCCTGTCCTTGTGCGGGCACCTGCACCCAGAGCGGGGGCAAGGTCTGCAGGAGGGACACCTGAGCCGGGTGGCACTCTGCTAACAGGGGGCACGTCTCTGAGGCAGAGGGGATCTGGGGTCTGTCCCCACGCTTGTGCATGGCCCAGCCTCAGCACCGGAGGACGCGGCACCTGGACGAGCAGGGGAGGAGTCCCGGCTTTGGGAGTCAGTGCACTCCCAAAGCATGCACTAACATCGCCAAGGCTGAGAGGGATCAGGCTGGGTTCAGCTCAGCGTGAGACGTGTTAGGGCCGTCGGGCATCACCTGAGGTCCCCCTGGGTGGGACATCCGATGCTGGGTGTGCCTTGGTTATGCGCTGGCAATTAATGGGCAAAGCACCCCGTGCTGAGCAAACATTGGCCAAGGGCAGCCCTCACGCCAGTGCGACGCGTGCTGTCACACCATGTCCCTCTCCTGGCGTTCTGCCAGCAGGTCCCCTCCAGCTTGGCCTTGGCAAGGCTCCCCATGGCCGCAGCAGTGTCCCAGACTGCAGCAGGCTAATGTTCATGGTCCCAGCACACCACTCAAGCTTGATGCTAATGAAGAGGAAGAACTGGAGAAGGAAAAGAAGGTTATTTCCATCCCTGAAGAGCCCTGAGGTTGCTTAGCAGTGTATCCAAGCAACACCCCTTTCTGATTATAGAGTTGACTTCTGCCCTTCTCCTCCACTCCTGCCTCTAGATCCTCGGTGAATTCAGGACAGCATACTGGGAGCACACGGCAGCAGGAACACGCTGCAGAAAAAACATCTTCATTTCCCGGCCAGGCACGCTTCTCCCCAGGTACCCCCCACCAAAGCCTCACAGATGTGCTAAGGACTGGAGTGCCAAAGAACTGCCTTCTACTGGTGAATGGGCAGGTCTTAAAATCCAGCAGCTCTGAAGCACGAGAGCAAAGACTCCCTCCCTGCACCTCACCAGCTCTGCCACCTCTGCTGTGGCCTGGCAGTCCCTGGGAGCAGGGGCCTTCTTGTTCAGCTTGCTCCGGTTGGCGACAGCAGTGCTAGGTCCAGACCAAACCCCAGGATAACCACAGCCCTGGTATCAACCTGGGCCTGGAGACTGCATCATCCCGTGGAGAGGACCATCCACCTACGAGACAGTCCTGTTTCATGCTGCCCTTGGAGCCCACGCTCCAGAGGAGCCTCGCAAGGCTGGCCCCGGGAGGCAGGCACGTTGCCGGATGGCTGCACGGGACGGCTGTGGTTTTTCCTTTGCTTTGGTGTCATATTCTGCTTGGAGGTCCCTCGTTGTTTAAATTGAAGCCCTGCAAGATGTCAAGTAAAAACCAGGCTGCAGCAGGCAGCCAGGGCTATTTTTACCCTGGGGAGCAAACAGGGAGCAGGCAGGCTGTCCTTCCCTGGTCGTGCTGAGCACCGCTGGCTCACGTGCCTCCCAGAGCAGTGCCCAAGGAGAGCAACTCTTTGGGGTAAGAAAGGAGCTCTCCCAGCTTCCCAAGGGTGCCCAGCTGGGTGCTGGCAGCACCTTGAGGGTGCACAGCCTTGGCCAAGCACCCTTGCATCATTCTGGCCAGCCTGGCAAACAGCAGCAGAGAAGCGAGGCAGCTCGTTACACTGAATCCCAAACGGAAAGGGTTGATCGCTAGCTTCCGCGACGCGCTGCTAACACCAAAACCGCCCCTCCAAGGCCTCCCAGCTCCCCCGACTTCCCAAGGGGCTCTCTCTGCCCCATGGGGTTTGGCTCCCTAGATGACACCCCACGTTGGGTGAAGAGATTTGGGCTGGGGGGAGAGGCCCCTTTGAAGTCTGCCTGGGGACTCCAGTCAAAGCGCAAACGACCACAAGGCTTTCCTGCGTTACATAAACTTGATGCTTAGGATACCACTTTTAACATTTCTCCCAGGAGAGCGCTGATGCTGGAGCCTTGCTGTTTCTTGACATACTGTTTTCTGGAGAGGGAAGAGGAGCTTGAATTTGAATAATGAGGCTTTGACAGGAAAGCATCCTGCCTTGCTTTCTTGTTCTGTGCTGAAGACTATTCCTTCCCCCGAGGAGCAGGCAGACCCAGCCTGGCTGCCGGCGGCCAGGGAAGACGAGCTAGAGAGACCGCGCTCAGGACCACGAGCCCAACAGGCCGGAGTGCGAGTGATCCCCCCCTGCTCCCCACCTCCTACACGCGCCTGCACTGCAGATGTGAGCCCAGCAGCTCTTACTCACAAAGGCCACACACATAAGACAGGCCCAAAGGGCGTTGTTAAACGTGCGTGTCTCACCATTATGTAATGGCTAATTTACCTTAATTATATTAAACATACAACAAACTTTTATTTTATCTCATTCGTAAACTATTTATGCTGGTTATTTTTTTGCTCTGCCCCAGCTTTCTAATGAGCAATTCCCAGCTGTTTAAACAGTGGCACGTTCACAGCACAGCCTGTTGCTACCTGGCTTGTTTTGCACTGGAAATTTTAATCCCCATACTGCTGCTGATGTGCCCATACTGCCCGTGCCCCAGTTACTTCATCAGCATTTTGGGGGGATTTGTGAATCCTGCACAGCCGTAGCCAGGTTGGACCGCACTGGTTCTGCCACCCGCCCGCCTTCCCTCGGCCGCTCGTGCACCTGGTATGCACGCGAGCTGTTAAAGGTGACATTCTCCCCAGCTTTCTCTAATCCCCTCAGACTTGCATTCAGTTCATGAGAGCCCATTAATTTGAGTCTGAGGCTTAGAGACATCCCCAGAGGAATACCGCCAAAGCATCCACCCGGGCCCAAGCGGGATCAGAAATCCTGGTGGGAGCAGGAGGCTCTTTGCAAAGCTGTACCGGCATCAGGCTCCCGTGGCTCAAACAGCTCCTTCCTCCTGGATTTCCTCCCCCACCATCTCCCTGGGGCCTGGCTTCCTGATCTCAAAAACATGGAAACAAGTGGCCCTGGCTCCCAGCAGGACCAACCATGCCACGCTGCCCGAGATCCTCCTAGTCCTCGCGGTCCTCGGCTCTGATTGCCCTGCGTGGTCTCCCAACCCTTCTTTCCCTGCTGGGTCTGGAGAAGTTGGCAGTGTTGCAGGTTTTAAGTCTCTGCCTGCGTGTGCTCAGTAGTCTGTTCTCCTCTTGCCCCTCTCCTCGTGTGCCGTACCGTAGAGCTAATCCCCAGAACCATCTCTGGGACATTTCACTGGATGCAAAGATGTTTGCAGACTTCATCCTCTCAGGCCAAAGCCCTCTGGGTTTTGCCTCCTCTGCAGCTGGACCAGCAGCATCCTGCATGCACTGGAAACGTTTCCAGAGGAGCAATGTGCTCATCTGGGTTTCTGCGGCCGATGGGGTGAGACCTGCTTTTCTCCTGCAAAGTCCGAAAGTGCCAGAGAGGTGTGACGTGCCTGGCATCAGCTCAAGGTGTCATGCTTACACCCGTGCCGATGCACGCTTCTGCGCAAGGTGTATCTGCATGATCACAGGCCATTCGCTACAGAATCTCCTGAAATACATTCAGTTTTAAGGGCTGTTCTCCCCACTGTGTTTATACAAGCGGCCACCGCAGGGACTGCAGCCAGTGTGCTTTCGTTAAGTCTACAAAAATTAGCATCAAAGGCTCAAGAGGATGCTTTATGGGCCGAGCGGGAACATCATTCACTCTACGGTATCTTTACCACCGGCACCTGCGCAGGCGGGGGCTGTGCCCGCCCCTCTGGGGCAGCCCTCAGCACTGCTGGGCTCTTTGCAGCAGATCGGCCCCGTCTCCTGCGGTCCTGGCTTCACGGCTGCCCTCCAGCTCTGCCCCCCCTGCGCTCCCCCACGGGCCCGGCTCCCCGCTCGGCGCCCAGCGGGCTCGACACCGGGCACCCGGGCTCCGCCGGCCGCGGGCACTGCGGGGAGCACGTCCCCTTCCCTGCCCTCCGCAAGGCCCCACACGCCCGGCCCCCTCTCGGCACAGCCAGCCCCGCTCGCCTCTCCCGGCGGCGCGGGCGGCTCAGCACCGGGGACTTGCTGCCGCCCAGCGGCCGCTGCAGCCGGGGATGGGGCCCGCTCCGCCCCCGCCACGAGCGCACGCAGGCGTGGGCGTGCGCGTTCACGCACGCGTGCCGGTGGCTGCGCCCCGATGGGTGCCTGCGGGCGCGTGCGTCCGCCTGGGTCCGCGCTCGCAGCTCTCTGCGCCTGTGCGCGCGAGCGAGCGAGGACGCGGCCTAGGGCAGGCGGGCGTGCAAGCGGCCGACGCAGCCAGCGCGCGTGCGTGAGCGAGCGTGTGCACGGGCGTGCGCGTGTGCACGGGCGTGCGCGTGGCTGGGAGCGCCGGGCACGTGCGCCGGCGGCGAGCGCGCTGCCGCTGTGAGGGCAGAGGGCTCGAGCGGGTGCCTTCACCCAGCCCCGCTCGCAGCGTCTGCCCCGGCCCCAGCTGCGCGGCTCAGCCTCACGGGCTCCTCCGGAGCGAGCAGGAGCCCGGCAAACGAGAGCAGGCAGCGGGGCCGGCTCTGGAGAGAGCTGGCACCTCTGCTCCCCGCGGCAGAGCCGGCAGCAGGGAAAGGGCGGCCAGGACGCGCTGCCGGCGCGCTGGGCCGGACGTGCGGCGGCATGCTGCCCTGGCTGTTTTAGCCTTTGGTTTTGACTGTTTCCTGGGGCATCTCAGGGTGGTTCTTGCGAGGTGTGCAGAGCCAGAAGCAGCAGCCTGGGGGATGTGCGTTGCCTGGCCCAGCACGTCACGACGAGAAAAACGGGAGAGCCAGCCCGGCTCCAGCTGCTGCCGAGCTGTGCACCTGCTCCCCAGCATACGGCTCTGCTGGTGCTGGTAAATCTTCTCTCACTCTCAAGGGTTCACGTAAGTGATGGCGGAGCTGAACTGTATTTAACGAAAGCCTTTTCTATTTGGCAATGTGCATCTGCCACCCAGCTGCAGACACGTGACGTATGGCAGCGGGAGGCCTCTCCTGCTCGGCGCTCCTCCTTGGGCACAGAAGCGCTCCAAGGTGCCCCGCTCCAAACAGCTCTCCCTGGTCTCGCCTGTAAGCTGCTAATGCACTGGGTGGCCTCCGCCATCCAGGACATCCTGCCCCGTCAGCAGCGAGTACGGGGCAGAGGAAGCCTTAACTGTGCCTGCCAACCCCAGCCGGGTGTCGAAGGTCCCAGCTCATCCCACTGCCTGCAACTGGGAGCCCCACGTGAGATGCAGAGACACACGTCAGCCGAAGGAGCAGGACAGCTTCCCCCAGAGGGACCTGCAAACACGTGCCAGGCGGGGTACAGAGCGCAGGTCAGCCATGCGGCTGGAGCGCAGCTGGTTCCACAGCAGCTCTGCAACGGGATGCAGGGTTTTGGGGTGCAGCATCCCCATGGCACCCTCCAGAAGAGAGCTCAGTGTGAGCGTCATGTTCCAGCCCCCTGCTTCCTTTCCCTTCTCCAGGGCGTGCACCATGGTGTCACAGCCGAGGGGGTGGCAGCAAGCTCCTGGTCCCAGCCACGACTGTGGGCATCTCCGAGGTGGGAGTCTCCCCTGGCACAGCTCATGGACACGGCGGCCCCGATCACCTCCTCCCCAAAGGCAGCACATGCAGGTCCCTGCCACCAGAGCCATTAATTAGTACAACCCGTTCCCTGTATAACTTCGAATGGCTGTTCATCCTTGCTGCTGCTGTGACCTCCCCTGACCACCCCCCAGTGCAGCCAGGCGAGGCCCCGTGGCCCCATTCTGCCGGCTGCATTGCCCCACACCACCCGGCCCACCGTGGAAGGACACGGAGGCGACAGGTCTGCTTTCCCCGGCCAGGCTGTGAGCAGGACTGTCCCCATGGACCGTCATCGCCTGGGGACATTCGAGTGGGCAGCTGGAGCCACAGATCCCTGTTTGACCCCCTGCACCCAGAACAGGCTTAGCTCATCTCAGGAATGCCCACAATTTGGACAGCCTCCACCTTCATCCTCTGACCACGGGAAAACTTGGCAAGAACAAGACTTTGTCCATCAAGTTTGGCACTGACTGGACAAGCATTGAGCACGATTAAATTCGTTTCCGCACTCAATTGAACATAATGCAACTTCATTCATATTAATAAAGCCCTATCTCCATGGTCACTCAAATGAGTGTCTTAGGTGGGGATTTACTGTGTGGCAGCTCCTGGCAGTGCCACAGCTGGGCAACCCATCACCAGTGTTAATTAAAGGCGGAATTAGAAATTATAACCATGGCTGTGCTGCTTCTGTCTTTTTGATAAGTTATAATATCTCCCATAAATTAGCAAGGGTAGGGAAGAAACGATCCCATAACTGCAGGGGCTTTCCGGGGAAGTGAATTGCTTTGCAGGGATGATCGTTTCGTAATATCTCAAATTCCGTGTTTTCGGAAGCACCGCTCCTGTGTCACGCCTCCTCCACCAGCGACTGTAAACAGCAGCGGCTCTTTTGCCTTCACGGGAGAGACCAGCGAGGGACGGAGGCACTCACAGCCCCAGGACAAGGGAGGTGGAGGATTCCTTGGGGGCGAGCCCGTCTGGAGCAAACACCGGTCCCTGGCTGGTGCCGGCACTCCAGGAGCACTGGCCAGGCAGACGGCTGGAGGAGAGGCTGCTTTGGCCGCCGGGGGTGGCCAGGGGACCTGGCTTCCGACGTCCCTGGCTGCGTCACAGCAGCAAGCTGGAGAGCCATGGCGTGGAGCGGGGATCTGCCTGAGAACGACGTCTGGGGACATGCAGCCGTGAGCGGGGGTCTCTGCCACCCAAGGGGCAAAGGAGGTTGGGCGGTGGGATGGGTCTTCCACGGGACTCGTGGCTGCCTCAGGGTTTGGCCCAAGGCTCTGGTGCTGGGGTGCCCCAAGGTGCTTGTGCAGGACCTGAAGTGAACCCAACACAAGCACTCTGCACCCAGCCCGGGCACCCAGCACCCTGCCCAGACAGCCCAGCACCAGGAAAGCCCTCGTCCTGCCATGTCTGCCCTGAAAAGCCCCGTTAGCCTCAGTGGTGTGACCCCCTAAGGCAGAAGCAAGAGCTCATCCATCCTCCCCCCACTCAGTCCTCTCCCCATGGGCCCGTGCTGCAGGCAGGAAGGACTGGCTTATTTTCCCTGCATGCAGCTGAAAGCTGCTGCCAGGTCACAGATCTGTGCATAGGGAATTTACTGTCCCCAGCCTCTGAGCCATTCCTCCCTGGAGCATCCTTGTCCCCATCCCTGTCCCCTCTCCACAGGGGTTCCACATCAGCACCTGGGAAATCAAACACTTTTAACAGGCCACAACTCACCCTCCTTTCTCTCGTTTTGTGGCTGCAGGGAAACAGAACCAGAAAGCCTGTGCTAACAAATGCTAGCACAACTGCTGGGGCTGGGCTAGGTGAAAAGGGATGGGGCAAGTCCTCCTCCTTGGTCAGGCATGCGGGAGCATTCCCCCGGTGCTGCCCGGGGCGCCCACAGTGTCCTAAGGCAACCGGATGATTTTGTGTGGGGCTGGCACCAGTGAAGAGGAGGTGAGTCCACGGGATCCCAGCAGGTTCCTGGGCTCAGTGCGGTGGCTGTGGCTGTTTCAGCTGTCCCTGCAGAGATGGTGGCCCCAAGCCATGGTCACCCTCCTCACCAGAGCCAGGGGCCGCTGCCGTTGCCAGCTGCCTGCTCGCCAGCTCGCTGCACAACGTGGCCGTGCCACGGGCTGGGCAGGTCCTTGTGCAGGAGGATTACCTCCCTCGCATGCACCGGCATGCAGAGCCCTTTTCTAATGTGCAATCCCAGCAAGGTCAAGTAGCTCCTACCATTTCACAGCTGTGCAAACAAGTGCCTCCCTGGGGAGGATTAGCCTTGCTGCAGGAGACAGTGTCTGCTCAGATTGGCATTGCGTGCAGTCGCCTACAATTCACCCTTCAGCAATTTAATGAGCTTTGGAAATGGAGACTGTTGCCTCCTGCACCTTGCCCCACTCCTCAGGCCCCAAAGGCAAGGCTGGGGGGCATTTGGGCTATTGCTCTGGGGAGCTTTTCTGCCTGTGCCCCCCAGACTGGCATTGGCTCTGTAGAGCAGGCAGGGAGCGCCTTTAGCTGCCTTTGTGTACGCTGCAACGGCCCTGGCACTGTGCACCTTCGTTAGACAGGAGTCACTCCGCCCCGCTCAGCTTGGCACCGGCACTGGCACCTCCCTCCTGACCAGGGACAGGGAAGACGAGGGACGTTAGGAGCATGGAGGAAGCAGGCATCCAGGAGCTGGCATCATTCTCTGATGCCTGAGCTGAACTAGCAAAGTGCTGCGCTGGGCTTGGGGCGTTGGAGAGGATGGGAAATAAGGCTGCAACACCTGAAAGGAACAGAGAAGCTGGATCACCTTTTACTTCTGAAGTCTGGGCTCCAGGGTGGGACAAATCCTCATCAGGCATGCTGGAGAGGACACACTGGGGACAGGGTGTCCAAGGCTCCCAAAACAGCTCTTCTCTCTTCCCCCAGGTACCCGGTGCCAAGTCTTCCCCTTTTCCACGTGCTGCTTCATAGGGACCCCGGGCACGCGCGTGGCCCCTCTCCCTGCAGAGCTGGTGTGTGCACCTGGGCAGGCTGAGAAGGGGCAGCTGGACTTCCCCAGTGGTCCCTCACCCTCCGCCAGCTGCCCGACCCCATGGGCGAGGGCCACATCAGGGCACTGCTCCTTGGGACACTGCAACAGATACCAGGGGCGAGGAGGTCTTCAAGGCTGCCTGCCTGCTGCATGCCCACAGCAGGGATTTAAAGGCAGGTGTAGGAGGCTGGGCAGAGGAAATGTGCTGGGGAAGGTGCCTGGGTGGGGTGGTACCCCCAAAAAAACCTCTCCAGAGGAGGCTCAGAGATTGCGGACCTGCTTGGTACCCATCCAGGATGAGGCAGGAGAGCCCCAATGTGCTCTTGGGCCACTCCAGACATAAGACATCCGCAGCCCCCCATGCTCCCACCATGCGACCGTTCAGCCCCCAGAGACGAGTCCGGAGGGCGATATATCTCCTGTATCTCCAGCAACGCCCCAGGGGGCCCTGCCAGAGGACTGGGACATCAGCATCAGGTCTGCAGTGACACCAGTGGGGGGATTTATCTGCAACGCCTGCAGTTGCTAGGCAATAGCGTGTCAGGCTAGTGCCACCACTGCTGCTCCCAGCCGGCGAAGGAGCTGGCAGCGTGGGCGTGCTGGCATCCCCTGGGGCAGCACCCGCATGCCCTGCTCCCCCTTCCCAAGGAGCACTGGGTGTGATGGCCTTCCTCCAGCCCCAGAGGCTTTTCTGAGATGAATTCCCTGTGAAGAGAAGCCATGGGGAGAAGCATGTCCTTAGGAGCCAAGGTCAGGGCACTTTTCTGCTTTACCTCAGACGGGTCCTGCAAGACCTTCACTCTCCTGGTGCTCCCAAGGGGTGGATCTCCAAACAGCGAGCTCACATCAGCCACAGAGACCGAAGGAGATGTCCAGACACACTCCATGCCTGCATCAGCCACGTAGGGTCTGCACGATCCGTGTCCAGGTGCTGGCACTTGGTGCCCTGTAAATGAGTGGGTGCTTTCAAGTCAAGGGCACATAATGAAGAGACTTTGGCCGTGTCCTGCCTTGCATCAACGTGTTGCATTGAACTACAAAGTCGGGATGGGCCCTGTGGGCCTGGCTTATCCTCGGCCAGCAGGTATGAGGAGAAACGACAGCACCGATGGGGCTGTCCCATAGGTTATTACAAAGCTGCCTCTCAGTGCGTACAAACCGCTTTCTACTTGGGCCTTTCTATCTAGACAAGGGTTTTCCCTCCAAAAGGGCTGGAAAGATGGATTCACAGCCAAAAGCATTGCTCATAATTCAAAATGCTCAAAACTGCAGTTTATTGCCATGGGGAAACAGCTAGCAAGTCTCAAGGGAAAGACGTAAATGTCTTGTTGAATATTTGTACATTCTTTCAAATGCCACCAAAAATAAGACATTCCTGGTACTTGCCATGACTGCCAAAAACGACTGGAGAATAGAGAAGCCCCACAGAGAGGAGAGGATGAGGAGGGGAAGCGCACACAAGCGTGTGCATGTGCGCAGGCACGCACGTGCCTGGGAGAAGCTCGGGGCTTGCGGCGTTTGCGTTCCCCTCCAGTCTGCTGCTGCCACGCGGATGTGGGGAGACAGGACGGCTCCCACCATCCCCGGTGTCCCCTACAACCCCTCAGCTGCCCCGTGTCCCCTCCTAACCTAGGACAATCCCGGTATGGCCTAGCACCACCTGTGTCTCGTGTCCCGCCATGCCCACCATCTCCCCTAGCCCCAGCGATGCCCCGTGCCCTCTTTGTTCCACTTGCCAGCTCAGCAAGAGCCACCGTCTCCTGCACGTTGCACTGGGGTTCGTTTCACCTGCAGCAGGCCACCGGGGAATGGGGTGACACTCCTAAAGCATGGAAATGCCAGCAGGCGAGAGGGAGGGAATGACCTCCCCAGGCGCATGGGAACAAGGCAAGAGTCACAGGCTGGAAATTCAGGCGGAGGAGTGAACAAGTGAGAAGATGTGGGCACAGGAGAGAGGGGCACCTGCCTGCGGCGTGGCCCTGCAGGGTGACTTGTCACCCACAGCCACTCTGAGAAGTGGGCACCCCAGGAAGTGTTTTTCACTGTGGTATGATGTGTCTAATTGCAGCCACGGACTTTATACCCCTAGCGCAAGCAATTCTTTCTCACCAGAGGAAAGCACAGCCTATTTTACATTTAAAAGAAAAAAAAACCGCGAAAACTGCCCAAACCGCCAGCGTGGCTTCGTCCCAGCTCAGCCTCTAGGGAAAACCTCACCTGGCGTTTTCAGAGGCTTCCCCCAGTTTCAGGCCATGGGCAGTAGTCAGCCAACTCCAAAACCTGATTCCCAAACCGGAGGAGCAGCACAGAGCTCTGCCCCATTGCCTGCCCTCAGCTTGCTCCGTGCTCTGCCAGACTGGCCAGCAGCAAACCCACACCCCTGGGTGGCCATAATTATTTCAAGACACCCCCCCAGTGCATCCCTGAAGCTCCTACCACCCTTTTTGTGAGGGCACCTCACAGAGCCTGAAGGCAGCTTCGCGATGCCAATGGGTGCTCGCCCCAGCGGATGCAGCACGAAGTTGCTGTGCGGTAGCTTTACCCCTTCACTGCGAGATTTCATCGCGCTTGCACTGACCCCGTGAGAAAGCCAATCTGACTTTAATCCCTTCCAAATGAGCTGAAAAGTCTTGCCTTGAAATAACCCATCACCCTCTGGCTCCGCTGGAAGAGCCCTTCGACTGCCGGCATTCAGCCCGGGGGTCGCTCCCCAGGGCTGTGCAAGTCCCCAGGCCGGAGAAGGGCAGCACATGGAAACCCACGTGCCAAGAAACTCCTCAGCCAGGGCCTGTCAGGGCATTTTAAATTATTTGCTGGAGTGTTACACAAAGAGGAAAACATGCGAGACTCGCAGCGGGCTGCGTGACTCACCATCGCCCGAGGAGGAAGGGCTCCATCAAGTGCCGGCAGCTGCTGGGGCTGCATTAGCCCTTGGTGGAAGCGCTGTGTCCCAGCAAAACCCACACGTTTTAGGGCACGGTCTGGGCGTTGGGGGAAACGCAGCTTGCAGGTCCTCGCAGGAGGAGCAGCAGCTCTGCTTTCTGCTGGCCCAGCCTTGGGAACGGCAGGGCTGTGCCACGGCTGCGTGCTGTGGGCACCCAAACTGGGCGTGGGGCAAGGTGCTCCCCTAGCCGGAGCCAGGAGAGGAGGAGGTGGCTGGATAGGGGATTTGCAGGGCAGGGGCAGAGGAGGTGACCTGGCCTAGGAAAGGCTGGGTGTGGGAAAAGCTCCAGAAAAGCTTGACAAGGGGAAGGATTGGGGATTTTTTAATTACTTTTTTTCCCCCTGCAAAGTCCTGGTTTCTCACCGTCTGGATCGCTGCCTTCAGGTGAGCAGGCACGAGGACGGCCACACCGAGGTGACACCCTCTCGCTCGGTGCAGCTGGGAGAGAAGGAGACGGCAAGTAGGCAGGGCAGAGCCAGGCAGAGCTCTGGGGAATAGTCTGTCCCCCCCAGCACAAGGGAAGGCAGAGCAAGAGGCTGGGGGGGCATCAGGCCCATATTTGCAGTCAGTGGGGCAGGGTCCTCTCTCTCGACTTGCCCCATCCCTGCCTGGCCACATCCCCACCAGGGCAGCTGGGTTTCAGGAGAGCGAGGGCTTGATGGGACCCCCAAAACAGGGTGGCAGCAGCTGGGGACACCAACAGCCCCACTCCTCTGCCAGCTGCAGAGCTGGGGTTCAGGCAGACGTGAAACCCAGAGGAGAGCTGCGTCCATCCCCATGGCCCCATGCAAAGAGGAAAGGGCTCCTCAGGTATTCAGGGAAGCTGCCCCACACACCACCCTGCACCACAACAAGCTCCGGGACGTCTCATCACCCTGGATGGAGACCCCTTGCCAGGCAACAGAGCCCAGCTGGGTCCCTGTCCCTCCCCACGGCTCCGGCTCTGTCAGCAGTGGAGCAGGACCCAGGCAGGAAGGCAGAGCTGTGGTCACCCAGCCCTGGAGGCTTCCTCGATCTCCTGAGGGTCCTGCAGAGCTCAAGATGAGGCATCTGCTTGTGGGACACCGGGAAAAGCAGGACGAGGTGGGCCAGCAGCTCGCCCGGTCCCCACGCTGGGTACAAGGATGCAGGCAGCAGTACCCCCGTGTCCCACCACAGCATTCATGCTCCTGCTCAGGCGGGGGGGCCCCCTCTCAGCAGCCACACGTGGCCCCCCCAGGCTGCCCACCCCGTCCCCCGCGGCTGGCAGCTGACGTCAGGCAGCAGATGCATCCTGTGCCCAGCAGCCTGGAGTGGGGGTGGCACCGGCGGCGCCTGCAAATATCACGGCTGCTGACGGCACTGGTTATTCTTAGCACCCCGCGGAGGCGCAGGGGGGTCTGCCTGGCAGCGTGGCCGGGAACCGGCGGGCTCCCCTGGAGCAGATGGCCCAGCTACATAAACCGGCTCCTTCCAAGGCACCAACGGGGAAGGGATGGGGAAAGCGGCACGGCCAGATTGCGCCCGGAGCCCTGCCTGGCACTGACCCAGCTGCAGCCGGCATCTGCAAGGAGAGGGGGTGGCTCTGGAGACACCCTGGGATCAGGACAGGGTGCAATCTCCTCTCCCAGACCCCCGGGGAGGCTTGCCCCAAAGTGTGCATTGGGAAGATGGGCTGTGGCTGCAGAACCTGGACAGACCCTGCGGCTCACAGCTCCCAGACAGACAGCACGTGGCTGGGGTCTCCCTGCAAAGAAAGGAGGGAGCCGCTCGGCCCACGACTGGCACGGAGCTGGCTGAGCCCGGGTCTCTCCACAGCCCTGCACATTTCCCCCCCGTGCTCTCCTTCCCAGCCCATCACCCCCTCCAGCCGGGGGGGGGCTGCAGGAGAAGCAGGGGCAGGGCTGGGGTCCCTGCACTGAGCCAGGAGCAGAGCACCCCACATTTCAGCCAGGAGAAGGGAATCCCATGTAGAGCCGAGAGAGCGACGTGGAGCCTCTCTGCATTCAATGCACCGGCCTCGGCCGTCCCCTGCTCTCCAAGTCTGCACCGGCCCTGAATGAGTCCTCGCTCCCTCCGGCTTATCGGCCTGTGCCGGCCGTGATAGGGCTGGCAGTGCCTCTGCCTGTGGCCGGGGTGCAGGCTGCCTCGCCTGGGGCGCAGAGCAGCTGGGTGCCCTTGAGGAAAGCGGGTGTGCGGAGCTGCAGGCAGAAATCAGCACTGTCCCAGTCCTGAGAACAGCAGGACCCAAAAAGGCCAGAGCTAAACATAGGAAACCTACTTTTCAGCTGTCGCCGCCAGCGGCGGGGCTGGATGCCTGCTCCCGGCTGATAGCCTCATCCCATCACGTGGCTCCAGGATCTGGGGCTTTAGGGAGCCCGTCGTGGCTTGCAAGCCAGAATGTGGCAGCCCATGACATGTGCCGGTTGCGGATGAGGAGCGAGGAGCTGATGGCCGGGGACTAGCAGGGCTGGTGTGGGGCAGCCCGCCCCATGGCAAGCGTGCTGGCCGTGCATGGCAAGCGGCAGCTCCCGGGGCTGCAGCCGAAGGGCAGAAGGGGCCCGCGGCAGCCGGCGACTGCACGCCGGGCTCCTCCCAGGAGAAGGGGATGCTGCGACCGGCAGAAAACAGCACCGGGAAGCCCCGTGCCCCGGCGGGCGGGGCAGCGGCCGCCGGGGCCGGGCAGGACCCCCGGCCTTGGGCACGGCCGAGGGGCAGAGCCGGGGGGGGGCCGGGAAGGGGTGCCCGCAGGCAGGGGGACGTGTCCTACCCCCCGTGCCCACGGGATGGCAGCAGCCTCCCGCCGCTCCTGCTGGGCCCCCCGCCCCACGCCTGGCCCCGCAGAGCCCGGTGCGGGGCAGAGCCCGGTGCGGGGCACAGCCGCTGCCCGGGGCCGCAGCCCAGCAGCGCGGCGGGACCCCAGGCAGGACACCCCCTCCCCGCCCCCCCCAGCTTGCGGGGGCCGTTCTGCGGCCAGAGGAGGGGCGAAAAGCAAGCTCGGCGCCCTCCTGCTCCCGCGGGCCCCGCCAGCAGCGGGGTCACGCAGGGACCCCCTCGCCCGCAGCGGGGTCACGCAGGGCCCCCCCCCGCCAGCAGCGGGGTCACGCAGGGCCCCCCCCCGCCAGCAGCGGGGTCACCCGGGGCCCCCTCGCCAGCCCCGCTGCCAGGCTGTGCCGGTGCTGCCGGCGCACCCCGCGCGGGGCCGATCGCCGAGGCTCGGCTCCCCGTCCCTCGCGTGGGGCTCGGCCCCTCGGCGAGCACTGGAGGGGGTGAGGAGGCACCTCGAGAACAGTCCTCAGCACCCCGCAGTGCCAGGGAGAGGCGGCAGCCCCGCGGCAGCCTGCGGGCCGCCCCGCCGTCAGGAATTCGCCTGGCTCCAGCGCCAGCCCCGCGCTGCCCGTCACCCCCGCCCGCGCCTGGAGCCCTGCTCCTGCCACCGCCACCGGCGGGGCCGAACCCTGGCCCGTCCCCGGCACTGCTGGGTGGACACGAGCCCGGAGGTCTCCTTGGCCACTTTGACAGCTGTTTATCTGTGGCAGACGTTGTCTTGCGCCTTCCTCGGTTACTAATGGACTGGAAAGTACTTCATCCTCATGTGACGCGAACGCATCTTCCTCCTTCTTGCCAAACAGGGAACAGAAATGTTTATTGAACACTTCTGCCTTTTCTTCGGCGGCAGTAGCTGCCCTGTTACCATCTCACGCGAGCGCCGCTCTGCCGCCAGGACCCTGCTGCCCTGGTGCTTTTGGTGGTTCTGCCCTGCCAGATTTTGACCCGCTTTATCTCGTCTTATCAACGCTGCGCACTTTGGACCCGCTGCTGTCCTCCGATTGCTGCTCTCTGCAACTCCTTCTCCCGATCCATTTGCGATTCCTCCGTACAGACTTCCTCCCGCTGCCTCCGCTTCCCCTCCTGCCCATGGTGGGCTTTTAAAAGCCTGCCCGCTCCTTCCCCCCGGCAGCTCTGCTGCCTTCCAGACCCTCGGCCAACCCTTCTTCAGCAGCTCCCGGTTGTTTCGTCCAGATGTTTCCCTCCCCGAGGGGGTGAGGGATCTCCCGGCTGGCTCGGAGGGTTCACTGACCGGCGGTGGTGGCAGCCCAGCCCAGCTTCCACCCCGCACGCCGTCCGCCCTCTCTCCCCCCGTTTCCCCGCGTGCTCCTCAGCTGGGACCTCGGCACCCTCCCGTTCCTCGTCGCGGGCGTCACAGCCCAGCCGTCCCCGCGTCTCTGCCAGCTTTGTCCCGGGTCGCAGCACGACGTGCCCCGACCGCTCCTCACCCGCCCGCAGACACGCGTGCGGCTCACTGCCGGGGCAGATGCTCCCAGCGGGACGCGGCAGTGCCAGGGACGTCGCTTTTCGCCGCTCTGCCGGGGCCTCCCGTCCCCCTCGCGTACCCCCAGAGCCCCCAGCACGCCGCAGGCAAATCGAAGCGTCTCCCCACGTCCTCGGCCACCCCGGCTCCGGCTGCACACGCTCCACCTGCGCCCTTCCTCGGCGCCCGGTCGGGCGGCTGCCGGCCGCGGCGGCGGCCCCGGGTGGCTCCAGGCTTTCCCGCCCTCCCGGGGCTCTTCCTCCCCTCTTCCCTCCTCCCCGCCGCTGCCCCGGAGCCACCCGGCCTTTGCGCGCCCCCGCCGACGCCTCGAGGCTTGGCGCCGCGGCCGCGCTCCAGCCTCCCCGAGCCCCTCTGCCCCCCCGCGGCACGGAGCGGGGCGGGGCGGGGCGGGGGTCCCCGGCGGGGAAGGCAGCTCGGTGGCCCCTCGCCGCCCTCTCCCGGGCCGCCTCCGGCGGAGGGCCCGCTGCCGGGGCGGCGGGGCCGAGAGCAGCGGGGGGGGGACACGGGACCCCCGCGTGGGTGTGCCGGGCTGCCGGGGCAGGAGCGGCGAGGGGGCGGGCGCCCGGGGGCGGGCGGCGGCGGCGGCGGCGGCGGCGGGGCGGGGTGCGGCGGCGGGCGGCCCGGGCGCTCGGGGCCGCCGTTGCCAATCAGCGCGGCGGGGCCGGGGCGGGCGGCGGAGCCGGGGCGGGCGGGCGGGCGGGGCGGGCGGCGGAGCCGGGGCGGGCGGGCGGCCGTGCTTGGCCGCTCGGCAGCCGGGCGCGTCCTGCCGCCGCTCGCCCTCCGCGGCCCCGGGAGCGGCCCCGGTTGCGCCGCCGCGGCAACGCGCGGGGGGGATCCCGGGATGTCCTCGTCGCCCGTGGAGGAGTGCCGGTCGCCCGTGGGGCTGGACTGCTGCAGCTGCTGCCTGGACTTGGCCAACCGGAGCGGGCTGGAGGAGGGGGCCGGGGGCGAGAACAACAACCTGGGCAGCCCCACCGTCAGCAGCTTCCGGCAGCTGCAGGAGCAGCTGGTCCGCCAGAACCTCAACACCGACAAGCTGAGCTCCATCATGCGCCAGGACTCGCTGGAGCCCGTCGTGCGGGACCCCTGCTACCTCTTCAACCAGGGCATCTGCAACAGGAACATCGACCAGACCCTGCTCTCCATCCTCCTGCTCTTCCACAGGTGGGTGTCGCCGACGGATGCCGAGGGGCTGCCCGGGTGCCGGGTGCCCCTGGAGCCGGACCCGGGCTGGCTGCCTGCTCGGGAGCCGGCAGCCGGCCGTAGGGGGGCGAGACGTGGGGCCTGCCGCCCCCCGGGCTGGCCGGGGCAGGGCCACCCGGGTGACCCTGGGGCTGGCTAGGGTTGCAGCGTTGGGGGTTTCGGGGTGGGGAGAAGCATGAGCGGCCGTGCCTGGCAGGGAGCCCAGGCCGCCCGCCACGGGTGGTGCTAGCCCAGTCCCTGGGCGCAGGTCCGGGCGGCTCTGCCCCATGACGGCCAGCGGTGCCCCTCTCTTGGCACCCTGTGTCTGTCCGGGCAGTGACAACAGCCTCCAGCTGTGTGTCTTGGCCCCTGGACTCTGCCTTCATCTCCCTGGCTCCATCTTATCCACGCAGACGTTGCCTGCAGGGGCATGGGCAGTGTCCAGCGTCAAACGGGCATCGTCCTCTTGGTCCTGCACGGAGAGGGGCAGCTCGTTACTTGGGAAACAGCCGTGCTGCCTCGAGAGCCACCTTTAGAGTTAGCGAGAAACTGGGTAGGGAGCCCGAGAGTCCTGCTGCCAGGTCCTGCTCTTTCAGCAGCTTCCCTGTCCTCTCCCTGGAGTAAATTGAGTGGAGACAGCTTTGGCCTGGGTGGTATTTCCCATCCCTGGAAAGTGACTCTGCCCCTGACCGCTCGGCTGCTCTGGGACGGGGCTGCCTGCGCCCAAGCAGCGGGACGTGCTTGGGGCTGGTCCCATCCACTTGCCAGAGGGCTGGGCTTTCCCCTGCCAAGGCTGGGGAAGGCAGGAGTGCGGGGTCCTTCCCTGCTGCCCTGCTCCGGCATTGCGGGCAGAGGAGACTGAACGGTGGGTCCCCGGGACTGCCACCCCGCAGGGTCTCCAGCCCTGCTGAGGGGGACCCCAGGGGCGGGGAGGGGACAGAGCTGTCTCAGGTCCTGCACTGGCGCCTCCGGCTCTGCGATGGGGCTGGCCCTGGTGCCCAGCCGCCCTGGAGGGCTGGTGAGACAAGGGGGAGCAGCCTGTGCTGTGGGCTGGCAGGCCCGGGGCTCTCCGGCTCGGCCTTGGGAAAGCCGAGCTGGACCGGGGCGTGCCGCAGGGGGCCGCAGGGTGGTAGCACCCAGAGCTGCCTGTGGCTTCAGCAGGTGGGACGCATCCCGCCTCCCAGGGCCGAGGGGACATGTGGCCCGTCGGTGCGTATGTGGCAGGCATCTGCGTGACTGGCAGGGCAGGCAGCGGCTCTGGGGCTCGTTCCTCCGCCGTGGGTGGGGTAGCGTGCAGGTGGGGTGCGCGGCAGCACCCACGCGTTTGCAGACACCTCGCCATTCCCTCCCCTCCCCGCGTGCACATGCACCTGTAGGCGTGCTCCTGGGCTGTGCACGGGCGTGCAAGCCGCCCTTCGCTCCCCTCGCCCGGCGGAGGGAGGCGGGTGGGCTCACACGTGGCTGCCCCACGCGTGCGAGCCACCCAGGCGGTGCGCGCACGCCTCCTTGCCCCAGCCAGCGTCTCACGCTGAGCAGGCTGCTCCCTCTGAGCCGTCCTCGGCAGAGACGCTCTTCCTGCACTTACATAACGCCGAGCTGCCGCTCAGGTGGGAAAGGAGGAGCCGGGATGCCTGCCAAGGCACCCGGCACCCAGCCTGGGCTCCCGGCTGCACAGCGAGCAGCAAAACCCACCCAGCCGGGAGGAAAACGGGAGCGAGAGATTTCCCTTCGCTGCGGGAGGCTGCAGCCAGTTGGCACCATGGGTGGAGAGGGGAAGCTGGACACCATCCCCAGCGCCGGCTGCCGGGCCTGGGTGTCAGAGCCCAGCATCCGGGCTGCTCGCCTGGGGAGGCGGTGACAGTGCCCGTGGGCGAGAGGTGGGTGATGTGGGCACAGCTTGCTGCTTTTGAACTCGTCCCTGCTGGGGCAGGACCCACAGTGCTCCTGGCGAGCATCGGTCTGCTCTGCTGGGGTAGGGAGCAAGCGGAGGTGCCAGGGGACAGGGGTTTCTCCCCACCTGTGCCCCTCGGTGCCCCTTGCTGCAGTGCCCAAGCCTGTCCTCCGTGCCCTGGTGTGTGTTGTGTCCTGAGAGGCTCCAGGCGCTCCCGTTTATGACAGGCTTTGGCACAGCATGGCGCGAAGCCGTGGTGTCCTTCCGTCACACCCTGCTTCCAGGCACCCTGCTGGCAGCCTGGTCCGGAGACCGCTTGGGCTATCGCCCTTCGGCCCTGGCTGGCACGGCGTGTGGGAGCTGGGGGGCACGGCCCCGGGCACCGGAGCCGGGTGTGCCCACACCTGGGTTTTCTGTTGTTTTGCTCCAGCCTGAACTTTCTCCTCCTGGGGAATGAGCCAAGATACCCAAGAGGTGATAGCATACAAAGCAGGGGATTGTGGGTGACAGAGGAACACCCCGATAACCAGCCTGATAAGGGCACCTTCGCTGCTGGCACCGGGGAACCCGAGCAGGTTTCTGCCCCTTGTTTTAGCTGATGTGCTCCTACACTGGCTCGGGAGGAGAGGGAGGTCATGTGGATGCACACGCTCGTGTGTGGCCAAAGTCCAGCACAGCACGGGAGGACCAAGCAGCTGCATCTGGAGTCCGGGTCTGGCTCAGGGGCTGCTGGAGACCGTTCAGCCCATGCTGGATCAAGCCCTGGGCTCTGCAAGTCAGGGTCAGATCAGTGCTGGGGGTCCCGGACAACCTACATTCAGCATTTCCAGCCTGTCTGCGGGGGTTTCCCCCCGGCTGGGTGGTCCCTGCCAGGCTCTTCACGCTCTTTGCTCGCTGCAGGGATGCTGCGAGGGATGCACGAGGTAGGGATGCTCTGGACCAGTTGCCTGCGGGGCTGAGGCTCCTTCCTGCAGGAAACCCTCCTGCTCAGGGAGTGCATGGGATCCCGTTTAAAAAGGGCTTCTCCCCTCCGTGCCCCTCACATGGGGCATCACGAACTGCTCTGCAGGGAGACATGGGCAGTGCCAAGGGGCCAAGCTCACATGGAAACACCAGGTAGAGGGAGGCCAGCTACTGCCATGCTGGCTGGGTGACACATCTCCTCCCCGCAGATGCCAGCACTGCGGGCAGAAAGGTCTCTGCCATCCCTCCGCAATGCCAGCGTTACCCCAAGATTGCTCATCCAAGACCCAGGCGCAAGCCCAACCAAGCGTGGGCTGGCGAGAGCAGCCCCGTGACCACCGGGGCTGGGGGGGCTGGGGGGAGCTGGCGGCGTGGGAGGGGGTCAGCGCTGCGGGGGGAGAGCAGCACCCTCCCGGGTGCGTACGGGCGTGTGATTCAAGCAGGGCCTCGCCTGGCTCTGGGGTGGGGAGAGGAGATATGTGCCAACCTGCTCGCCCACATCGGTCAGCCCGTGCCAGCTCTCCTTGCCTAGCCTCTCCTGGGTAAGACCTGGCAGCCTGGCCAGCCTGTGCCCCGTCCCGCTCCGGGCAGCAAGGGGACACCTCTGCCCAGCCGGACCCTCTCCGGGCACTGCGGGACCTGCTGCTCCACTGAACAGGGTGGGCAATGACCCACCCTTTGGTCTGAGCCATGAAAGGGGCTGGGGGCCACCTTCCCCCAGGTCCTGGGCAAGCCGAGGGAATTGCAGGGAGGCAGGGGAGCGCTGTGCTGCACCGAGAGGCTAGGGGAAGCATGAATCGGGGCGGGAGAAGCTGGGCAGCACTACCTTTCCCACCATAAGGTCAGGCCGGCGAGCAAGAGCTGCCCAGGCAGCGGTGCCAGGGTGGCATTTGTGGCATGGCACCATTTGTTCCCGTCCTTCGGGTGTCACTTTGTGGCAGCGCTGCAGGAGGAGGAGACGGAGCCAGGGCTTAAAGGGCATCCCGGGGCGGCAGGGCCGGGGAGCGCATTCCTGCCGGCCGAGTGGGCTGGAGCAACAAGGAGGCATTGACGGGGAGAGGGGCTGCGCGCGGGAGCACGTGTGAGCGTGAGAGAGGTGTGGGTGTGAGACTGGAGAGCCATCCCGCCGGCCGCTCTGCCCTCCCGGCGCTGCGGGGCAGCTCTGCCCGGGGAGGGGGGCTGTGAGAGCCGCCCTTCCCGCTCGGGACTGGTGCACCGGGCATGTGTTTGCTTTGCTCTCGTGGGGCAGAGCTGCACGTGGCCTGACCCGTGTCTTGTAGCGTGGTTTGCCGAGCCCTGCAGACCGGTGAGATGCCGGGGAGCTTTCGCTGTAACAGCAAGAGCCTTGGCTCCGGGGAGTAGCTGGCCTTGGCGTGCCCAAATCCTCCCACTGCCTGGAAGATGCCAGGCAGCCAGTCTGCTGTGCCCGCCTCGGCTTCCATCGCGGGCGTCCTGCCGCCCTGGGACCCCCACCCCATGACCCGGGAGGCTTCAGGGCAATGTCCGCGCAGGCCAGGCTTGCAGGGGCTCCTGGCTGGGAAAGCCCAGCCACACTGGGCTCGGCCGTGGCACGCTGCGCTCGGCACGGGTCGGCAGGGCCGGCGGTGGCATGCGCCGCGCCGTGCGCCCTGCCCGTCCCTGCCTGCTTCTGCAAGACCCAGCTCCCTCCGGCAAGGAGATTCCCCAACGTGTCCCGGAGCACAGGAGAGTCCTGCTCAGCACCTCCAGCCCCTCAGGATGAAACCATTTGCGCCTGGCCGCCTGACTATGGCCAAGGGGGCCTGGCACAGCTGAGCTGAAGGCTAGCGATGCCAACGCCAGCTGCACAGAAACCCGTCACCTCGGCCTCCTGCAGATGCTCGGACGCTGCCCGTCTGCCAGGGCACGCGCCCAGCTCCGAGCAGGCAGGGGGTAGGTGTCCCAAGGGCAGGCAGGGCCGGGCAGCACGGCCCCATGGGGAAAATGCTGGCCAGGATTTATTTCAAGCTTTGAACTTTAGGTGTGGAAGAGGGTGGAGCTGGAGGAGGCTACAGGGGTCTGCCCTGGTCCCAGCATCATCCCCCCCCCTCCAGCATCATGCTCCCCCCTTCCCTGGGGACATGTGCCCCGATCCTGGACAGTGCTGAGGCCGGTACCGCTGAGCTCGGCTGTGAGTTGGGGCTGGGGCTGGCACGCAGGGGAAGCCTTTTACAGCCTGGCCGGCATCTCGGCTCCCACCGGGGACACGGCACAGACATGGGTGCCATGGGCAACGCCTTTGCGGGCATGCCCTGCCCCTGGTGCGCTCCTCTGTGCTGGGACCCGAGGCCACGTCCCCAGCCAGGTACCTCCCAGTGCAGAGAGGGTTAAAGCCAACCCTGTAGCTGGGGGGAGCATTGTGACCTGCAGGATTGAGGGGTTCAGGGCACTGGTCAGCACAGCCTGGCAGCTGCCTGTGCACGCAGGGGATGCGACCACGGCACGTGTATATGCACCAAAAGGTAGCTGCCAAGGGGAGAGAGGGTCTGGGCGGATCCTGCCCTTGGGAAGCAGCTGAGACCCCATTTGCAGAGGGCAGAGGACACCCTGGGGTGCGTGGTGATGGGGGTGAGGGCTGGAGAGGCGTTAAAGGCTGTAACCTGTCCCGAAGCCACGCTTTGCCAATGAGCTCCGAGTTATATTTATCCAGGTGCCGCACATTGCTGGCTTCGGCACAGGAGTTCGTCATCCTCTGTCTATTCGTCTCTATATATATATATTTGAGGGGCTTTTGCTGCAGAACGACTCCGGTGGCAGAGCAGAAGCCCTGGGCCCCTCCCTGCCCTGCTGACCCCCGGGGTCGGGGTGTGATCCGGTCCTCGCCACCCCCTGCCTGCAGCTCCCCCGGGGGTGGCAGCCCTGCCTGGGCGGGCAGCAGGGCGGCGATGCCGTGGGGCGGGACGAGACCTTGAGTGGCCTTGAGTGAAAGCTTCCCGGTGAACCCCCCCGTGGCACGGAGCAGGACTGCTCCAGGCGGTGTGGAGGCAGGGGACGGTCTCAGGTTGTCCCCAAGGGTTGGCGTGTGCCGGGTGATGGCTGGCAGCTGAGGCCGGGCACGTGGAGAGCCACGGCAGCGCTGCAGGTATGTGTCCTGCTGGCAGCTTATTGTCTTTCATGTTGTTATTGTTCTGAAATGTCAGCAAGGGAAGGGTTTTAACGAAGCGTCCCCAGTTCGAAATGCCCGGGATTCTTCACAAAGGCCAGGCGGGGTATTAATAACCAGCTCTGCTGAAGCTGTGCAGCCCCAGCACGCGTCCTTGCCTGACCTCCTGCAGGGCGGCTGGCTCACGCTCCGGTGGAGTTCGGCTCCTTTCCCACTCCTGACCCCCACCAGGTTGTGTCTGGCCGGGCTTCGCACCCCCCCCCGCGGGGTCCAGCCAGCCGGCCCCGGGGAAGGGGCATTGAGGGGCTGCTGGGGCTCCCCCCGAGCTTCCCCATCGGGCCAGGCAGGAGAGCGCAAAGCTCAGGCACCTTTGGAAGGGGAAGGGGAAGGATTCAAGGGTTTCCTTGAACACGGGTTAGTCCAGGCTGGAAGAGCAGCTTTTGCTTGCACGGGGTGCCGACACGCTGCTCTCTCGCAGCTTCCCAGCCTCTGTCCTCTCATTATATAAGGAGCTGCCTTCCAATTAGCGCGCTGGGCGCTCCCGCGCACCGCAGGGCAGCAGCTGCCAGCGCCGAGCGTGGCTCCGGAGCGCCCGCTCCTGCCTGCAAAGTGGCCTGGGGTTTCATTCGGCGGATGCTGGAGGCCCTGCCTTGGGGTTCCTCTCGGGCTGGGGATCTCCAGAAAAGCCGGCTCTGCGCCAGCAAGGGGCTCGGGGAGCGCAGAGCCCAGGCTGGCAGCCCCCTGCCCGCCGCACGCTCTGTGGTTCGAGGGTACCGCGTGGCCCTGGTGCTGCGGGGGGTCCCTTCAGCATCACGGCCACCTCCGCTCTGTCCTCGGTTCCCCAAAACCGGACCAGAGAAGGGCAGCCAGGAGCTGGGGGTGATCCAGCTGGGACTGCCCGAGATGGTACGAAACGAGGACAGGCCTGAAGTTCACAGCCTGGGCTGGCAGGAGACCTGCGGGGCAGGGCATGGCCAACCAAGGGAGGTGATCACATGGAGTTCAGTTACGGGACTCCACCCCACAGGGCCCGTGGGTGTGAAATGCTTGCTCCGCGGACAGATTTGCGGATGAACGCTCTGCTGAGGGTTCAGTCCGCCCATCCTCGCTGGGGCTGGGCATCCCTGACCCGCAGGAGGCAGGGAGCGTGGCCAGGGGCTGGCTGTGCTCTCCCACCCCCGCAGCCAGGCACGATGCTCGTGGGAACGCCACGGGGTTTTTTGCTGGGCTGTGCCATACCTGACGCCTTCCCCCCCGGCGTGCTGTGGCTGTGGGGCCCGGCACAGGCCAGGTGCGAGCGGGGGAGCAGCGGGGTGGCGAGGTTTGCTGCGTGGCCCCTGGCAGGGCGCCCGCTGGGGCGGCCCGAGCTGTGCAGGCAGCAGCGTGGGGCTGGTGTCGACGAACGCACGCGAGGCGGGAGGTTGGGCTGCGCGGTCCAGGGCTGGTAATAAGCAGATCGGCCCTTTTTCCTCTTCCCCTCCTACCCCAGCGTGCCTGGGGAAGCCATGGCTTCGGGGGCTTCCTATGTACGGCATCGGAGGGAGGGCTGTGCCAGAGCCGGGTCATCTCTGACCTCCCCTCCTCGCACCGCTGCGGGGGGCCAGCTGCTACCAGGGTGCTCTGGGTGGGGGGCACGGGAGGAAGAAGAAGGGCCGGTGACAAAGTTAGAGAGAGAAAAATTGCAGCTCTCAGCAGGCCGGCTGTGGGGTGTGCACTCGCACGCCAGAAAACACAGAACTGGGAGTACAGCCAAGTACCTTTATCAGAGGAAGCAGGCAGCCCAACAGCTGGACGTGGGAGCCTGCCAGGGCTCCCTCCTCCCGCCCCGCGCTGCCTCCAGCCCAACAGGTCGGAGGAGTCCCCGCGCCGCAATCCCTGCCCGTGCCCCGCTGCCCGGCGGGGGGGTTAGCCGTGTCCCCTGCCCACGGCTCCCGGCACTCCACAGGTCCCCGCTGCCCGCGGGAGCCCGCTCTGCCTCGTCGGTGGTGAAGGGAGGGGAGGACAGGTTCCCCATCGGCCTTCCCTGATTGCAAACCCTCCCTGGGCTTCCCCAGCATTTCAAAGGCTGTGACCGCCCCGCGCAGCTCTCGCTGTTGCTCTGGTGTCCCCTAGCCCTGGGACTGGGACTAGGTCTAGCAAGGCCAGCAGCACTGGCTCTGCAGGCAGGGGCTTGCCTTACCGATGCACCCACGAGGGGCTGCCCTCTGCTCTGGAGCAGCGGATGCCGTGGGTTGAGGGATTTATGAGCCCTCCACGGCTCTGGTGGGCATGAACCAAGTTCCCGTGTCACAGGGCTCCTGGCTGCGTGGGGCTGCCACAGGTCCCGCGCAGCCCCTGGAAGGCACCGGCCGAGCCGGGGGCAGCGCCAAGTCTGCAGTAAACAGCTTGGCCAGGACACCTTCAGGATGAGGAAACCAAGAGCTGGCCAACTGGTGTGCTCCGGCAGCCGGCAGCTCTGGCCACGCAGCCCTCGGGACTGGCACAGCAGCCCCACGCCAGCGCTGCGGGGCAGGCAGGAGCACTTTGGGACGCTGGGAGCGGGACTGCCGAGTGGGACAGCAGATGACGCAGCTGCCTGCCTCTCCCTCCCCAGCACCGGGACAGGGCTGCGGGGCAAGACTGGGGGCTCCACAGACCTGTCCCACACCCAGCCCTTCCCACCATGGGCTCCCACCAGCCCCAGCCATCACTGATGTCCCCAGCCCTCCTTCAGCTCCTGCAGGGCACGGCTGGCCCTGGCACTGGCATCCCCAGTCCCCTTGGCCAGCACAGCCAGGGCTGCAGGATTTCAGGCTGTGAAAGGCAGAGTTTTCTTAGCTGCGTGTTTGCAAGCAGTGGCTTTTCCTCTCCCGCTCTGCTCCGACCCTTTGAGCTGGAGATCTGGCTCTGTGGAGCAGCCTGGGCAGCTTTGGCTCTGCGCCTTTCCCGTATTGCTCTCCAGTGTCTCCGAGGCCAGGCAATAAACATTTCCCACGCCTCGGACCCTCTGAAGGGCCTTCCTCCCATTGAACCGAGTCCTTGGGAGAGAGCAAGCCAGGAACGCTGCCATGGAGCAGCGAGAACGGCCTGGAGCTGGGAGAGAGCAGAGGCTGAGAAGCCAGGACTGCTCCTGCAGCACTGGCCGTTCCTCCAGCTCCCACCAGCAGCTGACAGGGCAAGGGCATCCTTTGGCGTGTGGCACCACAGCGCCTGGCACGGGTTCAACGCACGAGGCTCAGTGCAATAGCACATCTCGTCCCTGGGGCCGTGGGGCTGGGGCCATGTCCCCTGGCCCGCACCACAGTGCAGGTGTGGGGTGCCAGGAGAGGAGAGAGATGATCCCATCATCCCGCTCCCTGTCGTCCCTTGCTCCAGCCAGGCGTAGCCCTGCGGGGGCTGCAGCCCAGCTGCATTCATGCCTCCGCGTCCTGTTGCAGAGGAGGGGTTGGCCACTAAATGTCACCCCGGCGACTGGGGCTGGCATCTCCCGGGCTGCGGCACAGGCCGTGTGTGGGCTGGCTGAGGGGTTGCGGGCAGCTTTGGGGGATCCCACAGGGCCGTCGCTGGGAGTGACACCAGCAAATGGTTGGTTTTACCACCTCCCCTAGCTGCTCGATGACAGCCATGGGGTGGTTTTTTTTCCCCCAGAGAGCGCAACAATTAGTGTCACAATTACACCGTATCGCGGCTGCTGTTATTGTACCCAAAATAACCACAGGCACGAGCCGGAGCCCTGCCTGACGCACCTCCCGTAGCTGCACACGTGAGGCAAGAGCTGCCTTGCTGCTGCCCCAGGGACGTAGCTCGCACCACCGGCCCCTGTCACCCAGCCAGCTCCAAGGCGCCCATCACCGTGGCCTCTGGTGCTGTAGAGCAGCCGGGAGCCCATGGCCCCGTGCTCTTTAGGAAGAGCGAGGAGGGACATTGCCCACCCTGCTCTGCTGCTGCCAGGCCCCGGAGGAGCAGGAGCGGGGCGGTGGGAGAGGAAGCGGATCCCAGCAGCCCTGCTGGAGTGGGGCCAGCAGCCCGGCAAGGCTGCCTGCCGGGGCCACGGGGGGCTGGGAAAGGGCCCCCCGCCGCTCGGGGCGCAGCTGGAGCCCCACGCAGGACTCTGCTGCGGTGGGAGGCATTTGGACAGCTCGCAGGGGCTCCCGTACAGATCCCTGGGGAGAGCCAAGCACAAACCAGGCATCTGGCAGAGAGCTGTGAGCTGCTGCTCCCACCTCTGAGGTGCCAGCTGGGCTGCAGTGGGGCTGCCCCGTGGGCTGGGGGTGCCTCTCCCCTGCACGAGGGGACAGCTGGGCTGCCCCCACTCCGCACTGCCGACACCGTGTGTGCGTGCATGGGTGTGCGTCTGCGTCAGCTGTGAGTCAGGGCAACATGTGCATGTGCAGGGGGAGGTATCTGCAGTGCACACGCGGGATGCATGGCATGCGTGCAGGAGGGGTGTGCTTGTAGGATGTGCATGCACGAGTGCATGTGTGTGCATGCGTGTGTGCATGCATGCGGGGTGTGCACCTGTGTGCAGGGTGCATGCCCATGTGGGCTAGAAAATGCACACATGCATGCAAGGGGTGTGGGCGTGCCTGCGTGGGTGTGCCTGTGTGCAGGGCGTGCATGTACACGTGCATGCAGGACTTGCACGTGTGTGCGTGAATGTATGGGTTGCAAGGTGTGCCCGTGTTTGTGTGCACCCAGCGACACGACCAGGGTGCCTGCAGCAGAAGCCGCGTCCCTGGAGCGGGTGTGCGGGCGAGGGGCTGCAGGGGGGTGGGCTGCGTCCCTGCTGAGGCTGTGCCAGGGGAGGAGGCAGCCCCGTGCCCAGCGTGGCCTGTCCCCGTCCGAGCAGGCTGCCTTGGGATTCCTCATTGCTTAAGTGCCAGGAAGGAAAGAGAAAGCAGAGCCTTCTGCACTTCCATCCCTAAAAAGCATCCCTCCCCTGGGGGTCTGATGGAGGAGGGCAGCATCCTTCCCAGCCTCACAGCCGGGGAGCCCGCACCCCAAGCAGCGAGGGCCGTGCTCAGGGCTGCGCAGGGCTGGGAAAGACCCCAGGAGTGGCAGCAGGGAAGTCAGCGACTTACTGTTGTTTATTTTTGCAATAGTCCCAGCTCCATGGGAAAAATATTGGAGGTGGCAGAGCCGAAGCGATTTCCTCCCAAAGCGCTATGCTGCTGCACTTCCCCGCTTCGCTCCAGCAGCCGTGGAAGTTGCCGGCTTTTCCCCAGCCCTCAGTACTCGAGCGCTGTGTCGGGACGGGGCTGGGCAGGGCCCGGGACCCCAGAGCCGTGGGGCATGAGCCACGAGCCAGGCTCCGCTCTGTCCGTCCCGGAGCCCTTGGTCCCTGGCCCTAATGATTTAGGAAGGGGGAAGGGGGCAGGGCCAGGTCTGGGGGTGCTGTAGCACAGGAGATGGGGAGGTGGGGAAACCGAGGCACGGCTGCCAGGGCTAGGGGCAGGCTGGGGTCTGCCCACCCTATCTCCCTGCTGCTGCCCACCTCTCTGCAGGAGACAGAAGGTGGCACAGCCGGTGACACGCCCAACCGTGGGAGAGAAAATGCCTCTCCCCTTCTCCCATGACCTCTCCGCAGCGAGATGGGCACCTTCCCTGAGCTGCAATGGGAAACCGAGTCACGGGACCCCCGGTGTGGGTGGCCTGGGCTTGTCCTGGCTGAGGGGACAGAGCTGCGCCCCGTGGCCCAGGGGCTGCCACCCTGCCCACCACCAGCCACCCCGGGGACAAGCGCACACAGAGCGCCTTTCATCTGCCCGTGGAGGGGGGCAGCTGCCCGCTCCCCGCTCAGCACCCGCACGGCTCGGGGTGGCACGCTGGCCCGCCGGCCCCTGAAAGGGCCGATTGAGCGCGGCTGAGGTCATCCGCCTGGCGTGTTTACCCCATGCCCGTGGCCCCGGGATGCGGCCAGCACCCAGGCTGTCCCTGCCACCCGGCAGGCCGGGGGGACGCGGCTGCAGGCAGAGCCGGCATCGCTGCCGGGGCGCTGGGCTGCCGCCGGGGAGCAGAGGGGCTGCAGAGGGGTCGCGGGTGCCGGCATGGCCTTCCAGCCGCCGTACTCCCCGAGCCTCTTCAGGAGGAGGGACTGGTGAGTAGGGCCTGGCCGCGGGCAGGGCGGGGGGACACGCGCCAGCCCTGGGGCTGGGGGGGGACAAGCCCCTGCCCGCTCTCTGCAGCACCAGCCCCCCTGCGGAGGGATGGCCGGGTCCCACACGTGGCCCCGGGGAGAAGCACCCCTCCCACGCGCAATCCCCCCACCAGGGAGGAGAAGATGCTTTCCCGCATCCCCGCATCAAACCTGCGTGTCTGGGGGCACCTGCACGTGCCCGGCCGTGGTTCACGGCGGCAGAGCGTCCCACGCAGGGTGCCCGTGTCCTTCGCCGCTCGGGACACCGCGGTCCTCATCCTGCCCTGGGAGGTGGGGGTGCGATTTTCTGAGGAGCAAGCTGGCAGGGCCTTGCTCTAAGCAGCAGCCATGCTGCACTGTGCCTCAGTTTCCCTTTCTGGCGGGGAAATACCCCTCCGCCCACCCTCAGCCCTTTCCCCGAGGAAGGGGCACGGCAGCACACCCGCCACTTGGGGATCCTTGGGCTGCTCCTCGTGCTGGCACCCACCAGCCAGGTGCCGGGCACCTTCAGCACCCCCGGATCAGGGGACTTGGGGTGCTCTGCAGCGCCTCAGGGGTGCACGCGCCCCTGCCAGCACTAAGCCTCCTCGGACGCCGCGCCGTGCCGCGGGCCCTCTCGCAGGGTCTCGTCTGGCACCGGCACCGGCACCGGCACCGGCACCGGCTCCCGCCCCGGCTGGCGAAGGACGAGCCCCGCGGGGCCGGCGGCGGCGGCGCGGCAACCGCCCGGGTGCGGAGCGAAGCCCCGGCAGGCCGCGCTCCAGAGGGCAGCGACCAGCCCTGGAGCCGGCGGGGCGGCCCGGGCAGGGCGGCCGAGCTCGGGGGGAGCGCGGCGGCGGCGGGCAGCGCCGGCCCCTGCCCCCCGTGTTGCTCGGGGCCTTTCGGGGGCCCCGCCCCGCCCCACGGAGGAGCCGCGCTCCCCCGCGCAAGGGGCTCTGCGGGGGCGGCGAGCAGGGGCCGCCCCGGCCCCCCCCGCCGCTCGGGGGCGGCCCCGGCCCCGGCCCCGGCCCCGGCCCCGGCCCCGGCCCCGGCCCCGGCCCCGGCCCCGGCCCCGGCCCCGGCCCCGCTGCGCTGCCGGCCCTGGCCGCGGGGCGGCGGCCCCCCCCGGCCGGAGCGCGGCCCGGCGCCGCTCGGAGCGGGTTGCGCAAGGCGGGGCGGGGCGGGGCTGCCCCCGCCTTGTTTGGCACCGCGGGGCTTGTTTTGCTCGCCGGGACTGTGGTCCCCTCCCGTTTCTGTTTTGCGGTGCGGTTCCGTTGCGCGCTCCGGGTCTTGTTTTCCGCGCCCGCGTTGTTTTCGCACCCCCGTTTCTGTGTTGCGCTCCCGGTTGTCTTTGCGGGCCCGCGGCCCCCCCCCCCCCGCTTTGCCGCCGGCGGAGCCTGCAGGGCTGCGCACCCCCCGGGCCAAGCCTGTTCCCTCCTTTTCCCAGTCCCCCAGGCGGGTCCCCCCACAGCTGAACCCCCGTCCCCGTTATGTGCGGGGAGCACAGGAAGGGGGTGCTGAGGCGTGCGGGCTGCGGGTGAATGCGGGGTGGAGGGACGGGTGCCGGGGGCTGCCAGGGACGGAGGGGGTGCCAGGACTCTGGTGGCAGAAGACGGGGGGTGCAGAGTCGCGAGGACACAGTACTGGGGTACTGTGGGGTCCTGCACTGGGAGGGGGCCGTGCTGCGCTGGGGTGCAACTGGGAGGCGCAGAGCTGCGGCAGCGGGGTGCAGGGGTGCCGTGCCGGGGGCAGGGGTGCCGTGGGGGGGTGCAGGACCAGGGGGTCGGGGTGCTGTACCGGGGTGTAGGGGTGCTGGACCGGGGTGCAGGGGTGCTGTACCGGGGTGTAGGGGTGCTGGACCGGGGGGTGGGGGTGCTGTACTGGGGTGCAGGGGTGCAGGACCGGGGTGCAGGACCAGGGGGTAGGGGTGCTGGGACGGGGTGCAGAGTTGCAGGACCAGGGGGTAGGGGTGCTGGACCGGGGTGTAGGGGTGCTGTGCAGGGCTGCAGGACCAGGGGTCCGGGTGCTCTACTGGGGAGCAGGGGTGCAGGACCGGGGTGCAGGACCAGGGGTAGGGGTGCTGGACCGGGGTGCAGGGGTGCAGGATCAGGGGGTGGGGTGCTGTACCGGGGTCTAGGGGTGCTGTACCGGGGTGTAGGTGTGCAGGATCGGGGTGCAGGACCAGGGGGTAGGGGTGCTGGACCGGGGTGTATGGGTGCAGGACCAGGGGGTAGGGGTGCTGTACCGGGGTGTAGGGGTGCAGGACCGGGGTGTAGGGGTGCTGTGCAGGGGTGCAGGACCAGGGGGTCCGGGTGCTCTACCGGGGTGCAGGGGTGCAGGAGCAGGGGGTAGGGGTGCCGTACCGGGGACCGAGGCGCAGCACCGGGCGCGGCGCTGTGGGGCGGCGGGCGGGCCCGGCCCCGCTGGCACCGCCCGACGGGGCGGACGCCGCCGATATAAGCGGGGGCGGCGGGGGGGCAGCCGCAGTGTACGGGGTTTCGTCTCGTCTGGTTGAGTCGCTCTCCGCAGCCGTAGCCAGCCATGAGCACCGGCATGTACCAGTCCCCCATGGAGGTGGCTGTCTACCAGCTCCACAACTTCTCCATCTCCTTTTTCTCCTCCCTGCTCGGGGGGGACGTGGTCTCCGTGAAGCTCGACAACAGGTAGGGGTAGCCCCGGTACCGGCCGCGGTCCTCCCCGCCGTGTTTCGCCGTGGCCCGGGGCGGGCCGGCGCATCGCTGCGGGGGAGGCCGGGTGCGAGCCCCGGGCCAGGGGGGGGCTCGGGGCCCCGGAGCCCGCCGCGCCGCTGAAGGGGGGCCCAGCCGCGTTGTTGCGGGGGGGACGGGGCGGTGGTTGGTCCCCGGTGAAGGGGCAGCCCCGGTGCCTTGCAGCCCGGGGTGGGGAGGCGTCCCGGTGCATCGATCCCCGGGGAAGCGGGGTGCTCGGGGCTCGCTGCTGACGCTCTGCCTCTCCGCTCTTTTCCAGTGCCTCCGGAGCCAGCGTGGTGGCCATCGACAACAAGATCGAGCAGGCGATGGTGAGCCGCGGTGCCGCTCCCCCCGCGCACCTTGCTCCGTGACACACCCCCCCACCCCCCCGGGGCTCTTGCCTGGGGGGGTCCCCGCTCCCCGGCCGGGTGCCCTGCCCGCAGCGGGGGGCTCTGCTCCCCAGCCTGTTGCTGGGCAGAGCAGCTCCTTTGTCTGCCTGCCGCAGCTGGCTGAGCTCATTGGCTCCGGCAGCGCCGCAGTGCGCAGGGAGCCTGCCGAGGGGGGGACCTGGGAAGGACCCTCCGGGGATGTGGGGGTGACCAAGCCAGGTCCCATGGGTGACAGGGAGCTGCAGCCTGCCAAACCCCCAAGCGGGGGGGGGAGGGGGGGTGGAGAGTGCCTCTGGAGGCAGCGAGACCTGGGAGATGGGAGATGGGGGACCCAAGGGGTGCTATGGGTGCTGGCCGGGGGGGGGCTACACTGGGTGAGCACCGAGCCCTGGCACGGGTGCCAACGGGGGGGTGGGGAGGGACAGCCTTTGGGAAAAGCCTTTGTGGCACTTGGCGAGTGGCTGGGGGCAGAGCTTTGTGGGGCGGGGTGGGAACGACCCCCCAGGACATAACCGTGGAGTGATCGGTCTCTTTGACGGTCTCTTGCAGGATCTTGTGAAAAATCACCTGATGTACGCAGTGCGGGAGGAGGTGGAGGTCCTGAAAGAGCAAATCAAAGAACTGTTGGAGAAAAACTCCCAGCTGGAGCGTGAGAACAGCCTCCTGAAGACCCTCGCCAGCCCCGAGCAGCTGGAGAAGTTCCAGTCCCGGCTCCCCACGGAGGTCCTGTGCCCGGAGGAGCAGAGCCCCGGGGCAGCTGCCCCGGCCCAGCACTCGGGGGGCTCTGCGGTGTAAGGTGGCTCTGTCCTCGGGGTGGGCAGAGCCACAGAACTCTTTCTACTTAATCTCCTGCAAAATCGTTTCCGCCTTCATCTCACACGAAGGACTGCCAGACCCCGGCGCTGAGCCGTGCCCCCCCGGGCAACCCCGGGCGGCCAGCAGAGCCAGCGGCCGTCTCCTGCATGAGGATGCTCTTCTGCAAGGGAGACGCGGGCAGCTGACCCCTCCCCATCCAACCCGCCGTGTGCCAGGAGTAAATCTGTAGCCTGCCCGTCCCGGGCGTCCGCGACACCCTGGCAGTGCCAGGCGGCCTTCAGCACTTTAATGGGAATCCACGGTTGGAAGGAGCGCACGCTGAGTCCCGTGCCTTTGCTGCACTGTGCGGGGGGGGTCTCTTTCTGGCAAAGCCTGACGTTGGAGGAAGACCGTTGTTTAGTGAGCAATGCAGAGTTGTCCCGCTCGCCACCCAGGAGCATGCTAGAACCCAAACCTGACTGAGCAGCACCGGTGGTGGCAGTTGCGGTGTAGTGCATGGCTGTACGCACATCAGTGTGGGGATTACAAGGAAAAAAAGCTTGTTTTATTAGTTTGGGCATCTTCTGTAGCTGTATCTATGTATAAACACACGCATGAGCGATGCCCACGAGGCTGTGGGGTGCCCTGCTCTGGGCCAGCCGTGCCCATCTCGGTACAGCTGGGGGATTTGAGGCAAGACTGGAAGGGCGAGCGGCTGTAACTGGGTGGCCAGCACTGCGAGCGGCCCGAAGGAGGGGATGGATTCACCCCTTTCTGGCATCCACCATGACAGAGCTGTGCGGCAGCGCTGGAGGATCCGGACTGACCGCTGGGCAGAGCCATGACAGGGGCTGTGCTCCAGCCCGCTGGGTTGGGGGGAGCCGGCCCATGCACCTGGGCTCCCCACCTTCCCCGGCCAGCTCTCTGGGAAGTGACGGGACGTCCCTTTTGACGTCGGAAGCGGTGATACAGTTGTGTAAATCTGGGTAGAAATGGCAATAAACTCTACTTTTTATATAAACGTGTGCCCCAAGCTGTGTGTCTGTGGCTGGGAAGGGGGAGGTATTGGGGGGGGCGGGTGGGCAGCGAGGGTTGCTGGGGAAGGGCTGGGTCTTGCTGGGGTGGGACTGATGAGGACACTGTGCTGCAAACCTGCTGGGGGCTGGGCTGGTGCAGCTCCCCAGCTGGGAAAACCTGGCAGCTCCCCCCCCTTTGAGGGGGTCAGTACCCCCTAAACTGTCCTGGTTGAGACAAGAAGGGATGTTGGAGATGTGAGCAGGCACCCCCTCCCCAGGGGGCTGGGTGTGCGGTGGGGACGGGTGCCCTGAGCCTGCAGGTCTTTGTCCGCTGTCGTGCTGTGACCAGGGGTGTGTGCAGGGCAGGCTGGGGGGGCAAGCAGGGAGGAGGCTCTTCCCAGGCTGTGTGGAGCTGTATGCACCCACAGCCCAGCTCTGCTCTTCCTCTGGTGTTTTTGTCCTCTTGCTTCTCACATACATCATTGACATTGATATTTTTTTTTTTTTTTTTTTTGAACCATCTTGAAACGCGGCGTGAGGGTCAGAGGATGAGTCAGCTGGACTGGACAGTGCTGGATGGGGGCTGAGGGTGCCCCAACCCTATCCTAGGGTACAGCCAGCCTTGGATTCAACCGCATGGGGTAGGTTGAATCTGGAGATGCTCGGTGGCTATGACATTTGGGTGAGGGTTAAAGGCTGGTGGGTACCAGGAGAGCCAGGAGGTGTGTGAGTAGAGCCCCAGGCTGACAGGATGTTTGAAGCTAGGTGCAGCATCCTCCCCTGGGGTTTTATATCCTGGACACGATTCCTTGGCCAGCTGGAGACATCCCCAGCACAGTGAAGGGGGCCAGCAGTGTCCCAGGCCCAGGGTAGCTGGTAGGTGGCCATACCCTTGCGTTGCCAGCAGCGCTGCTTTAGGTCTCTGCCGTAGTGAGGGTGACTCAGCCCCAGCGCAGTGAGTCACAGCAGAGCCAGGGAGCTGAGGACGGTTGGCTCCCTGGAAACACCGGGTAAACAGCAAAACACAGGCCACATGGGCTCGAAACCGCTACCGGGTGCCGGTCCCCTCCCTGTCCTGTCCCAGGGCTGGGACCCAACCACAGCCTCGCGCAGGCAGCCCTGCAGACACTAGTGCAAGGGCTCAGCGTGCACACGCGTGTGCCTTCAGTGTGCGAGTACCACATGTGTGATTGCTTTCCCTGCTGGGTGCATGCGTGTGCACACAGGTTTAGGCACCCCCATACCATGTATATGTGCTTCCCTTGCGCACACAGGCATTGCAGCAAGCTGGGGGGCACACTGCAGCGCACCCCCAGTGCTGCCAGTCTCTTGGGTGGTACAGCTTCTCCAGGAAGGGCTGTCCCCCAGGGCAACTGGATGCCCGCTGTGTTTGCACCAGCCATTTCACTATAGTACATCTTAGGGGTGCTACTGGGCTCCCGGCTGCTGGGAAATTGTCTGCCCGTCCTTCTGCACCTCCCTGGCTGGGCAAGGTTTGGGCTGTAGTGATGAGCTCTGTACCCCTTGCTGCATGGCCTTGCTGCACCCCACAGCCTGGCTGCATTCGAGGGACACAGTGATGGCGTTTGGAGTACGGAGCCCTGTTTGCCACCTCTCCCTGTCCTTTGTCCCCTCCCCATGGCCCTGGGATTCCCCACAGCCCTCGCACGCCTTTGTGCAGGGGAGGCAACGGCACCCGGGCAGACCCTGCTCATCGCAACCACTCGGCAAGACCCACCCGCCCCAAACCACTTGCTCCAGATCAGGCTTCCTCCCACGGGTGGGCAGAGCCTCCTCCTGTCCCCGCAGCGTGGTGTGACACAGTGCCAGCCAATGGCACAGGGCAGCCCCACCAGAAACCCCTCCCTGCGGCTGGCACATGCCACCGCAGAGCCGTGCATGGCTGCGCCCAGCCCCGCTGGTGTCCTCGGCCTCTCCTGGGAGCAGCGGGAGAGGAGCCGAACCCCTGGGCTGAGCACCCAGCGAGCCCGTGGGTGCAGCGGCCAAGGGAAAGGGGCTGCCACCCCCCCCGGGGTGCACGGGGCCTGCTCCCCCGCTCCTGCTGCACCTGGGGGCTGGAGGAGGTCTACAAACACCCCTCCATCACCCGAAGAGACGCCCTATGCCCTTCCCAGGCCCTCTGGTTATGGAAAAGGCTTGGAAACACCCTTCCCAGCCCGCCTGTTCCTTCTGGACACCGCGTCCCCTTGTGCTGTGCCACAGGCCCCGAAGGAAGCGGTACACATTGTGCAGCACCCAAAATGAGACAAGGGCCCCTCCCTTCCCGCCGGCACTGCGCTCGCTGGCTCTCTGCCCCCCCAGCCCCTGGGCCCGACAGCATTAATCCCCTGGTGCAGCGAGGGTGCCGGGGTACCGTGGCACCCCAGCCCCCTCCCCCCCAGCAAGGACGCACCTCGGTGAGGGCGCAAACCAGGGGCAGCAGAGGGAGGGGAAGCGGAGCCAGGCCCTAAGGCGAGGCCGGCAGGGCTGAGCTCCGCCCGGGACACGGCGGGGGCTGACCCGAGCTCCCCCCGGTCCATCGTACCCCGCTTCCCGGGGACGAGTCAAGTTCGGCAAGCGGCTGTGGCGGGGCCGGGGGGGCACCAGTCCGGGCAGCGGAGGGTTAACGCCGCATCGTGGCCCTCCCGGGCTGCCCTCGCTCCCTGCGGCTCAGCGGCACCCCAAGGGTTAACGCGCCGCGGCAGGAAGGTTCCAAGAAACGGCTGATTTGTGAAAAACCGAGAAGCTGCTGCTTTGCCGAGCGGGGCTTTCCCGGCCGGGCGTGATGCTGCCCGGCCCCCGCCCGGCACCCCGACAGCCCTGCACCCCGGCACCCCGACAGCCCTGTACCCCGGCACCCCGACAGCCCTGCACCCCGGCACCCCGACAGCCCTGCACCCCGGCACCCCCGCACCCCGACAGCCCTGCACCCCGGCACCCCGACAGCCCTGTACCCCGGCACCCCGACAGCCCTGTACCCCGGCACCCCGGCACCCCGACAGCCCTGCACCCCGGCACCCCGACAGCCCTGTACCCCGGCACCCCCGCACCCCGACAGCCCTGCCCCGCGGCACCCCCGACCTGCACGGGGGGGGCAAAGGTGGCACCGGGAGGAGGGGGGACTGTGCACCCACTCCTTCCCCCTTGTCCTTGGGCCAGGGCGTGTCTGGCGTGGGGAAGGGGGTGAGCTGGGGATGGGGTGGGATGGAAATGGGGAGGGGGTCGGGGGTGGAGCTGAGGATGAGGATGGGGATGTGATTGAGATGGAGATGGGATAGGATGGGATGGGGGAGGGGATGGAATTGGGGGTGGGGATGGAATGGGGTGGGGATGTGGGTAGGATGAGGATGGGGTGAGGTGGATGGGAACGGGGATGTGGATAGAGACGGGAACGAGGACAGGGACGGAGATGAGGTGGGGATGGAAGGGGGAGAGAAAGGGAGATGGGATGAGGATGCGTCCCTCTTCTCCCACCCTGCTGGGGCAGGCTGAGCTTCCAGGGCTCCCCACAGCCAGGAGCCTGGCTCAGCTCAGGGGCATGGTGGAGAAAAGGGGTTGGGGGACTTTGTTGCAGAGAGGGGGAGCGCATGCGTAGCTGATCTCAGTGCAGCACGCATAGGGCAAGCGGCTGCCTGGGAGGATGTTTGGAGTAGCATGGGGAGAGCAGAAGGGTTTGGAGGTCCACCAAGGGCCAGGTGTATGCGGGGAGACACCCCCAACTCTGCATGTGCCTGCTCTCTCCCCGCTGCGCCCCGCTAGGCTCTGCATGCCAGGAGCCCATCTGGGAAGACTCAGCTGCAGCCAAAGCAGTCGGCCTTATGCAAGCGTCCCTCCCTGCTCCTTGAACGCCGTGTCCCAGCTCAGCCCAGCCCCGCGGGAGCCTCGCAGATAAATGCGTGGCTGGGATTTTCCACGTTAGTTCTTGGACCCCGGTTCCCCCTGTGGATCCAGATCAGCTCGTGCCTCCAGCCAGGCTGGGGTTAGCCCCCCTCGGGCTGCTTGGGCCCGCTCCCAGGCCCAGGGACCCTTTGGGAAGGGAAAGCCATGCTACGAAATGGAGGTTCCCACTGGAGAGCAGCGTGAGTCGCAGCTGCCCGGCCTGAGCAAGCGGTGGCTCGGTGCGGTGGAGCTCTGTGCACAGCAGGAGCAAGAGCCAGCCGGAGCCTGCGCATGGGCAACGAGGGCTGCTCGGCTCTGCCTGCAGCAGCCCCCCGAGGATACGTGCACAAGCATTGCGTAGGCACTGGCACCCCTCTCCCGCTGGGCACTGCCCTGCAAGAGAAGCCAGAAGAGGGGAGAGACACAGCCAGAGGATGAGCCAGCGACAAGGCTGGGGCACACAGGAATCACCCCCATGGACCCCTGCAGCAGGGCAGAGGGGGCTGAGCAGAGGGACTACCCCCCATTTGGGGCTGCACCTGGGCCCGGGGGGTGCTGAGGGTTGGGAAGATGCTCAGAGCTGGGGGTCCCGGTCCAGCCTGCCTCCTTCCCCATAGCTCAGCAGTACCCGCCCTTCTGCTGTGCCTCAGTTTCCCTTCTGCAGTGTTTCATGTCCCCTGGGAAGAGGGTTTCTCTAGAGCAGGGCCAGGTTGAGACCCCAGCACTCAGTCAGTCAGTTCCCAGCTGGGGATGAGGTTGCAGGGGCCACATAGCAGTCAGGATCAGGCCCCAGGCTCAGGCCAGGCGCAAGGGAAGGCAGCTGTTTCCAGCGCGCATGCGTGCCAGCACCAGGCTCCAGCAGAGCTGCTGGCAAGCGTGCCCACCGTGGGCACGCTGCAGCCATGCCCTTCGCCAGCTCTGCTGGCCCACGGGCATTGGCACCTGCGGGATGCAGGCAGCACCTCCCGACACGGCACAGGCAGGCCTTGCGGAGAAGCTGTTGCTGTCCCGGTGTGTACCGCGCCACCGTTATACAACCACGGGGAACCAGCCCAGACCTGCGCTCTCCCACACGGTGCTGGGATGGGACCCAGCAGTGCCGGCCTCCAGCCCCATCAGGGTTTTTGGCCCCCTGGCAGATCATGGGGCTGTTTCCCCCTCCCAGGTGCACTGGCACCCCTGTCACCCCCACAGCCCCGACGGGATGGAGACCTGCCAGAGCGAGAGCCCAGCCGGCCGCGGAGGGCAGGGGCTGCGTGCCACAGGGACGGGGCTCAGTGTCGGGGTGGAGACCACAGGCACGGGCGCTCGGGTGGGTACGCCATGTTCCCTGGCGGTTTGTGGTCCCTGGCCCCCTGCCCTGACACCCGGCCACAGGCACTTGCCGGTGTCGGGAAGTGAAAGAAACAGCAGGCAGTCACCTGGCAGCAAGACCGCAGGCAGCGCCGGTGCGCCGGGCGTGCAGGGTGCACCAGGCACCTGGCTGAGCCGCCACCACCACCACCGCCCGCCTTCGGGCATGGCACCGCTCCCTGCCTCCCTCGGGACTGCTGGGGATGCCTGACAGGAGCAGCAGGGCGTTTCTACCCCAGGCAGCTCCTCCTCTCCACCCTCAGGTGTCCTCCCTGCATCCTCGTGGACCGCAGGATGAGTTTTCCCATTGGGAAAAAAAAGAAAAAAATAAATGCCCTGAACATCTACATGGTTTGTGACCCGTGGGCAGCAGCCGTGTCCTCAGCTTGGTCAAACGCTATGGTCTGGCAAGATGCTGGGTCCAGCTGCGTGTGGCACAGGGGTGTCATGCTTCGGCAGCACTGGCCGCCCTTTCATCCCCAGCCAGCTGGAGAAAGGGGAGCGCAGCGAGGAGCCATCTGCCTGCAGTCTGCTATGGGTCCGCACATGCAGAGCCACAGCTTTGTCCCCACGGTGAGGTGGCTTTGTGTGGCAGGGCGATCCTGGAGAGATGCCTTCCGGGGCTGGGACGGTGGTGGGAGCTGCTGTCGCACAGTCGCAAAAGGATTTCAGCTTCCCAGACAGAAACAAGGTCAAACAGCCCCAAGGAGCTGAGCTTAGAGGAACAGCAAGAGAGGAGAGGGAAGGGGATGGGCTGTGAGGGTTGTGTTAAAGACAAGTAGGAGATGATGTCGAATGACAGCATCGATTGCAAGAGGAGCTGAGGAAGGTGGAAACCAGCCAGGTCACGCGGGAGGGTGAAAAGAGCGCACAAGACACACAAACAACCTGAGATTCCTCCTGCCTGTCCGGGCCAGAGCCAGTGTGACTGCCCCACAAGGTTAATGGGATCTGTTAGAGGTGATAAGGAGGCTGCTCAGCAGTAAATTGTTCCCGAGAAAGTTAACTTCCTCATTCCTGCCAAGAAAGGGAGATTCATTCAGAGCAAACAGCACCAGAACAAATAAATCAATTAAAAACAGTTCTCGACAAACACCCCAGGGACCCGGAAGGCTTTCGTGTAGGAAGAGCCATGCTTGGAGCAAACACTTCCACCCAGGGGACTGCCACATAATGAATGAGCAATGGGAGTTAAAGAAGGTGCCAGGGATTAGCCAGGATTTAGGGGCCTGGGGGACCTGGCCAATTTGCTTTAATTGATCATTAGAAACAGCATAATCCCCGGGAAAATTGGTGTGGGAAATCCGGGCGTCCAGGCTCCGGGAGGGCTTTGCTGGGGCTTACAAGAGGGCACAAGTCACGGAGGGGTGATCTCCACCTCAGACGGGGGCACAGAGGGTCCCGAGCGCGAGCAGCTCAGCTCGTCCCACGAACGCTGCCCGGGGGCTGCCCACAGCCTGGCTCTGCCGCCGGCCCGGCTGCCCGCTGCTCTGCCTGCACAGGCAAGCTGCCCACACCGCCCAGCCCCGGGGGACGCTTGGAAAGCAGCCCAGGGGCAGAACAGAGGGACACAGCCTGACGTGCACCCTGGGGAAGGCTGACCTCTCCGTGCTGTCCCACCACGTCCCACTGCCACCCCAAACCCAGGACGGCCTGGGGCCATGCCCGGGGAAGGGGCGGGCAGCTGGCTGGTGACCTCCGCATGGGTGACACCGGGGGCAGCTCTGTGCCAGGTTTACACCGTCCCCCAACACTGCCATGGAAATTTCCCCTGAGCTCAGCACTCAGGTTTCCCTGGCCGGTGCTTAAGGTCTGTCCTGCCAGCCCTCCCACCCCCGTCAATGATTATCCGGGAGGGAGGTTGCCCAAGAGCCACCGGGACATGAACGGATCGGGCATGACATCCCCGAACACCAAGAGCCCTGGCCAGGGCAGCGTGCCAGCTCCCACCGGCTCCTGCAACAGCCCTTTGCTGACACGGCTGGTGGCATGCGAGGCCACCCTCCCGTCTCGTCACCTCAGGGTGATCTGCTGCAGCGGGACAGACAAGATGCCCCAGAGGAGCCCGACCCTCCTCCCTGCCCCTGCAGAGCCAATATCCCAGCGTGGTGGCGGGTCAGCCGTGACGGCCCCTCTGCTCCCGGAGGAGATGCTCATCCCGTGGAGGTGGTGGCACGGCAGTCCTGTCTCGCGGCCGCCACTATCACCTCCTGCGTGACGTGCATGTTTGCACGTGGCAGGCGTGGAGGCAGGCGTGGAGGGGAGGAGGGCACCCGCCGGCCGCTCGGGTACCGTACAAGGAGAGGAATGCAGGCGCGGGGCACACCCCGCTCCCGCTGCCTGCCCGCTGCCCTGGCATCACCCTGGCAAACTCACGGCCACTTCCGCCCCTTCCCTGGCAGTCCCTGGCTCTGGGGAACTTGGGGCTGGCTCCCAGTGTGGTAGGCAACCCTGCGCCGCGGCTGGTCCCTGACCCCTGTCCTGTTTGGGGACCTGGAGGAAGTGGCGAAGGCGCTGATAAACCCAGGCAAGGTCAGGCAGCTGATCATCCACTGTGAATTGCCTTTTCTATCATCAGCCCTCATCACGGGGAAATAGCCACCCAGCTCACGTACACCGGGTTTCCAGGGCCCTGTCTGGCAGGGAAGGCCCTTGCGAAGGGGAAGAGACCCCTGGAGCCCCCCAGCACGCGAGCAGCTGCCTTGGGAACCTGCTTCAACCCCATCTCTGCTGCCCCTAGACTGGGCCAGGACCAGCCAGGGCTCCTGATCTCCCCTTTCCCACCCCTCAGAGCCTCCAGGAAATCTTCCCACTTGCAGGGTGGGTGCCCTGGCTGAAGAAGGAAGGGGGGTGTGGAGCTCCTCTCCTTTGCACCTTAAGGTGGGGGACAGCACAAAAACCAGCTGCCTCGCCACCACGATGCTCGCAGCGCAGCCTCTTCCTCCATGTCCCTCGAGAAGGGACTTGCTCGGCACTCCAAGCATGGGGGGGGCAGAGGGAGCCTCCACGCCCTGACACCCCCACCCCGTCGCAGCTCAGCAGACCCTGTGCAGGCAGGGCCCAGGCAGGGCCCCCCACAGGGCTCCTGCCCCAAACTGGGCAGAGGGGACCCTGCAAAGGGGACAAGGCCGGGGCTGCAGAGGCTTCTCCAGCGAGCAGCCTCCCCTGCAGCCAGCGGGGTCACAGGCCGCTGCTGCGCGGGTGGAGAAAAGGGGTGCTGGAGTGGCTGGTGATGCAGCGCGGCGTCCGAGCGTGTTTGTTCCGTCTGAGCCCTCTCCACCCCACGCACCCGCACGTGGCAGGCAAAGCCGTCAGCCGCCGCCCGGGCTCTGCCTGCTGAAGCTGGCCGCTGTAACCCCGGCAGGGTTAAGGATTGACTCCGAAGCAGGAGATCTCCCGGGCTGTGGGATCTCCCAGGCTGTGGGATCACAAGCTGAAGTCCCCACCATGGTTTTTGGTCTTTGCTTTTTGCTGTGGAACCTCCCTGGTGTTTTGGAGAAGGGATCCCCACCCAAAAGTCCCCACCGGCCCCACTCGCTGCAGCAAGCACCAAGGGCACCCAAGGCTCGGAGGAGGTGGCAAGAGATGGTCTGCGAGAAGCCGCTGCCCTCCTGGAGGATGTGTGGGCTCTGTACTTGCAGCAGTGCAAAGCAGCACGGCATTTCCAACCTTTCCCCTCCGCCCCCGGAGAAACTTCCCCCTGAACCTGTCTGTACCCTCCCCTCAATCATTTTGGTAGTTCTTTCATGCCTACAGCAGAAGATGCACTGGCAAGGCCAGAGATAGTCCTTGGCCACCTTTGAGCCAAACGCAGCTAAACCTCCTGTCTGAGAGATCCCAGAGGCAGGAAATGGGGCTCCTGACCCGCCAGGAGCGTCCCGGTGCTCTGGAGTGTGAAACATCAGCGTGTCCCATTTTTAAGCAGCAAACTGTAGCGCAAGCATCACTGCCTGCCCACAGCCACGCTGCTTCTGCTGCCCGAACAGCTGCTGCTGCCCCACGCTTTCAGGAGAAGACCCACAAGGACGCTCAAGCCTGGGCGATGCGGGCGGGCAGGACGCTCTTTGCACGCTGGAGCCCTTGGGCTGCCCCTGGCCCTGCCTGCAGCACCCCGAAGCGCTCCCCCGTGCCGGCTAGCTGTGGGTGGCACAGGCTGTGCCGTGGCGGGGGCGTTGCGGCTGGGTCGGTGCTACGGGAGGATGCTCCCACGGGCAGGAGGGGAGGCGTGGGGGGGTGGGAACTGCCAGGCACCGGGCCAGGGGCTGCTGCCTTGCCAGCACCCTGTTACTCATTCTCCAGAAGGGAGATCTTTGGACTGTGGCAAGTTCAAGGCTCGGGGAGGGTGGGGGGCAGAGTCCACGCTCGGATCCGCCTGTCCAGCCTCCCTTGGCTGGGGTGACCGCCGGGCTGGCGATGCCTGTTTGCAGGGCTGGGGCGAATGCATTACGCGGGGGCTGGTGCATCTCCTCCAGCAGCAAAGCCCATCCATCGGGAGGCCCTTTTTAGCTCCTTTCACTCACGTTCCCCCTCAGCCTGGGCTAAGCCAAGCCGGGGGGGGTCAGATCCCTGCAGCCCCTGTGCAGGATGACTGAGTGTGAGCACGGGGCATGCGGAGCCCTGGTTCTGTCTCAGGAAGGTCGACGCTGCGGGGCCATTCTGTCGTGGTGTGAAGGGGCTCCTTGAGCACGGCCGGCAGCTTGGGGCCCGCTGCAGAGAGCTCGTCTTGGGCAGGAGAGCAGCTGGGTCTCTCCGGGCTGTCTCCATCCCAGTGTCCACCCCACACCAGTGCCGTTGGCTGGCTCCCGCACCCCGGGCTGTGCTCACGCGGCCACAGCAGCAGCCCCTGCCCTGTGCTTGGCAGCGGGGAGGGACCTCCAGGGAGGGACTGCCAGGCACCGCGGCTGTTTGTCGGCCGCCTCGGCTCCCAGCCGGGACCGGCTTCCTCCCATGGAAGCTCCCAATTAAACCAATTTCTTGGATGGCTCCAGCGATGCAGGAGTCGGAGGCTTTGTAGTTGTGTGGCCCCTCTGGCCATCCCCGGGGTCTCCCTGTCCCCCCGGCGCCCTCCCCGTCCCTGGGCCAGCACCTGCTCTCTTGTGTAACACGCGGCCCCGATCCCCCGCGGCAGTGCCGCCGCCGGCCCCGCTGCTCTCCGTGAGCCTTATTGGGAACATATCCCAGCGGGGGCCGAGCACCGGGGACTGTCCCAGCCTCTCCAGGCGAAAACAAGGCAGCACCGTGCTGGGATGTGAGCTGGAGGCGCCTCTGAAGCTGCCGCCCAGCCCGGGGCCCGCTGGTGCCAGCCCGCTGTGCCCAGGAGCCGTGGCGTCGAGCAAAGTGGCACATCAAAGCCCTTCTTGCCTCAGCTCCCCACCGCCCCCGGCCAGGCACAAAGAGAGGATTTGGCTGGGGAGTGGCAGGGAAGACGGGGAGGCAGGGCCAGGGCCCAGCGGGGCTGGGGCTGGGGGACGTGCCAGCCCCTGGCTGTGCTGGGGAAGCGGGCATCTTCCTGCTCCAGGCACCCCCTTCCACTTGCCGGAGCTCAGCCCCAGCACATAACAAATGCTCAGAGGGGCCTGGGCGGAGCAGGGATGGGAGCATCCACATGGGAACGCAGCGGGCGACAGAGCGAGGCTCGCAGGCATAGCCTGTGCTGACGGCCAGGGGCACAAGGGACGACAGCCGGGGGGGCTGAGCTGTTCCTCCCAGGGCACGGGAGCTGCACTCCCATAAGCCCAGGACAGACGGTCGGACGGCATGGTGGCAGGGACCTGTGCTGCCTAACGGGAGGATGCTCCAAGGCCCCAGTGCAGCAAACGCCGGGGGCTGTGACTCCAGGGAGACGGACCCAAAGGCTCCCCACGCCGGGTGGGACGGTGCGTGGACACATGCCTGCGTCCCTGTGCCAGCCCGTGGCACAGCGGCAGTGCTGGCGGCAGGAGGGCCACGGGCTGGGGCCGGCCGACAGATCCCGTTTGTTGGTGGCGGTGCTGCTGCTGGCCCTGGTGTCACCAGCACCATGGGGGACTGCACCCACACAGGGACACGCACGCAGCCTTGCACCCGTACGCCCTGGCACACGCACGTACGTGCCTGCGGGCACATGCCCGGCTCCATGCTCGGAGGGACCAAAGCCTCGTCGTCCCCCCAGGCAGCCTCTGGGATGGCTAAAGGCTCCAGAGATGCAAGTAAGACCCTGCTGCAAGGGAGCAGGGTGTGAGCAGCTCCGCTGCCCGTGACGGCATTTTGGGAATTTGGGTCCAGCGGCAGATACGGGGTGGAAATCACTGGTGCTGGCATCGCCCAGAGCCCTGGCCGCCCACGCAGCCCGGGGGCTCTGGGACTGGACCCCGGCAGCGGTGCTGCAAAGAGCCGGAATGGCAAACACTGAGCAACTGGCTGCCCGCGGGCTCTGGCAGACAGGGTAATAATTGTTGTTATTATTGTTATTACAGTAACAATAACAGTAACAATAACAGCTACTGCTTGCTACAGTTGCATCATTGCTGGCATCATCGTCATTATCATTTCACTTACAAACCGCCGCCCCGAGGGCAGGAAGCGCAATGGGAAGGGAAACCTACCCTGTGCAAGCGCTTGTCCTGCGGTCTGTCCCCTCCCTCCGGGGGACCGACAGCTCAGGGCTCTGCTTTATTGCCTGCAGGTGCCTCAGTGCCTGGGTTGGACAGGACGGACAGATGGGGCTGGAGACAGACTGACAGCTCCAAAGCACCCTGCTGCACCAGGGGCTGTGCCTCTTCCCTGGGTCGCTCCTGAGCGCCCTGCCAGCAGCTCGGCCCGTCCCCAGGGGCCTGGCAGGGTGTCCCTTGGAGGGCGGCCAGGGCCGGTGTCACTGGCCAGAGCTCTGCCTCTGCCAGGGAGGATGGCCCGCTCACGGGAAGGGACCGCTTGGCTTTCCAGCTCTCCTCCCGCCCCAGCAAACGTTGCCATTAATGGACAGATTATTAGGGAATTAGGGTTTTGTGCGGGAAGCAGGTTTGGTCTGTGGGCTGCTGAGGGACAGGGATTACCCTGGGACAGCGGCTGAGTGCCAGCACCTCTGCAGCCAGAGCCGGTGCTGCCGGAGAGCTGAGCCCCATGAGTGCTGGCGCCCAGCCTGGCTGGCAGCGCCCGGGCTCTGCTGCCTTCAGGAAGGTGAAGCAGAGATGCTGCACGCCTCTCCCTCCATGTCACCTGCCCGTCCTCAGCCTCCAGGTCCCGGAGGGGCCCTGCTGCGTGGCTGGGGCTCCCAGCTCTGTTAGAGACCGAGACGGGGGTGCCAAATCTCCTGGTGTGGTAGAGCAGTGCCTGGGAACCAATATTGCCCAAAAGCTTACCAGCTGCCCTGGGCAAAGGGAAATAATCCCCAGCTTCCCGTAACTGGTCGCTCTTCCCTAATTTCACACTTATGAGAAGCACAGGGCACAAGCAGCCCACACCCAGCAAAGGCCACCCAGCCCTCCTGCTCTGCCCTCGCCGCCTTTGCCCCAGGCTGCCTGCTCCCTTCGGGATGCCATGGGGACGAAAGCAGCCAGAGCCCGGGGCCAGACAACTGCTGCCCCTCGCAGGGCTGAGCCCCAGGAGCACCCTGGAGCATTTCTGGCCAGCCCCAGCTCTGCCCTGCTGCATGCAATGCAGCCGTGACGGTGCTCACACGTCTTCTGCTGAATGCCACCGCGTTGCCACGCAGGTCCTTCTCAGCACAAAGAGCAAATCCCTCCTCTGAGCCAGGCCTGGATTACGCCAAGGGGATTGCTGCAGCAGCAGGTCCACCCAGGAGCCCTCCCCGCCACCCTGGGGCTGCAGCATCACGCCGAGGGGGGAAGGAGCACGCGCGCGGGGACGTGTGAGCATGCATGGAGACCTTCCACCAGGGTCTTGGGTTGGGCATCCCACCAGTACCCAAATCACTGAGGCTGTGATCTCTCGGCCTTTTTGTATTGGGAAAACAGAGAAGCAGCGTGTCATTTTAACAGCAGAGCCACGTCAGAGCTGTTAAAATGACACGTTGCTTCTCTGTTTCCCCAATACAAAAATGCCAGCAGCACCAATGCTCTCCTGATACATCCCAGCCCTGCACAAAATGTGCTTGCTATCAAAAGACAAGCTCTGTTGGAAAGTTTCTATGCAGCTGCATTCTGACCTCCCTGGTCCTGAATCCCAGCAGCTCCCAGTCCACCCCAGTCGTCTCTGCCAGCTCCCTTCCCTTCTATCTTCCCGGCACAAAAGCTTTGCTTGCTGGTGAGCCATGGACACTGCCAGCAGAGCAGAGCAGAGCAGAGCAGAGCAGAGCAGAGCAGGGGCAGGCTGTCAGCAGGGCCTGACTCCACACACATGCTGGATGAATAGGCAGCTGGAGGCTGCTGAGAATAGCACGGCCGCACCATGGGAAAGCTGTAATACTAATTAATCCAGGCACTGGCTTGGGGCCGGGTTAGATCTTCCAGGGCTGGCGGGGATTCGGGCAAGAAGAGAAAATGCTCCTGCAGTGCATGGGTGCCTAACCAGCACCTGGGTCTGGCAGCCAGCGTGCCCAGCCCTGGGCTGCAGCCCTGCCCCATGGCTTGGGGTGACCCACTTCTGCCCAGGGCTGGAAGAACTATCCCCTGCTCCCCTTCCACCACCCCGGGGCAACTTCAGCTCGGACCCCAGCAGCCAAGAGGGGCCAGGAGCCAGGGGTGGGAAGGTGACAGGATTGCTTCATGGCCCAGAGGGTGCTTTGAGGTCCCCGGCCATCGCATCCCCCCCAGCCGCGGGCCAGCCCCCCGGTGTGCTCATCCCTGCGGCATCCGGGGCAGCTGGGTGCCAGGAGCCAGGCACAGCGCTCTATATAAGTCCAGCACAGCTGCGCTCTGCCTGCTGTTCCCATCGCAGTGGCAAGCGGGCGCCGGGCCAAAAATGCCATTTCCTTCCTACCTCCCCAGGGCAGCAGGACCGATGGAGCTGGAAAGCTCATGGGAAGGCTGGGGAGAGAAACTGAGCCCCAAGACTGGCCCGGCCCCCCTGCTCCCAGCCTCTCCCACTGCACCCCATCACCGGGATGGGTCCCATCACTGACGGGTTATCCACTGCCGTGGCTCAGCCAGCTCTGCAGGCTTGCCTTCAGCCTCCTCCTCCTCCTCCTCCCATGAGCCTGCAAGCTGCTTCTGAGCGGCCTCTGCCCACCAGCTCTCACACCTTCTGCCACCCTCCGTCAGCCCAAGAGCTGCCAGGGTAGCACAGGGTGGTCTCCTCCAGGGCGGCTTCCAGGGCTGGGTCCTCAGCACTGGGGCAGGAGCCAGCCCTCTAAAGCATCCAGGCACCCTGAACCCCCACGCGTCCCATCCAGATGTCTTGGTTAGAGATCATTTGGAAGTGGGGAACACACGTACCCGCATGCACCAACTAAGGCAGCGGTGCCCGGGTGGGCTGAGGAAGAAGCTGAAGGTACTTTCCAGCCCAAACCACTTCCAAGAGGGATCAGCTCCCAAACACATCAAAACCGGAACATTTTCTTCCTGTTTCAAGCTTAATTTTTGCATCAGGATGGATTATTTTTAACTGAAGCCATAAGCCTGGAAACAGGTGCTGTGCTTCTGATAACTTTTTTTCTTTTGGGAAGCCCCCAGTTTTCAGGTCTAAAAGATCCCACAGACGACGCTTGACCAGGGTGACGGAAGCCCGGTGGGGAGGACCTCTGGGCTGAAAGCTGAGATGTGCTGTGCCCTGGATTGTTAGAAGCCGGAGCCGGCCAGCTGGATCCCACTCTGGACCCTCCCCTACCTTGCTTTGACCCTCTAACTCTGGATCTCCAGGTCAAGATGCCTTGAGGCACCCAAGCAGCTTCTGCCGCCAGCAGTGTCGCGCTGCTGATGAAGGAGGTCATGCGGAATAGGGCTTATTTTTTGTCTAAACTGGTCTCTTCAGGTGTTTGCCCTGTAGATAATATTCATCATGTCTGTTGCACCCCTTCCTGGAGAGGGAACATATTTTGAAGCTGCCGCTCGCATTGCAGGGGCTGACACACGATTCGTGCCCAGGGCTGCGCGTGTGCAGCGGCGCTGGCAGGCTCAGGCCATCCCGGTCTGTGCCCAGCTGGGTACATTACAGCGGCGTGACGCAGGAGTGCCTCGAGGCACCCGCGCTGTCCCACCGGACGACTCTGCCTGGATGTGTCCTGGGGAAGGGCTGCTGCGTGCCCCCCGTGCGGGGTCCCACAAAACCCCGGCTGTGCATGGGCACCGCGCCCCTGCCGCAACCACTTCCATGCCTAGACCCCCGCCGAGCTCTGGTCCAGCCTTGCCAGAGTTGTTGCTCGGCCTCTTACCATGTTTGGGTGTTTTTGAGCCAGTGGATGACTCAGATCTTCGTTCCCGGGACTTGTTTACGCAGCCGGAGCGGGAGGAGCGTGCGCGAGCGTGGCCGGCAGCACGGTGACCGTGCGGTGCCCCGCGTGCCCCCCGTGCGTGGCTGGCCCCGCCACCCGCTCCCGTGCTTGTGCCAGGGCCGGCGAGGGACAGCTTCTCCTTTCAGAGCGGGCGCTCGCTGGACCCCCACGGAGCACGGGCGAGCCCCTGGGGAGGGACGTGCCCAGGCTCAGACGGGGAGGCAGAGGCAGTCCCAGGTGTGCCGTTCCAAAGCAGGTCGTTTCAGGTTGCTTTACCCCCTCCTAGCAGGATCAGCCCAGCAGCTTCTTTTTTCCTTAATTTTGATGCTATGCAGTCCCTCGCCCTTTGCCAGCTGTGCCCGTGGCACGGCTATGCCCCCGTCCTGCCACCGGCTCCCTCAGCTAGCAGCTGGCACGCGTCCCCTTGCATGCCTGGCTGGTGGAGCTCATGCCATTGGGGTTTCTTGGAAACCAAGCCACTTCTTGGCCTGCCTGGAACAGCAGCTCAGCAAACACAGTGCAAAAATCCCCAGGGCTAAGAAACAAGTCGCTGCTCTCCTGCCTCGCCCCCGGCATCTGGTGATGCCCACAGCCTCTGGCACAGCCCCTGGCACCATGCCCTCCACGAGGGAGGGGAGATGGATGTCTCTGGGCTTCTCCAGGTGGCTGCTTTCATCCAGATGCTACCAAGAAGCCTGTAGCAGGGCAGGCAGAGACGCAGACGCGCGGAGGGGAAGGCTGTTGTGGGCACGGGCGCTGAGTTTCCCCAGCCTTCAGCTCCACGGTGCTGGAACAGGACCCCGGGGCTTTGTTCACAGCCCATGCACTGGGGCTGGTGCTTGCAGACCCCGAGGGATATTTCTCGCTCCACAGTCTTCATCATAGCAGGCTTGTTTGCTGTTAAGCATTGACTTTGTGCTGAAAAGACAAACTTTTTTCGGATTACTTGGTTCTCTGCCATGAAAACATCTGGCTTGACAAAGAAAATGAGAGAGAGAGAGAAAAAAAAATTAATCGAAGCAGACTCCTCCGCCTCTATTTTTCCTTCCCTGCGTGCCCTGAGCAATGGGCTTACCCTTAGCGAAGCTCTGCTGGGAACATGTGCCCAGCCCACGTTGGCACAGACCTGGCCCAGCCTGCCCGGCCGCGTGTACCTGCCCGGGGAGCTGAGCTCTGGGGGCTCCGGCGGGGGGAAACTCCAGGCCTGGCAAAGAGGGGGTGCTTTGGGACCCTTTGGGACCCTTTGGGACCGGCCGACTTGCTTGCTCATGCCCGGTGCCAAGGCAGCACGTGGCAGGAGAGGAGAGCCATGCCATGGGGCCTGGCTGCTCTGTCCTTGCAGGTGTTGGTGGCACGGAGGCGATGTCACCTCCCCTTCCTCCACAGTGTTTTTAGTCCCTGGCTGGAGCCAAGCAGGCAAAACACAGCTTTTCTACGAGACCAAAAGTGAAAACTGCACGTTTCCTGAACGCGGAAAGAGCCGAGCAGAGGAACAAAGTGGCGGAGCAAAGCAGCCACCCGTGTCCCAGCACCCAGGGGAAGCACTTGGGTGGAAGCGGTCGAGAAACAGCAAACAGCGTCTGCGGCAAGGCAGCGCGCCAGCCCCGGCAGCCGCAGTGCCGCGCGGCTGCGCAGCGCTGTGCACGGCAGGGCTCGGTGGCGGGGCTGCAGCCATAGGATAAATTAAGGAGCAAAAGTGCTGGGGAGCGTTTGCCAAGGAGCTTTGTAGGTGTTCTGGGTGCTGGAGCCAGGTGGGTGCTCGCAGGGCAGCAGAGCAGGCGGCTCCTGCCCACGTGTGGGAAGCTCTGCCTGCTGAGGAGGGGAGTTGAGATGAAAGGGCTCTTCGGAGGCATGCTGCTCCCCGCTCAGCCTGCTCAGCCCCAGGGCTCTGGGGACGGAAGTGTCGCCGGTGCCACCACAAGCCCAGCAGAGTGAGGGAGGCTGAGAACAAACCCTCTGAGCAGCCTCTGCTCCCCGCTCTGCCTCGGTGTTCCCAGTCTGCACCCTCATCTTCACACGGTGCATGGATGGGGGCAGGATTAGTGGGGAAACTGAGGCATGGGCGCGGCCGGGTGGCACGCTGGCATGGTGTCCGCAGCACAAGTCCCCCCCGCTCTCTGGACAGGCACCGTAGCTGTGCTCAGCTACATCCCCCTTTGATACTCGGGCTGTGGGAGGGGAAGGGGCTGTAAAGCGACCCCAAAGCCCTGGGCTGCCCTGCAAGGACCTTCTCCACAGCACCACAGTCCCTTGTTGGCAGGATGGCTGCTGGCTCCGGCCGGGGAGCAGCCAACGTTGCCGGTCTGCTGCAGCTGACCCTGCAGCCCGTGCCGCTGGGGGGGTGTTCCCAGGGGATCCAGGAGCCTCTCCAGCGCTGCCCGCCAGCTCCCCGCCATGCTGCACGGCCACGCGCGTCCTCCCAGCCTGCCTGACCGCGGCAGCTCCCCGGGCTCTCCCTCGGCTGCTTTCTGCGGACACCCCAGGGCTTTCCTCCTCCCTGCCCTGCCCCTGCCATCCCCATCCCCAACCCGACCGCTGTTCTGAGAGTAGAAACCAAAGCCTGGCCCTTCCCGACTGCCCACGCTGTCTCACAGCCACTGTCCAAAATAGCTCAAAAAGCCCTAGAATAACCTGCCGCTGCCCACTCAGCCCATTCGGTACCCTGAGGAAGACGTAGGAGTGCGTGCAAGGGTAGTGGTGGGCAAGCGAAGGGACCAGCCCAAAAAAACACATCCCGTGGGAGCATGATTTCCCCAGGGCTGTGCAGGAAAACAGCTGTTGCTGTGGCGACAGCTCGGCGCTTTCTGCTTGCTCCTGCAAAATGGGGTGAGCACGACGTCAGCAGCCCGCAGCCCAGTGGCCAGCGCGGCTCCGGCTTCTCCTGGCCATGACTCAGTGCTGGCCACCGGCCTCGACCCCGCCTGGCCCCTGGCTGCGACGAGGATGTGACTTCCCCAGTCACCCTCTCACCATCCTGGGCATGTCCAGCTTTCCCAAAGCGCCCACCAGGTAGTGGGACATGGAGCCTGGGTCACGCTCGGCATGTTCAGGCTCAGAGATGGGGTGTCCCCATCCTCTCCAGCCCTGTTCTGGATTAGCCAATACCAAAAATCACCTCCGGCCTGTCACTGCTATGCGAGTGACGGTGACTCAGGCACAGCCACCTCTGTCCAGGCTCCCTCCGCCTGCCTTCCCTTTCCATCCTGGGCATGCTGGGGCAGCCGTCAGGGACTCTGCTTCCCCGAAGCATCCTCTCCACAAGTGAAATGCTTCCCAGTGCCCTCAGGTTAATCCTGCTCCGCTGTCAAAGCACCCAGGGGAGATGCCGAGCGGGAGGCTGTCAGGGGTTCACAAGCCAGGGGAGCAGGAATGGGGTAAGCTGGGTATAGACAGAGCAAACTGCCCTCTGCCTCCCAGGGATCAGCTCTCCTGACCTGCTCGTGGTGTCTCCCAGCGGATGCCAACCCCCCTCTATTAAACTCAGATTACATAAAAGTCTCCTTTTCTGGTTCTCGCTCTCCCTTCCCGCTCCACACCACCGGAGGACCGCTCTTGCCACCTCCCCCACCTCCGACACCGGGCCAGTCTCAGGGGCTGGGCTGTCCTGACGTGCCCCTCTCCCTTGCAGAGCCAGACGAGCGTGAGCACTCCCCGAGGGTGTCCCCCCCAGCCTTCCCAGCCAGGCACCCCTGGGGTCCCTCCACTTGGCCGGGCGCACGGACCCCCCCGAGCCACTCGTCCCCAGCACGTGTCCACCTCCACCAGACACAATGTCCCTGTCCCACAGTTACAGCTCATCGCCTTCACCCGACAGGGCCGTGCCAATGGCACCGCTGCCCCCTCCCCTCTGGGCCCATCACCACCGTGGGGCTGTCGTGACGGGTTGTGATGTGATAGAGCCGAAGGAAAGATAAGGCAGGTGGGTGCTGTCAGCCAGGGCACGGAGCCAGTACTGGCTCCCTTGGGTGTTTGCAGGCTGCTCCAGGGCCAGAAGGTACAGTGGGGGGCTCAGACATGGTCAACCAGAGCCTTCACCCCAGCTCCACTGCCCTGGGCACCAAGGGCTCTGACATCTTATTCTTGCAGTCTGCAGAGAGGCTGCAGGGGGTACCAGACCTAAAGACCCACACTGGGCTCATGCTAACTACCCATGTACCCAAATCCTGGCCCGGGGCAGCCCACGGTGGGCTCAGGGCAGCACCTTGCCCTGCTCCAGGCAGCTGTACGATCCCACATCTGGCTGTGAAATCCCAGGGGAGCATCCCCGATGGAGCCAACTCCTCTGCATCATCCCCTGCTGACGGTCAGTCTCTGCAGCCGCCCCAGGACGTCGGCCAGGGCAAGCCCAGAAGGGCCATGTGCCTGGTGCACCACCAATTCTGCTTGGTGGCACTTAACTGCCCCCCTCTGCTCCTTCTTTCATCTCAAATTCCTGCACAAAATAAAACAAACAGCAGCCTTGTTCTGCAGCCCAGACCAGCAGCAGAGCCACGGCACAGCCCGGCACGGGGTGCTGGGCCAGGCGGTTACGCCGAGGGCGGGGGGATGCTCAGTGGTGCACAGCCACCTCCTGCGCGACAGGACCGTCACCCCTCCCTGTAAGCAGTTGCCACCTGGCCACTAGAGCCCTTACTACCCTCTTTTGTTTTGGTCCTCTGGCATCTTCCCTGCCCACAGCCCGGTGGCAGGCGCAGGGGGGTGCCCAGGACCCCTCTCCATATAGTTCCCTGTGTGGAAACTTGCTAAAGGCGTTTCACCAGCTGATCTGTTTGTGCACAGAGGACTCTTGGAGGAGGCTGGGCCAGGGGCTGTGGCGTGATGTTTTCCAGGAGCAGTTTTCCTGAGAAGGCAGGGAAAGGACCAAAAGTCACAGCTGCCCTATTCCTACCCATTGCTACCCACTGAAAACACCCAACCAAAGGAACAGCAGCGGAGAAACTGCACCCAGAACCCCAGCCGCTCCCCAGGGCTGCAGCATCTCAGCCGGGAAAGCCAGGGACTGCCCCAGGGAAACTCCGCTCTGCCCACGCCAGGACATGGCAGCAGCAGGCTCCTGAAAGCCTTCGGCTTGCTCCCCTGAGATCTCCTTGGGGTTTCTCAAATAGGCTCTGGACCCCCACCCGCCTCTGAGCAGAGCCCAAGGCTGGGTGCTTCAACACCCCGACTCTCTCCTTATCCCCATGCTCACGCCCGGCAAAGGGGCCAGGAACCACCACCAGCTCCGCCGGGTCCCCAGGGCCCCTCCTCGCCTGGCCTCGGTCCAGCTGGGATCCCCTCGCCCCGGCGTGCTCAGCGCTGCCTGTTTGTGTGCTGCTGCCCTGGTTACCAGCCACTGAGTCACCGCGAAACCTCCCCGCGCAGGCAGGGAAGCCCGGACTCATATTTTCCATGGGAACCCTACAACTCATTCAACCTTTCGAGGTGGGGAGAGATGTTGACAGGGCGTGATAACAGAGCTGGGACCTCCCAGGAACCAGGACTGCCTGCACAGGGAGCAGCCGAGGACGCGCCCAAGCCCTGCAAGGACCTCGGGGTCCCTTTGGAGCAGCGCAGCCATGGGCTGCTTAGGTGCACGCGTGAACGTGGCTGTGGGATGGTTTGCTCCTGACCCGTTCAGCTGCATCTTCATCCCCGAGTCCTTGCCCGTGCTGCCCTGCACTTTCGCCCCCCAGCCCCCCGCACGGGGACCCTGCCGGCCCCCTGCTCTGCCAGCCCCATGCCCTGGCCAGCCCCAGAGTCATGGGGTTTCCAGGCAGACCTGGTCTGGCTGCAGAGCAGGGAGCTGGGGGAAGTGAGCTCAGATGCCAGCGAGATGAGGCAAAGCTTGGGCAACAGGAGCTGGCAGAGAGGCCGTGGTGTGACGAGCGGCACCCGTCACTTCGCGGCTGCAGCCTTACACCAGCTTTTTCCGAGGAAGGTGGAAGACGTTGCCTGTCAGGCGGGCTCTGCAGATGCAACTCATCCTGACGTGCTGTTGCACTCTGATAGTGAAGCCATTCTGCTGCCAGCTGGCCAGATCCCTGCCCCTTCGGGGGCCAGCAGAGCCAAATGGCTCTCAAACAAACAGCAGCAAAAGCTTTCATCGTCCAGAAAGCAGCTCCAGGGCAGATGAGGATACAGGGAGGGGTGTTGTGATGCGGGGACGTAGGGTAGTTGCGGCAGGGAAAGGGGATTTCTCCATCCTTTTGGGGATGCTGCTTGGTCCCACCTGCTCTGAACACCCATCCCTTCACACTTGCTGCCTCCCAGGCTCCCGTCACCCCCTCACGTGTTCAGCTCATCTGCAAATCTCCCGCCTGGGTTGGAAAGAGGAGGTGTGCCAGGACAGGGAATGGGCACCAGCCGCGGAAGGCACAGGCCCAGCAACCCTGCACCAGCCACCGCACGTGGGAGCTTGTCCCCGGGGTGGGATGCGGGGGACGGTCAGGATCCCAGCTTACGTGAGAGCCCTGATGCCATGGCAGGGGTGAGCAGGTTCGCTGCTGCCGAGCAGACGGTGGGGCAAGCGGACTTCCTGCAGGCACCGCGTCACCTCCAGTCCTTCCTCTCGCCCAGACGGACGGACAGACAGCCGGCAGCCTCCTCGGTGAGCAGCCTCAGCACCCGCTTGCGGGTTCGCTCCCCACGCATGCTCTGAGGCTGCTCTCCCCTTCCTGCCTGCACGCCTGCCTGCGGGGGATTGCAGCCAAGGGTGGGGATGGGGACCAGCGATGCCGCCTGTGGGCACCGAGCGCAGCTGGCGTGCCCGTGCCCTGCCACGGGGCTGGAGGGATCCCGGCCCCAGGGATGTCCCAGCTCCCCCCAGCTGGTCCGTCAGCACGCCGGGACGGGCAACCCAGCCAGCCTCAGCCCCCGCTTCTGGCAGCGCTTAGACCAAAAGGGCTGGGTCAGGCCAGCAGCTACGGGGCAGAGCTGGGGGGCATTCCCCAGCCCCACATCTGGCACCCCTGCCTCCCCGAGCAGGGACCGGCGCTGCCAGGCAGCCCCCACCACAGCCAGAACCTGGGGTTGCCTGGGAAGGGCTGGGGGCTCTGGAGGGAGCTCTTCGGCCTCCATCAACTGGGAGCTGGCAAAGGTAAAACAGCCCTCAAAAAACATCGTAGGAAGAAATGTTGTTGTTGCTAATCCGAGCCTGGGCTCCCTGGGCATCCCCTGTGGCTCCCCGAGGAGCTGGCAGCCCCCAGACCCCAATGCGGACACATCGCTGGCGTTTTGCTCCCCCCAGTGCTGCAAAATCTCCCAATTTTGCGACGCTGCAAAATTATCCCCGGCTCCCTGAAGGTCAGTGGGATCACCGGGGCTCCATCCCTGCCAGGGCTGGCCGTTGGTGGGGGCCAGCGATGCTGGAGCTCCTCCGAGCCCCAGCCCGCTCCCCACGGTGCCGGCCGGCCCCGCAGCCCCCAGCCCCGCCAGCGCAGGCTGCAGGCTTGCGAGGAACCAGCATCTGGAAGGGATCAGCGCTGCTAACCGCTGCGGGGAAAGGGGAGGGCTATAAATAGCAGCAAGTTTCCAAATCAAAGATTAAAAACAACAACAACGAATGAAGAACACAGGCTGAAGCACTGGCTTTTCTGCCCAGCGTGTTTATATATATAGTAATTTTTTTTATTCCTAGCTTGTTTTCAATCTTCCCTCATTGCTGTGATGTTCTGAGCCTGTCCTCTTTCCCACTGGGCAGCTTCCCAGAGACACATTTCTTGGAAGGTTGTAACCTCTTTAGTAGCTTTAAAATGAATCCCAGGCAGGAATGTCCCAGGGCCTGTTTTCTGCTAGTTTAGCAAAACAGCTCACGGGCTCGTCCCTGGCCAGGCAGCGCTGCCGGGCTGGCCTTAGCGGACCCAGGGGTGCAGTGGGCACCGCAGGGAAGCAGCCGAGGGGACGCCGGTGCTTCAGCCCAGCGGATGGATGATATTTTCTGGGGGAGCTCATTGGCGATGGGAAAGTCTCAGCACCTCCGAGCAGAGGCTCGATGGACTCCCGAGTTTAACCCTCACGGTTAAGAGGTGGTGCAGGTGGAGAGATGAACTGCAGAAGTATTGCCCGGCTGCTTGGAAGACTTCCTTTGGCCCGTCCCCAAACGGTGTCCCTCACTCAGGCACGGACCAGAAGCAGACGCTCCTCGGGACTACCCAAGCCCAATGCCAGCGACTGGGTCCCAGCTGGACCCAAGGGCAGTCCCCTGTCCTGGGAAGAGGCATTGCACCTCCTGGGCACTTCCCACTCTCCCTGCTGGTGCCCAGGGACCGGCACGATCCCACGCTCGCTCTCCAGCTTCTCGCAGCCACCACAGCTCCTGGCGGTGCATCTTTCATGGACCATTTGTGGCCCTGATGGCATGTCCAACGGGACATCTGTTCTGCAGGGCAGTGGCCCCCAGCTCCCAGCGAGCGTGCTGCCAGCTCCCGGTGGGGCAACTCAGATATTGCAAGACAAGGGAGAGAGGAGAAACAGCACCTTTTCCCCAGCAAATTGCTCCCCAGCTTGAAATCCCCAACGCCAGCTCAAAATCCTCAAACCCTGGGTGAGTCCCTACCATCTCCCCCTCTACCCAGGGCACCACAAATGATTGCAAATAACGGACAGCCCGGCCCCGGGAAGCACACTCGCATGGCCTCGTGCACAGATCTGCTCCGAAGCCGGTGCTGCTGTGTTTATGCCAGTGTTTTTGCCCACTGAAGTTGTTTTCGTGGAAGGGCTGAGGTTTGGCAGGCTCTCCGCGGGCAGCAGTGCTGTGATGCAGCCCGGGCCAGGATGGCGTGACACACACGCTCGGCCTTCGTTTGAGAAATAACCTCGTAAATCTACTTAATACGGCTGATGAATCATTCCCGCTCCCCGTGGGCTCCCTTCCCGTGAGCTGAGCCTCGCTGCCCCTGCTCTGCAAAAAAAACACAGACAAAAAAATACCCAAGCAGCATCCCTTGACCAACAGCAGCAGCGCTGCCTGCCTGCACCCTTCCCTGCACCCTCGCCACCCTTCCCAGCACACCCGGCCTCCCTGCAAAGGGCTGGGGAGCTGCTTGGCGTTTCAGTGCTGGATCCCCGGCTCCCTGACTCATGGGTTTCACAACCACAGCAGCCGGGCAGCCTCCAGCTCCCCCCTCCCGGCCTTCCCGGGCCAAGCAGGGAAGAGGACAGCAGGCACTGGAAGCAGCTATGACTGAAAAACGCAGGGACAGCTTTTGCAGCCACCGCTTGGGAAGCTGCTGGCTGCTGGCTAAAACCAGGTGAGAGCGGGGTCAGCTTCCTGGGGACCTAAAGGCACCCGAGGCCACGGTGACGGCTGCAAACAGCGCATGGCTGATACCAGCATCGGCAGCAGGGATCTCGGCAGCCGAATGGGGAACAAGGCGGCAGCCGCTTGCAGCAACCACGAGAGAAAATACCACGTCAGGCAGATCGCGGCCAGTGCTTCGTCCCCCGGGCTCCCCAGTGGGAACACCACCCGTCAGCAGGACCTGGATGCTCACTGTGCACTCTTGGGGCTGCCCGGGGTTTTTGGACACAGTCAAAATCCGGAGCAAGGTCTTCAAGAGCTAAAGCGAGGCATTTGGGCTGGGCGAGATGAGACAAGGCTGCTTGGTTCGAACAGCTTCATGTCCCCCGTTTCCAGACACTGTGGGCAGGATGCAAGGACATCCCTGCATGAGACGGACCACAGAGGCAAAGGCCGATGCTAACAGCTGAGCAGAAAGCCAGACAAATGCCATGAGGCTGATGGACAGGGACACCGTCCTGCCTTCACGTCCCAACCCTTCCCCTGAGCCCCCCAGGGCCACCCAGCCCCTGTCCCAGCACCCCAGAGCACTGGGTACCACGCCAGTCCTGGAGGCACAGAGCAAGGTGCAGCCCGCGCCTGCCCCACGGGGACCGTCCCTTCTCCTGGGGTGACATACAGCCCTGCTGGTGTGGCTGGCGCGGCCAGGAGCCGCTTACCTCGGGCTGTTGGCCACGTGCCCGAAGCCAGAGCTGCTCACATCCCTGTGGGTCACTGGGGCAGTTGTTAGAGCTCCAGCTGAGCCACGGCTGGGAACAGCCTGGCCCCACACACAGGTACCCACAGACACGGGCATGTGCCGGCAGCGCTGTCCTGGGCTGCATATCGGGCTATATCCTGACCCGTGGGCTGGGCTGCTGCATCTCTCCCACTGCCGCTGTCCCAGCTGCACCCCTGTGCCCATGGTGGGGAAACTGAGGAAGTCGAGGCGAGCGGCTCCTCTCTCCTGGCTGCTCCTCCAGGGATGGGGGAGGGCATTTCTCAATCCCGATGCCTGGCCACTGCCGCCCCGCCACCACAGCCACCACCTCCTAAACAATCCTTGGCCACGGGAAGAGCCACCAGGCACCACGGGGCTCGCACTGGCAAGTGGAGAGCTCGGTCTGGGCTGCTCCATGCCCGCGTCCCACTGACTCACAGCCGAGCAGTGGCCCCAGGACAGGCTGCCTCGGGAGTGCCCCTCCAGGTGGGTGCTAGCCGGGGACCCCCACCAGCACCCCACCACTTGCCTCCCTCCCCACCTGCCTGACTCACTTCCAACAGGGACAGAGGGACGGCTGCAGTGGGGAGGCTGGGAATGGGGCCCTGCGTCACCGAGCCGACGTCGTGCATCACCCCGCCGTGCCTCAGACTACTTGCAAGCCCTCTGGCCACGGCTGGGAGAGGACAGCCAACGGCGGTTTTGCTCCCATCAGGAAGGTGGGAGGCATAGCCAGGCAAGGCAAGGCAGGCTGCTACTAGCCCAGCCCGGCACCGAGCTACCGGAGGGGCTCCTGGCTTCACTTTTGCAGCAAGGGTTGTGCCATCAACCCACAATAATGTCAGTGTGCTCCCTCTCCGGATGATGGACACTCCCCAGACTCATCCCACAGGGTGCTAATTGGGGGCAGGGAGAGGATGGCAAAGCCTCACACCGTGCTGTCACTGGGTACGCAGGTGTAGGAACCAGTCCTGCCCCACACTGGGGACCAGATCCTGGGGGATGTGGCAGGACCCCTCAACAGGACCAGGGAAGTCTGGGTCACGCTACAGCGTATCCATCTAGATGGGTGAACATATCCGTATAGTTCAGTGTCACGGCCTTCAAAAGCAGCCAGGAGCAGAGCGGGACGTTCCTGTTCAGTTTGATGGTCTCTGCCCCATCCTCCGCGAGAGGCTGGGTGCTCCCGAAGGCTGGCCTCACCCCCACACGCAGCAGCACTGCTGCACGCCCTGTGCTCGCTCGGAGCCCACGTTCATGCCGGCAGGTCCAGGGTTGGTCCTTTCCATCCCCTCCCAGGGGGGGGCATGCAGCCCGCTGCCACTGACCTCTTTTTGGGGGAAGAAGGGCGGAGCGAGGGTGCCGGGTGCCGCACGCCACGCTGGCGTGTCGGCAGGTGCGCCCGTGTCCCATGGGTGCTGCAGGGTGGCTGGCAGAGCTGTGGCACCTCCCTGTCCCCGTCACCCCCCCAGCCTGACAGGGTCCTGCCCGAGTCAGGCCGGGTCTGCCCCACAGAACAGGCACGTGAAGGGCCACGGTTTCAATACGTGACTCCCCTTGCTGTCAGCGAGACACAGGCTCCTACGCACTCAAGTGACTCCTGAAAAGTGCAGCTCCAGCACTGCTGTGCTTTTCTTTAAACTCACCCTTAACTGCCTGATTTCTGCTGACTCCGGCTGCAGGGATGCCCCATGGGGTGGACAGATGGGGACACAGAGAAGACAGAGGGAAGGGAGGATCTGGTGAGCACCGTTATCCCGGAGCCCTGAAACAGCCCTGCTGGGGCAGAGGCAGCAGCCTCTGAGCAGCCTCCACGGTTAGCACAGCTACGGCAGGGTTAGACATCGCCCTCGTTCAGCGCAGACCCGGGGCAGATCCCAGGTCATCTGTCTGCGAGGTTTTGGTCCTCCTTATGGCAGGGGCAAGCAGGCTCCAATCTCCTTTTTGACAGTGGATGGACGTGGAGGCTCATTATGTCGCTGAAATAGCAATGAGCACTGCAAACCTGATGGAGCGGGGTGGGGTGGGGTGTCTTTCTTGAAGGCTTTGGCTGCAGGAGTCCCGTGATTACGTGACAATCTCAGTTTTCCTTTTAAAGACAATGACACAGAAATAGTGAGTTTCCTGCATTCCCAATTATGGTGGGGAAAACTTGGAAACTTTTCTAAATATATGCTAAAAACGTCCGCAAAGGAAATGTCACTAGAGAGACGGTGAAAATACATGACTTGAAAGGACAAAAAACCAAAATCCCATGACATCGTGGGGACTTGAACTCCTGGGACTACACACTGCCAGGCTCCCCCGTGCCCGTGCGGCACGTCTCACCCCTCTTACGTGACCAGCTCGCGGCCGACGCCAGTCCGGCCGGCATCCCGATGCTGTGCCCCCAGGGGAAAGGACTTGCGGAGATGCGAGGAAAACCCAGGATGAGCCATCGAGCGCTTTGCTGACGCAGCACAAAGCAGGAGCGCAGCACTTGGCCGAGTTCAAGGTCGAGGGCTGTAAATTCCTTGTTATTTTTAGCTCCAGGATAGTAGCTGGCTGAAAACAAGGGGAAGAACAGCTGGGATCCGGAGGGGGAGGGGAGGTGCAAGGAAGGTTGTTGCTTTTGCCTGCTGAAATAAGGGCAAAACCTTAAGAAACAGGTGGGAGGGGAGAGAAGCTGGGTGCTGCGGGGGTGGCAGGGTGCCCCCGGGGAGGGGCCCGTGGGGATGAGCAGGGTGCGTGTTTGTGCCCCGCCGGCCGCGGAGCCGCAGCTGCCCCCGTCCCGGCCGCTGCGGTGACCTGCGAGGACGCGCAAGGTGCTGCTGCAGCCCGGGGACGGGGGAGGACCCTGGAGCACGGGGGCACGGGGCCAGCCGGACCGCGGGCGTGTGCCTGCGCACACGTATGCAGCAGAGAGGATTTCTCCCCCGAAGGCTGCACTGAAGAACAACAGCATGTGGCTGGTGTTGGGAAAGGGCCTTTCCTCCTCTTCCCTGCAAGCGTCCAAGGCAGGGCAGGCACGCTGGCTCCCTCCCTGCAATGTGCCTGCCTTCCTCCCGCTCTGCCCACGGCCGAGGATGAGCAGGGCTGCCACGTTCGGGGCTCAGTGCTCCATCACCGGCCACAACAGTGTCACCGTGCCTGCCGGCACAGTGTCCCTTGCGCCTGGCCAAAGGGAGATGGGAGATGCCGGGCTGTGCTCAGCCCACCGGCGCTCCCAGCTCTCGGCATGCATCTCCATCAGATGGGCATTTCGAAACGCAGCCTACACGTCGTGTCACGTCACCACAGCAACGGGGAGCAGACAGCGAGGGGAAACGGCCCCCCAACGAAGGGACCACGTGCCTGCAGCTCCTCGCATCCTCCCATCCCACACAGGGCATCAGTTTAGCTGCTGAGAGACTGCAGTGATGTTCCTGGGGTGTGAAATGATTAAATGCTGGGTTTTGAGGAGAAAGAAAAAGTCAAGGAATAATAGAAGAGAGAACAGTCTTGCGGCAATCGCTGACGGCTGTGCTGGGGCTGAGCTGTGTACAGGAGCATGCCTGCACAAACACCCACACCCTCTCTCACGCTGGTATTCAGATCCTGCGGGACCCAGCAACGTACACAGGGCATGTGTGCACACACGTGCGTACGCACGCTCTCGCATGGGTGCGTGGATCCCCTGGGATCCAGCTCCAGGCAGCACGTGTGTGTGAACGGACGCACGTGTGGGTTCAGGTCCCCAGACCCAGCCTCACACCCGCTGCGGGTCCCACCCTGCCCCCAGCCCCGCGGGGCTCTGCTCCCGGGAGGGGCAGCGCGCAGTGCAGCCGGTTATCGTGCGCCAGGGGAGTCCCCGGATTCTTGTCCCTGAACCCAGCGAGAATGAACCAGGCGATAAAAGGGTGGATTTCCTTGCTCACAGCCCTCAGCCTGCTGCTCGCAAAAATCTGTCTCTTGGCCTCCTCCCAAGCCTGCCCTTCTGTCTTTGCCTTATGCCCCTGCCCTCCCTTGCCGTCATCTCTGACTGCATCTGGTCCTGCTTCCTTGCTTTTCCACACATCCCACTGAGACACCAGGGATAATCCCAGCCCCTGAGATGCTGCTGGGGCGGTGGGGAATTCTGCATCTCCTGGTTCAGGACAAGTCCCCCCTTGGGAAAGCCAAGCTCTGACTTCAAAGACACCCAGGGCTGATACTCTCTGGACTCCCCAGGAAAGCCCCGTAGGTGGTCTCCGGGCAGCCAGGGGTCCGAGACAGCCACCACCCATGGCCCCTGCTCCATCTCAGCTCCGGGTTGATGGAGCTTTCCTCGTCCCCACATCCCGGTCCTGCGGTGTTGGATGGCAGAGTCCTGCCAGTCCCTCCGTGCCCAGGAAGCCCAAGCGGCAGAGGCGAAGTTCACACTGCCCTGCCCCTGCCCTTCCCGCCGCGCCACTGTCCTCAGGGGACGCCTGAGCTGCCCAGAGCATCGCCTCTCCCAGGGGCTGCATCCCGGAGCAGCTGAACCAGCGCGCACTGCCCGCTGCTGCTGCAGGGACGCAGGCAGAGGCACGGCTGGGCAGGGCTGGCCGGCCAGAGAGCACCTCTCCCCGCCTGGCAGCGCCAGGCCTGGCAGCTCCGGCGGGAGGATGGATGCACGTGAGAAGATACTTCATGCTCCGGTCAAAACCAGCGCAAACAAAGCAGCGTGATCTGCAGAGCAAGGGAAAGACCCTGCGTGGGGAGAGAACCACTTTTGTTGGCGCACAAAGGCCCTCTTCACTGACCTAGAAAGACGAGCAGCGTGTGCAGCCGGCACTGAAACTAGGACGGGGGACAATAGCGGTGCGAGTCCTCCGCAGACAGAAAGGTCTTTGTGAGCCGCTGAGCATCTCTGGCTCTGCAACTACCACGGGTCCCCAAGCACAGCCCGGGCCATGGGCCTGGGCTCCCCTGGAGCCAGGTCACGCCAAATCCACGCCAGACCAGGTTTGCGTGGATGACCCAGCGCGTGGGAAGTGCTGGGAGCACTGGCTCACCTCCGGCGAGGCTGGATGGCACCCAGGAGGCTGAGATGTCAGGAGCCGGCTGCTTTCCACAGCTCTCCCGGATCACCAAATCCCTGCTCCATCCCAAAAGCCCTGCTCCGCCCCGTCTCCCCGTCGTCTGACTCATGCCTCGTGGCCACACGAGCTACACACAGGAAGGGCCTCGCCAGCGCCGGCACCTCCCAGCGCTGCGTGACAGCAGGAATTAGCAGCACCCACTGAGTCACGCCGGCTGCCGGCAGCACCCGCCTCCCCGCCCCAGCAGGCAGACCCAGACCTGCTCGGCTCCCCACGGTGCGGACCCCGGGCTAGGAGCACTGCTGGGGACTCACTGGCCACTGGGAGCTGGCGCATGGGGTTTCTCCGCGGTGCCACCCACCAGACATCGCCCCTTCACGGTCGGTCGCGATCGGAGCTGGGCAAACAGGGTGCGAGGCGACCGACAAGCAGGAGGCGGTGGCTTGCTCACGCCGTTGATCCGCACTCGCGGCGCAGGAGGGCCGGCACGGCGGCATTGCTCCAGGCAGATTTGCCACTGTGGTCCTGTTGCCACGTGGCCCAGCCAAACCGGCTCCCACCTGGTCTGGCAGCAGCGATGTCTGTTGAAGGGCCAAAGGGGATGGGGAGACCTGGGGGACTGGGCAGCCCTGCCAGCTCTGGCACTCATGAGCTGCTGCCTTAGGAGGGCCGGCACCATGTAGACCTGAGCAGGCTCTGGGGTGGGACCCCTGCCGAGGGGTCCTGCTCCCTCACTCTGCCCTCTTACTGCTCCCTTCCCCCTGTCTGAGAGGGGCTTGCGTGGCCAGCTTGGTTCCCAGCCCCGCAGAGCCCCAAGCACCCCCGCAAGCTGCGAGAGGAGGCTTCTGCCGACTCCCTGGCCCCTGGAGGAGTGTGAAGCATGAAGAGCAGCACGGTGAAACTGGAGGCGCTTGAGCCAGGGCTCCTTGCCCAGGGAAGGCGGGTGCAAAGCACAGTCAGCTTTTCAGACAGGGGCAGAAAACAGCCGCTGTGGGGGACGACAGCATGGACAAGTATTCTTCACCAAAAGCACCAGCCACACATCACGCTTTCTGTAAAAATGAAGGGCTGAGTTCACACCCCTCCTTGTACCTCCTGGTGGTCACATGCACTTCTGTGAGTTTAGCATGGAGTGCAAGGATGCTACACATGCCAGAGAGCCCAAATGCACACACACGTGTGCAGAGACCCTTGCACATTCCAGAGAGGAGCACTAGAGAAGAGCTAGTCCGGCTAAAGAGCAGCTTTTTCCCTCCTCCTAAGCCCCAGCAGATCACAACATCCTGGATCTGGGAGATGCGGCAAACCTCTGCAGACAGCAGGTCGGTGCCTCCATCCCCAGAGTTTCAAACAACTGCCACCCACCACCTCCTCTTGGCAAGGACACATGGGTCAAGTTCGTCTGGCTCCACTACTGTTCTTGACGGGAGGTCATCTGCCTCACCAGGGCACTATACCTGGTCTGTAACCGCAGTCACTGTGCAGAAGGAGCTGCCAGAGGTCACAGGTTTCCGACCTCCTGCATCACTGGAGTCTCCATCAACGGTGTGCAGTCTGCTCAACTCCTCCCATGGCTTCTTCACCTACTAACACCTCAACCAGAGAAGACCTCCTGCAGGTGAGGCCACCACCTTCCATCAGCCCAAAGCGAGGCATCAGACATGGCTGCAGCTCTGCACCTGCATAGCCACATCCTCTCTGCAACACCGACTGTGTTGGGACTCCGATGAGCTGGGGCAGCGTACTCAGCTGGCACCAGAGGTTATGCCCACGACGAGTCAACGCCATTGCTGCACAGACCCGAGCAGGGTTTCTGAGAACCCTCGGCACCCTGGGGTGCTGACGGCTCCCGCCTCTGCGCAGCGTCTCAGCTGCAGTCCTGCGCCCAGGCCAGCAGGCAGCTGAGGCAATAGATGTCAGCAGTCACTAAGCTACAAAGAGCTAACAGGAGTTAAATGCTAGAGCTGGCAGAGTTAAGTGGCAGAAGAAAAGCTTCCAGAGGCTCACCCTCACTGGCTATGGGAAAAAGCTCCCTGACCTTCCCTGAAGAAAACTGGAAACTGCTGTGACAAGTGCCAGGTCTCGGTTAGTAGCCTCCCACTTGTGTCTCACAGGATCTTTGCAGGCCTGGCTGAACCTAACATCGACGCCGTCCCCTTCCAGCCTCCTGCTCTGGGGTAGCTCCTCTCCCATCCCCGTCCCCTGCAGAGCAGCGGGAGGACTGAGGTTTCCTCAAAACACAATCCATCTGCCAAGGGGGAGGTGCACGTGAGCGCCGCGTTCATGGAGAGAGGTGCCATGCAGGGACGGCAGGGAGCCATGCACAACAGCAGACAGCTCCAGACCCTCAGTGGAGCTGCTCGCTGAGATCAAAGCCCGTCCCAAGTGAGTCACCAGCACCCAGCCTCTGAGCAGTGCAAGTCTTCTGCAACCATCCCTCTTTCTGGAGACAGGATTTCTGCGAAGAGCACAGTGCTTCTGAAAACTCAAGTAAACACAAGTGGACGCTGCCAGATTGTGACCTGGGGAAGGGCAGGTTCTCCTCTCTGTGTCTGCGCTGGGCAGGCACGGAGCAGGCAGGCTCGCGCAGCAGCCTCGCCGGACACTGGTGAACCCAATAACTGGCATACGCCACGGCAGCTCCCAGAGCCGGCCTTTCCCCAAGCCCAAGCCCTGTGGCAGAGGGCTGCCCGCGGGCTGCCAGCCGCAGGCAGCAGGTAGGCAGCCTTGCCTCGCTCTTCCCCAGACCAGTACGGTGCGGCGGGAGGAAGCAGCCGTCAGCGTGCCGGTAAAGCTCCTGTTTGCAAACAGGACAGTGCACGCCTGGGGCCATGTGCAGCACTACGGCTGTCCTTAGCTGAGCCAGCCCTGTCTGCACACGAAGCCAGGGCCCCGTCCCTCTGGGCAGGCTGACGCCCGGCCAAGCAGGGTGGCTCATGCGCAAACCCCGGTGCAGGGGTTGCAACCCAAGGAAAGAGGCCGAGGGACTGGGCTGCCAGGCCCCCAATACAATATTGGCCATCTCCAGGGGAACTGGCACTGGCTGCCAGTACAGAGCTGGCAGAGCATCCTCACCACCACCGTGAGTCTCAGCTGGCTCCTTCCAACGGGAGGGTGAGCGTCAGGGTATCGCCATGGCTGGGGAGGACCACCTTTGCCAACTGACGCTGCCAGACCGGCCGGGTAAAGAGCCAGCACCGCAGCTTCTGGAGAAAACTGCAGACTCCAGCCCCCAGCCCGGAGTGCACTGAACTGGGCTTGAACCAGCTCTGTTTGCCCTGAGCTGCACACCACCAGCTCCCTCCAGACTGGTTAGGTCTGCAGGTCCCCGCGCAGGTGGGAGCGGGTGGCGATTCACCCGCCAGCCTCCACATAACCCCCCAGGACGGGACGGAGTTTGTCTGGGACATCGCAGTGGCAGCCTCGAGCTAAAGGCGCTCGTCAGGGTTTAAGGCACTCTGTCTTTGGGCACACGCCTGGTGCATTCCCCAGGGCTCTTGCCCTGGGCATAAACTCCCCCAGCTCTAGGGCAGATCCTGCCTACGCAGCCCTCCAGAGCCTCGGGTTCTCACCCAGCACTGCAGCTATCCTCAGCCCTGGCTCCTCAGAGAGCTGGGGGCAGCTACCCCCAAAGATGTGGCTGTTGGGGCCAGAGGAGTGGGAAGCACAGGAAAGTACCCGCCTTTGCCCACGGCATTGCTGCAGAGACGGGCAGGCTGATGTCTCCTCCAGCACAGCCAGCACGTGCACTCGAGTGGCTGCTGGCTGCAGAGGAAGCGTCTCCCTCCACGGTCCCCAGGCGCATCCCCTACGCCTTGATCTGCCACGTGTGCCACAGCCCCGTTGCTGCCGCTCGATTCCCACCGGCCAGGTGACACCGCTCCTCTGAGAGGACTCGCGCCACGGCCCAGCATGTGCCTGGAGACGGACGAGGCAGAAGAGAAACCAGACGCAAAAAGCCTCAAGCCTTTTCCAAGCAGGCTTGCTGTTTCTCCGTCAGGACGTGACTAGCTGCCAGGGCCATCGCCACGGCCAGGCACCCTGCTCCACGGTGTCTCCTCCCACCATCCTGTACAGCTGCAGTGCGGAGAAGAGGCACTGCGGAGCCAAACGGGCAGAGGGGAGGCCCAGGGCTTGCAGTGGGGAAATGTGGCACCGCAGGAGCCCACTGGAAAGTGCACCCCAATGCCACCCTTTACCCAACCCCCATAGCTGGCCCTCACCCCAGTAATCCGCTGCAGGGTCCCACTTGAGCAGGAAGGATGTGGGCACTTGTGGCACCGGAGACCCCCGAGCAAGGGGCTGCCCCAGGAGAAGCGGAGGAGAGCCCAGGGGAAGGGGGTAGGAGAAGTACCGGCGGCACGGCGGCCACAGTCGGCCAGCCCCAGGCTCGGCCTGAGCCAGAGGCTGGCAAAGCCCCTAGCCCAGCCGTGGCTTTCCAGCCCTGCTGGGGTCCCTGCTGCACCAGCAGGAGCATTTCCTGGTCTTTCTTTCCCTGAGGAAGGACCACAGGTCTCGGGCACCTGGAAAACCCAAGCCTGGAAGCTGATCTGTGCTGCGAGGGCATTGCAGGGCGGACATGCTCTCCTGCCAACAGCCAGTGCCTCACCCCTTGTTTTCAACTTTATGTAAGCAGGGAACTCAACCCTGCTCCGGGACGTGGTGAAATTAGATCCATATGGAAACAGTTAGAAAGGGGAGGGATAAGGAAGAAGCTTTGCTTTGTTGGCACAACTTTCTGCCCAAAGAAGAAAACAGAGCCCATGAGCTGGTCCAGATATATTTGTGCTGGGAGGAAATAACCCGTGAGTGAAGGAAAGGCACGGAGCTGGGATTTGCCCCCAGGCGGGCTGAGTTTTGGGGGCAGCTCACCCCACACCCAGCCCCTCTGCGACGGGCTTTGGCGGACGGTGAAACGGGCAGCTCCTGCTGCACCAGGATGGGGAGGCTGTTAAGGAGGAGATGGTGTCTCACCAGGGAAGCTCTTCTTACCAGGTTGGAGACAACCCACCCTTAAGCCAAGGCCAAGGCAGCCCCACGACGACCGTAAAAAACCCGCTGGCATCCCCTCTGCCAAGACCACCTACGGTCCCCACCCTGCCCCAGCCCCAGTGCCGTGCTCCAGAGCCAGCGCTGCCCACACAAACAGGAGACCACCTCTGCCCTGGGAACCCGTCCTCTCCGCAGGACGGGGGAGAGGACAAATGCTTCATTGCAGCTCCGGATTACGTTAAATACCCCACCACGCACGGTCCTGGCTCAGGATCAGCCTTGCCGCTCAGCCTGGTGCCTGGCAAAGCAATGATCCCTCCAGCTGCCTTGCATGGCCCAAGCTGCATGGAGCCGCTGTAAAAAAACCTACCCACTGTCCACAGTTTTCACTGCTTCTCCTTTTTCCCTGTCGCCCCCCAAGGAGATCTACGTAAGGCCGAGGTCAGCATGTCATTCTGGGAGCAGGCTGGTGGCGGGCACGGCAGGGCCGCAGGGTCGCAGGCGCGCGAAGAGCCCAGTGCGACCGCCTGCACGCCCGACGCGCTCCCGGCTGCTCAGCAAACACCTGCAGGCTCTGCTGCTCTTTCGGGGATGTTTCATAACTGCAGGGCTTGTTGACAGGGAACGCTCGCCACCAGAGCTGCTTGAGAAAAGCACCTCGTGGGCATGGTGTGTTACAAAATTAAAGTGATTTTATCCCCCAAACCGTGAGTCAGCTTGCAAAGTGGAGTCTGGACGAGTGTCTTCAGGGGTGATTCCAGGATTACACCACTGCAGTGGGAGAGTTTCACCCTCTGGTTGTGCCCATGGAAGAGAAGTCCTTGGTCAGCCCGTGTGGGTCGGTGTCCCCCCGGACGTGTGAACTAGTGCTGGGGCCGCAGGGTGTTGCCTCTGCCTGCAGCGCGGTGCCCCTCAGACCTACGGAGCCACGCCAGCCCCTGTACCGGCTTCAGCAGCCTCCTCTCCTGCTCACCCCGAACCCTCCAGCCACAGGTCCTGCATCAGACCTGGGCCAAAACCCACCCCTGCTCCGGCTGTCCCCAGAGCAGCTGAGTGGGGAAAAGGACCAAAGAAAACAACCTGTCTCTAGGGTACCCATGCAGATGTAGCCATGCTCCCAGCTCCCCCGCCGGTCTTCCCAGCAGGACCAGAACACAGTGGCAGCTCCTTCGTCTCTTTTTGGGACAGGACGTCCATGAGACAAACAAGAGCTTTGCAGGGCACGGGGTGCTGGCCGTGCCTCTCACCCCAGTGAAACCGGGGAGCCTGATGCAAGTGCACAAGGAACTTGCTCTGCTGGCAACTTCCACTGCGTCTTTCATCAGCCAAACGCCTGCTCCAGGTCTGTGTCTTTCATCAGCGAAGGTCTTTGGAGCGGGAGTCCCACGAGGTAAATACCTGGAACGTGCTGGGAACAGCTAATCCCAGGTTTGCCCTTCCCTGCAGGAGAGGAGGAGCAGGGCAGGTGAGACGGGGCTGCAGGCGCTGGCTGGCTTCCCGAACTGCTCCGCAGGAGCTGGCGCTGCCCTCCCAGGCCGCGGCGCTTGGCCACTGCGCCAGGGCAGGAGCTCCTCCTTGCTCTGACCCTGCCGCAAATCGTCTGCCAGGACCATGCCTGTGCCTACATCCATCCAGACCGGAGCCTGCGCACGGTGGTTTGCCCCCTTCTCTCTTGCAGGGGGAAGGGGTCTCCGCCAAACTGCTGGAGTCCTGTCATCAAACGTGTCCCCGCCATCGCCATTTGGTATCTCCGATAAAGCACTCGGGACCCCCGGTTTGCTGTCCCTGGCTGAAGGCTGTTCTCAGCCAGCGCTCAGCAGGGTGGGAAGCGGCGTGGGGACAGGGGGAGCTGCGACCTGCCAACCCTCCTGAGCTCCTGGAAGACAGAAAGGAGCTCCTGTGCCGCAGCACTGGGCTCGGGCTGAAAACCCCCCGTGAGATGCGAACGGCTCAAGCCAGCACTGGGGGCTGGGAATCCTTAGCCAGAGGGCAGGGGATCCGACTCAAGGGTGGCCAGAGCCAGCTCAAACCACCCCAGGCTACGGCATGAAGCACATCCTCGTACCCACATGCGGACGTGTGCCCATGCCTGACCCAGCTTGCCTCCTTGTGACAAGCAGCCACCGACACTGGAGCCACAGCCTGACTCCTTCTCACCCCGCAACCTCCAGCCTTGCTCCCACCAATGCTGAGCTCTTCAAGAGCTAATGGCCTGCTCCAAAGTGCCCTAAAATACCCCAAAACATCTCCCTGGGGTTGGCAGCCCAGCCTTTGGGCTTCATGGGGTGACCATAGAGACAACCTGCCCCAAGCTGGGCAGCCCAGCAGGGCCACCAGGACCTGTTTTGTGACCAGTTCAGCTTTTTCAGGTGGCTGTTTCCATTCCCTACCCAGCTCCCTGCCAAGTGTGGATTGTTTTGGGGTAGGAAATGATGGATTCCTTCTGTATTTCCAAATCTGAACATTGTTTTCTCTTGCGTGTCTTTTGTTTTTGTTGTTTTGGACATGGAAAGTTCCCAGCGTTTGTCTGTCTTGGAGACCAAGCGGGGAAGTGAAAGCAAACACTGTGCTCAGCTGAGAGCAGGGAGGCTGGGGCAGCTGGAAATCTGAAGCACAAACTAACCCCAAGCACTTTCCACATCTTACAGTCAGCCCTCGGTTGAGCCTCTTGCAATGACCGGGTGGCTTCGTGCCGTGTCCTAGCTCGTCACTCCCAGCTCCCTGTTTCCCATTAGCTGCAGAAACCCCACCCCAAACTAGAGCTATCTCAGCCCGGCCTGGCCCGACGCGACCCACGCGTGGGAGCGGAAAGCCGAGGTGTGTCCCCAGAGGGACGCAGCCACCATCCACCCTGGACCACGCACCTCTGTCTGCCTCAGGGGACAATCCCCAAACTCATTCTGGTCCTTCCCTCTCTGCCCCGTCTTACCACCATACTAGCACTTCTCCAACACAAGGACCAGCCAAAACACCCTCTCGCCCTTCCCAGTCCCCACAACAGTTCCTAGCCTTGCCCTGACCCTTATCTGCTGCTTCTCCTCTCCTCCCGCCCTTGGTGAACACGTGCTGGTGTGGGCAGGGGAAACATCTGCCTGCACCCAGGGCTGTCGGGCACCTTCATGGACATCGGTGCCTTCAGAATGCATCCTGGAGTGCCTCTGGCCCAAACTCTATAAAGATCAAGGTCCAGGAAAACTCCCAGGTGTCCATTTTGTCCACTGAAACACCGAGCATCCTGGATCCCCCCCACTAATGCAATGGAGAGAGCAACTACCCTACAACGAAAGACGCCTGGAGGAGCTGGGACACGTGCGGACGGTGGCAGGTGGAGCTGCCTGGCCTGGCAGTCTGAATGAGAGGTTCATTCGTGGCACCTGAGCAGGCCAGGGTGCAGGCTGCACCCCGTCCCCCCGGGCTCCTTCCCTCGTCCCCCAGCATCTGCCCCCCGCCAGGCTCTTTTCAACCAACCAAACACGATTTCCGGCGTTCACTCAAGCCGCCTGAGGGATCTCTTGATGTTGCACCCGAGGTCTGGAGAAGAACACTCCTTTCCTCGCCGGGGAGGGGGACGGGATCTTTGCTGCATCCCCCACTTCCCCAGCAGGTACCTGCTGGGAGCATCAGGAGCGAGAAGCAAGGGGCTTCCCTGGGAAGCAGAGCAGGACTCGCAAGACAGATCAAAATGGTCAAATTGCAAACAGAAAGGTCTGCAGAGGCAGGTGCCTTCTCCCTGCACCGGCCTTTCACAAATGGTGGCAATTTTGGATGGGAAACACAATGGTGAGGACCAGTCCCGGACCAGCCTGGTGTAAACTGATGGGCCCTCTGCCCCATGGAGAATCAGCCAGCAGCCTCTGGGCCCCTCCATGGGGACGTTTCCTTCCACGCAGCCTCTGTGTCCTCTTCGGGGTCTCCACAGCTCTGTCGCTCCTGCTGCAGAGGTGGCAAGCCGGGGGCCGTACCCTCCTCCCCAGCAGCGCGGCGCAGCCCGCCCAGGCCGTGGGTGCCAGCCCCGGGAGCTCTGAGCCTGCCGGCCCCGCCGTCGTGCCCGTGGCAGCCGGGAGCTCGGGCTCGCAGCTCACCAGCCCCAGATAATTATAGCTCGGCTGTTTATATACCCTCAGCCCGCGGCTGCAGGAAGGAAGGCTGGAGGACTCACTCTACGTAATGGCTCCCCACCCCTTTCCCACTTCCCCCTCCCACCTGCACCCCTGCGTGTGAGTTCGGCACTTGTGACAAGACACCACAACACAGCCTTGTTTTTCAGAGCTGGTTACAGCCCACAGTTTCCCCTTTCTGCCATGGGCCAGGGCCGGAAGGGCCACCCGTGGGACCCTGCTCTGGGCTCTCCGCTGCTGCCCAGCTCTGGGCACGGCTTCCCCCTCTCTGCACTGTTTGCGGTCACCCCCTGCATCCCTCAAGCTGGCAGCTTCTTGGTCCCACCGCTTGTCTGGGGACACAGAGGCTTGTCCCCGTCCCCGCGCATGGCTGAACCACGCGGGTCCTCCCCAGGCTGCGGGCTCCAGCAGCCTGCGCCCATCCTGGCGCTGCGGGCTGCGCTGAAGCACCCAGGGGTGGCGGGGCGCCGCTCTCCTTCCTCGCGCAGGTTGGCCGCAGCATCTCTGTGCCAGTCCTTCCACCCTGCCCTTGCACCCCAACGCGCGGCATCAGCACGGCGATCCCGTGCCGTTTGCCGGTGGCCGAGCAGGACTGAGCAGAGTGCAGGGGAACCCGTCCCAAGCCACAGAGGTTGTCCATCTCTGCAGGGACAAGCGACCGCCAGCCATCGTTGGAGAGGGACGCCCAGGAAGCTGCCCTGTGCCCGGTGGCATTGGCGGCCGTGCGGAAGGGGGTGCGCAGCCCCGGTGGGGAACGGGGGAGCGGAGCCTCTCGCCCACCCCGCGGAGAGCGGCAGCAAGCGATGACCCAGCAGGGCTTGCTTGGCTGCGGGAACGGGAACGGGACGGGCTGTGCCTGCCCGGCGCTGCCGGGCTGGGCCGGCCAGCTGCGGCTGAGCCAGCGCTTTCTGTGTTTGTTTGGGCTGTTAGATAACTTCGAAAGCAGAAGCTGGAAGGGCTGGCGGCTGAACAGTTTGTTCTTTCCGACTTCCACACGCTGCTGCCTCAAACCACAACGCCTCACAGGGCCCGGCGGCGAGATGCTTAAACCACAGCCCAGCTGTACCAGCTCGGAGCCGCGCCATGCAGAGAGCCACCGTGTCCCCGGGTCCTCGGCCGGCAGCGCACCGCCGAAGCCCCCTCCAGCCCCGGCAGCCCCGCGCGGAGCTCTGCCTCCCTCTCCCTGCGCCCTCCTTGCTGCCGTAGAAGGGGCCAGGGCAGGGCGAACGCTTCTTTGCAGGGGTCTCAGCCCTGCACCCCAGCCCTGGCACCACGGTGAGGGGCTGCTGCCACCTCCTGGCCACGCTCCCGGCCCCACGGCGGCTCAGGGGTGCTGCCCGGGCACCCCACGGGCAGGGCGGCAGGGCTGCCTCTGGGCTGCACCCTGCACCCAGCCATCGCCGGCTGCCCCGGGGAAGGAGCAAGGGCCGAACACCGCCGTGCAAGCCGGCAGCGTGTCCCGCCCCTGCGCAGCCCTCGCCTGCCCCGCGCACAGCCGCGGTGCACCGGGGCAGAGAACAACCAGGACAGCAAGGCCCCAGCAAGCCACGCACCGGGGAGCGTGCCGGCACGGCTTTGCCAAAGGGCAGCCATGGGAAGGGGGTTTGGGTTACCCTCGGGTGGCCAGCGCCTCTCCCAGGGAGAGGGAGCCGCATTTTCCCAGGCAAGGGGGAGCTGCTGGGGCTGCGGTGCTCAGGTGGCACCCGCTCGGGGACCAGGAGGGTCCGCACAGCACCTGAGCCTGAAGAGGGCATCACTCCCCGGCACGGCACGGTGCTGTGCCTCAGTTTCCCAGCCACCAGGAGGTGAGGACATGAGGCACATCACAGAGCTCTCTGCCACAAAGGGAAAATAAGCAACGCTGAGAGACCCTCCAAGGCTGCTCTGCTCCTCTGCACCCGGCTGAAGCGATGGCAGTGGTAGGCTGTGCAGGCTGGGCACCCGGGCCTGACCCGGAGCCAGGATCCACAGCTCTGACGTCCCCTCGTGTGGCACAAAACCCACCCCAGAAAGGGGGACGCCCCTAGGTGATCAAAGGGAAGGGCGTTTTTTTCCACAGCTGGGTACCAACATCCCTTCTGGGGCTGCATCACGTCTCCTTTCAGCTGTGGGAGTATCATCGCAACCAGTGACACAGGGTCCCAGTCCCCAGCAGCATCTGGGAGCTTCCAAGCAACTATAGGGACGAAGGCAACTATAGGTTGGGCTGAGGCCGAGTCTCTAGCACAGGCTTTGCCCCTGTCCAAAGGATTGTGGTGAGGGCCCGATCCCGTGTCTGACGACCAGGAGCCAGGCACATCACCCTGGAGTCTGCCAAAACCCCCCTCCCAGTGCCGGGCCACTGGGGATGAACGACCTCCAGGCTGGGGCCGAGCAGCAGCTGCGGAGCAGGGTGTGCTGCAGCCCCTTCCCGGGGCTGGAGCGGGTGAGGTGGGGAAGGAAAGCAGTGACATGGCTGCTCTGGAAGGAGGGGGAGGCCAGCAAAGCTGAGCAGGAGCGGGGACAAGCAGGGATGGAGCAGAAGCCAAGTGGATGCAGAGATGGGGATGCTGCAGACTTGTTCAGGCCGGGGCTTGCCCAGCTGAGGACACAAGCAAGGCTGACCACCCACCCGCAGCCCTCCCGAGCTTTGCCCGCTTTGGTCACGCTGTGTGCCGTGGTGGCCGGAGAGCCGCACGAGGCCGCAGCGTGACCGGGCATCACACCCTGACTCGGGCCGCAGCCACCGCGCACAGGGCAGAGCGGGGCGGGGACGGTGGCCCAGGCAGGAGGCACACAAGCGCAGGCATGCGGAGCTTGTGGCCCGGCCAGAGGCAGCCCTGTGAATCCCGGGAAAACGATTTGGTTTTGCAAGTCCTCTTCCTCCCTCTGGTGCCCACCGACCCGTGAAACCATGGTCCTAAAAACCACCCCAGGGCTGGCACAACACCCGCTCTCTGCTTCCAGCTCGGGAGCCACCGTGTTGCAGGAACGCACCGCTCCTGCTGCCCACCAACCTCCCCACGGGCAGGGGCCGGGGAGAGCCCCGGGGGGCTGACCAAGGAAGCCCCACGGATTGCTCGGGCAATGGAGGGAATGGGGTGGGACATGTTCCGGCAGGGTTTTAACGGCGAGGGCAGGCTCTGCGGCAGCCCGTGTGGTTTGCCTTCACCTGGGACAGGGTGCCCTGGGGAACTGCGCAACCCCAATGGCTCCGCACCAAGCACGTTGAGGAGCAGGCAAGATCAGAGACCGCAAGAAAGCTACAGGCTCGGGCGCTTTCACGTGGTCGCAGGGCAGACTTGTTTTCAGCCCGCCTGAGATGAGGGCAGGTTCAGGCTTCAGCTCTGGGGACAAACTCAGGCTCCAGCTCCGCTTTGCATTCCCCCGTGCCAGCAGCACACCCTCCATCCGTTCTTGCGTGCTCCCAGCCCAGCGCGGCAGAAACCGCATGATGCTATCTGCTCACTCGTGACTTCCACCAGCTCCTCAGGAGCCCCTGGCAGGGAGACAAGAGGAACGGGCCAGATGCTGAACTAGCGTAAGGCAGGAATGAAAACCCAGCCCGCAGGATCTAAAAGCGGTGAGGTTAGTCTCCTGCAGAGTCCATTTCTTCAGCCTCAAGTCCCCTTGCTCCCAGCTATGAGGCTCCTCCGAAGAGAAAGCCAAGATGCACAGTGCTCTGGGCTGTCCTGGCTGCGGGAAGGCCGAGCTGCCCAGGCTGCTGCCCGCAGGCTCGGGAAGAGCTTCCCACAGGCAGGACATCCCCAATGTGGACATCAGAAATAGCGGTCCTCCGGAGGAAGGCAGCTGCCGTTGTGCCGGGGGATGAGGAGCAGAGCCCAGGGTATTTATTCACCGCTTTGCATGCTGCGTTGCTCCCTGGGAGGAGCAAAGCAATGGCACAGAGGGCAAGATAAGGCATCGCTGCTGCAGCTGGGCTCGCCGGGAGCCTCCTCCGCCACGCTGGGGCTGCAGCTGCATTTGAGGTCAAGCACAGGCGAGACTCCCGGCATCAGGAGCACCGGGCTTCATTGCTCTCTGTGGCAGGGAGGGCCCGGCAAAGCTCGTGGCCACCTTAAGCAGGCTGCTCCCTACCCCCAGGAACCGGCCTTTGCATGCCGCAGGAGGGTCGGGATGTGCTGAGCATTTGCTGGATCCACTTGACCGGACTCTGCAAATGAGCTTTTATATAACTCTTCTTTCTGATTGCCTCCCGCGCCTTCCAAGGAAAAGCCACAGGCATCCAAAAGCCTGCACGCCTGCTGGCTATCAATGGGCTGCAAGGGGCTGGTTCCCCTAGTTGCTATGAAAAGCTGCCCGTTCCCGCCAGGAAACCTCGCAAGGCTGCACCGGCTCTAGATTGGGCTCAGGCTGCAGTAGCGGTGAACAGGCTGTTGCCATTATTGCTACACAAGGAGCCCGCAAGCCGTCCCACGGGTGGGACAGGCCTGGGAAGGGGACACGCACAGCCCGGCTCCCCTCACTCTGATGGCTTCTCCCAGGCTTCCCTGGCCACATCCCTGCTCTCCATGCCAGCAGCTGCTGGAAGCCCAGCAGCCCGAGCTTGCGTCCCGTGGTACCGGCTGTACCCGGTGCATCGGGACTAACCCCGTCCCGCTGCTCTCCACAGGGAATGGCTCCCCGGGAGCACGGGCAGCTGTCCGCGCAGCAGTGGAGAGCGTCCAGCTGAACCGGGACGGGTCCCCGCGTCCCCGCGCTCCCCCAGACGGGAGCGCAGCAGGGCGCAGCGCTCAGACACGGTGCAGGAGCACGGTTCCCACGAGCGCGGTCTGCCCGCGTGGGCAGGCTGCCTGCAGAAGAGCTGGGAACTCGGTGGCCCGGGCTGGCTCCCTGCGAGCAGATGTTATTTTTAACTCCCAGTTCCTCTCTCGTTTTTGCCGGGCGGCGACTGGTTCTGCTGTTTGCTGAGCAATAAAGAGCCCTTTCCACCCCCCCTCCACTATTTCTAGACTATTTTTAGGCTCTTCTCGGTGGGTCTTTGCCACAGACGCTTTCAAAGGGCCGGAGCACGTGGCTTGCTTCGCATGCCCAGAGGAAGAGGAGCAATGCGCAGGGCGGGAGGTGCCGGGAAGGAGAAGGGCTTCCCGAACCGGCCGGGCAAAGCACGTGCCTTGCAGCACCAGCCGCCCTACGCTGCATGCAAGAGCGAGCTCCTGTTCTCACACGCAGCCGCGGCGTGCGAGAGTTGGCCTTCCCCCGAGGGAGCCATGATGCCCTTGTCTTCCGACCGCGCCAGCAACAGCCTTCACCTCTCCAAAGCCCGACCAAGGGAGATCCTCCACGTGGTGCCAGCAGGGCCGGGGGTCCTGCGCTGGTCCGGCTGCAGCCCGGGGGTGCGGAGGCACAGGGAGGGACGTCTGCTGGAGGGAAGCCGATGGGACAGGACCTGGGGAGTTGTGCGGGGCTTGGGATGCCCAGAGAGGGCCAAACACGGCTGTGGCAGCGCAGGAACCGCTGGACGGGGCTGGCAGAGCTGGGGTCAGCCAGCGTCACGTTCAGGCGTGGGATAAGGCCCCACGGGACCCTAAGTGGGAGAGAAGAGCGTGAGGGACACGGTGCCCACCAGCGCCGTGGGGTACCACTGCCACGGCCAGAGCCTCTCCACTGAGAGTACTGGTGGGGGTGACGCTGCCCTGTCCCCAGAACAGAGGACACGACATGAAATAGCGCATCCCGAACCCCTTGCCGTGGCCGTGTTCAGGAGAAGGAAGTGCTCTTTGGGCAGCAAAGAAAGAAACAGCCTGTATCTTCATCAGGCAGTGAGAGTCCAGCCTGAGGCTGGGGTCCTGTGATTGCAACCCCCAAAAAAAGGTCGTTCCATCCTGGTGGGGCTGGGTCAGGACTCTCTCCTCCTGGGGCAGGAAGAGGCAGTGGTACCGTGTGCGGCCCCGAAGCCCTTTTTCCCCTGGAAAACTGCAAAACCCTGAGCTTTGTTGCAGCTCCGAGATGCTCAGAAAGAGCTAGAACCTGCTGCAGGACAGATGCCCACGCTGGCCCTCGGCCAGCTCGAACCTTCCAGGCTGTTACGCAGAGCTGGAGCCCCACCACCGCTGCTCAATTGCGAGGGCATTGCAAACCTTCCCACGTCACAGGACCCAAACAGTCCCGACCAGCTGGATCCAGGAGCTGGCTTGGGTTTTTTGTGTGGTTTTTTTTTTTTTGCTTTATCAGGATCTTGCTGAGATCGGCTGTGTTCTTGGCGAGTGGGTCATGTTTGTGCAGCGGTTTGTAAATGCAAATCGTTATGTAAGTGTTCAGGGTTACTCCAGAGGCTTGGCTGGCCGTGCCTCCCCCCGCGCGCGTGCGCACAGCGCGCTGCCCGCCTGCTCCCCGCTGCTAGCAGGGTAACGAGCACACTCCTCCCTGTGCGCCCGCGGGAGCTTCGTTACTGTCCGAGCTCTTTGCCGAGGTGCACAGTGCGTGCACGCGTGTGCCTGAGCCGCTGCAGCAGCGTCTGCGTGGGGCGGCTACCTGCGGGCGTGAAGGGCTGCGTGCCACGGGGCTGCCGGCCGCGCGCTCGGGCAGCGCTCGCCGCACGCTCCACCACGCGCGCCCAGCAGCAGTGTTTACCCTCCGCTTCCTCCCGACGAGGCGCTGCTCTTGCCACTGCCAAAAACGCCTGCGCGTGCTCCAGTAACCCAGCTCCTGAAGGTCGCTGGCCGGAGGCCGGGCTTGCGTCCCGGCTGCCTGTTTTTATTATTGATTGTCCTTATCATCGCTCAGAGAGAACACCATGTCCCAAGTATCCGGGGGCAGGACAGGACCTGCTGCCTACTCTGATGCCTTTTGCCCAGGCTCTGTCTCTCCCCAGCGGAGAACGTGCAGGCGCCGAGTGCCCCGCTGCCCGCCCTTGCCTCTGCCTGCATGCGCAAGCCACGACGCCGGGAGCCGGGGGCGAGAGGAGAAAGCAGCCTCTCCTCTGTTCCCAGCCACCTGGTGCCATGAGCGAACCGCACGTTCCCCCTTTCTCTTGCCCTGTTTCCTTCCAAAGACTGGGCTCCCCGCGCGGCGTCAGGCCCCAGCGCGTGCCCGTTCCCAGGGAGTGCTCCCAGCAGGACCCTCAGCGAGTGCATCCCGTCGCCCCACCGCCGTCTCGGCAAGGGTCTGCCTCCCACCGTGCCCTGACCCAGCACCCGCCAGCCTTGAGCCTGCAGGGACTTGGGAAGGGATGGGGGAGCCTGATCTGCCCGCAGGGTCAGAGCAAGCGCTGGTGCTTCTCCATCACGGCAGCGCCCGGCTGGGCTGGCACAGCCACCGCACGTGGTGCGGGGACAGCGGCCGGGTGCAAAATGGGATGAGCAACCCTGGGCTGTGAGCAGCTGTGACGCTGGCCGGATCCTGCAAACACAGCAGTCACTTGACCGTGCAGGAAAACCCCAATTAATCGTTTTTATTTGTCCTGTGGGCGAGACACGGAGCAGGCAGTGGGCGGGTGCCCTGCCAAGGCAGTTCTAGGTGATGGCACTTGAGCACAAGGGAGCCCTGGGGGAAACCTGTGAATTGGGAATTGTTTCTACCCAGTGGGAAAATCTGGCTTTGGGGGATTGCCAGTCTTTTTTGCACAGAAACGAAGGAAACTTTCCTTCCTCCTCCACCACCTCCTCTCTGAGGCCACAGCGAAGATGCCATCCCAGCTGTGCCGACACTGCCATGGGTAATGCAGAGGGGAGCAGCCCCAGGGCGGCTCTAGCTTGCAGGGGAGCGGATGGTCCGAGCCGAGACAGGGAGAAAGGGAGCACAGAGGGCTCCTCCTGCCCTGCCAGACACCCTTGACGGAAGCCAGGTCTGCCTCCGTGCCTGCCCTTGCCAGCAGGGACTTGCCATGCTGTCCCACCTCCACTGCACGTCAGCCATAGGACGCCCCGTGGGCGCAACACGGGAGATGAGGTGGTGTGCCCAAAGCTTGACTTGTTCCCCCATAATACCAGCTCGGTAATAATAGCAATTACTCTACACTAAAACCATGATCCACCTGTGTCCGTAGGTCAGCACAGCCGCAACGCGTGGCGAGTGCAGTTATATATAGCTGACACATCAGCGGTGCCTTCCCAGCCATGCGCGTCTGCTCCCTGCCCGCCTTGTCCACCCCACGCAGGGACCTCAGCCCCCATGACAGGGGACACAGGGAGAACAGCCCCGCCGGCTGATGGGTGACGGTGTTTGCCCTGGGCACGGGTCCCTTCCACGTGCTGGGGCTTCGCTGGAGGAGTCCCCGCAGGCAGGGGTGTCAGGCTGCCTCTGCAGCTCTGCTGCTGCCAGCCCAGATGCCGGAGGGATGGGCACAGGGGCACCAGGGTGGCAGCAGGGGCAGGTCCAGGAGGCAGCAAAAGAGAGGAAGAAAGGGAGGAAAGAGAGAAAAAGAAACAGAAACAGAAAGAGGAAGCGAAAGAGAAGGAGAGAGGGAGAGCGGAAGGAAGGACGGAGGGAGGGAGGGAAAAAAGGGGGAAGCAGAGTCCTCCCAGAGCCCTCGCCCCCAGCGCCCTGCCCACAACAGGAGACCTGCGATCCCCCCATGTCTTCTCTCTCCAGGCGTTGGCTGACGTTTGGCTCCTGTGCCCGTTGATGGAGAAGGAACTCCAGCCATGCCTTTCCCAGGCAGGTCCCTGCTGGAGCAACGAGTTTCCTCTGAGGAAACCTCCGGCCCCAGCCAAGGAGATCTACAGCTCCTGCGGGGCCGTCGCTGCACCCCAGAAGCACAAGGTCATCCTGCAGCCTGCTGAAAGGGAGCGCATCGCCCATGCCCGGTACCTGAGAGCAAGCAGAAATGCCTTCACGGGACAGTTTCATGCAGTGCCAAACACCAATCACCCACGCACATCGGTCTCCCAAGGGCTAACTCCCTGCGCTGCACCCGCAGCAAACCAAGCGGTGCCCTGCCGACAGAGCCCCGCAGCAAACACGAGGGCTTCACGTCAGGCTCTGAAATGCCTTCCCAAGGGAATGACCCCCATCTCTGTCACTTAGGCCGCTCTAAATCAAGCTGGCCAAAGCACTGGAAAATATATTGCAGCGGTGTCCCAAAAGCGGCCTGGGGGACACAGGGAGGAGAGCCCCATGCTGCTCCAGGGCTTGCTGCTACTGGGAGCATGGAGCACCCCAGCTGTCCCGGGCTCGTGTGCATCCTCATGCCGGTGGCTTTCCACAGGAGGGCACGGGGAAGGAGGCCTCTGGAAAGGCTCGTGTTGCGCCAGAGATCAGCTGCTGCTGATTTACAAATGTTGCCCCAAATCATTGGATTTTCCTGCTGCCCAGGCAGCCGTGGTTGCCATGCCTGCTCGCGGCTATCGGCAGGGACACGCAGGCTTTCCAAATGCCCTTTACACACCTCCTTCATCATCAGCACGGTCCTGGCCCCTTGGGGACACTTCGTGGAAAGCCATGTGTGATGCCAGGGTTTGAAATACCCATCGCCTGCAGGTGCCGGGGCTGTGGGGTGCAGCGCATGCCAGGCTGCGATGGGGGACATGCACGGCACCGTGCACCAGCCGGGTCTGCGCCACCTGCCATGACCCTCCCCAGGGCCAGACCAGCCCCTGGAGAAAGCTCAGCCTTCATTTACCGAGAGCTTTATATGCGTCTGTCGAGAGCACAGTGGGATGGCAAGGCAGACGAAGCGAGCTGCAGCTCCAGGACGTTAGCTGGTCAAATTAAACTGGGTTTTAGCATGCTAATTACCATACATCAGCCAGCACGTGATGGAGCACACCCTTTTCATACTAGAAACCTGCCGGTCTTTGAGACATTTGCAAGATGCCAGAAGACGCAGCAGGGCAGAGCTGGCCCAGGCAGCCTGGAGGGCCCGGGCAACGGCCACGCAGAGCCCCCAGCACGCATGCCAACCGGAGCAGCGTCGCTGAAAAACCGGTCCCTGGGACAGGGACCAGACCAGCGCCAGGCTCCCTCCACCTTGGCCCACGCGCTTGGAAAGGGAAAGCTAACGGGTAGTTCATCACCAGGACACGAGAACAGCCCCACGGTGAGATGGGGGTGGTTGGGTCGCCTCGGGGATGGTGGCACCCCAGCCCAGCCCCGTAGGGTGCCACCATGCCCCAGGCAACTCAACCACCCCTTGCCTTGACTTGTGCCTAGGACAGCCCTTGCATGGCGGGGTTATACAGCCAGAGAGGGGCAGCTGGGACACCAGCAAAGAAGTCTTTGCCTTGCTGGGGACAGTCCCCCAGCGGGGCCAGACACACTTGCCAGAGAGGAGTGGAAAATTCCTCTCACCGTGTGGGCACTCCCTGCAGCCCGAGCACATCAGCTGTCATCCCGCAGGACGTGGCATGCCCTGGAGTGTTTATCAACACCGTTTCGCAAGGGCCAAGGCACACGGCTTGGCAGGGGCACGCAAGCTGCTTGGGCAACCGGCTCTGCCGAAAGCCGGTGCTCTTGGGAAACAATCCCGCAGCCTGCCCCGGGCAGTGAGTCACGGCTGGGAGTCCGGTGCGGGGCCGTCAGCACCTGATGGCCATCAGCATCTTCTCCTCCTTTCTGGCCTCCTGAGTTCAAGCACGGAGCTCTGAGCTTCGCTGCCGGCCCTGTCTCAGTCCCGCAGCCCCCTTCTCCCCGCGCCTCGCAGGGCTGGCTAACGCACAGGGCTGGTCCGTCTTGCTAGGTACCCATCACCCAGCTACCAGCCAAAAGACTGAGAGTTTAGCACCAATCCCACCAGTTTCTCCCAGCGTCCCTGCCTGCCCGTCCCTAGCGGTTATTGGGCTGTTAAACTCTGCAGGCTGGGATGCTCCGTCTCACACGACTCTCCCAGCACACCCTTAGTGTGTACACAAGTACGGGATAGTGCCAGTCTCCGAGGCACTGCTCAACTCTCAGGTCCACAGAGCAGATCCCAGCTCCAGTATCCATCCCCAAGTCACATCTGCGTCCAGAGCTCCCCGTAAACCTCCAAACACCTCTCCTTGGCTTTGGTGTCACCCGGCAGGGTTGTAAATGACCTCAATATGCTGGTCCCCCCTTGCCCAAGGCACGCTGCTCCTGCCCCATAGGGGAAACGGCTTGGGGGGCAGTTACCCCACTCCCTCCGAGGGGTTTGGAGGTATCAGCAGGAGCAACACCATGAACGTGACGATGGCACATCTGGCTGAGGGCTGCTGTGCAGGCACGGACCGGGCGGCCGGACGCTGCTTGAGAGATTACACAGGCCAGAAGGGCCAGCCTGTCCCCAGTTAACTTCAGGTGGGCAGAACTGGCACAAGCAGTCCCCTCGGGCAGGGACGGAAGCGGGCACATCCCAGGCAGCGCTGGCTGGGCAGGACAGGGGACACGGAGCTGCAAGCAGACCAGCCCTGGAAACCAGTGTTAGCCCTGCCATTGCCCTGGCTGGTGCTGGAAAGGGCCCACCCTACCCCATGGAGTTCTACAGCGAGCGGGTGGTCACCAGGAGGGTGTTGAGAAGGCACAGTGCCAGGAATGGTATTCTGCACTGCCAGAGACACCCTGGAGCCCAGGAAATGTCTGAGCTGTTGCTGAAATCTCGAGATGCACCCCAAAACCCTGCTCATGTGGGAAAGGGGTAGCGGGTTCATGGGGTGGGTGTTAAGCCCCCCAGGGTAAAGAAGCAAAGCGTGCCCCCCCCAGCCCGTCAAAGGGGCCAGCAGCTCCCCTTGGCACCAAGGGGTTGCAGGGCAGCCGCCTCCCCGGCAGCCAAAGCCCCTCACGGCGGAGCTGGGGGCGCAGGGACCGAGGGTGGGGGTTCCTGGAGCGGGGACCATCCAGAGAAGGCCAGCAGGCTCCTAACGCTGGCATCGCACGGACCCTTCCCCAAACCTCCCGGCAGCTGGGGCTTGCACCCCGGCACAGCTGGAGCCGTGGCGGAGAGCAGGCTTCACGCATGCCGGCCAAGATGTTCGTCGGAGCAGAGGCATGCATAAACATTTTGCTTCATCGCGGACTCTGGGCGAACACAGCGTACTCTGGCTCCGTGCAGCGGGAACAGCTGCGGCTCTGCGGGGCAGGGGCCGGGGACGCCCAACGGCGGTGGCAGAGCGACCTCCCGTGGCACTGCCCCAGCCCCAGGGTGCTCAGCACCATCGCTGCGATGGCAGCGGGCAAGGGGAGCCCGAAAACACCCGTCTTCCCCAGCCCACAGCTCTGCTCCGGAGGGAAGCTGTCTACCGGCCGCCCGCGGCCCTGGCTGCATCTAGGAGGGCGATCACACCGGCAGCCGTGCCGTGCCAGACTTGGCTTGGCCCAGCCCTTCCGCAGTCGCGCTGGGACGGAGGTCGGGTCCGGAGAGCTTTGGCGGCAAAACCCACGGCTGCTCTGCCAGTGGGTCGGCGGGTGGAGGCCCCATAGCAGCGTTTTACCCCATAGCAGCGTTTTACCCAGACCCCTGCGGCACCAGCTTAGTCCCGGGCGAGCATCTCTGCAAAGAGGACTCCCACAACGGGTGGGGAATGCCAGTCGCCACCACCTTGCCCCATAGCAACGGCCTGCCCCATAACCGGGCAGAGCTGCACCCATCCCGAGCCTCAGCCCAATTGCGAGGAGGAGGCACCAGCCGTGGCTGGCAGCTGGGACCCCACTGGGGGGGTCCGGCCTGGTGGGCCCTTATGGGGTGTTCCTGCAGCAACCGCATTGCCCACACGTCTGGGGGACCTGCCGTGGCCCGTCGGAGTGGCGAGCTGGACAACCTGGTAGCTGGACAACCTGGTAGCAAGGGCTCGCTGCAGGAGAAGACAAGGGCTTGGGGAGCTAAGGGAAGGATGCCTCCTTCTGAGAGCTGTTAGCAGCAGCTAAATAAACAATGCAGTGAATAAATCAAATCTCGCCTTGTCTCAGTTGTGGCTTGCTCCAGTTTTTATTTCCAAGAAGAAAAGCAGCCCAGCGCGTGCCGCCATGCCCGGCTGCCGCTCGGCTCCTCCCGGGCGCAGCTCCCGGTGAGGGCTGCGGGGAGCCCAGCGAGCCGGTGGAGAGCCCCCCGCTTCTGCGGCAGCCCCTGGAGGGAGACGAAGCTGAAGCCCAGCCCCTGCTCCTTCAGACTGAGTCTCGGGGGAAGAAAAGCCACTCGTCGTACCTCTACCTGGAATTGGAAACAGTGCCCCTGTGCCCACAGCTCCAGCAGCCCCAGAGCCCGGTGCCAGCCAAGGCCGGGGCTTCCCTCCCCGCACCGACAGCGGGGCCGCCGCTATGCGGGCGCTGCACCGTCCCCGCCGGCGCTGACAGCGGGTCAGGGACAGCCAGGCCTGCCGAAAGCGCTCCCAGCGTCGCCATGAAGCGCAGGGCGCTGACGGCAAAACTCCTCCGCCTCGTGAGGACTGCAGGGCAAGCAGGGGCACCCGCTCACACCTGCCCTTTGGCGAAGGGGGATAGCTTCCCCAGCCGCCTCAGGGAGCAAATGGACCGTGAGACGTCGCCAAGGGCTGCCCCAGGCTGGAGCTCAGGTTTACCCGTGCTCCTGCACGGACCAGGTCCAGGAGCACAGGTAAGGTCCGGGCCAGGTGGCCTTTCCCATGAGGAGAGAGCGCTCCAGCCCCGGCCTCTGCAGGGCAGCACCCGCACCCCCGGCACGGCCCAAAAACAGCCCCCCACCAAACGTGTCAGAGACGGGGTCCCTGCAGACACCCCTGGGATCACCGTGTTCCCGGACAGGCAGCATGGGGTTCCCTCCGGGCCCTCCTGCCCCTCTAGGAATGGGGCGCTCAGGCCCCCAAAGCCATATTGGGGTTTAGCTCTCGGGGGGCTGCTGGAGGAACCCCCCTCTCTGGGGGCTGCTGGAGGAACCAAGGTGCCGGCCGTGGCACCTCCACCCTGCTCCCCGGCCGTCCCCAAGGCCGGTCACGCAGGGAAGAGGGTCAGCAGCGGGACACGGGTGGCCGTGGAGCCGTCCTGCCCCCCCGGCTCACCCCAGAAGCAATAACCGAGTCCTCAAGAGCTTCGCTGGCGACAGCGGAGCTCCCAGAGCCAGACCTCTCCGGTGAGCACCAGCCCTGCTCCCTGGCCACCCCGGGGCACAGGGAGGGGTGAAATGGCTCTGCCCCCGCGCTGCCTCCTTGGGGGGCTCCTCTGCAGCCTGGGGCAGCCAGGACAGAGGGACAAGCCGGGCTGCAGAGCTCACCCAGCCTGGCCCCCGTCCCCGCCGTCCCCACCGGACAGGCAATGCAACCGCTTCGGCCCCTCTCCCCAGGGACTGTTCTCCCCCTGTGCCCAGCCACGCTCCCCTGGTCTGGTTGAAGAGACTGAGCCGGCATTTCGTTTACCAATATCGGCCAGTTTGCAGGGAAGCGCAGTCCCAGATCTGGCGATACCCTCCCCAGCCTGGCAGAGATGAGGGCACGAAAGAGCACGAATAAAAAGGCTGATTGCAAAGCAAACATCTGCCTCTTCCTTAATTCTGAAGCCCCAGCCAGCGCTTCAGGGAGCAGCCCGAGGAAGGGAACCGGCACAGAAAACCCACCTGGAAGGGAGCCGGCGTTGCCCTAGCAAGGCTGGACTGACACCGGCAACGTTGCACCACCAGGCAACGAACCCTGACACACGCTCCAGGCTGGGACAGGAGTCCCCAGGCACGTTGTGGCAAAGCCCTCGCTGCAGCCACGCTGCCGACCACGGCTGTGACCCACCACAAGCGCGGCGCTCCCAGCGCCGGCTTTGGCGAGCTCTGTGTCCCATCTGGGTGATCCCTGGCCCCGCTCACTGGGGCAGCACAGATATATTTATATGTTTAGGCAAACACGCCCAATTTGCAAAGAGATTTCTAACTTTCAGGTGAAAGTTTGTTGCCTGCTAGACTTCGTCAAGTACCCGTGCTCTCCACTGCTCCAGCTGGGAGTCCCAGTCTCCCCCAGCAGCTGCTCAACGGAGGGATTTGAGCTCAGGCACAAGAAACGGGTCGGGACTGACCTTTCCAGAGGCTTCATCCCCGGTAACCCCTCTGGGGACACGGTGGCTCCTGCTCCTCACGCACAAGTTGCTAATCACCGGAGAGCGTGGCTGGGAAGCCCCCAGCAAGGGTGCAGAGCACCCCAAATGCAGGGAGCCTTTCTCCAAACACTGCCAGCAACTCTGTCCCCACGGCAGGCTGCAATGCAAGCGGAGAAAACAACTTGGCTTCCCTCTGCACTTAGCTGCACTTTGTCAAAAATACTGATCGCACACGTTTGCTTTCAAAGCACCTGGATACACTTCACGAACTCTTCTCCGCGCTCTCTGCAGAGGGCAGGCAGCTGCCTCCCTCCTCTGGTCCTCGTCTCCTGCCCTCGCTACCGGCCCTGGCCGGGGGATCTGCCCTGGGAGGCTCCAGGCGACATTTCTGCCTGCAGGGCTTCTAAACAGGCTTTTTCAGTTGTTTTCCCCAAACGTGGCCACAGCTCCAGGAAGGATATTTCACTGCTCTGAAGGTGCGGAGTGCGCCTGCCCTACACCTCAGGAGGGGGTTACGAATCCAACCTAGCAAGCAGGGACGGTCCCAGTGCCACCCCAACCCTCTCCCGCTCCCTCCGGAGCCTCCTTCGCCACCCTGGGCCCAGCAAGGTCTTGCCCCCAGGCACCGGGGCCCTGAGATTCCCAAAAGGAGCAGAGCGCCTTCACCCCCGCTTCCCAAGGGAAGTCAGGGTCCTTGAAGGAACTGGGTGCTCCCGTCACACAGAACGATAAATGCCTCACGTGCGCCTGTCAGACTCTGCTGCTTCACTTCAGACATTGTTTTGCAAGAAGAAGGAAAATCCAGCCCCTTCCTTGGACCCTCTGTCCCGGCCAGCGCAGCCCGGGACGTGCCAGCCCAGCCGCAGGAGGATGCACGGCAGGGGCAGGAGCAGCCGGACCGATCCTGCTTTCGCTGGAGGCTGCAGAAAGGGGCTAAGTGCCCCAGGGGCCTCCGAGTGCCCCGCTCTGTGCATCCAAGGAGCCTCCCGGTGCCGTCCCGCGCAGCCCAGGGCCTCCAGGGCCTCCTTTCTGCGTGCGCCCGGGACCCCCGCCTGCCTCCCTGCGCAATGCCAGGACCTGTGATCGCTGCTTGAGAGCAGGGCACGGCAGTGCCGGGGGCCTTTCTCTCCAGAGCCTGGGCGTTACGGCACGGGTACTCAACAGCCACGTAACACCGGCCTGGCTCCCGGCAAGCTCGCGAGCAGACAGCTCATGGAAACGCAGCGTACAGCATCCCTCAGCGGTGCAGCCGGTTAAGAGCAGGCTCGGAGGAACCACCTTTAAACTTGGGGGCATTTTCTGGGATCGGCCGGGAATTAAGCATCTGAGCACCTTTAAATGTCCCCTTCCTCTTCCCCCACCCCAGCACTGGTCTACACAAAACCCAGTTTTCTCCTGAAGCTTTATTTTAAGGGTAAGTTTTAAATGACTCATTTTGCAAAGGGAAGAATTGCGCCGTCAGGCTCTTTTTCTTCTTTTAATTTCCTGAAAGGTATTTTTTCTGCACTGGGGAAAAGATCCAGAACAGCTTTGGCGAGCTCGGTGAAGGCGACCCGAACACGGTGCTGTCGATCAGCATACGCCTCTCCGCTTCCCACCAGCCTCCAGCTCTGCTGCTGAGCCTCTTTCACGGTTTCCTGGCCGATTCGTGGTTACACATGCAACCATACAGCGAGCAGAACCGCTCCAACTTTCCGTACATTCGTGCGAATCTCTCGTGTTTTTTTAAGCCTTCGGCAGTAATGAAACGACTGGGGATAATGACAGGCATAAATTCCAGGAGCGCGAGACCCTGAGTCATGTTTTTCTTCTAACCAGCTGGTGTACCTTAGCATAACGCGGTGGGACAGGTTTGGATGTGTGAGCTTCGCTGCGTATTTCCAACCTCCTTGCTCTTGGCTGCTTGATTTTTAATCAGATTGGAATTAACTGGCTTCTTAGCGTGCGTATGGGGTGGTGTTTGCTTGTTTGGTTGGTTCTGGGAATTGGAAAGCAGTCTTAATCATTTTGACCTTAGGCTTCCGGATCTTAGTGCTTCATTTCTAGAGCACCTTCTATCCCTTTTTTTTCCATTTTTCGTGGAAATGAAGCTCCACTGGGCTACCATGAACTCTGGTAGCTGTTCTTTTGGCTCGACTCACCAGCTTGACCTGATGAGAAACAGCAGGGGCTGCTACCTGGGGCAGCGCTGGCAAACAGCGTGAGTGGCGGGGATGCGGGGGGCTCACGCCAAGTACGTGGCAGCTGATCTGGTACGGATTCCAAAGCTCTGTTCTCGAAGGGTGAAAGACCAAGATTAAGGGAGACACTTTCCACAGCAAAGAAGACGCCAAGGCCGGGCTGCTCAGGGAAGATCGCTGCTAAAGCTCCCGAGCAGCAAAGTAAGCAGAGACCCAGGACAGAGGTGGTCTTGCTCATACCCCTCTCTGCCAACCTTCGGGCAGGACTTGAGGGGGGGAAAAGTGGCAAATCCACCGAGAACCGAGGAAAAAAATGACAAGAGCAGTGCTGCGATTACATTTCGGAGGGACATTCTCTCCCTGCCTCCTTTCAGAGGACGCATTTTACCGTTCTAGCTCTGGAAGAAACCTGTGGGACAGCTGACTTGCCCGGGCCACTCCTAAGCTCTGAGGAAGCCTCGTCATCCCTAGTTCCAAAGTGAAGCTGCAACTGCCAGCACTGCCAGAAGATTTCACAAGCCAGGTTTTAACAAGTCCTGACTTACCGTTTCTTCTAAGCAGGTGACTTCGGGGCTCTGTTAAGCTGCGATTGCGCAGAGACGCAGATGCGAGGAAAGGTTAGGGCGGGCGCACAAACCTCTCCAACCCCTACCTGTTGTAATCGGGGGGTGCGCAGGTGCTTAGATATTGCGGGGGAAAAGGCAAAGGCTACGTAAGGACCCCGGTAAGGCCACAGGTGCTTCAGCAGCGTCAGGGAACTGGAAAAAGCAGCTTTTGACCTGCCTTCGCGCTGTCAGCCACGCACGCCGGCCTGCCAGAGGAAGCACCAAGCCCAGCAGCGCTTGCAACCTGTCCCCGAGCCGGCTGGTGCGCGCAGTCAGGGCAGAGCTGCCAAGGAAAGAGGAGAAACCGGGAGGTTAAAATCAGCAGGGGAGAAACGTTTCCCTTGTCCTTGCGGGAGTACCGGACTCCCCCACCTTCTACAGCTGGAGGGGCCTTTCTGAGCCCCTCGGGTATGGGGGACTAAACCCGCCGGTGGATGGAGACGCGCTCTGGGCTTTGCTAGGCAAAGGAAACTAGCTCCAAGCAGGGAAACCAGCTTTCCCTTTCCTCCTCTCCTCTCCTCCATTTGCATCAGGCAGGAAAAGAAAGGTTTCTTTGATAAAAGCGTTTGTAAAAAAAGAAGTATTCTCACGATGACTTTCCTTTTATGTTCAGCTTAGGTTTTTATGGGACGGAGCTCAACCCAATATCCTCCCAAGGTGTGTACGCTGCAGACTATTTTTATAAACGCTGGTTTGTTGACTTTGCGGTCATAAAAGGTTTTCACAAGAAATGCATCCCCTCATCTCTCTTGCTTTTCACTGATAATTTAATTGCCAACTATGTGGACAGAAAGAGATGTAACAAGGCCACCTCAGACGCTGCTTAAATACTTGCTTTAACACACGTGGGTTTTTTTTTTTTCCCAGCATTACCAATCCTCGTAACTTTTTTCTTGGGGGTTGAGGATTATCCAGTGCTCTTACAGTTCCTGTAATCGAGCGACTGAAAATATCTCAGTGCTTGTTTGAAAACGAGCATGCTAATGGTCGTCTTTTATGGGGGGAAAAGCCCGAGCATGAAGCTCAGCGTTTAAAACGGCAAGGAACAATGCAAGCGGAGGGCACCTTTACGCTGATGAGCGTTAAGGTCCCGTAGGCTGGTAGCACCCGCTAGACCCTGAGGACACGCGTGTGGCCGCGGGCACGCAGCCTCTGCAGGAAGGGGAAGCGTCTCCTCCTCGCCCACGGCACGGGGCGCTCCCGCAGGCAGCCCCGAGGCGTCGCGGATGCGCTCAGCGATGTCGCGGTCCAGGCCCAGCCCTTCAGGCTCCTTCCCGCCTCGCCCCAGGCAGCGCCTCGGCGCAGGCCCGTCCACGGAGTCGGCCACGCTGCCCTCGCGGCGCGGCCTTTCCTCGCCGGGCTGTTTGTAACGGGCGGCCCAGCTGCCGCCTTTACCCTGACCCGCTGCCTTTGCCCCCGCCGCGGGAGGAGGCGAACCTCCACGGGCTGCAACTCCGCAGCGCGGTCGCGGTCGCGCCCGTGGCGGGGCGGCCTGCGCGGGCACGGAGTCGGCCCTAGTTCCGCGTAGCGGGGCCGAAGGTAGGGCTCGCCAGGCGTAGGGAGGCCGCCTGTCCCCCCGCCGCCGCCGCGGGCAGCCCTGCGCCCCCAGCCCGCAGAGGGGTCGGGTGCGGGGGGAGGCCCGCAGCAGCCCTGGCAGGCCGTGGGGCAGGCCGTGGGGGCGGGCCGTGGGGCGGGCCGTGGGGCTGGCCGTGGAGCGGGCCGTGGGGCGGGCCGTGGGGGCAGGCCGTGGGGCGGGCCGTGGGGCAGGCTGCGGGGCGGGCCGTGGGGGCAGGCCGTGGGGGCAGGCCGTGGGGCAGGCTGTGGGGCAGGCCGTGGGGCTGGCCGTGGAGCGGGCCGTGGAGCGGGCCGCGGGGCGGGCCGCGGGGCGGGCCGTGGGGGCAGGCCGTGGGGCTGGCCGTGCAGCGGGCCGTGGGGCGGGCCGTGGGGCAGGCTGCGGGGCGGGCCGTGGGGGCAGGCCGTGGGGGCAGGCCGTGGGGCTGGCCGTGGAGCGGGCCGTGGAGCGGGCCGCGGAGCGGGCCGCGGGGCGGGCCGTGGGGGCAGGCCGCGGGGCGGGCCGTGCAGCGGGCCGTGGGGCGGGCCGTGGGGCAGGCTGCGGGGCGGGCCGTGCTGGAGCGGCAGGGCGGTTGCCCCAGCAACGCGGGCGGCGCGGCGCGGCGCGCTGGCGTCACTTCCGCGGCAGCAGCTCCGCCCCGGGGCGGCCATGGCGCTGTCGCGCGCGGAGCGGCTCCTGGCGCTGCTGCTGCGGCTGCTGTCGCGCGCCGGCCTGGCGCTGCTCGCGCTCGTGGCCCCCGCGCCGCCGCGCGCCGTCCCGCCCCCGCGCCGCCCGCTCCTGCTGCTGCCGGCCCGGCGGCTGGCGGCGCGGCTGCGCGCCCGGGAGGTGCGGCGGGACCGGGACCGGGACCGGGACCCGGACCGGGACCGGGGCGGGGCGGGGACGGGGACTGGGACCGGGCGGGACGGGGACGGGGACGAGGACCGGGACCGGGACGGGGACTGGGACCGGACGGGGACTGGGACGGGGACGGGGACCGGGACGGGGATCGGGACGGGGACGAGGACCGGGACCAGACGGGGACTGGGACGGGGACTGGGACCGGGCGGGACGGGGACCGGGACCGGGACCGGGGCGGGGACCGGGCTCGCAGGCCTCCCCGCGGGGCAGGGGCCGCGGCGTCCCGCGGAACGTCCCGGGGGCGGAGGGCGCGCCGGCGCGGGGCTGCCCCGCGTCCCTGCCCGGGCCCTCGGGCGGCCGCCCAGCCCGGCTCCCTCCGCCCCGCCGGCGCCTGAGCGCCGCGTCCCCTTGGGTCGGTGTGCAGGTGACGTGCGTGGAGGTGGTCGAGGCGTACGTGGAGAGGATCAAGGAGGTCAATCCCCTCATCAACGCCGTCGTTAAGGACCGGTGAGCCGAGGGGAGGGTCCGCTCGCCGCCCCGCAGCCTTCCTCCGGCCCCCCCGCCTCCCCCGGCCCGGCCGCCCCCGCCGCAGCCCCGTGCCGCTGCCGGCGGCGGCTCGGCCGGCGGCGGCGGCGAGCGGCTCTCGCGAAGGCCGTGAGGGCGAGCCGGGGAAGCCTCGTCTTCCGTCACCGGCTCCCGCCGCGCGCTTGGCGTCTGCCCGCCCTGCGGAGATACCGGCTCCTCGCCGGTCCCCCGAGGCCGGAGAGAAGCCCCAGAGCGTCCCGCCTGGTTCCTCCATTGCAGGTTTGAGGAGGCCCTGCAGGAAGCCCGGCAGGTGGATAAGCTGCTTTCGGAGGGCCCCGCCGATGACTGCCTGGAGGAGAAGTTCCCCTTGCTGGGGGTTCCCATCACCATCAAGGAGGCCTTTTCTCTGCACGGTGCGTTTGCCCTCGCTTCTCCCCAGCTTCACAGGTCGTGACTCGCTCCCTCTCGGCCACGTGCTCCCAGGGCGGTGGGTGGCTGTGGCAGGGCACGCGGAGGGAAGCAGCTGCCCTTTCCCCGCTCTGCACCCCGCTCCGCCTGGGCTCGTCTGTCTGCGTCCCCTTTCGGCGCCCGCCCGCTGCGGGGGTTGTGGTGCCGCAGAGGAGCAGCCCTCGCTGGGGACTCGCTTCTCACAGGCGCGGTCCCCGCGACCGGCCTTGCAGCCTGCTGCCCCCAGGGCGATCTCGGGGGAGCTGGCCCTGACGCCTCCCTCCGTCTGTCGACCCCGGCACCGCAGGGATGCCCAACACGTCTGGCTTGGTCAACCGCCGCAACGTGATTGCCACCTCAGATGCCACGGTGGTGTCCCGGCTGAAGCAGGCCGGTGCCATCCCACTGGGCGTGACCAACTGCAGCGAGCTGTGCATGTGGTACGAGTCCAGCAACAGGGTCTACGGCCGGACCAACAACCCCTATGATCTGCAGAGAATTGTGGGCGGCAGCTCAGGTGAGCCCCGGCACCTCAGCACGGTCCTGCACGAGCAGCGGGTTAAAATGCAGCAAGGAAAGAGTTCCCAGGTCCCCTGCACGCTGCCTTAACCTGTGGCTGGGCTCCTGCAGAGCTCACGGGCCCCTTTCCTGGGCAGTGCAGTAGGCCGTTTGGAGGTCCGGCTGCACCTCCGGGGTGTGACACCCGGCACTGCTTCGGCTCACTCTGCCTTACCACCGTGCAAACAGCGGTGCTGGTGTGGTGCTTGGGCAGGACGATCCCTTTGGCCCACGCTCCCCAGCTGTCCCCCCGACATCGCTAAAGCCGGGGCGGCTCCCACCCCGTCTGCGTGCAAGGGGAGGTGGCCACCGTGAGACGCTCCTGCGTTGCTGGGTGATTTGCGCCGTAAGCCTGTGGGATTTTTTGCTGTATTTTCTCCCATGCAGGCGGGGAGGGTGGCGTCCTGGCAGCTGCCTGCTCCGTCATAGGTGTGGGCTCTGACATTGGCGGCAGCATCCGGATGCCTGCCTTCTTCAACGGAGTCTTTGGCCACAAGCCCACAACAGGTAAAGCAGGCGTGGGGATCTCCCCTCTCCCCTCTCCCCTCTCCCCTCTCCCCTCTCCCCTCCTCCCCAGCAGAAACGCCAGCAGGCGGAACGCGGGGTGCGGGAGGAACCTGTTCGGGACGCTCCTGTGCTTGCCTCGGGTGGCATTGCTGCAAGGGGACAGGCAACGCCTCGCACGGGACAAGCCCGCCGCGTGGCCTTGGTGGCAGCATGCCAAGTGTGTGGGAGGGGTTTTACCCCTAGTCTTGCGTCCTCGGCGTGGGATGTTTTCCCGAGGTCGGGATCCACTGCTGGAGCGTTTCCCCGGCAGCTGGTGGCCCGGCTGGGTGCTTTTCCTCCTTTCCCCACCCTGTGCACCTTGCCGTCAGCTCGCGAGCCCTGCCGATGTGCGCAGTCCCTGGGCGACAGCTTCCCCCTGCACCCGGAGGCCGCCCTCCTGCGCGGCTCGCCCCGGCTGCAGGCGATGCTCGCGGGTGCTCACGGATGCTCGCGGGGCGGTACCCAGCGTCTCCCTCTGTGCTCGCAGGGGTGGTGCCCAACGACGGCCAGTTCCCAAACGCTCGAGGGGTGCGGACCAGCTTCCTGTGCACGGGGCCCATGTGCCGCTACGCGGAGGACCTGGAGCCTATGCTGAGGGTCATGGCCGGTCCTGGAGTCAACAAGTAAGTTGCTTTGACTGCTTCAAGCTGCTGAATTGGTCTCGGCTACTTTCTGGCCAGCGCAGCGGGTCAGTCCTGCTTGGCGTGCCAGACAGGTCTGCACCACCCAGGTTGCTTGTTACTGGCTTCCTTCCTCCGCCCTTGGCTTCGGCAGGACCCTTGCAGCCGGGGCTGTCCTTCCCACCAGCCACGTGCTCTGGGGAACGGGCAGCCGCGGCCGGCCGCGTCCTCCTCGCAGGAAGACCGCCTGTGAGCTGCTCCAGCCAGCACCGTCCGGCACGGCCCTTCCCTCCTGGGGCTGCCCTTTCTTTTGGGTTTTACGTGTGCTTTTTCCTGTTGCCGAATAATGAGTTTTCCGTCCCACACCATGGCTCTTGGCCACACCGTTTGGTCTCTTCATAGGTCCGTGCAACCAAGCAGCTTTTTATGTGCACGTACCGGTAAGGAGCGGAGCGGAGGTGGGGCGGGCCGAGCCGGTCCTGCTTCTCGCTGCAGCCTGCACACGGTTGCTTTCTCCGTTACCGCTTCTGTTTCTCTGTGGCTCTGGTGGTGCAATCCCAACCTCAGCCGTGGCCGGGGTCTGTCACCACAAGGTGCATCTCGAGAGATGAGGATTTTCCTAACAGCAGCAAATATGCAGAACTAGCAGGGACTGACGGGGCAGGCAAGCAGCTGGACGGGCTGTGGGCAGCAGGTGTCTGTGTGTCCTTCCCACCCTGATGGGTAGAGCAGGGTGCCCTGAGGACGTATCGGGTGTGCTGAGGACGGACTAACAAGCGTGCGAGCAGCTCTGGCAGCCGGGGAGGAGCCAGGGACGGATTTGTGAGCAAAGCGCCTTTCCTTTCCCAGGCTGAAGCTGAATGAAAAGGTGTCGCTGGAGAAAATAAAATTCCACTGCATGGATCATGACGGCGGGTCCATTTTTGTGTCACCTGTGGACAAGGAGATCTTGCAGGCCCAAAAGAAGGTAGGAAGGAACGGAGCTTGGCTCTCACTGGGGTGAGCCTGGAGATAAAACCTGGGGAGGCCAGTCTGAGGAGTCCCTTGGCGGCAAGGTGGGCTGCTGCGTGCGTTGCAGGGGCTGGCGGGATGCGGGGCTGCAGGCTGCAGCCTCGAGTCCTGGTCCTGTGCTTCCAGTGGAAAAAAAGCAGAAAGATCCTTTTCTTCTTCTGCGTTAAAGAAGAAACAAGGGGGAGATCTTGCGAGTGGCTGCAGATGCCCTTGCCAGCAGCACCTGTGTGTTGGAGCGCACCGGGGCGTCCAAAGTTTTTGGCCCAATTTCCATTGCAATAGCTGTATTTTGCTTTCTTAACATCTCTTGTCTGTGTTACGGAGACCTTCCTGGGGGCACATCGCGCGGCGAAGGGGTGGCTGTGTGTTTGCGGTCTTCCCAGGGTTGCTGCCTGGCACTCAGTCACGCAAAGGAACTTTTTTGTTTTTCAATGAAGTCTTCTGTGCTGCTGGTGGTGCTCTTCTGGAGCATCGCTGGGGGTGGCGTGGAGGGCTGCAAGGGCTCTCCGAGGTTGTGGAGCTCCAAGGTTATTATTGGATGGAGGAGGTCCCTCTGCTCAGGGCGGAGGGGAGCGGGCAGGAGCTGCGGGATCCCCTGCGTCGCAGCAAAGAGAAGCTGGGCTCTCTCCTGTCCCCAGTTTCCATGGACTGACCGCGGTGCGTCGCATCCTTGCAGAAGTAAACGCATCCCGCTCTTCCCCTTAGGTGGTGGAGCACCTCGAAGGCGAGCTGGGGGTCCAAGTTCGGCGCGTGGCAATCCACAAGATGAAGTATTCTTTCCAGATCTGGTCCGCCATGATGTCGTCCGAGGACAGCGATGGGCAGGTGTGTCAGACCGAGCTGGCAAAGGCACAAATTCGGCAGCAACGGGGAGGAATAGGCTGTTTGAGACCAGCCACGGAGAGCTGTAGGCTTCCAGACCTGCCCGGGGGCTTTCTCTGCTCCCTTTGTCCCCCCCAGTCCTCCTTTCGTCTCTTTCCAGAGCTACACAGCGCCTTCTCCCTTGCTTTCCCCTGAGATGATGATGTGGCTCCCAGCAGAGGAGCAACGTGGTTTAGGGAGGGAGAGGCCGTTTTAGCGTGTTGACCTTTTCTGTGCGAGCTGGCGAGTCAGCCGAGCAGGTAGTGCCCTGCCTCGCTCTTACCTGGGTGCTGCGTCTCCTGGCATTGCAGGCTGGGATTAACGCCTGTTAGGATGCCCAGGCTAAGGCAGTGGATGAGCAGCTTTTCAGCAGCAGGCCTGCGTGTGTTTATTTTTTCCTTGAATCGTAGCCGCTGCGCCATGCTCTGTGCATGCGTGGAAGTATCTTGTAGCAAAAACAAACTCTCAGGAGTATTACACCTCGTGCGTTCTGCCACGCAGGCAGCGGTGAAAAATAAACCAACCCCACCTTGCTCAGGAGGGCACGCCTGGCCCCCTCTGCCTCCTTTTTCCTGATCCCACGGCCATGTAACGGCCCTGTAACAGTGCCTCCAGGAGACGTTATCCGGAGCATCATCCCTTGCATCGTGTCAGAGGAGGGGTACCGAAAGGTGCTGCTTTGGGGGGCTCTCCCTCCGCAGAGCGAGGTCCCCTTCTTGGTGTCTCTGGCAGGGAGAGATGCTCCTGCTGCCACTCTGGATTAGCGCAAGAGCTGCGTAACGCTCCTGACGGGCATCGCTTGTCTGAAAACGGGAACAGCTTGCGTCGGGATAATGGGACAGCTGGAGATGTCGCTGTCGTTTGTCAGCCTGTTCTTCCCTGCCGCGCGCTAGCTGACGGTGCTGACGGGGGGAGCGTGTGTGTTACAGGAGGCACAGCTATTCACGGACCTGCTGGGGGATCACGGGAAGCCGGTGTGGCCGCTGTGGGAGCTGATGAAGTGGCTCGTAGGGATGTCTTCTCACACTCTCCCAGCTATCGGTAAGGCCGGGAGGAGCCCCGGGGCGTGCGGAGGCGGTGGTGGGGCAGGAGCGTTGTTAAATGAAAATAGTGCCCTTCCAGTGCCCCGCGAAGGGACTCCGGAGTTTGCACTGAGCAGCTTCAGACTTTTGTTTTGTAACGACACTCGGTGTCTTCAAGTCAAATGCATGCTCGAGGGGGAGCTGGCTGGATCTTTGGTAACTGGGACTGGATATCCTGGGAGAAGGAGAAGGGAGGACTACGGAGCTGCGGGCAGGGTTTGCTCCTGCTGTGAGCCCTGCCAGAACTGCTGAGGCTTAGAGGGAGCCGGTCAGGGGTCTGCGCTGATCTCGTTTCTTAGCAGCAGATACCAGGGAACCCTAATTAGTGCTGTCACGCTGCTGTCTAACGAGCGCTGAGGTCGCTCCGCCTGCTCTGCTCAATCCCAGTGGCTGGAAAAAACTCCTTGAAGCAACGGGCAGGCTGAAAGCCTTTCCCTTGGCAAAGCTGGGGAGACGCAGAGCCGTGCCGCGTACAGGGGGCAATCCGCTCTGGGAGCCGGCGTGCCGGCAGCGAGGGGGACGTGGGGGGCCCCACTAGGAGCTGGGGGTGCTGCCTGTGGCCGGGCCACGTGCTTTCTAGCCTACCTAACCCTCGGTGCTCTCGCTCGCTCTCTATTCCTGTTTGTGCCCTTGCCCTGCAGCCCTGGGGCTGACGGAGAAGCTGATGAAACTCAACCCTGGTGGGAAGGCCAAGCTGGTGAGCATGGGGAAGAGCTTGCAGGAGGAGATGGAGGCCCTGCTGGGGCCGGACGGGGTGCTGCTCTACCCCTCCCACCCCACCATAGCTCCCAGGCACCACTCTCCCATATGCATGCCCTTCAACTTCGCCTACACAGGTGAGCGGCTCCGACTCCTCCGCTGGGGTACGCAGGGGTTGCAGGCGTGCCCTCGCCCGCTGCCGCAGCGCAGGCTGGCAGCCGGGGTGTTGTACCCGGAGCGTTTCCGTCGCTGACGGTGGGCTTTGCGGCGCAGAGGGCTGTCTCGCTGCTCCAGAACGTGGGGCAAGGATTACGGTCATGCTTTAAAACTGTGGCGTTTGTACCTGCTGTCCGCGGCGGGGCAGGTTTGATCTCGGGGGCGGGGGAGGGCACCCTGCCCCAGAGGGATGCGCTCACGCTGTTACAGCTGCTGCTGTTTTCAGCAGGTACCCGAGAGCTGCCGCATCTTTGGGGTACGATTTGGAGCGCTCTATGTGGCTTTCCCGCAGCTTGAGCTCCTTGTTGCAATGCTGTCTGGGTTTGCAGTAGTGGAGGGACGGTGCCTGAGGCACGAATGTCCCAAGGCAGATCTTGGCATGCCACAGCAAGTGCCACATAAGTGCGTCATCACTCGTGGGTACAGTTTGCACATGTGATATGGGCACTGGGAACTTCTGGACGGCGGTGTCCTCTTGTCGTCATGTCTCCGCACTGCCTGCCGCGGCTGCACCGCTCTGGCAAGGAGCAGCTCCCAGGAGCCCGGCGCCGTGCACGGCAGCAGCTGCCTGCCTGGGGTGGGAGAGCAGGCAGCGATTTATCCCGGTTGCTGTGCTTGCTCTGGTGCACCCTTCTCTCTTCCAGCTATCTTCAACGTCCTGGGCTTGCCGGTGACGCAGTGCCCGCTGGGCCTGAGCAGCGAGGGCCTGCCGCTGGGCATCCAGCTGGTGGCAGCCTCCTACAACGACCACCTGACGCTGGCGGTAGCCCGGTATCTGGAGAAGGCCTTCGGAGGATGGGTTTTACCTGGGAAAGTTTAGCCTGCGCTCCTGGCACGGAGACGGAGACGGTGGTGCCCACCGAGGCAGCGGCGGGCGCTGGTGCCCGACCCCGTCACGGCACTACCCGCTCCCTCTGCAGCCTCCTGGGAGCAGCCAGCGCTGCCTCCGGCCCCTGGGGAGGCTGGGCTGTTGCCACCGGCCTCGTCTCCTCCCTGCAGCCCCTGCCAGGGGAGCGACCTGCCCTCCCTGTGGCCCCTCGGGAGCCCGGTGCCGCGGGCCGGCAGCAGGCCGCCACGTCCTGCCTGCGGCGGGCCCCTGTCTTCTGGGCGTGGAGACGGCCGTCTCCCTGTAACGCTTGCTGCTTTGGAGATGCTGGGGGAAGGCTGGGGAGAGGAGGTGCTGCCAGGCTGCTCAGGGATGACCGCCCACGTCCCCCCTCGGGCCTCCCTGGGTGCATCCGTCCTCCTTGGCCTTGCCCTGCCCGCGGGGCTGGCACCGCACCCCGGCACCACAGGCTTGCCGGCCCCTGCGTCCTCCCTGAGCTGCCACAGGGATCCCCCACCCTCTACCCGAAAAGGGAGAAGGGGTGAGGGTGCTGGAGCAGCCGTACGCTCGTCTCGCCGGTGGTGCTTTGGGGGCCGGATGGTGCCGGGCTCTGCCCGGCGCGGAGCTGGCAGGCAAGGGAGAAGGAGCTCTTGCTCTTGTGAGTTTTTGCCGGCACCGGCAGAACTCCTTAAATGCTCCTCTCCGTGTGCTGAGACACCTCCCGCCTGCGTCGTCTTCCCCTTCTGCCCGGGGGATCGTGCAGCCCGACTGGCATCCCCTGCCCCCCGCCCTCCCGAGCTGCCCGGCCGCTGTGCCCCACGCGCGGGCGCAGCAGAAGGCGGGCAGCGGGCTGCGCCGGGGCAGGCCGCGCGCGCAAGGTGTCCTCAGCGGGGGTGGTATTAAAAGAGTCTGTCCAGTTTGCTGCGGCTGTGCGTCCTTGTCCCTGACGCGTTGCCCCGCCGGCTGCGGGGCCGCCGTCCCCCCAGGCACCGGCCCCGTTTCCGCTCGCGCCGCGGGACGCGCCGAGGCTGCCGAACGCTGCCGGCTGCGAGCGCGGTGCGGGGACGGCGGTGAAGGTGCTGGCGTCTGCCTCGAGGGTGGCACTCGGGGCACTGCTGGGCTCTTGCTTTAAAATGCCTGGGCTCGTGGTGTCTGCTCGGCTCCTGGCTGAGCTGAAGGCTGCCGGCGAGCTCTGGCAGTGCTGCGGTCGCTGGCTCTGTTAGCCTGGTAGCGGTTGCACAGCGATACGCTCTCGGGAAGCGTAAGCCCTGCTGCTTTCCCTCCCTGATGGGCTGCCAAAGGTTTGGGGCTCGTAGGGCGATGCTGAGCCACGCGTGGGTTCCTTGGGGTCTCTAGGGCAGGGCAGGGCGCGGGGTCCGCACGCCCAGCCTGCGGTGCTGATGTCGGCGAGGATAAAACCTGCCCGCAGCGTTGGCTTTGCGGGGACGTCCCGGCTTGCGTCTGCCCTGCGACACGTCCCCCTTGGACCTGGCCCGATCCCTGTGCTGCTGTCTTCTGTCCCCAAGCCACTAATGGTCCCTGCAAGGGGGGACGTGGGCAGCGGGTGCTAAGGCGGGGGGCAGGCAGGGTGCTGGGGACAGGCTGTGTCTCGCCACTCGCTCGCAGAGGGCACTGCCGGGCCAGCCGAGGGATGCCAGCCCTGCAGCTAGAGGAGACGCTGTCAACAAGGAAGGAAGAAAGAAAAAAAACCCTGACCCAAGAAAAAGGGCACGAACCACCAAAGCCAAATCACGTGCCGTGGGACGTCTCCCGCAGCCTCCCAGCGCGGTGGCACAGAGGACACGAGCCTGTGCCCCGGCTGGTGGCAGCCCCTGATGAAGCTTCCAGCGAACACTCGGAGCCTAACGGGGGATTGCTGAGCTGCAGGCGGTTGCGTTGGACGGAGCGCGGTGGGCGCGGACGGCGCCGCTGTGTTTGCTCCAGCGGGTTCCTGTTACAGCAGGGGCCAGATGAGCAACTGCGTGGCCCAAGGTGAGGGGGACCGCTGCCGCTTCGGGATGGCGCGGCAATGGGGGACGCGGGCAAAGGAGGGGGTGCACGGAGGAGAGGGCGTTTAAGCTCTGCGGCCTCAGCCGACGGGGTAGCCGCTAGACCGTGTTTTTACAGAAACCACAACGTGGGGAGGGGTGCTGGGTTTTTCCCTCTGGCCAAGGCTGGGGGGGACCGGGTGTGCTGGGGTCGGCAGGGGGCTGGCAGGGACCATCCTGCCACCGCCCTCGCGGCTGCAAAAGTGCTGGCCCCCAGCGTGCTGCCTACTCCTGCGGCGGGAGCAGCCCTGTCTCTGCCCGCACAGGCAGCCGGGTCTCGGGGTCCCCCCGGGGAGCTGACTTGCTGCTCCGCACCTCCGTGAGTCCCGGGAACAGTCTCCCTCCGGGCAGAAATGCCTGCCGCCTTCACCGGGGCCTGCTGCAATGCCGGGGACTCGTGCTAGTGTCAGGGCAGGGGGGAACCATAAACCCACTGCCTGCGCTTCAGCTCTGGCATTTCGGAGGTCTCTCCTCGGGGCTAGGAGCCCTTGCCTACGGTTTGCTGCTGCCCATCCCTGCTTGCTGGCTGCTCCTCCTTGTTTCCAACTCTGAATGCTTGCAAGGAAAACATGGGGAAAGCATTTTATACACACCTGCCAAGGCAGTCGCACTCGTAGTGTTAACGCAGAGTCAGTATAGAACGGGAAAAGCAAGAGGCAATGGGTGGAAGTAAGCCAGCCCTACGGATGTCCAGGCCAGCCAGGGAGATGCTCCCACCCGTCTGCCTCTGGAGGTGGCCCCGGGCTCCCCACCTTCGCCGGGGGACGTGTCCCCCCAGCTGGGAGGTCAGCATTGGTGGCCTCAAAGCCCTTGCACGTCTCTCCCCAGAGAGCAAAGTTACCCTTGTAGCTGGCAAGAGCAGGGTTAAAAATTCCACGGGAGCTGAGTGCTGGGGCGAGGCCAAGGTAAGGCGCTACTGGCCAGGTTTCGGAGAGAGGGAGGAGGAAGCGGGGGACGCATGCCACCGTGCTGCCCCAGCGCCCCGCAGGGCTGCGACGCAGGTTCCTGACGGCACCGGCCTCCGCTGCGGCTGACGCGGACCGAGTTCTCTGCTCGGGGCGCGGCACCCCAAAGGGTGCCTTGGGGTGCCCCGTTTCATCTGGGTGCACACTGGCACGCGTGACACCCTCCCCATCCCGCGGAGGCTGCGCGAGGGCCGGAGGCGTGGCGGCGGCGGCGGCGGTGGTATCGCTGGTTGTGCCGGTGTGAGTCATGCCCGCAGCAAGGCTGGGTCACCGCCAGAGCAGTGGGAGTATCGGGCCGGGAGCTTTCTCAGACCCACGTCTCTAGGTGACACCGGCAGCAGAGTCACTTCTCGCTGCCTTTAGGGAGGGACCACACGCCACGGGGAGCCAGCTAGAGGTGGGTGCGGCAGAAGGTCCCTGCGGCGCAGGCAGGGGCCGGGGCAGAGCGTGGCAGCTGCCCGCTGTCCCTGCCCCAGTGCTGCTTCACCCCATCCCGGGGGGCATCCCGGGATCTGCCCAGGGGCTCTGCCCGGGGGACCCCCCAGGGGATCCGCCGCCGCTCTGCAGCGGGCACCTGCGTGCCACGGTTGGGCACGCCACCTCTGCGTGCAAGGCGTGCCTGCAGCGGGTGTCGCTGGCCAAGGCCTTGGGAAAAAAACCCAACGTTTTCTCTAATGCCAGGTTCCGGCTGCCTGCACCAGCTCCAGCACACCCATCCTCTCACCACGGCCCCCAGCGCGGCAGCGTAGAGCTGGGGGCAGATGGACAGGGCGCAGCAGGATGAGCCCTGCCCTGAGCCTGCTTCTGTCCCTGGCCAGCTGCACCCTGCTCTGGGGTAAGTCCGGCTCCGGAGCTGCTGCAGCGGGCTGGGGGGTGGCCCTGGCTGCAGTGGGGGGAGAAGCACGGGGACAACTCTCAGACCTGCAGAAGGTACCTGCAGGGAGGAGGGCACCGAGTGGTCTTCAAGGTGTGACGGGAAAGAAAACCCCAGGGTCACCAGCAACCGCGCCAGGGTGTCCGTGCCTCTTGCGGGACCGCAGATAGGATGCTCCAGGGTGTGCAAGAGATTCGTGGGATGTGGATGCTGAGCACAGCGCTGGCAGCCAGCGCTTGCCTGGGCCTGGCAGGGAGTCAGCATTGGCCTGTGTGAAGCTGGGGGTTGTAGGGTGGGGGGAGGCCCCGCGACGCCTACGCAAAGCGAGGAGACCCGCGCGGCGTGGCCAAGCGGTGAGCAGCCAAGGAACGGGCCCCCGCAGAGCAGAGCGATGCTGCCTGACGCCCCTCTGCTTCCCCCCCTCCCCAGGCACGCCGTTGCCTCCGCGGGACGTGAGGCTGGAGGCACAAAACTTCCACGTCCACCTGCGGTGGGAGCCGGACCCTGGCTCGCCCGGCGGTGCCGCGTACCAGGTGGAGTGGAGGAGACGGTAGGTGGGGCGGCGGGGAGGAGGGGCGGAGGCGGCTCGTCCCCCCTGCAACCTGGCAGAGGGCTGTCAGGGACCCCCGGAGCCAGAGGATTATTAACTGGCAGTAAATATCGAAGAGTAGCAGAATGGCAGAGCTGGCAGGGAGCTCTGGAGACCAGCTCGCCCAAGCCCTGCTCAGGCAGGGTCAGCTCAGGGCTGTGTCATGGTGGCTTTTGACCACCTTCAAGGACGGAGCCTCCGCAACCTGCCTGGGCAACCTGCTCCCTTTCCTGGTCATGCTCCCAGTAAAAAAAAAAAAAGGGGGTTGCTTTTGCTTTTGGGTTTGGGTTTTGGGTTTTTTTTTCCCTTATGCTTAAACGGAATTTCCTGTATTTCAACCTGTGCCTGCTGCCTCTTGTCCTTCCATCGGGCACTGCTGAGAAGAAGTCTGCATCTTCTTTACTCCATCACGTTGATAAGATCCCCCCACCCTAAGCCGCCCTGTTTTGAGGCTAAGCAGTCCCCGCTCGCTCAGCCTCCCCATACCGCAGATGCCTCAACCCCTTGGTCATCTTTTTGGCCCTTCAGCGGGCTCTCTCTGGCACGGGCATGTGTGTTCTCGTAGCGGAGAGCGCAGGTCGGGGCACGGCGCTCCAGGCGCTGTCCCACCAGTGCCAATGAGCGGGGACTGGACTGGCTGGCAACGCTCTTCCTAATGCAGGCCCGGATGCTGTTGGCCAGTATCTGTGCTCTCCCACGCTTTCCACTCGGACAGGACGGCGATGGCTAGGCAGCCTTCCTTTTTGGCTAGGAAGGTGCCAAAAAGGAGAAATCCCTGCATTTTCTCCATGGGCAGAACCTCTCGCTGGACCAAGGCAGATGCCTGCTGGGGGAACAGCACCGGCTCCTCCTGGGTGTGTGAGCTGTATTTTGACAAGATCCACGATATCTACTGGGCGAGGGTGAGAGCGGTGGCCGGAGGCGAGCTGTCCAAGTGGGCCTATTCCAGCGAGCTGCAGCCGTACAGAGACAGTAAGGACCAGGGAGCTCCTTCGGCCGGGCTCCTGCCCGTCCCGGGGGGCCAATGGGGAGAGGGGTCCTTGGAGAGGTCTGGTGGGATACGGTGGGAAATCGTAGGAAGATACTGGTGGGGAACGTGCCAAGAGCCCCGACCGGAGGAAAGGGACGGGAGCAGAGCTGCTGGAGAAGGGCTGGGTGAAGAGCAAGGGGACAGAGGAGGGGAGACAGTGAGGTGAGGACCACAGATGGGAGGCCCCAGGCCACCGAGGAGCCGTGAGAATTTGGGTCTCTGGAGAACGCAGCGAGATGGGGTAGGAAAGAGGATGCCCCTCCAGGCTTGCCTTTTGAAAGCATCCCCTGTTCGTCCCTGCCATGGGTCTGGGAGATGCTGGGTGAGGGCATTTCTGTTCGAGCAAGGTAGAGCTGGCGCAGGCTGGTGAAGGCAGCAGTAGCCCCTCCAGCGCTGCCTTTGCCCCGGCTGCCGTGTTTGCAAGGTGCGGGCACGTGCCTCTTCTCCGTCACAGACTGGCTGCCCTGTCCAAAAAGCCTAGCTGTCTTTTGGAGGAAGGAAAAACTTCAGGACCTTACCCTAACCCACCTCGTAGGGGGTTGTCGCGATGAACTGAACGTGCGAGTGGCTAAAATGGGATGTACGTCGGCTGTTTGGGTTCCCTTTTTCATTCCCTCTGCACCCAGCTGGCACGGAAATAGATGCATTTAGCTAAAAGAGCAGTTGCTGCACTCCGCAGCGAGTCTCTAGACCATCGTCCGATGGCTCAGAGATGAAGTGCTCAGCGGCAGGCAGCCAGAGGTGCTCGTAGGTCTGTCCCGACCTGTGTTGGTGTGACTGGAGGAGGCAGAAGCAGCGCTGGCTGTCACAAAGACGTGGTGGCTGCCATTTCTAGAGCTGGTTCCACAGCACAAAGTGCCATCAGGCTAGACCTGAGGAAGTTTCTGTGCGCTGGGAGTGGGATGTCCAACAGAAAAACATCATTGCTAGAGAAACGAGATGCCTGCCTTCTGTTTTGAAGGGCTTAATTTTCCTCCCCCATTTTTCCTTTCCCCTCCCTACAGCAATTGTGGGCCCCCCCAAGTTGTCCTGGCTGCTCCAGGGTCACAGCCTCAGCGTCAATATCATCATGCCGCTCACCCCCTACCAAAGCCAAACCGGCTCTTACGAGCCGGTCGACCAAGTGCTGCTGAAGCTGTGGTACTGGCTGAGCCTGTACGAAGGGGACACGCTCGTCCAGCAAGTACGTGGCGGGGTGGGCGAGGCTTGGAGGGCATGGGACTTGCAGAAGCTTTCCTGGTGCAGCAGAGATGCCCGTGTCCAGCTGAGCTGGTGTGGTAGTGCCTGTGCCTGTAGAGTGGCCCCAGCCCTGCCCGCGCCCAGCAGTGCGAGCGGGTGTGAGAGGCTTTGCACTCCCCGTTCGGGGCTGACAGCCTGGGGGTGGCAGGAGATCCCTTTCCTCTTCGGCACTGCACGAGTAAGAAAAACCTGCAACAATTTCTGTTCAGATGAAAGCGTGCAGTAGGTGTTTAACGAGATGCTCTGGAACCTGAACGCCTCCTGGGGTGCAGAAACAAGTGCTGGAGGTGCTGGGGAGCAGGGAGGGAGGGTCTGTGCTCCACGCCGTGGGGCACGTGGGGGGTCGAGGCTGCACTGGGGAGTGGAGCAGTGCACGGACCCCCCCCCAGCCGCCTTGGCCACGTGTCCCCTCTGCTTCCAGGTGCCCTGCAAACGGAACGGGGAGGAAGCGCCATGCACCTTCAGGTACCTGAAGCCCAGCACGCAGTACTGCGTCCGGACGACGGCTGCGGGCATGGCCAGGGAGCAGAGCCGGGAGGCCGAGCAGTGCGTGGTGACACCGGCGGGCCCCGCAGGTGGGAGCTCTCTCGCTGGCTCAGCCGCTGCGGTTGCGCCTCAGGACCTGCTTGTGGCACGGACGCGTGTAGAGGTGTGGGTCACTCACCCGCAGTCATTCTGGTCAGGGTTGGTGGCCCGGTAACACCCCGTGGGGACCTTCCTTGGGGAGATGCTCTCTCGCCATCCGCCTTGGGCTTGCCCCGCATCTCCTCCTTGAACGTCCCCGCCTGTCGCGGGGGCTCTGGGGAAGCACTGGCGCAGGGCAGGCTGGGGGGAACGCCAGCTGGGGTCCTTCCACCCCCCAGCCTGTCGTGACCTCCTGGCAGGCTTTCCCTGGGTCCTCCTTGCCGTCATGAGTGGCGTCTTCCTGCTGCTGAGCGCGGCCGGGCTCTGCTTCGTCCAGCTGCACGTCTTCCCCAGCCCCTCGGAGATGCAACTCCCGGAAACGCTTGTGAGTGAACGACCCTCCTCCAGCCTCTGCCCCGCGTGTGCCACGGCCGAGCCGGGGTCCCCTGCGTCTGCAGGGGGCTCAGCACCTCCTTCCCCCCGCCTCTTGCACCACCAAACCCGTCTCGGTGCCCAGGTGCCTCCCCCGCTGTCCGACCCCCCGTACCCCCAGGCCTTGCTGCGTGGGGGACGATACCGGTGGGATGCGTCAGTCAGCCACGGGTCACGCTGGGGGAGGGTGTCTCGGGCAGCACGAAGCCTGCGAGCACAGCCCTCGCTGTTAGGAGCCTCCTGCTTTAGGCGGTTGGCTTTTGCTTGGCTGCACGTCCATCTACAACAGCCTGAAGGGGAGAAAGAGGGGAAGAGAAGCAACCAGAGGGGCTGCTATCCTGGGACAGTCTGGCCTGGGTGAGATGCAGCCCCTCACCGCTCTGCCCTTGGGATAAATGCAGCCCCGAGGCTCGGAGAGGCTCCCAGGACCGCAGCCCTGCTGAGCCGATCCAAAACACGTGCTGGGTTGGCAGGACTGAGCCCTGTGGAAACAGTCACCAGGACAGCCTTTCTCCCCAGGTCGCAGTTCCCCCCTGCATCCCAGTTTCCCGGTGCTGGGGGTGGCAGCAGCCTGGGCTGAGCAGCCCTTTGAGCATTCTGGGGACAAAACCGACTTGCTAAGCTAAAGAGGTCCCCTGTGCCGGTGTGGAGAGGAGGTGGTAGGCTGCTCCGGTTGCCCTGGCCCAGCTCAGTGCCAGCGCCCTTTGCTTTCCTGTTCTTCTTGGCTCCTGCTCGGGGATTGCTTGCGTCTCTGAGCAGGCGAGAGCTCTTCCGTCAGCCTCTGGCAGCTGGGGCGTAGCCTGAACGGCAGCAGCGCGATAGCTGCTGTGACCGTCCCCCGGCACCAGAGCCCCCGTGCCGTAGCGAGCAGAGCCCTGCCGGCATTTCTCACGCCGCAGGTGTGAGCGCGGCAGGCGGGCTGTCCGGGACCGTTCCCTTCCCCGGGGTGCACGGTTCATCTCCCCCAGGCTGGCGGAAGTTTCAGCCGGCTGAGGCTGACTGCTGCGCTGCTCGTTTCCCAGCAGGCTCTTCTGAACAGGGAGCTGAGTGTGACCATCAGGGTGCCCATCCTTGAGCTCAAGGAGGACGTGCTCGCCCTGCTCCTGCCGACCGTGCTCCCCTCCCGCGGGCTGCCTGCAGCTGAGCAGGCAAGGCCCACGGTCCAGCTGCTCCTCAGAGAAAGCCTTTCCCAGGACACGAGCGGCTACTGCGCCAATGGGTTTGGGCCAGACGGCCACGAGGGAAGGGGCCCATCCTGCACCCACAGCCAGCCGGGGCATGCCTCGGGCTCCCGGGTCTCGCTGCGGCCGGAGGAGGATGGGGAGGTGCGTGATGGGGATGATGTGCTGGAGCAGCCGGTGCCGGTGGCACTGACCAGAGACAGCTACACAGGTGATGGGGACTACCGGACATCCGAGACGTGGCTCTCCCTGCACCTCCTGCTTTATTCTGAATGCCAGGGCCCAGCCCTGGGAGGAGGCAGCTGCCTTCCTCTGCCCGCACCGGGCAGGAGCTTCAGCCAGGAGGACCTGCGGGAGAGCCTTGGCATGGCAGGGCACTGGGTACCGCTCAGCTCCGTGAAGCTGCCGGCCAGCGAGGAGGAGGATGGAGGGCAGCTCGTCCGTGCTCTCCAGCCCCTGCGTGGCCGTGGGACTGAGCCACAGCCGGGTGACCGCACCGTTCAGCTGGGCGACTTGGGGCAGGCGGCACCGGGCGGCCCCGGCCCCGGCCCCTGCCGGCGGCCCCAGCGGCCCCCCGACATCCTGAGGGCAGCTGCCTTCTCGGGCTACGAGCTGCGTCCCCCGGCTGACGGGGAGCCGTAGCAGGCCAGGGCACGCCAGCAGCTGCCGGGACCCAGATGACGGTGTCAGGCAGAGCTCAGGCGCTGCCTGGAGCTGCCCCAGCCGCAATGGCTGCCTGCTCCGACCTGCCTGTGCCTTGCTGGGGACAGGACTGCGGCAGGCTCCTGCGCGGGCAGGCGCGGGCACGCTCCGGCGCGGCTGCCGTGGAGGGACGAGGTCAGTGTCTTCGGAGCTTCCCTCTGTGGTTTTGGTGCTCTTGAACCAAAGCATAAGCAATACCTACGCAAAGTTGAAGCCGCAAAACTCTTATCTATTTATCCATCTGTTTGTGTGTGTACAGTATATATCCTAATGCAAATTTATGTATATACTCATATATATGTATAAACCTCTTTAATGAAAGAGGATGTTTTGGTTATTTTGTTGGTTTTTTTCACTTGTCTGGAAATACTGATTGTGCACTGGAGCTGTTATTTAAAAAACACTAATTTATTATGGAAAACTGGCTTCTGTGCTTACTCTTTCTGTGTTACAGAACCAGCGCTGCCCTGCCTGCCCAGCACCTGGGAAAGGCGCTAGGAAAACGTGGGGTTTGCCTGGGAACAAGTTGTACCCACAGCTGGTCTGCGTGTTGCTGTCGTGTGGGAAAAGGCTGGCTCCTCAGCAACCGCTGGATAGTTTTATTATTCCTCCTACCAGCACTGGGGCAATCTACTTCTGAGAAGCCCTGCCCCGCGGTTGTCTCTCCGGGACGTTTGTGAGGCTGTGCCTGCAGCCACGGAGGCGAGGGGAAACCCTCTCCCCGGTGCCGGGCAGCACTGTGCTTGCTGCAGGCTGGGATGGGTGGCTTCCAGCTCTGAGGGACAAATCCAGGCTGCCGGACTCGCAAGATTTAATCCGGATTTGGGAACAGGTGAGAAATCGGTGTCCAGCACCCAGGCATCTGGCGGAGGGGACAGAGGGGACAGCGCTGCCAGCCTTGGGGAGCTCCTGGGTAAAGCGGGGTGCACCGGGCCGCTCTCCGCTCCAGCCCCTGAGCCGTCCCTGGCAGCCTGGCCCTGCAGCCTCGGGAGTGACTCTGCCCTCGCCCTGCCAGGCTGCCGGCCTTCCTCTGCCCTGCCACCGCGGCCGGCTCAGCCGGAGACCGGCAGCAGCAGCGCCTGCAGGTCTCTGGCAGCTGAGCGGGGCTGCGGGGCAGCCCCATTTGAGTGCTCCCGAACCAGGGCAAAGAGGCGTCCTCTCCTCGGGCAGCGATGCTGCCGGGACAGCTTTGTCTCTGCTTCAGAGCAGGCAGCTGTGCTTCGTGTATCTCATTAGCAAAGCCTCTTTAGTGATGATGTGAGGACGTGTGGTGTATTAAACAGATTGAGCTGAACTTCAAAACAAAAGGAGAGAGACGGTCCCAAGAGCTGCTTGAAGGAACACACGTGTTACCCACATGCTATTTGCCTCTCAGGCTCAGCTGAAACAAGAGACTGATTTTCTTTAATTTGTTTCACTTTCTCTTTTTAATAAGATGAAAATTTGGGGCACAGCTTTCTGCCATCATTTTGGGTCATGTGAATGGTCTTTTTAATTTTCAGGTGTTTAGAAAGCAAACCAAAAGCCAAGCCGGAAGAATTCCCCCATGCTAAAATCAGGCAGACTTCAGAGGAGTCTCAGTTTTGAGGCAAACACAGCAGCCAAAACACTGCAATCTGTAAATTCTCGGCCAAAATGTTCCTTGCTGACCTTCCCTCACGCCATCCCGATTCTTATTCTTTTTAACTTGAAGCTTTTTGAGGCATTTGATCTATAGTTGTGAGTGCTCTGCCAAAGCTCACGGAGCCAAAACCCTGCGTCTGCTTTTCCTCCTCTGTGGCCCCACAGCCATGCCATCCTTCCAGCGGGTGAACAGGAACCTCGTGGTGGTTGATCTCCTCACGGTGATTGATGTGTGTCCTGCTTCTGTTTCAAGACCTCTGGGAGCGGGGACCCTGCTCTTTCCCCACAAATGGTCAATTTTCTCCACTAATGGTTTCCCCAAGGACACATCGCACTTTTCACGTTGTGGTTTCCTGTCCTGCTCCCCAGGGAACAGCTTATTCCCTCTCTCCCCACAGCTCTCCGCATCTGCCTTCGGTCTCTCTTCTAGCCTAACCTCTTGATCCTGTTGGTCTGGTCTCATAAACGATGTTCATTATGCCCTGTATTGGAGTGCTGAGCTCTTTCAGCGCTGGACCGCTGCGTTTCCTTTGGCCACATGTGTGTCCACGCTACAGTCTCAGCAACGTGAGCATTTGCAGCCGGCCAGTATCACAGCTGCAGCCTGGGATGAGCCCTAAAAGCCATTTACATCTGCACCAGAGAGCACGCATCCGTGCATCGTTCACCTGGATATGGGTAATGCCAAGCTGTCTCCTCGCGGGTGGTGTTCAGGAGATGCAGGCTTTGCGCCGTGAGCTGAGGTTTGAAGCAGTGCGGAGCTGCAGCTGTGCAGAAAGGCAGGCGTGTTCTTACTGCCAGGACGCTGGCTGCAGGCAGCGAGCTCAGTAGAAGCGGTGCCGTGTCCGCACGCAGCAGGTCTGGGTTGGAACGGGGCCTTGGGAGCAATCTCCTCCTGCTTAGAGTAGGGTCAGCAGCCCGAAGCCAGATGACGTTGATCAGGTCTTTTCCAGTCTGGCCTTGAAAACGTCTGAAGGTGGAGACTGCACAACTCTGAGCATCCCGCAGCAGTCCTGGACTGCCCTTGGTGATGGGAGTGTTTGGCCAGCAAGACAAGGAGGTTGGGGCCATTGTTTAGGAGTGAGCAGAGATCATAGAATCATAGAATCATTAACATTGGAAAAGACCTCTAAGATCATCTAGTCCAACCCAACACCTCCATGCCTACTGAACCATGTCCCGAAGTGCCACATCTACACGTTTTTTGAACTCCTCCAGGGATGGTGACTCCACCACCTCTCTGGGCAGCCCGTTCCAGTGCTCGACCACCCTTTCAGTAAAGAAATTTTTCCTAATATCCAATCTAAACCTCTCCTGACGCAACTTGAGGCCATTTCCTCTCGTCCTATCGCTTGTTAGGTGGGAGAAGAGACCGACCCCACCTCACTACAACCTCCGTTCAGGCAGTTGTAGAGAGCGATGAGGTCTCCCCTCAGCCTCCGCTTCTCCAGACTGAACAACCCCAGGTCCCTCAGCCGCTCCTCATCAGACTTGTGCTCTAAGTGATGACATGCCAAGGGCTTGCTCTCTTCCCATCGTTCATTGTGGCGTCCGGTCTCCGTCCCCTTTGTGCTTCATAGTCTCCAATGTGTCTCAAGGTCACCGTCCCCAGGCGTGCGGAGCCCTGGTTGACTGACCGCCTCATCCCCAGCAGGGCCAGTGGGGCTGGAGCAGCCCCACGACCGCTCCTGAAGGTCATTGCGAGGTGGCAGGGCATTTGCGAGGAACCATTCGACAGGAGCATGGGCCAAAGCTGTGCTGTTGTTTGTGCCGTTAGACTCTGGGAAGCAGCCGCATCCTGAGCCTGGGGTCCTCCAGGCCACGTAAAGGCCATGCATCGTGCCGGTCCAGCCTGCGCTGCACCAGCCGAGACCCGGGCTGTTTGCTGGGAGGTGCTGGCCCAGCACGGTGGGGCTGAGCTGGCTCCCACGGCCGCCTTACTGTTGAAAGTTGGGCTGGTGCTGGGGCACAGCTGGCGCTTTTATAACAGCCTGGCAGGTCTTTAAAGATCAAAAGAAAACCAGCTCTTTTCTGAGTTTTGGCAGGGCGACCGTGCTGGGATTCCCGCAGGTGATTCAGGCGAGTTACTCACCGGCAGCGGGGACTCACCCCGGCCCAGGGGGTGGTTGGAGCAGCTGAGATGTCCCTGTTCTGTATGAAACAGAGATGTTCATGCAGAGTGGAAAAAGGCAAGCGGCTCGTGACATTTCAAGATGGCATTTTAGCAGCTGAAGTTTCCGAGTGGATGCGAGAGGGGGTTTTTTGCTTCACCTCAGAGGTGCGAGCGGCATGTGAGGCTCTGCAGAGCCACAGCAAGAAGGAGCGGTGCTTGCTGTGCTTGCGCTTGTGGGGGTGAGGTCCTGGCACGCCTCAACAGAGACCTGCCCCCACCTCGCACAGCTCGGGGTCTGGGTGGAGCGTGTCCGGATTACCCCCCGCTCGGGTCCGCCTGGCCAGGCATTACGCGTTGAGCGGGACGGGGCTGTGCTGGAGGATGGAGCCGGGTCCGGGGGCAGGCCCCCGGCCCCAGCCGAGCCCCTGCAGCAGGATGCCCGGCCGGGTCCCTCCATCACTGCTGCAGTGCTCAGGCGTGTGCGTGCCCCTGGCTTCCACCTTGTGCTGGCAGGCATCCCACGCTCCCTCCGCAGCCTGGGGATGGGTGAGCCAGCGATGGGTCCTCAGACACCCAGCCCAGCCCCACAGCGCCCGTCATCTCGGAGGTCGGCCGCTGTTTCCCATGCTGGCCTCAGGCCCACGGCCACAACGCCGTGCCTGGCGGTATTTGGTGCGGAGGTTTGTGAAAGCTCTGACTCACCATGATCGATAGGTTCATTCCTGGCTGCTCTCCGTGCTGTTGGCGGTGTTTTCAGCTTCTGCCGGTACCAGATCAAAGCAATGAGAGGAATGCAGCTGAAAACAGCTCTTTATTAGAAACGGCAGTTCTAGGACTATGCAAGAGGGTATTTCTTATTACTAATTCTCAGAGAGCTGAAGTGCCAGCCTATAAAAGTATTGGAGAACGGAAAATTGCTATGCGGGGGCTAATGGGACTTTTGCAGCCGCCGCATAGGAAACATAGCACCTAACAAACACAAGGGAGACGGCAGCTCCTGAAATGATGGGGAAAAATTAAGCTCTAATATTTTTGCAGGCTGCCAGAACGAAGGAAGATCCCTGTTTGCCTTTGAAAGCCATGGGAGGCAGAGACGCAGAGAGCAGCATCTCGGGCTGCAGCCCACCCCCGGGATCTGCCGTGGCCCTGTGCCCACCCTGCTCTGCCCGCTCTCCATCCTGCCTGTCACCGCAGCTGCCCTGCCAGCGCTCGGGGACAGCCCCGAGCCACCCCAAATCCTTGCAGCCATCCCAAGCGCTGTCTGGCACGTGCCTGTGTATCTGGCAAGGGACCTGGGACCGTGGGCCCCCAGGCTCGCTGAGCGAGGCCGTGTTATCCAGCCCCCCCTGCGCAAGGTGCCTTGTGATGGCTCTGTAGCCCCAGGTGGGTCCCCGGAGTGGCACGGAGCAGCAGCGTCAGAGCTGGCCTGCCAGACCCCATCCTTCGGCCCAAAAAGACTTCGTGGCTTGGCAGGTCTGAGCTGTGAGGTGACCCAGGCCACCAGTTCCTGCTGCGTCTCTTCCCCACAGTGCTGGGCCAGCGGGTCAGGAGACGGGTGGTCTTAGCCGCTTGGCTTGGCTGAGAAGCCCACTGGGGTGTGGGTGGGGCCTACGGAAGCCCCAGAAGCTGAAGACGAAGCGTAATGTGTTTGGGGCACGTGCCTGGAGAGGGCTGCCGGGCCGACAGGCTGCGGAGATGCGAACGCCTTGGTTCAGACCTGAGTGATTGCTCCCGGGCAGGAGCGTTCCCGTAGCTCAGCAGGTCGGGGCCCAAGCGCTGAGCGGGGATGGGGATGCCCAGGTCCCCCCAGGGCCAAGCTCTGGGGCTGGGAGGCTGCAAAGCAAAACTGTTCCCACTTCATGCGCTAGTGAGGGAGTGCCCTCGCCTGGGGACACACGGCAAGCGTCTGCATTCACAGGTGCCGTGGGCACCCTGCTGAAGCCACGCTGACAGAGCCGTGTGTCACCCAGCTCTGTCACCAGGTCCCCTTGCTCCACAGGGTGAGCTCCCCGTGTTGGATGGAGGAGCCCGACGGCTCACCCCCGCTGCTGGCAGCAGCGGGCTCGGACGGGGCCTGTGAGATACGGCTGGTCCTTGTGCTCCCCATCCTCCTGACGCACGTCAGGGGATTTCTGGTCTGTGGATGAGGAAGGGACCAGGCGGCTCAGCTCAACGCCTTCCCGCTGCCCTTGCGCTGCTCTGGGCACTCTGATCCGTAGCTCTCTGCCCACAGAGACCGCTCACGCTCCCGGTGATACACGGCCCAGGCAGAGCTGCCCTCTGAGCTGGGTGCACGTCAGCTCACGCGATGCACACGTGAGTTCGGAGGAGGTTTCCATGCTTTCTCCCTGTGGCGACCCTCTCCGGGCTGTGCCTCCTGCCCCTGTCCTGGCAGCAGAAGTGATGAGCCTGCCTCCAGGATTTTTCATTACATGGCATGAAACCCAGCATCCAGAGGATGGGAGCAGCTGGAAAACAGGCTGGATACGGATTTCTGCTAGGAGAAAGGTCCCAGCTGAGCAGCGTGCCCCGTCGGGATGGATGAACGTTTCACCTCATCTGTCTCCCAGTCTGATCTGTGCCTGACAGACAGGGATTTGCAGACAGAAGTAATGATCTCTTGTTAATGCACCTTCAAGCACTTTATGAAAAATGGGAGCCTGTCCCTGGGCGTGCAGACACCGTTGTCTCCCTGTTTTGTGCTCAGCAGGGTCATGGTCAGCCTCTTGGCTAAAAAACAGATGCTCGGGCTCCCAAGCATCCTGTCCAATTTTGCTCAGGAAAGGCTCCATAATGTCCCACCCCACAAGAGGAGAGGACACAAGAGATTGAGAAACATAGATCTCCCACCAAGGTTTCAGAAGAACTTTCCTCGTGGTACCTCTGAAGCTGGTATTGCCCCACCTGGCTGAGCCCCGGTGTTGGTAGGGGTAGGAAAGGGCACCGAACGAACCTTTCTGTCTCCTCTCCCCCACAAATAACACCCAGGATTGATGTGCAGCTCCGGAGAGCTTAAAAACTTTTCGTGTCTCTCAAACTCCTCCTCGGTGCTTTCAGGAAGCATGGTGCTGTACGAACAAGGGTGCAAGCTGCTCTCACAGCACAGATGGCCTGGCTGAGGTCACCAAAGGCACCAGTTTCAGCTGGGTTTCTCCGAATTAAGCCTTCCAGGCAAAGAGACTTAATTAGAAGCCATTCCAGTTGGCTGATATGATGGTAATTTGAAAGTGCAGTTTGTGAATAAGGTGGGGGCTCAAATGGGAACCGGAGAAACCTGGACACGGGGCAGCTGGGCCAGGTCCCTGCTGACACAGTGAACGGTTGGGGTCTGCCTCTGTACCTGCAGCTTGTGAGAGGAGTGTGCACCACCTCTGTGTTCTTCTCCCAGGAAAGCCATTTTTCATGACCCTGTCTCATGGATGTGGCTTTGGGACACTGGCTGCAAGGCCTCCATCACTGGCTACCTTTTTTTCCGGAGAGAAAAAAATGGGCATTTAACTCTAAGCCAAAGCTACCCAGACTCCAGCGCTGACTCTGGATTGCTCCAGGTTCACGTTGCTGTGAAGCCCAGCCTGAGTCCCTTCCCTCTGCAGTGACTTACTGGCCTGGATGTCCACAGCCCAGCAGGGTTAGCACTACATCGGTTGCCTGGAGCTCACAGACGCGTTCTCTGGAAGGGGGAATTGCGCTGCCAGCTTCTGGGATAAGGAGAGAGGCTCCTCTGAACCCAGCAAGGTCAACTGCCGTTCCAGCAAGGAAGCTCCGGCCGCTGCCGTCTGCAGAGGATGAGCCTTGTCACTTGCTGAGTCCTGTCATTAGGGACCAGGGCACCGACTGAGAATCAGCTTGGGATGCCCGGGTGGCCAAAGGCTTTGCCACTGCCCTCGTGCTGCCACGAGATGTGAAAGGAGCAGAAGACACGTGGTAACCCTTGGGGAGGAAGGTCATGCAAAAAGGAAGTGTGGATCCACATGTTTTGTCCAAATGTTGGCCCCCATGTTCTCTTGTGATTCTCCTCCAGACCCCACCAGAGGCACGGTTGATCTGTCCAGCCTTCCGTAGCACTTCCTCCCCCAGCACAGCACAGCCACGGTAAACAGCAGAGCTTCTGCAAACCCGGCCAAGCATTTATCAAGCGTCCTCATTCAAGAGTGACAGAGATCGAACCCGGGGGAGAGCAGGGCCAGTCGTCTCCTGTCATCAGGATGGATGGCCAACCCAGCAGAAAAGACAACCCACCTGATGAGAGCATATCGATCGCAGAGAGCTGGAGGACATAAAAGAGAACCGCCTCACGCTCCCTCACTCACAGGCTCCTAGGAAATTGGTCAAGGCTTGGAGAAGGAGAGAAGATGCCTTCCCAGAGGACGGTCGTCACCTTGGCGCTACTGTTGGGGGCTTGCTGCATCAGCGCTTACCCTGTCTACCCCGAAGGCGACAGTGCCCAAGGTAAGGACAACTGACTTGGGTGTTCGTGCCTGAAAGCCAGGTAGGGTTTCTCCCCGTGCACCACGTTATGGCTGGCACCGAGTGGTGGCTCAAACCACGTGGCTCGTACCTGGTGTTCCATGGGGGCTTGGCTGCTGCAGGCGTGCACAGCAGCGCAGCTTCCCCCTGTTCCTCTTTGGGCAGAAAGACCTTCTGGCCTGAGGAGGGTTTTCCCCAGTGTTGTTAGGGGTAGTGTATGTCCAGCAGGGTTAAACCCATTCCTGGTGTGACCAGGTTGGACAACAGAAGACCATCCTGTACCCGAGGGACTGCTTTGGCTGTTGTGATCTGCCGATAGCAGAGTCTGGGTGATGTGGCCGGGTGCTCCGCGATGACAGACAACGCTGCCCTGGGAATCAGCCAGCCTGGGGGCTACAGAGCTTCCCTCTAGACTTGATATTCTTCCGACGCCCTAGGTGGAGATGAGGGAATTGCAGCTCATGTGCGGAGCAAGCGGTGCACGCTGGGTGGCCTGGGATGGTCTGGGATGGGGTGAGCTCTGCTCACGGTCACAGGGCTGGCACCAGCCTCCCCAACAGCTGCAAGGCCCGGGGCTGCGACGCCGGCCGGCTGCACCGTGTGCCGGAGGCTCTGCTGCAGCACGGTGCCCTGCCACGCGTCACTGCGCGCAGGCCAGTGCCCCAGGGGACCGCAGGTGGCAGAGCCAGCATCTGCTGGGCTTGGGGCTGATGCACGCGTTCGCATCCACCCCGCGGCCCTGGTCCATACGTGCTAGTACCAACAGCGGGGTAAGCACCAGTTTAGACACTCTGGGCTTCCTGATGCTGGAGAAAAAGTCACTTGGGCAGAGCTCGAGCCCTGAAGGAGAGCCCGACCCCAGCCCCGTGACCCACTCGCGCTGCCCCTGCGAGCGGCCCCGGCGTGGCACGCTGCCTGGGGTTCTGGGAAATGAGCAGGCACGGGGGCTCCTCTTGTCGCTCGGCTGACTCATGGGGACTTCCAGGGCTTTAGCAGCTTGACCGTGTGTCTGAGGCAAAGGAAATACAAGGGCGAGTGTCTGGGATTGCTCAGCTGCCGGAGCTTGGTGGCAGCTTCCTGGGGGCTGTGCACAGGCAGGCACTGGAGGAGGGATGGGTCAAAGGGTGAGATGCTGGAAAGTTCCCGACACACCAGCTGGTTTCCAGTTAAACACAGTCAGACAGCAAGGGACTTGTTGCCTTAGTCGTAGCCGTGTGCCTAACGTTTGGTTTTGTGGTAACCTTAGACTATCCCTTTCCTCAGAGCGACGCAGACGGGCCATGGGACAGACTCACCCGGGCAAGGTTTCTGCTTGCACCTACCTGAGGTGTAACCCGGGATAACGGGGGTCTGGACTCAACCCTTTGCAGCTCCCACCGGTGCAGCAGCCTGGCTAAGTGGGGGCAGGAAGGGGTGCTGCGGCGCTGCCCTCAGAAGGGTCTTTTGTGGCAGGGGGGACCCCGGCAGCTAATGGGGACCTCCTCCACCTGCCTGTCGCAGTCATGCTGAAGGCAACGCCGGGCAGCGGACGTTGTTTGCCTCGGCTTTTGGCACTGTGTCCCATAGCATCCTCATAGGCAAGATGACCAAGTCCGGGTTAGATAAGTGGACAGTGAGGTGGGCTGAAAACTGGCTGAGCAGAGGGCTGTGATCTGTGGCACAAAGTCCAGCTGGTGGCCAGTCACTAGTGGTGCATCCTGAGGTACTGAGGTACTGGGGACGGTTCTGTTTAACATCTTCATTAATGACCTGGATGACGGGACAGAGTGCACCCTCAGCAAGTTTGCAGTTGATGCAAAGCTGGGAGGAGTGGCTGGTAACGCCAGAGCGTCATGCTGCTATCCTGAGGGACCTGGGCAGGCTGGAGAGATGGGCTGAGAGGGACCTTGTGCACTCCAGCAAGGAGAAGTGCCGAGTCCTGCCCCTGGGAGGAACAACCCCAGACACCAGGACACACCAGGGCTGTCCTGGTCAACACCAAGTTGACCACGAGCCAGCAACGTGCCCTTGCGGCAAAGGCGGCCGACGGTGTCCTGGGCTGCATTAGGAGGAGCGTCACCGCAGGTCGAGGGAGGGGATCCTTCCCCTCTGCTCAGCACTCCTGAGGCCACACCTGCAGGGCCATGGCCAGCGTTGTGACTCCCAGCCCAGGCTGGCACGCATGGCCAGGCGAGGAGACAAAGCCTCGTCCCCCCCAAACAACCTGCCTGTCATTCTCAGGATCTGTAGACCACGCTCAGGCTCTCCGTCCCACTGTCCAAGGAACAAGCGCAGCTCAAATGAGCCGCTTTGTCCTTGACGCTGTCTCCCCATTCAGCCCAGACCTTATGTGGATGGATTTTAACCTGGCTGATGGTGCAGTCGGCTTCGTGGCTGACAGCAAGCCTCTAGCAGGGCTCCAGCCATCCAGGAACCTGACACAGGCTCTGTCTGCACCGGGGGAAGGAGCGAGCCATGACCAGAAAGCAGCTCGTAGCAAGGGTGAGTCCCAGAGCTCCAGGTGAACTGGACCCAAGGATGGGGTTGGTGTGGGGGTACACGTGGAGGGAGGCAGGCCCTAGGATGCTCTTTGAAGAGGCGAAGGGTTGCATCCAGGACGAAGGAGTGCTGCAGGTTGGGTGCCCCCAGGGGAGCACGGAGAGAAGCAGGCGACAGTGCTGCGTCCCCTCTCCTTCTGACATATCTTCCCTTGGCTCCTGCCCCCCATGCTGGACCCATAGCCCCTGCGTGCTCATGGCATTTCTTTTTTTTTTTTTCCCAGGAAATAAAAGCTCTCTCCAGGAGGATGTCCACGACCGCTTGGTGAGTGGGGGTGCCTAGGGGAAGGCAGCCCAGGGGAGATGCTGCTGGGCGGGGGTCTCCCGTGGGCCAGCTCCCCACGAGGTCCCAGCAAACCCCATAAATCCCATCCCTGCTGGCCAGTAAATGGGGACTGAGGCAGTCCCGCTTGGGTGCCAACACGGCTTCCCTCCCCAGTCCGGCAGCGAGGGGAAGGGGTTTGGGGGCTGGTTTTGCCAGACGGGCACCACACACGTGATGGGGCTGCTGTGCCACAGCAGGTGGAAGCCCTTGATGCAGTCCTCTGGAAGATGGTGGCAGCAGGGGAGCTCCCGAGCCAGGGATTTACCCAGACAGACCAGGCCCCTCAGCAACCCAGCAAGAGAGGTGAGTGCCCAGCTCCCAGTGGGTCCTGGGACCCGACCCACCACTGACCTGCAAAGAGGCCATGGCAAGCAGGGGCTGGGCTTGGGGTGGAGGGTGCTCGTGGATGGGGTGGAGGGTGCTCATGGATGGGGTGGAGGGTGCTCATGGATGGGGTGGAGGATGCTCATGACTTGGGGTGGAGGGTGCTCATGGATGGGGAGGAGGATGCTCATGACTTGGGGTGGAGGGTGCTCTTGGATGGGGTGGAGGATGCTCATGACTTGGGGTGGAGGGTGCTCTTGGATGGGGTGGAGGATGCTCATGACTTGGGGTGGAGGGTGCTCTTGGATGGGGTGGAGGGTGCTCTTGGATGGGGTGGAGGATGCTCATGGATGGGGTGGAGGGTGCTCTTGGATGGGGTGGAGGATGCTCATGGATGGGGTGGAGGGTGCTCATGACTTGGGGTGGAGGGTGCTCTTGGATGGGGTGGAGGATGCTCATGACTTGGGGTGAAGGGTGGCTGCGGTTTGGGGTAGAGGGTGCCCGTGGTATGGACTAAGGCATTCAGCTCCCAGGCTGTGCTCCTAGAACCGACTTCAAAGCCGAAGGAGAGCCTGGGAGAAGAGATGGACATCTTTCCTTTAAACTTTTCGGCTGTAGCCAAGCACTGCTGCAGCCCCTCTCATGGGTGTCTTTTCCTTTTTCTCCCAGCTTGCTTCTGGAAATACTGTGTCACCAAATGAGGGGTACAGGAGGAGCTCCGCCTGCCGCCCGCCTGCCAGCCCGCTCCCTGCCACCACTACCCCAGTGCCTTCCGGCGGGCCCATCCACGCGTGCCCCACACCTCGCCGTGGGCTGGTTTGCACAGAGCTTTGCAAGGTCTCCGGTCCCTTGTGGGGAAAAGGGGAGAGGGTCTGCAGCAGAGGAGGGGGGTCGTGGGGTAGGGGGAGAGTCCCATGAGGATCCGGGGTGCAGGACAGTGTTTCTCCTATACCAGCGGACCTCCAGGACCCATGGCAAGGCAGAGCTGCCACCGTGGCCTGGCAGGGACATGCTGGCTGCCAGCAGGAGCTGAATAAACCCCTCACACCAGAGCAGCATCCTGTGGTTACTCCGTCCCCACACTGCAGGATCCAGCATCCTCCCACCACCGCGTGCACGCTGTGGGCAGGTCACAGTGCAAGTGCCCGGGGAGGGGACATCTCTCCTGCGGGCAGGGCAGGAGCTGCCACATGCACGCTGGTGATCCAGGGCGGCAGAGACTGGGGGCTACAGCTTCACTTATGCTAAACCTCAAAAGGGTTTCCACCACAGGGATGGCCCCTCCACCCCCTGCAGCACCCTCCACGCCCGGTGGCCTTGGCCTGGGCGCTGACAGTACACAAGCAAGGCATATTAAAATACAGTTTATTGCTGTTCTTAGTTTAAAAAACCCAAACAAACCAAAACCCATCAATAACAAAACCAGTCCCCAAACCCAGTGCTATGAGAGGCTTGCGAGGACACACCTTTTAGTGCAAAGAGGGAAGTGGCAGTGAGGGCTGGAGGGGGGGTCTGCCGTCGCCGCGTCCCCGCAGCACCCACCACGCTCACTGTACAGTATTTTTTTGCCCGCGGGGCTGGCTGGGGAGGGCTGGCTGAATTCACAGGCGCTGGCAGGAGCCCTGGGGGGAGCTGGAGGTATCGGGTGGGGAGGATGGGATGTCATGGCTGTGCAGAGCGGCTTTGACTCCTCTTGCATCAGCAACACTGGATGGGAAGGCACAACGCTGAGCCAGGGAGCACCAAACCGGCCCACATACCTCCTACAGACACAGCGCTTTGCAAAGCAGCTTTTGCCTGCTCTCTTAGGCTGTCCGGTCCTGGGGTGTGGACACCAGACAAATGCCCTACCCCATGCCTCTGTCTCCCAGTCAGGCACCTGAAGCGTTGGTGGGGACCGGGAAGGGGGTGGCAGAGCTGGAGCTGCACACGGCTGCATCTCCTGCAGCGTCCGGCAGGCGAGGCAGGGAGAGGTTTCTTAGCTCGCAGGCGCCAGGCAGGACCTTGCAGCCAGCAGCATGTGGCCCTGGGTGCTGGCACACGTGGGAGGGATGCCCTGATCGTCAGCCCTCCATCCCCAGCCCTTCGCGAGTCCCCACACCGCTCCTTCCCCGCCACAGCAGGTCCTGGCACTTTCGCGCCAGTCATCGTCCCCAGCATCTTCCTGCCCCCATGTCCTAATGGGGAGTTAGACGCACGTTACAACTCTCCAGCAGCGAGAACAACTTGTCACTGCAATAAACTACCAGGGGCAGAGCCTTTCGGTGTCTTCAGGTGGAGCCTGGACGCCTTGGTGGAAGAGAGGGCTTGCCCAAACACAGGCTGCAGGGTGCTGTGCGGAAGGGCGACCGGGCGAATTCAAACAGCTCCAGCCCAGGTGATGTGCTGGGATCCCGGGACGCCGCTTCCCGAGCGTACAGGATGGCTGGGACTGCATGGGGCTGCCAGAGCAGCTCCGGCAGCGGATGGGGAGGCAGGGCTGGCCCAGCTGTTTGGGGGGTCTCATCTCTTCCACCAAAGTGCCACTGCGGAAGGCTAGCGCTCGGCTTTTCCCATGACGCGTGGTCACAGGCTGTGAGACCCTTTTTCAGGGAGTAGGGATGCAGTTGCCACTGCAGCCATGCAGGGACCGGTCCGTACACGCAGTCAGCGCTGACAGCGCGCGGGGGCTGCAGCCAGCCGGCGGAGGAGGAGGAGGGAGCAGCGGGGGGCTGTGAAGCAAGGCGCTATTTCTGAAAGGCGGGGGGTAGCGATGCCGTAAACCCCCTCCAGTCCCTCCCTCGGCCGGGGTTTGGTTGTGCCAGGACTGCGGAGGCGGAGGGCTCGGCCAGGGCAGTGCCGCCGGCGCACCCCGCAGCCGGGTTAGGTCATCTTCCTGGCGACGCTGGCGTAGGTGTGCTCTATCTCCTCGTCCGCGGGACACGTGTGGCTGAACTCATCGCAGGCGTAGGCATTGTTGAGGTAGCGCCAGACGCCCGTCATGTCCGCTGGGATCTCGAAGTCGCGGTACTTTTTGGCTGCGATCTAGAGAGGAGAGGAGGAGGCTGAGACTTCCCAGGCCTGGGGAAGATTCACTCTCTGGCTTGGGGCGGGGGGCGCAAATACAGGACCGCTAGCCCCCTGTTCGCACCACCCCACCCTGTCACCCCCTCTTGGAGCGGGTACTCCCCTCGGCCCTGGGAGCCGGTGCCGAAATGCAAACCTTGATGATATGCAGTTTGGGCAGGAGGTTGCAATCAGCCAGCGTCAGGTGGTCTCCATCCAGGAATTTCCTCTTGGAGACGGTGATGTCCTCCACGCTGTCCTGGTCAATCTCCTCGGGGAGAGGAGTGTTTAGGTAGACATCCAGGCGCTGAAACTCCCGCAGCAGGGCCTTCTCGAAATCTGGGTGGGCAGGGAAACAAGTGCAGTTAGCCTGGTGCCCGGGGCTCCCAGCACAGCCCAGCGCTGTGCCAGGGAGGCTGAGCCTCTCCCAGGCTTTGCATACAGGGACAAAGCCCTCAGGGCCACACCAGTGGTGCACAGCACTGGCCCCTGGCCAGAGTCCCTGCTGCCAGGGGACCCCAGCAGCATCACCCCGTGCTCCCCTCCAGGACCCGCTCTCCCCAGCGCCTGCACGCGGGGCCGTTAGCCCCGTGGAGCACAGGACTGCCTTCACCCTTCCTGCCCGCTCCTCCGCTTGCCAAGGAGGCTGTGGTGGGGAAGGCAGCAGGAACCCTAACCCGGCGGCAGGATTTGCCCGCAGACAAAAGCATCTCTGCCCGCCTCCAGCAGGGCAGATCACAGCCCCGCAGCCCCCACCCGCCTTTCTTACTGATATTTGCTTCCTTGCGCGGGTTCTTGATGTACGCCGAGAACTTGTCAAAGATGTCGCTCCCCACGTCGAAGGACTCCTTGTACTTGGGGCTCAGGTGCGGATACCTTTAAAGAGACACTTGTGTCAGTGCAGGCAGGGATGGAGGCAGAGATTCAGCTGCGTGGTCCTCAGCTGCGTTATCCGCTGGGCCGCGGTGCCCAGGGCTGGCACTGGAGGATGCAGGTGATGTTCGGCTGGTTGCAGGAGAACGGCGATGCTTTAAAATACTGCAGCTGCCGCCCGGGGAGCTGTATTACCCTGGGTGCTTGCTAGGGGAAAATCAGAGGGCAGAAACTCCATGGCTTGGGGACACTGGTGGCCGCAGAGCCCCGGAGCACAGCTCTGCCTGCAGGCAGCTCTGGCCCAGCCCGGAGGAGGCATTTTGGCATGGGAGGGGTCTGGGGAAGCCAGAAGCTCCCATGACTTCCTCAGGAACAGCCTCCGGTTTGCCCACGTGTCCCAGGGCGCGCTGCAAGGGCAGACACGTCTGAGGAGGCAGATGACGCGTGCATTTGAAGCTTCCTCTTTTGCAGGCGGCGGGAGGGCTTGCAGCCGCGCAGGGCGCGGGGCGCGCTGGCTTGGCGGGCTGCGAGCGGAGCCCTGCAGGAGCTCGGGGGGAGCGGCCCCCCCGGCCGCCCCTTGGGCCAGCTGTGCCGCTGCATTCAAGCAAGGGCATTTGCTTCCGCTCAGCTGAGCACACCGGATGGGAGCGGGCAAAGGGGTCTCACGTTTCCCCCTCTGCCTCGACACCAACTGCCGCAGCCAGCTGCAAAACCACCGGCTCCCGGGGGTCCCCGTGCCTGCAGGGACACCCCCCCCGCCCCGCTCTCCCTCTCCCTCCCAGCCCCGCCTGCGCCAAGGGGGACCGGTGCATTTCCTCCCATTGTTTTCCATCCTAGCCCATCCCCGCTCCCTCGCAGCCCGACCCGCCGCCTTCCCCAGGGGACGCGGCCCCTCGGCATCGCAAGCCCCGGCCCTGCAGAGCACGGCGCAGGGTGCTGGGCGGGGAGTCAGCCCCCTCCCCGAGCTGCTCTCAGGCACCTCCTAGCACCCTGCCTCGGTTTCCCAATCTGCTGAGCGCTACGCAATGCTGCGGCATGCCCAACGGGCCCCGAAAGGGGGAAGGAGCGAGCTTGCAATTACATGGGTGGGCCCAGGGTCTGCTCCAGGAACTCCTCGATCTTAATGAAGTCTGTTTTCAGCTCCTTGTTGAACAGCAAGAAGGGTGGGTTGGTGCCCGGCGCTAAATCTTTCAACTCTTCAGGTTTCCTGGAGTGGAGAAAATAAGTGGGCTCAGAGCCTGCAGCCTGCCTGCACCCGCCAGGCTCCCCGGGGCGAAGGGACAAGGCTGAGGTGGGTGTGTGGGTTGGGGCACAGGACCGGGAGCATCCCCACTTGCACGCTCTGTTGGGTTTCGGGGGCTGAGGAGTGCCCCCCAGCCTCTCGGTCTGCCCTGCGGTGCCTCGGACTCGTGCCCGCACCCAGCAGGACAGGGAGTCCCTGTGCCGTGCATGTGTTGGCACGCAGCTGCGGCTCCGCGCTGGCCCACCCCCTGCGCCCCACGGAGCGACGGGCAGTGTACGGGCAGGGGCTGTCACCCCGTCCCCCCCGCGGTGGCACGCCGGCTGCGGCGCGGGCGGGAGGGAGGAAAGTGCCGATGGGAGGAGCTGAGCCAGGGGTGCCTCGCCCCACCGCTGGCACAGGGCTGGGCCGTGGTGCCGTCTCACCTGGTCATGTCCACCGTGGTGACATTGAACTTGACCCCTTTGAGCCACAGCACCATGAAGAGGCGCTGGCAGAAGGGGCAGTTTCCGATGTTTTCTCCATCCAGACCGGCCTGCCGGGAAAGCAGAGAAACGAGGATTTGACCCGTCAGCTGGGCTCACCCAGCCCAAATGAAGGCGGAGAGCCTCCTGAAGGCAGAGAGCCACCGGAGCCGGTCTCGGGAGGAAGGCACATGGAGGGCTTGGCCCAGCACCCTGGCTCTGCATGCTGCAGGGAGCCTCTCCCAGCACTGGGGGCTCGGCTGTAGCATCCCCTCCCTGAGCCGTGGCCCTGCTGCCACTGGAAAGCATCGGACGGCATCCTCAGGGTGCTCGGGGTCGGATCCTTCCCAGAAATGTGAGATAAAGCTGAGAGGAAGAGGAGAAGGAGGCAGGGGAAGGAGGTGGAGGGTGATTGCTGATGGATGGGGAGGAAGGGAGGGTCTGCTTGGCTGGGAGGCCAGGCTGGAGAGGGCGGTGAGAAGGGAAATGTGCTCATGTTTGCCAGGAAAAGAGCAGTTTGTTTTCGTGTGCTGTTAGTGTCTGCCTCCGGTATTGTGTGCATTTAACGAACGCAGGCATGACTTCCCCAGGCTGATGACGGCCAAGAACCACCCAAGCAGCCTCCTCGGGAGGAGCCTTGGGGAGGAGAAGGGGCTGGGGATGGCGGGGCTGTACAGAGGTGGATTCACGCTGGCATCCCACCCAGCACCGGTGGGGAACGGAGCCGCGTGTCAGCTCCTAAAGCTTCGATCACGTGCAGACAGTCCCTTTCAACCCCTCTGCATGGGCACAGCCGCGGCGTCTCAGCACTCAGGGGGCTGCCCTGTGACCAGGACGGGGTCAAACAGCAGCGGGGACACAGGAAAACAAGGAGCTTGGACAAGCTGCCTGAAATCCCACCAGTGCTGCCTCATCAGGGTCTCACCCAGATGATGCCCATTCAGCAATCCCAAGGGAAAGCAGCAGCAGGTGGACTGAAGCCCATTTCCTTGCTATGTAGCAGCTGGAAATATCCTTTGCAAAATGGACTGAAACTCCTTATGAGGAGTTTGGTCAAGAGGAATGGGGCAGGTTTCCCCCGGGGCATGAAAACTAGCACAGATGCTACTCAGAGAGGGAAGTTGCACCGTGGTATGAGAGGTAAAATGGCTCACAGGAAGCTCGACTTCAAGAGAATTAAGGGGTTCCTCAGCTGCACGTGAACCACGGTCCTCCGGCGTGTGTGGCAGTCCTGCCGCTGCAGGGAGGAGCAGCGCGGCTCACCCCAGCTCCTTCACGGAGGGATGCTGCTCCCATGGAGCAGCTTGTGTCGGCACGTGAGCCCTGGTGGCACGGCTCGCGCCCCGCGGCTCTGCTCTAAGCCTTGATATCAGCTGGCGAGCTGAAGTGCAGAGGCTAAGCAGGAGGGTGATGAGATTTGGGAGGATCGGGTGGTGCGGAAGTCGAGTAGCAGCAATGACATCTGGGGGGGGCAGCAGGAGGTGGCTCCAGAGCTTGCACCTCACTGGGGCCCCAAAGACGGGGTGGCTGAGGATGCTTCATTAGCAGAAGATGCAGAGACCTGTGCCTGGCTCTCCTGGGCTGGAGGAAAGTGCTACGAGTCACCCGTCTGTATCTACAGGTGCCCAGAAATCTGTGGACTCTGGAGTGCTCAGCTTCTCCAGGAGAGATACACCAGCCTCAAACTCGCCCTAAGGGAGACGGAAAACTGATCAAAACAAAACCCCGACACGCTGAGTGGTCAGCTGGGGGTGACGGTCTGCTTTTCCACTATGCGGACACCTTTTAGTCCTTCCAGAGGAATGAAAATGATTTTTAACCAGTATTTCCTATGCTCAGCTGTCATGAAATTATGCTCCTGAAAAAGGAAATGGGAACCGAGAAATGTATTGATTCTCTGGGATATACCCAGACGTGAAGCTGAATTCACACCGGAGGCTTTTTGCTGGCTATTAATAAGAAATGCTCCTGGGTAGCTGCTGCTCGGGAGCATCCCGTGTCAGCTTATAACAAATAAGGCTTCTTTGGTAAGGGATAAAATTTCGTATCGGATGTCCTGTGAGGGAGCTGGAGGGGAGAGCCAGAAAACAGCCACGAGGGCTACCCGTTGGCATGAGAGCGGGGCATCTCTGCCCCCCTTCCCCTCTCCATCGTCACTGGCACCTACAAGCCGAAACTAATGCCATCCTTGGGAGCATCTCCAAGGTGCTTTTGTGGCCGGCCGGCACAAGGACCGGCGCTTTCCTCCCTGCTCTCCTGAGATGGCCCTTGCTGGTGGCAGAGGAGAGGGGAGCCAGCTGGCTGAGCTCCCCTTTGCTTTCCTCGCTCAGCACAAGGCTGGGAGCGAGGGGGCTTAATTGCAATTTATCTCGTTGGTCCCGTGGAGCTGTTGTGCTGAGCCAAGGCAGCGAGTGGCTCTGGTGGAGTCGCACGAGGGGCAACGGTGGTGCCGGAGGGGACGGGCGGGCGGGCAGGACGTCCCTCGGTGGGGCTGCTCTGGGCTCAGGCTGTGCTTGCCCGCTTCAGGCTTCTCCGTGCTCGTCTTGTAGCTCCAGCCTCTGAGCAGCTCAGACTGGTTTTCCCCCTTGTCTTTTAAAAATAGAGAGGTGGGGAATTTTGGACCAGAGTGAAAGGAAAATCAGGATGGCCTCTGCAGGGAAAAAAGTTAAGCCAGGCCCATCCTAGGATGCTCAGAGCCAAATCTTTATCTGGAGGAAGCGGAGGGCAGCCCCACCAGCGCTCAGGCTCTGCCAAGGGGGGCACCGGGCTCTGGCGTGGCCCTGCTGGCACGCACGTGGCCGTGGGGAGAGCCCTCCAGGAGCCAGGGAGCTCAGGGGAAAGGGGCCTGGGGAGACGGGCAGCCACCCGCCCTCCCTCCCCAGCAAAAGCCAAGCAGCATGGCGGGGAAGTCGTTGCTCTTCACTTCCTTCTCCGGAGAGAGCCTCTTCCCCTGCTCTCCCCGGGCTGCAGCAGGGACCGGGACAGGGGGTGCAGAGCCTGCAGCCCCCCCGACTGACTTCCCTCATTCTTTTCCCCTCCGGATAATGGATAAACCCAGCGTGGGCTAGCACAGCATCTCCAGGGAGGTGCAGGTTTTTAGGTGCAACTCCCTGAGGCCTCGCGAGGCTGCATGAGGCATTAAAACCCCAAAGTTACTTAGCAGTTCCTGTGGTTTCCCCCCTCGGTGAAACGGCATGAGATGCGGGGGGAGGAGGGAACAGCTCTGTGTGCTTGGGGCACTGCTAAGTGCTCAACTCCCACCGGGACCTGCCCACGGCTCCTACAGCCACCCCGAAAGCCGGGAAGCAGCCTTGGGGGCGGCTGAATGCCTCGTGGGGCTGAGGGGCAGAGCCTCCTCCTGGGCAGGGAGAGCCCCCCAGCCGGCGGGACGGTGCTTTCACCGGGACCACGGTAGGGTGAGAAACTGCCAGCCCTTTGGGGACTGCCCGCCCCAACCCGAAGGCAATGCGAGAGCCGCTTCGCACCCTCCCCGTCCTCGCCAAGTTAACGTCAGCGTTTGCCAAAGTGAAAGCCGGGCAGGGGCGGCGTGCCCGCAGGCGCTTGCGGGAGCACTGGCCTCCCCCCGTGATTTACAGCTACCGCGGGTGACGCCGGCGGCCATGTCTCAGGGCGGACCCCCTCCAGGAGAGGTGCGAGGTGCCGATGGCACGGGAGGGTGCCCGTCTGCAGCCCGTAGCTGCTGTGACTGCGGTAAAAGTGGGTCCTGAATGGTAGGAGAAGGAGGCACAGCATCAATTTGTCTGTTAACAGACAAGCCAGAAGGGTATTTTCGCGCTAAATTAAGGCGTAGGGGAAGTCCTGACGACGCTGATGTTTTGTTTTCTGTTTCCCTTCCCTCTGAAAACCCCCTTGAAGGTGCTGCCGCCATTGCAGTCACCTCATGTGTCGTTTTCCTCTTCTCCCCAGCCATCCCGGGGAAAAAGTGGTGCTAAGAAGGGAATTCAACACCCGAATGACTTTCACCAAGAAAATACACTTGTCTGGATTCATCTCAGCTGAGCTCAGTGCCTGGCAAGCCCTGCCGTGGCCACAGGTTTGGCAAGGGGATGGGGGAGATCCCTCCTGCGAAGGCTCAGATAATCGTTTCCAACACGGATTTCCAACTACGACCCAAGCAACGAGCCACGCCGTGCCCAGCACTGTCGGATGCCTGTGCCAGGGAGGCCAGTGCCTCCAGCCAGGCACCGCGGTCCTTTCGGCACTGAGCTGCCCTAGGAGGAGAGGAGCAAAGCCCGCGGCGCTGAGCAGCTGTGGGGAAACCGCCCTTAAAACCTCGATGTGGTTGCACAGGGAGGCATCGCTCCCCCAGCCGCTGTCACTTGACAACGTGTCCCAGGGCCCACTGGCATCGCTGCTGGCACACACAGTGACCAGCCGCCAGCTTCGGCTCCTCTCTTTCTACACCCTGCATGTCCACTGCAGATATTTTGCACTCCAGTGTTAAAATGTTCCAGGGGAAGTGTCGGAAAATTGCTTAACAGGGAAAAAAAAAAAAAACCATTTCCAGCGAATAATTCCCCTGGGCTGCTCTGCGAAGCCGCCCCATCCCACCCACACGTGGGCACCCGCACCGGCTCCCCAAGCCGTCCGCGCTCTGTTTCGCAACCCTGGCTCGCAGGAGAAGCTGAAGTGGCTGCTCTCAGCCCTCCCGCTTGCCGTTCCCAGGCTGGGGCTTGTCTTATCTGGCTTTCGAGAGGTGCATGCGTGCCCACTCCTTCGTTACAGCAGCTGCCAGCAGCGCCATTCCCCTGGGGTCCACGGCCACCACGAGACCGGGGCACCTTCTAGGATGCTGGGCGTGACACCCACCAGTCCCCAGGCTACTGCGTGCCTGGTCCCCTCCCCTGGGCACCCGCTTAGCCAGCCTTCATGGCGAGCCATCCCAAACTTGGTACCCATCTCCAGCCTCCCAAAACATGAAGACACCCACAAGTTTCCACCGCCTACGCTCAGCTGGAGCCTGGTGAGGCTGAGCCTGTGGGGAACTGCCTAAGAGCAACCGTCGTCCGTCCCCCCCGGACCCACCTTCACAAACAGCTCGATCTCGGGCTCCTTGGTGGCGTTGTGCTGCCGACTCTCCATCCCGGCAGCGTGGGGAGGGACCGCTGGCCGCTCACTGCTGTGGTGAGTTGGTCCGTCCTTTGCAGAGCGCTGACGGAGGAGGCTTTCGGACGGCGGGTGCCTCGAGCACCTCGGCTGCGCTCACGCCCGGCGGAGGGCTGGGGCTTGCCCTTTCCTTCCTTTTGAAGCGGGGAGGAGCGATGGGGTGTGTGCCGGGACCTGCCGTCGGGGAGGGGGAAGCTGTGGGGCCTCCCAGCTGTGACTCAGCACGGGTCTATCTGGACGTGTTCACGGGTCCCCTTCCAGTCTATCGCACCCGCCCAGGCGCAGCTCCGGCGCTGCGAGCAGTGGGCTGGCGGCCCAGGCGGCCCCCGGCACCGCTGTCGTCACCTCCCAGCTGGGAGCAGGGGCTGCCGAGGAAGCGTCTCGCCGCCGCTCCTCGTGCTGCTCCAGTCTGGTCTTGCCCCTTCGCCATTCTCCCACCCTTGCGCCTGGACGCCGGTGCCCCAGGGCTCGCCGCTTCTTTACCTCTTTGGGGTGAACCGAGCCGACCTTCCCACTGCCGTCCCCCCTCCTGCTGCTGCATCGCGACGGGCAGCTGCCAGGAGGGAGGGTACAGCTCCGCTCCCTGCCCACCGCCCCGGCGTCCCCCCGGGCGGGCTCCTCTGAGCACCCCCGCTGCAAGGAGCGGGGCCTGAGCGGGGCGAGGGTGCGGGGAAGCCGAGCGGGGCAGCCTGGCCGCCTGCCACCGGCTCTTTGCCGCTGGCCGAGCGCGGCCGGGGCGCAGATCTTGGGCAGGAAGGATTGCAAAACAGCCGAGGAGGGAAAGCAAAGAGGCTGGAGCATGTCGGGGTGCAGCGGGGAACCCCAGAGCGCCGCTGGCAGCAGCCCAGCCGGGGCAGTGCGTGGCAGGGTGATGGGAAGGGATGTCTCCAGGGCTGACCCCCGGCAGGGCCCCGTTCTTGGAATTTGGGCTGTTTCGCAGGAAGGATGACTGGCTTGCTTTCCTCCCCAGGATGGGAGGGAAACATTCACCATCAGATCGTCCTGGCTGCCGTCCCAGCAGAGACAGCTTCCCAGCACCACGGGCTTAACTCCTCTCTTGGGCAAGTCCCATCTCGCACCTCGGGACCCCACAGCTGGTACCAAGCTTTGCACAAAATGGGGATCCTGATTGCTTGACTTGGCACCCCCCCAGCTCAAGTAAGCTCAGACTTTCCTAAAAATAATCAAACCCTGATAAGAAAGCATCCACCCCGAGGCAATCAGGCTGGGAAATGATTTTGCAGGCTCCCGGGGGAGTGCCCCCAGGGGAGGGGTTTCTCCTGGGTACTGCTGCACAGCCCAGAGCCCTGCTTACGCTGGCGGCTGCACAGGCGGGGCTGGGGGGGAACATTTTTCTTTCTGCCCCATCAAAGCTCTTGGAGAGCTTGAAACTCCACCCGACGGGACAGGAAACTCTGCCTAAAGTTCCCATAAGCGAGAGCAATGAATTAACGGCATTGTGAGCACCAAGCGGGGCCACGGCAGCACCCTCAGCACGAGCTCGGCGCCCGTCTCGCTCCCCCCACCCAGCTCCCGCTGCGGACCCCCCGGTGTCGTGTGCCGGTCCCTGCTGCCGCCCCGGCCCCCCCCGCTGCCCCTCCCCGAGTGACGCTGGGCCTGCGGGGAGCCCCGCCGGCTCCTGGCACTGCCGGCTGCCGCCTTCCCGGCTGACCTCAGCCGGGGCCAGGGCGAGCGGCTCTGCCCCCTGCGTCTCCCTCCACGCCGCCAGCCGAAGCAGCGGGCAGGGGCTGAACTCCCGCGGGGCGGGGGGCACGGCGATGGCACGGTGCCCTCCTGGCGCCGTGTCGGAGCACCCGGTGTCCGGCCCTGCGGAGGCCGCGGGGGCAGAAGGGCAGCGCAGAGGTCCCTGCCCGCGGTGTTTGGCGCAGGGAGGGCATTTGCCTTTTCTGCAGGAACGGCCGCCTTGGGAGGCAGCGCAGGCAGCCCTGCCCTTCCTCCTCAAACGGTGAATGGCCGGACATTTGCCGAGATGGAGATTACGGCACACGTGTATCCGGATTTCTGCCTCACCACGGCCGTGAGAAAGCGAGGGGCACGTTGGAAACCTCGCCAAGCCCCGTCCCTCTGCTCGGGGGAACGGAGGCGGGAGGGCAGGGGCTGCCGGTTTCTCCGCCGGCAACAGTGATGCCAAGGCACAGCACCCGCTCCCCCGCCACGGAGCGCCTTTGGAACCACGTCCCTCCCTCCCCGTGGGAGGTGTCCCTGTGCCCGGAGCATCCCAGCTGCCCAGAGCAGCCCCTGGCCCTGGGCGGCACACAAAGAGCGGGCACACGGGCGCCCGCCCGGCCCCGGCGCTTTGGCAGGGCAGAGAAGCGAGCCATTGTCCCCGCGCGCTGCCAGCCCCGGCGCCAGCCGCTGCCAAGGACCGGGCCGGCAGAGGCTGCCGGCGGGACGCAGCAGAGCCGGCAGCAGTTGCGCCATGGCCGGGCCGGTGGGGCCAGCAGCGGCCCTGGTCCTCCTCTGCCTGGCTGTGGGGCTCGAGGCCAGCCCGGAGCTCTCCGGTGAGTCAGGGCGCGGGCAGGGGGACGAGGGATGCCGGGGACCGCGGCGGCGTGAGGGGAGGGCAAAGTGACAGCCGGCTTGGTGGGGCAGGGACAAGCAAGGCGCAAACCAGTGCAGGCCAGAGGGAGTTCGCCAAAAAATCTGGGGCGTTTCTTTTTATCCCCGTGGCAGGGCTGGGATCTGAAAGCACCCCACGCACGTCCCGCAGCCTCGGTGTGAGCGAGGGAGCGGCTCCCCCCGCTGCTGCTGCGCTCCCTTGGACAGTTTGGAGGCAGAAATGCAAAAATCCAAATCTTAAGACAGTCCCTGAGCTTTCCTGAGACCCCCCTGGCCATGATGCTCATGCCCTCGGCGCCGGGCGGTGTGCGGAGCTGAAGGCTCCTGGGGCACCCAGGGCTCCCCCGCAAGCCTTTGCTGCTCTGAGAAGGCGAGGGCAGAGGTGGGCTGAAGCTCTACGCGGTCCCTGGCCAGAGCCACCCGTGAGCAGGGGGGCTGCAGGGTGCACTGCCACCAGGCAGAGCGAGGGCCAGACCCTCTCCCCAGGGGCAGTGCCAGTGAGCCTTATAGACGTAGCTGAAGCAGAAATTTGGGATCCCTTGTGCCCCAGCGCTTGGGACAGTCAGGACAGGGGCAGGCAGGCCGGGCGCCCGGGGGCTGCCGTTCCTCTGGAGGATCTTCTAGAAACAGCCACGCACACCTTCCGCTCCGCTCTGCCGGGCCCAGGCGGCGCGGGAGCCCGGCACGATGCCGCCGAGCGCAGCAGGGCGGGCTGCGGCGGAGAGGATGTGATTTCATCTGGGCAGAGCTAACTGCACAACCGCAACATCAGGGACTGAGTCAGCAGCACCGGCAGGCGACCGGAATCACTCACAAATTCTGCCTGCAGCCTCCTTGCCATGGTTTCACCCAAAAACCAAACCATCTTTGCGATTGCTCGCTGTCCCAAAATGGTGTGATGGAGAAAGCTCTGTCCCTGTGGTGCTGTTTGAGCCTCGGTTTTAAAATACAGACCGCCGGCGCTGCCGGCCGGCACGGCAGCAGAGGAGGGTGCCTGCTGCAAGGCAGGCTGGATTTGGGGAAACCCATTTCTCCCCCATTCCTCCCCCGTGTCCCTCACCACCCCCAGGATTTGGCTCAGCCCCCTGTGCCCAGGGCTGGCCCGGCAGCAGGGGCTTTGGGCAGCTCCACTGCCAGCCGTCTTGGGGATGGGCAGGCGGGCTTGGAGTTGGTGCCAGGCAGAAGTCGAGTCCCGGGCAGCTTTGGAGCCTGCACAAGAGCCTGGCTGCTGCCGCAGGGGATGCAGAGGAAGGAGATGGGGGCCGGCAGCCCGGGCAGGGTCCCATGCCCCTCATGGCCCCCAGCGTCCGGTGATACGGGGCAACTGGAGGAGAGGGGCAGGATGGGGCTCGTCCTGCCCCCCTCCTTGTGGGCACTGCACCCCGAGGGGCTGACCCAGCTCTGTGTCCTCCAAGGAGCATCTTTGCATCTCACTGGAGATTTGTCCTGGCTAGAACAGCTTGTCTGCTCCCATCCACGCTCCTCCGCCTCTTCTTTCCTCTCTCCTCCAGCGCGCAGAGGAGCGAGCAAGGGCTCTCTTGCACCAGGCTGTGGCCCTCCCACTCACTCGTCCCAGGCTCACAAGGAGAAATGCCAGCAGCTGCCCGTGTCGAAGGGAAAGATTAACTCCGAGCGGGGTCAGCTCCCAGCCCCGTCCACTGACGTATCCCGGGGAGGGATGCTGGCCACGGATGCCAAAGGGTTAGCGGCAGCAGGGAAGGTGAAAGGGGCCCTTTGTGCAGCTGAGCCTGGCACCGGCTTGCGGAAGGACGGAGGGAGAAGCGCGGGGCTGGGAGCCAGTGCTCCCACCTTCTTGTAACGGTCTGGGGGAGTTTGACGCGCTGCAGGCCGGAGGACAGGGCGCGTGTCCTGCCCTGGACCCCAGCACGGGGCTGGGGCTGGGGTGCGAGTCCCTCCAAGGACCCCACAGCTGGGGCTCGGCGTCTGTGACCCACCCAGCAGCCCAGAGTCCTGCCTGGCAGGTACCAGGTTGCCCTGTCCCCACCTCCCAGCCTCAAAATGATGCTTCCCCTTTGCTTTTGTTTTATTCAAAGGCGTGATGCGAACTGCTCTGCTTAGGGCCCTACACATAATATTCTGTCAGCTTTTCCTGCTTCCTCAGCCTCCTCCAGCAACCGGTGCCTGCTCAGAGCACCCCTAGCAGCTTCCAGAGCTTTTATTGCAACAGCTTCCTTGCACAGCCAGCACCCAGCACAGCTGATACCAGCCAGAGCTGATAGCCGCCTGTTAAACCCCCTTAAAGGCTGGGCAGGACAGCCCCACCTTACTGTCCCTTGCAGGGAAAACAACAGGGTAAGTGGTTTGGGACACAAGCTAGGCAGGATTAAAAGAGATAAATACCCTGCACCGGGACTTCAGGGAGAGAAGGGCCAGTGCCCATCGGAAAGGCCATGGGCTGGGAATGGCTCGCGCTGATGAGCTGGGCTTCTCTGGCAGAGAGACCCAGGGTCAGCTGGGCTCAGATGGTGACTTGGTGGCTCACACCCATCCATACCGACCCGGCCAACTGCGGGAGCTCGCAGCAGCCGCTGGACCCTTCTCTCCTCCAGCTCGTGGCTCGGCACCGTGTGACAGAAGGCATCTTCCTCTCCCTGACGCCGGTGATCATCTCTGGGTGACCATCTCTGGCTCATTCATCCTTGCTCTCTCCTCCCCATGTCTCCATAACAATCCTGATTTTCTCTAAACCCTTGACTACTCCTCATGGGATTCTTCCATACATGTTTTTTCTGACCTGTTGTCCTGCTTCCAGCTTTCACTTCCCATGCTCGGCTGCTCCATGCTGCTTTCCAGTCTCTTGGGTGCAATGCTGGATATAAGATTTGCTGCAAGCCCGCCTTCTCTGCCTCAGCCCCACTCTGGTCCTGTTTGCTCCATAAGTGCCCCAGCTCAGGACGTCCTCCCTGCCACCGGCTGTCAGGAGCCCAAGCACCGCCACCACCATGGCCCCGGTGTCTCCTCCGGCCAACGCTGCCCGTGCTCTCCCCTTCCAGGGTACCTGCACAAGGTGCTGAGGAACCACACCACCCACACCTGCGATGGGGAGCAGCTTCTCATCGTCTGCCCTCGCAAGACCACCATCAGCATCCTCGGCGCCTTCTACGGGCGTCGCGTACCCAGCCCCAACCTCTGCCCCAGCCCTGGCAATGCTTCCCAGGAGAGCACCGAGTGCATGTCCGCCACCGCCCACCTGGTAAGGGCAGGGGGTCCCAAGGGAACAGGCTGCACACCCCTCCTTCCCCAGGTCACTGGGCTGCCTGCTTGGGCTGGGTGGCTGCAGGCAGCGCAGCCTCCCGGTGCCCCAAGGGAGGCTGCTGCCATCGGCATCAGGATTCACCCTTGGGGTCCTTTTCCTGGAGCGTTTTCAGGAGAAAAGGGTGGACGAGGCTTCTGCGGTGGGTGCCAGGGTGGGTCAGCCCTGCCAGAGGAGCCTGGCAGGAGGCATTGCTGCGTCCTGAGCTGGCTTTTGGAGTGATCCCGCAGGACGCAGCAGGCTCAGGGAAAGCCCTGGCAGTGGGGCTGGGTCCCAGGAGAGGGGTGGCGCAGCAGCCGGGGTGCCAGGCTCAGGAAGGGGGGCAGGGGCCCACAAGGGATGCTGCGCTCAGCCCTGCAGGTGCCTCCCCGGGGGTTAGCACAGAGCTCAGCTCTTCCCCAGACAGGAGAAGCACCCGTCCGTGCTGGCAGCTCCCAAGAAGCGAATTAACGAAGCAAGCCCAAAAGAGGGTCTGCTGATTGCAGTAGCCAGCGCAGGGAGAGGGGAGGAAGGCAGGGGCTGGCAGAAGGGAAGGGACCTCTCCAAAGCTGATGCTGGGCTGGAGGAAGCGCTCACCGGGCTGCTCCAAAAGCCCCACAACTTGCTCCGTGCTGCGGCTGTCCTCGATTCCTCTTTGTGTTTGGGGGAAAACCCAGTGCCTGTGAGGGTATCAGCCCTCCACCAGCCCCCCCACATGAGATAGCAGCAGCAGCTTGAGGAACGGGGCAGAGAGGAGCCGGGAGGGATGCCATCCCTTGGCGTCCTGCAGCTTTACCCTGGCTTCTGGCTCTCCATACCAGCAGGGCTGGCCTCAGCATCCGTGGCCTTTGGATGCCTTGGACCAGACTGGCCCTTGCAGCTGGCAGCAGCCCAGTCCAGGCATCATAGCAGTCACCTGGGAGGCAGCAAGCAGAGCAATAACGCTTATTCTGCAAAGCCCCGAGCGTGTGTCCTTTGCCAGCCAAAATCCTCCAGTTCTTAGCAACTTCAACCTTGGCTGAACACTGGAACCCCATCTCCCGGGGGCTGCGCTCGCCCGTGACCCCCTCCTCCCGCAGGAGCACCTGGGGCTGGAGCTGGCCTTGTAGTCACAGGAGCCTGGCTGCTGCCTTTTCTGGAGCCCTGCACGGCCGGGCAACGCTCCTCGGCCCCAGCTGCAAGTCCCTGGTCCAGCTATTCAGCTCTGCCCATGGCTGGGGGGACACTGCACCCACTGGCTGCAGGAGAGCGGTGAGATGGGAAACACGCCGTGCCGTGCCAGACACAGCACACCCGAACCGTACCCGCTTCTCCCTCCTGTTCACAGGGCTCTGACAAAGCCAGGGCAGCCGGGACACATGGTGGGGGCCGGCAGGAGGGTCCCTCGATGGGGACAGTGTTTCATGTGCTACTTTTCTATTCCTGTTCCAGCTCCTTGCTAAGGGCTGGGGCAAAACCGCAGCAAACCCAGCTGTGAGGAAGGGGAACATGGAGCTGGAGAAGAGGAACAAGAGCTGAGGAGACAGTTCCCTGCTCTGGGAGTTCGCGAGGCTTTGCTGCCTGGTCCTGCTCCAGCCGCAGATCCCTTCCTGGCATCCTGCATGTGCAGGAGCTCTGCAAGCGTGGAGCTGGACCATGCTGGGGTGGCACCAAGCCAGCTCCGCAAACCACCCTGCAAACACAGGTCAGGGTCCCCAGGGCTTGCGTGTCAAGTGCAGGATGGAGCATACGGCCCGGCACAGGCGTTTGGAGACCAAAGGGCAGGCCTGTGAGCGGGATCTGTGCAGCTCAGGTTTGCAGTGAGATGGAGCCACTGCACCCTGGGGGACCGTGATCGGACGGGGCTGGGTTCCCTGCTGCCTGGAGGCTGCCGTTGGAGGAGAAGGGATGTCTGGAGAGCAGAGAGCAAGGCTGCTGCTGAGGCTCAGCTCTGTTTAGGCAAAACCCGCAGAGAGAGATTAATTGCATTTCCTCCTCGAAGTTCACTTCTGGCAGCCAGTGAAGACCAAGAGGAGGCTCAGTCCTGTGCTGGGCTAGGGGGGACAGGGACAGCGCAGGGGAAGGAGAGACGAAAGGGGGCTCCATCGACTCAGGTGGTGGGACCCCAGGGCCCGCGTCGCAGGGCGGTGTCCCAGAGGGGCGGCCGCGGGGGCCAAACGAGCCGGGGCCCCGCTCCCCGCCACGGCCAGCAGCCCCCGCTCAGGCTGCGGGTTCGCTGCTGCCGGGGCTCGCGGCACGGATGCGGGGGGCCGGGGGCCGCAGCCCCACGGGCAGCCCAAGCCCCGGCTGCCCGGAGATCCCTGCCGGAGCCACGGGCCCGGCTCGGCCACGCCGCGCGTTTGGCAGCGTCGCTTTCGGGGCGCGGGGACAGCGGGCGGCAGCGAGGGCCACCGCGGTCCCCGGCCGGGCCGCGGCCCCAGCAGCCCCGTGCTGTGAGCCCTCGGCCCCATCTTGTGGCCGCGCGTGTGCATTGCACGGAGCCGCGCGGGCGCGGGCGTGGGCGTGGGCGTGAGTGCACGGGTGTTGCACGGAGCTGCGTCGGTGTGCACGCCTGCACGGGTGTTGCACGGAGCCGTGTCGGTGTGCACGCCTGCACGGGTGTTGCACGGAGCCGCGTCAGTGTGCACACCTGCACGGGTGTTGCACAGAGCTGTTCGTGTGCACGCCTGCACGGGTGTTGCATGGAGCCATGTCGGTGTGCACGCCTGCACGGGTGTTGCACAGAGCTGTTCGTGTGCACGCCTGCACGGGTGTTGCACGGAGCCGTGTCGGTGTGCACGCCTGCACGGGTGTTGCACGGAGCCGTGTCGGTGTGCACGCCTGCACGGGTGTTGCACGGAGCCGCGTCAGTGTGCACGCCTGCACGGGTGTTGCACAGAGCTGTTCGTGTGCATGCCTGCACGGGTGTTGCACAGAGCCGCGTCGGTGTGCACGCCTGCACGGGTGTTGCACAGAGCTGTTCGTGTGCACGCCTGCACGGGTGTTGCATGGAGCCATGTCGGTGTGCACGCCTGCACGGGTGTTGCACAGAGCTGTTCGTGTGCACGCCTGCACGGGTGTTGCACGGAGCCGTGTCGGTGTGCACGCCTGCACGGGTGTTGCACGGAGCCGCGTCAGTGTGCACGCCTGCACGGGTGTTGCACAGAGCTGTTCGTGTGCATGCCTGCACGGGTGTTGCACAGAGCCGCGTCGGTGTGCACGCCTGCACGGGTGTTGCACAGAGCTGTTCGTGTGCACGCCTGCACGGGTGTTGCACGGAGCCGTGTCGGTGTGCACGCCTGCACGGGTGCTGCACAGAGCTGTTCGTGTGCACGCCTGCACGGGTGTTGCACAGAGCCGTGTCGGTGTGCACGCCTGCACGGGTGTTGCACGGAGCCGCGTCAGTGTGCACACCTGCACGGGTGTTGCACAGAGCTGTTCGTGTGCACGCCTGCACGGGTGTTGCATGGAGCCATGTCGGTGTGCACGCCTGCACGGGTGTTGCACTGGGCCATGTCAATGTGCACGCATGCATGGCTGTTGCACTGGGTCATGTCTGTCCGTGCCTACGTGGGTGTTGCACGGGGCTGTGTTAGCATGCATGCCTGCACGGGTGTTGCACACGCACAGCGTGGTGCGGTGCTGCTGTGCGTGCCAGCACAGGCGCTGGCAGACCTGTGCTGGCACACAGCTCTGTGTGGGTGCAGGGGAGGAACTGATTCGGGAACTGACACATGAAGCAGGGTGACTGCGTCGGGGAGGGGGCGGGGAGGGGGCACGAGCAGCCATAGGACACCTCTGTGGGACGAGAGGCCATGTCCCTGAGCCTGGTGATGGCACCGAGGGAGAGTAGGCGAGAACAGCCTCGGGACTTCTCACCCATCTTCACGCCTGTCCCGCTTGGCTCTCCAGAAGCTGCTGGCTGAGTGCCAGGACCAGCAGTGGTGCCAGTTCTCGGTGCACAGCCAAGTCTTTGGGCCGGACCCATGCCCTGGGACACACAAGTACCTCATCGCTTCCTACAAGTGCCGGCCAGGTGAGGTGGAACGGGGTCTGGGCAACGCTGCGTGGGCTCTTCCCTGGCCTCGGCTGCTGGGAAGGGGGCAGAGAGGGGAGCCGAGCTGCTCCTGTATGTCGCGGCCCTCTCCAGCCCTGCCTTGGCAGCTCTCAGACCCTCGGCTGGGCTAAGGCAGGAGGGGGCTGCAGGTGATTCGGGATGCGTTGGGACGTTCTGCACTCTCACTCCCCAGGGAACCATCGGGTCAAGACTGTGTGCGAGAACGACAAGCTGAGGCTGCAGTGCCGACCAAAATCCATCCTGGCCATTTATTCTGCAAATTACGGACGATTCCTGCGGGGCAAACCAGAGTGCGATGCCCTGAACGCTGGGGGACCCCATATAGGTAGGCCCGAACGGTTTGAGCCAGAAACGGGGCCAGGAGCCGTGCAGAGAGCATGGCACACGTATGCCATCGGGCCGTGCCTGGGCCCCTTGGCCCCAGCTGGCTGGTGCGCGGCGGGCAGGGGCGGCCAGGTCTGCCTGTGGGTCCATGCCCCATGTCTTTGCAGAGTGCTTGGCTCCGGACGCCCTGCGGAGGGTCTCCAAGAAGTGCCACCGAAAGGGGAACTGCACCGTGGCTGCTGACCGGGCCACCTTCGGGGACCCGTGCCTCCCTGGCATGAAGAAACAGCTGCGAGTCTCCTACACCTGCGGTGAGAGCCACCCGCGGGGCTGGGGGCGTGGGGGCCACTGGCTGAGCCCCTGCTGTGCCCCCCCCGTGCCATGCAGGCAGGGGCGCGGGGCTCCCTGGGGAGGCCGGGGGCTGCTGGGGATGAGCAGGGTGGTGATGCTCCATGTGTGCTCTCCTTGCAGTACCCAAGCAGCTGCTGGAGGAGGTGGGCCCTGACACCTCGGACCCCTTCCTGCTCTCGGACTACATGCACGGTAACGTGGGGGGGGGGGCTACGCCAAAAGCGGTGCGGCATCGTGTCCGCGCCCGGGTGAACCAGCCCTTCTGTGGCCTGTCTGTGTCTGTGGTACCCACCGCTGGCACGAGCCCTGCAGCTCCATCCATCCCAGCATCGCTGTCCTGTGGCTGAAGCCACCCATCGGTCAGTGCCCATGTCTGAGGGGCTGGAGAGATGCGGTCTGCCGGGAGCAGGGGAGAGGAGGACCCGCAGGGGAGCATCCCTGCGGGCAGGGGAGCGGTTGTGCAGGAAGGAAGGAGTGTGGCGTGGGGAAGGAGGCAGGTAGGGCAGGCAGCCGGGCAGCGGGGAGCTGGGGAGCACCTCGTGTCTCAGCCCGCGTCCCCTTGTTCGCTGCAGGTGGCTGGTACAAAGGGCCCAGGTTCTCCAGGCTCCGGGAAGACCGGATGATTTTTACTAGCTCCCTGGCAGCTTTTGCCCACCTTTGGGGTACGTGCCCTCCCCAGCTCTCACGCAGCACCCAGGGGAGTGGGACGGGCTTGGGAGGGTGGCTCAGGTCCCATGTTGGCCCCCGCTCAGCCCGGGGCTCGGCTCAGAGGCAGCCAGACGCCAGACCCCTGCGGAAGGGTTGGCAGCCGTGCGAGGGAGGAGGGCACCGAGCGCCCATGCGGAGTCTGGGGAGGGCCACATAGAGCGGGAGCTCGGAAGTTGAACAAGCCCCGAGGTCCCGCAGCATCGGCGGTCGCAGTGCTGCTGCGGTCCTGCCTGCCGACCTTCCTTCTCCGACAGGCTGTTACCCGCTGGATCTCCTTCCTTCCTGCCCTGTCTGCAGGGGCACTGATGGAGAGCACCTCTCTGCGGGCAAAAATTTCCCTTGCCAGGGGAAATTACTCGTTTAAATCCCTGGTGAGATGATTCCTCTCACCGTGCTGCCTACCCGGCATCCCAACGGGGGTTTCCTATGGGAAAGGGGCATTTCAGGACACTGGTGGTGCTGATGAGGCTCTGGGTGACGCTCCCACGATCACTGGGGCCGGGTCTGTCCTGCCCCTGCAGCCTGGGTGCTGAGGCCATCCCTGCTCCCCCCCTCTTCCTCCCATGTGCCCGGCAGAGGGGGTTTTCCAGGCGCTGGTACCCCGCAGGCTGCGGAGGCGGTTTGTACCCTGGTGTCTCTTTGCTCTTCACCCCCCCAGGTGTCCCAGAGAAAGTTGGTCTCTACTTTCTTTGCGGGGTCTCGGGAGGCCTCATGCTCCTGCTGTGCATCATCAGCCCCAAAACGACCTTCCTCCAGGAGGTGGGGGAGGCTCTCAAAGACCCGGAGCTGGGGAGCAGCTCGGAGCTGCACAGGACCAAGCTGCGGGACGAGCAGGATGAAGACCTTCCCGATGACAGCTCCTCGGACTCCTCCTTCCGCCGCCTCACCCGCACCTACCGCGCCACTGACAGCATCTTCGGCCCTGAGCTGACAGCAGCTATGGAGGGGGCGGCGGAGCACCAGGGCCGTGGCGGGGAGGAGATCTGGATGCCCAAGGAGTCAAGCCCGTACGCCATCCACAAGATCAAATCGGCCACCAAATAAGAATTGGAAGAAAATGGCCGGAGAGCAGCGGGGAGTGGAGGCTAAGTGGGATCCAGCATTGGAGAGACACAAGAGTTTGGGCTGCTCGGGGTGAGTGGGCATCCCGAGTGGCAGCAGGGCCACAGCAGCCCCACTGTGGCCACCAACCCACTGCTCCACCAGCCTGGAAACCTCTAACCCGGGGGTAAGATGCGGTCCCTGGGTGTGATGAGGGGCTGCGGGACGGCTCGTGGGGCTGCTGGCTCCTTTGCCACAAACACGCTGCTAACCCTAAGCTAACCTCCACATTCTGAGCTCACATCAGCTGGCTCTAGAACTTAACCCTGCTCAGCCACGCCGAGCCCACCCCGAGCCTTTCCAGGCTGTCTGCTCCTCTTTCTTCTTGGGTGCTGGCTTCCACCCCTGGTGCTGCAAACACCCCCCAGCGCTCGGGCAGCGTGCCGGTGGCAGAGATGCAGAAACAGCCAGGACGCAGGGAGGATGCAGGCGGAGCAGGTGGGAGAGCGCTGTGAGCATCACCCACCACGGCCCTACCACGCCGCGTGCCTTGCGCCCTGGTACCCCAGGGGAGCTGCGCCCTGGGGCCGGGGCAGCCGGCAGCTTGGCACGGCGCTGGCCCTCGCCTCCCTGCGGGCGTTCGGGAGCTCTGTCACCCTGCGTTGCTCTGTGCTTTCCTTCACTGCGTCCCCCGCTGGCAGGAGAGCCCTGGGGTTAACTTGCTGGGGCTTTTTCCAGTAAATAAATGCAACAGCTCGTAGACACAACACCCCTCCCTGACCTCTGCCATTAACAGTGAAAACGGAGGAAAAGGAAGCGCAAATCTCAGCCCTCCCTGTGCGGATCAGCTTCTTGCCTCCCGCCGGTGTTTCTGGCGCTGGGCCATGGGGAGCAACAAGTTGGGCCTGTTTTAGCATGGGAAAGGATAAGGTTTTAGCCTGGGGAAGGGAAATGGGGGGAAAAGCAGTCCATGTGGATCCCGTGAATGACGCTTCCCTGGCTTGCTCCTTCTCTTGAGCCTGGGGCTCTCTGTCTGGTAAGCAATCCTGGAGCAAACGTCCCCAGATGCCATGCAGAAGGGCTTCTCGGCAGCCCCACGGTGCCAGGTAGCTGGGCTGGGTCTGGGGGCTGCTCCAGCTCCGAAAGGCAGTGCAGGCTCTGTAGTGCTGTGAGAAGGGGCTGGATGGAAGCAGTGACCCAGATCTTCTCACGACAGGGACACTCCAGGCACCGATGCTCGTAGCGGGCTCTATTTTTCTATCTACCACTGCACATGAAGTGCCTGGGCTGGGTGCAGCAAGAGAGGTCTGGGGGGGGCATCAGTGCACCCCTTAACCCAGCTGCTGGCATTGGTGGTCTGCTGGGGGCCAGGGAGGCACTGGCCCCATCTCTGCGGCCGGAACCACGCTGTGCTCGGCGGTGGATGCTCTCCTGGTGTGGAGCCGAGTACCATGGCAATGCAGCAGCCTTGTGCTCCTGCTGCAATGAGGGGGGCAAGGACTGGCATCCTTCCTGATTTGGGGGGTTCCTGAGGGATGCCAGAGCCCAAGGAGAGTTTGGGGGACTCTCACCTCAAACCGGCCCCCAGCATCCTCAGATGATGGGCAGGACTGAGACCACAGACTTGCCTCCGTGCTTGGTCAGCTGGCACAGCTCCTGCTGCAGACCCACGGCGCTCACCTTGCAGGGTCCACTTCCTGCTCCCCCCATCATTCCTCCAGTACCCCCCGACGGCCGGGTGGGATTTCAGCGTGTGTGGTGTGAGCCGCAGCCCCTGCAGCGGGGCCGGACTGCCCGAGAGCCTCCCGAGGAGCGCCAGCACGGCAGCGCCGTGGGGACTGGAAAAGCCGGCTTCCCCCTGCCAAGCCTGGGCAGGATGGGCAGATGCGGACCCATCCCAAAGCGGGCAGCTCACCCAAGCCCCCGCAGAGCTGCAGGCAGGCTTGGATGGGGGTTTTTGGCTGGGGATCTTATTCCACGGGCTGATGCACCGTGTTTCCATCGGTGGTGGGATGTGTCCCGGCTCTGCCTGGCAAGTATGCACCTGACTCGTATTTTTGGCTGGAGCGTGCGCTGCCCCAGCATGCGCAAGCAGAGGCAGACACCTGGATCCCACAAGGATCCCGGACCAACAGCGAGCGAACCTCGGGGAGCTCCCAGGCCAGGGACGGCAGCAGCGGCACCAGGGGAGCTAGGGCTGGAGAGGAAAAGTGGCTGAGGAGGAAAGAAGACGGGCTGGAGCCACAGCAGCCCTGACCGGTTTTGGGGACTGAAGGTACCCGAGATCTGTGGGACGCAGGTTTAAACCCCCACCGGCCCTGCGAGCACCCCTTGGCCGCGGCCATGCTGCACCCCAAAGCCGTTCTGCTGCTCCTGGCTGTCAGTGGCCCCAGGTCTCTGCGCTAGAGATGTGGCAGAGCTGCCCATATGCGGCCCGAGCCACCCTGCGTGTCAGCAAGGAGAAAGGACTGATCCTGCCTGCGTGGCCCCTGGGCAAGCAGGCTTAAGTCCCCTCAGAAGCTGGCACTGGGATGTTTCCCTAGCAAGGGGTTCATCAGCTCCAGCAGCAACAGCAGCACATGGGCGTGGGATTATCCCAAAGGATTTCCTTGAGTTAAACTTAGGAATCTGGAAGGTTTTGCTGGGAATCTGCTGGCTGGGGGAAGCTCTCCTCTGCTGCAGGGCTGAGCTCTGCCAAGCTTACCTCGACTGGGGTGGCCCTCTGAGCCTGAAGCTTGGCACAGCGCTAAAAGCCCTCAGGAGCTGGGGAGGGGAAGGGACCTCTGCACGGCGGGTGCACAAGGCAGGGGAGGAGGCTACAGGGACAGACCCTTTCCCCCAGCCATGCTGCAAGGGTTTTTTGGGGCAAGGGGCTTTCGCCCTGGCCAGCGTATTAAACAGCACCCGCTCGTGCCCCGTTTGAGGCTGTGTCTGCAGCAGCGGGCCGTAGCCCTCAGAACTCAGCCAACAGGGATGAACTGGTGGCTGCTGGTGCCGTGCCTGGCCTGGCGCGACAGATGCACTCGACCCCTTAACCAAACTCGCAGTAGTTTGGTTCAGGCTCCAAAGGAGGTAAAGGCCTGAGGCGTAAACGGGCCAAGAACTCCTCCGGTTCCAATCTGTTCCCTGAGAACCCACAAAGGAGCGGAGCGGCACAGTGCGCACCGACGCCTGTGAGCTTGGAACACCCATCACGCGATTAACACATGAAAAGTGGGTGGCTTTTCCAAGACTCATTTATCAAGGAACAAAGAAAGTTGCGGGTACGAGGAGCCTCATGCACAGCTTTCCCATCGCATGTGATTTGACTACGAGCCAACCCCTTTATTCCGTACGACAACCTGGGCGAGCCGCCTTTGAGTTCTCCCGGCTAAGCAGCCTGGCTGCACGGCGATCGCCCCTTGAGCTGGGACACCCTCACGGCTGCTCCTCGAGGCAGAGACCCGTTACCAACGGCGGATCCTCGGTAGGCGACCGATACCGCGCATAACCTTGCGGTGTGGTAACCCCGATTTGTGCCTTGGTAACGTGATTCTGCCTTGGTGGTTCTGAACCATTCTTCAGACGAACGCGCGGTACAGTAACAGAGTGAACCTTACCATCGAACTTTGTTAAATTGCACTTTCACGACATCGCGCCAAAGCCACTTTTGCTGATCCTTTTGACGGTGTTCTTTAAGCGAGCTCAATCACCCATTTGCGAGAGCGGGTCAGGGGAGCTGCATGGCCAGCCCAGGGCACACCCTGCTCCCCAAACCAGAGACCCCCGACCCGGTGAGGAAGGGCAGCCCCGATGCCCGGGGGGGGGGGGGGGGGGGAGGGCAGGGCAAAGGGGCCGACCCACAGCCCTGCCTGCGGGCAGAGGAAGCGGGCAGCAGGCGGGGGTCGAGGCCCCTGCGGGGGGCGCTGGGCCCGGAGCCCTGTGGAGGTCGCTCCATCCCCCCCGTAAGGGGCGGGAGAGCCGAGGCCGCTCCTCCGGAGCTCCGGGTCCCACCGGGACCTGGCAGGGGGCGGCAGAGGAGCGGCCGCTCCCCCTCGCGGACCAAGCCCGGCCCCGCGGCCCGCCGGCCGCCATCACACCCTCCCCACCGGCCCTCGCGAGACGCATTTAAACGGCAACCCGTCCCACCAACCACCGCCCGGCCCGGCGCGGCCCGCCCCCGCCGCAAGCCCGCCCTTCCATTGGCCGCCGGGACTGAATTTTAAACCCTGCCGCCCCGCCCCGTAGCAACCGCATCCCTGCCCGCTCGCCGATTGGCCTCCGCCTGGCACCGCCCCGCGCTCTGATTGGGCGACGCTCGGCCAGTGCTGGCCCGCCGCTACCGAGCTGCTACTTTCAAAAGAGCCGGGGCCGGCCGCGGGGCGGCGGCGCAGGTGAGTGCGGCCTCCGGGGCGGGAGGTAGGGAGGGAAGGGGGTCCCGTCCCGTCCCGTCCCGTCCCGTCCCGTCCCGTCCCGTCCCGTCCCGTCCCGTCCCGTCCCGTCCCGTCCCGTCCCGTCCCGTCCCGTCCCGTCCCGTCCCGTCCCGTCCCGTCCCGTCCCGTCCCGTCCCGTCCCCGAGGGTGTCGACCCCCGCTCCCCCTCCCCAGGCTCGGTAACCCCCGCTATAGGCCGGTGCCCCGGGGGAGGGCACGGGTGGAGACCCCTGTCCTGGAGGCTCCTGCTCGCCCGGGGTGCGGAGGTTCCCCTGAGCCCACCTCCTCACATGGTGTTGCGGGGGGGTGAGGGAGTGGGAGCCCTTACCCCCTTCTCCGCGATGCTGGGAGCTGCCCCTCTCCCCCTGCTCCCAGCAGGGTGCTTTTGGTGGGGGTGGCGGGGCTCCACGCTCCCGCTCCCCTGGGAGCAGCACGCCAGCCCTTCCGCACCCTAGCCAGGCCTGCGCCCTCCCTGGGCTTGCCTCAGGGCTCCATCCGCTTGCCCAGGGAGGGGGTTGGGTCCGTCCCTGCTGCGCTACCCCCCAGCGGGGACAGGCGCCCGTGGTTCTGCCCCTCGCCCTTGAGGGTGCCCCGGGGGCAGGCAGCTGCCCCCATCAAGCCCTGCTCTGCTCCCAGCTTGCTCGTAGAGGCCGAGGGAGAGGATGCCGTTGCCACGCAATGCCAAGATGCTGAGCACCAAGCAGCCCCGAGCAGGCAAGGTGGGCCCTGCTGCAGAGAATGCCAACCCTGAGAAGGTGAGTCCTGAGGTGGGGAAGGGGCGTGGGGGGCTCCTGTGGGGCAGCTGGCCCCCCGCCTTCTAACAGCCTCTGTTGCAGGAGGAGAGCTGTCAGGCCAAGAGGTCTCCATCCTCACCCCAGGGCGGGCCCAAGAAGAGGTCGGCGTTCGGGGACATCACCAATGTGAGTGCTTCTGTGGGGCTGGGGGCTCTGGTGCCCCCTGTGAGCCCCCCACGGGAGTGGGGCTGTGTACCCCCTCCAGCATGCAGAGTGGGGGTGTCCCATGCCCTGTCAGCAGGAGGAGAGGTCTCCCTGCAGGGCACACCTCGCTCCCCTCTCTGCACCTCTGTATACCCACATTCTCGCCTAAACAGGCCCACAAGAACCAGGTGGTGGCAGGAAAGAAGGAGGCCGTGAAAGTGGCACCACACAAGGCACAGAGGGCCCACGCTGCCCTGGGGGTGGCCAAGAACAATGAGATCAACCTGAAAAAGTGAGTAGCCAGGGGAGATGGGGACAGGGACCAGGGCAGGGGGGATGCTGCAGGGCCAGCACCTGCAAACCTGTCCCATGGGGAAGAACAAGCGGTGGTGGAGGCTTCCTTTGCGCGACGGGGATCATGAGCCAGGTGGGGAGGGTAGGCAGTAGATAAAACAGCTTCAAGTTGTGACAGGGGAGGTTTAGATTGGATATTGGGAAATATTTCTTTACCAAAAGGGTTATCAAGCATTGGAACGGGCTGCCCAGGGAAACAGTTGAGCCACTGTCCCTGGAGGTATTTAAAAGATGTGTAAATGTGGCACTTAAGGACACAGTTTAGTGGTGGACTTGGCAGTGTTAAGTTTATGGTTGGACTCAATGATCTTAAAGGTCTTTTCCAACCTAAATGATTCTAAGAGTCTCTATGGGGATATTTTAGGGGTGGTTTAGCCCCTTCTTGAAGCACCAAGAGGCTCTAGGGAAGAACCCCTTTCAGCCAGGAGATGTGGCCTCCTCCTAGCAATGATCTGTGCTCTTGTCCTGTCCAGGTCAATGAAGAAAACTCCCCCGACAGAGGCTCCTGCAGAGCCCAAGGCGGATCCTGTGCCAGAGGAGCCAGTGCCTGCGCAGGTACCAAAGCCCTCCGAGGAGAGGGCAGGAGCCCTGGCCTGCAGCCTGGCCCCGTCTCATCCTGACGGTGCTGGTCTATGGCTGCCGATGGTGGTACCGGGGCACCAGGCAGCGCTTGGGCCCTCGGAGATACTTGGGCCAGTGTGACGGGAAGCTGGGAAGGGGGGTAAACCCCCCACCTTCTTCCTTCAAAAGATCTCCCATGGGAGACTCCTGTGGGGTGGGGGCTGCAGGGCGATGGGGGTGAATGGGGAAGGGGTGCAGAGGTGCAGCAGCCTTGCCCTGAAGGGGTGACCGGCACCTGCAGAGCTTGGGGCCTCCCCCTTACCGCTGCCTCCTCCGTCCCACCAGGTACCAGCGGTGGAGGACATAGACAAGGAGCAGCTGGGTGACCCCTATGCCAATGCTGAGTACGCCAAGGAGATCTTCGAATACATGCGGGGAAGAGAGGTGGGTGATGCCTGGCCAGGGGGTGGCAGCCCTGTCCGGGGAAGGGGTGACCGTGTGGGCAGAGCCACCCGCTGCCCAGAGGCTCTGAGCACCTGGTAGGGGCCTGCATGGGGCAGGAGGGGGCTCATTTGAGAGTGGTGGTGTCCAGCGAGTCCCTGACAGCTGGTACCTTGGCAGGAGAAATTCATGCTCCCCGACTACATGGAGAAGCAGCCAGACATCAGCAGGGACATGCGTGCCATCCTGGTGGACTGGATGGTGGAGGTGCAGGTACGTGGGCATGGCCTTCTGCAGAGCAGCCCCCACCCTGCCTTTGGTGTGTGGGACCTCAGCGTGCTGGCAGAGGCTCCTGCGAGTGTCCCCAGTGCAGAGCTGATCTTCCCCCTCCCCAGGCTGGGGGTGAGCCTGCATCCCTCCCTCCGAGCCCGGCCCTGCAGCACCTCTGGCCCACGTGAGGGAATCTAGGGGGGCCAGGCGGGCCCAGCTTCTGCCTGACACCCCCCTGCCCGCATCCCTGCAGGAGAACTTTGAGCTGAACCATGAGACGCTGTACCTGGCTGTGAAGCTGGTGGACCACTACCTGGTGGAGGTGGTGAGCATGAGGGACAAGCTGCAGCTCATCGGCTCCACTGCCATCCTCATCGCCTCCAAATTTGAGGTGACTCCTCGTGCGCTGTCTTGGGGTGCTGGGGCAGAGGGGGCTGCCCCTCTCTGGTCCTCGTGGGTTATCGCAGAAGACCAGGTCCCTGCGGTGCCAGGCCACTGCCCTCAGGGCTGCTGGGGCAGCATGTCTGTCCTCATGTTACCCCTTCCTGTCCCAGTGGGCTGGATCCTGTCTCCTGGTGCCAGTGGAGACCTGGCTCCTCTGCGCTCCGCAGAGACCACCGGGACACCCGAGTTCACCTCACGCAAGCAAGGCTTGGAGTTAGAGCCCAGGGCTGGGGCAGTATAGACAACACGAGGCCTACTGGATGCTGTAACAGTCCTTTCGGGGTCTGGCAGGGCATGAGCCCTTACAGGGCCTTGCAGACTGGTAGGATTTCCTGAGCGTTGCCAGGATGAGACCCCATTAGGGTGCTGAGCAGTTGTGCCCCAGCAGGAGCGGTGCCCACCGTGCGTGGATGACTTCCTCTACATCTGTGATGATGCCTACAAGCGGGAAGAGCTCATTGCCATGGAGATGAGCATCCTCAGCACCCTCAAGTTCGACATCAACATTCCCATCCCCTACCGGTTCCTGCGACGCTTTGCCAAGGTGGGCGCAGCAGGAGGGCAGGCTGGTGTCAGGGTGACTCCAGGCACCCCTTGTGTGGGCTCCTGGGGTGGGGATGCGCATCCCCGGGGCCCTGAGCTCCCAGCTGGCAGCAAGGAGGTTTTGGCCAGGCCCCCCCAACAGGGCTGAGGGGTGAGGATGCTGGTCTGTGGCAGGCTGGGGGTGTGGGATCTGCGTCCTGTGCCCCAGGGACAGCACTCCAGATCCCAAAAACGTTGGGGGGAGCAGCGTTGCTCAAAAGGCTGAGCCTTTCCCTGCCTGCCTGGCTGTAGTGCGCCCGTGCCACCATGGAGACGCTGACGCTGGCCCGCTTCCTCTGTGAGATGACCCTGCAGGAGTACGACTACGCTCGGGAGAGCCCCTCCAAGCTGGCTGCCAGCTGCCTGCTGCTGGCACTCACCATGAAGAACCTTGGCGGCTGGGTAAGTGCCTGCCCAGCCTGCTGTCCCCCCCGAGGCACCGCAGCGGTGCAGGAGTGGATGGACCGGTGTGCGGGGGTGATGCTCTGGGGCTATGCTCAGGCTTAGGGGGCTGGAGAGGGAAGATGATGGTTGTACCATTACTTAGAGGACCCAGCTCAGCCCTGCTGTCCCTTTGCAGACCCCCACGCTGGAGTACTACAGCGGGTACCGCTCCCAGGACCTGCATCCCCTGGTGAAGAGGCTGAATTTCCTGCTCACATACCAGCCCCATGACAAGCTGAAGGCTGTGCGCACCAAGTACTCACACAGGTGAGCATCTCAGGGCTCTGCCTTGTGCCTGCCCCCTCTGTGGAGGGTGGCACCACCAGCATGCACCCTTGGGTGCTGCAGATAACTGGGAGGCCCTGTTAGGTGGGTGTCAGGGCTGTGGCTGAGCTCTAAGCCAACGTGGTTCCTTCCAGGGTCTTCTTTGAGGTTGCCAAAGTCACGCCCATGGACATGCTCAAGCTGGAGGAGATACTGAAGAGCTGCTAGCCCTGTCTCTGTAAATAGCTTGTAAATAGCTGGGTGCTCTCTGGCAGGGAGCACCATGTACATAAATAATAGCAATTTTAACTGAAGGGGGGGGGAGGGTGGGAAAAAAAGAAGTAATGTGGAACTGTCAATAAAATAGTGTTTGTTGTATCTGCTGGCAGTGGCTGCTGGGCCAGGGGCAGGGGATAGGGTGGAGATTATGCTGGGCGGTGTTGGGGGGGGTTTGCATGACAGGGAGCAGGAAGGGATGAAGGCTAGAAGGGGCCAGGTCCTCATCACCCTCCCTGCACCCCTTGCCTTCCCCTAAGTAACAACACTACACAAGCAGCAGCAATGAGTATCTTTTCTCCAAATATTTACACAGCTTAAATACCCACATGGGGAAGGGGGATCGTTGCTTTGGCCTCAGCTTGGACACACATATGGCAGCCCAAGCTCCTGTAGTGACCCTGCCGGGGGCTGGACTGGGGGTCACACTGCATTGCCTACAGGGCTAGACCTCCACTTTAGTGTTTCCAGCCCCACAGGCTTGGGGAGAAGCAGCAGCTCCAGGGACACCAAGGGACAAACAGACAAAGCGAGGCAAGCAGCAAGGCTCCACACACATGGGGCACAGTGGGGACCCAAGCCCCCCTGCCTGACCCCCGGTCCCTAGGGGCAGCACCCAGCGCGTGGGCTGGGCTGCTGCCCCACTGCCGGCCTAGGGTGGGTTGCTGAGCTCCTTAATGGCCTGGAGGATTCTCTTCATGTGGCCCACCTTGGTGATCCCCAGGTCCTGCAGGAAGGAGAGAGGGGAGCTGACGTGCTTGTAGGGGGACGGCCTTCGGCTCTCCCTGGCAGGGAAGCCACAGGGCGGAGGACAAGGCTGCGAAGCCCAAGCAGCAAGAGCACAGTCCTTGCTAGGAGCCCTCTGTCCTCTTGTAAGCATGTCCCCATGCCTGGGTGCGGGAGAGGGCATGGTGCTGTTGATCCTGCTTTGGGTAGGTGTACAGAGCCTTGCAAGCTGGGGGGCCAAGGCCAACCCGCTCCCCTGGCTTCCAGCCCCCGCACGCAAGCTAAGCAAGCGGTGCGAGCTCAGCCCTGCAGGGCTGGGTGCAGGGTCAGCACCTGCCTTCCCCACCTCCACCACCCCACAAGGCAGGGGGAGAGGAGTTAGTTAGAGAGGACACCATGCTCCCTGTGGCTGGGGGTCCCTCGGGGGCACAAGGGGGGTTGTACCTTCAGGTCTCTCCTCTCCAGCAGGATTAACTCAGAGCCCTGGATGTCATGCCGGACAAAAAAGTCTCTGTACTCCCCTAAACCAAGCGCTTCCAGCCAAGCTGCCACCTCCTCGGAGCCCCACTTGTCCGCTAGCAGGGAGGAAAACCAGAGAAGTGGACTGTGCCCTCATGGAGGCAGCCGGACGCGGCAGGGCAGGCAGTCAAGGGCAGCGGTGGCGGCAGGCTGCAGCCAGCGTCCCCCCTCCCAACCCCAGCTCTGTCAAGGCCAGAAGGCACAGCAGGCTCAGCATGGAGAGGTTTGTCCTCTCCTTAGCATCAGAGCTTCTCCCCCTCGACAAGACCCCCAGCCCTGGGGCAGGGACTTACCCGAAGGGCTGAGCTGTACCATAGCCCCCTTCTCCCCCTTGCAGTGGTGGTAGAGTTACAGGGCCAGGGGGCTCCGCATGTCCGTTAGCAGAAAAATTAAGCTCTAAGGGGCTGTTGGTGACAAAGGTGACATCCCCAGGCAGCCAGGACATGCCCTGTCCCGTTCCCAGAGGGTCCCTCCACAGCGTGCCCAGGACAGGAGGCCGATGGATAGGTCGGCGGGGGGGGTCCCTACCAGTGTGGGCTGTGCCTGCCTCCCTCCCTGCTGCACCGCCCGCTTTACCTGGGAGCGCGCTGTTGGTCTTCTGCTTTTGCACCTTGTCCTTGTCCTTTCTGGGCTTGGGGATGTTGAGGCGAAGCTTGAAGCTGCCCTTGTTGGCACTGCTGGCGCTTTCCTGTGAGAAGCCAGGCTGAGTGGGGTGCCACAGCCCCCCTGGGGCCACCTGGTGGGCTATGCCCCCCCCAGTCCCTGGGCACCCACCTCCTCAGCGGGGTGGGCAATGGGCCCCAGCCAGTGGATGTCCAGCAGCCGCTGCAGCTCCTGGCCCAGCACGCTCAGGGGGCCATGCAGCGCCTCCTCCTCCTGGGGCGAGTCCAGCTGTGGGGGACAGGGACTGTCCCCAGCCCTGCTGCCACCCCCAGAGGTGCCGGCCAAGCGCACGGGCCCCTCTGTTGGGGGGCTTGGGGTGTTCTCTGGCCCCCCACTCACCGCCTTCCCTTCCAGGAACGCCCTGGTCTCGGTGTACAGCTCCTTGATGCTCAGCACCACCTCCACAGCCGCATTCCTGCTGAGAAACTGGGGGGCATAGAGGGGTGACCCCTTGGGCAGCAGGGCCCCGGAGCAGCCAGGTGAAGGTTGCCTCGTACCCCCAGCCCTAGCTCACCTCCGAGGCGCCAGCGGCTTTGTTGGAGAGGGCTTCGCTCAGTGCCAGGGAGCTGGTGTTGACAGCGTGTGCCAGCTCCTGCTCCACGGCTTTGTGAGCCTTGGCTGCCTCGTGGATCCTGCGGGTGAGAGGGGCTGGAGCTGCCGGGGCTCCCCCGGGCTGGACAGGCAGCGCGGGACTAGGAGACCCCTGTAGCTCTGGGTGGCCGCAGCAAAGCTCCCCCGCTCCCCGTGCCCGCCGCATCGCCCATCCCGCAGCCTGACCTGGCGATGAGGGCCTCGGCGACCCGCGAGACCTGCTGCAAGAGGCTGCTCTCCTCCTCGGTCAGGTACTCCATGGACTGCTGGGAGCTGAGCCGCGGCCGGGCGGCCGCTCGGTAGCTCTCCCCCTTCTGCTTGTCCTCCCAGGACTTGAGGGTGCTCTCAAATGCCTGTGGGGGACGGAGATGGACCCCTCAGCCTGTCACACCTCCCCGCGCCCCAGCACCGCCCCGCTGTGCGGGCTGTGCAACCCCGAGCTCACCCGGTCCCTTGTCAGCATCTGGGCTCGGTTCTTGTGCTGGATCTTAATGACGCCAGGCGGCTGGATCCAGGCTTCTCCGTCCACCTGCACGGGGACGCCCTCGTCCCCCCGGATGGTGATCTTCACCACGCGGCACTGTGGGGTGGACAGCCTGGGGTTGGCATCGTGGCTGGCGCTGCGCCACCGGCTTCAGCCGCTGTGCCGGGGCTGAAAAGCCTGCCCGTGCCGTGCCAGTGCCAGTGCCAGCCAGGAGCTCGGCTGAGCCGCACCGCCCCAGGCTCCGCTGGTGCCCCAAAAGCTTTCTGGCACCACGCGGGGTCCCGCACGGTCCCTCGCCCCTACCTGCGCGATGCGATGGTGCTGGAGGTTGATGACCCGTGACACGGCCATCTGGATGCTGCCAAAGACAGCCACCACCTCCAGCTTCTTGTCATCAAAGGATGGAGCCCCGAAGTTCTGTAGAGGACCGGTACAAGTGAGACCTCCAAACCGGGGTCATTTTGGCAGCCAGCTTTTTCCCCTGTGTGTGCCCAAGGCAGGGACACCCTAGACCCCTGTCCGAGGGCTCCCAGGTTCCCTGGGACTGTGGGAAGGACATCGTGTCCCCCTCCCCACCCCACAGCACTGGCACTCACATTATCCTCCTTGGTGCCTCCCCAGAAGTTGATGCCCCCGGCGTAGCTGGGGATGTTGAGGACAGCGATGCCCTGCAGGCTGGGCAGCGAGATGGGCACCCCATCGCACTGCAAGAGAGGGCTGAGCCTGGGGGGGCCGCTGCGCCGCCCTGCCCCCGCTGCACCCCTGTTCCCCCAGCCCCATACCTCCAGCTGCACCCGCTGCTCCAGGTTCTTGTAGGTACGCTGCAGGAGCTCCTTCGTGCCCAGCACCCCGTACCACATCATGTTCTTGGTGCGGCTGCTGCAGGGTGAAGCGGGCCAGGTGAGAGGGGCTGCAGGCTCTCCCTTGCCTGCCCCAGGCTCTGCACCCTCCCGGGACCTGGACCGCTGGCCCTGTGCCTGCCTCAGTTTCCCCACTCCCAGAAAACGGGGGCTGCCTGCTGCCTCCCGGGAGACGCAGGCTGCAGCATGTGGCACCCAGACGTGCACCCTTCCACGCCGGCACGGCCATGTCTCCTCTATCCAGGTGCAAAGTGGGTAAATCCCACCAAGCCCTCTGGTGCCCGTTCACACACGCCGGGGGGCATCGGCAGCCAGAGCGTCGCAGCAGCCCTCCCCCTTCCCGGGGGTGTTTGCAATCTGCTGCCTACCCAGGGGTGCTCACCCCAGCACCACGGTACTGGGTGCAGGTGGAAAACCTGCTGCAGGAAGGGGTCCCCAGCCCGGCACGGCAGCCCCGAGCCAACCCCATGGCTCCCGGCATCCTGATGGTCCCTCCTCGTGCGGGCATCGGAGAGCCGGAGGGGTACATGTTTTTCCCAGGGGAATCTGGGGGGGGGTTCAGCCAACCTGCACTTCTTGGGGTGCTCATCCCTTTTGTTGTTGAACTCCAGGGAGATCTTCGCATCCAGGCCGATGCCGAAGTAGTTATTCATGACGCATTTCTCCGAGAAGTGTCTGAAAGTGGCAGACAGGGCAGGCGAGTTGGGAGGCAGCTGCACACGGGCAACTGCGGGGCTGGCAACCGGGGGACAGGGTACAAAACCCGCCAGAGCTGCAGCGTGGGCTCCCGGAGGGGTTGGCACTGGGAAGCCTGACCCAAGCCAGCAGGGACGGCCGGAGCCCCCTCAGTCCCCATGGCGGGACACCTGTGGCGCACCCAGGACCTGCCGGCACTGGGCAGCGGGGAGCCCCGAGCTCCCGGCGTGAGCACGGTGCTGGCCAAGGGGCTGGCAGCAAGAGATCCCGCGCTGGGCACACGCAGGCTTCCCTGGCGCAGACGCCACCGGGCCAGGGAGGGCTGGGCACCAGGGGTGCCACGCTGGCGGGCAGGGGATGCCCCAGCAGCCATCTCCAAGAGGCAGCGTGGTCCCAGCTCTGCCCCCGCTCCATGATGGGCAGGAAGGGTGGGCCAGGGGCCCCGGGGCAGGCAGGACCCCAGACTCACAGGGCGCTGGGGTCTTCGGGGAACGGCAAGCTGCCGAAGGTGTCCGGCCGGTCCAGGATGATGGAGGAAGACGCGGAGGTCACCGTCTCCCGCCGCGAGCCTGGCCGGGCGGGGAGAGGAGGCAGCTGCTGAACTGGCTCTTACCCTGAGCCCATCCCACGGCTCACCCCCATGCTCCCCCAAAAAGCCACGTGCCCCACTGGCGTCTTACTGAGCCTCTCCTCCTCCTTGTTGAGCTCCTCCGAGCTGTCCTTTTTGCTGGGGCCCGCGCTGCCCCGGTAGGCTTGGGTCTGCTTGTTCTGCTCATCCACAGCTGGATGCAAAAAGGGGCATGACAGCGAGTCCTGGGCAGCCCCAGGGCCTGTGCCCCCTCCCCGGGTCAGCCTTGTGGGCTGGTGCCAGGCAGAGGTGGCACCTCTGCCCCCTCTTGGGGACCTCCCTCAGCCACGCCAAGCATCAGAGAAGGGCTGATGCCCTTGGATTGCACAGCACTGCTGCCACCCCAAGGATTCAGATGGGGAAACCAAGGCACGGGTCCAGCACCAAGCTGTGGTGGCTCCGCAGCCCGTGCCAGGCTGCTGCAGCGCCACGCGAGCTGCCAGCCCCTGCCACCCCCTCACCTTTCTCCGCCTGCTCAATGATTTGCCGCAGGGCTTTCTTCAGGCTGTTCGCCCGCAGCATGAGCTGCTCCTTGGATTTGAAGATGCGAGGCACGGGGCTGGGGTTGAAGCTGCCACCTTTCTCCTGGTCCTTGGTGTCAGCAGGGGTGGTCTGCGCCATTCCCTCGGGGACCACGATGGCTTGAGCCTCCTCGTTCAGCTCCCGCACCAGCGAGTCCAGCTTCTCGTTCAGCATGGCGCACTGCAGGACGCCCACCACGCTCAGCACCCTGGCACAAGCCTCTGCCCGCTGCCAGCGCTGGGTGCTTCCCGGGCACCCCATGCTGGCCTGGGCACCTGGGCATCCCGAGCACGAGGGCACCGCATCTTTGCCTAGGCACCCCACGCTTGCCTGGGCACCCCAAGTACCTGGGTACCCCACGCTCGCCAGGACACGCCGAGTGCCTGGGCACCCCAAGCACAGCACGCCCCGACGTGTGCGCAACAAGGGCACAGGCCACCGGAGCAGACCCTGCCAGCCCCTCCACTGCCCGGGGGCTGTGCCACCCAGCACGCCCCAGCCCTCCAGCTCCCCTGCAACCCACCTTCCGCGCCATCATCTCAGCCTCCTGCTTGTTCTCCGTTGCCCTCTTGTAAGCCCGGCCGACTTCAGCCACAAAGTCATTGACGGTGCCACAGAGGAACCTGCCGAGAGAAGCAGCAGGCGGGTGGAGAGGGGCATGACACGACTGGGCGGGCACAGGTGCCAGCCGGGGGGGGCTGCTGGGATAAGGCCCCCCTGCACCGGAGGGGCAGTGCCGGGGTTATCTGCCGGGCACCAGCATAGCTGGCAGCCGCTGGTGGCCAGACAGGGGACAGCCTGGCATGGGGGGGCTCAGCACCCCTGGGGACATGGCCCCTGCCCAGCGGGGGGGCTCGGGCACCCCCATCGCCAGCCCCCTCCTTACTTTGCAGATGAGATCACCACCGAGTGCTTGTCCGACTCCAGGATCTTGGCCAGGTGGAAGGCAACAGAGTCGGCGTAGTGAGAGATCTGGGCCTGGACAGGGACACGGGAGGACAGCCGGAGCCGTGACACCCTGCCGCTGGGTGCCCCGCTCCAGGATGGAGCCTTGCACAGCCAGCCCTGGCCCGGGAATGAACAGCCCTCCTCGTCCCGCTCCCCCAGCCTCCAGGGCAGCCATGCCCACGCCGCCGGGCAGAGGGGACGCTCAGCCACAGCAGGAGGGAAACTGAGGCAAGGGGTCGAGGGGAAGCACACGGGAGAGTCAAAAATAGCCTGCCAGAGCAGGCTAGCCCCACCTCAGCCCGCTGCCTGCTCCCAAGTGCACGTGCCAGGCTGAGACCTGCCAGGCTCATTTCATCGCACGCAGCCGGCTGCCAGCCCCCTCGCTGCCCCAGTCCCCAGGGAGCCCCCGGCATGACCTCTCCCTGTGCGATCCCACCCTGTGTGCCCCCGAATCTGCTGATGGAGTGAACGAGGACCTGCCCCCCAGCCTGCCCTCCCGTATCTCAAGCCCTCAGTCCCCAGCGGTGCCCACCTGGATGTTGGAGTCCCCATTCTCCTCCTCCTTCAGGGCCGGGGGGGACTGCTTGGGAGCCTCGTAGGTCAGCACGCTCCACCTGCCAAGCAGAGACCACGGCTGCCTGCCACCCCGGGACAGGGACACGCGGGCGGTGGACGAGGACGGGCCGCCGACAGGTGCCGAGGTGGGGCGGGGGGAGCAGAGAGGCACGTGCCCTGCGCCATGCTCACCGGTCCAGCATCTTGGTGGTGGCCCTTTCCAGCTTCTCCAGGATCTGCAGCAGCTGGGTGTCGTCGTCGCACAGGCTGCCCCAGCCCAGCACCCGCGCCAGGTCATTGCCGGTCCCCAGGGGCAGGACGCCCAGCTGGCACTGCAGGAGAGCGATGGGGCGGGGGGGCTCAGAGCAGCCCCCGAGGGCACCCGCGACACCCCCAACGCTGCCATGCCCATCGCTCGCAGCACCCCGGGGCACACGGGGGGCTCCAGCTGCAGCGGGTGCCGGCGCTGGGGAGGGTGCCAGCCCGTGCCGGCGTTGCCAGGCTCTCCTGCTCACTTGCTTGTGAAGGCCAAGGGCGTCGATCTCAGAGAGCACCCAGCCCACGCTGCCGTCCCCCCCACACACCAGGATCCGGAAGGTGGAGAACTTCTGGAAGAGGCGCAGCCTGGGTGGGGGACAGGAGAGGGGGCTGTGCCGGGCACCCACCGGGACCCCACCGGGGCCACCCTGGGGTGCCCAGGCCAGTGCTTACCCCAGGTGCGGGCCCCCGTTCATGAGGTCGAAGACTTGGGCTGGGTTGAGGAATTGCTTGAACTTGCGCAGAAACTTGACGCCCTGGTTGTCCCCGCTCTTGGAGTTGACGAAGGCCAGGAGAGGGCTGGAGCAGGTCGAGGGGCAGGTGGCCTTCCAGAAACCTGTGGCGAGCCCAAGCGCGTGAGCCCCCCACCCCGGCTCCCACCCCCCGAGGACACTGACGGAGACGCCTGAGGAGAGCAGAGGCCATGCGGACACCCTGACTGCGCCGTGCCCGACCGCAGGGTGCTGGGGCCAGGCAGGAGGGACGGTGATCGGGGTGGCCAGGGGATGGCGAGGGGTGGGAGGAAGAGTGAGAGATGGGGATGGGGTGGGATGCGGATAGGGATGGGCAAGGCTAGCACTAGGGCACATCCAAGTTAGGTTCCTGCTCCATCACTGTCCCTGCAGGCACAAAGTGTGTCACCGAGCTGACTCGTGTCCCCAGCCTGCCAGTCCGAAAGGTGGGAGGCAGACAGGAGGGTCGGTTCCAGCTGGGCTGTTGGCACAGCAAGGAACCGACCCAGCAAAACCACGTGGGAACGGGGCACACCCCCACCCGGGGGTGCTCCCAGGGGCGGCAGAGGCAGCCAGCACGACCACAGGGGACCAGCCGCAGCCCCGGGGGGCTGTGCTGTCACCCCCAGCTCTGCCGCTGCTCCTACCAGGGCTCTGGCAGGGTGGGTGCAAATGACGCAGAAGCCTCGGGAGGCTTGGCAGCCAGCACCGTGCTTTTAAAGAAATGAGATGGGGAACGAAATGTGCCCGAGGCAGAGGAGGATCGATAGCTGGCCCGCAGCCCGCACCCGCCTCAGGCACATCTTGGCCATCCCGGGCCATGGGCTCGTACCCGCTGGCTCCTTCCCTTGGCGGACCCAGCGATGCTGCGGCAGGAAAAGCATCAGCCCTTGCTGCCGCCGGCACCGGCCCCACAGCCATTGCACCCAGAGCCCCGCGGGGTGCGACCGGGAGCCCCGGTGCCTCCAGCACACGGGGAGCAGCATCCCTGCAGCCCACCACCGCCCGGTCCGGGCATCACTCAATCTCCGCTCCCAACCTGGCCGAGCAGAGCGGATCAGCAAAGCAAAACACCAGGGGCCGCTGAGTCAGAGCGTGGGCTGCCACAGGAGAGCCCGCTGCCAGCGGCACCCATACGCCGGGGGGGACAGCGCGGCAAGGAGGAGAGGGGCCGAGGCCTCGCCAGGCTGCTTCCTGCAGCAGCAGACCCCAGTCGGGCTCGGCCGCAGTCACAGCTGCCGGCCCCGCAGCCGCGCCGGCCCCGGTTGACTGGGCTGCCACGAGAGGGACAGGGCAGAGACGCTACCGGGGAGCCAGCCGCAAGCAGCCGCAGCTCTGAAGCCGGAGGAGAAGCCGCGTGATGGTTACCCTGACAGCATCCCGATGAGTAACGAGAAGCAGATGAGCCACCGGCTGAGCTGAGCAGTGAAAATCATTAAAGAACAAGGAAAGAAATATCCGGAGGAGAAGAACAGATTTTGCTTGGCTGAGGCCAGCTGGGCCCCTCCGGAGAGGGTGAGGGAGACGGCAGGGGGGTCCCCCGGGGCCACGCATTGCTTCTCCCCCCCAGCACCCCGCAGCCACCCGCGCCGGGGGGAAGCTGTGCTCTGCACTACCAAAAAAAGAGCTGAGATTCAGACACTGAGAAATAACCCAAGCAAGGGCCTCATCCTGCCCTGCAAGGTGCTGAACCATTGGGGTGCAAGGGGGGCACCCCATGTCAGGGGCTCAGGGCTGGCGCCACTGACCTCAGCGTGGAGGGACCATGACCAGTGCCACCGCGAGAGGCGGCCTGGCAGGAGCAACTGAAGCCACACGCGGGGAAGAAGTGCCACCCCAAAGCATGGCACCACCGCAGCCCTGGGGCAGAGCACAAGGCAACAAGGAGCCTTCAGCCAAGGGTGTGGCAGGGAGGGGCATTGGCTCTGGAGCCTACTGACGGTGGTGATCCTGGTGCCCCGCAGGAAAGCAGGCACAGTGCCACAAGTCAAAGCCTGCAGAGGAGCTCAGAGAGCTCAGAGCCCTGTCCCAAACAGCCTGTGTCGTCCCCCCCCACAGCCCAGCCTGTCCCCTCCATGACTCACCATCTGAATCGATGCTGTTCAAGGCAGTTGGCGGGATGATGGACACTTTGTACTGGCCCAGGGGGCACTTCTTGCCAAAGAGCTCCTTGCAGGCACTGTGAACCTGGGGACGCAGGGACATGTGCATAAGCAAAGCTAGGGGATGCAACACCAAAGCCCCCAGCCTCAGTTTCCCCAGTGATGCACCCAGGAGGGGCAGTGTGGGGGGGATAGGGACGGACACAATGTGCAACGCTGTGCAATGGTGGGGGGGGACAGGGACGGACACATCCTTACGATGGCCTTGCACCAGAGACACCGCCAGTCCTGCAGCCTCCGGACGCTGCCGCAGGTCCGGTCGCAGACGGCGCAGCGCGCGCTGACAGGCAGGTTCCCCTCCAGCCACTGGTGCGGCATGGCCACCTGCAGAGAGGGGCAGTTGCCAATGGCACATCACCCCTGCTGCCCCCGGGTGCCTGAGGGACAGTGACACGGGCCACCCCCTTCCCCAGGCACCACGGAAGAGGTGGGCAGGGGATGATGCCCCACAGCAGTGCAAGGCAGCCCTGGGACCCTTCCCATCCCTGCCTGCCTGGCCCCTCGCAGCCGCCAGCGCGCGGGGCAGGGCAGGGGCGTCCCCAGCAAACGTCTGGGGGTGGCCCCACTTGGGGAGCAATACGGGATCCCGATGCCAGGTGGCAGAGGAGATGTTCCCAGGCCGTGACCCCACAGAGCCAAGCCCAGAGGCCACACAGTGCAGGGGACAGCTGAGTGCCAGGGTTCCCCCTGCTCCTGATTTGGGCACAGCAAGGCCAGCTCTGCTGGTGGCTCTGTCCTGCCAGGGTCCCCCACAGGGACTCCCCTTCTTACCCCGTCCTCGTCCTCGATGATTTCGGTGCCAATGGAGGCCAGGGTCGTCCACTTGCAGTTGTTGGTGGCTCTGACAGCGCAGCGCTTGTGTGCCTTGAACTTGCAGACTGCACGAGGGAGGCAGGTGAGGAGCAGGGACGGTCCCCACGGGATGCGCAGCCCCGGTCCCCAACCCCTCTGCGGCTGGTGACAGTGCTGTCCCAGAGATGTCTGCTGTCCCAAGGATGTCATCTACCCCGCATCCCTCCTGCTCCAGGCCAGCCTCGGAGAGGGTCCCCCACCCCGATCCTGGTCCCGGCCCCAGCCCACCCCCCAGCAGGACCCCAGCGCTGACCTTCGCAGGAGAGGCCGTGGGAGGTGACCCCCGGGAGGGCTTCGCGGCACACATTGCAGAAGGTGGGACGGGCGTGGGAGCAGGCGTACCAGTTGTGCATGCCCGAGAAGTGCTCCATGTTGAACTGCGTGGCCTGCTGGGGGCACAGCCCTGCCCCGTCAGTCCCCTGGGACCCTCAGCTGGCACTCCCTCCCTCCTAGCCCCCCTGAGTCCCCCCAGCCCCAGTCCTGGCTCCTGTCCTCCCCACGGGGCTGTGCCAAGGGCAGCAGCTCCTGTCCTGCAGCCAAAGGCACCCTCGGCTCCTGAGGGGCACCCGCTCGCAGATGAGCACCCGTGCAGCCCCCCGACCGCATCACCTCATGGATCTCCCACTTCTGGACAGATTTCAGGGCACTGATCCAGTCCTCCATCTCCTTCCGGTTCTCCGCACACAGGATGAGCTTCCGGAATGGCGTGATCACCTGCAACAGCCACCGTCCCCATGTCCCCTTGCGAGGCCACCCCGCGGCCAGCCAGCCCCCAGGAAAGCAGCCCCCAGCAAACCCCGGCACACCACCGTCGGTGCCGCCTCCAGCAGCACGAGGCCACGCTGCGGGGTGCCCCGCAGCTCGGTGGGGAGGGGAGGGGTCTGCGGTGCCTCCCCGCGAGGTGCTGAGGTGGGGAGGCATGCCGGGTAGCCCCGCACCTCCCTCACCGTGAAACTGTTGTTGATGTTCTTGGTGCTGGTCTCGGCCACGCTGGCATCGGACAGGTCCACCTCGTCGAAGATCAGGGACTGCGGGGGAGAAACCGGAGCCCCAGTCCACCAGGCAGGGATTTCGGGCTCCCCCATGGGCTTGCAGGCTCAAGCCCCCGCCAGCTGAGCGTGCTGGAAGCCCCCTCCCCCCCCCCGCGCCTACCTTGGCATCCTTGGCGTAATAGAGTGTTCTGCCCCGCAGCTTGAAGTATCGCCTCTTCCACCTCTGGAAGGAGCTCGTCTGCTTCAGCAACAGCCCCTCCTTCACACTCTTCTGCAGAGACCGCAGGGTCGTGAGCTCCCGCCGCGCCCAGGACCCCCAAAGCCACTCCCCCCTCCGGTGACACCGGTCCCTGGGTCCCCAGGAGCTAAGCGGTGCCCAGAGCACAGATGGGACATTCCGGGGTTCACGCTGTGCTGGATGGAGCAGGGTAAACGATGTCCATCGCCCGCCGTACCCTGGTCATTGGGCACTTTATGTGATTCGGGGGGATGCTGCCGGGCACGGCAGTGCCGGCGGCTGGAGGTGTCAGGCAGCACAGAGCCACCGCTGCCAGTCGCCTCCTCCCCGTCCCCAGAGCAGCGCCCGGGAGAGCCTCAACCTGCTGCAGCTCCCCGGAAGCCAAGGGCAAGAGCTGGGGCCGGGAGAGCTCCCTTGGAGGGGACGCCAATGCCCCAGAGCCACCAGGACTGCGTCTTGGAGGTGGCATTACCCGGGCACCACGGCCCCAGGCTCTAGGTTGGGGAGCAGACGGCTGGGATGCGGCCAGCCCTGCCTGGCACCCGCAGGCCCTGGAGGGGACAACGTGGGGCCGAGGGCAGCCCGTGGCAGGCAGAGCATCCCCTTGCAGCGCAGCACAACCCTGCAGCCTGGCCGCCCGTCCTCTGCCCTCCCCAGTCCGCAGCACCTGCCAATATTTACCCTCCTCACACCGGTGTTTACAAGGCTCAATTAATTAGTGTTTGCAACATGGCTATGAGCCTGTGCTGAGCGGGGTGGCAGAGATGCTCTGGCACTGCCTAATCTTTGATTGTATCTTCTTTAAACACCGCCGGCAGCCCCATTCAACTGCTCCTCTGCAATTAGCCGCAACAGCGGTTGTATCAGATCCCGGCACACGACAAGGCACATTTAACAGCAAATTAGCACCGGGCACCGAGGGCATCACGAGAGAACCGCGGCCCTGGGGCTCCACGCTCCCATGCCCAGCCCGTGTGCTGCAAGAGGTGGCACCCAGGCGCCCACCAGCCTGCAAACACACCGGCCCCTGGCCTCGGCGTTAATCCACTGCCCCATGGCTCCGAATGAGATGACCAGAGCAGCAGGAGCCTCCAAGGTCGCAAAGAAGCCAAAACCCCACCTGGGGTGCTCCCCAAGCCTCAACTCCCCCAAATGCCTGACCCCTCCCCGACCCCCCAGGCCATACACCAGCATGTCCCCGGTCCTCTTCCAGCTTGCAGCCCCAAGTTCGGAGAGGGATGCTTTAAGCCTTTACCACTCCCTATCAACGCTCTGCCCCACCCAGCACTGGCAGGGTTTGGCTGTGGTCGGTCCCCATGCTGCCTGCGAGTGTTGGCGCAGGTTCAGACGGCCCTGGTGTCCCCAGGGCCAGCAGCCAGGGACCCACTGTGTCCCCTCCCTGGCCTCCCGGCTGCGAGAGCACACAGAGGAGACGGTGAGCCCAGAGCTGCCCCAAGCCCAGGCTGCAGCACAGCCAGCAAGGGGAGCGTGGCCCTTCAGGGAGGTCCAGCTGCAACCCCCAAATCCACGTACAAACCATGCACCCTAGCGGTCCCTGTCCCATGTCAGGAGGGGACAGGGCAGGGTCCTGCCACGGCCAGGTGGGATCCAGCCACAAATGCCACTTCCACCACACCTGTTTGCATGCAGCGGACGCAGGCACAGGCTCTGGGTTTGCTGCAATCATTACTTTTGCTGCGAAGGACAGGCAGCATCTGACGGCGAGGAGTGGTGTGGGGAGCCCACGATGGTGAGGAGCAGGAGAATGTGATGACAAGAAGGAAGAAGAGGCAGGTCCGTGACGGTGGCTCGGGGCTATCACAGCAGGGGCCAGAGCCCATGCTGCAGCGGGGCACAGGCGCTCAGCTCTGCCTGGCTCCAGGGCCACGTGGGTGGCAGGATACGGCCAGGAAGGCTGGCCGGGGCGACAGCATCCCCTCCTGCGAGGGGGCCAGAGCTGAAACACCTCCAGCCGTGGCACTGCGGCCGCTGCAGCCATTTCTCCTGGCAGCCAGCAGCAACAAGGCATCGCCTGGCCCCAGGATGTCACAGTCCTGGCCATTCCAGGGATAGCGACGCGGCTGCCAGCACTGTGCTAGCCCCAGGCTAGGGCAGAGCCCGAAAGGTAGAGCCCCCACCATGATGCCCATAAGAGTTTTATGATACCTGCAGTGCCATGGCTATGGGGTGGGGGTGGGGGGTGTGCCTCAGTTTCCCACCAGTGCGGACTAACTGTTCACCAGCATCCCAGTGTGGGGCAGCAAAGCTGGGGCAGAGAAGCTTGGGGGGCATTTCTCCCCACATCCACCCTTGGGTGCTTCCCAAAACATGCCTGGGGTGCTCCAGCCATGGCAGCAAAGCCCAAGCCCTCTGCCCTGCCACACACAGCATCTTGCTGCGCAACCCCTTACGCCTGCGGCTGCCCGTCCAGGCTCTGTCACCCCCAGCGCTGACATGATGGGGCACAGGTTCAGTCAGTACCGGTGTGGCCAGTGTGGGGCCGGCCAGCCAGCCCCCTCCCTGGGGAAAATGAGGCAGGTCCCCTCTCCAAAACAAGCCATGGAGCCCAGCTGTGCCATGCTGCCTGGGCAGGCACATGAGTCACTGTGCCTGGGGTGCCAGAGGGCTGTTTTGGGGTTTCACGGGGGTGAGCCACCCACACACCCCCAATTTTTTGCCCGTGGGTCTCAGCCAGGAACACCCGGTGCCACCCTCTGCCGGGAGCAGCTCCCCAGTGGCTCAGCAGTTTTGGACCCCTGCTTTTGGCACGAGGGACAGGAGGAGACCTGGGAGGCACCTGATGGCCAAGGCTACCAGCAGACCCGGCCACACAGTGGGAAGCCACACTGCAGTGTCGAGCAAGCCCGCTGTTTCCCCTTCACAAACAGGAAAGGGGTGGGGAGGGCAAAGACCAGTACTCGGGGCGAGCGGCAGGCTGGATGTGCTGGGGTGGCATCGCCCCTGCCGTGCTGGCTCCCCCGCAGCCCCAAGCAGGGCTCCAGGGTCACCACAATAATACAACCCCCTATAGCAAGTGGCTATTAGGTACCCTGTAGCTCCCAGGAGCAGGAGCCACGCACCCGCAGCGCAGGGTAAGGGCTGCCTCCTCCTCCCGCAGAGCCTTCGGGGACACTGACAGCCCCCGGCCACGGGGGTGGGAGCTCTGCACTGGCCGCTGCACAGCCCCAAGCGGGGGGTGCCACCTGCCCCGAACCGAGCCCTAGCCCCTCCGTTCACCCCAAACACAGCTTTTCTGGCTAGCAAGCCCCAGCCAGCACTGCAGGGAGCCACAGCGGAGCCAATGCTGGCTCTGTCCCAGCAATAGAGGCAGCGACGCAGCATGCCGATGCCCAGAGCGATGTGCAACCTGCCCGGCCACCAGCCCGAGGCCAGCTCCCCTCTGCGGGGCTCTGCCCCAGCCCTCCCCTGCCCCATCTCGGGGACCCTCCTTGCTATCTCCAGCCTGGGGGGCTCAGCACCACCTGGGATGTGCCTGGCACCAGGGGGGTCCCGGGGACGCAGGGTGGGGAGGCGAAAGCAAGAACGAAACCACCCGGGGTCTGCGGAGAAACTGCCACATCCGGCTCAGCCACAGCTGGAGGAGGGCAAGCGGCACCGGGGTCTTGGAGGTACACAGCTAAAAATAGCCCTGGGAGGATGGTGGGCCACCGGCAGTGTGCCCCACCAGGACATGGCTGGTCCCAGGGGCCATCATGCCGTGGGCTGGCTGTGTGCTCGGCACAGGCAAGGGGGCTTGATGCACAGCCCAGGGGAGCTTGCCTCCCTCCGGGACCGCACCCCAGCAGGGCTTCTTCCAGTCCAAGGTGCACCCTGAAATGCCGGCTCTTCCCTCGGCCCTAAGGCAGAGCCCCGAAATGCTGCTTTGAACCCCACCCCACTCCCCCAGCTCTGCCACCACCATCCCCGGGAAGAGCCCGTAGTGCAGCCGGGTTTAACCACAGCTGGGGTGGGAGGGTTTTCCTGCTGGGGTCAGCTTGGACAGCAAAAGAGCTGCTGGAGAAGGCTGAGTTGCTCAGGAATGCTGGCACATGTGGCTGGTGGGCACCACACTGGCTGCCCACCCGGCTTGCAGCCCTACACTGCTCCTGATGGGATCTGCTTGGCCCCGTGGTGACACAATACCTTGCCCGGGGAGGAGGAGAGGGGACCGAACACCCGCCAACGCACTGACCTGCATTGCATCATCCCGGGCAGCCGCCCTCCTCCAAACACAGCAGCCCGCCGGGCACGTGCCAGGGTCCAGTCGGGTCAGAGCTCATCCCCCTCCTGAGCCAGCGGGTGCCAGGACAGCAGAGGAGACCCGGCAGCCCTGCAAACAGCCTGGCCGCAGGGCCACCAGCATCTGCTGGGCACCCTGTGGGCTGGAGTCGGTTGGAAACCTTATCAGGCTTTGCGATATGGCAGAGCTCTTCCGGGACCGGGCAGCCGGGGGCTCAGTGCCCGGGGGGTGCCACAGCCCTGCAGGCTCAACTGCATCTGCGCTCCCCAAGGATGTAGCCTGCTGCCATTGCAGGACCCCAGATCCCCCTTCCCAGTGCTGGGGGGATCCTTGAAAGGAGATTTCGGCACTGGTCCTGGCATGCCGTTACGTGGTGCCACAAGGCACTGCCCAGGCTATCAAAAGAGGACGGAGCATTAATGGGGAGGAGAGGAATGAGGGAAGGAGCCCCCAGAAGAAGGGCGATCCCCCCTACACCTCATCCTCCAGCAGTCACGACCTTCAGCTGCTTTTTAGAAATGAGCTTGTGCTTCCCTATCTACAGCCACATCGGTCCCCGAGCATCCTGCCGGCAGGCATCCCGCGCCAGCCCGCGCTGTGCCGGTCCCCCCTGCCCCTCACGCCCAGGTACCGGCAGGCACCGCCGCCGCTCTCCCACCCTGCCCAGCCGCTGACGGGTGAGAGTAGCGCTTGCATAATGGAAAATGTCAGCGGGGAGAGGGCAGTGCATCTGAGAAACCTCACAAACATCCGGCTGGCGACACTGGGGCTATCTTTACACCCCAGGCACCGGCTCGGCGAGCCCTGATTAACGAGAGCAAGCTCAGCCTCTGCTGCCCTGCTGCAGCCTCCTCAGCAGGGACGGTCCCAGACAGCGTCAAAGTGCCCTGCGGTGTGGTCCCACTGCAGGGGGAGACCCAGTGACCAGCCGGTCCCCTCGCCAGCCCCCAGAAGGCCACATGCCACCAGGCTGGGAGCAATGTGGGGCACGGCTGGGGTGGAGATGAGCTTTGGTGTCGGCTGGCCACAGCATGGCTGGGGCTGGCGGGGAGCTCTGGGATGGAGCCCAGTGGGGGGTCACCTGGAGCTGCCCAGGACCATGGAAATACTCGACCCATGGATTCTGAATATCTCCACCGATGGAGACTCCACAGCCTCTCTGGGCAGCCTGTGCCAGCGTTTGACCAATGTCACAGCAGAAAAAGTGTTTTCTTGTGTTCAGGTGCAATTTCCTATTTTTTCATTTGTGCCCGTTGTCCCATCGGCAGACACCACTGAAAAGAGCCCAGCTCCCTCTTTGCTGCACCCTCCCCTTCAAATATCTATCCACATCACTGAGGGGCCCCCAGCCCCAGCCTCCCCTCCAGGCTGAACAGCCCCAGCTCTCCCAGCCTCTCCCCGTATGAGAGATGCTCCAGCCCCTCACCAGTGTCGAGCCAGGAGGATGCACTGCCTGGGAGCCACGTGCCACCTTCCTGCTGCAGGAAGGAGGTTTCCAGGCCTGGCCCCAGGGGCCCTACCTTGCTTTCCTTGTCTTTTGGCCAGGATCTGGCCCTCGGCGGGCAGCCCTCCCCACAGCCTGGCTCTGCAGCACCGCCCTACCAGGCCTCCCACAGCTGCGCCAGCATCCCTACATCCACAGGCACCGCTCGCCCCATCCCTAGGGCACCCTGAGCCTGCGGAGTGCCCAGTGCCTCCAGCAAGGACCAGGAGCACTCCTCCCTTGGGGTACCAATAACCCCACTGACCTCCCCCAGCCCCCCGGGAGGATGCTGGCAGGTCCCCCAGCCCCACCGAGTGGCTGTGATGTACCCCAGCATCAGGAATTCGGGAACATGATCCCCCTTTCTAAATGGCAAACAAGCCATGCCCTGCCCACCGTGGCCATGCATATTGTGCGCACCCCGTGGGCAATGCTCCTATCCCTGGCATGCACCCCCCCATGTTCCCCTTGGTGCCTGCAGCCCCCCGGCTCTGGTGCAAGCACCCCAGGACCAGTCGCTCGCTGCAGCTCCTTGAAGCCGGAGCCGAACTGAGCAGAGCTGCCGGATTGCTCCCCACCTCCGCTCAGCTGCCGGTAGAGCCCGTGCCGAGGCAGCACCGGGAGCTGAGCGCCTGGCCCACGTGGGCAGGATGCGCACCCCCCGCACCATTTGCCAGCACCTCAAATGTCTTGATGCACCCCGGAGCCGGCAATCCCTCCTTCCCCATTGTCCCTTCCCTCCATGCCCAGCCCTAAGGGGACCAGTGCCGGGATGCAGCACAGCATCCCCCTCCCGCTCTGCCCTTGCACTTCCGAAACCTGGTGCAGGCAACCAGCAGCCCCTGGCTGTGGTGAGGAGGAGGAGGAGGAGGGGGCGGCAGCAAGACCCCATCCGTCCTGAGGCCATTCAGCCTGGCAGGGGCACCTGCACCTGGCAGCTGTCATTGTCACCGAGCACAATGGCCTCGCCGCCTCCACGCAGAAGCCGGCACAAAGCACCCCACGGAGCACCCCGGCAATTACAGCCCGGAGAAAGCCAAGCTGGGGGTGTGAAGTGGGAAGACGTGATTGATGGGGAGGTTTGAGGAGGGGATGGGGGAACGGGCATTTTGGGGGAGGCGCTGGGAATGGGGAGCAGCAATCAGGAAGGATTCAGCAGATCCCAAAATGATCCTCATCCGCTCCTGTCCCCATGGGGCTGGACAACACCTTGGCGGGGGGGAAGCTGTTCGCTCCCATCCCCAGGGACCAGGGTCCTCCCCAGTCACTGTGGGTGGGCAGTGGGGTGGAGGTCCCGACCTTTTCCAGCTCCCCAACATCGCAGGCTCCTATAGACCCCCTCCAGCACCCAACCACCACCAACAGCCAAAAAATAGGCCAGCCTGCCCCCCCCCCGCTAACCCAGTTATGTCTCAGGAGCTGCAGCCCTGGCGCTAGACTCTCCCTCATTCATTAACTGTGCGCTAATTAAGTACCTGCCCCGGTCTCTGAGGTGCAGGCAATGGTTCCCCCTGCCATCCCAAACCCACATGGGTGCACAGGGGTGTCGAAGCGGCTCGGAAAGGTGCCTGCCACGGCACACGTGCTGCCCATCCCTCCGGCTGCAGCTGTGGCCACGGCCAGAGGGACGGGCAGCACGTGTGCCACGGCACGGCTATGAGCCGGGGACAGGCCAACCTGGGTGGCAGCAGCAATCACATCCCAAAATCCTTGTCTCCATAGGGAAGAAAGGATCCCATCTAGCGAGAAGCCAGGGTGGCAAGCATGGTCCTGCTGATCCGAACCAAGGCAAAGGAATCCTCAGGGAAAACCCTGAACCCCAACACTGAAAACATTTAGATTTGGGAGGGGGGGGGAATGCATGCACGGCTTGCTGTCAGCCCCCTCCAGCACCAGCCCTGCCCAGCTCTCACCCCTCTCTCCTCCTCCCTCCCAGCTCCGCGGGCCATTAACCCAGCCGCGTCCTTTCCGCCTGCCCATCCATCACGCCGCCTGCCTCCCCCGGCACGCTGCACGGCATCACCTCCTGCATGGCTAATTGCCGACGCCTGGCAGGATGCGGGCAGCAGCCGCGGCAGGCAGGGAGCCGGCAGCTCAGCATTTCCCCACGCGTAGCCTGTCAACTAGCGAGGCCAGACCTGCTGATGCCATGGAGGGGCTTTGATGCCTGGGCTGGGGGCTCGGGGCGCGCTTGTGTCCCTGTACTGCTGCTGCAGGACATGGGCATAGCCCAGCCATCTGCCCTTTTCTCTCGGTTTTCCTGGCATTGACGACTCCCTGCAATATCCCCCGTGTTCCACGGCACAGCAAACCCCTCTGGAACAGCAAGAGCTGCACGGCAAACTCCACTGGCTGCTGCCGCCCCTCCGGGAGGGCGCTGAGGGCTTGCACACAGCGCTAAGCATCCCCAGGACCCGGCCCACCAGCCTGGCTTCCCACCATGCCCCCCCATGCAGCACCCTGCACCCCAGCACAGCCCACGGCACCCACCTGGCAGCCAGGTCAGAGCGGGCAGAGGAGGTGCCAGCCTGCTCCAAAGAAGGGGAAACTGAGGCACGTTCCTTGAGCAGCCAGAGGGACTCGGCAAGACCCCCCCCAGAGCCGCTGGCCCCGGAAATGTCTCCTGCCAAGTGGGAAAACCCCACAGTGCCAGGTTTGGAGCACGCGACTTCCGCGCCCCTGGGCAAACGCCCTTTGCCCCCCTTGTGCCAGCACGCCAGGCTTGGCACAACAGCCAGGCCTGGGCCAGCGGTAGGGGAGCTCACCCAGCCCTGAGCAGCCCTGAGCTGCCAGCAGACCCGGCACACTGCCCCGTCCCCGCTGCCTCCCTCCATGCCCGCAGCACCCAACACCAGAGCCCGAGGGCACCCCCCTGCTCTCCAACTGCATCCCCCCCGCGGCGTTTTCTCAGCTGTCCCCCCTCCCCAGGGTGGCACAGCCACCAAATCCCCACCGAGGGGCGGCTGGGGCCAGAAGCCGGCTGCAGAGGGATTTCTGGCACGGCCCCAAGGCGAGGGTCCCCCCGCGGCGTGGCAGCCCCCGCATGCCCGCCGGCACTGCAGGCACCGCCTGGACTCCCACCACCGCCCCCTTCCCACGTCCGGGCGGTGGAGGCAAAGGGACCGCTCACCCTGCACGTCGCCCAGAGCATCCTCCCCGCATCGTGCCCGGATCCGCCCTCCCCAAACGGCCCCCCAAAACTTCCTCCTCTCCCCACTTCCCACCTGGCCGTTCAGCCCAGGTTATTTCTCCCTGCGCCTCAGGCAGGTGCCTGGCCATTTCACCGTCCCCACCTAGGACACCCACGGCCACCCACTCCTGTTTGGCCAGAAGGCACCGCACCCCAAAACAGCTTTCCCTGAGCAAGCTGCACACACACACACGCACAAGCTGCCCTCATGCCAGCAGCCGACCTCAAAGGTGTCCGCATCCACCCAGCAAACCACCACGGGGGACTGGATCTAGGGAAGGCTGCGGGAGCGGGGCCCGCAGGGGAGCTGGCACAGCTGAATTAATCTGGGGCGCCGGGAAAGATGCCGGCTCCATTTTGCCACCCACCAGGCCCCACACACGCACTGCTTGCAGCGGGGTGTGGGATCCCAGGAGCCTACAGCACCGCAGTGACCCTAAATCTCACCCCCAGAGCGTCCATGGGGCAGAGGCTTCCCAAAAGAGCCCCCTTTCCCCAGGGGCAGGTGGGGGGAACCCAGGGGATACAAACATGGGATGAAGGCAACTGGGGGGGCTCCGGGTATGGGAGAGACCCTGTCCCCGAACAGTGGGGTAAAATCTGCGCTCCACAGCCCCACGGAACCTGCCACCGTGGGGTGTGCACCTTTGCATGTGCCCTTCTGCAGGGCACAGGGGGCCAGACCCTTCCCGGCACTGCCCCGGGCACTGGCTGGGTTGGGTCTGCCAGCAGCAAGTGCCTGGCACCGATTTACACCCCAGAGCAGGCGAAACCCCCCCTGCCCCGTTCTCGGTAGGGACCCCACACGCCGGCCAGCCCCTTGCCCCAGGCCCCCGTGCCCCTGACCTTGCTCCTCATCTGCCCCGAGGTGGACACCTTCCGGATGAGCTTGTGGGAACTGTCCTCCTGCTCGCCCTCGCTGTCAGACGACTCCTCACCGCCCGCCTCGGGCGAGATGGGTGCCAGCTTGTCCGAGTCCAGGGATGACACTGATTCCCGGGTCTTCCTCAGGAACAGGTCCCCGGGCACCAGCTTCTCGGCCATCTTCCCACCCAGCTTGGCTCAGGGTGCCGCCGCCTCCTGTGAGAGCCCTGGGAGGACAAGGACACACAGGAATGGAGGAAGAGCCCTGAAAGAGGGTGCCCGGCGCCTCATCCTCTACGGCTCAGCCAGCCGGGAGGTGCAACCCTGGCGATCAGGGAAGACGGCGCTTCCTCGCCCAGGAACGCCGCTCAGGGTGGCTTCCTTGCAGGCAAAGTTTTCCTTCCTTGCCTTTTTTCGGTGTCCCAACTCCTCCTCACCCTGCCCGGCATCCCAACACCGTCCCTCGCTCCGCCGTGGGAGACTGCGGCCACCCCACGCCCGGGCATTGGGGTGCACCTCCCTTGCCGCAGCCTGCGCCAGCCCCCCCTCCGGTGCCCATCCCCAGGGTGCCGGGCTGCCCTCAGCGGCCGGGCCGGCGGAGAGAGGGGCTCCCCGCGAAAAGCAGCAGCCGCCTCCGCCGCCCGCCTTGCTCGGCCGGCCGGGAAGGGCTGGGAGCATCCCCCGCCCCGCGCCGGGGGGTCGCCGGCCCCAAGCAGGTGGCTGCGGGTGGGGGGCATGGAGGGGGGGCGCGGGGGTCCCCGCATGCGGGGGAAGCCGTCTCCCCACGCCGTCCCTGCCCTTCCCGGGGACTGCGGGCGGGCTTGGGGGGGGGGGGGAGGTGGGGGGGCACCTACCTGGCCGAGCGAGCGTGGCCGGCTGCGGGGCTGCCGTGCCCGGGCCGCGGGTGGCGGGGGGCACCCCACGGCGCCGTGCCCGGCCCCACGCGGCCCCCGCGGGCCGGCTCCGCCGCCGCCGCCCCCCGCGGCTGCCGGCAAACGTGGTGCCGTCTCCCCGCGCAGCAACAAGCGTTTCGAGTGGGGGGGGCGGGTGTGTGAGCGAGGGCACCGCAGCGCTGCCGTGTCGTCGTCCCCCCACTCCCGGGAGCAGCCCCCCGCCCCCCCCCGCCCTCGCTGCGGGCCTCGCACCCCCCCCTCCCGCCTCGGGCCGCCGGGGGCCGGGTCTCCGCCGAGCATCCCGCGGCGCGCCCGGGAGGGGGGAGGCGGAGCGGCCCCCCCGCGCACACACCTTGCGCACCCCGAGCCGCCGCCGCCGCCGCCGCCGTGCAAGGTCGCTCTTCCTCCGGCCCCCGCCCGCCGCCCCGCAGCCCCCCCCGGCCCCGCAGCGCGGCCCCGCCGGGATGTGCCTCTGCAGGCGGCCCCGGCCCTGCCCCTGCGCCGCAAGCCCCGGCCTGCTCCGGCGCGGCGGGCGCTGCTGCGCACCGCGCGCGGCGGCACGGGCGGCCCACGCACGGCCCCGAGCACGCGGGCACGGGCGGGCACCCGCGCGGGCATAGGCGAGCACCCGCACCGCCGCCGCGCACACACGTGTGCACCGCCCACGCGGGCACGGGCGGGCACATGCACGGGCGTGGGAGAGCCCCCGGCCGCCGCCGTGCACATACGTGCGCACCGCCCACGCGGGCGCGGGCGGGCACACCCCCGGCGTGGGCGCGCACATGCGCTGCTGCCGTGCACATACGTGTGCGCGCTCCCACACGCGTGCAGGCATGCACAGCCCCGGCGTGGGCGAGTACACGCGCTGCCGCCGTGCACGTACGCGTGCACGCTCCCACGCGCGTACGGGCGCGCGCAGCTCAGGCGTGGGCACGCACGTGCGCTGCCGCCGTGCACGTGCAGGTGCGCCACTCGGGCGGGCGCAGCCGGGCACACACACGGGCGCGGGAGAGCACCCGCACCGCCGCCGCGCGCACACGCGTGCACCGCCCACGCGGGCACGGGCGTGCGCATGGGTGGCGTGGGCGAGCACGCACACTGTGGCCACGCACATATATGTGCACACGCCCATGCGTGCATCGGCACGCACGGCTCAGGCGTGGGCAAGCACATGCACCACCTCCATGCAACTGTATGTGCACATGGCCACACGTGCAGGGGCACGCACAGGCAGGGATGAGCACGCGCACTGATGCCTCCACACACTTACTTGTACACACACTCACACATGCGTGCAAGCCATATGAGCCAGCAACGTGCGCTCGCAGCCCAACCGTGTCCTGGGCGCATCACCCGCAGCGTGGCCAGCAGGTGGAGGGAGGGGATTCTGCCCCTCTGCTCCGCTCTGCTGAGACCCCCTGGAGCACTGCGTCCAGCTCGGGGGTCCCCAGCACCAGGAGGACATGGAGCTGTCGGAGCGGGCCCAGAGGAGGCCACGGAAATGGTCCGAGGGCTGGAACCCCTCTGCTAGGAAGAAAGGCCGAGAGAGTTGGGGTTGTTCAGCCTGGAGGAGAGAAGGCTCCACGGGGAGACCTTACTGCGGCATTTCAATACATAAAGGGAGCTCCTAAGAAAGACGGAGGGAGACTTTTTACCAAGGCCTGTAGCGACAGGACAAGGGGCAATGGCTTTTAACTGAACGAGGATGGGTTTAGGTTGGACATAAAGAGGAAATCCTTTACGATGAGGGTGGTGAGACACGGGAGCAGGTTGCCCAGAGAAGCTGTGGATGCCCCATCCCTGGACGTGTTCAAGGTCGGGTTGGACGAGGCTTTGAGCAACCTCACCTAGTGAAAGATGTCCCTGCCCGTGGCAGGAGGGTTGGACTAGATGGTCCTCAAAGGTCCCTCCCAACCCAAACCGTTCTGTGATTCTACAGTGCGCATGCATGCAAACACCCCACAAAGAGTACTTGTATAGGAACATGCTCCGGAGTGTGCGTACGGAGCTCACACGCATGTGTGCACGTGTAGGGGTGTGCCCCCAAACACACCACTGGGAGGGAGAGAGAGTCTGGCCCCACTTTCCACCCCACAGTGTGCACAGGGCTCCAGCCCCGCAGCGTGGGGTGCCGTGGCCGCCGGTGCCCAGCCCTCACCTGCTGCTGCTCTGGGACCCTGATGCTGGCAGCCGGCCAGGCCCAGAGAAGAGTCCCACATCCCCCCAAACCGCAGCCCACCCCCCGATGGGCCGTGCTCAGGGGCAGGCGGCCTGGGGCTCCCTTGTCCCCCCCCTTGTGCGTGGCTTTGCCCTTTGGGCTGTAATAAGCGGGGGGGGAAGGGGGGGCTGCTGCGGAGTTTGGACCTCCACGTTCTGAGACTCCCCGTTTCCCACGGGGGCCGGGGCTTGGCTTTCACTGAAGCATCACTACCCACCAGGTCCTCGTCCTGCCCCAGCTCCTGGTCCCTCAGGACCAGGGGTGCGGGATACAGGGGGACAGACTGGGGATCTGTAAAATTGAGAGATTATGGTGATGGGGAGACAGACAGCAGGGCCAGGGGCTACCCCAGCGTGTCGGGTCCTGGCTGCACCTCTGGGAGACCGGGGAGCCCTGCATGCCACAATGAGCCCGCTGGCCTGCAGCTCCCCTGGGGTCCCACGCAGGGATCCCCAGGACCCCCCCACCCCATGGCCACATCCAGCGCAGGCACTGAGGGCCCCGGTACCCAGCAGCCCTCCCATGCCCCCTGTTCCCTGGGTCCACGGCCCTGCCTGGCAGCAGTGGGAGCTGCACGGAGAGGCAAGCGGGTCTCGAACGGGCCGTGGGGCACAGACACACACATGCATGCATCCCCCTCCCCGTGTGCCTGCAATTGTCTGTACGCATGGGCTTGCACAAGTGGCCCTGCCCACACACACGCACTCACCCACATGTGCGCGCATTCACCCATGTGCGCTTAGCTGGCTGTGCATTTGCTTACCTGCGTGTGTACACACGTGTGCATGCATTCACATGTGCATGTCACACATACGTGGACACGTTCACCCGTGTGTGTTCACCCGCATGTGCAGTCACTTGCCACTGGTGCTTGTGCTCCCTGGCATGGGGCTGTGCTCCTCCCTGTGCACGTGTGCTCACACACACAGCGTGTGCTCACACACACAGCGTGTACTCACCTGTGTGTGCATGTCTGCTCACACGTGTGTGCGTGCATTCACCTCTGTGTGTGTGCCTGTTCGGCTGTGCATGCTCACACACGTGTGCACGCATTCACCTGTGTGTGCACGTGTTTGCCTGTGTGCACTGAAGTGCGTGTGCCTGTGTGCAGCCATGTGCTCACGCTCAGCGTGCTTTCAGCTATTCATCTACAGGCTCCCATGTGCGTGCATGTGCTTACCCTGGCGTGTGCTCGTATGGATTCACGCACACTCACCCCTGTGCACGTGTGCTCACCTGCACGTGCGTGGGCTCACACGCAAGCATCCTCCCGTGTTGCCGTGACAACGTGCGTGTGCATACGCTCCAACACATGTGCCTGCACCCACCGATGCGCGCCCCTGCCCACCCACGCGTGCGGGTGCTCACACTCATGCACCCACACGTGTGTGCGTGCGCACGCGTCCGCCCCCGCGTGCGTGTGCTCCCACGCGTGTGCTGGTGCCATCCAGCGGCCGGCGCTGCCCCTGCACCGCGGCTCCCCCAGCCCCGCCCGCGGCCGTGGGGCTGCCAGGCGCGGGCAGGGCCCCGCGCTGCCCTGGCCCGGGGACGGCGCGCCAGGCCCCGCTCCCTGGTGCCCGGCTGGCACGCAGGGGTCCCGAGGAAAGCATTTGGCCAGCAAGGGGACAGTGGCCGCGCCCACCCGCGCCACCCTGCCGTGCTGGGGTGCACCAGGGCACCCCAGAGCCAGCTCAGCAGCAGCAGCACCGTGCCACCCCCCTGGGCACTGCCACCCCCACTGGGCCACCCCGCCGCCGGTGCCACCCCAGACGTTCTGGCAGCGGTGCTGCGGCTGTGAGTGCCGGGTACAACGCCACAACCGTCACCCAAGCGCTGTGCCCCCGCTGTGTACCCCTGGGGAGAGGTCCAGGCACCGCCCCCTGCCCAGACCCGGCCTGGTGGCACTGGGTGCAGAGGACCCCCCGCCTACGGCTGCACCCCAGGTGCCTGCAGCGCCACAGGGGCATTTGGGTCCCAAGAGCTTGCCGGGGCTTGGCTCACCCCAGCTGCGGCATCCCCCCCCCACGGCGGGCAACCGCCAGCCCCGGGTGCCACTGGCTGGGGACGCAAGGGACAAACCGCACAAGACACGACTGGGACACTTGTGCAGCTGCTGCTGCTCCTTTAGTGTGAGAGGCACAACGGCATGCGGCACGGCTCCGGCACCCGCACGGCACCGGCACGGCACCGGCACCTCCGCGGCGCGGTGACCCGCCGAGGGCTGCCGGCCCCCGCGAGCAGCACGGCCCGCGCCCGGGGGGTGCAGTCTTTGGTCCAGGCAGCGTTCCCGGGCAGGCACCGGGGGCGGCTGCGACGGGGGGCATGCGGGGGACCCTGCTCCTGCCACGCACCGCCCCAGGTAGGTGTGGGGTGTAGTGTTCAACGGGCGGGGGGCGCCACGGGGGGAGCAGCCACGCAGGGGGCTGCTGCGGGGCCGAGCGGGCAGGCGTGGGCGCTGCCTGCGCTCCGGGGCTGGGCTGCCCGGCTGCGGCCACCCCCAAAGGGGCTGGGGCCCACCCTGCCTCCCCAAAACGCTTCCCGCCGCCCGCCCGCCCCAAGCTGCTGCCGGTTGCATGAAAGCCCCGTGCAAAATCAGCATCGCGGCGCCGGCCCGTCCCGTGGGGACGGACGGAGAGCGGCAGGGCGACCCAGGGCGAGGTCTAAGTGCTATTTGGGGCTGCTGCGGCACAGAGGAGGGGGGCAGGTGCCCCGTTTCCTCTGTTGACCCCTGCCGGTGCCAGGGCGGAGGCTGGAAGCGAGGGCTGGATGAGGCCGGTGGTGCCCGTGCCCACGGCACTGGTGGCAGGGGGGCACCCGCAGCCCCTGGTCTAACTGCTCCCAGCACCCCGTCCCCTGGCAGGGCACCATCCCAGGGGCGCCCACCGAAGCGTCCCCTGGGAGAGGGGTGCACAGCACCCACCAGCACCAGCCTTGGCCCCCCGCGGTGCCTGGGGCGGCGGGGAATGGGTTAAGGACCCACTGGCCGGGGCCATTGTTTCGGACACAATGGAGAGGAAGAGGATGCCGGGGGCCGAAATTCCTCCAGCTCCCACCAGACAGATGGACGGAGCTGGAGCTGGACAGACAGAGGTGGTGGAGGACAAGGATGGTTTAACCCTTCCATGCGCCGTGTGGGGATGCCCAGGGGCAGCCGGGGGGTGTTTAAGGCACGTGGTGCAGCACCAGCTGGGGTCCAGGACAAGGTGGAGGGACACCGGCAGGCACAGAATGACTCGGGGTGGGGGGGCGGCAGGATCTGTCCGTCTGGTCCTGCTGGGCCACAGGGTGCTGGGTGGCCGTAGAGCCCAGGGCAGCTCTGTGGCACGACACCCCCCCCCCCCAGCACCTGGACTGGCACCCCCTCCCCTGCTTGGTAAACCAGAAAAATAAATAAAAGGCAGGGGCTGGACAGAGAGACGGACGCAGGGCTGGATCTGCTTTGGCGGCAAGCTGGGGCCACGGCCAGGGTCCTGGGGGGAGGCTGGGCAGGGGGCTAGCAGCCCTTGGGGGCCTGGCCGAGGCTCTCGTGCAGGCAGCGGAGCTGCTCCTGGCCCAGCTTGATCTTCTCCTCCAGCTCCCGCTGCTCGGCAATGAGGGCCGACTTCATCTTGATGAAGTGCTGATAGTCCTGGAGGTGCTCGGCGGGTAGGTACCGTGCCACCATGGCGCCCACCGCCTCCTCCCGCCGCCCCATGTGCTCCTTCAGCTCCTTGGCGTCCTCCAGCTGAGCCGCCAGCAGCCGCTGCTTCTCCCGCAGGGCCACCTGAGGGCGAGACAGGTGGCATCGGCGGGGGGTCCCACAGCGCGACGCCCCGTGGGTGCTCCCCTGCCCCGTGCCCACCTTGTCCTCGGTGGGGGCGTGCGGCCCCAGGCTGCCCAGGGCGGTCTCCACCCGGGCCAGGCGCCCCGAGAGGGAGAGCAGGAGGTTGACCACCTTGTCCAGGTCGCCCACAAAGAGGCGGTACTTGTCGAACTCCCCCGGGGTGCAGAGGGCTTGCAGGCGGGCAGCCACGTCCTCACCCAGCGCCCCGTTGGCGCTGATGTCCTCCTGCAGCCCCCGCTGTGCCTCCCGCAGCACCGCCAGCTTGCGGCTCAGGCTCTCGATCAGCTGCAGCTGCCGGAGAGAAGGGGTCAAGGGCGACTGGGGCCACCCCCGCTGGGACTGGGGGACTGGCACGCGGGTGCAGGTGTGCCACGCTGCACAGGGCCCCACAGACCACGAGCATCTGGCGATCCCCCTGGTTCCCATGAGCTACCAGCAATGCCCCCAGTCCCTGCGAGCATCTGGCAATGTCTCAGACCCCGTGAGCATATGGCAGCGCCAATGCAGTCACCCAGCGATGCCCCCGGTCCCCGTGAGCACCCAGCGATGCCCCCAGTCCCTGTGAGCATCTGGCAATGCCCCAGTCCCTGCGAGCACGGAGCAATGTGCCCCTGGTCCCTGCAAGCATCTGGCAAGGCCCCCGGTTCCCATGAGCATCCGGTGATGCCCCTGGTCCGCACGAGCATCCAGCGACACTCCCAGGCCCCGCCAGCACCCGACAACGCCCCTGGTCCTCGCAGGCATCTAGCAACGTCCCAGCCCCTGCAAGCATCCAGCAATGCCCCTGGTCCCCGTGAGCACCCAGCGATGCCCCTAGTTCCCATGAGCAACCAATGACGCCCCTGTCCCCCGTGAGCAGCCAGCAATGCCCCCGGTCCCTGCGAGCACCTGGCGATGGCAGTGGGGAACCCCGAGGGCATCATCCCCAGCAGCGCCCGCTTTACCTTCTTCTCCACCAGCTGGTGGTCCACCTCCTCCTCCTCCGAGCTCCCCTCCACCACCTCTGGCAGCTCCTTCACCTTGCCGAGCGGCTCGGCTTTGCCTGCTGCTGTGCCGTAATACGCCGGGTAGGAGGTGGAGCTGGCAGCGCTCCCGGGGGGCGGCGAGATGGGCTCGAAGCCCTGCCTGCGAGAACAGGGGCTCAGTGCCGGGGGCGGCGGGGTGCAGCCTGTCCTCAACACAGTGCCCGGTGCTGCACCAGCCCTACCTGTCCTGTGCCAGGGCCTCCAGGCGCCAGTCCTGCTGGAAACGTTCCGGCCAGGCCTGCCGCTCCCCCGCCACCAGCAGCTTGCCCATCACCTCGGTGGCAGTGCCGAGGGGGGCCAAGGGGGCCAGGATGCCGGCCAGGGAGCGGTCCCTGCCCGCCACGTCCCACAGCAGCTCCTCCGAGTCCACGCGGCGGGGCTGTGGCCGGCCCCCCTGGCAGCTCACCTCCTCCGCTGCTCCGGGGCTGGGCTTGGGTGCCTCTGGGGTGGCGGGGCTGGGGCCACCATGCAGGGGCAGGGAGCACTCACCCACCCCACAGGGGCCAGCCCAGCCCCGCTCCTGGTTCCGGCCGAGCCTTTGGGGCTGCTCCTCCATCTCCCAGGGGTGCTTTGCCTTCGGCTGCTCCTCCCCGGCCCCCGCCGCCCTGCCAACACCCGCCCGGGGGCACCCACGTCAGCTTCCCTGCCCGCCGGTGGGGGACGGGGACACGCAGGCCTGTGCCCACCCCAGGGAAAGAGGACGGGGACACCTCTCATCCCAAGAAAACGCCACAGCCCAGCCCAAGGGGTGGATTAGGATGCTCCGATGCAGGGTTCAAAGGGCCACGTGGCCCCAAAAACCACCCCATGCCCAGGCTGTGCCCGCAGCCCCACCCCCACCCCAACGCCATGGCGGCACTTGCCTGCAAATCTCGGCACTGCCAGCATCGGGCTCGGGCGTCCTGCGGAGGGATCCAGGGGGCTCGGGTCGGGGCCAGGCACCTGCTGGGGCAGGGGGGCGAGCGGCATGCCCCCGGGACCGGCCCCCCTGCTCCCCGGTGAGGCTCTGCGACCGCTCACGCACAGCCTCAGCGATGCTGCGGGTCGGCACTGGGGCGGCGGTGAAGGCAGAGCTGTGCCCAGAACCATCTGGCAGGCGCTGGGACATCCGGCGCTGCCTGTACTTCTCCCAGTTGGGGGGAGGCGGGCGGGGAGGTGGGGGGCCCTTCTTTTTGGGGACACCGGGGGGGTCCAGCTTGGCACGGAGAAGGTCCCTCCGGTCGCGGCCCCGGGGGCTGGCGGGCTCCAGGTTGAGGTGGCTCTCAGAGAAGGCTCTGCCCCGCAGCGGGCGGTGCAGGGGGTCCGGGGGGCTCTCAGGGGAGCGGGCCAGGCAGTCGCCATCCCACGAGAGGTCGTGTGTGGACGTGGCCCGGCAGCAGGGTGGCCACTCCGGCTCGGCGCTCTCAAAGCAGGGGCGGAAGGGGCCAAGCCTCGGGAAGCCCAGTTGGTAGTGGGAGAGCTCACTGGGGAGAGAAGGGGGCACCCATCCCCCCAGACAGTCACCCCTCCCGGCAACTCATGCCCACCCCTGCCTCGGTTTCCCCAGCTGGAGTCACCCAGCCCCACTGTTGGGGGAAGCCCAGGCTCTCCCAGTGCCCCCACGCTGGGCACAGCTCCCTGGAGATGCCCCCAGCCCCCTGGGGATGGGTAAGGAGGGACCCACCCCGCCACGGGCACCTCCTCGCACCCCCGGGCCCGGCTTGCCTAAGGTGGCACGCGCCCTCCCTTCGCAGCGCACAGTGCAGAGGGGGTGTTGAGGGAGGCGCTGTGGACGTCACCAACCAAAACCACGGCAGTCCCCACGCCTCGCTGGCAGAGGTCCCCGCCGAGTGGCATGCGTGCACATCCCGGCACCCCAGCACCCAGCGCAGGCTCACCTGATGGACTGGCTGGCTTTCCTGGTTATCGCCGGCGGTTCCCACTCCTCCAGAGGAAATTCCTGCGTGGCGGAAGGATAGGGAGTGTGAAAGCGGGGTCAGCATCCCCCGGGCCCAGCACCCAGCCTCCCCAGCATCCCCTGACCAGGCGCAGTAGGCATGCAGCAGGTCTGCAAGGGCCCCCCATGGGCACAGTACCCCCCACCCCAACCCAGGGTCAAGACCCGGGGGTGCAGGACGGTGCCAGCGCTGCTCCTCGGCACAGTGCCGGGGGGCTCACTCACCGGGGCGAAAGCTCTCCGGGGGGGCCAGGCGTCGCTCTCCTCCCGCCCAGGGCGGGGGGCCGGGCAGCAGCAGTCGGGGCAGCGTGCCCAGGGCTGGGGGTGGCAGCGGCAGGCGTGTCCGCGGGGCAGCGGCGGGGGGCACGGGTCCCCCCCGCAGTAGCGGCAGGGCTCGGGGCGCAGGGGACCCCCATAGGGGTAGGAGAAGCCCCGCAGGTACTCCAGCTCCACCGGCCTCCCCAGCGGCTTGTAGCAGGGGGGCTGCTCCCGGCAGCACTCGGCGAAGGGGCTGGCGGAGCCGGGGCGGCCGGGCGAGGGGGAGCCGTAGGGCTGGTCCACGGAGCGGCGGCGGACGTCCCGGCGCTCGGGGCCGGGCGGCTGGAAGGCGCCGGGCGGCTGGAAGGCGCCGGGATCACCCGCCGGGGGCTGGCCGTGCCGGGGCGGCGCTGGCCGGCTGCTCTCCTCGAAGAACCGGCGACGGTCGGCAAAGGGCAGGAGGACGGCCTCGTCGCCGCCCCGCGGCGGGGAGCCGGGGGCCGCCGGCCCCGGGCCGTAGCCCTCCAGCTCGCCGGGGCTGGGCGAGTGCTGCCGCTGCAGCTTGCGCTCCGGGGACCAGCGCCAGCGGCCCCGGCCCGTCAGCACCACCCGCTCGGGGGACGGGGGCCCCTTGGGGACTGGCAGCGGGTCAGGGGTGGGGACGGCCCGGTCCCCCGATCGGCCGGGGTTCCTGCCGTCCTCGCTCGGTGTGGGGCTGAGACGCTCGGCCGGGGCGCAGGGGCCCTCCGCCGGCACGCTGCCCTCGGCGGGCTCGTCCGCCTCCTCCACCGGCTCCTCGCCGGGCGGCGGGGCACCGGGACCCCGGCTCTTCTGCAGCTGGGCCTTGCGCCGCTGGATCTCGTTGCGCAGGCTGGTGGCGAAGCGGTCGCTGCGGCGGCGCATCTGAGCGGAGCGGTGGGGAGGACCCCCAGCCCGCCGGCCCCCTGCCCGGCTCTCCTCCTCCGGCCCCTCGGTGCCACGCGCCGGGCTGGTCGCCCGCTTGTCCTGCCCGCAGGCTCGCTGAGGCTCGGGGCAGCAGCGGCAGGGCGGCAGGCGGCGGCACGGCTCCGGGCAGAGCGGGGGGTCCTGGGCGGCTCCCGCAGCCCCCGGCCGGCTGCCCTCAGGGTGCAGCGGGGAAAGGGTCCAGCGGTGCCCATCGGGGGCCGGCGAGACTCGCCCGCTGCCGGTGCCCACCTGGAGGGAGCGAAGCTGGGAGGCCAGCAGCTGCTCGGGAGCACTGTGCCGGTGCGGCGCGTGGCCCTTGATGGGGGAGAGCAGCAGGCTGTCACCCGCTGCCACGGCATCTGGCACTCGGTGCACGCCGCCATCCGGGTACAGCTGGTCACCAGGCTCCGCGCTCTCCCCCAGGAGCGGCTCGGCCGGGCACCGCTCCGGGTGGGAGCTCAGCATGTAATACTGGTCGGCGGAGAGACGGTCCTTCGTGGGGTAAGGCACCGGCGTCCTCCTGCCCGCTGCCTCCGCCTCCCCGTCCCGCTGGCAGAGGAAGGTGTCAGAGATCCAGCGGCCCTTGGCGTGCAGCATGTCCGCCGACACCGACGCCCGGCACCTGTCCCCTCCGCCGGCCGGGGCTGCCCGCAGGCTGTCCCTCCTGACAGGGGGCTGGGGGGGCACGGGCGCCCGCCAGGCCTTGGGGTGCCGGCTGGCGGGCGGCTCAGCCCCCGTGGTCAGGTAGCGCCCGTCGGGAGGCTTGCAGGGGCCTTGGAGACCAGAGTCGACGGAGGCGGCCTCCTCGGGGCGGAGGGAGAGGGCACAGTCGGAGGCGATGGAGCTGGCAGAGAAGGAGCTGTAGGCCGAGTCCCGCTTGCTGTGGTACATCCCCTGGTCAACGGGTGAGGGGTCCCCTTCATAGTAGGCCTGGCCAGGCTGGTCCAGGCTCTCCATGCTCCCGATGGAGCTGCTCCGGTCGGTGCTGCAGTGCCGGGACAGCGGGTTCCACTGCAGGGACAGCTCGCTGCCGCCCGGCCCCACGCCGGCGTTAGGGGTGCCCCTGCCACCCAGCTCCCTGCCAGCCCCCCCGATGGGCACGAGATCCCGGGGAACCAACACCCCCTCACCACATCCCCCCCCCAGCCCCCGGGACACAGGGGGGACACAGGCCGACGCAGCCCCAACCTGCCCTTCACCCCCAAGTTTGGGGGCAGCACCAAGGCTGCGCCAGTGCTGGCAGGGGCACAGGGACACAGGGCGTGCGTGGCTCCGGCCATTCGGGGCGGGGGGGGGCACTGGGACTCGGCAGCTCCTGGCGGCTCTGCCGGGGCCACCGCCCCTTCCTGCCAGGAGCCGGCGAGTAAACAGGCAGGGGAAAGGGCAGTGTGGCAGCAGGACGCAGGGGGGATGCCCGACAGCGGCGTGGGGCAAGCGAGCGAGCACCCACCCCGCGCCACCCCCACCCCAACCCAAGTGGGTGCCCCATCTGCCCCATCCGCCCCCTCCGCTTGCGTGGTCCCATGGGTGCCCCCGGGGCTGTGTTGGGGGTCTCACCTGACATCACACCCCGAGGGCCAGGAGAGGCTGAAGGCATCAGCGGGGCAGTGCATGGCGGGGGTGTCGGGGTGGCTTTCGGCAAGCTTGGCCACGTGCCAGGAATGGGGCCGGAGGACGGGCACGCTCCTCCTGCCAAGAGCAACAGCGGGAGAGGACAAGAATGGGGAGGAAGCCGGGCTGAGGAACCGGGGCTGAAGTCACTTCCTACGGGGCTTCCTGTCCCCCCAGGCCAGCGCCCAGCCGAGGGGGATGGCGGCAAGGAGGGTCCAGCCCTGCCAGCGCCCAGCACCAGGCAGGGGGGTCCCACGGTTCCCCCCCACTGCCGGGGCTCCCCTGCCTGCAGCGTCCCCGCTGCCAGCATCAACAGGGGACCAAGGACATGGTCCCAGCGAAGCCCACGGGCGATGCCCTGGCAGGGTGAGGGTCCCTGCCAGGACTGGACTGGCTCCGTGGGCACGCCAAGGGACCCTGGGGCCACATCTGTGTCCCCACCACAGGCCTGACCTTCCCCCCTTGTTCCTTGGTCCCTCAGCATCTGCAGCAAGCACCAGCCACGTTGCATCCCCAGGGAGGGGTCCTGTGCCAGGCCCCATCCCACCCCCTGTGCCAGGCAGCCATGGGGGTCTTCAGTCCCCTCAGTGCATGCAGGCAGCGATGTCCAGTGCCACCACACAGACATGTGGGCAGATGCCACCTCCTGTACCCCCCAAGTGCCTGGTGCTGCCCCAGCATCCACCGGGTGCGCAGGGAGGGTGGCAGGGACGAGCTGCGGGGTCAGCACAGGGGTCCCTCACCCCCCCGAGCCCCCAAACTCACCATGGATGACGCCGAGCCCCAGCACAGCCCCGTGGCACTCCCTGCCCCGTGGGCAGTGCCCTGCGCTGCCCCAGCCCCTGGGTGCTGCCGGAGCTGGAGCCTGGTTGGGATGCAGCTGGGGAGTGGATGCGGGTCGGGGGGGGGACGGACGGGACACTGCAGGGCCTGGCCCTGCCTCTCCTTCCTTTCCCAGGCAGGCAGCAGGCAGGCAGGCAGGAAGGGAGAGGAGCGGCCACGCTCAAGGATACCGCCCAGCGAGGGGGTGGCGAGCCCGCCGCACTGCCCCGGCTCTGCCGGCGGCACACCAGGCTGGGGAGCCCCCACCCACCATGGGGTGCTGGCAGCCGTGGTGGGGCTGCCCCCCACCCTGTCCCAGCACGGGGCACCTCCAGGCTGGAGACAGGGGCACCGCCAGGCTCCCGCCAGTCCCCCGGGCAGGTGATGGGCCCCCAGCCTTGGTGCCACCAGCCCCCTGCCCCCTCCGCCCGCAGCGCTGCCAACCTGCGGACGATCATCTTCAGGGTGCGGTAGGAGCCCTTGATGAGGATCAGGGCCTCCTGGCGGGACCCGTACAGCGGCGTCCCGCTGATGTTCACCAGCTCGTCGCCCGGCTGCAGCTGGCGGGACAGCGCGGCCTTGCCCCCGTCTTCCACCTGGGCGGCAGAGAGGGGCGTCAGGGGGGGGGCACAGCCCCCCCGAACACCCTGGGGGTGTGCCGCTGCTGCCAGGTGCCGGGGGAGAAAGAGGCTTCGGAAAGAGGGTGCCTGCGCCCTGGGCACCACGGAGGGATCTGCGGTGCCGGGCTCCCCCCCTGCCCCAGTCACATGAATTTCTGAGCAAGGAAAGGGCATCGGGGAGGGGGGGGAGAAGAAAAATGTCCCGTCCCAGCAGATTCCCCCGCGGGCGCAGGCAGCACAAGGGCCCTTTGTCTGGCGCAGATGCCAGCCCCCCGCCACTGCTCCCAGCCCCACGTCGGCCCTGCCTGGGCACCCGCGGTTATTTCAATGCCCGAAGGATGCCATCATGCCATGTGCACCCAGGGGAGCCAACAGTAGGGGAAGCGCCGAGCTGTGCCCGCCCCTGGCACGCACCTACCCCATCCTGGCACCCACGGCTGAAATGAGCCTCGTACCCCGTACCACCATGGCTTGGAGGACACAGGGCCACGGTGCTGCCAGCATGGAGGGGCCCCAGCCCGTCCCCTCTGCCCCTGCAGGTAGGTGCAGCGCGGGCAGCCCTGGGATGGGCAGTGCCCAGCTGGGGCAGACAGAGCACCCACTGCTGGCACTCATTTCTGCCCACCCTGCCGCTGCCGACGGCCGGGGATAGCCATGCCCAGCCCCTCACACGGCAGGGCTGGCAAGCGAGCCCGGCCGCTGGGCTGCACGGTGGCAGTGGCACAGGGCATGCAGGCGTGTGGGGCAGGACCTGGGGCGCCCCGTGCCCCCGTGCCCAGAATGGAAGTGGAGCAGGACCTGGCCAGACCCTACAGCCGCCCGCAGGGTGACGGGCAGAACTGGCCCGGCCCCGTGCCGGGGCTCCTGCGCCCACCCTGCCCATGGGCTTCTCACCCTGCCCTGCCGCTCCCGGCCCGGCAGAGAAGTGAGCTCTGCCCGCAGTGCCCACAGCACGGCCTCCGCAGCCCAGCCTGGGCAGCAGCCAGGCCCTGGTGCCGGGGCGCACCTGTGGCTCCCCAGCGGGCCGGCCACCAGGCACATGCCCCCGGGCACCCCTTCCCAGCCCTGGTGCCAGGCAGGGCTCAGGGGGCATCCCCCTGCCCGTGGGCAACACGACAGGAGGCCACAGCCAGGCCTCCTGCCCAGCCCGGCACTGCCCCGTGGTTCGGCCTGGCACAGCTGTGCCCGGTGCCCCACAGCTCTCCCATTTGTTCAGGGACCTGGGGATTGCAATGCCATGCCCCGGCTGGGCGCAGCCCGATGCGCCTGCCGCGCGGGTAGGCTGCCCTCCCACCCAGGAGTCAGCTGCGGGGCTGCCTTCCTGGCACGGGGTCCCACCATGCACTCGCTGGAGCACCCGGATTTAACCCCTGCCACGCTGCTGCCCACCACCGGGCAGCTCTGGCAGAGCAGGCAGGCAGGGCAGGCTGCACCTTCACCCCAGTCCTCTGCCCGGCCACGTACCAACTCTGTCCTGCCCGCCGCGGCCACGGCGCTGAGTCAGTGGTGACGGGTGTCGTCCCCCCCCCCCCCGGTGCAGGACACCACCGGGGCTGCACCCACGTCCGGGCCACCACGTGCGCCGGGACGGACACGGCTCAGCCCTGGCATCACTCACCAGGAGCTAAATCTGGCACAAACAGCCCCTTGTTCTTGCCTTCGCCACCAGTGAACTCAGCGCTGGCAGCCAAACCCCGCCGCTTGCTGCCCTCCCTGGCCGGGCCAGCCCCGGGCACTTCCCCAACACTACCCCTGGTGTTCACTCTGGGCCCTAATGGTGGGTACCACCTGGCTCACAGGAATATCCGCCTGCCCCGGGAGAGACTTGTGTTAGAAGGAGTCGCAGCCACGGCAGCGCTCGAGCTGTGCCCACCCTGCCCCACGCAGACCTCCCTCCTTGCCCCCCGACGTGCCCGGGGGGGCTCGAGGTGGGGGGCGCTCAGCAGCCCCAGGGAGCCCACGCCAGCCCCGCCGCGGGACTCTGCCACAGGAAGGGACCCCACCGGGGGCGGGCTCGGAGGCCAAACTGTCTCACCGAGCGCCGGGACCCCCTTCCCCTTTCCGGCGCAGGGCCCGGGGCCCCTCGCCCCGCAGGCGGGGGCTGTCCCCTCCCCGCACACCTCGGCCGGTCCCGGCGGCGGCGGCGCGGGCGCCCCGGGGGACCCTCCCCTGAATGCACAGAGCGCTGGAACAAGCCCCCTTTGTCTGCAGAGCACACGCGGCGGCCCGGCCGGGGCAGCGCGGCGGCCGGCACCCCCCGGCCCACAAGGACCCCCCCCGCCCCCGTTCTCAGCAGCGGTGGGGAACGTGCCCCGGCACCCCTACCCCCGCCTCCAGCAGCCGGCGGCCCCCCCGGCACCCACCGCCCCGAGCCCCGGCGGCGAGCCGGGGGGCGGGCAGCGGCCCTCTCCCCCGCCCCCGGCAGGGCCCCGGCTCCCGCCCGCCCGCGGTGCCACCCCAGGGCGCAGGGCCGGGACCGGAGCCGCTTTTCCAGCTCCCCCAGCCAGACCACGCTGCCCGCGTCCCGGCGCAGGGCGTGGAGGGCCCCGGGGGAGCAGCCAGCCCGGCTCGGGGCAGGGAGGCAGCCCCGGGGCCGCGGCACAGCCCGGCCCGCCAGCACCCTGCCCCGGCAGGCCGGTGGCACGGGCAGGCGAGCAGCCAAACCGCCCGGTGACAGGGGCTCGGCCGCGCTCCGCGGGCGGACGGGGTGCTGGGACACCCCCGGCCGCTGCCCGGCTCCCGGCGGGTTTCCCAGAAGGGCGATGCCCCGGCGGGGCCACCGGAATCGGTGACCCCCTTGCGTGGCGGGACGTCGCGGCCGTGGGGCCCCACCCAAGCCCTCCCCGCTCCCGGCTGCGGAAGGGACCCGGGCGGCCGGGCCCCGCGCCTCCCCCGCTCGGCACCGGCACCCCGACAGCAGCCCCCCGTCCCGGGCACGGCCCTGCCCAGGCGTCTCGGGCGGACGGGAGGGCGCGGACTCCGGTCCCCCTCACCGTGGCCCCCAACGTCCCCGCAGAGCCCGATCCCGGGGGCGCCCGGGGGCGCGGCACCCACGGGTGGGCACACGAAGGGAGGGTCCCCCCCCCCGCCGGCTGCGCCCCGCGGGACGGTACCGGGGGGGACGCGCGGGGGCCGCCCCCGCCGCCAGCCCAACGGATGTGCCGGAGGAATTTCTTCCTGCCGCCGGGCCTGGGCTGTCCCTCCGCCCCCTCGGCCCCCGCGGTCCCCGCTCCCGCTCTCCCCCGCGGCTCGAGGTGGCGGGTCGCGGGGGGACGTGGGTGCGGGTGACCGCCACGGCCCCGCCCCGCCGCGCCGCGCCGCGCCGCGACACGCGACCCCACGGCCGGGGCTCCCCGCGCCCCCAGCGCCGCCGCGCACCGGGCGTCCCGCCCTCCCCGCGCCCCGCCACGGGTCGGAAGCCCCTCGCGGGGGGATGGCGCGCAGCCCACGCGGGACCGCGTCCGGCGGCGCCTACCTTGGAGACGATGAGGGGCTCGCCGTGCTCCAGCCCGCCGCGCAGCGTGAAGCCCCAGGGCGCGCCCCCCTGCAGCTGCACATGCACGTACTGGGGGGCGCCGGGCCGGCCCCCGGCCCGCTCCATGGCCGCTACCGCCCCATCCCGGCCCGGCCCGGCCCGGCCCCGCACCGCGGAGGAAATGACACCCCCGCCTCCCGCGCCGAGCGGCGCGGAGCCCAGCGGCAGGGCGGGGCCGGGCCGGCACCGGGGCTGCTCCGCCGCCGCCAATGAGGCGCGGGGGGACGGCGGCGATCGGCTCGGCACGGCACGGCACGGCACGGCACGGCACGGCACGGCAGAGCTCGGCTTGGCTCGGCTAGGCACGGCACAGCTAGGCACAGCATGGCACAGCTCGGTTTGGCATAGCTCGGCTTGGCTCAGCTAGGCACAGCATGGCTCGGCTCAGCGTGGCACGGCTCAGCACAGCATGGCACGGTTTGGCTTGGCACGTCTCGGCTCAGCCCAGTTCAGCACAGTTACGGCACAGCTCAGCTCAGCTCAGAACGGCATGGCACGGCTCAGCACGGCTCATGGCACAGCTTGGCACGGCTCAGCTCATGGCATGGCTTGGCACACGATGGCACAGTACAGCACCGTGCTACTCAGCTCGGCTTGGCTTGGCACGGCACGGCTCAGCCCAGGGACCTGCACTGAGCTGCTTGGCTGAGCTTGGCACAGCCCAGCCAGCGTGGTTCAACTCAGTCTGGCTCAGCCCGGCATGGCATGACATGGAGGGCTGGCACAGTTCAGTTGAGCACGGCACAGCACAGCTCAGCCTGGCACAATTTGGCTCAGCTCAGCATGGGATGGCAAGGGGGCCAGCACGGGTTGGCTGGCCCAGCATGGCTTGGCCCAGCATGGTTCAGTGCAGCTCAGCTGGGTTGGCACGTTCTGGCTTGGCTCAGCTTAGCACGGCACAACACAGGGCTGGCATGGTTCAGTTCGGTACAGCATGGCACAGCGAGGGGCCTGACCCAGTTTGGCTCCACTTGGCCTGGCCCGGTTTCGCTCAGTGTAGTTCAGCTTGGGTTGACACGGACAAGCAGGGCTGGCACGGTTCGGCTCGGCACAGCATGGCCTGGCCTGGCTTAGCTTGGCCTGGCACGGTTCAGCGCAGCACGACCCAGTTTGGCCCAGCACAGTATGGTGCTGCCGGGGACCAGCACCATTAGGGCCAGCTCAGCACAGCTCAGCCTGGCACAGCACGGCTCAGCTTGGCACAGCTCAGCTCAGCACGGGGCAGCGTGGTGCGGCCGGCAGTTTGGCAGCACTCCCGCGGGTCCGAGGGGGTGCCTGCTCAGGTAGCAGTGGGGTGATGCAGCACCCGCCACAGCTCCCCGGGGCAGAGGGCTCCCGTGGCACAGGGCTCCCCGTGGCACACCGCCCTGGCAACCACGCCGGCGCCCTGAGCCCCGCTGCCTGCGGGCGAGCACGTGCTGCCGGCTCCTGTCTGGCCTGCCCGTTCTGGCCCCCACCCTGTCCTGCCGGGCACCCCGCGGCATGCGTAGCAGTATGGCCATGCTTCGCCTCTGCCTTTCCCCCACCAGATCCAGGAGGGGCTGCTGTGCCCCTTTGGGGAAACTGAGGCAGGGGAAGGAGGCGGCGGGCGGCAGCTGAGGGCGGTGGGAGTGGATCGGCACTGGTTCCCCGGGGAGCCCAGGAGTCCTGCTCCTCCCCTTCCCACCCGGGCCCCCGGCTCTTACTCATCTCCTTCCCAGACAGCACAGCCGGCCCGGAAAGCTCTGCCCTGCCAGCAACGCTTGCGGCCCCCGGCTGCCTGCAGGCTGGGCGGGCGCAGCGCCCTGGCCCGGGAGGGTGGGCTTGCTGTGCCGGGCTGGCGAGCTACACCCGGGGTTGCTCAGCCCCGGTGCAGGAAGGGTCCCTCGAGATTTTCTTGGCAGCCCCCGTCCACCGGCGCCTGCCTTGAACCCTGCCTGTGCCCTGCCCAGCCCAGCTGCAGGCAGCCCAGTACATGAGCCCTGCCCTTGTGCGGGGGGGGGGGGGGTGGGAGGGGGGCCAGGGCAGGGGGCCAGGGCAGTCTCCGGGCTGTTTGTGGCACTGGAGCCCACCCAGCAGCGACGCACGGCCCTCCTTGCACCGCCTCGCTGTGTCCACCCCTGGCCTGACTCTCCTGCTCTCCCCCATGGCCTTGCTGCCCCCCTTGCCGTGCTCCCCACTCATGGCCGGCTCCTGCCATGCCCGGGCTTTTCCCAGCCTCCACCGGGCCTGGCTGCCCCCGTGCCCTTTCCCAAATGAGTAACCAGGACTGCCCAGCCAGGCGTGAGGGCCCTGCGCCCTGGCTCGTCACATGGCCCCACACCCCATTAAGCACCGCACCCCCCACCCCCACCCCGGCACCCACCCACATGGCCCTCCCAGGCCTTACCGCTGTGCCCGGCTGGCACCGGGAAGGGTGGGCAGCACGCGGGAGGGCAAGGCAGGCACCAAGACCTCCCCCCAGCTCCCCCCCATGTCCCTATGCCTGCACCAGTGGTTCCCAAGCAGAGTGTCTACCCCACCCAGCCCCCTCCATCCCAGCAGGAGAGCAGCAGCATCCCATGGGGCTGGGCACCACGCCAGGCGCTCTGCCAGGGGCATGGGCCGCGGCTGCCCGCACCCCGCTCTGTGGTGCACTCACGGAGCCCGCCTCGGGCGAGCACCACGGAGTCACAGAGCATCATTGGGGCTGGGGGGCAATGTCCGCTGTAAGGGCAATGCCTCAAATGACCCGTGCCGGTGAGAGGGTGGGCATCACCCTCGCAACTCCTCGGCCTTGGGCAGGTGCTGGCAGAAAGACCTTGGAGCTGGGATGGCCAAGCCTGGCGAAGCTGCGGGCATGATGATGCCCACAGCGTGGGTACCACCGGCTGACCCGGTGCTGACGCTCAGTGCTGCTGGGCTCGGGGTGGCTCTGCCCAGCCGTGTGCCTCAGCGCCACGGTCCCTGGGCTTGATGCCCATTTCTCAGCTGGGGAAAGTGAGGCACTGGGCAGGCGGGCCGTGCCACGGGGCCGGCCTGGGAGCAGCCCCCCAGGCTCTGTGCCTGCCCTGGCAGCTCATACCAGCTTGCAGCAATGGGCACCAAGGTGCCGACCCCAGCTGCCGGAGAGGCGGCACGGGGCGGGGGGAGCTGGAGGGGCTCTCATCGCAGCGGAGCACCCCGCTGGGTTCCAGCTGCCCTCCCCTGGGATCCGGGGAGCTCCTGGCCCTTTAAACCCTGATTGGGGCCATGCCTTTAAAAGAAGTGCCGGGGGCCGGCCCCTCTTACCCTGCAGGAGGAGGCTGGCCAGGAGCAGGTGGGCTGAGCGAGCTGGTCCTCCCCACCCCACGCAACCCCACCCCACCTCACCCCCACCACCCGCCCCGGCACTTTTACAGCCCCCGTAGCCAGGCTCTTGTCCGGCTGCCTTTGCCCCTGGTCTGGGTTTTAGTCTGGAATTTGCACCCCTTTTTGCACGCAGAGGCCCCCCCCACCTTTCTGTTCCTGTGCCAAGCTGAAGCAGCTGGCATGATCGTCCTGGCTTGATAGCAGCTGGTAGCACCCTGGGGTCTCCTTTTGCTGGTGCCTGCGAACAGCCTTGCCTCTCCAGGGGGGAGAAGCATGACTGCAGGCTCCCCCTAATCTTGCTGCCGGCCAGCCCCACCTTGCCCTGCTCACACACCCCTATCATGGCTCTGCTCCATCCCTTCACCAGCCTCCTCCTCCTCCTTGCTGTGCCTCCTTCCCGGGCTGCAAACCAGTCCCTGCTGCCCCCCAGCTCCCCACCTGCCATCCCCGCCCTGCCCCTCCTGCAGGCCCTGCAAGCGCGGGCACCAGGCAGCCGGGGCTGGCGAGTGGGGCCAGCAAGCGGGCAGCCCCTGCGCTACATGCTGAACCTATACCGGCGTGCCGCCGACCGCGAAGGGCGACCCCGCCACGGCCACAGCCTGGGCACCAACACCGTCCGCCTGGTCCGGGCCAGTTCCCACGGGGGTCAGCCCTGGGCAGGTAAGGAGCAGGTGGGCACCAAGGGCAGTGCAGGCACTTAACAGAGCCGGCGGGGTGGGCTTGAGCCCTGGGGGGTCTCTGCCTACCTCCTTCCCCCTCTTTACAGTGTCCCAGCCAGGGCTGGCACGTCCTGTGCCCTGCGGGGCTGCCCTTGGCTGTGGGGTCCCCCTTGGCAGGGGGCCCAGGCTCTCCTTGCCCCAGGGGTGAGATGGGCAAGGGCGTCGCTGGCCCTGCGTGCCCCTCTCCCCTTCCCATCCTGCCTGATGCTGTGCCAGGCTAGTGGTGTTGGTGCGGAGGATGGGAATTGTCCCACCCGCTCTTTTCCCTTCACCCCGCCGGCGAGCCATGGCACACGGCTGCTGTTTGCTGAGGCTCCTGCCTGGTGCTGGGGTACCTGGCTGTTACGGGCTTTGAGGGTGGTGTTGCCACGGGCTCCGCTGCAGCAGACCCCCGGGGAGAAGGCTGTGCTGGCACAGTGCCGGCTGTGCTGTACCGGGGGGCACTGACCGCTGCTTCCCTGCAGGTCGCTGGTACGTGCAGCCCCTCACCTATCGCCTGGAGGGCCAGCCAGAGGCCGAGCACCTCCACCGAGCCACCGTGGTCTACCTGCCCAGCCTGCCACTGGTCCACGGTCGCCTCCTGTGCGCCCTGGAGCTGGTGGCCACCGGTGAGGCACCTGGGGCGCTGCTCAGCCCCGCCGCCCGCCCCCGCCATGGCTGGGCTGAAGCAGATGTCACCCCTTACCTGATGCCAGGGAACAGCAGCGCGGGGAGCCTGGTGCTGCGGCATGTCTGTGTGCGTGCTGGCCGGGCGGGGGGCCGTGATGTCCCAGTGGCCCCCAGCCACCCCTTCCTCCTCCTCTACCTCAATGACACCCGGGCTGGGCTGGCACCTCCGGCAGCAGAGCCCCGCCGGCACCGGCGTGACACGGGGACGCTGGCCCATGACCTGCCTGGGTACCTGCAGGAGCAGGGAGGGGAGAAGAGCGACTGCTCCCTGCGCCCCTTCCCCGTCAGCTTTGCCCAGCTGGGCTGGGACCACTGGATCATCGCTCCACACCGCTACAACCCGCGCTACTGCAAGGGTGCCTGTCCCCGCCTACTCCGCTACGACTACCACGCACCCAACCATGCCGTGGTGCAGAGCTTCGTCCATCAGCTGGTGGATGCCAACGTGCCCCGGCCCTCCTGTGTCCCCTACCGCTACAGCCCGATCAGCGTCCTCATGATTGAGCGCAATGGCGGCATCCTCTACAAGGAGTATGAGAACATGATCGCAGAGTCCTGCACCTGCCGGTAACGCCTGCTGCCCTGGCACATCACCCCCAGGCTCTGCCTGTCCCTGCCGGATCCGGACTTTAGGGTTTGTCTTGCTCTGCCTGGGGCAGGTTCGTCCTGCCTCCCCGTGCGGCACTGCTCTGCGGGAAGGTTTTACAATGGCAGTTTTATGTAAATTGTAGGTTTTTAAAGGCAGGAGCCTGTGCTGGGGCGGTTGCCCCATGGCATCTATCCTTCCTGCAGCCCCATGGCTGCCCCCTGTTTTTGGGGGGTGGGGGGCTTGGCCTGATGCTCCCAGAGAAGAGCTGGGTCCCTGGACTGGAGCACAAAGCTCTTAGGAGGTGGCTGGGGGGGGTCTCCTGGTGGAGCCAGGGCAGGGAGGGCGAGCGGTCCAGGTGTCCCCATGCTTGGCACCAAGCTGGTGCTGTCAGTATCCGGCGCAACCCTGCCTGTGGCATTCCTTCCCAGCTCATGTGCCCCCCATCCTGTCTAGTCCCAGCTGCAGCGACATCTGACCTGGCTGGGAATTGGGCTGGGGGTGGGGGGGGGGGGAAGCCCCTCTCCTCCCCCTGCAGTTCTCCTCTGGGGGGCTGTGAAAACTGGAGGGACCCAAGCTGCCAGCTCTGCTCCCCGTGCCAGGGGCCAGGCAGCTGCCTGCGCTGGGCTCTGCCCGCTGTTTCCTCTGCCACCCCTGTCCTTCACCTCCTTGGCTTGCCCTCTAGCAGGGCTCGGGTCCCACCCTGTCCCAGGGGTCAGACCCCTGTCGTGGTGTCCCTCTGCCTTCTTGCACCCTTGCTGTCCCACAGGGCTCAGGCTCTGCTGGGCTCCCGGCCTGTCCCCGTTCCCGGAGGGGTCAGTCCCACTCCCAGCACCCCTGCTGCCTGGCTTTCCTCTATTTATTGCTGACTTGTGTAAATAAACAAACCGATGGATTTTGCTAAAGACCATCTTGGCCTGTTCTTGCTCTGTCCCTGGGGTGCAGTGGGTGCCCCCCAGGACAGGCTGGCATAGACTGTGTCACCGTGCAGCCACTGTTGTGTTTGCACTGGAGGGGGTAGGTGCTGCTCCCTGCTCTGTGCAGGTGGTAAATCCCAGCTGGTTCAAGCAGGAGCTGGGAGAAGAGGCTCCCCTGGAGCATAGACATGCCCTGGGGCAGGGGGGACCAGATGTAGCTGCAGGCAGCTGCCTCAGTGGGGCTGGGGACGAGAGATGCCCCACATCCCTCTATATGGGGCAGCTCCTGGGGGACCATGGGGGGCCAATGAGCTGGGTCTCCCTGGGCTGTTTGTCACCATGGCCAAGGCATTTAGCTGCCAGGGTTATTTTGGGAAGGTGTCTGCAGGCAAACCTGCCTGTTCCTGGGTGCGATGCCCTGTGTTTGCAAAGCTGGGGCAAAGTTCCCCTTTGAGCAGTGAGGCATGGGTGGCAGCTGTAATCCTTGTCCCCAGTGCTCTGGCACTGCCACCTGCCAGCTGGGTACTGCCACTGCCTCGGCATCCTCAGCTCATGGCTCTTGCCAGGGTCTCATCTCTCACTTGGCCTCCAGCCCCATCTGTTATTGCTGGTCCAAGCTCCATGGGGATGTTTCAGCACTTCTCCCCTCCTGTGGGCGTTTGCTGTGGGGCAGGGTGCTGCTGGCCCCGAAGTTTCTCCCCCATCCTGGCAGGGTGAGAAGCTGCAGAGCCCCAAGCTCCTCTCCTGCCCCTTGTCCCCAGTTGGTCACATCCTGGCCACCTCCAGCCAGGAGGCTGTGGGGAGGGGAATGTCTTCTGCTTTTTTGGAAGCTTGCAGACCTGACCCCAGGGGGAAGATTTTCCCTTGTCAATCATTAAGCGTGTGGTGTTGACTCATCTAGGCAAGCGATGATGAAAGGCATGGGAGCTGGGCATGCTCCCAGCCCTGGCCACCACTGGATGCCAGTGCCCGGTGCCGCCCCTGGCAGGGACCCGCACCCCGGCCTGCTGCGGGCACCCCTTGGACCTGCTGGGTGTCCGGAGATGGCTGAGCACTGGGGTTTGTCTGTCCCAGCCCTGCGTCCTCGTACGCACCGTGCCGGTGGGCTCTTGTGCCTGTTGGGCTGGACCCCTTCCTGGGGTACTCCCAGGCACCGAGGGGCTGCCCCGGCAGTGTGCTCTGCTCCGCGCTGGTGGCGGGGCAGGCGCTGCCAAAGGGACAGAGGAGCAGCCGTTCAGGGAAAGAGCTGCTGTCCCCGGCTGACCCCAGCACCATGCCTGCGTCAGCGCCGGGGCTGCCAGGGCAGTGCTGGGCGGAGGGTGCAGGGCCCCTGGCCCAGTGCCCTGGTGCACCTCGGGGGGTGGCTCTTCCTGAGGGTCCCGCAGCTGTGCGAACCCCTCGGGCACAGCCTGGCACCCCACTGGCCCCAGCCCTGCGGGGAGCACCGGGAGCCCTGGCTTTGGGGATGTGTCCCCACCCCGCACTCTGGCAGGGGTCTTGCTTGTGGGGCTGCTGCCGGTGCTGGGGGCTGCACTGGTTCCCCCGCTCTCCCCCAGGCCAGCCAGTGCATCCCTGCCCCGCTCCCAGCCCCTTCTCCTGCCCCAAACCCCATGCCGGGGCTTTGCTCTGTCTGCGCCCGGTCCCCATTCGCTGCCCCACCCGCTGCCCATCCCAAGCGGGCACTGCCACCTCGCACGCCCCATCCTCTGGGGTGACACCAGGCGGGAGGGGTTGACCTGCCCCACGCGCCCTAGCAGTGCTGGGGCAAATCTGGGCCGGGCACAGCACAAGGGGCACCGGGTGTGGAGCTCACCCGGCTGTGGAGCGCAGCTGCCCCCGGGCACCCTGCTGGGGGCCGTAGCTGGAGGCAGATGGCGATGCCCAGACACTGGGTGCCCCGTGGATGATGCCCTGCAGAGGCGCTGGCAGCCCCCAGCTGGGGTGGGGGTGGGGGGTGACAAGGGGCTGTCCTGCCGCCTGGGGCCACTCAAATATTTGTGCAGGGCTGTGACCGGGGAGGAGCAGTGCCCAGTGGAGGCACCAGACGGCCGGAGTCGGCAACGCCATGGCAGCCTCAGCCCCCGTCGCACCGGGCACTGGCCGAGGTGGCAGGGCCAGTGGGGTCCCCCCTGCTCCCCCGGGCACCGCCACCGGCCTGGTGCTGCTCCTCTCCCTCCTCTTGCTTCTCCCCAGCTCCCTCCAGGTGGGTCCGGGCGTGGGGGGTGGGCGCCGGGGGCCAGGGGGCTCGGAACCCCCCTCTCCACCCCGTCCGCCCCTCTGGGTGCTGCAGGAGCCCCGGGGGGCAGGGGGGCACGCGGCCCACCGGCTGCCCCGCATGACACCCTTCTGGAGGATGGTGGGCAGCAGACCCCTGGGTGCCCACTGCCGGCACAGCCTCGAGTGCGTCACCAGGGCCTGCAGGTGAGCGGGGACCCTTGCCCGTCCCCTGCATCACCCCCTGCCCAGCCCAGCCTGTGTCCCTGGGACCCTGCACATATCTCCATCCTCACGGTGTCTCCAGCCCTGGGACCCCCCCCACGTACCCCGATGTCCCCAGCCGTGGGGCCCCACAAGTACCCCAACCCCACCAGCCTCCTCAGCTTTGGGAGTTCTCCACCCTGGGACCCCCCCACCTCTACACCACTCCCCGCTGCCCTCAGCCTAGGGACCTCCTGTGCACCCCAGTCCCGGGGTCCCTCAGCCCCAGTGCCCCCAGCCTAGGCACACCCCCGTGGCCAAGCCCCAGCAGAGCCCAGCTTTGCCCCCGACCCCGGGTGCCCCCAGCCTGGGGATGCACCAGGGATGCTCCTGGGGATGCCCCCTCCAGGGACCCTGGCACAGCGCTCATGGCTTCTCTGCCCCACAGGGCCGGGCGCTGTGCCCCACTGCAGTATGAGTGCTGACAGCCACAGGCAGCCCCAGGAAAGCCCACCCTGCACCAGGACCACCGGAGACTGGGGTGCGCCGTGCGCTCACCGCTGGGACAGGACTCCTCAGCGGTGCCCCGCGGGGCTGGGCCGAGGAAGCACTGTGCCCCTGAGCCCCCCGGGGCAACGCCGCGGCTCAGCCACTCTGGATGCTCTGTGCAGGCAATAAACCCACTGCCCCCCTGCCCACGTCCGGCAGCTTCCTGCCCCTGCCCGCCTGTGCCAAGACAGGTTACACGGGTGCCAGGGCCATGTGCGCCCCAGGGTGGCACGTGGCACCCACGGGCTCCTGCGTCTCGCCCGACGGGTGCTGAGTCCTCCACAGCACCCGCTCGGCCCCCACCTGCCCAAATGGGTCCCCGGGGCGAGGGTTGCCGGGGTCCCCAGGAGCCCACCGCACCTGCACGCTGCCAGTGTGCCTCTGTGTGTGTGTGTGAGCGTTGTGCGTATGCACACACGTCTGCCTGCACCTATAGAGGTAGGTGTATGTATATGCCTGTGCCTATGTGTGTGTGTACATGCGTGTGCATGCGTGCATATGATTATGTATGTGCACGAGAAGTATATGTGTGTGGTGTGTATGTACATCTACGCATGTATAGATGTGCGTTTGTGTGGGTATGTGGGTATGTCTATGTGTGTACACGTGTGGATGTACGTGTGTGTGCATGTACATATATTCCTGTCTCTGTATGTGTGTGTGTGCCTGTATGTGCCACGTGTGTACATGTGCTGTGTACACATGGAAGTGCAAGAGGACGTATGCACAGGTGTGTACACGCGTGTGTGCACGGGCGTGTGTGTGTACAGATGGGTCTGCCCACGCACATGTGCCCATGCAGGTGGGGGGGGGTGTGCGCGTGCATACCTGCATGTGTGCATGTGTGTGTTCCTCTGTGCGTGTGCGTCCACCCCTATGCACACGTCCCCGTCTCTGTCCATATGCATGTCTGTGTGTCCGTCCATGCACCCAAACCGGCACGCGCGTCCGCGTGTCCATCCGTACGCACGCGCTGGCACACGTGTCTGTGTGTCTGTCTGTACAATCCCACACCGGTACGTGTGTCCGTGTGTCCGTCCACAGGTGACACCCGTACGCGTGTCCGCCCGTACACCCCCACGCGTGGCCGTGTGGCCGCCCGCAGCGCTGAGCGGCCTCCGCCCGGCAGGGGGCGCCGCCCGCCGCCCCGCCCCGCCCCGCCCCGCCCCGCCCCGCCCCGCCGGTGGCGGGTCCTGCCCGCTCGGTAGTGAGCGCCCCGCGGGCCGGGGCCGCCGGCACCGGCGGGGAGCGCGGGGCAGCGCGGGCGGGGAGCACGCCGCGGAGTGCGCGGTGCTCCGGGCAGCGCTGCGGGCGGCAACGAGCGGGTGGCGCCGCGGGGCGGGCGGGGCGGGGGTGCTGCCAGGACCCGGGGCGGGGCGGGCCGGGCCGGCCCCCTCAGTGCCGGTGCCCGCCGCGCCCGCTCGCTCCCGCCGCCGCCGCCGCCGCCATGCGCAGCCGGAGCAATTCGGGCGTGCGGCTGGACGGCTACGGGCGCCTGGTGCAGCAGACCATCCTCCGGCACCAGGTGCGGCGCCTGCCCGGGGCGGGGGGCGGGGGCCGGGGGCCGGAATCCGCCTCACCGCGGCTCCCGGGGCCCCGGTGCGCCCCGCCGGCCCCCGCGCCTGGGGAGCCGCCGCCTGGCCCCGCAGGCCGGGTCAGGCGGAGTTAACCGGGACGGGGGGCCGCGGCCTCTCGGTGTGTCCCCCCTCCGCAGGACGCGGTGACGGGCCTGCTCCCCGCCAGCGCCGACCACCGGGATGCCTGGGTCCGGGACAACGTCTACAGCATCCTGGCCGTCTGGGGGCTGGGCCTGGCCTACCGCAAGAACGCCGACCGCGACGAGGACAAGGCTAAGGCCTACGAGCTGGAGCAGGTAGGAGGGAGCCGGCGGGAGGGAGGGCCCGCGGCGGCCGGCCCGGCCCGGCCGGTGGTAGCGGGGAGCCGGCCGTCGCCTCCCGGCTGGGTTGCTTTTGGCGCGGCCCAGCTCTGGGGCCGAAAGGCCACAGGAGGCTGTGCAGCGAGGACGGGGACAGGGCTGTCCCCAGGCGCGGGGGGCAGTAGGAAGCGATGTCAGAGCCCGCTCTTCCCAGCGTGCGCTGGAGCCCGGCTGGAGGGTCCAGCCCTCCGGCTCTGTGGTGACCCGGGGATGCAGCCCTTCTCCCAGGGGCTGGGGAGCTGTGTTCTGCAGCCGTGCCTTCCCTCCCCCTGCACAGCACAGCAGCTCGGCCTTGCTGGCAGGGCAAGAAATCTTGCTTCCCTCTGCTGTTGCCAAGGAGCAGAGGCCATGGGAATGTGAGCAGGGGCTCTGGTTACAGACGCTGGAGCCCTGCAAAGGTCAGTGGCCAGCTGATCCTGAGTCAGGGCTTCTCCTGGCTGCATGGGGATTAACAAGGCTGTTTTCCTTGTTCCTGCAGAGCGTGGTGAAGCTGATGCGGGGGCTGCTCCAGTGCATGATGAGACAGGTAGGGGCTGGGGAGCGCTTCCGAGAGTCAAGTGGTCTCCTCAAAGCCCAGCTCTGCCACAAAGACTGTCGGTCCCGGCTGTGCCGGCTCTCCCCAGCCTTCCCTGACGGGCAGAGGGAAGGCCCCTTCCAGCAGGTCTTGAAATAAGCTCTGACTTGGCATCTGTCCCTGGTGTGATGGAAGTCCCAGCGCTGTGGGCTGGTGGCCAGTGGAGCCTGTGCCAGCTGCTCCCTGTCTTGTGGCCTGGCTGGCGCTGGGACTCCGCAGCTCTTCTCCCTGAGGGCGTTTGGGGTGACTCTTTTCTCTCCACACAGTGCAACTGTGGCTGTGGGCCCTCCACAGCTGCAGCCCCGCGCTAGGGTGGCACGTGAGCCTGCACTCAGTGCCTCGGTGCGTGGAGGGGCTCGGCTTGGGGGCTGCAGGATTTCTGCCCTGCCAGGCGTGGCTCCACATGCTGGGCTGACGGCATGGGGCAGCCCTTGGCTCTGGGGCTGCCACACCTCTCTGGAGACAGGGTTTGATGAACCCCTGCATCTCCTTGCCCTTCTCAAGGTGGACAAGGTGGAGGCGTTCAAGTACAGCCAGAGCACCAGGGACTGCCTGCATGCCAAGTACAACACCCACACCTGTGCCACCGTGGTGGGGGACCACGAGTGGGGTCACCTACAGTTGGATGCCACCTCCCTCTACCTGCTCATGCTGGCACAAATGACGGCCTCAGGTGATGCTGTTGGGGGATGCCATTTCAGCTTTGAGCATGCTGATCTCCAGGGCTCTCCACGTTCTCAGTTTGGGTGCAGCTTCTTGGGTGCCAGGCTGCTGCGATGGCCTCCCTGACCTCACTGTTTTCTTACACGCACAGCACCCAAGGTGGATTTGGGCCCCTCAATGTCTGTCTCTCTAAGAGCCCCCATTTGCCTGAAGCCCCAGAGCTGCCGTAGGGGGGTGGGAGTGGGGACAGGAGCCAGCCAGGATGTGGCTCCCACGGGGCAGGCGTGCAGTGAGGAGGAGGGGTCCGGCCTGGGTTACTGTAGCCCCTTCTTAGGGATGCCTGTGGCCTTGGAACGACTAATGTGAATGCCTCCCCCTGCTTCAGGCCTCCACATAATTCACAGCCTGGATGAAGTCAACTTTATCCAGAACCTCGTGTTCTACATCGAAGCAGCCTACAAAACCGCGGTGGGTAGCCTGTGCTGGGGAAGGGGAGCGTGCCCTGGGGGTGCAGGTGGTGGGCTGGTATCTAGGGGCAGCTGTGGGTCCCTCCTGAGCCCTGGTGGGCAGAGTCCCACAGCGTGTGCTGGGAGCACCACCGATAGGTGGGATTTGAAGGCTTTCTGGGTGTGCTGTGAACTACTGCCTGCTCCAACATGCCGCTGCCTCTGCGCAGGACTTCGGGATATGGGAGCGTGGGGACAAGACAAACCAGGGCATCACCGAGTTGAATGCTAGCTCTGTCGGCATGGCCAAGGTGAGCCGGGGAGCACCAGTGGCTCCGTGCTGCTTTTTTACAGGGAAGGCTGGGCATGTTGAACTATTGCGGCTCAATGCCCCACGCGGTGATAGGTTCCTGGGGAGGAAGACCTTTCCCCTTGTGGGCTGGGATAAAACTGTGCCCCTCTTGCCTGAGTTTTGCCTGAACTGGGAGTGAGAAATTAATTGGGGTGTGTGGCAGAAATGTCCAGGGCCCTGTTGATGTCTGGCTATCTGTGGCTTTGGAAATGCGGTCACATTCTTACCAGGGGTGCTCTGCAGCCACAGCAGGCTTTGAATTTGTTTAAACTTGGGCAGTGCACTACACAGAGGGGCTGGCACAGGGTGAGAGCTCTTACAGATGAGCAGCATGGTGGAGGACTTGCTGCTTTGGGTCTTGCCCTGCTTGCAGGCTGCCCTGGAGGCACTGGATGAGCTGGATCTCTTTGGAGCGAAGGGAGGCCCCCAGTCGGTGATACGAGTGCTGTCAGATGAGGTGCAGCACTGCCAGGTGAGACCCGCACGGGCTTTATACCATTGCAGGATGAACCGTGATCTGCTGGGGTTGTGGTGTGAACAGTGCCTGGCCTGGCAACCTAACCACCTCTCCCTCCCCTTTGCCCAGTCCATCCTCCACTCGATGCTGCCCAGGGCCTCCACGTCCAAGGAGGTGGATGCCAGCGTGCTCTCTGTCATCTCCTACCCGGCGTTCGCTGTGGAGGACAGCGAGCTGGTGGAAATCACCAAGCAAGAGATCATCACGAAGCTGCAGGTGAGTGGCCCTGCCCTTGTCCTGCCCTTCCCAGGAGACAGCTGCAGTCCAAACTGTTGTAGCCCTTTTCTCCCCAAAAACATGCTCGGGGAGAGGGTGCTGCGGCATGTCCTCTCCCAGTCTCCGTGACCTGTGGCAGGGGTGTGCAAAGAAACAGTCCTGTGTGCTGTGGCCCTAGGCTGTGATTGTGGTGCCTGAGCACTAAGTGAGCAAGTGAAGGGGTATTTGTCTGGAGGAGACCCCCCCATGCTTCTGCATTGAGGTATCTCACGCTGTGCCTCCTGCTCAGCACCTCTTTCCCTCCTTTCCAGGGGCGCTACGGCTGCTGCCGCTTCCTCCGGGATGGATACAGGACCCCCAAAGAAGTAAGTGTATCCAGCCCTGCCACCTGCCGGAACTTGAGTGCCAAGCAGCAGCTGCCCTGGGTTGTGTTTGCAGCCCCCCCGGGTGCAGAGCAAAGGCTGTGGTGGGGAGGACTGGGAAGATGAGAGCCCTGAGTAGCCCCAGGCAGTGTCATGGGTCTGGGCAAGGCTTCCCAAAATGCCAGAGTCCATTGCAGAGGTGGTACATCCCACCCACACCCATAGCAGATGGGCAGAGGCTGGCTCTGCCCGCACCTTGGGACCTGGTGGTGTTGTGCATCTCTTAGGCTGGGGGAAGACAGGACCGCTGCCCCATGTGGGAGCCCTGCCGAGGTGGGCTCTTTCCCCAGCTCTCCCGGGGCTGCACAAGCCTTGAGCAAGGGCTGGAGGCCTGTGGCGGCGACCGTGCAGTGCTCCTCCCTGACGACCTCAGCTCTGCAGGAGCGCTGGAGGTCACAACGCTGCTTCTGCCTCTCCCAGGACAGCAGGCAGCTTGTGAACTGCCACACTTGGCTCTCAGCGGAGCAAGCGGAGACTTTCTTCTGCTGCTTTGGGGAGGAAAATCAGGAAAATTTTATAAGCGACGGTTGCATTTGATAACCAAAGAACCAGGAAATGGTACTTGGAGGCTCTTAAATCATCACCAGCTGTTGGTCCCATAACGTGGTGGGGCTCCTTTGGGCATGAGTGCCTCTAAAAGCTTCTCCTCTGCTGTGCATCTTCAGACCTGACCATAATAGGCAGCATGTGTGGCTGTGTCTCTCTAGAGCCAGAGAAGAGCAGCAGCATCTCCAGTCCGACTTTCCCAGCGCTCACGAGCTTTGCCAGCATGCAAAGCCGTGGATTACTTCTGGGGAGCTGCAAGGCACGGGAAGGGCAGTGTTGCCTGCAGAGGCACTGCAGCTGGCTGGAGTCAAATGAGAGTTTGGGAGCCTGTGGTCGGTGTGCAGGCACTATAGAAAACATCTGCTCTGTCTGTCCCTGCTGTCCTCTCTGCCTGACAGTCTGCTAAGGCCAGCTCTCTCCCTTCTCTGTAGCAAACAGAGTTAAAGCAGTTAGCAGGGAGAGTCGAGCGTTGGTCCCTTGGGGCACTACACCACGCACATCTGGAGTGGGATGATTCTGCGAAGGCAGCTCTCCATCCTGACCGCTTCCCTCATGTCAGGCTAGCAGTCACACTCAATGGCAGGAGGGACCCTGCTCTCTGGCCCTGCATGAGCAGCCCAAGCCCTCGCACCCGGCCGGGCCAGCCTGGTGATGCTGGAGGAGGCAGGCGCTGAGGGGCTGGGCAGAGCAGGCACGGCGAAGGGGACGCAGGTGTCCTCAGTGCAGCGAGGGGGATGTTGTGCTGTTGTAAAAGGCTCTGGGGTGCTCTCCTGGGGACTGAGTAGGCTCCCTTTGCCCAGGAAGAGTGAGTCCCTTTGGCGTCAGCGTAGGGGGCTTGGGAGGGGATGTCTGATGGAAAGGAGACAGCCTGGAGGTGAAACTCCTTTTCGGCTCTCTCGGCCATCCTCCACAGAGGAGGACTGGGAGGGCGTTTGAGGCTGGGGTCTTGGGGGGAGTAGGAGCCCTGTCAGTTTGAGGGAGTCCTGCCACCCACCACCTGCCTTGCTGTCACGCCCTCCCTGCAGGACCCCAACCGCCTCTACTATGAACCTGCTGAGCTGAAGCTGTTTGAGAACATTGAGTGCGAGTGGCCTCTCTTCTGGGCGTACTTGATCATTGATGGGATTTTCAGTGGAAACATGGAGCAGGTAAGGGAGGCAGGACCTGCTGGGCTGGTGGAAAGAAGTCCTTGGGAAGGGAGGCATGTGGGGGAAGGATGCAGGGTGCCATGACTGGGGGCAAATCTCCTCTCCTCTCCTCAGGTGCAGGAGTACCGGGAAGCCCTTGAGGGAGTTCTCATCAAGGGGAAGAACGGGGTGTGCCTGGTGCCAGAGCTGTACAGCGTCCCGCCAGATAAGGTGAGCGGTCCTGAGCTACGGTGGAAGTGGGAATGTCTCATTACCAGATAATAGGTTTTAATTGCTTATTAACCCAAATCAGTAGTAAAGCAGCACATGTAGTGCATGGAAACCCCATGTAAAAAAGCATGGCTTGGTGCTGTTATAAAACCATGTTGGATAAATAAACTGCTTTTTTCCCCCAAGCATTTCTTGCCCTCACACAGAAGGGTGCTTTGCTGACAGTCTGCTGGCCTGGAGTCGGAGTCCTCTGAGAGCTCGGGACACATGGACCTGGGCTGAGGAGGTTGTGCTGAGCTCCCGTTCAGTGGTGAGGTTGTTTGTGTGTGCCTGGGCTGAGAGCAACAGCCTCCTGGTGCCCAGGCGGTACAGGAGAGATGCTCTCTCCCCCAGCATCCAAGAGCATCGCCCCGGTGCTCCTGGGGCACGTCAGTTGTTCCCATGGAGCGGCCGTGTTGGGAACCCAAACGCAGTCTGAGCAGCTGATCTGTTGTCTGACGCGGGTGCCTGGGGCAATCTTGTTTTAAGCCTTAAACTGCTGGACTTCAAAATGCAATGATGATGCTTCCTTCAGCATCCTGTGTCTGTGGATCCCTCCCTGACTTCCTGGCTTGTGTTCCAGGTGGATGAGGAGTACAGGAACCCCCACACCGTGGACAGGATACCCATGGGCAAGCTGCCGCTCATGTGGGGGCAGTCCCTCTACATCCTGGGCTGCCTGATGGCTGAGGTATGGTCACCCCTGGTGATTGGGAGGGCTGTGGGGCCAGGCTCTGAGCTCTGAAAGGGCAAATGCTGCCACCTTGAGCCCCCTACCATGGGGAAGTTGTCACCTCCATCCCCCAGGACCTCTTAAAGGTGGGTTGTCCATAGGCATCACCTGTTCTACCCTGCCCATGAAATGTTCATCTCCTCATAACTCTTTTTTCCTCAGGGATTTCTAGCTCCCGGTGAAATAGATCCCCTCAACCGCCGGTTTGCGACTGTCCCCAAGCCCGACGTGGTGGTCCAAGGTGAGGGAAAGGGACTGGTCCCAAACCCCTGTGCCTGGCAGGCCTAGGGACTCTGCCTGTGCAGAGTTCATGGGGGTGGCTCTGGGGTGGCTCTGCTTGCTGGGTGGCTGCTGGTGCAGCCAGATCTCAGCCCTGGCAAGGTGGGTATAGGATGGGGTGCAAGTCCTTCCACTCAACCCTGCATTGCCCCAGGGAGATATCGCCTGCTACAGCCTCCTATACAGACAGGTTGAAAACTGTCCTGTCCTCCTGCCGCTCAGTGGGGAAGGCTTGGGTGTAGAGAGTGTTAGGAGGTGCAAGGCAGACCTCTGCAGTGAGAACTGGTTCCCAAAGGGACCCCAGACAGCTGCCTCTACGTGACGGGGCACCTTGTATGTGTCCACAAAGGCCAGGGGCAGTGCTGTCACAGCCGTGTGCCCCTGCTGCACTGAGCCTGTCTTCCTCCCTCTGCAGTGTGCATCCTGGCAGAGACAGAGGGGATCAAGGCTGTCCTGAGGAAGGAGGACATCGATGTGGAGACTGTGGCAGACGTCTACCCCATCAGAGTGCAGCCTGCTCGCATCCTCAGCCACATCTATGCCCGGCTGGGTGAGCTGGGCTCCCTGCTCCTGCAGCAAAGGGGGTGCAGAAGGGTCTGTCCCATCCCCTGGCACTCTTGCTCATAGATGCTGATGTCCTGCCCTGCTGCTGTCTGCCTGGCTGATGAGGGCTCTTGCCCATTCCTGGGCCTGGTAAAGCTACTCCTGTCCAAGGGGAACTGGGGTGGCAGGCAGTGCTGTTCAGGGCGATTCTGAAACGGATAAAGCTTTGGCACTGCAGTTTCACAGTCGCCCTAGGGACAGGCAGAGGCTCTGATCCATATAGGGTGGACTTGGTGTGGGCAGGAGCCAGCTTTTGTGCCTGGACGCAGATCTCAATGTGGGAGGCAAGCCAGACCCCAGAGAAGGGTCCCGTGGCAGTCCCTGGCTGAGAGAGCCTGTAGCTCAGGTGGGATGGCTGTTGTTGGAGGGTTGGCAGGGCTGAGTGTGAGGGGAGGCTGCGCTCCAGAGCTCTGCACACTCGTTCCCTGATGCTGCGACCACTTGGGCATGGGGCTTGTTGTGCAGCAGCTGGAGACCCAGCTTGGGCCAAGGGAGAAACCTGATCCACTGTAGGCTGCAAACGCTGGCTAATTTAAGCCACCAAAAGGCCAAGTGTGACTTAGGCAAAGGGGGCAGGGGAGCAGCCTGGCAGCTGCCAGTGCTGGCATGACCAAGGCACGGTGCTGCTGCTGCATCATCCTGGGCTCTGGCAGTAATTCAGGAGCAATAGGAACGCTGATAGAGCTGTCAGCTTTGGGGGGCCAGCCCTGTGCAGGGAGGAACCCCTGGCCCTGCCCCAGCTTCTGACATCCCCAAAGACCTGGAGGTGTGGCATGTTGCGGAGGTCAGGATGGGCTGTATGTCCCTGTTTCAGCAAGAGTCCCTGGGGAGAGCCTGGGTGTCTCTAGCCCCCTGGGCAGGGCTGGCGGGACAGAGTATCACTGTCCCTTAGCGCTGTGCCAGCTTGACACAGGGTCTTGGGGTACCCCAACTGCAAACCAGCCTTTTCCTGCTGGCTGGTAGCACAGGGGCCTGTCTCCGCTTGCTGCTGCATCCCCTTTTGTGGGGAGGCTTGCACTAAAACCTCCTCTTCCTGCCCCCGTAGGCCGCAACAAGCAGATGTGCCTGACAGGACGGCCCTACCGGCACATGGGCGTCCTTGGGACCTCCAAGCTCTACAACATCAGGAAGAACATCTTTACCTTTACCCCACAGGTGGGTGGCATTGCACGGGCTCATGCTCAGCTGTCGTGCGATCTGGAACTGGGCAGGAGGTTTCTCCACTGGCTGAGCACTTGAGTTATTCTCAGGGGCAGCCCAACACCCTCTGAACAGCCTGGGAGGGTGGAGCAGCCCCAGCTCCATGGCGTGAAGCAGCAGAGTTGGTGGTCCTGGCTGTGTGCATGCTGGGAGGAGATGGTTTCAGCCTTCTGATGATCAGTGTTGGGTGAAAATCTCGTTGCTCACCTTGACAAGGACACCAGGAGGAGGCTGATGGCAGGACAGGGATCCCTCTGTCCAGCATGGTGTGGGGACAAGCAGGGTTGCAAGCCTGGCACTGTGGGAATTGTGTATTTGCTTGGGATAGGCACAGCGTGGACCAGCTGTGTGGGGCCTGGGTGATGCTGCTGCTGAGCTGTAGTGTCATCTCCTTGTAGTTGTTGGTGGCCAGTAGCTGCCCTGGGGGTTGAGGGTTCCTTGCTAGACTGTACTGGCATGTACCAGGTAAGGTGGGATGAGCCGTTGGTGCAAAGGAGCATCTCCCCTGGGTGCGCTGTGTGGCTGGCCTGGCTGAGCGCCTGTGTGAAGACGTGGGTGGCACAAAATGGACCTGGTGGCTGCGGGAAGGGCCGCTCACGTTTCCTGCTGTCCTTGCAGTTCATAGACCAGCAGCAGTTCTACCTGGCCCTGGACAACAAGATGATTGTGGAGATGCTGAGGACAGACCTCTCGTACCTCTGCAGCCGCTGGAGGATGACCGGGCAGCCGACCATCACCTTCCCCATCTCCCACACCATGCTCGGTATAGATCCTCCGGCCTCGCAAGGCGTTTGGCTAGAGCAGCCCTGGGAAGCATCCTCTGCGGGAGGAAGGGGGTGGGCAGATGTGGGTCCGTCTCAGTAATGGGGACATGGTGGGGGTGGAACAGCCAGTAGCATCCTGTAAAGAGCTTACTGCTCAAAGGAGCCACACTGAGTTGGCAGCTGTCCTAGCAGCTAGTGGGGCTGGCTTGGCAGGCCTGCCAAGCACTAGTGCCTGCAGCTCAAGGGACGCTTGCTGGCATGGAGGTATTCAGTCTCTGGGCAGCTAGGCTTGTTGGGAGGCCTTTTGGGAGCAAGACCAAAAAAATAATCCCCCTGTAAAAGTGTTCTTAGGGCTCTTCCTGCATCTTGACTCTTCGCTAAGACTAATCACCTGCTAAAGGCTTTCCTAGACAACAGGGAGGGGAAAACAGCAAACCAGAAGGAGCAGAGAGCTGTGCAATGGCGTAGAGCAAAACTGGCTTCTCTGGAGCAGCTCACAGCTTCCCCATGAGCCTGTTGCAGGGAAGGGATTCTGTTCTGCTTTCAGGCCTTTTTGGCTCTTCTTGTGTACTTGAAATCCTCTTAGTGTCTTGAGCATGCCTTTTGCTGTGGTGTCTTCTGCCTCTGACAGCAGCACCCCCTCTGCTGCCTTGTGTGAAAGCCAGGGACAGACAGAACAGAGGGCTGTTTGGGTGCTGCTGCCTGGTACTGTTGCCTTCAGCCCAAGGTGAAATCCCAGGAGCCTGCGAGTGGGTCTTGGCCTGGCTTTGCTGGAATCCAGCCTGGACAGTCCTGGATTTCCCTTTTTGGGTGGTGCTTTTGGTGCCACAGCCTGGCTGTGCATCCCAAAGCAAGGGTCTGGCTGACGCCATGGTGCTTTGCGTGTCTGAATGCCCACGTGGCCCTGCGTTACCTTCTGGGAGCCTGTTTGAGCAGGAGAGCCTGACTGCATGTGTCTCTTGTCTCTGACAGATGAAACTGGCAGCAGAGTGCACCCCACGGTGCTAGCAACGCTGCGGAAGCTGCAGGACGGGTATTTTGGTGGCGCAAGGTGAGCACAGCTTCCTGGGGTGCAGGAGGGGAGAGGGCTGGTGGCCTCTGAGAGCCTGGTTATGAGGGTACCTGCTGGGCCTGAGCATCGGCTGGTGGGGAACAAGCTGTGGAGGATACACTGGGGCGTGCTAGGCTGTAAGTGCACTCCAGGGCTACAACCCAACAGTGGAGATGCAAGAGAGGACATATCTCTTCATGCCATTAAACCCATGGCTGCAGGATCCCTCTAATAGCTTTTGGGCAGCCCTTCCGTGCCCACCTGTGGCTGGAGGAGTTACAGGCAGCTAAAGCAGGCACTGAGGCGTGTGTATGCTCCTGGGCAAGTGCGTCTCTCCCTGCTGAAGGGCCTGCCCTGGATCCAGGAGGCAAAGCCAAGGGTATTGCCTCCCCCTTCCTCTCTGTGTGACCTCCCCTCCTCTCGCCCAGGATCCAGACGGGTAAGTTGTCGGAGTTCCTGACAACATCATGCCGAACGCACCTCAGCTTTATGGACCCTGGGCCAGAGGGTAAGGTCTTTGCCAAGAGTTACGAGCTCAGCATTGACAGCTTTGAGGAGCTAGACGCCGAGGAGTGGCTGCATGGCTTGCAGATAGCAGAGGATGGTAAGGGGAAACAGGCCAGTTGCTGCTGTGGTGTGGCAAATGCCAAACTCACCCATAAACCCGTAACACCCAACCTCCCTGCTAGCGTTGGCCACTGTGTTCTTCATACACTTGGGTTTTCACCATGTTTCTGTTCCCATCTGACCCTCCATCAATTAACCTTGTCTGGGTGACACTCATGGTGACGCCACTGGGGTGGGACTGAGTGAATTGATGCAGCTGTTGTAGCCCCCTCACCGGAGGGGCTTCCCAGCCAGATGGGCCTGAGGCTGGTGGATGTGGCCGTGGAGAGCACAGAGGACGCTCTGGAATGAGCCGTTCCGACCTTCGTAGGCTGTTGCGTGGGGAAGAGACGAAGGCTCGGCAACCTGCCTCCGCTGGGGAGATTTGGCTGAGGATCTTTCGTGCACGAGTGACGGTGCAGAAAGTGATGGTACAGTGCCCGAGATGGTGGGGAAGAGCCACCATGTCCCCAAGCAATCTGAGTGTTGTTCTCCCGAAGCCTTTGACCCTCCCTGGGCAGAGTGGTCCAGTGGGGGCCAAATTGAGGCCTTGCTGCTGTGGATAGGGTGCCTGAGAGGGCCTTAGCCCACCACAGCGTGATGGACCCACTTGTCCTGAGACCACGGTGGGGTGCAAGTTTTGCTGCTCCCCTTGCAAGCAGGCCTGGGTACGTCCTCCTCCTGCGTGACCTAGTGTTGGTCATCTTCCCAGCCTTCCCATCAGTCTGCTCTGCCTCTGCTGCTCCTGTAGCCAATGTTTGCACTGCTGTGACTGAATACTTACTTCTCTTGCCCTCCTCTCGCTTCGCCTGCAGTCTCCTTGCAGGCTGCACCCGGGCTTCTCCAAGGTGTCTGCTTCCCCCCCCCCCCCAGCCCCAATGAGAGACGGGGCCTGTCTGGACTCTCTACAGCAGCTAGAAGATGCTCAATTTTAAGTTTTCCTGTGGCCAGATGCTGCAGCCAGGCAGGATGATGTTCTCAAGCCTGATGTCTGGGGGACTCTTCCAGCTGAGCCTTCGGGCACTGGCACGAGGCATCCCCACTGGGTGTGGAAAGGGGATGCTGTGCTGTCTGCCTCAGATGCAGTCTGCAGCTCACCGCCTGGCACAGACGCACCACGGAGCTTGTCTGCCAGCTGTAGAGCAGCAAGGCTTTGTCCTGGCCCACTGGCTAGAAGTGCATCAACAGCTCTGTGTTGTATTGTGTTGCCTTGGCATGGGGCATCTCCCCCTCAGGGCATCCCCCTCACTGCTGGGCAGCGCTGTTATCTCCCAGCTGAGCTGAGCAGAGCTGTGGCCTCTGAGCACCCTCCTCCATGCCGCAGTTAGCGAGTGGTGGCTCTGGCGCTCCCGATGTGGCACTGGGAGCAATGGGAGCCACTGGAGGCTGGGCAAAGAGCAAGGCAGGAGCTGTAACTCCTCCTCTAACTCCTAATTAGAACTGGTAATTTCCAATTAGAAATAACTGTTGCAAAACCCACCCTGCCTTGCTCCCATGCTGGAGTCCTGCTTGGATGAGGACCTTGCTGTGCTGGGGTGCTCCTAAGCGGTCTCTGCTTGGAGAGGCTGCCCCTGGCTGTGCCTCCCCTTCTTCCCCTGAGGGACAGAGCACGAGGGTTTCACCGCGGGGTTTGAGCAGACTCTGCTGTCCTCGCGCAGGCTTGGACCAGACACAGGCTGCAGCCCCATCGCTTCCTTCATCCAGGTGGGACTTGGAGGGAGCCCCAGTTTGGCCCCAGCTGGCAGCCAGTGTCCCAGGCAGCAGAGTAGTGCAGGAACAGGGGTGCCGTGGCTGCCGCACTTTGTGAGCCCGGTTGCTGGCACTATCCATCTGTCCGCTAGCCCCACGTTGTCGCTTTGTGCAGCTAGCAAAGCTTTGCCCTTGCTGAGGCACAGCTGGGGAGCTCTCTGGGGTCTGCAGGTGCCCTGCTGCAAAGCGGCCGAACCCCCCCTCTTCTGCCTCCCCTTCCAGCAGACACGTACGATGAGGTTGCTCAGTACTTGGACCACCTGCTGCAGCGCACGGTTCCCCAGTCGAACCTCCCTCCCACCGCCCAGCGGGGAGGGCTGAGTCGCTTCCGGGCTGCTGTGCACACCACCCGTGACCTCATGTCCCTGGTGTCCAAGGCCAAGGACCTTCATGTCCAGAGTGAGTAACTCCAGCACCCTCAGCACCTTTGCTCAAGCCTGGGGGTGAGGCTGAGGTGCTTTGGGAGCTTTCCCACCTGTGCGATGCTGGGAGCCCCAGGGGAGGGTGCCATGGACTGCAGAGCAACCCAGCCTTTGCCTGGGCGAAGGCACGTTATGTCCATCATGTTAGTCCTGACCATGGAGTATCCTGGAGTTGGTGCCTGTGCAGTCCTCATGGAAACTGCTGAACGATAAGGGATGGCAGCTCCCTGTGGCGTTCCTCTAACTGGGTGGGCAGGGGCTGCTTCTCCCTCATCTGACTTCTCTGCAGGGGCTGCTGGGGAAGCAGAGTGTCAGATGTGAGGTGGTTTGGGGCACAGCAGTGGTGGTTGGGGTTGAGAAGCGTCTGCACCAACCTTGGCTCTCTTTTAGATGTTGGGATGTATGTCCCCAGCAAGATCTTCCAGGCGTCCCAGCAGTCGGTCAAGCTGCTGAGTTCACCCCACCAGCACGACGTGGATGGCAAGGTGAGCCCTGTCCCTCTCAGACTGGCCGAGCAGTGCCGTCCTTTCACCTAGAGCCAGAGGGTCCTTGTGGGGCTGCATGGGGAAGGCTTGGTGTTTGGCAAGGGGGAATATCCATGGGTGAATGGCCTTGGCTCCATAACTAGACTGCACTTGGTGTGGAGTGCTGGCGGCGCTAACCAGGACCGTGGGTCTCCCTTCCCCCAGAGCCACGCTGCCTATGCAGAGATGAACCTGCCCCGAGATGAGGATGGCAACGTGGATTGCAAGGCACTGGTGGACCAGCTGCGTATCTGCCCTACGCTGCAGGAGCAAGCAGACATCCTCTACATGCTCCACATCCTCAAGTACGATGAGCTCCAAGTCTTGGTGGCTCACTGAGCAGAGAGCGAGCCGGTGCAGCTGTGCACGCACCCCAACCCACAAAGCCTGGGGGCTGCCAGGGAGCTGCCGCAGGGAAAATTGCTGGCTATAACCTGGCATCTCTCTTACTGCAGGGGGCCTGAGTGGCACACGGGACTTGATAGCGAGCCTGGCCCCACCGTCAAGGAGCTCCTCACTGAGCTATACGTGCGGGTGGGGGACACGCGCCAGTGGGCCCTGATCCGCTACATCTCTGGCATCCTCAAGAAGAAGATGGAAGCTCTGGATGAGGTAACGACTGTGCAGCCGGCCTCTAGCGGGCTGAGGCCCGTTGGGGAGGAGGCAGCAGAGTGGGCAGGCAAACCATGGCTGCATCAGCTCTGTCTCTGTCTGCCTTTTGCTGAGGTCCCAAACCCTGAGCTGTTGGTGATGCCTGGCGTGACCCTCTCTGTCCCCAGGCCTGCACCGACCTCCTGTCTCACCAGAAGCACTTGACGGTGGGGCTGCCCCCGGAGCCACGCGAGAAGACAATCTCCGCGTGAGTGTGGCACCTCTCCTTCCTAACACGTGCTGGGCTGGGGCTGGATGTGAGCCTGCTGCTCTGGAGTCCGTGGGCAGGAGCGGCTCTGGATGGCTGTCCCCAACCTGTATCTCTCCCCTCTGGGCTGTACAGGCCAGAAGAGACGCAGGGCTTGCTCTGCTCCTCTCACCTGCTCTGCTGTTTGTTCCCTCCCCAGCCCAATCCCCCATGAAGAGCTTGTTCGCCTCATTGATGAAGCCAGCGAGAAGAACCTCAGTGTGTCCATCCTCACGCAGGTGAGGGGCCAGAGCAGAGGGGGACCCCACAGCTGGATGTCTGCCCTGGTGAGCAGCAGTGGGGTGATCTGCCTCTTCCCCTCCAGGAGATCATGGTGTACTTGGCCATGTGCATGCGCACACAGCCCGCACTCTTTGCTGAGATGTTCCGCATCCGCATTGGGCTCATCATCCAGGTGATGGCAACGGAGCTGGCGCACTCACTGCGCTGTTCAGGTACACGCAGCGGGGACGGCACCCCAGCTGTGGGATGGGTGCTGAGGTGCTTGGGGCCCTGTCAGCCAAGAAGGAGAAGTGCTGTTAAAAACAGGCAGCTCAGCGCCAGGACGAGACCCTGCATGGAAGTGCTGGGGTCTGCAGCAGGGACTGTTCTCGGGCAGCACGGGCGGGTGATTTAACTGCAGTTTCTGTTCAGGCATGTATTGGGCTGGCATGGGGAAGAGTCCCTGTTGTAGGGAACACCTGGAGTTAGCGTACGTCCTTGGAGGATGAGGTCCTGTACCAGTGCTTCCCCTGCTGACAGAATGGGGTGCAGGGTAGAAATGTCCCAGGAGGGCTGTGAAGTGGGGTACAACATCCCAACTCTGTTCTCCAGCTGGAGAAGCCACCGAGAACCTGATGAATCTCAGCCCATCAGACATGAAGAGCCTCCTCTACCACATCCTCTCTGGCAAGGAGTTTGGGGTGGAAAGGAGCGGTGAGTCTCTCAGCAGGGTTGCGAGAGTGTCTCTGGGCAAAGCTGGGTCCTGGTGTGGAGAATGGCCAGCTCCAGGTGTTCCCACCTGTGGGGGACATCCCTGTCCTCCTGCATGTTCAGCACAGCTGCTTCTGCACTGCAGTGGCCCAGGGTGAAGCCGTGCTTTTCAGCAGGGTGGTACTGAGCTAATTTCTGGAGATTAAGCCTGAGTCCTGTGGCTATTGGGGCTTTGCTTAGTTCGGCACTTGTCCCGGTCAGGCCTCAGTTGAAGCAGTTCTGTGCTGTGCTCATGGATCTCTGGTGCCGGTTGGGAATAGAGGGCAAGGGTGTGCAGAGGTACCAGTGCCCAAGCAGCAAAGAGGGACGTCCGTGCCCTGAGCCATGGTACCCACTCTGGACTTCTCTTCCCCTCCAGTGCGATCGGTCGACTCGTCGCTCACCACCGCTATCTCTATCTGTGAGGTGGGGGCTGTTGGGGCCACCAAGCCTGAGCGTGCTGGCATTGTCAAGCTGAAAAGTGAGATCAAACAGGTGAGGGCAAGTGGTGCAGGCTGCTCCTGCCAGGTTTTGTGGGTGACAAGCAGCTACAGGACAGGCTGGATTGATGGGAGAGCAGGAGGGAGCGCACTCCTGGGCTTCAGAGAGCTTACAGCTGCTTCCAGGAGCTCCTTTTGGCTCCAGTCCTGCCCTGGGGGGAGAATTGGGGTAAATCTGTTAGTGGGGGTGGGGGTTGCTCTGGCAGTGTAGTGGGGGGGGGGAGCACAGGGGTGCTTGAGAAGGTGCAGGGGTGGGGAGGACCATGCGGTGTCCCAGGCATGGCTGGTGTCCTGGTGGGCCTCTTCCAGCAGCAGAAACTTCATTTCCTTCTTCTCTTGCAGCAATTGGATAAACGTAGGCAGTCTCTGACTGGGAGTAAGGTGAAGCCACTCTGGTTCTCCTGCAGCCTCAGCTTTTATCCCTCATGACACACACCAGGGCAGCTTCCGAGCATGCATGAGTTAATGAGCTTTCCTAAACAAACCCATTGAGCGAGCTGCTGCAGCAATGAGCTGGCTTCCCCTCTAGGCAGGCTCAGGGTTGCTCTGTTCAGGACTTCAGGACGGGGGAAGGAGGCTGGCTCCCTGGGAAGAGGTCGGCATGGCTTAACATGCTGTGGGGGCCCAGGGCTGGCACTGCCCCACAACCTTTGGGGAGCTCCTGTTTGAGTGGGACCAGCTGTGTTTGGACTGGCAGGGAGGAAGGCTTCTCTAAGCTGTGGGTGTATTGGCATTACAACCAGCTGGGAGCTGTGCTCCATAGCTGCTATGGCTGAATAGATCCCATTATACCCACAAAAAATTGCTGAGCGGGATGCCATGACGTTTTCAGTGCCATGGCCAGCAGTGGCCCTGCCGGGCAGTTCACTGGTGATCACTGGATCCTGCCCGTAACCTCCCCAGCTATTTCTTCTGTGGGGGAAGAGGCTCCTGCCCAGCTACAAATGACAAGGATCTCCTCTGGTGCCTGGTGCGTGTCCAGGAGGAGTCCTGAGCTCTAGGAGGGCTCCTGTCCTCAAAGAGACAGGGCCTGTGGGGACCAGGATGATGCAGCAGGTTTATGGCCAGCCTGCTGCAATGTGAAACCTGGCATCGCAGAGGGACCATGTACGTGGCGAGGAGTGTTGTCCACGGGCAGTGACCTTGCCGCTGGCCCTCCAGTCTGCCTGAGACTAAATCCCTGCCCGTGCCAGCAGCCAACAGAGCAGTAGCAGCCCTGCTTCTGTGTGCCGGCCAGCATGAGCCCGCTGCTGCCGCAGCACTGGCGTGTGGGGGCCCCGCAGGCGCTCCGTGCCCTGGCGTAGTCCTTCCCCTCTGATGCGAATGTGAGACTTTCTGCAGCTCGCCTTTCGAAACTACCTCTCGGTCTCCAGCTAACCGCAGTCCCTGGGATAACTGCCCCCTGACCTGAGCTTGGTCCGTGCTGCTGCTGTTCTGCTTGCTGTGACAGCTGTCCTGCTCTGGCACAGTCTGATTTTTGTCTCTCCCTTTCTCCTTCAGCCCCTCAGTTTGCAGTCCGGAGATGCCGACCTGAAGTCCTCTCTGGTAACCTGCATTTGTTGGCTGCATGCATGGGGTCTGTCCTGTTTGTGGCTGCAGAAAGGAGCTGTGCTCCAGTGGGTGCTGCAGGGAGCTGGGGCTCCAGGGTGGGCTTTGCTGGAGGCAGGGGGTGGCAGCTCTGCCCTGGGAACCCGGCTGGGTGAGCACAAACCTCTTGGGCAGCAGCGGGCTGCGTTCTTGTGGGATATTTAACTTTGCAGCAGTCTCTGTGGTCCTTGTTTTGTCTGCCCAGTCTGCTGGACACTCGGAGCTCCTGGGCAAGGGCTCCTTTTCAAGCATGCTGGAAGACCCAGGCAGTAAGGACAGCCGCCAGGGCCAGTGGCAGCGGAGACGGCGGCTGGATGGGGCCCTCAACCGTGTCCCTGTGGGCTTCTACCAGAAGGTCTGGAAGGTCCTGCAGAAGGTGAGCTGGATGTCTAGCTGGCTCATCTCCATGCATGTGAGCCTGTGGTCCCAGGCACCAGCCTTGCCAGGGGGACTTAGGCACCCAGGGCTGTTCCCTGACGTTGTGTAGATAAGTGCTTCATGGACAAGGCTTGCAGCTGGCCCTGGAAAGCCAGGGGAGAGCTGGAGCTGTCCTGTAGGCATGCAGGACCTACCTCATACTGTGCTGACCCTTGCAGAAGGGGGCTAGGTCTGCTCATGTGCTTTATACATTGGTCAGGCAGGGGCAGGGCTGGAGCCACAGCTGAAGCAGCTCTGGGCACAGCTCGTCCTCGGCATGGTAAGCCAGGGAGCAGAGGCCCATGCTGTGTGCGGGAGGGCTCTGGCTGATGCCGAACTGATGGGAAAGGAGTGATGCTGTGTAAAGAGTCAGGAGGTGGAGCTGGGCTGTGTGGGCAGCACACACCAATGCTCAAGTGGGAGTGAGTTGGTAGGCTGGACCTATGTGTCTTAGCACAGTGCTTCTCCAGGCCATAACCATGGTCTCTCCTCGTTCTGCAGTGCCATGGCCTCTCCGTGGAGGGCTTTGTTCTCCCCTCTTCAACAACCAGAGAGGTAGGAGGTTTATGTGAAGGGGAAACAGGGCAGGTGGGTTGGTGTTGGGTGCTGGGTTGCCCTGGGTGAGTGCCCAGCATAGCTCAGGATTTGTGCTGGCAATACGGTGCTCTAGGTGCATTTCTTTCTCCCTCCTCACAGATGACCCCAGGGGAAATTAAGTTTGCTGTGCATGTGGAATCAGTCCTCAACCGCGTGCCCCAGCCAGAGTACAGGCAGCTGCTGGTGGAGGCTATCTTAGTGCTCACCATGCTGGTGGACATGGAGGTGCACACCATCGGTGGCATCATAGCTGTGGAAAAGATCTTGCAGACGGCCAATGACCTCTTCTATGAGGAGCAGGTAGGGGCCAGGCCTCACACAGGGGCCACAGCCTGCACCCAGGGCCCCTGGCTGCGTTCCCCACAGCTACGTAGGGTTCACCCACCTGGAGGGTCCTCCCTGTTGTGCTCATGGGGCACAGCAAAGATGTAGTGTCCTCCTCCTGCTGCTCACCATTGATGTGTCACACCGCGAGTGCAACGGAGGATGCTTGGGGTGGAAGCTGGTGAGCGGGCTGCCTTTAGTACTAATGCTGCCTTTTTTTCTTCCCTGTCCAAAATCCAGAAAGCCCTGGGTGCTGATGACCATATGCTGGAGAGGGATCCTGCGACGGGCATCTGCAGCCTGCTGTATGACAGTGCACCAAGTGGTCGGTTTGGCACCATGACCTACCTGTCCAAGTCGGTGGCCATGTACGTGTACGACTTCCTGCCCACCGATGGCTGCTCCATGCAGTAGCTCTCACAGCTCCTCTCCCCAGGCCGCAGATGCTGCGGGAGGGTTGTTTCATACAGCTTTTAAAGATGGGCATTAGGCTAGTTTGCAGGCAGCCTGCGTGGCCATCTCTCCTCCCAGGCCTGGCCTCTCGGTGGGTGAGCGACTCTCCCAAGGAACTCGCAGGAGGCATGCGTGCTAAGCTGACCTGTGCCCGTGTGCAGCCTGTGGAGCAAGGGCTGGCAGGGAAAGGCTGAGCTTTGAAGCTTGCTTGTGTTAGAAGTGTCTGCCTGCGTGGCTGCTCCTGGGCCAACCCGCCCCCCCCTCCCCCAGAGAGGCCTGTGTTTGAGGGAGATGGAAAAGGCCCCCCTCACCAGGCGTGTGTGCTTGGCACTACAGTGCTCCCTGGCCAGCTTGTGTTCTCCCTGCCTCCAGCAGATTTGAGGGTTTTAACCTGTTCTGTGCTGCTTTTTATTCCAAATCTGCAGGGTTTATACTAGTGTAGGCTGGAGCTCTTGCTCTTCCTGCTGCTGATGGAAAAGCTTTGTTAGAGGAATAGAAGATGCTGCCTGAGCCTCTCTCCTAGCACACCCAAAATCAAAACAGTCCAACCCAGCCACAGCTGTGCTGCTTGGAAGCAGGCAGCCCATCATGCCCCCCTCAGGGGTCTGTGTGCAGAGCTGGGGAGGCTGTGGGAGCCAGGAGCATCCCAAGGTGGTAACAGATCCCTGATACCACCAAGCTGTGAGGACAGGGCTGCTGGCTGGCTGGGGGATGCTAGTGGCAGCCCCCCCCCGTGCCATCTGCTCTGTCCCTTGCCATGTTGCTAATGGCTACATCGGAGGTTCCCAAGTTCATACATGCCCTGTGAAGCAGCTCTGAGCTGGCTGCTTGGCTCGGCATTAGCTGTGCCATCACAGATGTGCTCTTAACACTTGGCTCTGGCCTCTGCCCCAGCTCCCACAGCCTTGCAGAGGAGAGGGGTGGTGACTTTAGGGTGGGTCCCAGCTCCGTTCTATCCTGCAGGTCAAATCCCTTATAGGATAATGCGGTTGGACTGATGGGGATCGGGCACACACAAAGTGACGGGGGCAGTGGGGTTCTAGAATCACAGAGTAGTTTGGGTTGGAAGGGACCTTTACGGGTCATCTAGTCCAACCCCCCTGCAAGAGCAGGGACATCTTTAACTAGATCAGGTTGCTCAGAGCCCCGCCCAACCTGCCCTTGAACATTTCTAGAGCTGGGGTATCTGCCACCTCTCTGGGCAACCTGTTCCAGTGTTTCACCACCCTCATTGCAAAAAATTTCTTCCTTATATCTAGTCTAAAACTACCCTCTTTTAGTTTAAAACCATTACCCCTTGTCCTATTGCAACAGGCCCTGCTAAAAAGTTTGTCCCCATGTTTCTTATAAGCTCCCTTTCAGTACTTAAAGGCCGCAATAAGGTCTCCCTGAGGCCTTCTCTTCTCCAGGCTGAACAACCCCAGCTCTCTCAGCCTTTCTTCAGAGGAGAGGTGTGTTCCATCTCTCTGATCATTTTTGTGGCCTCCTCTGGACCCACTCCAACAGCTCCATGTCCTTCTTGTGCTGAGGGCTCCAGAGCTGGATGCAGTGCTCCAGGGGGGAGTCTCACCAGAGGGGAAGAATCCCCTCCCTCGACCTGCTGGCCATGCTGTGGGTGATGCACCCAGGACACAGTTGGCTCTCTGGGTGGTGAGCACGCATCGCCGGCTCATGTCCAGCTTTTCATCGACTAGTATGCCCAAGTCCCTCTGTAGGGCTGCTCTCAATCCCTTCATCCCCCAGCTTGTATTGATACCGGGGGTTGCCCTGACCCAGGTGCAGGACCTTGCACCTGGCCTTGTTGAACCTCATGAGGTTCACATGGGCCCCCTTCTTGAGCTTGTCCTGGTCCCTCTGGATGGCATCCTGTCCCTTGGGTGTGTCAACTGCACCACTCGGTGTCATCTGCAAACTTGCTGAGGGTGCACTTGATCCTGCTGTCTATGTCATTGATGAAGACATTAAACAGTACTGGTCCCAGTACGGACCCCTGAGGGACACCACTTGTCACTGATCTCCATCTGGACATTGAGCTGTTGACCACTACCCTCCGGATGCAACCATCCAGCCAATTCCTCATCCACCAAACAGTCCATCCATCAAATCCATCTCTCTCCAATTTTGAGAGAAGGATGTTGTGGGGGACCGTGTCAAAGGCCTTACAGAAGTCCACATAAATTACATCTGTAGCTCTTCCCTTGTCCACGGATGTCATCACTCCATCATAGAAAGCCGCTACGTTGGTCAGGCAGGACTTGCCCTTGGTGAAGCCATGCTGGCTGTCTCAAATCACCTCCCTGTCCTCCATATACCTTAGCATAGCTTCTAGGAGGATCTGTTCCATGATCTTCCCAGGCACAGATGTGAGGCTGACAGGTCGGTAGTTCCCAGGGGCCTCCTTTCTACCCTTTTTAAAAATGGGTGCAATGTTTCCCTTTTTCCAGTCACCAGGGACTTCACCTGACTGCTGTGACTTTTCAAATATCATGGAGAGTGGCTTGGCAGCTACATCAGCCAGTTCCCTCAGGACTCTGGGATGCATCTCATCAGGTCCCATAGAGTTATGTATGTTCAGGTTCCCCAGGTGGTCATGAACCTGATCTCTTACAGTGGGAGGGACTTTGCTCCCCCAGTCTCTGTCTTGCAGTCCATCCACTCAAGAGGTGTGGGAAAAGAGGCTGCCAGTGAAGACCGAGGCAAAAAAGTTGTTGAGTACCTCAGCCTTCTCCGCATCCGTTGTTACCAGTTTGCCAGTTGTGTTCATCGGGGGGTACACTTTCTTTGACCTTCCTTTCCTGGCTGACATACCTGTAGAAGCCCTTCTTATTATTCTTTGTGTTCCTTGCCAAGTTCAGCTCCAGCCTCGCCTTGGCCTTCCTGACCCCATCCCTACACAAGTGGGCAGCATCCCTGTACTCTTCCCAGGATACCTGTCCCTGCTTCCACTGCCTGTGCATTTCCTTCTTGCCCTTTAGTTTGACCAGCAGGTCTCGACTCATCCACGCTGGTCTCTTGCCTTCCCTTCCTGATTTCTTACACTTGGGGATCGAGAGCTCTTGTACTCTGTGGAGTGTCCTTAAAGATCTGCCAGCTCTGTTCTGCTCCCTTGTCCCTGAGGGCAGTTTCCCAGGGGGTCCTGTTGACTAACTCCTTAAACAACTGGAAGTTTGCTTTCCTAAAATTCAGGGTCCTGGCTTTACTCTTCAGCTGGCCCATATCCCTCAAGACTGCGAATTCCACCAGTGCATGATCACTACAGCCCAGGCTGCCTCCAGTCTTGATGTCACCGGTTAGCTCACTTGCGTTGGTGACAAACAGGTCCAGTATCGCATCCCCTCTGGTAGGGCTGTCTGTTACCTGGTTTAAGAAGTTATCCTTGGTGCTCTCCAGGAGTCTTCTGGATTGCCTACAGCTCACTGTGCTACTTTTCCAGCAGATGGCGGGAGGATTGAAGTCCCCCAGCAGGATGAGAGCCTGCGAGCGCGATGCCTCCTCTAGCTGGAGTAAAGAAGGCTTTGTCAACAGGCTCCCCTCGATCGGGCAGCGTGTAGTAGACACCAACCACAACGTTCCCTTTGTTGCTGCGGTCTCCGATTCTTACCCATAAGCTTTCAACCTGCTTGTGGCTATTATTCAGAGACAGCTTTTCACACTCTATCCATTTCTTGATGTAGAAGGCAACGCCTCCACCCTTCCTTCCTCACCTGTCCCTTTGAACAGCCGGTAGCCATCGATAGCTGCACTCCAGTCATAGGATTCATCCCACTAAGTTTCAGTAATGGCAACTAGGTCATAGCTTTCTAGCAGCATGGTGGCTTCCAACTCCTCCTGTTTGTTGCCCATGCTGCATGCGTTGCTGTAGAGGCCCTTCAGCTGGGCTGTCAGCTGTGTCACCTTCTTAGAGGAACACACCTTAGTTCCTTTAAGGTATTTCACTGGTGTTTCCCTCTTGGCTCCTATTACCTCAGGAGCCTCTGGCTCATCTACGTAAGACTTCAAGTGTGCTCCAGTATACCCAGCATGTCTCAGAGCAACACGCTGAGGGCCCTCACTAGCACCGTGTCCCTCTTGGCGTGTCATCCCACAGCTTGTCATGGGCAAGCCTGATATTATTCCCCTCCCCTTTCAAGTCTAGTTTAAAGCTCTGTCAATGAGCCCCACTAGCTTGTGAGCGAAGCCCCTCTTTCCCCTTTGAGAAAGGTGAATCCCATCTGATACCAGCAGGCCTGGTGCCATCTAGGCCATCCCATTATGGAAAAACCCAAGATTGTAGCGGTGACACCAGCCATGGAGCCGTGTATTAATAGACTGGGCCCATCTGTTTCTTCCAATGTTGCTGCCCGCAACGGGAAGGACAGAGGAAAAAACAACCTATGCTCCAGACTCCCTCACCAACTGTCCCAAGGCCCTGAAGTCTTTTGATTACCCTTGGACTATGTTGTTGCGGCTTCATTGCCACCCACATGGAAGAGCAGTATCGGGTAATAGTCCAAGGGCCGTACCAGCCTAGGAAGTTTCCTAGTGATGTTGTTAACCTGGGCCCTAGGGAAGCAGCAGACTTCCCTAAGAGGAGGGTCTGTCCAGCATATTGGACCCTCTGTTCCGCTCAGAAGGGAGTTGCCTACAACTATAACCCGTCTTTTCTTCCTGGTGGAGGTGGTCATGATACAGGGGGTAGGTCTTTCTGATCATGGCAACACCTGTGGTGTAGATGGACCCTCATCCACATCATCCATTGACTGGCTTTCCACATCCAGAGCTTTATACCTGTTGTACAGAGGCACCTGGGAAGGCGAGGTGGGCAAGGAGGGGGTTCGCCTGCTGCCCTGAGTGTGGGCTTGCCTCCATTCACTCCTTTCCTTTAAGCTACTGCCTTCAGCCTGGCGGGGGGAGGATACAGGATCCCCTTGATCTTGGGTTTTTTCTGGTGGCTGTTCCTGTTTCTGTCTCAGGGAGGGCACAGCTTGCTTCCACCGGCCTCATTCTCAGACTCCCTGATGCTCCTTAACCTTTCTACTGCCTCCTGTAGCTCTGCCACCAGACCGAGCAATCGTCCACTTGGTCACACCTCACACAGCTTTCTCACTGCGGCCATCCCTTACCAGTGAAAGGCTCTGGCACGCCCTGCAGCCTGAGGCCTGGATGGCTGCATGGATTCCTGGGAGCTCTGACTGGGTTGCCACATCCATTCTGGCGAGCGCAGAGGACGCAGCTTTCTGCCGGGTGGACACCACAGCTAAGCTCCTTCTGAGAGGGCAATGACCACCAACTGAACTCACCTCTTGAACTGGTGGGGTGACGACACCCTTCCGTGCGAGCTGCCACACCGCGCTCTGTGTGCCCACGCTGGTGGCAGCGCTCCTGATCGCTAGCGCTCCCCAGGCTGCTTTTTATAGGCACGGGGGTGGCTGCGGCCCTGTGTGCTAAGAGGTGCTGCTCCTCTGCACATCGGTCCAGCTCCGGAGCAGCTCCCCTCAGCGACTGACGTTTCCCTGTGTGTTCTTTGATCTCCCTGCCTTTATCTCTACCCATGATCTTTCTTATTCTCCTTCCCCTGCCCCCCATCCCTCACCCCCTGTCTCCATCCCACCGCCACCTGGGAGAAGGCTGGGGACTGCTAGTGCTGCCAGGGATCAGCTGCTACAGAGAAGACAAAGCTGAGTTACTCGGACTAGCCAAGCTGCTGCCTACCTCCTCACACACGTCTGCAGCTTGCCACTCTAGGCTGCTCCTTCATTTGCTTATTCCTGCCTCCGATGAGCCTTAAATTTCTACTACATTTCCTCTTATTTCTGTTACTCTTTGATATTCCTCCCCTAAATTGATGCTGCCTCCCAACATATCGCCAGCAAAATTTGTCAGCTTTGTTTGGCCTTAAAGCTGGGCTTGAGAGTAGTTCCTGGGTTGTCTCTCAGGGCTGCTTCCTGACGGTAGCAGCTATTCCGTAATTGTTGCACACTGGTCCTTCCACACGTGGTGTACCCTGCCCCAGGCAGAGGACTGTAAGCCCCAGCCCGACTTCTCTCTTTGTCCTAAGGCAAGCGGGAGGAAGCTGCCCTCGGGAGTCAGCAGGGCTCCGGCCGAGGCCAGGGAGCCCCAGCACGAAGCGTCGGGCACCTTCTGGGGCTCCTTTGGGGAGCGGGGCCCAGGGCTGCATCCCCTCTGGCGGGAGGCCTCCCTCGCGGCGCAGGGGCCGGGCGGGCGGGTGCATGCAGGCCTCGGGCCTTTTTTAATGACGGTTACTACGTTTTTAGAGAAAAAGCACCACCCCGAGCTGCGCGGGGTGGGGGCCCCCAATAAAATGTTTCTAACGCGAGCGTGCGGCCTGTTCTCCCGGCCGGGCTGGGCAGGGAGGGAGGGTCCCCGGCCCTGCGGGGGGGGGGGGGGGGCTGGGGCGGGGCCGCAGGCAGCGCGGGCGCGGGGAGGGACTACAGCTCCCGGCGTGCCTTGGGCCGGAGCGTCTCCTCCCGGCGTGCCCCGGGGCCGGAACTGCCCGTCCCGGCGTGCCCCGGGCGGGCCGCAGTGCCGGGCGTCCCGGCCCCGATGGCGGCGGCGCCGCCGGTCTACGTGTACAGCCCGGAGTACGTGGCCCTCTGCGACTCCCTCTGCAAAGTGCCCAAGCGGGTCAGCGCCGCGCCGGGGGGGGCCGGCGGGGGGCGGGGGGGGTCACGGGTCCTGTGGGACCCCGCCGTGGAGGCGTGGGGAGGGCAGTGGGGAGGCCTGGGGCCGCAGGGGAGCCAGGGAGGCTGCCGGGAAGTCCGGGGGCTCTGGGGAGGCTGCCGGCACCTGGGACAGCGAGAGGGCGCGGGGAGCCGCGGGGAAGGGGCAGCGGTGGGAGGGCAGCCCGGCCCGGGGCGGGAGGAGCGAGGGGCCGGAGCAGAGCCTCCCTGTCTCTCCCCGCGCAGCGCCTCTGGCAGCGCGGAGCGGTGGCTGGGGCACAGAAGTGGCACTTACCAGCCCCCCCGCCCCGAGGAGCTGTGCGCCCGTGTGCCTTTTCCTGACACACCGGGAAGTCCTCACCACCCCATGGGGGGCTGTGTGCACGCCCTCCGTGGGGGAGACCCTGTCCAGGGACCCTGCTAAGGCCGGTGCCCGTTTAGCTGTGCTGCTGAGAGAAACCACAGTTACACCTTTGCTGCAGGTCATTTAGCCCCCGGTTGCTGTGCTTCTGTCACCTACGCTAGAGCTGCTCTCATGGTCTTATTCTTCTGTTTTTAGGCCAGTATGGTACATTCGCTGATTGAAGCATATTCCTTACTTGACCAGATGAAGTAAGTGCTCCCATTTTCTGTGAAGAAAATATTTTCTTCTCTGCTAAGGTTGGGAAGATACTGAGTAACTGCGGGTCTTATACTGTTCCTGCTGGCAGCATGCTTATAGGAGCCCACTCAGTGTATATTTCTGGGATCTAAGGAAAGTCTGCTTCTTTTGCTAAATGGACAAGATTATGGTAATTGTGGCAGGTGTAATTTATGGTTACCCTTCCTGGTCTGATGGAGTACAAATTGCCTTGTGCTTTCTCTGTAGAGCACGCTGTCACCTGCTGCTCTCGTGACTCTGAGCAGAAGTGATGGCGTAGAAACCATCCTTGCTGGCACTGCTCCGAATCCACTGGCCAGTGCTGATGCTGAGAGGGACCATGTTGTTTTGCTGTGTTGTGGTTGACTTGGGAGACTTTTTGTGAGGTCTTGGTGCTGTTCAGGAGAGAAGGTAAGATGAGGTCTGAGGCTGAAGAGTGAGAACCCTCCTGCCCCATCAGGCTCTTGACACCAGGGGATATGAAGGGAAAGAAAAGGCTTAGCTCAGCCTCTCTTATGTAGCATCTCGTAAAATCTTAAAAAAAATCCCACACTCCAGTTCAGCAGGGACAGAAAGTCATATTGGGACTTTTTTTTAAAGGATTTTTTTTCTTTCTGGACATTTTGGTAGAGTATGCTTGGGAAACGGCTGCAGGTACCATTACAGAGGCAGACCCAAGGGGCTGTTTGCCCTGGTGTGGGGTGAGAAGTGCCCGGCACCTGGACTAGCCTGGAGCCGGGAGCTTCTTGCATTCTTCCAGTAGCAATGGAGCTGTACTGTGTTGCCGGTGTGTGCCCCCAGAGTCTGAGGTTTGGAGAGGACTTCAACGTGTCACAAGATTTATTTAGGCAGATCGCAAAATGCCCAAACCCAGGAAAGGCGATATGTGAGTTGCTGAGGACAGAGACGGTCTCTGCTTTGAACGCAGATGGAGTTAGGAGCATGTAAGAGGTGCCGTGCAGCTCTTGACCCAGCGGGCTGGTGTCCTGCCACAGCGCTGGGCTGAGCCTGGATGTTTTCACTCTGTTGTTTCCTCTGTGTGTAACCAGAATGTTGGATCTGCTGGAGATTGCTCAAAGTGGGAGAACATTCAGAAAAGGGAAAAAAAACTTGAAGCAGATGCAGGCAGCACCTGCAGATGTTCCTCATCGGGGTGGGCACAGGAGACAGTGCTAAGCTGGGGGGAAGGCCTACTCCAGCTCACCTGAACGGCTTTCTCACTCAAAGTGACAGTCTGGTGTGAGAAGAGGAGGGGGTTTTGTTTGCTTTTTCAACAGTAACTGTCAAAAGAAGGCTCCTAGTCTGAGGAGGTTAAAGCTGGGCATTCCAGCCGAACCCTGGAGCCTCTTGTCCTGATGTGCTCCCTTCCTCCTCTATGCCTAGGATAATCAAGCCAAAAGTGGCCTCCATGGAGGAGATGGCAAGCTTCCACACGGACGCCTACCTGCAGCACCTGCAGAAGGTCAGTGAGGAGGGGGATGATGACCATCCGGAGTCCGTGGAGTATGGACTGGGTAAGGACGCGTGTCTTCAGCGAGAGATTAACTGAGTTTCAGGTCCAGGATGCTTTTTGCTGGAGCTGAGGTTAGACAGAGGGATGAGCTCAGGTGGGCTGCTGGGCTGTTTGTGGAGGGAAACACTCTGATGGGGTGTTGCTGAACCCCGTCAGCCAGCCGCCACCTGTCAGGCTGACGTTTTCACTGTTGCCAGCAGGGGATACTGTCAGCCCCGTGCTGCTGCTCCGTGGAGCTCAGCCTGTCCCTTGCATACCGGGAGCCGGTGCCTTTTGCTGCTGCTTTGAGGCTCTCAGGCAGGACAGAAGGCCCTGACATACTGCCCTCGGAACAGAGCTGAGACTGGCTGCCGCAAGCCTGCAGTGGTGGAGGGCACGTGTGAACAACAGCCTGAAGCTACAGCCAGGGACCAGAGCAGCTGCTCTTTGCCTGGTGACTTTGCTTACATCTTGAGCAGAGGGCTCTGGCCTACCTGGACTTAAGACAGCCTGAGCAATGCAGTAGTTAAAGCAGGCGAGGTGCCTGTGGGTACTGTTTTAGTGTCAGGAACAGGAGGAGTGACCCAGCACTGAGGCAGCGGTGCAGATTCTGCGCTGATCTCATGAGTCTCCCCTGGATCTTCCCTTTACATTTCTGAAGCTGATCTGTCTGCAGGCAGAGGAGCAGCCCTGGGGTCACGCCTTGCTGGGGGATGGCTCCAGGGAGGCTGATGTAGGAATAGGTGAAGATCATATTCTAGCTATAGACCTGCAGCATGCCTAGGCCTGTCTCCTTTGTGGATGCCTGTTTTTAGGGGGGAGATACATCAGTGACTGTGTCAGGGCTTTCCTGGTAGAGTAGCCAGAGAACTGAGAGTGTTTTTGCAAGATTGGTATGAGGGACCAGTAGATCGAGGTAGCCAGGCACACAGGTCAGAATTTGGTTCAAGACCCATCTGTGAATGATCTGAGTGCAAGGAAACATTTTGATTGTTGATTTTTGATTTTTGTGGTGGGTTAACCTTGGCTGTCCACCAGGTGCTCACCAAGACATGCTCTCTCTCCCCCTCCTCAATAGGGTAGGGGAGAAAATACGATGGGAAAGATCATGGGTCAAGATAAGGACAGGGAGATCACTCACCAGTTACTGTCCTGGGCAAAACAGACTCGACTTAGGGAAATGAATTCAATTTACTGCCAATTAATAACAGAGTAGGATAGTGAGAATTGAAAACAAAACTAAAATCACCTTCCCCCTCATCCACCCTTCTTCCTAGACTCAGCTTCACTCCCAGCTCTTCTACCCCCCTAGGTGGTGCAAGGGAAGAGGGAATGGGGGTTGTGGTCAGTTCATAACACTTTGTCTCTGCCGCTCCTTCCTCCTCACACTCTTCCCCTGCTGCAGTGTGGGGCCCTTTCATAGGAGACAGTCCTCCACAAACTTCTCCAATGTGAGTCCTTCCCACAGGCTACAGTTCTTCACGAACTGCTCCAGCGTGGGCCCCTTCCACAGGGTGCAGTCCTTCAGGAACAGACTGCTCCGGTGTGTGTCCCCCGTGGGGTCACAAGTCCTGCCAGCAAACCTGCTCCAGCATGGGCTCCTCTTTCCATGGGTCCACAGGTCCTGCCAGAAGCCTGCTCCAGCATGGGCTTCCCTGGGGGGTCACAGCCTCCTTCACGCACATCCACCTGCTCCAGCATGGGGTCCTCCACGGGCTGCAGTGGAGATCTGCTCCACCGTGGACCTCCATGGGCTGCAGGGGACAGCCTGCCTCACCATGGTCTTCACCACGGGCTGCAGGGAAATCTCTGCTCTGGTGCCTGGAGCACCTCCTCCCCCTCCTTCTTCACTGGCCTTGGTGTCTGCAGGGCTGTTTCTCACATATTCTCACTTCTCTCTCCTAGCTGCTGCACAGTGTTTTTCACCCTTTCTTCAATATTTTATCACAGAGGCACCACCAGCATTGCTGATGGGCTCAGCCTTGGCCAGCGGCAGGTCCGTCTTGGAGCTGTCTCTGTCTGACGTGGGTACAGCTCCTGATATCTTCTCACAGAAGCCCCCCTGCCACAAAGACCTTGCCACACAAACCCAATACAATTTTTTTCCTACTTACGCCCCCTAAATCTGCTGTGTGAGTTCAGATCTGATACCTGTTGTGAGGGCTTTGTGCCGTGGCTTTTTCATTGCACGTGGAACAGAAAGTTAGAGCAGCAGTTAAAGAGAGATAGCTCAAAACAAAGAGAATGTGCTTCCCCCAGAGAAAAAGGCCTGTTGTGTCTGACACATGGACTCTTACCCGCAGGTTACGACTGTCCGGCTACTGAAGGGATCTTTGAGTATGCGGCAGCCGTGGGAGGAGCCACTATCACCGCAGCCCAGTGCCTGCTGGATGGCAAGTGCAAGGTAGCAATTAACTGGCCTGGAGGGTGGCATCATGCAAAGAAGTAAGAAAACAATCTCTTCCCTTGTGTTTTCTCACCTGGTGTCTGAACCGTGCCTCCTAGCTCCCAGCTTCCCTTGTGAACCCTCAGAGTGCAGCAATCCAGCTGGAAGAGAGAGCAAGGTGTGAGAGGGCTGAGGGAAGGCAGGAGGTAGATAGGAAGGAAGCAGAGTGTAGGGCAGAGGCCTGAGGGTAGGCTGGTTACTGCCCAGTCCTGGTGCTACCATGGACTGCAGTGCAGGTCTGGGGCAGATATATTCAGAGGTGTCATGCCATCCATTGATACTTGGTTATCTCTGGGAGTTCAAGTGAGAATTGGTTTTGCAAAGTCTGTGGAGAAGGGCTGTGGAGAGGCAAACGATTAGTGTCACTCCCAACTTGGAGGAGAATGGGAACGTGGCAACATGTTGTTTAAATTGTTTTGTGTGGTTTTTTTGGTTTCTTAATAAGAGGTTTGAAACAGTGCAGGACTGACCTCTGGTTTTCCCCATGCTCTGTGGGTGGCTGTTTGCTCTGAGCTGTAATGTCAATAATGATCTTCCAGAACAACAGGAGAGGCAGTAAAAATTCTGTCCCTGAATCCTGTGATTCTGTAGTGGTAAAATAATCTGTTTCCATGGCTTCTGCATTTTCTATGGTTGTATGTTTTATTTTAACTTGTGTCTCCCATCTCCCAAAACATGAAGTCTGTCTGCAAATGCAGACAAGGCATGCAGCTAACTGGCCTTTGCAGTGCCGTTCTGTTTCTCTGGGGAGCCCCAGCAATTAGCATGAACCACGTGTCTAACGCTAACAACTTGTACATCAGCGCACAGGTTTCTCTTCGTGCTCCAGTGACTTTTCTGACCTGGCAGAGAAACTCTGGAGATGTAACAGTGGTGTGCAAACTCCAGCGATGGCAACGTCTCATCAGGACCCTTTTCCTGGTCAGCACTTAGTGGAATATGGGTTCAGCTGCGGCTTGCTGAGAAAGAGGAGGGTTTAGCTTGGCTGAGTTGAGCCCTCTTGCTCTTTGCAGGAGGGATGGCTTTTTAAAAATTTTGTTATCTTTTATCTTGATTGCATGGTTTATAAAATGCCTGTAACAGAAGAAATCTTAGCAGTGTTGCTGCCACTGAGCTGTGCTATTAGCAAGGTTCTGGGAAGCAAACAGTCTATTTACAAAAGACATTTAATACTTACTGATCCCAAAGGATCCTTCCCAGTCACCCCAGTGAGGTGGCATGGGATGCTGCAGGATAGGCAGCAGCTGTGTTAGGTGCCAGTCCAGGGTGAAGGTCCAGCCAGACTGACACCCAACTGCAGGTGTCTGGTGCTAGGACCTGTGTCCTAGCAAAATACATGTCCTTTTGTCAAAAAAGACCTGCTGTTTGGTGGCTTAGTTACGTTCCAAGGTCATAAAGGTAGGAATGGTAACCACTGTCACCTGGGGCTTTTGAAGCTCCCATTTCACTGGTATGCCTTTGGAGCAGAGGGCGAGATGCTGAGTTGGTGCCTTTTCTTGACCCAGCCCTGCCCTCCCTTCTGGCGGTGACAGTCTGAGCTCCGCTGTGTGGATCTGTGGGGGGGGAAATCCCAAGTGCTGGCCCTGAGATGCAGCTCTGACGCTGGTCAGCCTCTGTCCGAGCTGGTGTCCTGCTCTGCTTGGCCTCGAGCTTGAAAGAGCGAGTGTGTTACAGCATGGAGAGAGTGCCTGAGAGATGACATAGTTCACTTTGCTTCCTTGTGGGCTAGGAAGGAGGGAAAGAGTACGGTGTGTAATCACAGTTAAGGCGGATTCCCAGGATACCTGCTAACATCCCAGTTCTCAGCATCACTGTAAATGAACAGAATCACTGGGAAGCATCTGTGCTCCGTGACATTTGCAGGGAGTGAGAGGAAGTGCAGTTCTGCCACCCCGTGCTTGCTCCTCACTATTTCCAGCTGTTTGCTGAGCAGCTGAGTGTCAGGGGAAATGAGCCAAGTGCTGTCGTTGAAAGTCAAGAAGCATTTCCAAGAGGCACATCTTAGATCCTGGAGTTGTTTGAGCCTGAAGAGCTCAAGAGTTGGGGAAGAGGGGTTTGGACACTCCTGTTGCAAAATATAAAGATTTGGTTTAAATTGGCTATCCAGGGCTGACCTAAGAGTGCATATGGGCTAGTGCCAAGTGGTGACGGGGACTTGACTTGGAAGCGAGTCTGTAGTAGGGATTAAGAAACTTTCTTGTTCCTTTGATGCCAGCAATATGGAAGCCGCCCCCTGATGTATGTCAGGCATAAATCTTTCCATGCAACGTCTGTCCTCTGTTTAGCTGCTGGGGCTCTCTTCTGGCTGAGCCCAGGAGCTGTATTGTGAGGGACTGCATGTGTGGCATCCTGTTGGCATTTTCCTGGGGAGGGAGTGTGTTGCTTTGAGGAGAGGCTTAACCTTCATACCCTGAGACTTTGGGACAGAGAGCATAGTGTTGCGACTGCCTTGGACCTGCCTTTCACTGCCGGGACCTTCCCAGGAGCTGTGACCCAGACAGCAGGGATGGAGTGGCTGCCTGCCTGTGCCTGTCTAGCACTCGCAGGAAAATGGCCAAGCAAGACTGTCCAGGGGCCCATCCTCTTGCTGCAGAGGGAGACGAAGTACAGCGGAGAGTGGGTTTGAGTCAAGTGTCTCTGAACTTCTTTAAAATATCTCAGGTGCAGAAAGCTAACATTTTATTTGTGCAACAGCGAAATGGTCAGAGGTACCCCACCAAGCCCCCCCATGGGTCAGGGCTTCTCTGCAGCAGAGCCAGCTGATGCTTTACCAGCTGCCAGCAAGCCCAGGGTTGATAAGCGATTGGCCCAAGCAGTCGTATTCTCTGTGCTTCTTATCCATGCTTTGAGCTGCTCCTGACCCATCTCTTGGTCGCTGCTGGGCCTTGGCCAGGCTCTTCATCCTCCTCTGTGCCCCTGTGAGGTGGAGACTTGCAAAGCAAAAGTGATAACGCCGAGATCAGTGGCAATTGCGCTGGCGATGTTCAACCTCACAGACATTGTTTTCACAGAGATGAAGCTTCTGGCTTCTGTTACCTGAATGACGCTGTTTTGGGGATACTGCGGCTGCGCCAGAAATTTGACCGTGTCCTTTATATCGATTTGGATTTGCATCATGGGGATGGTAAGGCCCAGCGCAGGCTGCAAACAGCACAGCCACACAAACTCAGCGGGAGCAATGGGAGAAGTGAAGGCCTGTCGGGGCAGTAGGGCTTTACCTGCTGCAACAGCCGTGGCTTTGCCTCCTTTCAGTGTAGTCAAGTTCCCTCCATCCATTTCTGCTTGTCCTGCTTTATGGATTTGCCCTGTGCTGCTCTTGGACCTCTCTTGAGGGTCTGGGCAGCAGTCTTGTACCTAAATCAACAAACAGTGTGTTCCCATTCCAGTAATCCCCTCTGCCAGTGGCTCTCCAGTAAGGACTTCCCCCTGTCCCTTGTCTCCCATCCTGGCAGAACAGCTGCTGACAGTGTTTAATTGTTTAATGCCACCAGTGCAAGAGGGAAGCAGTCAGTAGTCAACAGTGCTTTTCAAAGAAGGCTTGATGCTATAAAACTAAAGCCAGAGCTGGCCTTGCTGAAACTGCTCTCTCCTTCAGGGACATTATTTCAACACCATTTAACATTTCCTGCTCTCCTAAATTTTATGGTGTGTTTCATTTTGCTCCATTTTCCCCCCACATTTGGTTTCTGTTAAGTTTCCTGTTACTTCTTTTTCCCTCCCCACCGCCACCATCTTTAAGAAAAAGAAAAGGCATTTTGAACCACAGCAGCGCTGAGAAAAAGCGAGAGAGCCCAGTAGCTCTGGTTCTCATCAGACCCAAGCTCTGGCCAAGGCATCCCTGCTCAGCTCCTTCCCCCAGCCTTGCAGGCCAAGCAGTGCAGGCGAGTGCTGCTAAAGTGGGCACTGACCTGAGGTATTGAGATCCATTCAGTACTGAGTAGCATGAGACCCGCCAAATTAATTTCAGTTGTGACCTTTGCTGCAGTTGAATTCAGGTCTCTGTTGATTAAGGATGGATTTATTGAGCCACATGGTTTTCTGCTTTGTTCATTCTGTTCCTGCTCTGCTTGCTGCCCCGTGTTTGAGTGGCTCATTTGTGTGTTTAGACTGTCACTTATGTGAATGATGCATGAGAGATTTTTTTCTCTTCCCTTTTCTGATAGGAGTTGAAGATGCCTTTAGTTTCACCTCAAAAGTCATGACTGTTTCCCTGCACAAGTTTTCGCCAGGATTTTTCCCAGGCAAGTTGAACTTGTGAGGTTTGTGCTAATTTGGTTCACACATCACTGACGAGGCCCCAGCAAAGGCAAGTCCCATCCCTTCTGTCCAGCAGAGGTGTCTCGCTGCCTCTCCTCTTGACCCAGGAGAAGGAAAGGGGGGGGAACTACATGTTTGGCATTTCCCCCTTTCTGGTTGTGGCTAAGCTTTGGGCAGAGCCACTGCTGGGCAGCCACCTGCAGCCCTTGAAAGCTGCATGACAGAATTGGGCAGAGAGCGAGAACCAGGTCCATCCAACCCCTCCTTTATTGGTGATGGCAAGTGGACTTCTCCATAAGCATGCCAAAGTTCCTGGCTCTCTGCTCTCCTCTGAGACACCCCACACATTCCTCTTGCTGCTGATTCCCTTTCCCTCATAATTAACCATAGGGTGTTTCTGTTTTTCAGGCACCGGTGATGTGACAGATGTTGGCCTGGGGAAGGGTCGCTATTACAGCGTGAATGTACCTATTCAAGATGGCATTCAGGATGAGAAGTATTACCAGATCTGCGAAACGTAAGCCCTCTTGCTCTGATACAGTTTACTTGGATGGGATTTTAGAGAACAGAGACTGCACAGATTTTGTTTATTTACTATTTTTAATTACAGTCCTTCCTTAAGGCTTGCCCCTTTCCCCGTTACAGTTTTTGATTACAACGAACATGGATCTTAAGAGATCTCAGAGGTCTTGTCCAATTCCTTTCCAAACTGAATATACAGAGGCATTTGTGGGTGGCTGGAGGGTCTCTTTGCCATGGGGCAGCCTTGTGTGTTTAAGGAGAGACTGAGACGGGACAAGTACTTTTTAGCTGTGGACTTAGGACTAGATGCTTTTTCTTCAAATAAATGCTCTGAACCCTGAATATCTGTGGGAGGTATGCTTGGGGCTGAGCTAAAAGTGTTTTCCAAGCACCTTTTGTCTGTGCTGGAAGAATGAAAGGCTGAAGGCTGAGTGTCTGGCAGTGATGCAGCTGCCTCCCGGCAGGCCCCTCTGTCACTCATTTGGTGATGGACCTCGCAAGCCGTTGCCCATGTCAAAGATGGGCTGTGGGGCTTGTTCTTTTCAAGGGGAGAGGAGTCTCAGCGCAGGGCTCTAGGACACGGTAGCGCATCCACCTCTCAGCTCTAACAGCTGAGGGCTGAAGCCTCTCTGGACTTGTAGCCCATTAGGGCAGTCATGCTGTGGCTGTGCCTCCTGCTAGCTTGTTGGTGCTTGTCAGTGCTGGTGGTAGAGCAGCCCTCTTCCTGCTGGGGGACGTGTTTCCAAAAGACAGGGCAGCGTTAGGGGCCGAGTAGGGGTTAGGAGCCCAGTCAGGAGTAGCCCATTGCATGTATTCCCAGTTGAAGGACACCAAAACCTACCATAGGGTCCAAGCTGCATATAACCAAAGCATCTACAAAGAAATTTTGAGATCTCCTGGGCAAAGAGAAAGAGTTCTGTCCTGGCTGGGAGATAGTCATATGCATGACTGTGGGTGTCTCATCCAGCTGATGTCTGAGGATGATTGCCTGAGCCTCCCAAATTTGTGGTGGGATTGGAGTGCGTGACTCCCTCCGACATGGGTTTTTGCAGGCTGACTACACCCTGCGTAGAGCATTTCCTCATATTCTTCTCCTGTGTCCCCTGCTGGTGAGAGGAGACCTGCTCCTTAGCAGCCCTCTGCTCCTTGCCAGGGTGCTGCCAGATCAGGCATTCCTGGAGCAAAAAGCCAGGGAGATGCTGTGCAAAACTGTCTCACCTCCCTCGGTGCGGACGACAGCTTCCTCCCCAGTCTTGGTGGAGGCTGATCTGCTGCAGCACAGCGATATAAATAAACGGGGAGGAAGTCTGCTCTTGGCGTCACGGAGCATGTGCACTTTGAACTTGCCTCTCTACAAATTACAGTTCTTGTGTTTGATCGCTTTTGTTCTAGTAGATAAACTCCTATCCTGCTTTTGAGGTGGTGTGGCACAGGGGTAATTGCCTATTGTTTCTGGAAGTTGAATGACACGGGCTCCAATTAAAGTACATTTTACTAATAGCTGCGGCATGGAAAGGGGGCCAAAGTGTGTCATTATTTATTTGTTTTCTCGGAAGTCTGATGTCTTTAAAGTTTTGAAGACAAAGGCAGCCAGGGATGAAAAGTTTCAGAGCCGCCATGAGAGTGACAGTACCAGAGCTGGATGCTGAGTTTCTGTGGTATGCTCTGCTCGTGCAGAGATGTGTCCAAGGCATGTTGCCACTAGGAGCCCTCTGGGACACTACCTGCTCACGTAGTCTCTCCATCAAAAGAGAAAGTTATGATGGGTCTGGCTAATTGTAAGCATCCAGAATAGCTGATATTCTGTATCAAAACTGTATCTGTATCAAAACTGCCCAAATTAATGAATGAAATTGGTTCTGAAAAGATGTCAGTAACTTTACCTGGAGTTTAAATATTAACCTTTGAAGACTAAAGAAAACGCAGTATGTGAGAAACATTGCAAGTGCAGAAAAGTAAACTTAGAAATAATCCAGAGACGTTCAATTCTTTGCTCCAAAGACAGAGAAATCTGTGTTATTTTAAATGGCTGTAGTAGTTTGCTTGATAAACTTGCAATTAATTATAGCTGAAAGAGATAACTAATCAGCTATTTGTCCTGTAGTATTGTCCAGAATGTAAAAAAAAAATAAAAAAATAAAAAAATTAAAAAAACCAAACCAACCCACCCCAAAATCTGAATGCTGTTTGGCCTGTTGTTATACGTGGTGCAGGGGAACTGTGTTAGCAGTGTGTAGGCATGGATCTAGTGAAATTCTGCTTTAGCCAGTGCAGGCTGGACTGCGTGACAAAGATCTGCTCGGGTGGAAGCTGGGACGTGTCCATTATGTTCGTGAAGAAACCAGCTAGTAACATGGGTCACTTACAAGAAAAGCATGTGGTGCCTTTGTGGCACCAAAGGCTTGCCTGCTATCTAGAAAGAAGGTACTATTTCTCTTTTTACAGTGTCTTAGTAAAGGAAAACCGGATGACTGTGGTGGATGTGTTGCATCCCAGCAGCCAGCTGTCTCGGTTCTTTTGGACTTGGCCACCGTGGGAGAGGTACCTTGTGTGGCTCTGCCTGTTCGCAGCCTGGTGGTGGAACCATGGGCTGGGGTCTCGTCGTGCTGCCTGCAGTGGCAAAGACAGAGTGAGGCTGATTGTTCTCGGGGCACGATATAGGAGCGGTAAGGCCAGTTCCCCCTTCTGTGATCTGATCTGCTCTTTCCGATTCTGCAGGCTTTTGGCGAGATGAAAAATAATACTTTTTTTGTAATCCTTCTAAGCGAGGCCTTTCAACCTCTGTCAGTATGTGGGGACCTACAGTGTCCCAGGTGGCAGCATGGCTCTCTGTAGATCCAGTTTCAGCCTCCTGATGGTTGGCTCTTTCTTTCGGTGCCTCTTGTGAAGCCCTTAGACAAGCCCCAGATGGGAAAACCCAGACTAAACTCTTTGTTTATTTGAAGCAAAAGTTTCTCACTTGCAAGAGTAAGACTAAAAGCAGAGATTACTGTTTCTTGGGAGGCTGCAGTAGTGCTTTCACAGTGCATCCAGCTGTGCCTGTTCCTAGCTACTACTTGTATCTACTGATGCATCCTTCCCCCTGTTTCAGTGTTGGGGAGGAGGCCAGCCGAGAGGTGAGCTGCCTCTTCCCAATGGGATGCCAGTCTAAAGCAGACAGCAGTGGGGGGGGAAATGAGGTCAAAAAATGGAGTGCGTGATAAAAAGCAATTCCTGCATGACTGTCAGCGTCTAGTGGGGCTTTTTGATGTTGTGCGGGTATTAATGGAGAGTCCTATGGAGGGGGTGCCTGCTCCCTCTAGATGTTGGGTGTGCGTGGCGTGAAAAGCACCACGTGGCCTGGAAATCCTGCAATAATATGAGGCCGGTTCTGCATCTGGTCCTTGGGCATAGGCACTGAACAGTACAGACCCCAGAGTGACCATGTTGTTGGGAGGCTCTGGAGATTAGGGATGTGATTGACAGCTGGATTTGGGATCTGCTGGGAAGGGATTGGTCTTCCACTTCCTATTGCTGTAAGGTTTGACTACAACACGGGGCAGGTGGTGAACGTGGGAGACCTAGCTCACCATCTGGACTTCATTGGTTGCTTTTCATTGTGCAGCAGAGCACAAATCCTAAATGTTCTTCCAGACTCTAAAAGTTTAAAATATGCCCATAGTCCCACAAACTTTGCAGGAATTTCATGTTCTGAGTTCTTCATGGTTTGGGATGAAATTTTGAAACTTGGGCTGAAATTCCAGACCTCTGCTTTCTCTTGAAAGGTCCCAAGTTTTAACCTGGGGAAAAGACCCAATTTGACCTGGTGGATCGTGGGGCTTTCTGAATGCCTGTGCTGGCAGGCGTTATGTGTGCCCTGCGTTTGGGCACAACCCCCAGCTCAAACCTACTTTCCAGTTGACAAAATTAGTCTGGCTGCTTTCTTTAGCTTACAGACAGGGCTCATGGTGTTTGCTGGTGCAGCTGTCACCTTGGCATATCATGGGTCTCGCCAGGATGTGTAGAGTGAGGCAGTCAGCAGCAGGGTGGCAGACCCACGGGAGCCAGGAGGAAAGCTGGTGTGGGAAGCGTTTGCTGGCTCTGAGAGCGGCAGGGCCCTGGGCAGCTCTGGGTCTTGTCTGCCTGCAGCGTGAGCAGACGGAGAAGCAGGCAGGCCCATGTGTTGCTGCTAAGGTGACAGCGGAAGTAACTTGATTATTGGTGGGTTTTGGATGCATCTTTTTGGAGGTCGGAGGTGTAAGTCGCCATCTTGCCTGTATAACCAGGTAAAGGAAAGCCCACCAATTTGGGAAGCTCCTTATCATGCTGCTAGCCATTTCCTGACACCAACGGGAGGAAATGTCGTGTGGCAGCACTGGTCCTCTTCCGGTGGCAGTCTCACTGGGGCCGTGAAATTTTGCCTGCTGTTCTGGGTTTGCTTGAGCAGTTGCAGAAGCCTGTTCTCTTCCATCCTCCCTGTCAGCCGCTGACTGTTTTAGCTGTTCTTCTGACCTCTCTGGGGGTAACAAAAGGCAACTTCTCTATCAGCCACTTCCTTCGGGGGCTGGCAGGGGGGGCAGTGAATTGGATACTGCTGAAAGAAAGGGCTTGGAGAAGTCTGAAAACTGGCACCGATGTTCATCTCTGCTGCAAGGGCAGGCAGTGCAGCCCTGCCTCGGCACACCGCTCTGCCAGGGCCAGAAAGGAACTGCTGAGGTCACCTTGTCTTCATGGCCCTACATGGCTCAGAAGACTTCCCTGAACTTTGTTAGTTCAGGAACAGAAAGGGGACAGAACATCCCCTTTGCACGTGCCAAATGAGTGCACAGCCCAGACCACAAGGTCCTTGCTGGCCGTGCCGTGCCCTGGCCGCAGTGATGGGGGATACCATCGCACTGGAGCCAGCTGCCACAGGTCAGAGGTTCCTGTGCCCGCAGCTGTGAGGCGGTGAGAGACCTTTGCCATGCTCGTGATGCATCTCGATGCAAAGTCAGTTTTCTAGCTGGGATTGGTCTGCTGTAGCAGGGGGGGGTGTATCAGGAGTTCCCAGACATGCTTGGAGCTCTGATGGTGTGACTGAAATGGTCTCCCTGAGGGATGCTGCCAGAAGGGGAGAAGGGTCCTGTTCCCACTGCCTTATCCTTGGCTGCCCACTCCTTTCCCCTCTTTTCCTTGCCATGAACCAGTTCAGGGAGTTAACCTAGCAGAAAACTAACCCTGCTAAGCAACTCTCTACTAGTTCAGCTCTCTGAAACTGCACACTGTGGGATCAGAGCAGCTCCATCATAAGCCAAAGGAAGGGGCTGGGAAGGATGGGTGGAAGGGACTACTTGCTGCTGCATGGTCAGTTTGGCTTTATCATCAGCTCAAGCTTGTAGCCTGTATGCGTGTGAGTGTCCGTCAACATCTGGAGCAGTCCTTCTGCTGATTTCCTAAAACACCAGAAAGCATTACTCTGTTCCTGAGCACAGTGTGGGGCAAGAAGGGGCAAGTGTGGGGCATAAGCTACCCTTATGCATTAACAGAGATCCCAGCAGCTACAGACAAATGCTGTCGTGTCAGGGAGATGTTTATCATTTAGGTAATGTCTGCAGTGTGCTTTGAAAATGAAAAGCCCTGGGAGAGAGTGAACTTTGTTTAAAACTCCTCATGCAGACAGCAAAAATCTGCAGGGATGGGCTAAAAGATTTCTCCGTCCTTGCTGGGAGACCTTGCTGAGAAATAGTAGGAAGCCTTGGCCTGAAGTGAGTTTCACTGGGAAAATAATAGAAGGACTCGTGATAGTGATTGCATTTTGGTGGAAGTGGCTGTCCTTGCACAGTGAGATCGGTGGGAGGGCAGGGAACCCCCAGTCTTTGCTAGTGAGAGGTAAACCTTCCTCTGTCCATGTTATTTCACATGCATCTGTCTGTTTCTGGTGGATCCATGAGGAATGTAAAGCTTCCTAGGGAAAAAGTGAGCTGTTTGAACTGGCCAGTGTCAGCTGCCTGTCTAGCAAAAGTGGAGAAGTGTGTCCAAGGGAGATGGGGGAAGAGGGACCCAGAGACAGCTCACAGGAGCTAGATGTGCTTGCAGAGCTCTGAGTGCAGGCAACGAAAGCCCTCACCAGCAGCAGTGTCAAGAGGCCCTACAGTGTTTGAAGAAAGCCGGTTCAGTTCTCCTTACTTCGGGGAAGGGTAGTACACCATGGGCCTTGGGCAGAGTTGAAGCCCCTCTCATCTATCCCATCCTTGACGTGCAGAAGAGAGGCTGACTTTGGGTCCACTTCAAGGAGAAAGCTTATGCCAATTTGACCGCTATTTGCTTGGCACTGTGATTTTTCACCATCTGCCTCAGTTTGCTTATCTTGGTGGGACTGTGTGGACAACGTGGCCTGGTAGCTGTCAAAACATGAGTCGTGTGAGTAGTTGTTCGCTACCTGGCCCTGCTGGGTACTTGGGGTGCTGGGGCCAGGCTCTCAGCATGTTCAGGCTGTGCTGCCATACCCGGGATGAATATGCATACTGAATAGAAATCCTGTTTTCCCCCAGGCTCACATATTTGGTCTCCGGTGGGTTGAGTTTTTTCCCAGAGTTTTTCTCATCACCAGTCAAGTTTTCTCCCAGCGCCTGTATTTCAGTAGTGAATCTGTGGTGCTTGTAGAGCTGATGGCCTCAGCCCTGCATGCGTCTGCCTTGGCAGACTGCACCGATCTCAGTGGGGTTCCTTGTCCGGATGCAGTGACTGGCTAAATTTCTTGGGGTGAGTGCTGGTAAATGCAAGCTCTTTGTCACAGGGAAGCAGTGCTCTCGTTTGGCACCGCAGTGGTTTCTAATTGCATATCAAATAAGAACTGGTGGTGCTTAGGTTCTCTTAACCAAGGCAACAGCATTTATTCCAGGGATCGCATCTGTTTCTACTTTAGCAAAATAAAAACACTGTTGTGAAAGGAACATGTTTTTCTCCATTATTTGCCTTGTATTTTGGGCTTTGGAGCACAGTGTTGGGAACAGGATTATTCCATTTGTGGTGTTCGTAATACTAAAAATCTCCTGGAGCAAAGCCAAACGTCTGACATGCCCAGTTGCCTTCTGCAAGAGGGAATACTTCTAATAAGCTATCTCCAGGACACTGGCCCTGCTGCACCCCAGCATCCACTAGAGCCAGGGGAAATGTATTTCTGCCTCAAGAGCCATATGGGAGAGAGGAGAGTGAGAACCTAGACAGAGCCTTCCTCTGTCCTGTCCTGGCCTGGTGAGAGGTGTCTGGGAGTTTAGGATTGTTGTTTCACCAGACCCTGCTCTTCACCATGACTTTTACAGGGGAGGAAAGCCCCTAGATTTGACTTGCAGCCCTTCTGCTCAGGGCGGCCAATGTAAACATGTGGTTTGATGCTACCACTAAGCTGATCAGGACTAGATCCCCCTCTGCTGTGCTCTCAAGTGATGCTTTTGCCTTCATCAGCTTTGTGATGAGTGCTTTGAGAGCTAAACTTACTGCAGCACAGTAGCGGAGGCAGAAGGCTAACTGGGAGCAGAGGGAGCGTAACTGGTATGAGGCGGGTGGGAGCAGAGAATGCAGAAGCCTTGAGAGGCACTGGTGGATCTGAAGGACCCGGGGCATGCCATCAGCATCCTTCTGAGCTGCGTTTGTGGTAACCCCCACCGCTTCTCCTCTCCACAGCGTGCTGAAGGAGGTGTATGCCGCGTTCAACCCAGATGCAGTTGTGCTGCAGCTGGGGGCAGACACCATTGCCGGAGATCCCATGTGCTCTTTCAACATGACGCCCGAGGGAGTGGGCAAGTGCCTGAAGTATGTCCTGCAGTGGCAGCTAGCAACTCTCATCCTGGGAGGAGGTGAGTGCACGTGCGTCTTGCTGTTCACAAGGAAGCGGGTTTGTCCTCCTGCAACCCTTCCACGAGTGTGTGCTCTTGGGCTCAGCGGTGACTGCTGGGCAGCGTCAGGAGGGCGCTCTGTGGCGCAGTACTGTTTTCACACAGACTTGAAATCCTTGATACCAACAGGTGTAAGTCTCAATCCTGACCCTAAGATCTTGAGTTACAGGCTGCTTGGCTCCTCCGGAGAAGAGCAAAGGCTGTTAACCCTGATGAACTGACCCTGGCTTCTCAATGGCACCTCTGGTTCCCATCTCTGCTGATCAGCCCTTCAGCGCTTCTCTTTAAAAGTGAATGCTGTGTTCCCAAACCTGCCTCAGGCATCTGGCAATGAATGATGTCGTTTGGATTCAAGTAGGGGCTTGGGAAAAGGACTGGCTGCCTGCATGGTACAGCAGGGCTCTGATACCCAGCAAAAGCTAAGGTTGACTTTGCTCTGCCATGCTGCATAACCAGCTGCTTGCCCAGTGGGGAAAGCACAGGACAGGCTTTATGCAACAGCATTTCAGAACAACAAAAGCCATTGTATGCCAGGGAGAGCCTCCCAGCTCTGTGCCTGGAGCTGTATCAGCTCTAGCTGTTGTCCTTTTTGAGATTGGGGAGATCAGGTATAGCACATTAAGCCTAAAATTTGATGTGCCTAATGCACTTTGTTTTGGAAAGGTTATGAGTGTTCAGTCCTGCCGTGGCATGTCTGTGGGTGTGCTGGGGATGGCACCTTTTAGACAAAAAGAAACCCCAAAACTTTTGTCAAAAAATGAGGGACAATTATTCGTCACTTGTGAAAATACCAAAGGAGTGTCCCACCACTGCAGCTTGTGGAAGCATTTGAAGTGGAAACTTGGGGAGGAGTCAATACTTGCAAAAAAAACCCCAAAAAACCAAACCACCAACCCAAAGAGAAGGGAACGTTGAAAAATATGGTCTCCCTCTCTTTTCAAAGTGGTTTTCTCTCTTACTATTTTAGTCATCTTTGCTGGAAAAAAACTACTTCTGTGTCTCTTGCAGGATTGCTTTCCGCTAAAGTTTCTCCTTGTGGGCTCATGTACTGTTACCACGGAGGTGACCATTACTATACTGACTGTGAAATCTCATTTACTTGTAAAGCAGTTGCAAGTTGTACTAATGAGCTTCATATTTTTCTGCTCAAACACGACAGTGCTGAAGAGCTCACCAGCGAATGTGTATTATGCTTTATGGGTCGAAGGCTGGCATTAAAAAGCAGGAATCCTCTATCTCCACTGCTGCCCTTGCACTTCTCTCCTTGTTACCTTTGAACACCCCTCCTTGTTGCCAGGAGAGAGCCCAGTGCACGGGGCCCGGTGCTCATGCTGGGTCTGAGATGGTGGCTGGAGGAGCCTGGCCTGTGCCACACTGGGGGTAACTGGGGTTCAGTTTGGGAGGTCTGCCCTTGCATACAGCGTCATTCGGACCTGGCCTCGTGTAGCCAACAGGTGCAAAATGCAGTTTTTGGGCACAGCTTGAGTGGATGAAATAAGCTGAATTAATGTAAACTGCGCATGTTGCCTCCGCGATTTGTTCCTTCCACTAAAATCTCTCCCTCTCTCTTCCCTTTCCCCACTCTTTCCCCTCCAAAATCACAATTCTTGCTGGAGACAGGAGGCTACAACCTTGCCAACACAGCTCGCTGCTGGACATACTTGACTGGGGTCATCCTTGGGAGAACGCTGTCGTCCGAGATCCCTGATCACGAGGTAAAGCTTTGACAAACCCTCCCTTCTCCTTGCACGAGAGCTGAGGCATTCTACCTAATCCAAACGGCATCCTTGCTGCTCAATACTGTTTTGTTGAGACACTCCAGTAACAATAATGCACTGTCCTAGCAGCATAGTGGATGCTTGTTCCCAAAACCTGAGGCTGTCTGCATCTTTTTGCAAGGGATCTTCAGGCGCCAATAAACTCCAGTCTCTGATAATTACAGAGAGGATGGGGAGGGGGAGTCACCTGTTTGCTCAAAGAGCTCTTTAGGATGTGCACATACTTTTGCCAGGAAAGAACCAGGCCTTTCTCAAGGCTTTAAGTTTTAACCCTGCTTTCATCGACTTACAGAGAGTACCAGGTGCAACTTTGAAGGTTTTCTGAGCAGCAGTCTTGCAGCAGGCCACGGAGCCAGGTGCTGTTCATGATCACATATGAGCTGTCTCAGTTCCAGTGCTGACGTGTTTAAAGTCTTGAGCAGGGCTGGGCAGCTGGTTGGAGGGACACAGTCTAGACTAAATTTGGGTGGAATAACTATAGGTTCATAATAGGTCTCAAACCGCAGATCAGTGTTATTGACCCTACAGAAACAAACCTGCACGTGCAAAGCAGTTCAAGCCTACAGTGACTACAGAGGAGAATTATGGTTTTGCCTTTGTCTAAGGATCTCACAGACCAGTATGTAACAGGAAGTAAAGTGTTTGTGTGGATTGAAACTGGAAATTCATCATTATAGAAACTGGTGATTACAGATACAAGATACTTTCTGAGAGGTGTCGTGCTTAAATATGATCCTTTAACAAGGCTTCTGCAGAAACAGGTTTTAAAGAAGACTGGATCTTTCATCTATTCGGGAAGTGAAAAGGATGGGTCCTTCTGTAGGAATTAACTGCTGAAGGTGGTTAGGTTTTGCCTGTTTGTTGTTGCTCTGAACAGTTTATTTGTTGTGTTAATGACTCCTACACCAAGTGCCCTGAAGGATAAGAGCAGTGTGGGAATGAGTTGATTCCAGGATGTCACAAGGTGCACGGTGGGGCCCTGCATGCTCCGGCTGCTCCTTCTCAAAGGAATTTTTTGCCAAGAAAGGTTGGACCAGATGATCCTTGAGGTCCCTTCCAACCTGGTATTCTATGATTCTATGAATTTGTATCCCCTCCTGGGCTGGCCGGCGCTTGGGCTGCAGAGCTGAGCTGGCTGTGAGTTGTGGTGCTGCTGGTGGCCAGCCTGTTTGGGTTCCCCTTGCAGCAAAACAGTGCTTGTGGTTTTGTTTCCAGAGATGAGATAAGCTGCTCAGGGTTCACCCTGGAGGAACAAGTTCCCGGAGATCAGCCCAGCCCGGCACTTGAAGAGGATTGAGCTGGAGGGAGGGGAAACGTGGGCTGCCTTGGATGAAGCAATCACCAAGTGCTGCTGTTCCCACTTGGGCTCCTATAGGAGAATTTTTGTGGCAGGCTCGTAAAACCAAGTGCCTGCCATGAGCAAGCACATCTTGACTCCTGCACCAGGGAGAGAGTTTAGTAAGAATAATCTCTGAGGTGAAGAAGTTAGCCAGCAAAGCAGCTGATGAGGATCAGGAGCATAGCTGCAATGCTTATTGAACGCCAGGTGAAGTGGCTGGAGTGGTGGTTCATCATAACCAGAAAGCCCTTGGGTGAATGGAGTTTGCTGGAGCTGAATCGGGAACAAGTCAGAAATCCACGGTGGTCTGCTAGAATATACATCAGGTCCACAAAGAATGCATGGAGACACTGGCGTATGATAAGTTGTCTGGTTATTTTAAAGCCTGTGGCCATGTGCTTCATCAAAGGTAATAAAGTAGCCTTGGTGATAAAGTTACCTTGGTAATAAGAAATAGCCTTGGTACATGAGTTGAATGGTTCTGGATCAGATACCAGCTAAAAGATGGTGATATTCATGTCAGTAAGCAGGGAGCAGCAGCCTGCCTTCAGGGAATCTGTGTCTCTTTAGGGACCTGGAAGAAGTGGGTAAGCGAACTGCAGCGGGGTTCAGGTCCCCAGGGACGAGGCCCCTCAGTTAGCAGGTGGAAGCGTGAAGTTGTGTTTGAACAGCACAAGGTAAAGTATCCCGAGGCATGGCCCTTAGGTTGACATGGGAACCTCTCCTTACAGCTCTGCTACTAAGTAGAACAAATGGATGTGTGCTCTCTGGCTTTGAGGCATTGATGAACTGCTAATTAAAAGGCATTGGGAGGAGCATTCCCAGTCAATAGGTTTATCCCATTATTATCTGCTGCAGAGCTTGCTGGTGGTTGGGACTGCTTTGCAGCTGAAGGTAAGATTTTGGGCTGTAGTGTGTTACCCATGTGCATGCAATGCCCTGCAGCCGTGTAGGGCTTGCACTGAACCAAGACGCAGGCCAGCTGCCATGCTTGTGTCTTTGCCTGCAAGTGGCCACTGTGGTCTGCTTCACAGTCAGGAAGGTGTGTGTCTGCGGTCGGGTGTGAAGTTTTTGCCTCTCCTAGAGGGGTTCCAGCTCACATCCTCTGGCAGGAGATCAAGAGCTTCATTTCTAGCCTCACTAATGGCACCAGATGCTATTTTTCATTTACATTTATAATCCTGTTCTGAAATGCATTAAGCAGTTTGTATCAACAAGTACCCTGAAAGCCAGAGCCACAGGCTGATGCTTACAGTTTTTCAAAGGATTTCCTTTATCAGTTTTAAATGTTTTCTTGCTTCTTCCCATCAGCGTTGGTCTGTGTTTTTTAGCTCTTGAACCACAACAGAGATCAACAATTTCTGAAACCAACTGTCTTGACAAAAATATTGAAGGATCATCTTTGTTTTGTTTAATATAACTGATGCAGTTACCTGCCCCCTCCCTCCTCCTAAACTGGATTATTTTGTAATGCTGAGCATAGTATTTACTTGCCCAGGAGTAAGGGTCCCTCTTGTGTCTTCATATTGGATGCAGCGAGGCCATTTGTGTTGAAACAGATGTCCAAACTTTGCCCACTGAGGAGTTAGGTTAGCAGCTCGCCCTGAGCCTGGGAAGCTGTGCCCAGCAGCCATGGGGTACATCGGCCCACGTTTGCTCTCATACTACTACACGCAGCGTAACACTAAAGACAGCGCGGCGCAGTGTGCGGTGCTGAATCAGCATCTGAATGTCTGCCGTCCAAATCAGATGGAGTGTGTTTGCTTTGAATGGCTTTGCTGATCCATGGTGCTTGCGTGCAATTGTGCTCTGTCTTGGGCGTGCTAAATGAGATGTTTATAAAGTCTCATTAGCCTTGTTTAGTCCCCCAAAAAACGCTCACAAACCAGAGAAGGTAATATTAACAGACTTTGAGCAGGAATGGAGGAAGGAGTGCAGGGAGGGAAGAAACCCAGAGCATGAGACTGATGTCCCTGGGTGTCTTAGTGGGCCATGGGCGTCCATAAGACTTAGGAGGAGCTGCTGGGGTCGCTTGGTTTGTTCAGCCTGGAGAAGAGAAGGCTGAGGGGGGACCTCATTGCAGTCTACAACTTCCTCAAGGAGGGCAGCGGAGAGGGAGATGCCGATCTCCTCTCTCTGGTGACCAGCGACAGGACACAAGGAAATGGAACGAAGCGTCAATAAACTAGTGTGAAATACTTTCATAAACGATGTTGAAATCTTTTTGTAAGGTGTGATTTTTGTGGGATTTACAAAATGAGGAAGGCCGAGGGAGCAGAGCATCCTCGTGTGCGGCGTGAGCGAGGTGGCCGGACAGGCCCTGGCTCATCAGGCAGAGCAGAGTGCTCTCAGCCCCGGCCTTCTGGCTGCTGCCTGCTGCCCTCCTGAAGGTTATTTACTGGGGAGGAGTTAAACCTTGCTCTGTTTTGCGCCCAGCTGGGGAGATTTTACCTCTGTGTGATTGTGTGCTCCGGCTGCGCTTGCAGGAATCAAGTGTTTTGCATGAGATACTGACTGTGTATATCCAGGCAGCAGTGAGCCTGGTGTTGGGGCCCCAGAGTGGTGCTTTCAGGGCACTTTTTGAGTGCGATGTGTTGGGGAGGGAGGTGTTGGCAGCTAAGTGAAAAGGGACCTCTGGCCAGTGACCAGCACAGGGGGTGGTGACAACAGAGGGCACTGCTACTGTGGGAGGAGGTCCTGGGGCAGACAGAGTCCCTGTAGGCCAGTTTGTAAAGGTCTTCATTCTTGAATTCAATCTTTTATGTGCTTTTCATGGCCAGGGATCAAAGAGGCAAGCTGTGGCCCTGCTAGGATACCGCAAACTGAACACAGTCACGTTCCTGAACTGCCCCTGCCCTTTCTCCCAGGGACCGCAGGAGGGTTAGAAGCAGGAGAAGCGACAGCTCAGCCCTGTCAAGGGAACAAAAAGCACTTTGTACCTGCGGAGCAACCTCCGCTCCACTCCACCAACTCCCACTGCTGCTCCCAGAAGTGAGCGAACAGGAGGCCGGGCCTTTCTGAGGGAATGCGAGGGGCTTGGGGCAGGCAATGGGACAATTTGCATTTTGAGGGGCGGGGGGGGAAGCTGTCACAAAGCCCTGATTGTAAGTGAAGCCCTTTTGTTGGTTCTCGCCTGTGCGCTGGGTCACGTTCCAGTGTCTGCTGGTCACGCAGCTAGCGTTGAGCTGGGCGCCTGGCCTGGCAGACGGCGATTCCCAAAAGGCAACAGCTATTCCACAGAGCTGAAGAGAATTGAGAAGTTGAGTTCAGCCTTCTGTAGCAAAAGCCATTTCCCCTTCCCAGCCCACAAGAGCTTTCTCTCTTGCAGACCCATGCATCTGAGATTTTTTTTCCCATGTGCTGCAAGAAACAGTTGTGTCATGGTTATGTCCACGGCAAGTGTTTCTCTTTCTCCCTTGCCCTGGATGCTGGACTTTGCTCGCTTGATGTGTTGTGATGGTCTTAAATAGCATGGGAATGTGCAGTCTGGAGGATGGTACCTCCTTCACCATGTCAAGTGACCAGTATTGTCCAGGAAGCTGTCACTCTGTCTGTCTCCTCTCCTCTCCGCTGCAGTAGCTGATAGCAGATGCAGGGGGACGAATATAAAGAACAGTGCGAACACAGAATTTCTCTGGGTGCTCTTCCTGTTTTCTGTGATGTATGGCCAAGAAGTATCCTACTGTCTCTGTGTTTGTCCTGTGGGTGACATGTAAGGCTTGGTTTGTGAGAGGATTCAGCATAATTGTGGTACTTACATGTTTAAACTGGTCCTGGGGGCAGCCGTGGGTGTTCAGCACTTCTCCTGTCCTAGTCAAGCGAGACCCTGGGCAAAAACAAGAGCACAAGGCTAGCGACTGGCTGTGCACAGTGTGCTTTACGGGACTTGCCGAGTGCACGCAGGAAAGGGGGTAGCTGTTTCTCCAGGGTGGCATGTCTGGGGCCATCCTTTTGGTTTCTGTAATCCCTTGCTCTCCATCCAGTACTTGACAGTGCTGAAATGGCTGACCCTCTGGTTTGGAGCGAGGCAGGGATACCTGGTTGTATGCCAAGATGTGATCCAATATGCACCTTGCGTGGGGTAACGCTAAAGGGGTAGGGGCTTTAATCCCACCGTTCCTCATTAAAATCCTGCCTACCATAAATGAGTCAGAGGTGTTACACCTGAGAGCCTGCTCTGCCACCTCGGCTTGAGTTACCTGGAGCAAGTTCATCCACCTCGTTGAACGAGGATTGAACAGGCCAGTGTCCGTAGCACCGAGCTTTCAGGCGATGCAAAGGTCTGTACCCCTGTAATGGATAGAATGCACGTGCATGCAGCAGTTTCCATCTGCATTGTCCGAGTTTTCTGTCTTTTGGATACTCTTCAACAGCTGGGGAGTCGTGGGTAGGTTATCCCTGCCTGTTGCCCCCTAGCCTATGTATTATGGCGTGTAAGTCTTACTGCATGGAGAAAACGTGGTGGGGTTTTTCTGTGTGAGAGGATTGCTAAAAGACACCTATGAGGGGGTATATTGAGCTAGTAACAGTTACCAGGACTTTCATTTTAAAAAATAAATTAATTAGAAAATTGCCTGGCTCATGAAAACTGGACATGGAAAAAAATAATTACTTTTAGATATCAAAACTCCCCTTTCAAAGTAAACTGGCACCCAGTACAGGAATGTTCCCTTTTGTTTATGCTCAAGGGCTTTATCTGGTTTGAGATAATGGAAGCAGTTGGGCTTCCACCACTTCCTTTAGGAAAATTTCCACTTTCAAAAAGATTTCCGTCGCAGGAAATGCTCAGATTTTCTGCTTGGTTCCCTCAGTTTGTTTTTGTCCCAGTATCCCCAGTGCCACCAGGCTGTTCTTACCTAACTCTCAGGGCTTAGACCTCCCAGCTAGAGACTCCAGGAGCTCCTCTTGCAGTACAAAAACTTGGTTCTTCCCATCCTTTCTTCCTTGGTAAAGCCTTTCTGGCCAGCTTTCATTCTCATTGGAAACTGCATCTTTGGGTTTATAGCTTAAGTCTTTTTCATACTTTGAAGTAAAATGGGAAGCAGTGCAGATGTGCAGCAAACCTGGGAGTGATTTCTCCAGCTGATTTGCACTTGGTTGCTTGACAGGGGTTTGGGTCAGTGCCTGAATGTCTCTTAGAAGAGAAGAAAGTTGGGGTTGGAGTTGCTGTTATGCTGTCTCTGAGGTAGAGACAAATGCAACAATTTCTTGTTACTTGGTCCCATGTTTGGCTCAGGGTGTCTGACAGAATGGCTCTGTAATAAGATTACAGCAGCAATAAACACCTTCTTTGATATGGTTTCTGAAGACCACCCTGGCTTGGAGAGGAGAAAAATTGTTTTCCAAGGGTGGAAAGCTCTGTTGAAGCTCAGGTACAAAATCCCCTCTCGATCCAGTCTAGATTTGGGTACTTAAGTAAATGCAAGTTCCTTTTAACACAGTGACACTGCCATGGGCAGGAGGCAGGAACCTTGCTGCAGTTGGACAGCCACAGGTGATCTGCAGTGAAGCTGACATCCTTCTTATTGTTTGTCCTGTTTTCTATGAGATCAGAAGCCACGACAGATCCCGAGCAGTTGTAGGCTTATCTTCGCTGCAGCTAATGTTGCCTTTTGATTTGGATGCTGTCCCCAGGCTTGCTCCTCTCCACACAGACCAAACTGCCTGATCCTGCTCTTGTGGGCTCTCAGCAGAGATTGCAGCCTGGTGGCTGCTTTACTCAAACCAGTAACTCCTCCTTCTGTCCATGGTCCTCATGGACACTGTGCTTATGGACACAAGTCTTGTCACTCATGGAGGAAGAACAGTCAACTGGAAACATTGCCAGCTGGATCTGTTTACTTGTCAGTGGGAAATTAATAGCCGAGGCTGATAAACCAGTGAAGCTGTGAAAAGACTGGTCTTTGTGTTGGATGTGATGGTTAGAACCTGGGACCAGGAGGGGCCAGCTGGAAAAATGCAGCCTGAGCATGTGAGGGCCAGTGTGTGTGTCTTCTTCCTAACCCTTGTTTTAGCAACTCCAATCTCCACCTCTCTTATGTCCCAGCCTTTGTGTGCATGAATCTGTGCCTGGTGAATCTGTTCCCCTTGACATGGGAATCCCAGCTGGTTGACGAAATTCATGGGGGAGTCCCTGCCAGGTACCTGCATACTACCCACGTTGGGGCTTCCTGTGGTTCAGCTGTTCAGCACATTGCTCTGTCTTCTGGTGATGGGTGGCATGGGCTTTGGCATGCACGAGAGCAGGATTTTGAGATCTACTAGCTTCTCACCCTTGAGTGGATGTGCAAGCCCTGTCTTAAGGCCAGCGTGGGACAGCTTGTACTGGATCGTGTTGTGCTTCTCTCCCAGGAAAGATTGCTCCTCCAGGGCTGGGAACCTCCTGCTTCTCAGGAGCACTGAAACAAGTCTGATTTCTGATGAAATCTGCAAGGTATGTACAGGTACCGGTCTCTCCTGGAAGCCTGCTGCTGAACACTGTCTTTGGGACACAGCACAGTCAGAAATATCCATGTCCAACAGCGCGTGCACGTAGGTCCTTAGCAGAGGGAGGTGCCTCTGTAATGAGGCAACTACAAGAAATGCTGGTGCTTGAGGTCTGAGGAGAGGTCACTGCGGAGAGCACAGTGAGAGTGTGCTGATGCAGCTCCCTGTGCAGATGCTGATGGGGAGAAAAATCTCAGGCCTGGCTTCCTGAGACCTCTCTGCTGTTCAAGGGCATAAAAACCTGGCTTCTTGTGCCACTGCTTGCCAGCCCCTTCACGATGAAGAGCCGCATATGAGCGTGGCAGCACATGGCCCCACACACTTAACATCCAGGCGAGAACGGTGGAGGTTTGGTTTGGGGCTCTGAACTCTGAGATGCCATGGGAGTGCTTGTCTGGGTGTTTGGTGGGTGGCTATGTGGAGAAGGCAAACTCCATAAAGCAATTCAGTGCCCAGGATGCAGGTGTCCTCCACGTTCCCTCGAGGGTGTCCATGTGTTGTGCAGTGTGTCTGGGGCCCTCCTTCTGCCTGGCTGCGTTTCAGCTTGGATGTGGGGATGGCTGTGTGTCCTCGGGCTTCTGCTGAAGCATGGAGAGGGCATGTCAAGACTTGGCTGTGTTTAAAAAGCCACGGAGTGAACTAGGAAAGCCTGTGTAAACAAAAGCAAGCTTTATCCTGCTCCGCATCCATAAGATGGGCTGTTACCTTGTTGAGGGCTTGGACAAAGTTAAGATGAAGCTTCCATTCTCCACCTTTGCCAAGGGAAAAGGTTCCCAGCCATGGGGCAGGTTTGCTGATGGATGCAGGCAGGGTGTGCAGTTCAGTGCAGCATCCCTACCAGCTGCCTTGGTACAGATGTGAATACACATGCCGGCCCACTGGGCGCTCCGGGAAGCAACTTGCTGCTCTTGCACTCCTGCGCTTTCTATGAGGGGACCTGAATCTGTTAAAGTGAAACAGCTCTTCGCAAGCTGCCTGTAGAAGGCATGAGCCAGCTTGGGAGTTGACATCCAAAGTCATCAAGGACCTTTTGCTCTCTGGCTTCTCTTCATGGCTCTGCTTTACAACAAAGCTATCTGGAAGACCAGTCTTTGCTGGTCACAGTTGTCAGAGCAGAAGACAGGAAGATGGTTGATGGCAAATATGGTTTTTGGAGGACACGGTTTGGAAGAATACTTGTACGCCATCCTTGGGAGCCAGAGCCCATCTTGCTCTGCCACTTACTGAACTTAAAATGCACTTTCTACGTTTTCTAGCAGGCTCATCTTGCATCAGAGCATGACAGAGAGTAGTCGGATGCCAGGCAGTGCTTTGCTATTGCCTTGTTCCAGAGCCTGGACGAAGCACATTCCCATGTGATGTTCACACCTGGATTTTTGACTTGACAAGTTAGTTTAAACCTTATGGACCTCAGATTTTTGGGGGAAGGAGTGTCTTACTATGTATTCAATATGTGGCCCTTCACTTTGATGGGAATTCTTCTGTTCCCTTCTCTCACTCCATGAGTCATTGCATTTAGAGAAGGCTTTTTTTCCCCCTTAGATGGAACTAGTCAAAGGTAACGTAGTTCCTCACCTTGCTGCTAGTGCAAGTTCCAGGCTAGCACTTTGTGGGGCAGCCTGTTTCTCTGTGAATGAGAATGAGATGCCCTCATCTTGCATTAATCCTGCAGAGCTTCATAACAGAAAATCCCGGAGAAGCTACAGCTGACTGGTTTTGCATATTTTTAGAGTGCTTCTCTAAGTATATTTTAACCTCTATAATCTTTCCACGAGATGCTCCAGGCTGCCTGCATTGTGCTGTTGGGATGGGTTGGAATATTTAAGGTAAACTGGTGGAAGCAGATTTGGCAGGGAGAAAAGTCATGAAGGAGGGGAATTGGTTCGGAGGCTAGTGGGTATGAAATATTTACACAGCTATGAGATAATCTGAAGGGGAAACAGCATGTGCTTTCTGTGTATGTGTATGTATGTATTTGTGTGCACACAGGGCTGACGTCTTTTTGTCAGATTCCCAGGTTTTTTTCTGCTGCTTCTGGCAAAGAAATGCTAATGCTTTAATAGCTTATCAGTGCCTGTGCACAGAAACAAAGGTTGGTACTTCCTGATTTTGTGTTCTCTTTGCTTTAAATAGGAATTCCCATTCTGATTAACATGAAACCTGGAAACTGAGCTGTCAGACCAGTCAGCTTTTTGAGATCAGTGCAGAATTCCTGACTGTGAGCAGCTCAAAGGCAGTCCAGGCACTGCTTTCCTGCTGTACGACCCCAGGGCTCTGCTCGCCTCCTGAAGGAAACTCATGAGAGTGCGTGGCCTAGGATAGATCATTGCTGAAGCGCCTTGCTGTGAAGTGGCTAGGTTGTGCTGCTCTCAATGTATTTCTCTCCATCAGCCTGGTTTGGCATGCTTTTTCAGTGATGACAGGCCAAATTCTACCCAGTTATATTTAGCACTTTGCTTCTCTTCCAACATTGAGGGGTTTGGGGATGTGCTTTACAGCTCCAGGTCTTGGAATCAAGTTACTGTGAAAGTAAGTCGATATTCAGAAACATGGAGGTGTTTTGGTGGTTCTTTTTTGTGCGTGAGTTTGTAGAGAAGGGCTTGAAAACAAGATGGCTGTGGTCTTGAGATCCAGGAAGCATTTGACTGAGCAGCAGTGTAATGGTGCTTAGACTTAGGATGTCTGGAAGGACCAACATAGAATTTCCTTGAACATCCAGTGCTGATGGGGCGGTGGGTCATGGTCCTCCTGCAGCAGTGTCCACCAATGAACTGTTCGTACTAGGCTTTAAGATACCTAATTTTTTGCTATTGGCATAGTACTTGTTGTCAGGTCTGGCGTTATTCAGCAGAAAATATCCTTCCCCTTTAAGAACATTATTGTTTTAGCCTTTTTTTTTTTTGTCATTTCTCCTCTTTGCCTTTTCCTTTCTCAACTTCTCACCCTTTTTCCTGGCCTCTATGCCTACTCTTTTCTTCCTCCAACACTTCTTTCCCTGCAGTCATTCCTCATTCCCATCTCCTGAACCATTAGTCCCACGCTCTTTCAGACCATCAAAGCACTCGGCAGCCATGCTACTACACTGGGCACTGCTCCTTTCTCTGGGATACCCTGCTGATGAGAGGGAAGACATTTGCAGTCCCAGGTATGCCTCCCTCTGGTTTAAACTTCCGTTTCTTTGGGCCTGCTCAGGGCTTTAGGATTGCTCATCCGACATTTGTGATTCTCTCAGTTTTGGCATGCCTGAGTTTTAAAAGGGAATGGTTGTGAGTTTCCAGGTGAGCTGCTGATTAAGGAGAGGATTTTTAGCTTTCCTTGTGAGTCTTGGTTCTCAACATGGGCTTTTTCATCCCTGAAAATGACAGGTTTTTTTCAGGGATGAAAAAGATATGTTTTCCCCTGCTACAAATAAATGGATGAGTGAGTAGTGCAGGCATTTTGTTGTTGCTGAAGCATGAGCTTGCCTGCTTGTAACATCCTCCTTGTTACATCCTCCTTGTTCTGAGAGATGAAGAGACAGAATGAGTCTTTTCTGAAGCACTGAAAACCACCTCTTGAATCCCCTCTAGGCTGCAAGAAAGTGGATACAAGATGCTTGTACAATAATTTTTTGTACAATAATCTTTACATAGATTTACATCTTTACAATCTTTACAACAATCTTTACTACAATAAACCCAATAATCTTTTGTACAATAATCTTCAGAAATATTAAGGCTTAAGCCTCCCACCTCAAAGAGAAAATCAACGTTATTGGTTTGTTTTGGTGGATTTGCCTCTCTCGGTCCCTGTGATGGGTCAAAACTCAGCCAATTCCTAGGTGCTGCTTGTTGCTTTTGTCAATTGATGAGCGGTTGAAAGAATTTCTTTTGTTAGTGCTTCCTCAGAGACAAGAAGCACCTCTAGCTGCGGCCATGAGAGGTGGTCCTGTCCTTACCTGCCTGCCTGCCTGGCCACCCTGCCACCGGCGCAAGGCAGCAGAAGGGGGCAGGGGCTCCTGCCGCTGCCCCTGTGCCCTGCCGGTTTGTGTCTCAGCCCTTGTGTCTCAGTCTGTGACCGGGGGCGACTGGACACATATTTTCTCCTGCCACCTGCACAGGAACCTGTGGTAGAGGGGTAGGAACGTGTTGAACAGCTGGGGCTGTTTGCTTCAGAGCACCTGCATCAGAGCTCTTGGATAAGGCAGTTCAAGATTTACCAGGCTTGCCCTGCTGACCTGCTTTCTGGTGGATGGTGTGAAACCCAGACAGCCCCAAGCTCTTCTGCATGACTGCGCTCTGCAACCCATACTGGGTGGCTCAGCACATGGAGCTGCTCTACAGGATATTAGTTGTTTAAGACCAAAAGCTTCTCAACTGCATAAACCACATCAGTGCAGAAGTCCAGGTATTTTTGCCCTTTAACATAGACTTTGAAAAACAGTTGCATGAAACTGTATCGGTGCTCTGTTTCACTTGGTGCCACAGAAATCAGAGGATGCGGAAATGCAAAATTATGCCTTCGTCAGGATTAACTGTGCCTCGTTGTTTCCCAGGTTGGATGTGCTAGACCCACTGTACAAAGTCCGCTGTGCCACTGCCTGCATAACCAGGTTGTACAGCTGAGACCAGTTACTGAGAGGTGTGCATTTTCCATGTTCTCTTTCACGGATGCTGCAGTCGAGATTTTGTGTGTATTTCCTTTTTTCCTGCAAATAAGCCAGCGTGCTTGGTTTGTGGAGTCAGTGGGCTTGGCCAGTAGAGCCTGCATGCTCTGGGAGTAGCTGTCTCCTGTTCACACTACAAGAGCAAGCTCAAACCAGGCTAGAGGCACCAGCTCTTACTGAGGACTTCCCAAAACATGTTGGCTGCTTCTGCTGTAGCTGTTTTCAGTCTTTCTAAGCAGGAAGAATGTCAGTGTTCTCCTCTCGTGTCAGTATTTCAGCAGGGGCTTTCCAAAGCAATCTCCAGGCAGAGGTGAAGAAAGGAAAATGTTTAGCTGTAGAGGAGATTACTTAAGAAAACAGTGAAAATAGCCTGCTTGAAAAATATACATCAGTCCTTGGGCTGACCACGGAGAAGCTTGGAAGAAAGAGGGCTAGCCTGCTAATGAGCTACGTATACGCTCCCATGCTGCACAATACAGCTGCGTAGGGCTCCCATTCATGCTGGCCCTGGGTCCATCTCTGATCTGAAGAGTCAGGATAATTTTTTAATGAGCTAAGAGCAGCCACAATGTACTGCAGCTTCCTGCTGCCCCATGTTGGTTTGGGAGACAGATGGGTTCTCATTCTCACAGCATTGAAAGCATAGATCAAAACCCTGACTCGCTAAAAAGGAAAGATTTTTCCTTTTTTTAAATCAGCTGGCTGGGTCTACAGTGACTGACCACTGCACAAATGAACTGGTGCAGCTGTTAAAATCTGCCTTTTACTCCCTTTTCAGTGGCATATTGTGTTGGCCCACAAAAAAGTCTGGCAGGCAGCAGGACAGGCAGCATGTTGCCTGCCCTGACCCAGCTGCCTTGCCCATTCTGTGTGAATAGCTGATGTACTTACGGAGCGGGCAGCTCCTTAACACTGCAGTTCACAGGCTGGTAAACCCAGCATGATTTCAGGTTTGCTTTCAGATGCTGGACCGTAACCTGCAGCATTCAGGAGCCGCTTCATTTTCCTCGTCAGTACTGGCATGTTGAGGTCTGCTTGGAGAAGCCCTCATTGCCCCTGCTAGTGCAGAGATGTCGGCCTTGGGTTGCCAGATCTACCACCTCCAATCTCACCCTTAAAGAAAACCCCAGCCCTGTGCATCATTAATCACTTGGGAGACTATAATGCTGTGAATTTTCCTATCTTTTGTACAATAGCTTTAAGTCTGGAGTAGCTCTCCATGGGTGAAGCTCTCTAGGGGTAGCAACAGGGCCGATTGCAACTTCACTGCTGAATTTTTAACCCTGGTGTGCGTGCTGCTTTGTTCAGTGCTGTGTGCTTGTGAAACAAAACTGCTGGCAACAATTTGTGATTCTGCGTTACTGTGTAGAGCCCACATACTGCAGATTTTCTCATTCAGGCTCAGCTGCACACTATTGGAGCACTCAGCCAGGAAAGACACATTATTAACCTTGAAGCACACTGATTTTTCTCCTTCCAGCTGTTTCACAGTCATGTCAATGCAGCACTCTGCAAGGTGAGGCAGGGAGCCAAAAGGAAGGATATCACATAGGCAGCACTTGAATTTTGTTCATTAAAAAATCAGGTTTGCAGGTAACCATGTTTAAAATGAGTGTCAACAGCTTTCCCAAATAAAGCATTGGGACAGACATGAGACTGCTTTTTGGCTGTACCACTGAGCTCTGCTTCCCAAGCCCTTGAATTGGTAGCAGTTGCAAACTTCAGGTGGGCACGGACACTGCAGAAGCACCTCTTTGATGTAGTTAAGCTACACGTGCCCCTCAGATGGGGAGAATGTTTTTGCCTTTTTACAAACAGGTACCCATAGGGAGCCCTCCCTCCAGCCTCAGCCAGCCAGAGACCTCTCTGCTGACTCTACTCTCCTCTCCTCTCCTCTTCCCTGCAGTTCTTCACAGAGTATGGTCCTGATTACGTGCTGGAGATCACACCGAGCTGCAGACCAGACCGCAATGAGCCACAGAGAATTCAAGAAATTCTTAACTCTGTCAAAGGTGAGTTGTCCAAGCCAACACTCCTACTTCAGGCTTACAGGTCTTTTTAGAGAGGACTTCAGGAAAGCCTGTTGGAGTCTTTCTCGCTGACTAGAAAGATGAACCACATTCACTTGACTGCTCATTGTGTACAGCATCATCTGTCTCCTGCTTCACTTGGGATTCTCGGTGTTAGTAGCACATCAGCTCAGAGCTGTGGGTCCCTGTTAGCAAAAGTTGCCATTGCCTTTCCTCTGGCTGGGCAGAGGAGCATGGGGCCTTGTCCTTATTAGAATCATAGAACAGCCCAGGTTGCAAGGGACTTAAAAGATCATCTGATCCAACCTTTCGTGGGAAAGGGAGCCTAGATGAGATTATCTAGCACCCTGCCCAGTCACATCTTGAAAACCTCTGGCAATGGGGACTCTACCACATCCCTGGGGAGGTTGTTCCAGTGGTTGTTCTCACTGTAAAAAATTTCTTTCTTATAAGGAGGTGAAACCTCTCCTGGTGCAACTCATACCCGTTGCCCCTTGTCCTCTCCATTGGCTCCTTGTGAAGAGAGAGCCTCTGTCCTCTCTGTAGCTGCCCTTCAAGTACTGGAATACTGTGATGAGGTCCCCCCGAGCCTTCTCTTCTCCAGGGAGAGAAGACCCAACTCCATCAGCCTTTCCTCATAGGGCAGGTTCTCCAGCCCTTTGATCATCTTTGTGGCCCTCCTTTGGACCAGTCTCCAGTCTGTCCATGTCTTTTTTGATTTGTGGGGACCAGAACTAGACACAGTCCTGCAGGTGCGGCTGACAAGTGCTGAGTAGAGTGGGATGATCCCGTCTCTACCTCTCCTAGTCATGACCCTGCAGATACTGCCCAGGATCCAATTTGCCTTTGTTGCTGCAGCAGCGCACTGCTGGATCATGTTCAGCTTGCTGTCCACCAGGACCCCCAGGTCCCTTTCAGCAAGGCTGCTCCCCAGCCACACAGATCCTAGCCTGAACTGGGCTCTTTGGTTATTCTGTCCCAGGTGCAGGACATTGCCCTTGTCTCTGTTAAACTTCATACTGTTCTTGTTAGCTCACGCTTCCAGCTTGTCCGGGTCTCTGTGAGATGGCTCTTCCTTCTGATGTGTCCACCTCAGCACCTATTTTGGTGTCATCAGCAAACTTGGTGAGGTTGCTTTCAGTCCTGTCATCCAGATCATTTATGAAGATGTTGAATGCTGGGGGGGCCTAGTATTGATCCCTGGGGGATCCCACTTGTGACAGGCTGCCAGCCTGAGTAAAAACCATTGATCACCACCCTCTGTGTGCTGCCTATGAGCCAATTCCCTCCCTGCCCACTTTACAGACCACCCGTCCAATCTGCATCTTGCCAGTTTGTCCAGGAGGAGGCTGTGGGAAAGTGTCAAAAGCTTTGCTGAAATCCAGGTAAACAACATCCACTGCTCTTGCCATGTCGACAGAAGATGTCATTTTGTTGTAGAAGATAACCAGATCAGCCTGGCATGATTTGCCCTTGGTAAATCCATGCTGGCTTTTCCCAGTCACCTGCTTCATTTGGTTTGTTACAGTTTCTAGGGGGACTCGTTCCATGACTGTCCAAGGAATTGAACTAAGACTAATGTGTCTGTAGTTTCCTGGGTCCTCTTTTGGGCCCTCCTTGTAGATGGGGGTGACAGTTGCCCTCTTCCAGTAATCAGGGATATCCCCTGATCACCATGACTTTTCAAATATTATAGACAGTGGCCTTGCAACAACGTCAGACACTTCTCTTAACATAGATTTATGTGGGTTGAACCTTTGCAAGAGGTCACAGACCACCCATCCCTGCTGGGTGGGTGGACACGTGCATTGTTGTAGGCACATGTTCCTGTGATCTGGGGTCCAGCTATGCCAGTAAAGACAGAGGTAGAGAAGGTATTGAGAACCTCTGTCTTGTCAGCATTATTAATCATTGGTTTCCCTGCCCTTGTTAGCAATGGGCCTATGTCTTCCCTGGGCTTCTGCTTACTGCTCAAGTATCTGAAGAACCCATTCTTCTTATGTTAACTTCTTGATGTTTAATAAAAATGTCACTGAACGCAAGGGTGATTACTAAAGCCAGGAGGATATGTAGCTCACTACGGGGAGGTACAGTAGGCTCAGCAGGTGTATCTGTAAGTGTAGAGTAAATGTGTCTGTAAATCTGCATTTCTAAGAGAAGCATGGCGGTTGGTTTTATATATCCTTTTCCTGGTATCTTTACCCAGCTTCTTGGATGTGGTGGTTTTGGGGCTTCCCAAGCCAGGCATTGTTGCTGGATGCACATTAGAGATCCACCAAGGAACCTGTCCTCCATTAATTCCTCTATTCCTTTTCCAGAGCTGTTTAGACTTTGGGTGTCCACAGCAGTGAGTGTCATGGTTGGCATGTGGAAGACTACTTTCTTTTGTGTAAAACTTGGTGTTGGGTAATTTCACTGAGTGCCTTTACATTGTTCTTGTAAATGAGAAACAGCAAGTAACTGGTTCCTATTCACCTTCCCAATACCAGTCCGTGATTTCACAGAACCATGTTGCACTTCCACCACCATCTCTTTTCCAAGCTGAAGGGCCTTAGTCTGCTCCATCTCTAGAAGCAGCACATCTTCATCTGGGATTAATTGGACCCAGCAGCAGTTTTATAAACTCTGAGAACTTGCTGCAGTTCCCAAAGTTGAAATGAGAAAGATGTCCCAGCTCCTTTTAGGAGAAAAATAGGAGTTTCTATTCCATTATTTCTTAAGTGCCAGAGTACCTAGCTTATAACAGCATTAGACCAAGAGCTGAGACTCCTTAGGCCAAGTTGGAAATGTATCAAGTCCGTGTGCCACTGAGACTTTCACATCCACTGATTTGGAAGAAGGAAGCAAAGAGTAAAGGATTAAAAAAAACAGTTAAAGTCAGCTGGATCTTTACAGGGGATCTATTTTCAGCGTCTCACACAGAAATCACAAGAGGTGGTGGAGCAGGTTGGCATGACAGCAGTGCCTGTTGATACAAAGCAGTGGGCACACATCTGCACTGGGCATTGAGAAAAGATTGCAGGGTCCACTGTCTTGGTAGGGCTGAAAGCATTTTGGGAGAAAGGGGCCCCTGCAAAGTCAAGAGGATATTGCTGCCAACTCAGCAGAGCATTGTCCTGGGGACAGCCACTGTTCTGGAAATCCATTACGCAGAGGACAAGGAGTTGCTGATGGTCTGGTTCATTAGAGAAGCTTGAGGAGCAGATGATCATCTCCTCTGTCCTGTCCCACCATGCAGCAGTCAAAATGAGGAATGGCCTGGTGCACTGGGATCTCAGTTCATGGCTTGTGGTTGGTGCTTTGGAACTGCAACTCCTTGGAGGCAGTGCAGGGGAAGGAAGGAGACTTCAGGCTGCCATGGCACTTCTGTCCATCCCTTCTGCCAGCACCAGCTCCTGAAGCCTGCTGAGGAAGGCAGGGGCTTATAGGAAGGATGTCAGGCGAGAGCAAGCACAAGCTGGGAGGCCCCCACCCTCTCCCTGGCCACATCTGGAAGCCTTGTGGGAAAGCAGCAGGCAGTGAGTGGGTCCTGGGGGAGATGGACTGTTCTGGCCAGCCTGGTCTGGCCCGTAGGACATGCATGACACTGCACAAGATGAGTCCTTGCGAATGGACTAGTTTAATAGGAGCCATGTACCCAAACTCTTTAAACCTTATCTCACAGACAGCCTAAATTAAAGTCAGTTCTTATTGAAATCTTCCTGACAGATGGCCACAACATGCCTGGTAGTGGCTTGGGTTATGCTTCTGTTACCTTGTTAAGAGGAGTTTTTTTAAAAGTAAGGTCAGGTTTGTAAAGAATTGGTGACACTGCAAATAAACAGCCAGCTGTGATGAGAGATCATACTTGAACAATACAATCATCATCATATTTGAAAAGTCATGGCAGTCAGGTGAAGTCCCCAGTGACTGGAAAAGGGGGAACATCATGCCTATTTTTAAAAGAGGTATAAAGGAGGACCCTGGGAACTACCAACCAGTCAGCCTCACCTCTGTGCCCAGTAAGATCATAGAGCTGATCCTCCTGGAAGCTATGTCAAGGCACATGAATGACAGGGAGGTGATTAGAGACAGCCAACGTGGCTTCACAAAAGGCAAATCATGCCGGACTCATCTGTTGGATAAGGGAAGAGCAATTGATGTCATCTACCTGGACTTTTGTAAGACCTTTGACATGGTCCTGCACAGCATCTTTGTCTCTAAACTGGAGAGAGATAGATTTGATAGATGGAGTGTTAGATGGATAAGGAATCGGCTGGATGGGCGCATCCAAATAGTTGCAGTCAATGTCCAAGTGGAAATCAGTAACGAGTGGTGTCCCTCAGCAGTCTGCACTGGGGACTGATACTGTTCACTATCTTTATTAATGACTTGACAGTGGGATTGAGTGCACCCTCAGCAAGTTTGCAGATGACACCGAGCTGAGTGGTGCAGTTGATACACTCGAGGGAAGGGGTGCCATCCAGAGGGACCTTGACAGGCTGGAAGAGTTGGCAACCCCCGGTATCAATACAGGCTGGGGGATGAATGGGTTTAGAGTAGCCCTGCAGAGAAAGACTTGGGGATGCTGGTGGATGAAAAACTGGGCATGAGCCAGCAACGTGCGCTTGCAGCCCAGAAGGCCAACCGTGTCCTGGGCGCATCACCCGCAGCGTGGCCAGCAGGTGGAGGGAGGGGATTCTGCCCCTCTGCTCCGCTCTGCTGAGACCCCCTGGAGCACTGCGTCCAGCTCGGGGGTCCCCAGCACCAGGAGGACATGGAGCTGTCGGAGCGGGCCCAGAGGAGGCCACGGAAATGGTCCGAGGGCTGGAACCCCTCTGCTAGGAAGAAAGGCCGAGAGAGTTGGGGTTGTTCAGCCTGGAGAAGAGAAGGCTCCACGGGGAGACCTTATTGCGGCATTTCAATACATAAAGGGAGCTCCTAAGAAAGACGGAGGGAGACTTTTTACCAAGGCCTGTAGCGACAGGACAAGGGGCAATGGCTTTTAACTGAACGAGGATGGGTTTAGGTTGGACATAAAGAGGAAATCCTTTACGATGAGGGTGGTGAGACACTGGAGCAGGTTGCCCAGAGAAGCTGTGGATGCCCCATCCCTGGACGTGTTCAAGGTCGGGTTGGACGAGGCTTTGAGCAACCTCACCTAGTGAAAGATGTCCCTGCCCGTGGCAGGAGGGTTGGACTAAATGGTCTTCAAAGGTCCCTCCCAACCCAAACCGTTCTGTGATTCTGTGATTCATTCAATGAGATGAAACGCTTGCTGGATGTGGTTGTGGGTGTCATCAGCCTCAGACACGTGTGCCCACACAGAGGCTTCCTACAGAGGAGGGCAGCTAATTAAAGCTAGGCAGAAAAAGCTGGGGCTGTGAGCCCAGGTCTCAGCCAGGGAAGGTACCATGGCTGGGATTACTCTGTCAATAAGAGAGAAATCTCTTAGTGGACTGCCTGGAGCTGGAGGTTAACATTTGGATGCAGGAGGACCTGGAGGCTGTGTAGGGCTGAATGAGAAGCAGATGCTTTCAGGGGGATATGTTCCAGCTGCTTCTGATGCATGGTTTTCATTCCCTTTCATACCACAGTATCTGAGTTCAGGAGAGGAGAGCTCACGTATTTAGCCCTTCCCCTGCACCATGGCTAGCTTTTCAGTTCCCCAGCCTAGTTTTTCCCCAGCCTCTCCAGTCCCCAGCCTAGTTTTGACTCCTAGACATGCTTCCCAGTTGCTGACAGTCCCATTACCACAGCTTGGTAAGCTACCACTTCCCACGCATACGCTCATCACCCGTTACAAGCCTGACATAGAGTATTTTACCTTCCTCTGCCTCTTTGGTTTAAATCACCATTTGTTTAATCAACAGTCCAAGTTCTGCATGTTTATGCCGTAAGCTCACGTCCTCCTTCATGCAAGTTTGGTTGGAGCTTGTCAGTTAGAGAGTGAACCCTGCAATGCAAAAATATCCCTGGCACACAGTCAGCCCTGGCACAAGTCTTTTCTCTGAGGCAGTGATTTACGCTGGAGCAAAGTTCCCATCCTTTGCTCCCAAGAGAGCACGGGTGCTCCAACTCAGTGGAGGCAACTCAGAAAACAGCCATGTCTTCTAGTGTCTTACAGAGAGGTGAATAAAAGGCAAGTGGTTAGACTCCATGCTTGCTGAAGTGGGCTTGTAACATGGCACACTACCAGCCTCACCTGGATCACGTTTGGGCAGTTGTCCCCAAGCCTGTGTGAGGGACTGCTGCCTGGGACGAGGTGCAAACCTGCAGGACTGGTCTGTGCCTGTCCTGTGGAGATGGGCGACTTTGGTGTGGGTCTGTTGAAACACTTCTTTGGGAATGTTTGGTCCGCTGCCTGATCACAACCGTGTGATCGGTCCGGGAGGGGAGGAGGAACAGCATCACTCCAGAGCTGGAAGGGAGGGACCTGTGCTGTTCACTCCTGGCAGTGCATCCAGCCCGGAGGAAGGACAGGGCAGCAGAGAGTGAGCGTGTGCCCTGCCGGTGGTGGCCCATGAATCTGGAACCAGCGATCAGCCTGCAGGAGAAAATCATAGTGGAAGCGGTGGCAGGGTCTCCCTTTGGTAGTTCCCCAAGTCTGGCTCGGAGCGGGGCAGCAGCCTCTGCGGAGGGAGTGAGGGGCAGCGGGCACTGGGGTCTGCGCTGAGGCTGGGATTCCTGTATCACTGCCTGGTCCATCAGGCATAGGGGTGGCACCCCTGCCCCGGGCCAGGCCACTCCATCAGGCTGAAATATCAGTGGAAATATCCTTTTCTGCCTCCTTTTATTTGCAGGGAATCTGAAGCATGTTGTTTAGCGGAGAAGGAAGGCTCAGGTTTCCGCAGGAGCATTTCCCATGGGGAAGATGGTGTGTTTATGTGAGCAGCTGGTGAAATTTGTGGCTGCGGGGGAAATTTGGAAGAAATTACTGTTGGTTGGTTGATTTTTTTCTCTTTAAAGAAGAAAAGCTGCTGCGCACCATGAGCACCGTGGCTCTCCCCAGGCAGGAGTGTGGGCCCTCCAGCCACAGCCTTCCAGTGCCGGCAGAGCCTCCCTTGCTCCTTTCTCTTTCCTTTTTTAACATGGCAGAGTTTATTCTCACAACTGGTTTTAAATGTTTTTTAAGAGAGGGGCTGCTCAGAGCTGTGAACCCTCCCCAGCCTGGAGCCCAGTGCCGCATTGCCTTCCTGGCAGGAGCACGGCCTCTGAGCTGCCCACCCGGGAAGCGGTGCTGAGAGCCACCCAGGGCCTGGGGCACAGGCTGTGCCTCTTACCCACAGAAAGGCATGGCCATTGTGTTTTTAACTGGGAATTTTTTAAAAATAAAGTATTTGAAATAATCCTCCAGCCCTTTCCTTTCTTCCTGCTCCCACCCTGGCTTGCCAGTGCTCTTTTCCATAGCACTTCACGTGTTCAGCAGAGGTCCAACCAGCGCTGGAAAGCAAAGATCTGCAGTTGCATTTGTGACCATTCCTTCCAGCCCCAGCGCGTGAGGCAGCACGGGCACCTGCCAGGGCGATGGGTGGGCTCCTGAAAACCTGTGCAGAGGGGCCAGACCCGGGGGATGCTCTCCAGAGTGTCGAGGGACATGCAGGGCAGGGTGGCAGCTCCTGTCCCGGGAGATCTCAGATGAACCTTCAGATGCTCCAGTGCCCCATGAGAGCTGCCACTCAGCATCTCAGCGAGGGCACAGGTGCGCAGATACCTGGGGCAGATCCCTCCCGGTGCCTCGGTCTGCGGAGCCTGGCCTCTGCTGCCCTTGTCCCCTCCTTCACCTGGCCTGTGGAGCTTTTATTTGTGCTGTTTCTTTTTAAGGATGTCCAGTCGCTGTGGGAAAGCATATTTCCTGTTGCTTTAATTAGATTACGCTGGAATAAATAGCAAGACGAAGGGACTCCCAGCCTGGCCTGGCTTTGTTTTCATCTCTTGTTTTTCACTGCCGATCCAAACAACAGGAAATCCAGCGTGGAGAGAGTTCAGCTGGACATGGCTCCCATGTCCCCGTGGAGCGACTCCTGACCCCCTCCCTGCTTCCCTCCATGTCGCCCCGGCACCTGCTGCGGTGGGGTGGGGGAGACTGGCCTTGGTGCGGTGACCGCTGGCAGGAGGCTGGTGCTGCCACTGGCACAGCAAAGGCTCTCCGTGCCCAGGGGAGATGTCAGCCCTGGGGATCGTTCAGCCAGGAGGAAAGTGGGGTATGAGAGAGCAGAGAAGCTGGCTGGCTGACCCGCCTTGGGGTGCTCTGTCCCCGCACCAGGCACAGACGGCCCTGCGAGCTGTGGGAGCTGCTTCAGGAACGCAACTGGCGAAACAAACAATAGGAAACCCCCAGTTGTCAAACATTGTGGCACCACATGGGGTTTAGGTGAGGCGCAGGGAGAGCTGCACCCAGGAATGCGCCTGTAGGGATATGGCACCCTAAACCAGGCAGGTTGCCCACCCACAGACAGCTGGGGAAACTGAGGCACGGGCTAAAGCACCCCCTCCGCCATCTCTGTCCACATCCCTGAATGCGGAGAGAAAAAGTGCAGCAAGAAAAGTGCAAAAGGTGGGACAAAGGCTTGGGGGTACCCCCAGTGCCCCCTCAACAGACCCCCTCACACCCAAATCCTGCTCTGGCTGGCTGAGGGCACCAGCCCACATCACCCTCGCCACTGGCACCAGCTGAACCCTCTTCTTGGCCCCCACCCTGGATAGGTGTTACAAGTGTGTCCCAGCCTGGATGGGGGGAGGCATGGGGGGTCCCAGCCTGGATGGGGGGCACATGGGGGTTCCCACCCAAGAGGTTGGGAGGCAGTTGGGAGAACATGGGAGGGTTGGGGGTGTGCAGGCTGGATGGGGAAGCGTGGGAGGTACCAGCCTGGATGGGGTGACATGGCGGGTCCCAGCCTGAACGGGGAGGACACGGAGGGACCCAGCCTGGAGCGGAGGGCACGGGGGTCCGGCCGGGGGCCGGAGGGGCAGGCGGTGTCGGCACCGCCCCCGGGGGCCGTCCCGCCCCGTCCCATCCCTCCCAGCCCGCCCCGTCCGCCCGCCGGCCCCGCTCCGCTTCGCCTTTCCCCGCGGCCCGGCCGCACCGGGGCCGCTATAAATCCGGCGGCGGCGGCGGCTGCCCGGGCCGTGCGGGGAGCGAAGCCGAGCGGGGAGCGGGGCCGCCCAGGTAAGCGCGGGGGGAGCCGCGACGCCGCTCCCCGCCCCGCTCCAGCTTCAGCTCCCCCCCGGGCTGGGGACCCCGCCGGACCCCATCCGCCCGGGGGGGGGGGGGGGCGGGCAGCCCGCGCCCCGCTGAGCGCCGCCGTGTGTCCGCAGGCCCCGGAGGAGATGAGCTCGCTGCGGTCCCCGCCCCGGGGCACGAAGGACCGCGAGGTGGCGGCGACCCTGCGCTACCCCTCCGGCACCGGGGCCGGGGAGCCGCCGGCCGCCGCGGGGGGTGCTCCGCCGGCCCCCGCCGCCCCCTTGGCCCTGCAGGCGGGTCCCCGCCTCCTGGCCCGCATGCACCGCCGGAAGCTGAACGGCCGGCACCGCGCCGCGGGGGGGGTCCGGCGCCCGCAGGAGCCCGGCTCGCCGCCCGGCTGGGGCTCGGGGGCGCAGCCGCGGGGCGCGGGCAGCCGCCCCCCCCCGGCCGCCGGCCCCGGCATCATCGACTCGGACCGGGTGGACGAGGAGGTGCTCAGGGCGCTGGTGTTGGAGCTCGGCCTCGACAGGGCGGACGAGCTGCCCGAGCTCTGGCTCGGCCACCACGAGTTCGACTTCCCCGCGGACCTGCCGGCCGGCTGCTGAGGCTGGAGGCGGCTGGGGCGGGGGCCGGGGGGGCTCCCGCGTCGCCCCATCCCGCCGCGGGCCCGCGGCCCGGTGCCGCTGGGCGCGGGGAGCGCCCCGGCTGCCCCGCGGGAGGCGAGGACCGGCGCTGCGGGCCGGCGGGCAGCGCCCGAAGCCCGGCCGCGGCTGGGCCGGGGCCGCCCTCGGGGCTGGAGAAGGGGCGGGGCCGCGCTGCCCGCCCCCAGCGCGGAGCCGCCCGGCGGGGCCAGGCGGGCGGAGGTCTCAAGCTGCCGTCGAATAAAGTCTGGCAGGACTGTCGTCCCCCGGCTGTGCCCCCTTCCCTGTCCAGCTCAGCGCTGGGGCTGGCGGGGGGGCAAGGGGGCCCGTCTCCGCGGGGGCCCCGTGGGAAGCGGCCCGGGGTGGGGGGAGGATCTGCCCCCCGCAGCTCCCGTGCTGCGCCTCCCGGCTTTACGGTGGCGCCAGGGCTGCCGCCTGCGCCGCGTCCCCAGCCTGTCACCCCCGAGGACGGGACCCCGGTCGCGCCCGCGCCCTGCTGCGGGAGCGATGCTGCGGAGACGCGCCGGGGGCCGCTCGGCTGCCTGGCGGGGCGCGGGGGACTGGGGGTGCCCCGGGGACCCCGGTACTCCGGGGGGACACGCCAGCCTCCCCGGGGCGCCCAGCCGGGGACCGCTGGCCCCAGAGCTGCCTTCAGGAGCGGGCGCTCAGGCCCGGAGTCGGGTTCGGGGGGCTGCGTGGGGTCCCAGCTCCACCCCGGGAGGGGCCGTGGGCGAGGGGAGGGCGGTGGCCCGGCACGCGTGTCCCCCCCCCGGCTCGGCTCCCGAGGCAGCCGGGGTAGCTGGAGTCTCCGAAGCCCCCCGAGGCCCGCCCCAGAGGGAGGGGGGGATGCGCCACCCCCGACACCCTCTCCCAAACCGCAGGGGCACAACGTGGGGGGCTGTCCCACGGCACCGGCGACGGCCGGCAGGGGTCTGGTCACCCTCCCCGCGACCCCCTGCCTCCCCGTGCCCTCCCGGCACGGACACAGCCGCCCGCTGCCGGCAGCGGGGTGCCCCCGTCGAGGCCGCTTGCAGCGGGGAGGGGACGGGGCACCCCACCTCGCTGCTGGGGGCTGCCCAGACCCTCCCCCCTCCCCTCCCGTGGGCAGCACGTCAGCAGGGCACCGCGGGGAGCGCCGAGCTTGTCCCGCGTCGGGGGGGACGCGCACCCTGCCGCCCTGGCACCGGGCGGCGCTGGACCTCCGGGCCGGCAGGGGGCGCCCCGCGGCGCGGCCGCCGCGCCCGCGGATATCAGCGGCGGACCGGAAGCAGCGGCCCTTTCCCGGCGGAGCGCAGCCATGGTGAGAGCTCGGCGCGGCTGCTCCGCGCCGCCATCCGCTGCCATCCACCGCCCGCCGCGGGCTGCCGCCGCGGCGAGGGGCGTGGGAGGGAGCCTGCCGCTAGGGCCGGGCTGAGGCGGGAGCCTGGGGGTCCGGGGAGGGGGGGCTGGGGGGGCTGGGCCTGGCGGCGGCCCGTAACGCGTCCCGTCCCGTCCCGTCCCGTCCCGTAGGCCCGCGGCCCCAAGAAGCACCTGAAGCGCGTGGCTGCGCCGAAGCACTGGATGCTGGACAAGCTGACGGGCGTCTTCGTGAGTGCGGGCTGGAGCCGGGGTTGGGGTTGGGGTTGGGGATGGGGTCGGGGCCGGGCTGCCCGCGGCAGCGGCCTTTCCCGCTCTCTGCGGGCCCAGGCGGCTTCGCGGTCTCACCAAGGGGGTGCTCAGGCGCGCTGCTCGGGGGCTGGCGGTGAGCTGGGGCAGTTGGGCAGTGCAGGGGAGAAGGCGGTGCTTTCTCTGAGGGGCTTTGCGAACAGCTTTTGTGTTTCCCCGTTGGCAAGGGATATGACAGTGGGATAGTTGGCTGCTCTCTTGACCTGCTTGTGGTGTTTTTCCTTCACTGGGGTGGGTCAGTAGATGGTTGTACTGTGTTGGGGGCAGTGTTTGGTGAGGCTGGCAAGACTTGGGGAAAGGGCGCTGTGAATACCAAGAAAAGATATCTGCAGCCTATCACTGCCTGTTTAGTGGTTAGGCCTCATGCAGCTGTCCTCGGGTGCTGCTGCGAGAGCTGTCAGGGTGGTAGCATTCTTCCTCTGGGGACAGTCGATGCTGCTGTTGTGCTTGAGCACCCGGCAGAAAGCTTCTGTTTGCAGGCACCCCGTCCATCGACAGGCCCTCACAAGCTGAGGGAGTGCCTTCCACTCATCATCTTCCTGCGGAACAGGCTGAAGTATGCCCTGACAGGAGATGAGGTCAAGAAGATCTGCATGCAGAGGTTCATCAAGATAGATGGCAAAGTCCGCACAGACATCACCTACCCTGCAGGCTTCATGGGTGAGCGGAGAGGGCTGGGGCAGGTACCTCAGGCAGCTCTGCTGCACTGGGGGGGGGGGGGGGGGGGGGATTATTTGTGAGGCTGGCACGATTTGGGGGAAAAAGATGCTTTCCCAGTGGAGTTGAAGAAAAGGTAATATAAGCATCTGTTATTTAGTTTGGAGTCATGCACCGCAATAAATACCAAAGCCAGATACCTGTAGCCTATAACTGCCTGCTTGCATATGCGTAAATTGGTGTTCAGACTAAAGCCTTTGGCTATTTTTGCTAATTTGCACTGTATCACAGTAAGAGATGTGAGTCTGTGGTCAAGAGGAGATAGTGCCTACCTCGTCATTCACACCTGAAGCGTTGTTCAGCAGCCCCTAGTTCTTTTTAAACGTGAGCTTCCTGCTGAGTTACAGAGTTGGGTAATGTAGCTGATAACAGCTGCTATTTTATTTCCCTCTCTGAAATCAGATGTCATCAGCATCGAGAAGACCGGCGAGCATTTCCGCTTGGTGTATGATACCAAGGGCCGGTTTGCTGTTCACCGCATCACAGCTGAAGAGGCCAAGGTGAGGGGCTTCAGCTTGGCGTAAGCATGGGCCCAGTTGTGTTTGGTCGGGGCGGTGTTTCCTCTTCGGCATCTCCTGAACGGGAGCTGTTGGTTCTCTTCCCTGAGAGCTGAGTCCATGCCACCCTTGAGAAGATCAGGGCCTTCAGGCTTGGGGTACAAAGCCTTTGGCGGGGGGAAGTCTTTTGGTGATACGAGAGCAACTCCCAGATGACTGCAGGTGCATTGTCTGGTGCTTGACATGACCGCTGTTGGCATGGGCTGGGTTACCTTCACAGGGAGCTTTGGGGTGGGGGTGGCTCTGCTGTGGTGTGGTGAGCCTTTGTGTAGGGCTCCGCAAGCTAATGGTGATCAGAAACATGGTACTGCCTGTGGTGCAAAAGCCTTGAACTCCTTCCCGGGTCTGTTATGGAAGTGTTTACAAAACTGCTCTCTGGCCCTGGGTGTCAGGGAGCAACTCCTGCACATGTTTCCTTAACCCAAGCACGTTGGCGTGCCTGAGCTGTGAGTCTGTGTGTCTGGGGCCTCTTCGCTCCCCCCATGATATGCTTTTACCTCTGGCTACCGCTCCTGTGTTGACCCGTGAGTCCCAAAGTGGCTGTGAAGGAGTCGGAAATGAAAGGCAGTAGGGATACAGATCTCTCGTGTCCTGACAAAAGGCAGCCTGGGCCTCTGCTGTGTGACCACGGGCTTCAGGGCAAAATGAGGAAACTGCCCTGGCATAGACTTTCCTGGGAAAACGCAGCCAGTGTTTGTGGGGAAGCCGAAGCCTGGGGTGGGCAGCTGTTCCCAAAGCGCAGTTGTTTTCTGGTGGGGCTGTAGCATAGCCACGTGGCAGCCCTACGAGAGGCATTGCTGGGGCAGTGAACTGGGCAAGTCGGTGCCTGGGCTGTCGCGAGCCCTGGAGTGTCTGGGTGTTTTCTTGGGGTCTGAGGCCTGCTGTGGCTGGCGGCTCTCTGGGGGACAAGAGTCACCTGGTCCATGGTGCCGCTCGCCACCTCAGCTGAGCACTGTTGGGTTTTGTTTGCAGTACAAGCTGTGCAAGGTGAGGAAGATCTTTGTGGGCACCAAAGGAATCCCTCATCTGGTCACCCATGATGCCCGCACCATCCGCTATCCGGACCCTCTCATCAAGGTGAATGATACGGTCCAGATTGACCTGGAGACAGGCAAGATCACAGATTTCATCAAGTTTGACACAGGTAGGTCTTGCATCCCTACTGTACTCTTCCCCACTGTGGAGACCAGGGTGGAAGTTAAATACAAATCCCGGACATCTTTGCTCTAGAGAGGCAGTGGTGGCAGCCTTGGGAAAGGGGTTGTTTCCCTGGCGCATCTCCACCTGGAGCTGGAGCAGGGATTCCTCCCATGTGCCGGCAGCAGGAGGCATTTGGTGTAGAGCAATTCCGAGAGCAAGCAGGCACCAGGTAGAAGCAGCGAGCTGGTGGAGAGGTTGCTTGAGCCTGGCTCTCACAGAGCCAGGAGCGGAAAGCTCTGGGCGGCCATAGGGAGATTCCTGGCTCTTTGCTGTGGGAGAAGGTTTCAGTTGCAGAGCCATGTGCCGTGCCAGGACAAATGGTATGGGAACGCCTCCTTGGTGCTGACACAACCGAGAAGGTGGTGGGGAATGTTTGGTACGGGCCTTGGGGCCAGAGAGCTGTTTGGCTCCTCAAGGTGCCACCAGGTGCTCTGGTGGCCGCTCTGTGGGCCAGTGCGGTTCTGTCTCTGCCCTTCTCCAGCGGTGCTCCTCCAAGAGCCCAAGCGGAGGGGCTTCACCATCTCACCTTGTGCCAGCTCTTGTCACACTCCTCTTCCTTCACCCCAGGCAACCTGTGCATGGTGACCGGCGGTGCCAACTTGGGACGTATTGGTGTGATCACCAACCGGGAGAGACACCCTGGGTCATTTGACGTGGTTCATGTGAAGGATGCCAATGGCAATAGCTTCGCCACCAGGCTCTCCAACATCTTCGTTATTGGCAAAGTAAGCCTGTGCGGACACAAGGCGGGTGGTTTGTCTCCTGTTGTTGGGGGCTGCTGGCTGAAGCAAAGAGGCGTTGATGTCTTCGGTACGCCGCTGGCTTCCCACACAGTGAAGCTCCAGTGCTGGCATCAGTTCTGGCTCTGCTCCCTGTGGTTCTGCCTGCTCCAGGCTGACTGCTCTGGGAAGGGGAAGCATCCGTAAATTGAAGAATGGGGACATGTTCTAGAAGCAGCCCTGTGGTTTTTTAAACCTTCTGAGAGCTGGGAGCTGAGCAGTGCTCAGGTCTTGATGTGACCTGGGCAGCTGCCCTGACTGAGAGTGCCCTCCCCCTCAATGCCTCTGCTCTCTTGCCATCGTCCCTGATGGGCTCTCTTGTCCAGGTTGGAAAGGGGTGTGTTTCGGTTTTGGCTGAAGTGCCTTCTTCATTGGCGTGACTGAAAGGCAGATGTGGGCCTGTACACCTTCGGCACCTTCCTAAGGGGCTTCTGCTGGGCCAATGCCACAGCCATGTGTACGTGGCCCAGCATGGGCAGGGGCTGGTTTCTGCTGCTTTTCCCCCTGAGAGGGAGAGCTCTGCCCCGTCCGGGTTTCATGATGTGAAGTGGCTGCTTCTCCCTTGCTGCAGGGCAACAAGCCGTGGATCTCCCTGCCCCGTGGAAAGGGCATCCGCCTGACCATTGCTGAGGAGAGAGACAAGAGACTGGCGGCCAAGCAGAGCAGCGGGTGAACTCCAGCTCGGGCCGGCAGTGGTCCTTTCAGTGTAGTAATTAAACCGTTCACCAAATGGCTGTGTGACTGGCTGGGGAGCACCTCAAGGCTGGGCGGAGCCGGGCCGTGTCAGTGCAAGGCCAGGCTCTGCTCTCCGGAAGGGCCTGCTGATCTGGGGAGACTCCTGGCAATCCGAGCAACTGCCAGAGCCGTCTGCCAGAAAGGCAAGGAGGAGCGGTGGGAGAACCTCCAGGCTGCTCTGTCCCCAGGAAGGTGTTGGCACAAACGCTGCTCGATGTCGTTCCCAGGGACATGCTGGAGGAGCAGGGGACTGGGAAGAGCCAGCTGGGCTCTCTGTGGGGCCAGCAATGCCAGAGAAGCTTGAGGCCCTGTGGGATTGCCCCCGGCCATGGGACTGAGCAGAGATGGGAGGCTTTGGTGGTGCTTGGCATCCTGAGCCCGGCTGGTTGCTGCTTACTGGGGAGGTCCCTCATGGGCTGCTGCTCTTCAAGTGCCTTTCCTCCGGAGGTGGAGCGTGCGAGGGATCGCACTGACAGCCAGGACAGGGGATGCCCCCGCTCTGGGGGTGGCAGTGCTGGAGGCTAGGGCAGAGAAATGGGCTGCTGGGGACCCCAGGAAGTCCAGCAAAGGCAAGCGCCAAGCACTGGCCCGGGGATGGGCTGACGCCCCACAGGAGGTGGGGCAGGGGGGCTGGAGAGCAGCAGGGGCTGCGGGAAAGGCCCTGGAGGCCGAGGTGGGCAGGGGTGGGCAGCATGCCCAGGCAGCAAGAGCGGTCCCGCAGCCCGGGCTGTGCTAGCCAGGGCACGGGCAGCACTGCAGGGAAGGGCTTCCTCTGCGCTGCTGGGCCCAGGGGAGGCCGTGCCTGGGCTCTGGGTGCGGGCTGGGGCTGCCTGCATCCAGGCAGACATGGGCACTGAGGAGTGAGGCCAGCGGAGGCACGGGCAGAGGCCGAGGGCGTGGGCTCTGCTCAGCCTGGAGAAGGGGGAGCGCAGGGGCTCTCCAGTTCTGCCTGCTGGCATGGGCCTCGACTGCACCCGTATTTCCCCTGAGATGGACCAGGCACAGATGAGCACTGGGGGGAAATTGTCATCTTTTATTGGCCTCAGAAAGCACCCATGGCCAAGCGGAGGCTGGCAGCACGATGTCCTCAGGGCAGCTGAACTGCACGCACCCATCCCTTGTGTGCCTCCCCGTGTCGCTCCCTCTGGATGTTGCACAGGCTCGGTGCCAGCCGCCATCTCCGGGGACGCCCCTGGCGCTGGCAGCAGGGTGCTGCTGCCCTTGCTGTCCTGCAGTGCAGGTACAGTGGAAAGCCCTGCGCCGAGCCCCGAGTGCCCTCCTGAAGAGGGGGGACCATCGCCCTTGAGCCGGGGCGTGCAGGAGGGTGGCGATGCCTGTGGGGAACGAGAGCTGTAGGCGAGGGGCTGGGTGGGCAACGGGCAAGCTCCTGCCTACCTGTGCCGCTGAGGGCTTTCCCCAGGGAGTGGTGGCTGGGGCACGGCCAGCCTCTGTGTGTGCAGTGCTGCCGGCCTGGCCTGGGTGCTGCTCGCCTGGACGGCCAGGCCCGGCCTGCCCTCGCCGGGGTGGCACTCAACTTGGGGACGTACCTGAGTCATCCTCGGGCATGTCCCAGCAGCCGGAGGAGGGCTGTGTGTTGCCGGGGAGTGCAAGAGCACAGGCAGGGGATGGAGGGGATGTCAGCGGGATGACACAGAGCGTACCAGGCATCTCCCTGCTGCACACAGCCTGCCTCCGGTGCCTTGGGATGCCCTGGCTCACCTCGTGCCAAGGGTCCTGAGCCAAGGGAGAAGCCCTTGGCTTCTTCATCATCTGCTGCTGGGGTAAGGTGGGGTGTGCCAGCATCTCCCAGAGGGTGTTGAGGCAATGAAGAAGCCACTTCATCTTCCTGTGCTGCCAGGGAGACAATGGCTGGGCTGGCCTCTTTTTGATGGTCTCCAGACATGGGAGAAGCCATGTTTTCTCCATCCTTGCATGCCGCTGGGCTGAGAGGGGCTGTGCTGGCCTCCCTGAGGCTCTCCAGGCAAGGGAGTCTCGGTGGCCTGAGGTGCTGCAGGTGTTCTTGCTGCCATTGCCGCATCTGTGCTTGGTGCCAGGTCCTGCTGTTCTGCTGGCTGCCGGCTGGGTCCCTGGATCACAGCCGCAACCTCGCCCAGGACCTCACTCACGATGCACCGGGCTGTGTCCTGCAGAGCCGCGGCGCAGGCTGTGGGGCTGTGCGGGGCAGGCGCCTGGCTCTGCCTGTGCTGCTGTGGCCTGCTTGCCAAAGACAGGGGAAGCTGGTGCCTCTTGTGCCACGGGAGCGAGACGTGCGGTGCCCCTCAGGAGCTCCAGGCAGGGCAGAAGCTGCTGGCTCAGCATCCGTGGGACCTGCCGGGGCAGGAGACATGCTCTGCGGGTTGCCGGCTGCCTCTCTGGCTGCCTCTGTGCCCGTGCTGCTGGGCCCCTCCTGGGGACCAGCATGGGGGTCCTGGCAGAGCTCCAGGTTGACCCAGCTGTTGTAGATGGTGATGTCTTCCCCTTGGGACAGCTCTTTGTTGCTGTCATCTTCCCAATCCTCCTCCCGGCCAAGGCCCCTGGTTCCTCCTATAAATACATGAACAACAAAAGGAGATCTAAGGAAAATCTCCATCCTTTATTGGACACGGAGGGAAACATAGTGACAAAGGATGAGGAAAAGGCTGAGGTACTTAATGCCTTCTTTGCCTCAATCTTTAATAGTAAAACCAGCTGTTCTCGGGGTACCTAGCCCCCTGAGCTGGCAGACAGGGACGGGGAGTAGAATGAAGCCCCCGTAATCCAAGGGGAAATGGTTAGCGACCTGCTACACCACTTAGACACACACAAGTCCATAGGGCTGGATGGGATCCACCCAAGGGTCCTGAGGGAGCTGGTGGCAGTGCTCACCAAGCCCCTTTCCATCCTTTACCAGCAGTCCTGGCTCACCGGGGAGGTCCCAGTTGACTGGAGATTAGCAAATGTGACGCCCATCTACAAGAAGGGCCGGAAGGACACGGGGAACTACAGGCCTGTCGGTCTGACCTCGGTGCCAGGGAAGGTTATGAAGCAGATCATCTTGAGTGCCATCACACAGCACGTACAGGACAACCAGGTGATCATGCCCAGTCAGCTTGGCTTTATGAAAGGCAAGTCCTGCTTGACTAACCTGATCTCCTCCTATGACAAGGTGACCCACTTAGCGGACGAGGGAAAGGCTGTGGATGTTGGCTACCTGGACTTCAGTAAAGCCTTTGACACCGTTTCCCACAGCATTCTCCTGGAGAAACTGGCTGCTCATGGCTGTGGATCTCCCTGCCCTGTAGATCCCCTGCCCCATCCTGGGGTGAAGGATTCAGGGTACAGGGGAGCACCGGGGTGACCCCACTGTTGGGGGGAGGGACAAGGGGGGACCCAGGCATCTGGGAGAATTCCCGGAGACCTAACTGGCATGGATCTTCCCCCAGCAGAAACAATGCTCGCCAGGTAGCTACCTTAGGAGAGTCTGGGGCTGCTACCCGGGAATTCACTGTCTCCAGGAGAAATCAAAATGCTCTTGGAGGTGCCTGGGACCAGTACTTGGGTGCTACCAGGCACGGAACTGCCTCTAACATGAATAAAACCATTCAGGTAACTGCCTAGGAGTCGTATGTGGCTTCTACCCAGGACTTCAGCTGTGTCCAGGGAAGGGCAAAACACTCCAAAGATGCCTGGCAGGACTCCCAGCAAGGTACAGAGCATGTATCTGCCTCCATCATACACAAAACTCCTCGAATGCCTTCTCCAGAGGAGTCTGGGGCTGCTACCTGCAAAATTCAGCTGTCTATAGAGGAGGTGAAAACATTCCAGAGCTGCCTGGGAGACCTCCAGAGGACCCTCCGGGCATGGACCTGCCTCTAACATTGACAAAATACCTCAGGTTGCTACCTTGGAGGAGTTTAGGGCTGCTACCTGTGAAATTCCACTGTCTCCAGGGGAGGCCAACACACTCATGGAGATGCCTGGGAAAATTCCTGGAGAGCTACCAGGCACGGACCTTCCCAAAGCATATACAATGCTCTCCAAGTAGCTACCTTAGAAGAGTTTGGAGCTGCTACCTTGGAATTCACTTGTCTGCAGAAGAAACCAAAATGCTCCTGGAGATGCCTGGGACCAGTCCTGAGGAGCTACCAGGCATGGATCTGCTGCCAACACCAACAAAACTCTTCAGGTAACTGCCTAGGAGTCATACACGGTTTCTATCCAAAAACTTCAGCTTTCTCCAGGGAAGGGCAAAACACTCCAAAGATGCCTGGCAGGACTCCCAGCAAGGTACTGAGCATGGATCTGGTTCCAACATACATAAAATTCCTTGGGTGGCTTCCCTGGAGGAGTCTTGGGCTGCAACCTACAAAATTCAGCTGTCTCCAGAGGAGGTGAAAATATTCCAGAGCTGCCTGGGAGAATTCCCAAAAACCCACCAGGCATGGACCTTCCCCCAACAAACACAATGGCCTTCAGAGAGATAACTTAGAAGACTCTGGGCCTGCTACCTAGGCATTCACTTGTTTCCAGAAGTAACCAAAATGCTTGTGGAGATTTCTGAGAGGAGTCCTGGGGAGCTAACAGGAATGGACCTGCTTCCAACGTGACCTGCTTTTCATGTAGCTACCTAGGAGTCTGGGGCTGCTACCTGAGACGTGAGCTATATCCAGGAATGGCCAAAACAATCCAGTTCTGCCTGGTAGTTATCCCAGAGACCTAAGGGCATGGACCTGCCTCCCAAATACACAAAACTGCTTGGGTGGCTTCCTTGGAGGAGTCTGGGACTCTAACCTGCAAACTTCAGCTGTCTCCAGGGGAGGCCAAAATGTTCCAGAGCTGTCTGGGAGGGGTCCTGGACAGCTACCAGGAATGGACCTGCCTCCAACATCGATAAAAAGCCTTGGGTAGCTACCTTGGAGGAGTCTAGGGCTGCTACTCGGGAATTCATCCATATCCAGAGGAGGCCAAAAGACTCCTGGAGATGGCTGGGTGATTTCCCAGAGAGCTACCTGGCATGGACCTTCCCTAACACACACAATGCTCTTCAGGTAGCTACCTTAGAAGAGTCAGGGACTGCTCCCCAGGAATTCACCAGTCTCCAGAAGAAACCCAAATGCTCCTGGAAATGCCTGAGAGGAGTCCCAGAGAGCTACAGGGCAGGGACCTGACTCCAGCATACACAAAACACTTTGGGTAGCTACCTTGGAAAAGTCTGGGGCTGCTTCCTGTGAAATTCAGTTGTCTCCATGGAGGGCCAAAGCATTTTGGAGATGCCTCAGCGGAGTCCTGGTTTATTTATGGTTTATTTATTTATTTATCCAGCTCCCAAGGCTGGATGCCTTGGGAGCCCGGATGCCTTGATTCCTCCATCTCCAAGGCAGTTATACCAAAAGCCCACCGGTACCCTCTTGGGTCCTTGAAATACCCTCTCCTGAGGCAGTCTATGCCAAGGATGCACGGAGCCTCTGGGCCAGTCACAATGGGGTGCTTTTGCCACTCGTTCCTGGCTAGGCTCACTTCAGCCTCCAATACAGTCAGCTGTTGGGATCCCCCTGTCACTCCAGAAATACGGATGGGTTCTGCTCCTATATAGCTTGATGGCATTAGGGTGCACTGTGCACCGGTGTCTACAAGAGCCTTATACTCCTGTGGGTCTGATGTGCCAGGCCATTGAATCCACACAGTCCAGTAAACCCGGTTGTCCCTTTCCTCCACCTGGCTGGAGGCAGGGCCCCTCTAGTCCTGGTCATAGTGTTCATTACCCACTTCTTGTAAACACGAGTCAGGAGTTCCTTCATTAAAATCAGGAATAAGATCAGCCCTTCTACTCAGTCTGGGGAACTGCCCACTGGAAACTGGAGCAGCAATTTTCCTGGAAGAACCCCCTTGTGTGAATGTTTTTCCTTGCAACTCACGTACCCATGCCTCTAGGGTCGAGGTAGGTTTTCCATCCCACTTCATCATATCCTCTCCGTGGTCACGCAGGTGAAACCCCAGGGAGGCCCGTGGTGCGTACCCTCTATATCCTCTCCCTTAAGCAGAAGAGCGCTGACTCCTAATAGCTGAGATACTGGTCCGTACAGGTAGAAAGTAGGACCTATCCTCTTCGAGTTGCTGGACCTTCTGGGACAGTTTCTCCACAGCTGAGACGAGGGAGGAAGAGAGACTTTCTTTGTATTCCTGGAGCTGGCTAGCTGCTTCATCCACCGTTGGTCCCTCTCTGTCTTTCCAGGTCAGTATTGCCAATGAGTTGGCACACGATGCTGGTGCGCTCCGTGCCAACTTCCGCCACATGGGTCATGTGCACTGGACTTCATCTGGATCTTTGGATAACTGCTTGTTGTTCAGGTCACCTTAAACCACCTCCAGCATGGCTAATTCACTCAGGTACTGGATACCTCTCTCCATGGTGGTCCGTTTGCCTGGGCGATACATAACATCTTCCTTGAAGGGATATCTTTCCTTCATAGCTGGCAGGAGTCGCCTCCAGAGGCTGAGGGCTTGTGCCCCTTTTCCAATCGCTTTGTCAATGCCCCCTTCCCTAGAAAGGGATCCCAGCTGCTTGGCTTCCTTACCCTCTAATTCCAGGCTACTGGCCCCGTTATCCCAGCATCGGGGCAGCCAGGTGACAACGTGCTCGCCTGGACGACGGCCAAAATCTTTTTGCATATCTCACAGCTCACTCAGGGATAGGGATCGGGTGGTTTCTGTCTCGTCCATGAGTTCTTCCTCTTCCTCCGCCTCTCCTTGTGATGGCCCTGCTTTTTCATCCTCCCCTTCCAAATGAGCTGACTTTCGCCTCCAAGATTTCTTCTTGTGTATGGGGTGCCTGACACCGACACGGGTTGGTTCCATGGTTCAACCGCAGTATCTGTCGCCAGGGGTGCCAGAGCAGCCACAGTGCCTGTTGTTTTGTCATCAGATCCAGAGACCTCTTCCCCTTGAGGGTACTCAATAGTGTTGAACAGGGCTCGGTAGGCGTGGGCCAGGCCCCAGCATGTTGCAGTGATTTGTGTCTCTCTGGAGTTGCCAGGGTGACAGCATACTTTTTCCAAATATTTTACTAGTTTTTTGGGATTCCGCACCTGTTCAGGGGTGAAGTTCCAAAACACTGGAGGTGCCCACTGTCCTAGGTACTTGCCCATACTATCCCACGCACCCTGCCACTCATAACTATCCAGCCTTGGGGCAGATCTCTGGATGGTATTCTTAAATAGTTGTTTAACCTTAAACAAGGCCTGAAACACATTCAGACATAGCAATAGGAACATGCTGTTTTGAACATCCCAAGGATATTAAAAATTCTCAAAAGCTATTGTAGTTAGCCTAGAGAGGAAGGGGAAGATGGAGGAAGGTCTCTCGCCCATAGGTTAGCTCTCTGAGGAGAAAAGGTGAAAAGTGTAATTATCAATAATTTCCGATAAATGGCTCCCGAGGCACAGAGGTGATGGCAATGCTGAGTACAATGATGAGATCCATTTCATGAACAACAATTTTATCACAGCATAAGCCAGTGTTACCCAGTACAGCAAAGCGATAACCTTAATCCATCTTCCAGAGGTGATAAACTGCACACAAAGACCGATAAAGAGTATGTACGGCAAGTAAGGTGTTACATAACACAACTCTGAGAACAAGTACATTGACATTGTCACCAGTGACTACTGAACTAATATAATAAAAACTTCTAACAAATTTGTTTTAACACACTCTGGTCAGAACTGTCATTATCTCAACCCCTTGTGCCCCACGTTGGGCACCAAAAAGGGCTGTCGTGGTTTAGCCCCAGTCGGCAGCCAAGCACCACACAGCCGCTCGCTCACACCCCCCCGGTGGAATGGGGGAGAGAATCTGAAGAGCAAAAGTAAGGAAACTCGTGGGCTGAGATAAGAACAGTTTAATAATTGAAATAAAATAATAATAATAAATTGTCATGAGAAGGAAAACAGAGTGAATGAGAGAGAGAGGAAAAAACCCCAGGGAAAACCAACAAAAAAAAAAAGTGATGCCACCGCTCACCACCCACTGACCGATACCCAGCCAGTCCCCGAGCAGCGATCCCTATCGCCCAGCCAACTCCCCCCAGTTTCTATACTGAGCATGACGCCATATGGTATGGAATAGCCCTTGGGCCAGTTTGGGTCAGCTGTCCTGGCTGTGCCCCCTCCCAGCTTCTTGTGCGCCCGGCAGAGCATGGGAAGCTGAAAAGCCCTTGACTAATGTAAGCATTACTCAGTAACAACTAAAACATCAGTGTGCTATCAACATTATTCTCATACTAAATCCAAAACACAGCACTATACCAGCTAGTACGAAGAAAATTAACTCTATCCCAGCCAAAACCAGGACAGCCACCCGAGCAGAACCGTCACATGGTGCAGGAGCACCAGTAGCTGCCATGAGCGGGCAGAGACATGAACCCGAGCTGTTCGCTTCGGGCACAGGACCTGTAACGGAGCCTCCTGCAACCATGCCGCAGCACCCTCACCTTCACACCCAAACGCCTGTGTTTCCAACTGCATTGTTAACAGCACCGACAGATCCGCAGCACAGCGTGTGCCCCACTGCACGCTTTTGTGCCAGCGTTATTACCATGGACGATTACCTCTGGGACCAAGAAAAAGCACCGGGAGGTCCAGGCAACCGACAGACCGACGATGTCCCCAGCAGCAGGTTTGAGGAGCCGGCGTTTCCAACAGCACAGCACCTCCTCAGCCAAAGCCCAGCATCTTGATGGCGACAAGCAGCGATGCAGCATCCCCTGGCCTCCTTGGCTGCCGGATTCCCAACAAGCGAGAGAAACCCAGCCAGGAGCGGGTGCCGGGCCTCAGCCGGAGCCCAAGGCCGGGGATGCCTCGTCACAGTTACTGACCCCCACAGGTACGAGCTGCCTGCCCCAGCAGGGGTTCATGGTACCGGCCTGGGATAACTGCTGGGAGGGGACGGGGCACCAGGGCCTGTGTCCGCATCCTTGTCGCCACACGCGTGGCTGCTCTGGCCCCGGGGCTCGCATCGGGGGGCTGTAATGAGTGGGAAATGGGGGTGACTCGGTGCCAGGGGAGAATCAGCCTGTTGGGGAAATGGGAAACCAACATCACCTTCCTCTCCTGCGGCTCCCCGTGCTTGTCACCCTCGTCTCACCTCTCCCCCGGCCTGCCTCCCTACGGTACAGCCCCGTACTCAGGGCAGCTCAGCCCCGTGGCTCCCTGGGGATGCCCCTGCCCACGGATACCGTGTGCGTGCCCCCCCGTGCAGGGCAGGGGGAAGGTTTGGGGGGGCGGGCAGAGAGGCAACAGCGGGATGGGATCGTCGGCAGGGCTGGGGCAACCCCTGCCCCGGGGGTCTGCACTCGCTCCCAGCTCTCCCCAGTTCCGGATGGGATGGGGCCAGACACACCGAGGAAGCCCCGGGACGGCTTCTCGCGGTCGGGTGGAGAACAGCACTCGGCCCCGGTGGGCAGGGCAGGGCCCGGCACCGAGCAGGCACCACCGGTAGCCCAGAGGAGTAGGACCGGCTCGGCCCGAAGCGTCAGAGCGAAAAAGGGACGAGAAACGCCTCGGAGCCTCCGGCAGGAAAAGAACAAGCCCCGAGCAGCGGAGAGAACCCCGATGCGGCTGCTCCCGCCCGGGCGGCGCTTAAATAGGGGCGGGGCCGGGCGCTGCACTGTGCCTGCGCGGGCACAGAAGAGTGGCAGTGGTGGCTGGCCGGCCCGGGCGCTGTGTTTCGTTCCGGTGCGGGCTGCGGGGCAGCGGGAGCCGCGTCGGGCGGGTGAGGGGCCGGGGCGTTCTGGGGCTGCGCGGCGGGCCGTGGGTGTGGGACCCCCGGGGCGGGGCCTCCGCGGGCTCTGTTCGCTTGGGACTGGCGGGGGAAAAAGCAGCCCCGGGCCGAGCGCTCTCCTGGGGTTCGTCGGGGGGTTTTGGGGCCGAGCCCGTGTGCGAGCGGGGGGGAGTAGGGGCAGCCCCATCTGGCTCTCAGGTTCTGCTTGTGGAGCTGGGCAGCCTCTGCCGCTCCCGGCGCAGGTCGGGCAGCGGCGGCCCGGGGGGCTCCTGCGGCGCCGGGCGGGTGCCGGTGGCCGGAGTGGCGGGGAAGGGCCGCGGCTGCAGCGGGCGGGGGTTCCTGGAGGCGGCTGGGCCCGGCTCCCCGCGGGGGTGCTTGGGGCTGCGGGGGTTTGGGGTGCGGGCCCGGCACCCCCAACCAGTGCCGGAGAAAGCAAGCCGGAAGCAGCCGTAATAAAGCGATGCCCTGCCTGTGCTGGTGCGGCCCTGCAGAGGTGTGGGGCCGGGCCCTCCGCAGTGCCCAAGCGCTCCCAAAAAGTGCACGTGTGGCCCTGGGGGTGCAGGGCTGTGGGGTGGCTCCGCTCCCCCCGCCCCGCAGCATCACGCATGGGGACCGCAAAGGGGTTGGAAAGCAGAGAGGGTGAGCTGGTCTGGGGCCTGAAAATGGAGAGCAGGTCTTGTGTTCGCGGGGCTTGAAAAGAGGCTCAGGGGGCTGACTTTGGGGCTGAGAAACAGCTTGAGTCGTGCGTTTTCAGGACCTGCCAGAGGGGACCGAGCGGTACGTTTTTGGGCTGAGGAGCAGAGGTGAAGTGCTGCATTTGTGGGACGCGAGAACAGGCTGAGCAGGTGGGTTTGTGGGCTCAGAAATGGGAGCTGGTTTGGGGGCCCAAAGCAGAAGCCAGTTTGGCTGTTTGCGCAGGGCGGGGGGAGGGCGTTGGGGGCTGCGGGGGAAAGCAGAGGGTGGGCAGGGTGCACGGACCCTCCCTGGAGGGTGGGGGTCTGGTCGCGTCGGAGCCCAGAGTTCGGGAGGCCGGCGTGCCCCGGGCCAGCCTCACGGTCTGAGGTGGCCTCTGGGGGGGGAAGGGTGCTTTTCAGACCCCGCACGCCCTCTTGGAGCCCAGCTCTTCTTTGTACGCTGCTGAGAATAGTTCTTAAGTCCTTAATCGTGCAAAGTAATGAATCTGTATTTCCACAGCGTACAGCTGTGATGTTTAATAGTCATATTCAAGTTCTGACAGCGACCGCTTTCCGAGCTTGTCCAAAGCCCAGACTGTGGCAAATAGCTGGAGCTCGTAAGGAGAAGGAGCTGAAATCCAGCGGAGCTTCGGTGCGGAGCCGGAGCTTCGGTTAGCCAGAGCTGTAGCGAGGAGGAGCTGGAAGGAGATGGGGTGTCCGCTGTCTGGAGCGTGCGTTAGCCAGAGGCAACGTTAGCTGAGCGGGGGCGGCCGTGAGCCGGAGCGTCTATTCGCTGGAGCATCCGTCGGCCGGACTGCGCTCCCAGCGGGGCTGCAGAGCGGCCGGGCGCAGGCCGGGCTGTCCCCAGCCAGCGTCTCTGAGCAGCAGGGAGGCGAGCGGTCCTTCTGCCAGCGGGGAGCCTGGCCTCTTCCCTCGGGGATTAAATCCACGCCCTGCGCCCCTCCCTGCATGGAGGGCGTCTCCCGGTCCCGTTCCTGGGGGTGGGAGCGAGGTGGGGGTGCCCCGGCTCTCCTGGGGCAGCCCCGCTGCGAGGGGGCGCGGGCGAGGCGGCAGCGGGAGGCAGCGGTGTCTCCCGGTACCTGGCAAAGGGGAGAGGGGCCGGTCGGTTGGAGCTGCCGGGGTGCACGGCCTGGCCCCGCAGGGCCCCTCTGGCAGAACCCTCCCCTGTGTTTTCCCCGTCGGCTGGGTGTGACAAACAGGATCATCTTTTGCCTCCTCTTTTCCCAGTGTCACCTTCGGCGTCACGTGCAGAAAATCCCGCGTGGTCGGTCCCGCTTGCCGCTCAGGGAATCGCGCGTATGGGGCCGGGGGAGCGGGGAGAAACCTTTGCGAGTTCAG